>NC_081291.1:94356491-95671134 GCF_030435805.1 Mustela lutreola
TCACCAGACAGAGTTTGATCAGATGCTTTTGAACAATGACAATAATTGCTTCTTCTTCAGGCTAGGAAGCTTCACCTGTGATTGTGTAATGTCAAGTAGAAGCTGAGCTAGAAGAATAAAAAAATTACCCTCTGCTCATTGTTCACTTCTAGGATTAAAGAGAAAGTCTCAGGTTTTTGGAAATCCCTATACAAGGACACTTCAGCCTCACTCTTTATAAAATCAAAGAAAGTAAGCTTATTTTCAATCTTACTAAAGTTCATGAGAATTAGGAGTGATGGAAATGTTTTAAATTATAAACTTACATGAGCTGCCAAAAATGAAACCTACACAAGCCCATCCCCAATAGAAGTGTAGTTCTCCTGTGGTATATGCACAGAACACTTGTTCAGTGAGAACGAATGATCTACAGCCATGTGGAAGAATTTCAAAATGTAATATTGAGTTAAAGAGGTCAGACACAAACATATTATATTTGCTTAAAGTCCAAAAAGAGGTCAACCAAATATATGTTATTAAAAGTCAGGACAACAGTTACCCTTGTGAGACTGAAATGTTGTGACCAGAAGGGAGCATAAGGAGGGCATTCAAATTCTGGTCCTGTTTTACTTTTTGTTCTGGGAGCTGGCTACATGGATGTGTTTAGTTTGCAAAAATTCAACAACCTATATACTTAAGATATGAGCACTTTTCTACATATGTTATAATTCATTGAAAAGTTCAAAAATAGTTATATGGCATAGAAACAAAGCCTGGATCAGAAAGCAAGCAAAGATTCACAGAATCCTAGTGGCAAAAATAAAGCCCCTCATTTTATTTTATTTATTTTTTAAATTAATTTATTCATTTTCAGCATAACAGTATTCATTATTTTTTCACCACACCCAGTGCTCCATGCAATCCGTGCCCTCTATAATACCCACCACCTGGTAGCCCAACCTCCCATCCTCACGCCACTTCAAACCCCTCAGATTGTTTTTTCACAGTCCATAGTCTCTCATGATTCACCTCCCCTTCCAATTTCCCCCAACTCCCTTCTCCTCTCTAACTCCCCTTGTCCTCCATGCTATCTGTTATGCTCCACAAATAAGTGAAATCATATGATAATCGACTCTGCTTGACTTATTTCACTCAGCATAATCTCTTCCAGTCCCATCCATGTTGCTACAAAAGTTGGGTATTCGTCCTTTCTGATGGAGGCATAATACTCCATAGTGTATATGGACCACATCTTCCTTATCCATTCATCCGTTGAAGGGCATCTGGGTTCTTTCCACAGCTTGGCGACCATGGCCATTGCTGCTATAAACATTGGGGTACAGATGGCCCTTCTTTTCACGACATCTGTATCTTTGGGGTAAATACCCAGGAGTGCAATTGCAGGGTCATAGAGAAGTTCTATTTTTAATTTCTTGAGGAATCTCCACACTGTTCTCCAAAGAGGCTACAACAACTTGCATTCCCACCAACAGTGGAAGAGGGTACCCCTTTCTCCACATCCTCTCCAACACATTTTGTTTCCTGTCTTGTTAATTTTGGCCCATCAGAATAATGTCAGACCTGTCCACAGAGACCTGGAAACCCAGAAAAGGCTGGCAAGATATATTCAGAGCACTAAATGAGAAGAACATGCAGCCAAGAATACTTTATCCAGCAAGACTGACATTCAAAATGGATGGAGAGATAAAGAGATTCCAAGACCGGCAAGGCTTAGAAAAGCCCCTCATTTTAAAGAGGGGAAGGCCGAATGCTCTGGAAATCCAATGAATCTTTGAAGATCATATCAACGGGTCAGTGGTCATGTCAGACATTGGACCCACATCTGATTCAGCCCAGGGGTCTTTCATTGAGTGGGCGTAAAGGAACTTAGATTATGACCAGAAATCTAGTGATATTTCCTTCTGTGCATCTTTATTTCTTTTTGTGGGATCTGCATGTGAATCACAGTTGGGGGACTTGTTTAGGCATATTTATTACTAACAGACATCTTTGCTGCTTAGCTGAGGTATATAGAGAACAGTAGGGTTGGCAGTCACACAGGACCCCAAGCTCAGAAGAACTCCAACCTTGGTTTAATGCTCTGTTGTTTCCATCTTGAAATGGAAACAAATCTTGAAATGTTCTTTCCATCCTTACTGATTTTTAAACAAAGCACCTAGCATTTTCCTGTTGGATTGGTTACAACAAATTTTGTAGCTAGTCCTGCAGATAAATGTTGCTTTGTGTAATGCAGGTGCTATAGAAGTCAAGTATTTGTAATCAATACTTATTTTTAAGTGACTGAGGGAAATTTGTTATTTAAAGGTAAATCCTATTCAACAACGAATCAGTTTTATACAAAGAATAATACCCTAATATATGTAATTTTTCACTGAATTTCTATGCTACCGGTTAACTTAAAATGAAAGATCACATAGAAAGTGAAATAATAAATAAGAATCTTGGAATTGTCTAATTTAAGAGCTGGAAAGAGATCTTTAAAATAACCCATCCCTCTTATTTAGCAGATGGAGAAAATGAAGTTTAAAGAAGGGAGTGATTTGCAAAGGAATTGAGTCAACTATGTAGGTGGAAGTCAATCAAAATTGATCTGCATAGTGCAATATTTGAAGACTCAGTGATATTTGGAAATTTCTGGCAAAGTTTCTGGAGCACTTCTTTTCCCATCCCAGAAAAAGCATCTTAGCCAGGCCAAAACATTAAACTTTGCTTTATGCAGAATCATTTGCTGGAGAGAAGACATACAGGGAAATTGATTACATTTTATATAAAATAATTACCTTAATGTAGCATCTGCCATATACAATGTTCACTTGGAAGCAGAAATTGGCTGTCAGAATGGCTCTGCCGCAAACAGCTTATTAGTATCAACTTGACCCGACTCAGAGTCTGCCACATGCAGATACCAATATCCAACAAAGACCCTGGCACTTGTCTGAGATACTGGGCTTGCATCTCAGCCCACCTCTGTTTGGCTTCTCTGAAAAGATTTAGGTGGATGGATCACGGCTTTGTTCTGCTTTAGGTCAATGACAATTCTGAATCTAGAAGAAACATGGTTGAATTAAAGCTTTTAAGTAGCTGGTATGGGCCAGAAGTTCTGCTAGGTGACAGGATAGTACACACCTCTGTTCTCAGGAAGTCCACAACCTGGTTAGGGAAGCAAGCACAGTTATAACTCAAGACAGTAAGGGAGACAGTACAGATACACGGAGTTACTGGGATAGCAGGGCTACTTAGTGGAGCCTGCAGCAAAGTGGGAAGCAAAGAAGTGCTTCCTGAGTCTTAAAGGATGAATAGAAGTTAGCCTGATGAGCGCCCAGGATGGGGGTGACATGGCACAGGGGGCAAAGAACTCCAGGAAAGAGTGGGAATAGAGCCAGTGAGTCGTTTTGTATCAGAAGTAATTGATGCTTGAGAGAGATTCCTGTGGCAACAGTGGGGACAATGGATAGTGGGTGGTGAAGGGCAAGAAGGCAGGTAGTGGTCCAGGTAGGCAAAGATGAGAGTCTGAGATATGAAGGCCCCTCACTCCATCTTAGAGGTGTATGAAAACGGTGGGCAGAGAAGTTATCAGGATCTGGTCATCTATGAGGGTAGAGGTTAGGGGAAAAGATAAAAAGGCTCTCTTTTATAGCCAACATGGTGTGGGCATAGTGGTGTTGTCACCTCTCATAGGCCTTCAAAGGAGGAATTAAAGGGTAAGATGGTCCATTCTTGGAAAGCTGAGTTTGGGGAAGCTATGGAGCATCTAGATTGCTAACTTTCACCATTGCTAGTAGAAACATTCTTAAAATTGTCTAAATATGTGTTTGTCATCACTGGGTAAATGAGCTCAAGGCTCATGTGTGCTTATAATATGCAATATCATGCATCTTCAGTTCAAGTGAATGTATCATTAGTCATTCATTTTTAAATTAGGTCTGCAGAGAAGAGAGTAGGGAAGCTAGAATGCTGCAATTTTATTGCTAAAAGGAGTCACAGTAATCACATTCCACATGAAGCAATTGGAGCTCAGTGAGACTAAGTGGCTCTCCAGAGGTCTTCTAGCTACGTGCCAGAGTTGGGACTACAGCCTGGTGCTCTATTCCCAGCCCCATGCAGTTCACCTATCTAAAGTTTGCTACTTGTGTGTTTACCACACCAACCTCCCATTCTAAAGGAGAGCTTTGACAAACTTTCTTCTTGCCTCTACATCTGCCTGCCACCTAATAATTGTTCTATTTATTCCCTTCAGCACAGGTCCCAACTCTATCCCTGGCTTCTCTCCCCTGCTTGCTTTAATTTTTCTTTGAGGAGTGCCTCAGAGAAAGTCCTCATGACCTGGTAGTTGATTACATGGTTTCCAGTGAAGTTGGAAGCCGGCTGAACATTGTCAGTCATGGTGGTCTTGTTGCCTTCATTTGTTCCAAGAGCAACCAAGATCTTGAAAAGTTAGAGACCCAGGAGAAGGCAAAGCAGGAATTTTTGAATCAGCTTTTCCTTCCAAAAGTTGTTTTCAGTAAGAGAAGTGGTATTATCAGAATTCAGGTCAAGTAGAAATTAGCATCCAGTAGGAGGACTTTTGAAGTAATACTCGGGAATTGTTTTTGAATAATTCTGCCTAGGCCTTGCAAATCATACTCCATCCTAAATTCTAAGAAGGCAGACTTCTAGGTGTCACTGTCAAGGCTTCATTTTATGTAATACTTATGATTATTGGGAGCCCTTTATACTATCAATGTGTACAGCAGGGTTGTGTCCAAATTATAGAAATCAGCATGGAATGTTCCTTTCCAAAATGATTGTAGACTTATGGTAAAATATTTGCATGGTGGGACAAGTTTCTCTATCCCTAGACCTTTGAATTTTTTAAAAAAGATTTTATTTATTTATTTATTTGACAGACAGAGATCATAGGTAGGCAGAGAGGCAGGCAGAGAGTGAGAGGAGGAAGCAGGCTCCCCATGGAGCAGAGAGCCCAATGTGGGGCTTGATCCCAGGACCCCAGGATCATGACCCGAGCCAAAGGCAGAGGCTTTAATCCACTGAGCCACCCAGGCGTCCCTGGACCTTTGATGTTTTGCTCAATCCTTTCTTCTGTTGGAAAGGGGAACTTTAAGCATAAAGTAATATCAAAGTTAGGCTGTGAGAAGTCATCAATATTAGGAAGAGGGAGCCAGTATTGTCTTATTGTCACTCTACTCTGTGGTAAACATTCTACTCTGAAGAATTCAAAGCTGTGGTAAAGAAGATTTGTCAGTATGGCAACCATGGAGACCAAAGTAGGTACCCTGGCCAAGAGCAGTGGAAAAAGAAGACAGGAGGGAAGGCAAAGCTTCATGTGAGCAGACCTCAGTACAAAACGGGGACTATAAAAGCATTTTGACATCCTCTATGCTCTGAGATTCACCTTGAATAAGACTGGGCTTGTTTTGGTGAAGGACTATGTCTATACACCTCATTCTGCAATGCAACAGGGTTCTAGTTACTTTTATGACACTCTGGTAAGGGTCATGATATGATATATGGAAATGTTGAGCCCTTGATCAGGAATGCATGATAACAGTGAAAATTATACACTGCCATTCGTTTTCCATCTACTATGTGCTGAAAACCATCCTTAATGTATAGCCTGACCAAAATCTCATAGTCAGGGCAGTGGTGTCCAGACCAGAACCCAGGTCACATGGCTGCCATGTCAGAGCTCTTTCCATTGTACTAGATTGTCTAGTGTTTGTAATCTAGTATGGAGGTATGTATGTATATGGAAATGGAAAAGCTGCCAAGACTCCAAAGAATGACTCTTAGGTGGTAGAATTTTATGCATGTGAGAAGACTGGGACTTTATCCAACATTCTGAAGAATAGTGCCAGCTAGGAAAACTGCTCTGCTCAGGTTAAGGATATGCTGTGGAATGTGGTTGTTGGGAAGACTCAGGATGACAAATGGTAAAGAGCCTGGCACACAGTGCGATTCATAAATGAACCAATATATAATCAATTAATAAAATATGAGCTCTAGAAGGCCTTCTCACACTTTGAAGTCCTCCTTTTCTACTGCCCCACCCCATGAATGCCACTAAACACAGTACTTATTGCCATCTGATAGACTATGGAGAGCATGATCATCTTCCTTGAGAATTCTGGGGGTGCCCTGGGTTTGGAAACCCAGAGGGCAGGCTTGTGACTATTTCTGCCAGGCTCAAGGCCTTCATCACGCAGGTGCAGGACTACCTTGCTCAGTCCTAAATTTCTATTTTTACTGATATTCTCACCCAGGGCTGGGGCAGGAAGCTTTCTTCACAGTCTAACTTTCCAATCCCAGACCACAGAGTGGGTAGAGACCTCTTCTGGGTGCCTGCCTCTGCCTCTGCCTCTTCCCGAGCATTAAAAACCTCTTCACTTCAGGTGTTCCTAAGACTCACCTCCTGAGGGCTTCATAGTTTCAACTCCCACCTATTGCACTATTTAAAGTCTTCTTTGCTTTGGGTTCTGGGAATTCCCCTTTCTTATTTGCATGCATATTAAAGTGAGATCTTGTTAAGATGCTCAGTTCAGGCCCCTCACTGAATGGCCCCAGTGCCACTGGAAGATTAGGCAGCCAATCCTGGACTTGTTTGAATCCAGACTTCCCTAAATCAGAGACAGGAAAAGAAAGAATTTACACTCTGCCCCATGGGCCAAGTTCTTTCTATTTCTGATAGAGAGACCTGATGAACCCACACCTGAATGAGGCAACAGACTCTCCCAGGTAAACAATAAGTACAGCTCTGTTTCAGATCACATTTGGTCATCTTTGTTTCTTACTGTTGTCTATCACATATGCTTTCTGTATATTTGGGGCAGAATTTGGGGTAGGGTTTGCTAACATCTGCTTAGACTGCCACCTTATCTAAACGTCTGGGTAATACTACAGCATTTACAATGTTGGCACACACTGTAATACTCCACAAAGACCCTGAAGGTCAGGGGAATACAGCCACAAGTAATTGAACACAGGCTGTCAGCTGCCCTAGCCACGGGCAAGCCAAAGTCACAGAGGCAGAAGGGCCACTTTCTGTGTAGTCAGGAATCTGGGTTCTCCCATCAGCAATCATATGCATTTGGGAACATTCATCAGCTAAAGAACTCGCTGAGCTGGAAAAAGAGACTTTCACAGGACAGCTCAAAATATTTTTTAAACTTACGGAAAACTGGTAGTGACTTTTTTAATGTGCCAACTGCTGACAAGCATTTTTGTTTAAAGATATACCAGGTGGAAAAATTAAATGTTTCAAGGAACATTTCAGTGGATAAAAGTTGGCATTTCAGGTGTCACTTGAAACAAAAGTCACTCTCAGTAAAAGGGGGGGCACCAACAGTGACTACTCCAAAATTCATTCCCAAGCCTATTCCATGTAGGCTTTTCTTTTCAGGAAATTCATCAGTCCCCCTAAAATGGTGTGTAGCTGATATCTATATTAGTTCCTTAGTCTTGAAAGATGCTCTGTGTATGAAATATGCATTGAGACAGAGCAAGGTCCTCTACCCAGTTTGTGCCACTAACTTGGGCCTGATAGCACCCTTCTGTCTGGAATTGTGTTTTCATTACAATAATAATAATGCAACATACCACACACATATGTTTGCTCCTCCTCAGAGTAAAAACTAGAATGTTGTGTATTGCTAACATTTGTGGGATCCAATGCAAGAGCACCACTGGAGGCTTACATATCATATATCAAAGTATTTAAAAGGTACAAATCATGCTAACAAACTGTTATATTAGTTGTATCTCTCTACATTTACATATATGCATTCATAACATACTGGAAGGCCAAATTTGAGTTTATAATTTTCAGATCTCTTGAAGTTCCATGCTGGAATGAGGTGGCCAGTGGGGAGTGGACCCTCCCTCTCAACCTATGGCCCACTTCCCCACCTCTTCCCATGCCCAGTCTAATTTGTTCTGTGAAGGACCTTGTCCACTAGTGTATTAGTCTTCTTGGGTTGCCATAACAAAATACCGCAGACTGGGGAATTAAATAACAGAATTTTATTTTCTATATTATAGTTATGGAGGTTGGAGATCCAAGATCTAGGTGCCAGCTAATTTGGTTCATGCCTTGCAGATGGCTGTCTTCTTGCTGCATACACACATGGCCTTTCCTCTGTGGCACATGGAGATTGAGAACTCTATTGTCTCTTCTTCTACTTTGAAGAACACCAGCCCTATTGGATTAAGGCCCTACCCTTCTGACCTCACTTAATCATTTTTTTTTAAAAGATTTTATTTTATTTATTTGACAGAGGGAGGGATAGAGAGAAAGCAAGCACAAACAGGGGGAGTGGCAGGCAGAGGGAGTAGGAGAAGCAGGCTCCATATGGAGCAGGGAGCCTGTTGTGGGACTCAATCCCAGGACTCTGGGATCATGACCTGAGCTGAAGGCAGGTGCTTGATCACTTGAGCCACGCAGACACCTGACCTCACTTAATCTTAACTACCTCTGAAGGACCCTGTCTTCAAATACAATCACATTGGAGGTTAGGGCTTCAACATATGAATTTGAGGGAGATACAACTCAGTTCATGCAAGCTAGCAGAAATTCCAGCCTGGACATCCAAATTCTATCTACATAGATTGTCAGCAGTCATTTTTTGGTCTCCCATTAGGCCTTGAGGTGACCATATTAGCAACATGGTCTACTTTTAGAAAGATTAACCCTGGGGCTCTTGGGTGGTTCAGTCGGTTGAGCCTCTAGCTTTGGCTCAGGTCATGATCCCAGGGTCCTGGGATTGAGCTCTACATTGGGCTCCCTGTCATCGGGAAGCCTGCTTCTCCCTCTCCCACAGCTTGTGTTCCCTCTCTCGCTGTGTCTCTCTCTGTCAAATAAATAAAGTGTTTAAAAAAATAAAGAAAAAGAAAGGAAGGAAGGAAGGAAGATTAACCGTGAGTAAAAAGCTGTAGCCTGGAAAATGGACTAGGGAATTTTTGGACATGGACTTTATAGGTCCCAGAACTTGAGCTGGATCAGTCCTACGCAGTGATGGAAACATTCTATATTTGGGCTATCTAGTATGGTAGTCACTGGCCACTTGGGGCTACCAAGTACTCAAAATGGGGTTACTATGACTGAGGAGCTGAACTTTAAATGTTATTTAACCTTAATTTAAATTTAAATTGCCATATTTGACTAGTGACTACCACACTGTTCAGTGCAGATCTAGAAGTTGAGGAGCAGGCTCTGTGCAATCATTTTGTCTGGCCCCACAGACTTCTTATCCTGTGGGTATGTAGCAGACTGTATTTCCATATATGGCCAAATCTACATATTTATCTCATCCCACATGCTTTTCTTACAATATGAATGACATACGTTTTTACCAAGAGGTGGGGTCTCTCTTCCCCCACCTCTAGACTGCCTAGACCCAGGAAGTATAGTATAAATGATAATATGTGACTTCTAAAGTTAAGTCATAAAAAAGACACAGATTTTGGTTCATTCTCATTTGTGCTCTCTCTCTCTCTCTCTCTCTCACACACACACACACTTTCAGAACTTTTTGCTTTTAAAAGTATGGAAGTAAATGGCAACAACATGGGGGCTTAAGTGGGTAGGAGAAGAATCAATGAAACAAGATGGGATTGGGAGGGAGACAAGCCATAAGTGACTCTTAATCTCACAATACAAACTGAGGGTTGCTGGGGGGAGGGGGGTTGGGAGAAGGGGGGTGGGGTTATGGACACTGGGGAGGGTATGTGCTTTGGTGAGTGCTGTGAAGTGTGTAAACCTGGCGATTCACAGACCTGTACCCCTGGGGATAAAAATATATGTTTATAAAAAATTAAAAAAAAGAATAAAAGTATGGAAGTAAGCAAAGACCACCCAAATGAGAACAAACAAAGGCAATTTAATTCAGAACTTATGTAGTAAGGGAGTCAGCCACTATCTCTGTTTTGCAGAGATTCGAAGGCAGGTAGAAGAGTGGAAAGGTATAAAATGGAAAAAAGGGAGATTTCAGGTGTGCCTTGATTAGAGTTTATTGCCATGGGGAAGCTGTTGGGCTAACTAGTAAGGCATGCTATGTGACTGGTTTTCTCTGTTGGTCCTAAATTGGAAATGGAGGCAAAGATTAAGGAAGCTATCAGTTATCCGTCAAGAGCAGGCCATTTTGGGCTAATTGCTACAGAGGTTGTGGTTGACTTCCTGGGCTGGTTGCTGCAAGTTGTGGGTCATAGTTCTATTTTCATATATGGCCTAGCCATTGTCCATTTGTATATTCAGTCTCTCAGAACCCAGCCACTATCTTGTGAGGGAGCTTCCCATGTGGAGAGGACCTAAAATCTCACAGCAGCTAAAACCAATTTGCCAACTCTGTGAGTGAACCACCTTGGAAGTATATCCTCTGGTCCAAGCCAAGCCTTCAGATGACTACAGTCCCAGCAGACGTCTGACAACAATCTCATGAGAGACCTTGAGTCAGAAACACCCTGGTAAGCTACTCCCATACTCAAAACACACAAAACCATGAAAGATGAAAATGATTGTCTTGTTAACCCATTGAGTTTTCCAGTGATTTTCTATGCAGCATTAGATAACTCATGAACAAGAAAAGTGCAGCAGAAAAGGGGCCATCCCAGTATCCTCTTTGAGGGTGGGGTCCATGATGGGGGGCTTCTGTTGCCTGGATATAAGGGCAGTACTGATGAAAGGATTTTGTTTTGGTATTTACGTATTTCCTAGGGAAGGATGGGCTCATCTATTCAAAAGAGGAACTTGGAGGACATACTAGGGAATTTGAGATCAGGAAATTGTCTTACAAATGCTATAACAAAAGAACCTTTTGTCTGGAATGCACAAGCAAACTAAAATGTAATGACACCATTTATGTGCTTGATTGTGTAAACATACAAAAATGTACATATTTTGGAATAATCACAGTGGAAGGAACTCTGCTTAAGCCAATGATGCTGTCTATCACTTTCCAAAACTGCCCATGAAACTTTTCTTTTGGAATTGTCCACAAAGCTGGATTATGAGCTTCCTGTGAAACCAGACTCATCACTCAAATTGAGACTTGGTTTGTGACCCCAGACAGCATTTCCCAGCTTGATCGCCCAACCTACTCCATACTTTGCTCTGAATGGCTTAGAATTGTTTCCAAAACTCACATTCCCCCTCTGAGGATATATGTCAGTGTTATCTTTCTAAAACACACCATGGATCATGTGCTTCAGTGGCTCTTGGATGCATAGAGAATTAAGCCCCAGCTTCTCAGCCAGATTTGCAAAACTTTCCATAATCTGTAACCCCCACCTCACTTTCCAAGTCTATCTTCCCAGAACACATGATGCGCTTGCCACTTACAGTTGGCAGGTGCATTTACTGTCCCTTATTATGTGCCCCACACTGTGCTAGGAGATTTAGATTACCTCTAACTTTCTCTTTATATGATTTTGTAAGGCAAATGCTATTTCTATAGTACAGATAATAAAACAGTTATCACTAACACTTTGTACAGTGCCTACAATGTGCTAAGCCACTGTATAATAGAAATATAATGTGATCTATCTATGTAATTTAAAATTTTCTGATTATACATTAAAAAGTAAAAAGAAAAAAGTAAAATTTAATTCAATAAAATGTTTTATCAATGGGCTTCTAATCAATAAAGACTTACTAATGATATTTTTTTCTTCTTCTTGGGAAGATATTCTTTCAAATCCACTGTATATTTTACACCTACAGCATGTCTCAATTTGGACACTAAATTTTCATTGAAAGTAATTGAACTGTATTTAGATTTCATAAAAAGAACAGTGGAAAAGTTAGTTTCACATCCCCAAGTTGTTCCAAACTTACTTAAAAGATCTCTAGTACCTGAATCAAGTACCAAAAATAATTTCCTTTTCTACTCTCATCCATATTATAAAATTGCTTCAATTGAAAAGTTTTAATTTAAATCAATTAAAATAAAATAAAATAAAATAAATTTGTTTTCCAGTGCACTAACCACATACCAAGCACTCAATGGCCATATGTGGTAAAGGATTGCTATGTTGGGAAGTACAACTCTTTTGTGCTGTCAGCACAAAAGTATATAGTAGATGCTATTATTATCTTCACTTTAAAGGTAAGGAAACAGAGGCACAGAGGGATAATAACTTGGACTAGTGAACACAACTAATAAGCTGAAGCTGAGAATGGTTGATCTGCCGAATACAACTTAGCTAATAAAGACTGGAATCAAGATTTGAACTCAGGGTTGTTTAATACTCACATCAGTGTAGTTAACCCAGGTAACATCCAAAGACTGGCAGATAAACTCTACCATTAGAGGTAGAGAGGAGGCCTCATCAAAGAAAGTAGAAAGGTAAAGATGATCTGGGAGCAAAACAGACTGTGGCTGTCTATGGTGGAGAAGGGTAGAAAACAGACTTTCACACTGGGGAGCCCACAAATGGGGAGGATGAATCCCCACAACATTTATCTTTAAAGCAAGAGGGGCCAAATTTTATGAGTTCTTACAATTAGTGGGACTTAAAGCCTGGAATTTTAAAAATCACTGGGCTCCACTCTGGGAGAGCTTGGAGGGCATTAAGAAACAGAGTCCCTACCATTAAAGAAGCAGCAGAACAAACAGCCTGTGCATTTACAGCCTAGAACTAGCAGTTTGAGAAATGTGGGAGTAGGGGGTTGCAGATGGGAGGGAGAGTGATTTGTTCATCTCAGAGCATTCCCAGAAAGACTGGAATCATGGGGACCCAGGAACAAAGGAGCTTGCAGGGGCCAGCCATTTGCCTCTCATGCCCCCAGCATAAACAATGGTCACCTGCAGCAACCAGAATGGCGTGCCTTACCTAACTTGTTTATACCATGTGCTGCTCCCCCCAACACCCTACCCAACACCTTACTCCTGCACTGTGAGTCTCTCCTCCAAGAATATCAGTGCAAACTCTACTAACACCACATTTCTTGACCCATGTGTTTTGCAGAACCTCAGTTCTGGCAGCATGTCTCTTTGCAACTAGGCCACTGAGCACTTTATTAAAACATGCCCCACCCCTGCTGGGGACCAAACACTACCCACAATAGGCAAAGAGCATCTCTGTAGATACCTGGACTGAAGGACTGGCCAAGACTCAACAGCAGAGCATATGCAGCTCACATAGGAGACATTCCCTGAAGTACCAGATCCTGAGGAACTGGGGACACTGCACTACAGACACAGGAAGTCAGACAAAATGAGGAGACAGAGAAATATCTCCCAAATAAAAGAACAGGACCAAACTATAACAAGAGACCAAAGCCAAATGGAAATAAGTAATATGCCTGATAGAGAATTTAAATTAATGATCATAAAGATATTCACTAGAACTGAGAAAAGAGTAGAGGACATCAGTGATTTAAAAAAAATTGGAGATCAAGAATATAATAAATATCAGGAGGGAATGTGATGTGATAAGCACTGGGTGTTATACACAACTGATGAATTACTAAACTCTAGATAAACTAATGATGTACTACTATATGTTGGCTAATTGAATTTAAACAAAAAAGAATACAATAAATGAGATTAAAAAATTATACTTGTTGGAATAAGTGGCAGGTTAGATGAAGCAGATGAATGAATTAATGACCCGGAAGGCAGGGTAACAGAAAATAACCAAGCTGAGTAAAGGAGATGGAAGAAAATTACACAAATTGAGAATAGTCTTGGGAATTCAGTGACTCCATCAAACATAACATATACATTATGGAGACCCTAGAAGAAGAAGAGAGAGAAAAGGTGGTAGAAAATTTATTTGAAGAAAAATAGTTGAAAGTTTCCCTAATGTGCGGAGGGAAACAGGTATCCAGATTCAGGAGGCCCCACAAATTCAACTCAAGGAGATCCACACCAAGAAACATAGTAATTAAAATGGCAAAATGTAACCATAAAGAAAAAAAAATTAAAAGCAGCAAGAGAAAAGACAGTTACATACAAGGGAAACCCCATAAAGCTATCAATAAATTTGCAGCAGAAACTTTGCAGGCCAAAAGAGAAAGTGACATGATCTATTTCAAAGTAATGAAAGGGACAAATTGGCAGCCAAGAATACTCTAACCAGCAAAGTTATCATTCAGAATAGAAGGAAAGATAAAGAGTTTCTCAGACAAACAAAAACTAAAGGAGTTTGTGGCCATTAAACCAGCCCTATAAGAAATATTAAAGGAAACTCTTTGAGTGGAAATGTAAGACCATAAGTGGAAATATAAAAGTAAAAAAACACAAAAGCAGCAAAATCCAGAGTAAACAGAAAGGCATCCAAATATATCATTAATGAAACCCAACAAACCATGAAAGAGAGCAAGAGAAGAAAGGATCAGAGAGAATCTACAGAAATAACACAAAATAAGTAATAAAATGAAACTAAATACATAACTATCAATAATTACTCTGAATGTAAATGGACTAAACGCTCTAATCAAAAGACATAGGGTGAAGGAGTGGACTCATCTATATGCTGCCTATAAGAGACTTATTTTAGACTGAAAGATACATGCATATTGAAAGTGAGGAGATGGAGAAAAATTTATCATGCAAATGGATATCAAAAGAAAACTAGGGTAGCAATACTTATATTGGACAAAATGGACTTTTAAAACAAAGACTATAACAAGAGACAAGTGGGCACCTGGGTGGCTCAGTCCATTAAGCACTGACTCTTGATTTCAGCTCAGGTCATGATCTCAGGGTCCTGAGACTGAGCCCCACTTTAGGCTCCATGCTCAATGGGGAGTCAGCTTGGGGATTCTCCCTCTCCCTTAGCCCCTCTTACCACTCCCATTCTCTATCTCTCAAATAAATAAATAAACCTTAAAAAAAAAAAAGAAGAGACAAAGAAAAGCATTATATAATAATAAAAACAGGACAATGCAACATGATATAATAATTGTAAATATTTTTGCACCCAACATAGGAACACACAAATACATAAAACAGTTAATAACAAATATAATGGAAATAACTCATAGTAGTACAATAATACTAGGGGACTTTAACACCCAACTTACATCAATGGACAGATTCCAAACAGAAAATTAACAAGGAAACAGTGTTTTTAATAACACAGTGGACTGGATGGATTTAACAGGCATATTAGAACATTCTGTCCTAAAACAGCAGAATACACATTCTTCTCAAATGCACACAGAACATTCTCCAGAACAGATCACATATTAGGCCACAAAACAAGTCTCCACAAATTCAAAAAAATCAATGTCATACCATGCATCTTTTCTTTTTCTTTTTTTCCAAGTTTTTATTTCAATTCCAGTTAGTTAACACATATTATAATATTAGTTTCAGGTGTACAATTTAGTGATTCACTATTTATGTACAACACCTAGGGATCATCATAACAAGTGCATTCCTTAATCCCCATCCCCTATTTAACCCATCCTCTCCCACCACCCCCGTAACCATCAATTTGTTCTCTATAGTTAAGAGTCTGTGTTATGGTTAACTTCTCTTTTTCCTCTATGATCATTTGTTTTGTTTCTTAAATTCTACATATGAGTGAAATTGTATGATATTTGTCTTTCTCTAGCTTTGTTTAGCATAATACCCTCTAGCTCCACCAACATCATTGCAAATGGCAAGATTTAATTCTTTTTTTATGACTGAGCAATATTCATAGATATATGAATATTGATATAACCTATAAACTACTATATATCATATGAATATGATATATATGAATATTATATATATATATATATAAAGCATCTTCTTTTTTTTTAATCTTAATTTTTTATTTTTTATAAACATATATTTTTATCCCCAGGGGTACAGGTCTGTGAATCACCAGGTTTACACACTTCACAGCACTCACCAAATCACATACCCTCCCCAATGTCCATAATCCCACCCCCTTCTCCCAAACCCCCTCCCCCCGGCAACCCTCAGTTTGTTTTGTGAGATTAAGAGTCACTTATGGTTTGTCTCCCTCCCAATCCCATCTTCTTTCATTTATTCTTCTTCTACCCACTTAAGCCTCCATGTTGCATCACCACTTCCTCATATCAGGGAGATCATATGATAGTTGTCTTTCTTTGCTTGACTTATTTCGCTAAGCATGATACACTCTAGTTCCATCCATGTTGTTGCAAATGGCAAGATTTCATTTCTTTTGATGGCTGCATAGTATTCCATTGTGTATATATACCACATCTTCTTGATCCATTCATCTGTTGATGGACATCTAGGTTCTTTCCATAGTTTGGCTATTGTGGACATTGCTGCTATAAACATTCGGGTGCACATGCCCCTTTGGATCACTACATTTGTATCTTTAGGGTAAATACCCAATAGTGCAATTGCTGGGTCATAGGGCAGTTCTATTTTCAACATTTTGAGGAACCTCCATGCTGTTTTCCAGAGAGGTTGCACCAGCTTGCATTCCCACCAACAGTGGAGGAGGGTTCCCCTTTCTCCGCATCCTCGCCAGCATCTGTCATTTCCTGATTTGTTGATTTTAGCCATTCTGACTGGTGTGAGGTGATATCTCATTGTGGTTTTGATTTGTATTTCCCTGATGCCGAGTGATATGGAGCACTTTTTCATGTGTCTGTTGGCCATCTGGATGTCTTCTTTGCAGAAATGTCTGTTCATGTCCTCTGCCCATTTCTTGATTGGATTATTTGTTCTTTGGGTGTTGAGTTTCCTAAGTTCTTTATAGATTCTGGACACTAGTCCTTTATCTGATATGTCGTTTGCAAATATCTTCTCCCATTCTGTCAGTTGTCTTTTGATTTTGTTAACTGTTTCCTTTGCTGTGCAAAAGCTTTTGATCTTGATGAAATCCCAGTAGTTCATTTTTTCCCTTGCTTCCCTTGCCTTTTGCATTGTTCCTAGGAAGATGTTGCTGCGGCAGAGGTCGAAGAGGTTGCTGCCCGTGTTCTCCTCAAGGATTTTGATGGATTCCTTTCGTACATTGAGGTCCTTCATTCATTTTGAGTCTATTTTTGTGTGTGGTGTAAGGAAATGGTCCAATTTCAATTTTCTGCATGTGGCTGTCCAATTTTCCCAGCACCATTTATTGAAAAGGCTGTCTTTTTTTCCATTGGACATTCTTTCCTGCTTTGTCGAAGATTAGTTGACCATAGATTTGAGGGTCTATTTCTGGGCTCTCTATTCTGTTCCATTGATCTATGTGTCTGTTTTTGTGCCAGTACCATGCTGTCTTGATGATGACAGCTTTGTAATAGAGCCTGAAGTCCGGAATTGTGATGCCACCAACGTTGGCTTTCTTTTTCAATATCCCTTTGGCTATTCGAGGTCTTTTCTGGTTCCATATAAATTTTAGCATTATTTGTTCCATTTCTTTGAAAAAGATGGATGGTACTTTGATAGGAATTGCATTAAATGTGTAGATTGCTTTAGGTAGCATAGACATTTTCACAATATTTATTCTTCCAATCCAGGAGCATGGCACATTTTTCCATTTCTTTGTGTCTTCCTCAATTTCTTTCATGAGTACTTTATAGTTTTCTGAGTATAGATTCTGTGTCTCTTTGGTTAGGTTTATTCCTAGGTATCTTATGGTTTTGGATGCAATTGTAAATGGGATTGACTCCTTAATATCTCTTTCTTCTGTCTTGCTGTTGGTGTAGAGAAATGCAACTGATTTCTGTGCATTGATTTTATATCCTGACACTTTACTGAATTCCTGTATAAGTTCTAGCAGTTTTGGAGTGGAGTCTTTTGGGTTTTCCACATATAGTATCATATCATCTGCGAAGAGTGATAATTTGACTTCTTCTTTGCCGATTTGGATGCCTTTAATTTCCTTTTGTTGTCTGATTGCTGAGGCTAGGACCTCTAGTACGATGTTGAATAGCAGTGGTGATAATGGACATTCCTGCCGTGTTCCTGACCTTAGCGGAAAAGCTTTCAGTTTTTCTCCATTGAGAATGATATTTGCGGTGGGTTTTTCATAGACGGCTTTGATGATATGGAGGTATGTGCCCTCTATCCCTACACTTTGAAGAGTTTTGATCAGGAAGGGATGTTGTACTTTGTCAAATGCTTTTTCAGCATCTATTGAGAGTATCATATGGTTCTTGTTCTTTCTTTTATTGATGTGTTGTATCACATTGACTGATTTGCGGATGTTGAACCAACCTTGCAGCCCTGGAATAAATCCCACTTGGTCGTGGTGAATAATCCTTTTAATGTACTGTTGAATCCTATTGGCTAGTATTTTGTTGAGTATTTTCGCATCTGTGTTCATCAAGGATATCGGTCTATAGCTCTCTTTTTTGGTGGGATCCTTGTCTGTTTTTGGGATCAAGGTGATGCTGGCCTCATAAAATGAGTTTGGAAGTTTTCCTTCCATTTCTATTTTTTGGAACAGTTTCAGGAGGATAGGAATTAGTTCTTCTTAGAATGTTTGGTAGAATTCCCCCGGGAAGCCGTCTGGCCCTGGGCTTTTGTTTGTTTGGAGATTTTTAATGACTGTTTCAATCTCCTTACTGGTTATGGGTCTGTTCAGGCTTTCTATTTCTTCCTGGTTCAGTTGTGGTAGTTTATATGTTTCTAGGAATGCATCCATTTCTTCCAGATTGTCAAATTTATTGCTGTAGAGTTGCTCATAGTATGTTCTTATAATAGTTTGTATTTCTTTGGTGTTAGTTGTGATCTCTCCTCTTTCATTCATGATTTTATTTATTTGGGTCCTTTCTCTTTTCTTTTTGATAAGTCGGGCCAGGGGTTTATCAATTTTATTAATTCTTTCAAAGAACCAGCTCCTAGTTTCGTTGATTTGTTCTATTGTTTTTTTGGTTTCTATTTCATTGATTTCTGCTCTGATCTTTATGATTTCTCTTCTCCTGCTGGGCTTAGGGTTTCTTTCTTGTTCTTTCTCCAGCTCCTTTAGGTGTAGGGTTAGGTTGTGGACCTGAGACCTTTCTTGTTTTTTGAGAAAGGCTTGTACCGCTATATATTTTCCTCTCAGGACTGCCTTTGTTGTTTCCCACAGATTTTGAACCATTGTATTTTCATTATCATTTGTTTCCATGATTTTTTTTCAATTCTTCTTTAATTTCCCGGTTGACCCATTCATTCTTTAGAAGGATACTGTTTAGTCTCCATGTATTTGGGTTCTTTTCAAACTTCCTTTTGTGGTTCTAGCTTTAGAGCATTGTGGTCTGAAAATATGCAGGGAATGATCCCAATCTTTTGATACCGGTTGAGTCCTGATTTAGGACCGAGGATGTGATCTATTTTGGAGAATGTTCCATGTGCACTAGAGAAGAATGTGTATTCTGTTGCTTTGGGATGAAATATTCTGAATATATCTGTGATGTCCATCTGGTCCAGTGTGTCGTTTAAGGCCTTTATTTCCTTGCTGATCTTTTGCTTGGATGACCTGTCCATTTCAGTGAGGGGAGTGTTAAAGTCCCCTACTATTATTGTATTATTGTTGATGTGTTTCTTTGATTTTGTTATTAATTGGTTTATATAGTTGGCTGCTCCCACATTAGGGGCATAGATATTTAAAATTGTTAAATCTTCTTGTTGGACAGACCCTTTGAGTATGATATAGTGTCCTTCCTCATCTCTTATTATAGTCTTTGGCTTAAAATCTAATTGATCTGATATAAGGATTGCCACTCCTGCTTTCTTCTGATGTCCATTAGCATGGTAAATTCTTTTCCACCCCCTCACTTTAAATCTGGAGGTGTCTTCGGGCTTAAAATGTGTTTCTTGGAGGCAACATATAGATGGGTTTTGTTTTTTTATCCATTCTGATACCCTGTGTCTTTTGACAGGGGCATTTAGCCCATTCACATTCAGGGTAAGTATTGAGAGATATGAATTTAGTGCCATTGTATTGCCTGTAAGGTGACTGTTACTGTATATGGTCTCTGTTCCTTTCTGATCTACCACTTGTAGGCTCTCTCTTTGCTTAGAGGACCCCTTTCAATATTTCCTGTAGAGCTGGTTTGGTATTTGCAAATTCTTTCAGTTGTTGTTTGTCCTGGAAGCTTTTAATCTCTCCTTCTATTTTCAATGATAGCCTAGCTGGATATAGTATTCTTGGCTGCATGTTTTTCTCGTTTAGTGCTCTGAAAATATCATGCCAGCTCTTTCTGGCCTGCCAGGTCTCTGTGGATAAGTCAGCTGCCAATCTAATATTTTTACCATTGTATGTTACAGACTTCTTTTCCCGGGCTGCTTTCAGGATTTTCTCTTTGTCACTGAGACTTGTAAATTTTACTATTAGGTGACGGGGTGTGGGCCTATTCTTATTGATTTTGAGGGGCGTTCTCTGAACCTCCTGAATTTTGATGCTCGTTCCCTTTGCCATATTGGGGAAATTCTCCCCAATAATTCTCTCCAGTATACCTTCTGCTCCCCTCTCACTTTCTTCTTCTTCTGGAATCCCAATTATTCTAATGTTGTTTCGTCTTATGGTGTCACTTATCTCTCGAATTCTCCCCTCGTGGTCCAGTAGCTGTTTGTCCCTCTTTTGCTCAGCTTCTTTATTCTCTGTCATTTGGTCTTCTATATCACTAATTCTTTCTTCTGCCTCATTTATCCTAGCAGTGAGAGCCTCCATTTTTGATTGCACCTCATTAATAGCTTTTTTGATTTCACCTTGGTTAGATTTTAGTTCTTTTATTTCTCCAGAAAGGGCTTTTATATCTCTCGAGAGGGTTTCTCTAATATCTTCCATGCCTTTTTCGAGCCCGGCTAGAACCTTGAGAATTGTCATTCTGAACTCTAGATCTGACATATTACCGATGTCTGTATTGATTAGGTCCCTAGCCTTTGGTACTGCCTCTTGTTCTTTTTTTTGTGTTGAATTTTTACGTCTTGTCATTTTGTCCAGATAAGAGTAAATGAAGGGGCAAGTAAAATACTAAAAGGGTGGCAACAACCCCAGGAAAATATGCTTTAACCAAATTAGAAGAGATCCAAAATTGTGAGTGGGGAGAAAGGGGATAAAAAGAGGTTCAAAAAGGAAGAAAGAAAAAAAAAAAAAACAAAAAGAAAAGAAAAAAAAAAGAAAAGAAAAGAAAAGAAAAGAATTTTTAAAAAAAGAAAACACCTAAGAAAAATGTAAAAAAGAAAAAATATATATATTAGATAAACTAGTAAAAAATCGTTAAAAAAGAAAAAGGTAACAGTTAAAAAAAAATTTTACCCGAAGGCGAGAAAAGGAAAAAAAAAATGAAAAAGAAAAAATTAAATTAACTGCAAGACTAAAAAAAATCACGGGAAAAAAGCCATGAGTTCCGTGCTTGGCTTTCTCCTCCTCTGGAATTCTGCTGCTCTCCTTGGTATTGAAACCGCACTCCTTGGTAGGTGAACTTGGTCTCGGCTGGATTTCTTGTTGATCTTCTGGGGGAGGGGCCTGTTGTAGTGATTCTCAAGTGTCTTTGCCCCAGGCGGAATTACACCGCCCTTACCCGGGGCCGGGGTGAGTAATCCGCTCGGGTTTGCTTTCAGGAGCTTTTGTTCCCTGAGCGCTTTCCGTAGAGTTCCCGTGGACGGGAATACAAATGGCGGCCTCCTGGTCTCCGGCCTGGAGGAGCCGAGAGCCCAGGGCCGCACTCCTCAGTGCGCGCTCAGAGAACCACGCCCAGTTACTCCCGTCTGCCTGACCTCCGGCCGCGCTCCATGCTCACCGAGCCTGCGACCGGTTCAAGGTAACACGGAGCTGTGAGCTTACTGTCGGCTCTGTCTCTGTAGCCGGCTTTCCCGTTCCAATACCCGCAAGCTCTGCGACACTCAGACACCCCCGATCCTTCTGTGACCCTGCGGGACCTGAGGCCACGCTGACCCCGCGTGGGCTTCGCCCCGGTTTAGCCTCTGGAGCGATGTCCCTCAGCGGAACAGACTTTTAAAAGTCCTGATTTTGTGCGCGGTTGCTCCGCCGCTTGCCGGGAGCCGGCCCCTCCCCCCGGGGTCTATCTTCCCGTCGCTTTGGATTCACTTCTCCGCCGGTCCTACCTTTCAGAAAGTGGTTGTTTTTCTGTTTCCAGAATTGCTGTTCTTCTTCTCTTCGATCTGTCGATGGATTTTCAGGTGTTTGCAATCTTTAGATAAGCTATCTAGCTGATCTCCGGCTAGCTGAAGCAGTCTCAGCTTGCTACTTCTCCGCCATCTTGACTCCTCATAAAGCATCTTCTTTATCCATTCATCAGTCAGTGGACATTTGGGCTTTTTCCATAATTTGGCTGTTGTTGATAATGCGGCTATAAATATCAGGGTGCATATATTCCTTTGAATTAGCATTTTTGTAGTCTTTGATAGATTAAAAAAAAAAAACAACCTTGTAATGCAATTGCTGGATTAAAGGGTGGTTCCATTTTTAACTTTCTGAGGACCCTCCATACTGCTTTCCACAATGGCTTCACCAGTATGCATTCCAACCAAACCAACAGTGTAAGAGAATTCCCCTTTCTCCACATCCTCACCAACACCTGTTGTTTCTTGTGTTATTAATTTTGATCATTCTGACAGGTGTGAGGTGATATCATTGTAATTTTGATTTGCATTTCCTTGATGTGAGAAATACTGAGCATCTTTTCATGTTTCTGTTAGCCATCTGTATATCTTCTTTGGAAAAATGTTTATTCGTGTCTTCCCCACCCCCACCCCACGCCTTTTTTGAGATAGAGAGAGAGTTGGGCAGAAGCAGAAGGAGAGGGAGAGAGAGAATCAAAATAGGCTCCAGGTTCAACATGGAGCCCGATGCAGGACTCAGTCTCATGGCCTGAGATCATGACCTGAGGTGAAATCAAGAGTCAGATGCTTAACTGACTGAGCCACCCAGGTATCCCATCTTCTGCCTATTTTTAATTGGATTATTTGTTTCTGGGGTGCTGAGTTTTATAAGTTCTTTATTTATTTTGAATACTGACCCTTTATCCGATATGTCATTTGCAAATATCTTCTCCCATTCTGTAGATTGCCTTTTAGTTTTGCTGTTGTCTTCTACACTGTGCAGAAGCTTTTTATTTTGATGAAGTCCTAATAGTTTGTTTTTGCCTTTGTTTCCCTTGCCTCAGGAAACATATCTAGAAAGAAGTTGCTATGGCTGATGTCAAAGAGGTTATTCTCTGTGTTTTCCTCTAGGATTTTGATGGTTTCCTGTCTCACATTTAGTTCTTTCATCCATTTTGAATTTTGTGTGTGTGTATAATGTAAGAAAGTGGTCCAATTTCATTCTTTTGCCTGTAGCTGTCCTGTTATCCCCAACACTATTTGTTGAAGAGACTTTTTTCCTTTGGATATTCTTTCCTACCTTGTTAGAGATTAATTGACCATATAGTTGAGGGCTCATTTCCAGGTTTTCTATTCTGTTCCATTGATATGTGTCTGTTCTTTTGCCAGTACTATACTGTCTTAATCATTATAGCTTTGTAATATACCTTGAAATCTGGAATTGTGATGCCTCCAGCTTTACTTTTCTTTCTTAAGAGTGTTTTTGACTATTTGGGGGTCTTTCATGGTTCCAAATAAATTTTAGGATTGTTTGTTTTGGCTCTCTGAAGAAAGCTGTTTTATGAGGATTGCATTAAATGTGTAACTTGCTTTGGGTAGTACAGATATTTTAATAATATTTTTCTTCCAATCCGTGAGCATGGGATGTTTTCTCGTTTCTTTGTGTCCTCTTTAATTTCTTTCATAGGTAATCTATAATTTTCAGAGTACAGATTTTTTATCTCTTTAGTTAGGTTTATTCCTAGTTATCTTATAGTTTTGGTACAATTCTAAATAGGATTGATACCTTGATTTCTCTTTCTGCTGCTTTATTATTGCTGTATAGAAATTCAACAGATTTCTATACATCAGTTTTGTATCTGGTGACTTTACTGAATTCATGTATCGGTTCTGGCAATTTTTTTGGTGGAGTCTTTTGGATATTTTACATAGATTATCACGTGGTCTACAAATAGTGAAAGTTTGATTTCTTCCTTGCTGATTAAAATGCCTTGTTTTTTTCTTCATTGTCTGATTGCTGTGGCTAGAACTTCTAATATGTTAAATAACATGGTTAGAGTGGACGTCCATGTCTTTTCTTGACCATAGAGGAAAAGCTCTCAGTTTTTCCTCATTTTGGGTGATATTTGCTTTGGGCCTTTCATATATGACCTTTATGATGTTGAGGTAATTTTCTTCTAACCCTACTTCCTTGAGTGTTTGTTTGTTTGTTTGTTTTTTTAAATCATGAATGGATGTTTTACTTTGTCAAATGCTGTTTCTGCATTGACTGAGAGGATCATATGATTCTTATTCTTTCTTTTATTAAGGTGGTATATCATGTTGATTGATTTGTGAATACTGAACCACTCTTGCAGCCCAGGAATAAATCTACTTGATTGTGGTGAATTATTCTTTTAATATATCACTGGATTCATTTTGCTAGTGTCTTACTGAGAATTTTTACATCCATATTCATCAGGGATATTGGCCTGTGGTTTTCTTTCTTAGTGGAGCCAAGTCTTTATCTGGTACTGGTATCAGGATAATGCTGGCCTCATAGAATGAATTTGGAAGTTTTCCTTCATTTTCTGCTTTTTGGAATAGTTTGAGAATAAGTATTAACTCTTCTTTAAATGTTTGGTAAAATTTGCCTGTGAAGACATCTAGCCCTGGACTTCATTTGTCAGGGGATTTTAGATTACTGATCGAACTTCTTTGCTGGTTATCAGTCTATTCACATTTTCTATTTCTTCCTGTTTCAGTTTTGGTAGTTTATAGATTATCCAATTTGTTGGCATATAGTTTTTCACAATATTCTCTTATAATTGTTGGTATTTCTGTGGTGTTGGTTGTTATTTCTTTTCACTCATTTGTGATTTTATTTTTTTTTAATTTATTTTTTATTTTCAGCACAACAGTATTCATTATTTTTGCACCAGACCCAGTGCTCCATGCAATCCGTGCCCTCTATAATACCCACCACCTGGTACCCCAACCTCCCACTCCCTGCCCCTTCAAAACCCTCAGATTATTTTTCAGAGTCCATAGTCTCTCATGGTTCACCTCCACTTCCAATTTCCCCCAACTCCCTTCTCCTCTCTAACTCCCCATGTCCTTCATGCTATTTGTTATGCTCCACAAATAAGTGAAACCATATGATAATTGGCTCTCTCTGCTTGACTTATTTCACTCAGTATAATCTCTTCCAGTCCCGTCCATGTTGCTACAAAAGTTGGGTATTCGTCCTTTCTGATGGAGGCATTTTGTTTATTTGATCCCTTTCTCCTTTTGATAAGTCTGGCCAGGGGGTTATCAATTTTATTAATTTTTTCAAAGAACCAGCTCTTGTTTTCATTGATTGATTCTATTGGTTTCCTTAGTTCTGTATCATTTATTTCTGCTCTAATCTTTATTTCCTTTCTTCTTCTGTTCTTAGGCTTCATTTGTTGTTCTTTTTTGCTAGCTCCTTTAGGTGTAAAGTTAGGTTGTTTGAGATTTTTCCTGCTACTCATGGTAGGCCTGTATTGCTATATACTTCCCTCTTATTTCCACTTTTGCTGTATCCCAAAGGTTTTGGGCTGTCATGTTTTTCATTTTCATTTTTTCAAAGTGTTTTTAAAATTTATTCTCCAATTTTCTGTTTGACCCATTCATCCTTTAGTAAGATGTTCTTTAACCTACATGTATTTGTGGCCTTTCCAAATTTTTTCTTGTGATTGACTTCAAGTTTCATAGCATTGTGTTCTGAAAATATGCATGCATGATATGGTCTCAGTCTTTTTGTACTTGTTGTACTGATTTGTGACCTCATATGTGATCTATTCTGGAGAAAAACACATGTGCATTTGAAAAGAACATGTGTTCTGCTGCTTTAGGATGAAATGTTCTGAATATATCTTTTGAGGTTGTCTGGTCCAGTGTGTCATTTAAAGTCAATGTTTCCTTGTTGATTTTCTATTTAGATGATCTGTCCACTGATGTAGTGGGGTATTAAAATCCCCTACTATTATTGTATTATTATCAATGAGTTCCATTATGTAGTTTTATATATCTGGGTGCTCCCATGTTTAGTACATAAATATTTACAACTGTTAGATCATCATTTTGGATTGTCCCCTTTACTAGGATATAGTGCCGTCTTTATCTTCTGTCTTTGGTTTAAAGTCTAGTTTGACTTATGGAAACATTGCTACTCTGGCTTTCTTTTGACATTCATTCGCATGATAAATGTTTCTCCATCCCTTCACTTTAAGTTTGCAGGTGCCTTTAGGTCTGAAATGAGTCTCTTGTACGCAGTATATAGATTGATCTCATTTTTTTCATCCATTCTGATGCTCTGTGTCTTTTGATTGGAACATTTAGTCCATTTACATTCAGAGTAATTATTCATATATATGTATTTAGTGCCATTCCATTACTTGTTTTGCTGTCATTTCTGGAAAATTTCTCTGGTCCTTTCTTATCTTTGTCACTTTTGGTCTTTCTTTTCCACTCAAAGAGTCCACGTTAATATTTCTTTTAGAGCTGGATTAGTGGTCCCTAACTCCTTTAGTTTTTATTTGTCTGGGAAACTCTATATCTCTCCTATTCTGAATGATAGCCTAGCTGGATATTCTTGGCTGCAAATTTGTCCCTTTCAGCACTTTGAATATATCATGCCATGCTCTTCTTTCTTGCCAAGTTTCTGCTGAGAAATGTGCAGCTAGCCTTATGGGTCTTCCCTTGTAATTTAAGGACTTCTTTTATCTTGCCACTTTTAAGATTTTTTTCTTTAGCAGTATCTTTTACAAATTAAATACAATATGTGTTGGTGTTGGCCTGCTCTTTTTGATTTTGATGGGAATTCTCTGTGCTTCCTGGATCTGGATGTCTTTTTCCTTCCCCAATTTAGAGAAGTTTTCAGCTGTTATTTCCTTGAATAAATTTTCTGCCCTCTTTTTGCTCTCTTCTTCTTTTGGGACTCCTATACTACAAATGTTATTATGTTTGATGAAGTCACTGAATTCCCTAAGTCTTTTCTCATGTTCCATCATACTTCTTTATTTCTTTGGTTCAGCTTTATTATTTTCTCTTATAGGTCACAAATTCATTCCTCTGCTTCTTCTAGCTTTGTATTCATTGCATCAAGCCTGTTTCCAATTTCAGTTATTATATTTTTCATTTCTGACTCTTTTTTAAGTTTAATCTCCAAGTAAGTGTATCCCTGAAGTCTTCCATTCTTTCCTCAAGTCTAGTGAGTATCTTTTTGCTTGTTGCTTTAAATTCTCCAGCAATCCTGTTATTTATATCTCTTTTGCTTGTATCTCCTGCCATGATTTTATCTTCTTTCATTTGGAATGAATTCCTCCATCTTGGCATTTTGTCTAGGTTTCTATCTTCTCTGTGTTAGAAAAGACTGTTATGTTTCCTGCTCCTGAGAATAACAGCTTTATGAATAAGAGGTAATGTAGTGTCCATGACCTGGTTCTTCAGGGAGTGTCTCTGGTGTGCTGCTGCAGGTGCTCGGCTGTTGTGTTTTGCTGGCTCTATCTTTCAGGCTAGTTGTCTGCAGAGGTTCTCCTTGCCTGCAGTGGGCAGTGTTTGGCCTTTGGCTAGAATGTGGTAAATTTTAACTAGGTGTGTTCTGGTGTGCTTGTTAAATGAGGCCTGATACTACTTCCATTACTACTTCCACTAAAACTGAATCCCTGCAGAAGTCTCTGGTTGGGAGACATGATATGGGCAGGGGTTTCTGCTGGTCTTCTGGGGGAAGGAGCCTATTATGCTGGGACGGAGGCAAGCTTGACTAAGAGGGGAAGTTCCAGCAGAGCACAGGTGTGGGTCTTGGTTGAAGCAGGATAAGAAGTCATTGTTGAGGCTGAGTACCTTTCCACAAGTGACTCTGTGGTTATGATGATGGCCAGGGGAGGGAAATGGTGCCAGCCAGCTCCTTTGTCCCTGGAGAGACCTCTCCCTGAATGTGGCCTCCCAGGGACTGGCTCTAAGAGGAGTGAATAATCTCCCTGCTGTGTGCCCCTGGCATTTTTCAAATCACTGATTCCGCACCATCTGCCCCCCTCCTCTGCTTTTTTGCCTGCCTCTCTCTATGAGTAGGATGGTACTCTCAGAACTCTATTCCAGCCAAACCTGTTCACCTTTAAAACTCCAGTCTTTAAGCCTTGCTGGTTGCAGTGTCTCTTATTTTCCCAGCCAGTGGCTTTGGGGAAATGTTTTACTTGTGTGCTCCTCTCTCTCTCTCCCTCTCTCTCTCTCTCTCTCACCTTTCTCTGTGACCATAGCTCCCTCCCCTTCATAGCACCTATGATCCAGTTTCTCCTCCAAACCACATCTCCATACTTCCTACCTTCTTTGATGTGACTTCTTCTCTTCCTTTAGTTGTGGAGTTTGCTTTCTCAGTCTTCAGGTTGATTTCTAGAGTATTTAGAATGATTTGATAGTTAACTAGTTGTGTTCAAGGAAAGAGATTAGCCTAAGGTCCTCCTACTCTTCTCCATCTTAACTTCCCCATGCATCTTTTCTGACCACAATGCTATAAAACAAAAAATCAACCACAAGAAAAAAATCTGGAAAGAGCACAAACACATGGAGGTTAAATAACATGTTAGACTGTAAAATGGATGGGTCAACCAAGAAATCAAAGAAGAAATTTAAAAAAAAAGAAACATAGAAACAAATGAAAATGAAAACACAATCACTGAGTTGCAACAAAAGTGATTCTAAGAGGGACGTATATGACAATAGAAGCCTACCTTAGAAAGCAAGAAAAACCTCAGATAAAGAACTTAACCTTACACCTAAAGGAGCTAGAAAAAAGAACAAATAAAATCCAAACCCAACAAAAGGAAGGGCATAATGAATATTAGAGCAGAAATAAATACTAAAGAAAACTAAAACACAATAGAACAAATCAATAAAACCAGAAGCTTGTTCTTTGAAAAGATCAACAAAATTACTAAATCTCTAGCAAGACTAATCGAGAGAGAGAGAGGACCCCAATAAACAAAACCACTAATGAAAGAGGAGAAATAACAACCAACACCACAGAAATACAAACAATTGTGACAGAATATTATGAAGACCTACTTGCCAACAAATTGAACAACTTAGAAGAAATGGATAAATTCCTAGAAATATAACCTACTAAAACTGAAGTAGGAAGAAATAGGAAATTTGAACAGACCAATTGCCAGCAATTCAATTGAATCAGTAACCAGAAAACTCCCAAGAAAAAAAGTCCAGAATTATATGGCTTCATAGGTGAATTCTACCAAACATTTAAGAAGAGTTAATACCTATTTTCATGAGCTATTCCAAAAAATACAAGAGAAAGGAAAAATTCCAAATTCATTCTATGAGGAAAGTATCACCCTGACATCAAAACCAGATAAAGACACCACAAAAGGGGTGCTTGGGTGGCTCAGTTGGTTGATCATCTGACTCTTGGTTTTGGCTCAATCATGATCTCAGTTTTGTGGGAACGAGCCCCATGTCAGGCACTCCACTTAGCAGGGAGACTGCTCCTCTCCCTCTCCTTCTTACCCCTCCCTCTCTCAAGTGCTCATTCCTTCTCTCATATAAATAAGTAAATCTTTTAAAAAAGGTGGGGGAGGGGCACCTGGGTGGCTCAGTCATTTAAGTGGCCAACTCTTGGTTTCAACTCAGGTCATGATCTCAGGGTCATGAGATTGAGCCCTGCATTGGGCTCCACACGGAGCATGGAGTCCCTTTCTCCCCCTCTCTCCACTCTCTGTCTCTCTAAAATAAATAAATAAAATATTTTTTAAAAAGAGAAAAAAGAGAACTACAGGTCAATATCTCTCATGAATATAGATGCAAAAATCCTCAACAAAATATTAGCAAACCAAATGCAACAATACATAAAAGAAATCATATACTGTGATCAAGTGGGATTTATTCCTGGGCTGCAAGCGTGGTTCAGTATTCACAAAACAATGTGATACTTTATATCAATAAGAGAAAGGAAAAAACCATATGATCATTTCAATAGATGCAGAAAAAGCATTTGTCAAAGCACAATATTCATTCATGATAAAAGCTGTCTGCAAGGACGCCTGGGTGGCTCAGTGGTTTAAGTGGCTCAGGTCATGATCTCAGGGTCCTGGGATCGAGGCCCGTATCGGGCTCTCTGCTCAGTAAGGAGCCTGCTTCCCCCTCTCTCTTTATCTGCCTCTCTGTCTACTTGTGATTTCTGTCTGTCAAATAAATAAATAAAATCTTTAAAAAAAAAAAAACTGTCTGCAAAGTAGGTTTACCTACCTGACCCATGTCAGGCACTCCACTTAACAGCAAAACTGCTTCTCTCCTTCTCCTTCTTATGAAGGAACATATCTCAACATAATAAAGGCCTTATATGAAAAACCCACAGCCAATATCATATTCAATGGTGAAAAACTGGGAGCTTTTCTCTTAAGGTCAGGACTAAGACAAGGATGCCCACTCTCACCACTTTTATTCAACATAGTCCTGGAAGACCTAGTTACAGCAGTTAAATAACACAAAGAAATAAAATGCATCCAATCACTAAGGATGAAGTAAAACTCTATTTGCAAACGTGATACTGTATATGGAAAACCCAAGGACTCCACCAAAAAAATCTCTAGAACCAATAAATGAATTCAGTATAGTTGCAGCATCAAAACTGATGCACAGAAATATGTTGTATTCCTATGTACTAATAATGAAGGAGCAGAAAGTGAAATTAAGAGAATAATCCTAGGAGTGCCTGGGTAGATCAGTCAGTTAAGCAACTGACTCTTAATTTTGGCTCAGGTCAGATCTCAAGGTGATGAGATCAAGCCCGCCATTGGGCTCTGCACTGGATGGGGAGTCTGAGATTCTTTCCCTCTGCCCCTCCCCCCGCTCATGTGTGCTGTCTCAAAAAACTGCAAAAAAAGAAAAAAGAATCCCATTTATAATTGCATGAAAAACAATAAAATATCTAGAAATAAACATAACTAAAGAGATGAGAGAACCTGTACTCTGAAAACCATGTAACACTGATGAAAGAAATTCAAGCTTATACAAATTTAGAAAGACGTTCCCTGTTCATGGGCTGGAAGAACATATATGTTAAAATGTCTATACTATCCAAAGTATTTGGGGTTCCTGGGCGGCTCGGTTGTTAAGCATCTGCCTTTGGCCTGGGTCATGATCCCAGGGTCCTGGGATGGAGTCCCGTGTCAGGCTCCCTGCTCTGTGGGAGACTGCTTCTCCCTCTCCTACTCCCCCTGCTTGTGTTCCCTCTTTGGCTGCCTCTTTCTGTATCAAATAAATAATCTTTTTAAAAAATTGCACATTTAATACAATCTCTATCAAAATACCAACAGTATTTTTCACTGAACTAGACCAAACCAGCCCAAAATTTGTATGGAACCACAAAAGACCTCAAATAGCCAAAGCAATCTTGAAACAGAAAAACAAAAGTAGAGGTATCACAATTCCAGTCTTCAAGTTATAATACAAAGCAGTAGTAATTAAAACAGTTTGGTACTGGCATAAAAATAGATACATGGATCAGGGGAACAGAATAGAAAATCCAGAAATAAACCCACAAGTATATGGTCAATTAATCTTTGATGAAGGAAGACTAAATATACAATGGAAAAAAGACAGTCACATCAATGAATGATGTTGGGAAAACTGGACAGCTACATGCAAAAGAATGTAACTGGACCACTTTCTTACAACATACATAAAAATAAATAGAAAATGGATTAAAGACCTGGATGTGAGACCTGAAACCATAAAAATCCTTGAAGAGAGCACAGGCAGTAATTTCTTTGACATCAGCTGTAGCAACTTTTTTCTAGATATGTCTCCTGAGACAAAGGAAATAAAAGAAAAAATAAACTATTAGGACTACATCAAAATAAAAACTTCTTCACAGTGAAGGAAACAATCAGCAAAAGTAAAAGGCAACCTATAGGCTGGGAGAAGGTATTTACAAATGAAATATCTGATAAAGGGTTAGTATCCAAAATAAATAAAGAATCTACACAACTCAACACCAAAAAAAAAAAAAAAAAAAACCCCAAAAACCCAAATAATCCAATTAAAACACAAGCAGAAGACATAAACAGACATTTCTCCAAAGAAAACATACAGACAGCACTCAGATACATGAAAAGATCCTCAACATCATTAACCATCAGGGAACTGGAAATCAAAACCAGAATGAAATATCACCTTATAAAATCAATGCACAGAAATCAGTTGCATTTCTCTACACCAACAGCAAGACAGAAGGAAGGGAAATTAAGGAGTCAATCCCATTTACAATTGCACCCAAAACCATAAGATACCTAGGAATAAACCTAACCAAAGAGACACAGAATCTATACTCAGAAAACTATAAAGTACTCATGAAAGAAATTGAGGAAGACACAAAGAAATGGAAAAATGTTCCATGCTCCTGGATTGGAAGAATAAATATTGTGAAAATGTCTATGTTACCTAAAGCAATCTACACATTTAATGCAATTCCTATCAAAGTACCATCCATCTTTTTCAAAGAAATGGAACAAATAATTCTAAAATTTATATGGAACCAGAAAAGACCTCGAATAGCTAAAGGGATATTGAAAAAGAAAGCCAACGTTGGTGGCATCACAATCCTGGACTTCAAGCTCTATTACAAAGCTGTCATCATCAAGACAGCATGGTACTGGCACAAAAACAGACCCATAGATCAATGGAACAGAATAGAGAGCCCAGAAATAGACTCTCAACTCTATGGTCAACTAATCTTCGACAAAGCAGGAAAGAATGTCCAATGGAAAAAAGACAGCCTCTTCAATAAATGGTGCTGGGAAAATTGGACAGCCACATGCAGAAAAATGAAATTGGACCATTTCCTTACACCACACACAAAAATAGACTCAAAATGGATGAAGGACCTCAATGTGCGAAAGGAATCCATCAAAATCCTTGAGGAGAACACAGGCAGCAACCTCTTCGACCTCAGCCGCAGCAACATCTTCCTAGGAACAACGCAAAAGGCAAGGGAAGCAAGGGAAAAAATGAACTATTGGGATTTCATCAAGATCAAAAGCTTTTGCACAGCAAAGGAAACAGTTAACAAAATCAAAAGACAACTGACAGAATGGGAGAAGATATTTGCAAACGACATATCAGATAAAGGACTAGTGTCCAGAATCTATAAAGAACTTAGGAAACTCAACACCCAAAGAACAAATAATCCAATCAAGAAATGGGCAGAGGACATGAACAGACATTTCTGCAAAGAAGACATCCAGATGGCCAACAGACACATGAAAAAGTGCTCCATATCACTCGGCATCAGGGAAATACAAATCAAAACCACAATGCGATATCACCTCACACCAGTCAGAATGGCTAAAATCAACAAGTCAGGAAATGACAGATGCTGGCGAGGATGCGGAGAAAGGGGAACCCTCCTCCACTGTTGGTGGGAATGCAAGCTGGTGCAACCTCTCTGGAAAACAGCATGGAGGTTCCTCAAAATGTTGAAAATAGAACTGCCCTATGACCCAGCAATTGCACTATTGGGTATTTACCCTAAAGATACAAACGTAGTGATCCAAAGGGGCATGTGTACTCGAATGTTTATAGCAGCAATGTCCACAATAGCCAAACTATGGAAAGAACCTAGATGTCCATCAACAGATGAATGGATCAAGAAGATGTGGTATATATACACAATGGAATACTATGCAGCCATCAAAAGAAATGAAATCTTGCCATTTGCGACAACATGGATGGAACTAGAGCGTATCATGCTTAGCGAAATAAGTCAAGCGGAGAAAGACAACTATCATATGATCTCCCTGATATGAAGAAGTGGTGATGCAACATGGGGGCTTAAGTGGGTACGAGAAGAATAAATGAAAGAAGATGGGATTGGGAGGGAGACAAACCATAAGTGACTCTTAATCTCACAAAACAAACTGAGGGTTGCTGGGGGGAGGGGGTTTGGGAGAAGGGGGTGGTATTATCGACATTGGGGAGGGTATGTGATTTGGTGAGTGCTGTGAAGTGTGTAAACCTGGTGATTCACAGACCTGTACCCCTGGGGATAAAAATATATGTTTATAAAAAATAAAAAATTATATTAAAAAAAAAAGAAAAACAAATGACAACTACCATATGATGTAAAAAAAAAAAAATTTATCCTACAACTCAATGTACATATAAATAAAGACATTTATAATGAAAAAAAAAGAAATATCACCTTATATCTGTCAGAATGGCTAAAATAAAAAATGCAAGAAACAGTAAGTGTTGGTGAGGATGTGGAGAAAAAGGAACCCTCATGTTGGTGGGAATGCAAACTGGTGCAGTTGCTGTGGAAAACAGTATGGAAGTTCCTTAAAAAAATTAAAAATAGAGCTACCCATGATCCAGTAATCATACTACTAGGTTATTGCCCAAAATATACAAGAATAGTAATTCAAAAGGATGCATACACCCTTATATGTATGGTGGCATCATTTACAATAGCCAAACTATGGAAACAGCCCAAGTGTCCATTGATAGATGAATAGATAAAGAAGATGCAGTATATACATATAATGGAATATTATTCAGACATAAAAAGGATGAAATCTTGCCATTTGCAACAACATGAATAGAGCTAGAGCGTATAATGCTAAGCAAAATCAGAGAAAGACAAATGCCATATGATCTCACTCATATGTGGAAATTAAGAAACAAAACAAATGAGCAAGAGGTTAAAAAAAAAAAGAGAGAGAGAGAGAGAGAGAGACATACAAAAAACAGACCCTTAACTATAGAGAACAAACTGATGGTTGTCAGAGAGGAGATATGTGGGGAAATGGGTGAAATAGGTGATGGGGATTAATGAGTGTACTTATCATGATGAAGAAAAAATAAAATAAAAATAATGTGATGAACCTGTCACCTGTGAACATAAATAATGTTATTACTATAAAAAGACAACCTTCTTTTCTGAAAAATATTAATGAATGGCATTGTTTTGTAATTTTTCTACTGTTGTCTTTAATGTCTTTATAAAAGTCAGCTGGACTCTCATTTCTGCTTGTCTTTAGTCTGTTGCAATATGCTGTTTTGGTTGAAGTATATATGGAAAATCTGTTCTCACCCAAATATGCAATTGGAAAAGAGAGAAGTATCTTAGAAATCTTTTCAGATAATGGTGAAAAATCTTCTTTGCTACTATACCAAAAATCAACAAGTGGTAATTTCTTGAAGGCTAGCTACAATGTGGAATCTTAAATCACATCACTGGTAAATATATGAAATAAATGCTTCATATACTAAAATTAATTAGTCTATCTTGCACTTTCAGCAAATCTACCATATCTAATAATATGCATTGTTCATTTGGAAAACATTGATTCACTGAGTTATACCAGTCTTTCAAATGTTGACACATTTCACCATATAATCTAAAAAAATCACATTCATTAATATCAGCGCTGATCACTTCAGAAAATTCTAAGCACTGGGAGGCAGTCAAACTTAAACTTAGTAAAAAATACAATTTTTCCAGAATTCTGATTTTTATCTGAGTGTTCAAATTTTACCATTGACAGCACATATTGTGAGTTGTTTTTCCTGAAGTGGCAATTTCACTTTGCCCATTTATTGAGAAAATGCCTATCAAATGCTCAGGTCTCAGTAACCATAGTTTAGCTGTTTGTTCTTTCAAGTAAAAATGGTGCTCCATGAAAACAGTGTGAAGCTCAGCTCACAATCCTGTTCCAGAAATGCTTTTCCTTGAGATGCTCATTGTACTTCATTGTGCAGCAGAAATGCTTTATGCATACTTCCCATTTTGTCATGCAGAATATTAAATAGACATGCTCAAGGGTAACGATTTAGTAAAGTTAATCATTTTAACTGCTGAATCAAGGACATTCTCAAGTAAAACTCCCTTTTTTTCTGTGAGTAGGTGGTAAAGAATACAGTGATCAATGCTACAGTTTGCACAAGCAGCTTCTTTTTTTTTTTTTTTTTAAAGATTTTATTTATTTATTTGACAGAGAGAGATCACAAGTAGACAGAGAGGCAGGCAGAGAGAGAGGGAGGGAAGCAGGCTCCCTGCCGAGCAGAGAGCCTGATGCGGGCCTTGATCCCAGGACCCTGAGATCATAACCTGAGCCGAAGGCAGCGGCTTAACCCACTGAGCCACCCAGGCGCCCGCACAAGCAGCTTCTTACCACAGCTTTTGTAACATCAGTACAAACGTCAGTACGGTGAAAAAGGTAAATAACATATTAAATATTATCATGAGAATAGCTTTGACCTTGTAAACCCCATAAAATGGTCCCAAGATCCTGGGGGTCTGAGGACCACACTTTGAAAGCCAATGGTCTAGAAGGAAAGATAATTACACAAGTACATGGGTGAGTTGGCCCATTCCAAGGGGCTAAGGAAAGGTCATGGCTATTTAAGTTTAGATGAGAAATGTATATTCCAATAATCCAGGTGAATGAAGAAAACTACAAGAGGTTTCTTGGCTGGAACTTGAAAGATCATAGGGGGAGCAGCAAGTTATGAGGCCAGAGAGATGGGCAGGGCCAGCCTGTGAACAGCCTTGCAAATGCATTGAGGGCATCACATTACCTCTAATTACCCCTGAAAATGTTTAACCTGAGTCTAATCACGAGGATACAACCAGAAAAACCTAATTTAAGATACATTCTGCCAAATGACCTGCCTGGACTCTGAAAAAAGGTCAAGCTATTGAAAGACAGAAAAATGCTAGGGAACTGTTATGAATTAAAGAGAGTGAAGAGACATGGCAGTTAAAAGCATTACGTAATCCTTGACTGGATTCTGAATCAAAAGGAAATAAATAACGTAACAACAACCATAAAGGACATTACTGTGACAATTAAAGAGATCTGAATATAGACTGAATATTAGGTAATAATATTGTATCAAGTTAAATTTTCTGAATGTGAACACCATATTGTGATTATACAGGAGAACGTCTTTGTTCTTAGGGTATTTATGGATGAAATGTTATGATGTCTGTGATTAATTCAATTCTCAAATGACTCATCAAAAACTTTGTATATATATTAGAAAAAAAGAGAAAGAGATAAGACCAATGTAGTACAATGTTAATAATTGATGAATTTATCCCCAGGTCTGTGATAAAAAATATATGTTTATAAAAAATAAAAAAAAAAAAAATATAAAAATAATTGATGAATTTAGGTGCAGGGTAAATGAGCATTCATTTTACTATTCTTGCAAGTTTTCAGTAGATTTGGAAATTTTTCAACATATTAGAATATAAGGAGTTTGGGCTTTATCCTGGAATCAGTGGAATCCGTGGAAAGTTTTTTTCTTCCAAGTTTTAATTTAAATTCTGGTTAGTTAGCATATTAGTTTCAGGTTTAGGATTTAGTGATTCCTCACTTACACGCAATATGAAGTGCTCATTCCAAGTGCCCTCTTTAATACCAATAGCCACTTATTTCATCCCTTGGGCCCACCTCCCCTCCAGCAGCCCTTGGTGTGTTCTCTAAAGAGTCTGTTTTATGGTTTGCCCATCGTTTTTTCCACCTAAGTCCATCTCTTACGTTTCTTAAATTCCATGTATGAATGAAATCATATAGTATTTGTCTTTCTCTGACTTATTTCCCTTAATATAATGCACTCTAGGTCTATGTGTGTCTTTGCAAATACTGAGATTTCATTCCTTTTTATGGCTGAGTAATATCCCATTTTACACACACACACACACACACACACACCCCAAGGGACTAATATAATTAGGATTCTTAGGTTACAAGGGATCAAAATCCAGTTTGAACAGGAAACTTATTGACTTATGTGATCATATAGGAGGGATGATACTCATCTCCAGATTTCAGAATCTGGTCTCTTCAGACCCTACTATCCACATGAAACCTTTCTCTCTAACACTGGACTGATTCTTTGCAATTGCAGGCAGGATTTCTCTGCCAAGAAATATGGCCTCAAATATGTGAGAGTTTATTTCCTTACTGTCTCAGAATCCCCTGCCCCCACCTGTTTGAGGTTGACTAATCCCAAGGGAAACACTCTTTTTCTTTCTTTCTTTTTTTTTTTTTTTAAGATTTTGTTTATTTATTTGACAGAGAACACAAGAAGGCAGAGAGGCAGGCAGGAAGAGAGGGGGAGAAGCAGGCTCCCCACTGAGCAGGGAGCCTGATGCAGGGCTTGATCCCAGGACCCTGAGATCATGACCTGAGCCAAAAGCAGAGGCTTAACCCACTGAGCACCTAGGCGCTCCCCCCAGGAAAACATTCTTATTGGTCTGATGGGCACCATAGGTTTACCCCTTTGATCAATCACTGAGGCCATTGATAAGAACATGATAATTGATCCCCCCACCCTGTCCTGCAATTGCCCTTGTGCATCAGTTCCTCCTCTTAGAAGCAGACAGCCAAGATAGGATGATATTTCCAAGAAATTATTTTAAGGAAATGTTAGTAAAGGATAAACCAAAGGGACATAGGAGTAGGTTGGGAGAACCTTTAGACCGTGATACAAACCTGATGCCCATGAAAGAAAAGAGGGAAGGAAAGGCTAAGTAATAGGAAGAGTATTAGGCCACAACACCCTTTGAAGGAAGTCCTCACCAAGCTAATAGACAGTTCTAAGAAAAGATTGCCCATTGGAAAAGCACTACATCAGGCAAAAATGTCCAAGCTCTAGATGTCTATCACATTCAGTAAGGGCTGGGAGCAGTCTGGGGGAAGTGGATTCTGGTTATGAACACCACAGTGGATCTCAACCTGCAGAACCTGGAGACTATCAGTCACGTAGGCTTCGCCTCCCCAGCAGGTTCTTCAGAAGAAGGTCTGCACTGTACACCTCAAGGTTACCACACCCTGTTGGTCAGAAAGGGAATGGGGGCAATGGTGGGAGAGGTGCAGGGCAGAAATAAGATTAGAGCAGTAGCTGTTACACTGTTGTTCTCTTCAAGGAAAACAATGCTGCCTTTTCTTTGACTTTCAGTCCCCAATTCTTTGCATCTCTATGAAGGACATAGTACTGTGTGTAAGGACACAGTATTGTATAATAATTAAATTTAGATTCTGGTGATTATTACAAAAGAAAAGATGTAAAATAGATTTTATGCAATAACAGTGTGATCTGACTTGGTCTTGCTGAAGTGAGGGTAAAAACATGCATGTGATGTGTAAAGTCTAGTGTGTTAAAATTTATTTTTGCCTATCTTATCACTCTAACTTACTGTGTTTTCTACTTAAACTTCAGGATGCCTGTGAGGGTCCTTGTTTCTTATCTAATAGTTGTGTGAGTTAGTGGCAGAACTAGAAATAGAAACTCGATTTCCTCTATGTTCAACTCTGGTTCCTTGCCTCAGTCACATTACAGAGGCAACCAGGCGGGAACAAAGTCTGGATTGTCAACAAAAGATGGATGGGATATTGAGATGGGAGAGACCTGAGCTTGCTTTGGGATAAAACTGTGAAAATTAAATGGGGTTGTTAAGCTGCAGTGGAAAAGAATATGGTGGCTCCACAGAAAATTAAACACAGAATTACTCTATGAGCCAGCAGTTCCACTTCTAGACCCATACCTGAAAGAATTGAAAGCAGCTGCTCAAACAAATATCTGTACACCTATGTTAAGATTATTATTTATAATAGCCAAAAGGTGGGAGTAGTTTAAATGTCCATTGCTTGATGAATGGATAAAGAAAATGTGGTATATCCATGCAACAGAATATTATTCAGCCTTAAAGGAAGAACATTTTGCCATGTACTACCATATACATGAATCTTGAGGACATTCTACTAAGTGAAATAAGCCAGTCGCAAAAGGACAAATACTATTTATGATTACATTTATAGGAGATACCTATATTCATAGAGACAAAAAATAGAATCCTAGTTACCACAGACCAGGGGGAGGGAGAATTTCTTAAAAATGAAATGAGAACCACCTTGGAAAGCTATCTGACAGGATCAACTAAAGATGAATGTAAGTATATTCTAGAATGCAGCAATGTCACTCATTTGTATATGCCCAGATAACGGAGTGCATTTGTCCATCAAAAGTCAGGTCTAAGAATACAGCAGCACTCTGCATGTGGTCAGAAACATTCACCTGTCCACCATAGGAGGATGGGTAAATAAACTGTAGCATATCCATGTGGTAGAATATTACAGCACTGGACGTGAACAAACTACTGCTACACACAACATGAATGAATCTCATAAACATGAGGCTGAGCGAAAGTGATTCTATTATAAAAAGAAGAAACTAATCTCTGGTGTTAAAAGTTAGAATAGTGGTTGCTTTTGGGAAGGTGGGGGAGGAATGGTGGAGGAAGCATGATGTTGGCACCTAGGGTGCTGATAGTGATCTATTTTTTGATCTGCATGGTGGTGGCATCCACGTGCTCAACTTGTGGAATCTCATTCAATGTTAACATGTATCATTTAAGCACTTTTCTGCATATGTACCTTAATTTCTAAAGGTTTATTAAACTAATGGATCAGGGATAATTAGGATTTTAAAGTCACCATAGAGTTTGAAATTAGTCTTTACATAACTGATACTCAGAATTTATTTGGTAGGTAGTTTGGGGCTGAAATGTGGGAAAATAGAGACCTTTCTGCATAAAGCAGGTGTCAGTTGTGTGACTATGCCAGAGTTAATAGAAGACCATTACATTTTTTAAATGTGCTTTAGGTTAGAAACCTTTCCAAGTACATTCACTAACAGTTTCCACCATATGCAGTTCTAGGTGAAAAAACCAGCACTCAGAAAGTCTAGTGATTTACTAAGGTGTCTCAGCTACCAAGCAATAGATTCACAACTGAAGCCCAGGTAGGCTGGCCCCAAAGCTTGTGTGGGCTCATCTTCCCCACTCTGCTTCCAAGTATCTTTTAGTATCTGCCAACTTCTTCTCACTCAACAGGATTTTGTGCCTGGGTTGTGTGATTCTGGTTATATTATCTATATATTTCTATAATAGAGAAAGAATTCTATAATTTTTCTTGGAGCTTGCTCTGTTTGCCAATTAGATTTAACTTTTTATTTTAATTTTTAATTCAATGCTTTGTTAGAATGCTAATACATTAACAGTTATTTTATTTAGTCCTTTATATCATAAAAGAAGGGTAGTGACATTAAAGGAAGCTGAGAAATGACAAAGTCATCCATAATCTCTCATTCTTAATCCAATTACTATTTATTTTTTTAATTTATTTTTTATTTTCAGCATAACACTATTCATTATTTTTGCACCACACCCAGTGCTCCATGCAATCTGTGCCCTCTATAATACCCACCACCTGGTACCCCGACCTCCCACCTCCCGCCCCTTCAAAACCCTCAGATTGTTTTTCAGAGTCCATAGTCTCTCATGGTTCACCTCCCCTTCCAATTACTATTTAAATTATAGTATACCTGTTTATATATCTGTTCTTGTGTGTGTATTTTCCCCACTTTTCCTGCTTAATACATATCTTAGAGTTTTTTTTTTTAAAGATTTTATTTATTTATTTGACAGAGAGAAATCACAAGTAGATGGAGAGGCAGGCAGATAGAGAGAGAGAGGGAAGCAGCCTCCCTGCTGAGCAGAGAGCCCGATGTGGGACTCGATCCCAGTACCCTGAGATCATGACCTGAGCCGAAGGCAGTGACTTAACCCACTGAGCCACCCAGGCGCCCATATCTTAGAGTTTTTAAGGCTACATTTTTAAAATAACATTTTTTGTGTGTTGGGAGTAAAACATTATTGTTAAAAAATTTCAATTGAAAAAATATAAAGAAAAAAATTATCTTAACTGTACACTGAGCAAGTACCAGTACTAACAATGGATTGTGTTTCTTTCTAGAGCTTTTTTTCCCCTGTAATACATAATACTCACTTGGAAATTAGAATCACACTATACATACAAAATTTTATCTGCTTTTTTTCTCACTTACATTCTTTGAAACCATAATTTTAATGGTCACATCACAGCGACTGGATTAAAAGTATCAAAAATTTCTGTATGTAACTTTTTTATTCTTAAGGTTCCATTCTAGTCTATGTCAATATGTAAATATAATTTTTGACATAATTTCAAGATTGAAAGCTTCTTAAGGGCAGGAAGCTCTTGGAATAAGTACATAATCTAATTGTGAATCAAAATGATGTTTCACCAAAGGTGTTACCCAGTGTAGAGGATAGCCCAGTGAAAAGTTTGGATTGTGGTACCTGTTATTTATGGATTAAAGAATCAATGTAAACTGGAATCTTAACATTTATAAAGATAAGAGAATCTTGGGGCATCTGGATGACTTAGTTAAGAGTCTGCCTTTGGCTCAGGCCATGATCCCAGGGTCCATAGGTCAAACCCCACATTGGGCTCCCTGCTTAGTGGAGAGTCTGCTTCTCCCTCTCCCCACTGCTTATGCTTTCTCTGTTTCAAATAAATAAATAAAATCTTTAAAAAAATAAAGATAAGAGAACCTTCATGAATCAAGGCAAATAGTCTGACTAATGACAGTAAGTAATCATCTATATTTGAATACATCCCAATTAACTTCCCCTTTACATATGTACCCACTGCCTTATTTGCCAGAAATTTGTTCACCACCAAGTTTTTTTGCAGAATTCCCATGGTGCCCCTTGTCTGTGCTGCATGGTATTGGTGTAGTTGCTGGGCTACCACAGGCAATAGCCGAATTCTCTAGGGCCTGGTCTCACCAGCTTCACTGTAACTGCTTTAAGAGTCTTCAAGGCTCTGGGTCAAGATGAGAGAAATGAGTTCCCTCTCCTTTCCATTCCAAGGACTGTCAAATTTCCTCCCTTGAGCTTTCCTTTATTATGGGATTATTAACAGAAGAAACAACTATTCTCTTTAGAGAAAATCATTACCTCTCTTACAAGGGACAAATTTTATATTCTTGCCTTGCCCCCGAAAAGCTATAGCAAATTAGTTCCGTTTTGTCTGGACTCCCATAGTCTGATTCAATCTTTCTTATCCAGGATTTCCAGAGTGACAGATGCCCCATCAATATAAATAGGTCAACTTAACTCACCTAAAATTTAGAAACTAAAATGTTTTGGAGCAAAGAGCTACTGCTCATGCTCTAATCAGCTTCAGGCTGCTTATTTGGGAATACTGAGGAGGGAGACAGAAATTTTAAAATCAGGTTTCTGCATAGTCTCCAAATAACAACCTCCTTGCCAGTCTCCCCTCCTTTAAATTCACCTTAATGAGAGATGCCCTCTGACTTGAAAGCAAAGATTCAGTTAAAATAACTGGGTATACGATTGCTTTCCAAACAGGTATATTCACCAAATGACTAAGAGGATTAGTGTTTAGCTTCAAGGCTATTTATTTTAGTCCTGAATGATGCAGACATTTCTTATAAACATGAGGACCCTGGTGGGGTGTATGTGTTGTGCATTCAATTATATATTTAGCAAATTATGGGTATTCTATATGTTATAAGTATAGCAGTCAGATATGTCCCAATCTAAAACTACATCTTGTTGATGGCACCAGTGGAATAAATAAATACATGTTTACTTCATTAAACTTAAATATTATTTATGACATTGTAAGTATAAATCAGGTTGTTGTTAGAATTGTGTATCCCAAAGAGGCTGCACCAACTTGCAGCCTCTTTGGAGAACAGTGTGGAGATTCCTCAAGAAATTAAAAATAGAGCTTCCCTCTGACCCTGCAATTGCACTCCTGGGTATTTACCCCAAAGATATAGATGTCGTGAAAAGAAGGGCCATCTGTACCCCAATGTTTATAGCAGCAATGGCCACGGTCACCAAACTGTGGAAAGAACCCAGATGCCCTTCAAAGGACGAATGGATAAGGAAGATGTGGTCCATATACACTATGGAGTATTATGCTTCCATCAGAAAGGATGAATACCCAACTTTTGTATCAACATGGACGGGATTGGAAGAGATTATGCTGAGTGAAATAAGTCAAGCAGAGAGAGTCAATTATCATCATATGGTTTCACTTATTTGTGGAGCATTACAAATAGCATGGAGGACAAGGGGAGTTAGAGAGGAGAAGGGAGTTAGGGGAAATTGGAAGGCGGGGGTGAACCATGAGAGACTATGGACTTTGAAAAACAATCTGAGGGTTTTGAAGGGGCGGGGGGTGGAAGGTTGGGGTACCAGGTGGTGGTATTATAGAGGGCACGGATTGCATGGAACACTGGGTGTGGTGCAAAAATAATGAATACTGTTATGCTGAAAATAAATAAAAAATAAATAATATATAAAAAAAGAATTGTGTATCCCTGTGGTTGTATCTTTCTGTAAAAGTCACCCTGCATCTCATACCTTCTAAGATTATCCTGCACATACTATGTTTGCCTGAGAATAAAGAAACTACAATTACTTGAATGAACTCTGTTGGGAATGGAGGGAACTCTGTGCTTGCCTTCAACTACCCTTGGTATTCTTTATTACTTCCTCCAGTTCACCCCTCTTCTAGGGACTTTCTCCACTCTCAGTATTTCTAAGACCTTGGGATCCATTATTTCCTTGGTGCAGACTAGAATTAAGTGCTCTGTGAATATCTGTGCAGCAGGGGAGGAGGGAGAACTGGAGGAAAACATGAGAAATGTTAATAAACAGTCTAATGGAGGTAAAACAAAAGTGTTTCACAGAAATTAACATAGTAATACAATGAAGAAGCCTGGGTTCAATAGTGTTTAAAAGTCATAGAGCCTAATTTAATTTAAAAGAGATTAGGAACATTGCCAAATGGCCACATGTTTGTAATATATATATATATATCCTCAAATGAAAAAGAATAAATGGTTTAGTTTTTTCTGGGTCAAATACAGTTTCTGACTAGACTCCTGCTGAGCTCTCCAACAAGTTATGATCAGAAAAGAAGCCCACTAAATTTGGAGTTTGGTTGAGTTTAAAAATCTGAATTTAAGATTAACTTACACTTAAAGATGTTGTGTTGCTATTTCTCTTTTCTGATATTTAAATAGAACAGCAACTGTGGACCAAAGCTAATGGTATAAGTAACAATGAGGTTATAACAATGAAGTTTCCTTGTTAAGGAACCAGGAGAACCCATATTTTAAGGAAAATTTCACATTCATGGGTCTCTCCTAACATTCTCAAGTAGACATGGCTGTTCTTTACTTGTCAAGCGAAGTATATTACTATGACTTTGTCATAAAATATGAGGTTGAAGAAGGTACACACCCAGTCATCAAGGGAAGACAAAGATAACAACACGTCAGATGGGACTGTCACTGTTGCCTTAATATTATGCATATATTCTGGAGAGGGCATGGGACATCTCCACAGGAATTGCTAAGAGATAGCAAATCAATCCTGTGACTGACTCCTAGCCCTTCATTTAAATTCAACCTGTGAAAGAGAGCCCTAGATAATTTTCTTAAAGAATTTATTTTGAAAGTAATTTATAGCAGCTGAGAACTTTCAGGTAATTCCCCTCCATCCATTTCCCATTAGGGAGGAAAGGGAGATACCTACTTCCTCTCTTTAAGACAAGTTGGAGCTGTGGGGCACCAGAAGTACAAAACTATGTCCCTTGGACTTCAATAGGCATAGAGACTGGTCTACATCTTACTTGGAGGCTGGTGGAGGAAATAGCAATGACATTGAAAAGAGAAATGGTTGTAATAGGAATGGCCCATACTTCCAGAATTTGTTGGGACAAGGGTTCAAAAGTTTATTGGTGGGCCATGCAGACTTTGCAGAAAGGCTGGAGTCAAATAAAATGTAAGAGAGGGATCCTGTAAGAGAGGGATCACTCTCAGGTTTCCCTCACCATGAGGGATTCTGCTGGAGAGTAGAAACTGAGGAGTGAAGTCATTTATAAACCAGTGAATATCTAGTTAGTGAGGCCATATCCATGAAAATAGCTCAAGAATCTACCAATGTATGTTGTGAAAGAGTCATGTTTGGGGAGAGAACATTTAACAGCCAAATGAGAGCTACAAACAGCATCAGTTAAATAAATAGATTTTTGTTCCTTTTCTTCTTGTCCAGCGCTCTGACCCTATTCTTGGAGGCACCATAGTAGAATCAGAGAACAGGGTGAAAGATGTTGAATTGGACTGCATTTCTTAACATCTGAAAACAGGACTGTTCTTTAACACCTGAAGATATTGGAAGTGATGGGATATACCTTAGATGTTACCAGGAAAAAGGATGAGGAGATCTGCCAGTGTTTGAAAACCTTAGTGGGAGAAAACAAAACCAAAATTCAACTCATTGAATAGAATAGTCAAACAAATAAACAGATAATTATAAAGAAACTGCATAACCGTTTTTATACAGATGCATACGGCCTGTTATGGGGAAAACATGGGGGCACCAGGTTGAGTCTCAGGGGAGCAGTGAATGATTCCTAGAATCAGTGAGTTCACATAGCAAGTAGGAGTTTGCTGGGTAAAAAGAGTGAAAGATTGGAGGGGAAGTGCAGCTGGGCAAAAGGAGGGACAGGTGCAAGTTTCTAGGGGCGAGAGAAACAATGACCTGTTTTAGGAATTACAATTCAGTATGTTTTGAGTTTAGATTCTGATCAGAGAGCAGTGCAAAGTCATGAAATATATACCATAATAAGGAGGTCGAATGGAATCCTGGGGACTTTGGGAATCCATGAAGTAGCACTTAAGCAGGGAAGTAGTATTGTGAAAGGCTACTCTAGCTGCTGTGTTCTGAGACACCTGGAATTGGGGCAGACCTGTGAAGGAGTTGTAACAGTAATCAAGGTGAGGGGTTCAGGTAGTTCAAACTAAAACTAAAGTAATAGCAGTGAGAGTGGAGAGAAGATGACAGATACTAGTACTCTTCAGGAAGTATCATATGGCTTGGTGACCAACTGAATGACAGGGTAAGTAGAAGGAATATGTTTCCATGTTTCCAGCTTGGGCAGCCAGGTTCATTCAGTCATTCAGTAATTTTTTTCAGCTCTTCCAAAAGGCCAAGCCTGATAGGAATGTTAGGATACAGATTTTGTAGTAATGGGCAGAGTAATTAGATTACAAAGGAAATGGAAAGAATGAGCGTAGATAGCTCTTTTTTAATAGTTTGATGGTTGTGGAGGGGAGGAGTGGGAGGGTAGTAGGTAGAGAGAAATGAAAAGTTGGGAACGGGTATTCTTTTTTTTTTTTAAGGATGATGATGACTGTGCATGTTGAAATGCTGCTGGAAAGAGACTGGGAACAAAGTTGGAGAGTGACATCCTGGGGGAGGTGGGATGAGATGGAAGAAACACTGGTGAAGAACTGATCTTCAGAAGAACCATTCCATGGGACCAGATTCGAGAAGAGAAGATGGGACAGATGTAGGCCAGTTTGTAAGAAGAAACCTAGCAGATGGAAGGAATTTCCTTTCTGCTGAAAGTGAGGGCAGGGAAGAGTGAAACAATATGGGACTCATGAAATAACCCATGAACAAAACCTATCCTTTTGTGAAAACTACACTAATTGAGTGAATAAATAAATACCATGATAAACTAAATAAGGAAGCAAAAAAAAAAAAAAACCCTGGTAAGAATCATACAGATATTCAATAAATTATCAAGTATTCCATGTGCTGGTTATGAAATGGATACAACCAGGATACAATGGATACAACCAGGAGATACAATTTCCCTTTATCAAACTGATAAAGGTTTAAAAGGTGGTAATGCTCAGTGTTCATGGAGATTTGGGGGAATCTTATTGGTAGGACTATAAAGGGCACTACCATTTGGAGAGCAATTTGGAAAAATGTGTCAGAATTAAAATATGTTTGCTTTGACCTTAGGATACTAATTCTAAAAATTTATTCTAAGGAATTAATTAAATAGGAGCATATAGACATATGTGCAGAAATGTTCACTGAAGCATTGTTTTTGTTAGTAAAAATAGAAAGCAAATGAAATATCTACCAATATAGATAATGATAACTGTATTTACCATAGCATATAATGATACAATGGAATGTTATGCATTACTAAAAATAATGTTAGTGATCTAAAGCTATTGACATGAAAATAACCACAGTATATTAAGTGGAAAACTGGTTAAAATTTAATAGTTTATTTTCCCAGAGTTGTAAAAATATATATGCATAGAAAAACACTGACAATAATTATGTCTTGGAGGAAATGTTTCCAATGGTTTAATTTTCTTCTATAAATCGTTTGATATTGATTAATTTTTTTTACAGTTTACATATTTTTTGTCACTTCTCCCCCCATAGTTTATATATATTATTTTTTGAAACAATAAAGTTAATGCCATTTTTGTTCTACAAATAATAAAGATAAAGAGAAAGTGCCAATTAGAGAAATTTTTTAGTACTACCATTGCCTTAGGGTGAATCACAAAATGACAGCTTAATACACATCTTTCAGTTCTCTCCTACCTGTTATGTGCTATAAAATGTATTTCCTAATCTATTGACTTAATAAGTTGGGGATCTGGCCTAGTGAATTATGCAGATTTTCATCATTGTGGTCTCTGGCTAGGTCTGTTTCTAGGAAGGCAATGTCAAACAAAACCAGAAATCATCAAGTCCAACTAAAACCCCATTTAAAACTGCCTGGTGATATAGGGAAAGGTCCATCATGGTTGACCTGCTGATGATGTGGCTCATCTTCCCACCAAAGGTAGAAGAACTAGTTATTGTTATAAGATGTACTTTCATCAGCCACGCAAGGGGCTTCATTTGGAGTTGGGAATGTGTCACTGGTAGTACATAGATAATGACTCCTGCCTTCTCATTTTATAAACCCAGTTTGCTGCTGACAAAACCTGCACCAGTAGAGTCACAGGTACATTTATAGGCTTTGCTTTCCTCTGGATATGTGAGGTGTAACACCAACATGATCAATGAAGACCACTGCATACTTGAGATGGGAAGTAGTTCTTCTCATGAGTCTCTTTCCAAATAGTTTAGTCCTACATGGTCCATGTGTCAGAATAAATAGTCAAATCATTAGATGCAATTTGTGTGAACCCAGACTTGACAAGTATACATAGTAGGCTCAGATTTACAGAAAGAGACACCACTTGAGGATTCTGGTTTTGGGTTGAGTGTTGATGGCCATTTATTGATGGGTGAATGATGTAATCTAAGAGCTAAAGGGATCTTAGAAATTCTCTAAATCTTCATTTTATTATTAAGGAAGATGGGCGTTATGACTTACAAATATAATAGGAATAATAATGATATACCAGTAACAAATTTCAAAAACATGCTTTTGATGTAATTTTATATAACAAATAATTAAAATACTGTTTTATTAATGTGGTATCTTGGTTGGGTGTACTATTTTTCTGGCTCAATTGTCTGCAAATTCATTTGTTAGGTCATCAAAATTTATGCTTTTAGCAACTTAATTTGTGATCAACATAATTCAAAATGACATCAGTAGATCTTGGCAAATACAAAATTGCAAATAATTTTGATAATTTTGTTGATGAGAAATTTTTGTGGGACAGTTTTTCTAAAAAGATTTAACTCTATACAAATCAACTTCATGTAAGTCTGAATTTAATTTCAAATATACATTTATACAACAGCATTTTGATGTTTCCTTTGACATCTTCTGTAACTTGCAGAAACTGAAAATGGCTTCATGATTTGTATATGATTCAAAATACTTGTTTATACATACTATTGCTTTATATTCATTTATAAAGAAAAAATAATTTGAAGTGTTTCCTCATTGACAATTAGCTCACTTGAAGCTTTGTGTAAAAACAGTTTTCCTGGGGCACCTGGGCGGCTCAGTGGGTTAAGCCTCTGCCTTAGGCTCGTGTCATGATCTCAGGGTCCTGGGATCAAGCCCCACAATTGGGCTCTTTGCTCAGCAGGGAGCCTGCTCCCCCCACCCCCTGCCTGCCTCTCTGCCTACCTGTGATCTCTGTCTGTCAAATAAATTAGTAATATCTTTAAAAACAACAACAACAGTTTTCCTGCTGCTTAGATAGCTCAGTTGGCTAAGCATCCGATTCTTGATTTCAGCTCGAGTCTTGATCTTGGGTTCCTAGGATTGAGACCTATATTGGGTTCCTCATTCAGCAGGGAGTCTGCTTGAGGATTCCACTCCCTCTCTCTCTGCCCCCTTCCTGCTCATGCTTGCATACTTGGTCTCCATAAAAATAAATAAATCTTACCAGCAACAAAAAAGTTCTTTTCCATTGAATGCAACAATGTTTAAATTTAATTTCTATCTCTAAGTTTATGAATATTTGTTCCTAATACTGCAGCAGTTTTCAAAACCAGAGAATCTAAATTCTTTGAAGCCAAACAACTCCCTGATATGCCATATTGAGATGCCCATTATATGTGGTTTTATTTTGTAATGATTTACTGACAAATTTTACTGCCTTCATGTTTCTGTTCCTGTACCATTGTGTAAGCTGGAGAACTCACAAGTGTGCAGATGTTGTATGAATGGGCTTTGGAGATGGACAGGCAAGATGATCTCTCATTGCAGTCCTGGTGCTACTCTATGTAAAACCCCTCCTCTCTCCTGCAGTCACCTAATGCTACTGCTTCTGCTATTTTTGCCATTATTGCTAACATTTTGGGCTTGCCCAAATCTCTTTGTCCTGGCCTCCTCCTTGGAGTTCCACAACAGCCAAGACTACTGTGCATGCGTGCAGGTGCCAGGCAGCCAGGCCAACTGGTCCATGCTGTCATTGCTTATTGCTTGCTATGTTTTTGGACCTGAATTCATGCCTACACACCAAGATACCTGATATATCTCCTTTACCCATGCACACATTCTATTGTCCCATCAGATTTCACCTGTAAAACACAAGTTCAGAAATCAAATGGCAACAGCAGAGCATTAAACCAAGCATGGGGCCTTTTCAGAGAGCTGCACCCTCTGCAACTGTATGGACTGAATGCCCATGAAGTTGGCCCTGTCCACAACAAAGAATGATCCAATTCAAAATGTCAGTGGGACCACGGTTGAGAATCTTGCTATAGATCAGTTTTTTCTAGTTTAGATTTCATGTAAATAGAATCAAACTGTACTTTCAGAGTCATTCCTTTTCTTTAGGTTACATTTCTTGATGTGTAATTTAATATATAAGTAAAGTCCATCCATTTGAATGCACAGATCTATGAGTTTTGACAAATGCATAGAATTGGGCAACCAACACCACCACAGTCAAGATATGGAACAATTTCCTCATCCCACCCCAAGTTTCTCTCATGTGAGATTAGAGTTGATAGGATAGAAATCTACTGTTTGAGAAAGATGAGTTCAGATTAATGCAAGAATCCTCAGCATGGTATGGAAAGGACTTGATTTGGGAGCTTAAGGAAAAAGAAGATGACCAAACTGGTGAACTCTGGCCTGCAGAAATGGGTTCATAAATGGTAAGAGAAAATTGGTGAGGACTTAATCAAGCAAATTTTTAGAATTTAGGGCCAGGATGCCTGGGTGGCTCAGTTGGTTAAGTGCCTGACTCTTGATATTGGCTCAGGTCATGATTTTAGGATTATGAGATTGAGCCCTGTATTGGGCTCCATGCTGGGTGTGGAACATGCTTAAGATTCTCTCTCTCCCTCTGCCCCTCCCACTACCCCTGCCCCCGCTCATGCTCATGTTAATATAAACAAACAAACAAACAAATAAATAAAACTTAGGGTCATTGTGTATTTCTCATATTCTGGCTATCTAGAGGTCTAGAGGTCTGATCTCTTTAATTCAGATCAAAATTGGGACTGCTGAATATGCTTCTGATTATTACATCTGAAATTGCTTCCTTCTGTCTAACTAGTACAAAGTAGCATAAGGAGACAGAAAACACACACACACACACACACACACACACACACACACACACACACACAGTGTGCCATAGCCTGAGGCAGGTAGGGATACCTTATCACAGGGGTGGTTCGTCACAGGTGACTTGTTTTCTTCAAGCTGGGGTAATTTCTCAGGGTGTTACAGATTTGTTTTCTTGATTAGTTGAAATCCTCACAAATGCAGATATTGGGTGTTTGAAAAGAAGATATCACAGCTGAAAAAAAAAAGAAGAAATGAAAGAAAGATCATAACTCTACAATAGAAGAAAAATAAATCAATTTAGGAAATGCATTTGGGGCAGCAGCTTCAACACTTGATTATATGAAATGTCAGATGGCAAAAGTCAGCCACAAATGCCCAGACCATTTTTTTTTTCTATTATTCTACTGTGGAGGCCAACTGAATGGGCTCCGAATTTTACATAACTGAACCTGAGAGTTCTGGCTTCTCAAGCAGCATAATCAGAGTGGGTCAACACATTTTACTTTGGTTGTCTTCAAATTCCCAGAATTGAATATACCTAAGAAAATACAAACTTGGTGTCTATATATACACACAAATCCACACTCCTACTCTATTATTCAAATAGGCATCCTATAGACTTTTATGGAGTTTTTTTTAATGAGGTGTTTGTGAATAAAAAATAAATATGCATTTGTTTTTTCTTATATGGGCCTTAAACTTGATTAAATAATCAAGGTTTTGCTTATTGAGACATGATGTTGTCTTTCTGCTTTTCTGCTCTCTTAGATTTTGGCTTGCCAACTGGTGGGAGGCATTTTCAATCTAGAGAATGTTTTCTTCTAAATATGGAGAGCTTATCATGAGAGATATAATTGTAAAAAGCAAGGAGACAATGGGACTTGGAGCTTAGGAAGGCAGAAAAAGAATGCATCTAGAAGCAGAGTGAATAGTGGATGAATGTATGTAGGTGATGGCAGGCATAGGCAAATAATAACATCAGAAATATTTCTTGGACATGACCTTGTAAAGGAATGAATTGAGACAATATGTATTAATTTGATATTCAACTTAAAGTGGTCTATATTTTTCTTCTGGGGCACATATATATGTATGTACTATAGCTTGTAATTTGATTTTTGAAAGTTATTGAGATGCAATCTCTCAATCCTCCCTTTTCCTTTGTAATCCATGAATAACATGAGCTGTGAATCATGCCTGGGGGCTCTTAGAATAACTTCACAAAGTAATGACATGTCAACTTTAACTTGAGTTTTTATGGCAGATTTTATGGAGAAGGAAAAAATAACTGTATTTATTAAACTGACAGTAACTAGAATTATCATTGTCTGTGTTTCTTGAAATGCAAACACTGCCACCACCTTAACACATGTGCATTTTGTTTATGATTATTTTGTCTTGATATTATATTATAAAGATTTTTCATCTTTATCACTTTTTTTTAATAAAGATTGTTCAATTTTATCACTTTTTCTGGTTTAGGTAAGCCCAGAGGGTGTGATGTGGCATCAGCTTAAATATGATCTCAGTCTAGGGTCACTGGACACCAGGCCAAAGTAGGATTTATCACAGGGTCCAGTTCATTCTTGAATGTTTTGTTAAGCGCACATGTGCACATGCACACACACACACACACACAAAGAGTGGGAAGAAAATAGAAAAAGAGAAGAGGAAGAAACTGATTTTTAAATACCTATTATGTTGGTCAACACAACAAAAGCTCTCAGAGTCAATGTAGTGATGTTCACCTATACTGGATGGATTGCCATGAAAGAGAGAAAAACAAGAGATTGTCCCTGAGTGTCTAGAAGATCAGGAAATACCCAAAATATCAATCATAGCTATCTAGCAGTCATTGCAAAATGACAAAAATACAAAGAGACTGGATATTTTGGAGCATAAATTACTTCCACCATATGCTATCTTTTAGAGGGAGATGGGGTAAACAGAAAGCGTTTTAAAAAGGAGAGTAAGAGGAAAACACCAGAGCCCATGAAAACACCATCCAAGAAGTAGAGTCTGGCAGATAACAAAGGCTTTGTTCAAAAGAGGAGAGGAGTTCTCTAACCTGCTCTCAGTTGTGCTACTTCCAGAACAAGATTATGCCTTCAGAGTGTTTGGTAAACATAAAGATATGCCAGGCAGCTCCTTCAGGGTCTGCCTCTACTACAGAGAGAGCTACCAGCCCAAGGTTTTGACACTCATGGGGCAGATAGCTACTCACTTTTATGCTGCGGGGGCGGGGGGACAAGGGAGATGGTGATATTATCAAACCCCAAGTAAGCCTAGGCTTACTTGAAGAAGCTGGAACCACAGTAGACCTGTCTAACATGAACTAAAGCAATGAAGGAGATGCAGGTGTAGTAGGAGAAACTGATGGAGACAGAAAGGAGGGGACTAAATACTCTGACTTCTTCCTTACTACTACCTTCCAGACCCCCACCAGCACCTCATTAACCAAGGCCAGCTGACTGGGAGCCTGGGGAATGAAGCCCATCAAGTCAGCCTGAGTGCCACACAAATCCCAGGGCCATCATGGTCAGGATACATTTCAGGCTACTCATGCGAAAAACCTCAAACTTATACAGATGGTTCTTAACTGAACGTGGTTTGACTTACGATTTTATCTTCTCTCACAATGCTGGACAGTGGCAGTGAGCCACAGCTCCCAGGCAGCCGCCACATGATCACAAAGGTGAACAACAGATACACTTACAACCATCATGTTTTCAGCCTTCAGAACAGTGTTCAATAAATTGTATATGATATTCAGCACTTTATTATAAAATAAGTATTGTGTTAGTTGATTTTGCTCAACTGTAGGCTAGTGCAGGGACATTTAAGGTAGTCTAGACCAAGCTAAGATATGCGGTAGTTTAGGTATTTTAAGTGTGTTTTCCATCTATGACAATCTCAGCTTACCATTATCAGGGTGTAACCCCATTTTAAATTCAGGAAGGTCTATATACCCATTTGGGGGACCTGTAGGAGCAGGCAACCTAGATTCCTTAGATTCCTTAGATCTACCATATATTGTACACCTTGTTGGAATGATAATTACATGAAACAAACACTGCCAGGCACTTGTTTACTCTATGATAAAGCAGGTCTAAATATCTCATATAAAGTCACTTAGTTCCAGGGAACTGGCATTAACAGGAACTAATTTGAAATCACATCCATTCAAGACTTCTCATAAACCACCCAATGAAAGGTGAATTTAACCCTATTCTCTTAATAATTACAAACTGAACATATATGTGCCATGTGAATAAGGTAGAAAACCTGGTTACTTGAGTTCTAAGGAATGGAGAATGAAGAACCAATTGTCAAAACCCCAAGGAGTGATTTTGTTTACTGTTTTTTTAATAGGGAAAGAACAATTAAATCTGGAAAGTTACTGAATAAACATTCAGTTTACTAGTAATATGTTTTAAAAAAATGTCAATTACTCTATATAAATCCCCCCCAGAAAATGAAATGAGTTGGGTTCCTCTTCTCATTGTTTTGTCACCTCTAACTCATGTTTCCTTTGTATTTTCATGGAAAAGATCTGTCTCACTGTAGGGTATGTGTGTACTTATTTTTATAAATATCCAGCAGAAAAAGCATAGCTTTAAAGGGAAAAATATTTTTAGCGGGTGTTCCAAAGCAAGTTGCTTATGATGTTGTTTTTCTAGTATGTCAGTATAATAACTACATAATTTAAAAAATTGTTAAATCTATATATTTTCAATTTCATTCTTGCTTATGGAAAACTACAAAAGAAAACAGATACTTTTAAAAGAAATATAATGTTTGATTTGTGGAGAAAACAATTGGAATAAATAATTTAACAATATAGGGTTTTAAAATGTGTCCTAAGGGAAACTGGGTTCAAATAAGCTTTCTTTGATTCAAAGATGTCTTAGGGACGCCTGGGTGACTCAGTTGGTTAAACGGCTGCCTTCGGCTCAGGTCATGATCCCAGCGTCCTGGGATTGAGTCCTACTTCACTTCAGGCTCCTTGCTCAGCAGGGAGCCTGCTTCTCCCTCTGCCTCTGCCTGCCACTCTGCCTGTGCTTGCTCTCTCTCTCTCTGACAAATAAATAAATAAAATCTTTAAAAAAAAGATGTCTTAAAGTGTAAGTAATTTAAGGGTACTATGGCACAGCACCCTTATACCACTGAGAACTAGATAAACTTGATTTGTTCCTGGTAATTTATGAGAAGTGATAAGATTTAGCTTAAACACAATAATAAAATAATAAAAATAAAATAATAAATAATAAAAATCATGACCAATGACCAACCCAACCAAAATGTTGGCAATTTAGTTTAGTGCACCTGAAACATTCCAATAGTTGGTGACCTCCACACACACCTGATTTCCAGTTTTGCCAGAAGAAAGCCAAAGAATCTACAGATTTATACTCCTTCTGGTCTCAAAGATTTATACTCCTTCTGGTTTCCAGCCATTGGATTATAAAAAAGGGAGCAAATAAAGGCTTACTTTAAAATGTTTAGGATTAGGGCCTTCCTTACAGGTTGTAGAGATAACTTGTACTGCAAATAAAAGTTAGAAAAATTTGCGTGTCTGAAAAACCTTAGACTAAATTCAGACTCCGAAATGAAAATATTCCAGTAGTTTACTGGTCAGTCACAACAGTCCATTTTCCAAAGTAATGCACTGCAAGAGATGAGTTTTGAGATAGTAAAGATGCTGAGACATGGATTCTTCTCTGCTTTCTCTAACATTGTTGTCATTCATTTCACTTATCCGTACATTATAATCACTCAATACATTGTTGTTATTATTATTTCAAACACTTATCTATTAGATCAATTAAGAAAAAAAAAAAAAAACAACCAACCACGCTATTTCACCTTCATTTATTCCTTCTCTGGTGTTTTACCTTTCATTATGCAGATCCAAATTCCTGTTGATTTTCTTTTTTCCAAAGACATTTTAACATTTTTTTGCAGTGCAGGTGATCTGACAACGAATTTCCTCAATTTTTGTTTGACTAAGAGAGCCTTTATTTCTCCTTTGTTTTTGAATGATAATATCATAGAATTCTGGAAGGGTAATTTTTTTCTTTCATCACTTTATTCTTTTCTACTCTTTTCCTGCTTGCGTGGTTTCCGACAAAAAGTCCACTATAATTCTTATCCTTGTTCCTCTACAGGTAAGGTGTTTTCCCTCACTTTGGCTTCTTTAAAGATTCCTGGTTTCCAGCAGTTTGAATATGATATGCATAGTAGGAGGGGTTTTATTTTTTTGTTTTTATTCTGCATGGTATTCTCTGAGCTTTCTGGATTTGAGGTTTGGTGTCTGTCATTAATTTTGGAAAATTCCCAGCCATTTATCACTTTAAATATTTATTCTTCATTTTCTTTTTCTTTATATACCAATTAAAGGCATGTTTCATCTTAAAATTGTTCTGTAGTTTTTGGATGTGATGTTCGAATTTTTTCATAATTTTTTCTCTTGAATTTCAGTCTGGAAAGTTTTCTCTTGCCATATCTTCACTTTTAATGATTCTTGGCTGTATCCAGTCTGCTTATGAAACTATGGAAGGCATTCCTCATTTCTGTTACAGTATTTCTTATTTCTAGCAGATCCTTTTGATTCTTAGAGTTTCCATCTCTCTGCTTACATTATCCATCTGTTCTTGCATGTTTTCTCTTTTTCCACTAGAGCCCTTACCATCTTAACATATTACTCGTTTCACTTCATTTTATTTTATTTTATTTTGTTTTATTTTATCTTATGTAAATCCCCTGCTTTTTTAAAATTTTAATTCCACTATAGTTAACATAGAGTATTATATTAGCTATATTACTTTAAGGTGTACAATATAGTGATTCAGTAATTCTATTCAATACTCAGAACTCATTGTGATAAATGAACTCTTAATCTCCTTCACTTATTTCACCCTGACCCACCTCCCCTCTGGTAACCATCAGTTTGTTCTCTATAGTTATGGTTTTTCTCTTTTTTCCTTTGTCTATGTGTTTTGTTTCTTTCTTAACATTTTTAGTCAGTTAACATACAGTGTTATATTGGTTTCTGGAGTAGAATTCAGTGATTCATTACTTACATACAATACCCAGTGCTCATCATAACCAGTGCCCTTGTAAATATTCATCACCTACTAGCCCATTCCTACCACCTCCCTCCAACAACCCTCAGTTTGTTCCCTATCATTAAGAGTCTTTTATGGCTTGTTTTCCTCACTCCTCTTCCCCTCCCACTTCTGATATGTTCATCTGTTTTGTTTCTTAAATTCCACATATGGGTGAGATCATATGGTATTTGTATTTCTCTGACTGACTTATTTCACTTAGCATAATACACTCTAGCTTCATCCATGTCATTGCAAATAGCGAGATTTCATTCTTTTGATGGCTGAGTGATATTCCATTGTGTATGTATGCATGTATGCATTGTGTATGTATGCATGTATGCATATATGCATACATACACATACATATCTATGCATACACACACACGCATGTACACACACATAACATCTTCCATATTCATTCATCAGTTGATGAACATTTGGGCTCTCTTCAGAGTTTGGCTATTTTTGAAGGCACTGCTATAAATATCAGGTGCATGTACCCCTTCAAATCTGTATTTTTGTATCCTTTGGATAAATATCTAGTAGTGAAATTGCTGGATCATAGAGTTCTATTTTAACGTTTTGAGGAACCTCCATACTGTTCCCCAGAATGGCTGCACCAGTTTACATTCCCACCAACAGAACAAGAGTGTTCCCCTTTCTCTGCATTCTCACCAAAACCTATTGTTTTTTATGTTAATTTTTGCCATTCTGACAGGTACAAGGTGGTGTCTCATTGTGGCTTTGATTTGTAGTTCCCTGATGATGAGTGATACTGAGCATCTAACTTTTCATGTGTCTGTTGGCCATCCGGATGTCTTCTTTGGAAAAATGTCTGTTTATGTCTTCTGCCCATTTTATAACTGAATTATTTATGTTTGGGTTGTTGAATCTGATAAATTCTTAATATATTTTGAATACTAACCATTTATCAGATACGTCATTTGTAAATATCTTCTCTCATTCCATAAGCCATCTTCTAGTTTCATTGATTGTTTCCTTCACTGTGCAGACTTTTATTTTTATAAAGTCCCAATAGGTTTTTTTTTTTTTTTTTTTTTTTTTTTTTTTTTTTTTTTTTTTTTTGCCTTTGTTTCCCTTGTTTCAGGAAACATACCTAACAAGAAGTTGCTCCAGCTGAGGTCAAAGAAGTTCCTGCCTCTAGGATTTTGATTGTTTCCTGTCTTACATTTAGGTCTTTAATCCATTTTGAATTTGTTTTTGTGTATGGTTAAGAAAGTGGCCAATTTCATTCTTCTGTGTGTGGCTGTCCTATTTTCCCAACACCATTTATTGAAGAGACTGTCTTTTTCTATTAAATATTCTTTCCTATTTGTCAAGGTTTAGTTGGCCATAGAGTGGAGGGTCCATTTCTGGATTCTCTATTCTGTTACATTGATCTATATGTCTGTTTTTATGCCAGGACCATATCGTTTTGATGACTACAACTTTGTAATACAACTTGAAGTCTGGAATTGTGATGCCTCTAGTTTTGTTTTCCTTTTTCAGGATTGCTTTGGCGATTTGGGGTCTTTTTGGGGTCATTTTAGGATTATTCATTCTATCTCTGTGAAAAATGCTAGTGGTGATTTGATAGTGATTGCTTTAAATGTGTAGGTTTATTTGGGAAGTACAGACATTTTAACAATGTTTGTTCTTCCAATCTGTGAGGATGGAATGCTATCCCATTTCTTTGTGTCCTCCTCAATTTATTTAAAAAATGTCCTATAGTTTTCAGAGTACAGATCTTTTGTCTTTTTTGGTTAGGTTTATTTCTAGGGGTCTTATTGTTTTGGGTGCAGTTGCAAATGGGGTTGATTCCTTGATTTCTTTTTCTGCTTCTTCATTATTGGTGTATAGGCATGTAACAGTTTTCTGCATATTTTTTTTTTAAAAGATTTTATTTATTTATTTGACAGAGAGAAATCACAAGTAGGCAGAGAGAGAGAGAGGAGGAAGCAGGCTCCCCGCTGAGCAGAGAGCCCGATGCGGGACTCGATCCCAGGACCCTGCGATCATGACCTGAGCCGAAGGCAGCGGCTTAACCCACTGAGCCACCCAGGCGCCCCACAGTTTTCTGCATATTGATTTTATATCCTGCAACTTTGCTGAATGTATTAGTTCTAGCAATTTTTTAGTGGAGTCTTTTGGGTTTTCTACATAGAGTATCATGTGGTCTGCAAATAGTGAAAACTTGACTTTTTCCTTGCTGATTTGGATGCCTTTTACTTCTTTCTGTTGTCTTATTCCCAAGGCCAAGACTTCTAGTACTATCTTAAATAGTAATGGTGAGAATGGACATCCTTGTCTTGTTCCTGACCATAGGGGAGAGCTCTCAGTTTTTCCCCACTGAGGATGTTATTATCTGGTGTCTTTCATATATGGCCTTTGTGATGTTGAAGTATGTTCCATCTATCCATAATTTGTTGAGGGTTTTTATCAAGAATGGATGCTGAATTTGTCAAAAGCTTTTTGTGCATCTATGGAGAGGATCATGTGGTGCTTATCCTTTCTCATTAATGTGGTGTATTGTCGGGGTCGCGCCCCTAAGATGGCGCCAGTCGTGCCCCTAAGATGGTGCCGGCTACATAGCCCGAGCAGCACGGACAGCCTGAAAAACATCCGCCCTGGCCACACGTGACCTCGTGCTCGTCACATGAACACCACATGCCACCACTGCCTATGAGCCCCAGATACCTCCTGTTCACGTGAACACCTCTGTGATTGGCTGTATACTCCCTGTTCACGTGATTGGCTGTTATGCCCTATATAAGGCAAGGGAACTTCCCTGCAAGGGGAGGAAAAAAGATCGACCAGGGAATAAACAAGAGCTTGTGCATCGACCTGTGTGTGTGTTGGTGTTGTGTCATCTCTGCAGGCAGGGAGAGTGCAACAGTGTATCATGTTGATTGCTTTTTGAATATTGAACCAACCCTGCAGCCCAGAAACAAATCCCACTTAATCATGGTGAATAATTCCTTTTATGTACTGTTGAATTCAATTTGCTAGTATTTCATTGAGAGTTTTTGCATCCATGTTCATCAGGGGTATTGGCCATAATTCTCCTTTTTACTTGGGTCTTTGGTTTTGGAATCAAGATTATGCTGGCTATGTAGAATGAGTTTGGAAGTTTTCCTTCCACTTCTACTTTTTCGGAAGAGTTTAAGAAGAATAAGTGTTAACTTTTATTATTATTTTTTTAATGTCTCGTAGAATTCCCCTGAGACATCATTTATCCCAGGACTTTTATTTATTGAGAGATTTTTTTATTATTGATTCAATTACTTTCCTGGTTATGGGTCTGTTCAAATTTTCTACTTCTTCCTGTTTCAGTTTTTGTAATTTGTAAGTTTCTAGGAGTTTGTCCATTTCTCCCAGATTGCCCAATTTGTTGGCATATGATTTTCATAGTATTCTCATAATTGTATTTCTGGGGGCACCTGGGTGACTTAGTTGAGCATCTGCCTTTGCCTCAGGTCATGATTTAGGATTGAGCCCTGCATCAGGCTCTCTGCTCCACAGTCTGCTTCTCTCTCTCACTCTCCCTCTCTGCTGTCTCTCAAATAAATAAATAAAATCTTTTAAAAATTGAATGTCTGTGGTGTTGGTAATGATCTTGCATCTTTCATTCATGATTTTATCTATCTGGGTCCTTTCTCTTTTCTTTTTGATAAGTTCGGCTAGGGATTTATCAATTTTATTAATTCTTTAGAAGAACAAGGTTTTAGTTTCATTAATTTGTTCTGCTGGGGTGTTTGTTTGTTTGTTTCTACACCATTTATTTCTTCTCCAGTCTTTATTATTTCCCTTCTTCTGCTGCCAAAATAAAGCTCTTTAGGCTTTATTTGCTGTTCTTTTCCTAGCTTCTTTAGATGTAAAGTTAGGTTGTGTATTTGAGAATTTTCTTGTTTCTTGAGGTAGGCCTGTATTGCAATATACTTCCCTCTCAGGACTGCCTTTGTTACATCCCCCAAATTTTGGACTGTCATATTTTCATTTTCATTTCCTTCTACATACTTTTTATTTTCTTCTTTAATTTCCTGGTTAACCCTTTCATTCTTTAGTAGGATGTTCTTTAATCTTCATGTATTTGTGGTCTTTGCAAATTTTTTCTTGTGGTTGACTTCAAGTTTCATAGTATTGTGGACTGAAAATATGCATGGTATGATCTCAGTGTTTTTGTTCTTGTTGAGGGCTGATTTGTGACCTAGATATGATCTATTCCAGAGAATTTTCTGTGTGTGCTCAAAAAGAATGTATTCTGCTGTGTTAGGATGAAATGTTCTGAATATATCTGTTGAGACCATCTGGTCCAGTGTGTCATTCAAAGCCAATTGTGTCCTTATTGATTTTTTTGCTTAGAGGATCTGCCCACTGAGGTAAGTGGGGTATTGAAATCCCCTATCATTAGTCTATTATTCTCAGTGAGTTTCATTATATTTATTATTAACTGATTTATGTATTTCAGTGCTCCCAAGTTGGGAGCATAAATATTTATAGTTATTAGATCTTCTTGGTGGGTAGACCCCTTAATTATGATATAATGCTCTCCTTCATCTCCTTCTTTCTTTTAAAGTCTAGTTTGTCTGATATAAATATGGCTACTACTTCTTTTGATGTTTTGTTTCTTAAATTCCATAAATGAGTGAAACTATATGGTATTTGTCTTTATCTGAATGACTTATTTTGCTTACCATTATACTCTCTAGTTCAATTCTTATTGTTACAAATGATAGGATTTCACACTTTTTATGGCTGAATAATATTCCTGTGTGTGTGTGTGTGTGTGTGTGTGTGTGTGTGTGTGTATCTCACATCTTTTTTATCCATTCATCTATTGATGGATATTTTGATTGCTTCCACAATTTGGCTATTGTAAATAATGTTGCCAAAACCCAGGTGTGCATATATCTTACTGAACTAATGTTTTCATATTATTGGGCAAATACCCAATAGTGGAATTACTAGATCATAGGGTAGTTCTATTTTTCATTTTTGAGGTAACACCATACTGTTTACACAGTGTTTGCAGCAGTTTTCATACCCACCAAGAGTTCATGATTGTTCCTTTTTCTCCACATTCTTGCACAAGAATGTGGATTTTTTCTTATATTTTTGATTTTAGCCATTCTGACCAGTGTAAGGTGATGTCTCATTGTAGTTTTGATTTGCATTTCCCTGATGATGAATGCTGTTGAACATCTTCTCATGTTGTCTGCTCGCTATATGTATGTCTTCTTCTTCTTTTTTTTTTTTTAAATTTTCAGTAGACCCATGCCCAGTGTAGAGTTCAGTGCAGGGCTTGAAATCACAACCTTGAGATAAAGACCTGATCTGAGATTAAGAGTTGGATGCTTAACAGGATGAGCCACCCAGGTGCTCTGGCTACATGTATATGTATGTCTTCTTTGGAGAAATGTCTGTTCGTGTCTTCTGCCCATTTTTAATTGGATTATTTGGTTTTGGGGTGTTGAGTTTTATAAATTCTTTATAGGTTTTGGATACTAACCCTTTATTGGTTATGTCATTTGCAAATATCTTCTCTCATACAGCAGGTTGCCTTTTAGTTTTGTTGATTGTTTCCTTTGCTGTGCAGAAGGTTTTTATTTCTATGTAGTCCCAAAAGTTTATTTTTTGCTTTTGTTTCCCTTACCTCAGGAGACATATCTAAAATAATGTTGCTATAGCCAATGTCAAAGAAACTACTGCCTGTGATTTTTCTCAAGATTTTTGTGGTTTGAGGTCTCACATTTAGATCTTTATTCCATTTTGAGTTTATTTTTGTGTTGGTGTCAAAAAGTGATCAGTCCCATTCTTTTGCATGTAGGTGTCCAGTTTTGCCACAATCATTTATTGAAGAGACTCTCTTTACCCCATCATTTAACTTGTCTCCTTTGTTAAAGATTAATTGACCATATAATCACACGTTTATTTTTTGGGCTCTCTATTCTGTTCATTTGATCTACATCTCTCTCTCTCTCTTTTTTTTTTTTTTTTGTGTGCCAGTACCATACTATTTTGATTACTACAGCTTTGTAGTATAATTGTGATGCCTCAATCTTTTTCTTTCTCAAGATTGCTTTGGCTATTGGGATCTTTGTGGTTCCTTACAAATTTTCATATTATTTGTTCTAGTTCTGTGAAAAATGCTGTTGGTGTTTTGATAGGGATTGCATTAGATCTGTAGATTGCTTTGGATGGTATGGACATTTTAACAATATTTGTGCTTTCAATACATGAGCGTTATTTCTATTTATTTGTATCATCTTCAATATTCATTATTATTTTATAAGTGATTTTATTTTTTATTTCTAGAAATTCTGTTTTATTCACATTCAAATTGACCTCTTATTTTTATGTCTTGTTATTATTTGTCTTGTTATTTAAAATTTTATCTCATTTAAGAGATAATGATCTGCCATGATCTCTGTCATAGTAGATCACCATAGATTTATCATAGTAGAAGCTACAAACAGAATTAGCAACCCAAGAACTCAAACAATAGAATCTAAAAGAGACTGTGGAAAAAACTGTGCTCAAAATAATTGAGAGAATTCTCATTTCAAGAATATTTTTCTACTGTTCCCACTTTCACTATTTCAAGCATAGTTATTTCATAGTCTTTTTTAGGTCTATTGTTTGAATGCTTGGGTTGCTAATTTTGTTTGTGGCTTCAACTATGATAGAGATAAGGTGGCTCTATTATAATAAAGATCATGGCAGATCATTACTTCTTATAATTAGCAATCATTAATTGGCATCCACTTTATGATCCCATCCTCTATGGAATTCCCTAATATGCTAGACACTTTAAGTGTCAAAAAATGGTTTTGCATTTATTTCTGTTGAAGAAAAACAAATGCTTCTCTCATCCTGGAAGATACTTTATGTTAATTTATCCATTTGGGATTCTTAAACTCCATGATCAGTATACATTTAGGTTTCCTAGCCATTATTTAGCACAGACTTGTGGTTTTGACTGCTCAAGCAAAGCATTAATTTTACCAAGAAATTCAGGCAGACAGCAAGTTTTCCTGGGTTCAGGAGGAGAGTGTTTATAGATCTCCTTGGATGGAGATCTATATGCAGTTGTATATCTCTAACTCATCTATGCCCCTGTCACATCTGTAACAGTTGGGTGCTAAAATCCAGCTTTTGGACACTGGGACCTACATTTAGGTCTCATACCCCTATGTTTCTAGAGATTGTGAGACTAACTTTATTTTGAGCATTGCTTTGTATTAAAATTTATTTTGTATAATTCCAGCTCTGTTAAGCCTCAGCTAACAGCACATGATGCAAAAGGATCCACAAATAAGTCATGGTGTTTTTTTTTTTTTTTAAACTTCTGTTGTTGTATAGCAATAGATAATCAAATTACCTCTGTCATCTCCAAGCTTTTTGTAAGGTTTAGTTAAAGGTTACCATGAAGATGCTATTATCACTGGCAAGAACTGAGAGACTGGTATTGCCTCCCTCACTCCATTTTCAGGTAGGTAGAGGGGAGAGCAGCTGGAGGGACAGCACCAACAGCAGCAATGTGACCCATAAAGGAATGTACAGAGGTATGTATAAAGAGCTTATAACAGCATCCCACATCCAGATGATGATCAGTGTAAATCCCTGAAGATTCCCAAAATTACCTGTGGAGGGGAATCTGGCAAAGATTAGATTATACCATGACATGAGTCAGGGACTTCAATAATAGTAAATTGTACTTAAAAATATGGCCTCACAATATGTTGGCTAATTGAACATAATTTAAAAAAATATGACCTCACAGTCCAGCAGAGACTCAGGAAAAGGAGTACCATCTGTAAGGTAGTGCTGACTCAAAATGAGACATAAGTGGGGCCAGAATCTGGAGAAAAACACCAGAGCCAAGGGTATTAATTCCAAGAACATGTGTGTATGTGTTTATGTATGTATATGCATGCATGTGTGTATCTGTATACACAGATGTATGTGTATATGTGTTTGGTTTCTAGAAAGGTCAACACCCATTCCCAAAACTGCAGACAAAAGAAACAAGATAAGGTTTACACATATCTATTACATTTGACAATGAGATTTATCTACTCCTGTAAGAATAGTTGGACTAGATAGGTAAGATCCCTTTCTTCCCTGAAATTATTTGATTCTAATGCTTCCATGTATCATTGTCTTTTTGATTCATGTCATTGAGCTCTTCTCCATTTTATACTCTTCTCCCTAAGGGGAAATAGCATTTGACTGTCTATATTTTGAATATTGTGTAACCCACTCGCTCTTACTTGACCCTAATCAGATAATATGTTAGTACATGTGTTTCTACACTTCCTTCCCATCAGCCCTTGTAAAATGACTAATAAATAAATAAATAAATAATAATAAATAATTCTCCAATAGAACTTAATTTTAGCATATTAGTGGTAGTGGGTTTTTTGGACAAGGAATCTGAACATGACAGATACTAACTCTTTATTCATAGACCCACTCTATGTTGACTAACACTTATCTAACATTGCAAAAGCCAGTCACTGCTATAAGTACTTTACAAATATTAGGCAATTTAATCCTAGAAAACCACGAGAAAGATACTGTTATTATCCCCATTTTACAAGTTAGAAAACTGAAGATCCAGAAATTAATTTATTTGCATGGCCAAATTTCAAGCATTTCAAATGTCAATGTTATTATAGGCTGGGTTCTTTAGAAAGCAGATCCAGAGTGGATTTTGGCTTCTAAAAAGTTTGTAAGTACTCTCAGAACAAAAAACCTGTAGAAGAAAAGAGAAGAAAGTAGCATTGAGCAGAAAGAGAACTTGGAAAAATGCAGTCTTAGCAATAGCCTTTGTCAAGGCCATGGGGAACTCTGAAGCAGAGGTGGTCCTTCATAGTGATTTCAAGTAGGGTAAGGGGACCATGACTTCCAGAATGACCAATCATTGAAAGCTGCTCTTGGAAAAGGGGGCATGGCCATGGTGAAGCAGCTTTCTCCAGTCAAGGACATTTTCCAGAGAAGGGCAGCATCCGTAGCCACTAGGAAAATAAATTTTCAGCCCTAAAGGAGGAACAGGGAAACATATCAGCAACTACCACATATGTACTTAGGAATCATTCAAGGTTCTTAAGATGCATCTTCTGATTCAGTGGGTCTGGGCTTGGGCTGAGAGTATGCATTTCTAACAAGCTCCCAGGTGATGCCAGTGCTGCTGGTTTGTGATAGCAGGATCCTGGTCATGCAGTACCAATGCTGGAAAGTTACAAATAGAACCTAAGCTGTCTGGTTATGAGACTGTGGTCTTACAACTCTGCTGCACTACTGCTTAAAGAAATTTTCTACTAAATTCTAATTCTCAAGAACTTGACATACCAAGCCAGACTCTCTAGCTTTAAAAAATTTTCAGATCTCCTGGCCTATTTCTTTAATGGACATGCTGTCCCAAGCATTTGTTTATTGCTACAGTCTATCATTGCTGGCTTTCTTAGTGGTGTTTCCATCCAGAATGTTCTTTTTTTTTTGCTAGCTTGACAGGTTTTTTCCCTCCAACCTTGAAGCAAATGTATCAAACATGAGAATGAACCTGGCTGCTTGGTATTCATAATTTGTGGCATATGCTGGTTATTATTATTTTTATCAGAAAATTACCATTTTTCTATCTAGAGTTTATTATATTCTTAGGTATGATTTTATTATGTATTAAAGCCATTTTTTCCCTCAAAGGAGTCTATCTTTAATTTCATAATGAGAACCAGTAAGAGAACTGGATTTGACATCCAAGTTCATTTATACTCATTTTTATAGAAAAATCTCTATTCTATAAAGTCAAACCTATACTAAGAATTTTCCAGGTCATAATATCTTGCTAATTACATGAAGATACTCTTCTCACTATGTACTCCCTATAAGCACAAAGGGAAGATAAAGTGTCATGCAATTTTATAATATCTACAAAAAAGGATAAATGGGAGAATCAGTAATGTGTGTTAGCCTTTACCTTATTTGAAATTCTTACAGAAAACAGTGATCTAATTATTTTACTTTTCATCATTTTAAAAGAAGTATGCCATTGTGTATGTGTGTGTGTGTGTGTGTGTGTGTGTGTGTATAAGATCCTATATTGAGATTGAGTAGGAGTGAAATGGAAAAGAGAAGTGATCTTGAGGATATTTATTGAATTGTGAGATTTAAAGTCTTGAACTGGGCAACACTCTAGTTAAGAAATTTCTTCTAGTTCAGTCTGTTCCCTAGGCAACAAAAGTCTGTGTTTAAAAAGGAAAAAAAAAAGATAGCACTTAGAGTAGTTAAAATTTCAGAGTTATTCTTCATTCAGGAGATTCACAATGAAACATCATTTAATTAAATATTATAGTTAATAACAGTTACTTTAAAAATTTGGATCAGCATATGGAGTAGTTGTGTCACTGTAATGATGGGTCTCCAAGTGTGGTCGCTGGACCAGCAACATCAGCATCACCAAGGAACTTGTTAGAAACATGAACCCTCTGTCCCCATCCTAGATCTGCTGAATCAGAAACTGAGGCTGGGATGGGGCTGGGGGCCCAGGAAGGACAGCAGTCTGTTTCACAAGCCCTCCAAGCGGCTCGGAGGCCCACACAAATTTGAGAACCATTGTGGTTAGGAAACACTTTAAGTCTGTTTAGAACTGAACTGCTTCTGTTCCAGAATGCTTGTCTGCACATCTCTATGGACGTGTATAGACACAAAATCTTTAAAACATTAGTTTGAAGGAATTCTTACTAAAATAGTTGTATCAGAAACAAATTTCTTTCTCAAGAGGATTGGATTACAATTGTCTCTAAAGTTCCCCTTAATGCATTTTTCTATGCCTAGACTGTAGATGTTGCAAGTTGCATGGGCAGCTTCAGCAGTAAAAATGCCACCATTGAATTTAATTTCAAGCAATATCTGGAAGAGCAGTCAGCAGCAGGAGACATCTTTCAGAAGGAAAGGATGTCTTTTTTCTTTAAATCAAGTGGAAAATGACTCCCATCGGATTGTTGAAAGCAGCCTTCCTATTGTGGTGGAGTGGTAGTTTGTGAGGCTCTCTCCTCTCTTTCTGCTGCTTGGAGAGAAGGTCAGGGAAGATAAGAGCTGTGAACAGGAGGGGAGATACTGTATTTTGTTCCTGGCTTTTCTTCCTTTCACTAGTTGATACTGGCGAGATAGCTGTAAGATAAGTAACCACTGGTTGAGAAGAAAAAGACTAGACTCTTGTTTTCAAAACCATAGAAGAGATAACCTATGGTATTCAAAGCCACTATCTAAGAGAGAAGTTGGAAAGTCCCAAGAGCATACTTATCTAAAATCTTGCAGCCCTAGAAATAACTGAGTATAAGCTAGTCAGTTAAAAAAAGAAGTAAAAATTGAACAACATCCAGAGACAAGAGCAAAGCTGGATTTAGCTTTAATTTAAATATTAAGACTTAATGTAGCAAGAGTTATATGGAGGTTTTAAAACTTGTTTTTACAACCAACAATTATTGAGTGTCCATTAAACCAGGTGCTGTATTAAGCACTGAAATGCAAAATCTATATTTAAATATCTTATTTAAGTATAGTGTTTTTCAAGCAGTGTTCTTTATTTGTTCTAATGTGTTTTCAAAACTACACCAAACAGGGAAATTACTGCTCTACCACTCAGTAATGGCTTATAGCTATCATTTATATGTTTCCAAAATAAGAGCTCATTTAATTCTGACAATTCTCTGAGGTTTGCACCATTTAATCTTCATTTATTTCATATGTGGGAAAAAGAAAACTGTTGTCTAGACATTTAGCCTTAATCAATCAAGTAACTTATGGAGGCAAAATTTCACCCCTGGTCTGACTACAAACCCGGCTCTTAATTTCTGTACTCATTGTCCTCAATCAATTCCTTATCACCATGTGGGACTGATGGTTGACCATGCAACCAGCATATACACTATCCCTTTGTAGTCTTGTTTTCTAATTGCAAGTTCTTCAGTGGGGTAAATGTGTCTTTTAAAAGTTAACTGTGTGTGTTTCATATATTCAGAAATCAAGTTCAGTTAGGAGTGAAATTTTAAATTGAGGCTAATTATACACCCGCTGTAAGTGTACATTTCAATATTTTAAAAATAAATTTTCCAATTGTGCAACCATAACTATAAATTGGTTTTAAAACATTTCTACTCTTCTCGTACCCACTTAAGCCCCCATGTTGCAACACCACTTCCTCATATCAGGGAGATCATATGATAGTTGTCTTTCTCCGCCTGACTTATTTCGCTAAGCATGATACGCTCTAGTTCCATCCATGTTGTCGCAAATGGCAAGATTTCATTTCTTTTGATGGCTGCATAGTATTCCATTGTGTATATATACCACATCTTCTTGATCCATTCACAGACCTGTACCCCTGGGGATAAAAATATATGTTTATAAAAAAATAAAAAAATTATATTAAAAAAAATAAAATAAAAATAAAAATAAGGGGATTGATTTTTATCTTGAAAAAAAAAAACATTTCTACTATCCTAATAGGATCACTCATGCCTCTTTACTTTTTTAAATTAACATATAATGTATTATTTGTTTCAGAGGTACAAGTCTGTGAATCATCAGTCTTACACAATTCACAGCACTCACCAAAGCATAGACCCTCCCCCCTGCCCGTAACCCAGCCACCCCATCCCTCCCACCCTCTCCCCTCCAGCAACCCTGTTTGTTTCTGGAGATTAAGAGTCTCTTATGGATTGTCTCCCTTCCCGTCCCATCTTGTTTCATTGTTCCCTCCCTTCACCCCATGAACTCCTGCCCTGCCTCTCAAATTCCTCATATCAGTAAGACCATATGATAACTGTCTTTCTGATTGACTTATTTCACACAGCATAATACCCTCTAGTTCCATCCACATTGTTGCAAATGGCAAGATTTCATTTCTCTTTACTGTTAATTCTCCTAACTACCACTCCACCCGGGCAACCAATCATAAGCTTTCCATCTTTGTAAATTTTCCTTTTCTGAAAATTTCACCTAAGTGGAACACGTCGTCTTTTATAGCTGGTGTCTTCCACTTAACAATGTCTATTTTTTTTCCACTTAACAATATTTTTGAGTTTGCTTATGGCAGAGCATGAATCAATAGTCCATTCCTTTTAATTGTTCAATAGTATTCCATTGTGTGAATATACCACATTTTACTTATTTATTCATTCACTGGCTGATGTACCAGATTTAAGTTGTTTACAGTATTTTGCTATTATTATTAATTTTGTGGTGCACCTGGCTGGCTCAGTCAGTTAAGCATCCAATTCTTGATTTTGGCTCAGGTCATGATCTAAGTGTGAAGCCTGTTTGGGTTTCTCTCTCTCCTTCTCTCTTTGCCCCTCTCCACTCATGCTCTCGTTCTCTCCCTCTCTGAAATCATCATCATCATCATCATCATTTTGCTAAGAACATTAGTAGCTAAGAGAACCATAACTCTTTGTGTAGACCTATGTTTTTATTTCTCTTGGAAAGATGCTAATGAGTGGAATTCCTGGGACATATGATAAGCTTATAGTTAATTTTTAAGAAACTCCCAAACCGGTTTTTAAAGTGACTGCACCATTTTATAATTCCACCAGCAACATATGAAGGTTCAGTTTCCCCACAACTTCACCAAAATTTGATATTGTATTTTTTTAAAAATTATAGCCATTCTAGAGGGTATGAAGTGATATGTGGTTAAAATTTAAATTTGCATTTTCTTAATGACTTATGATGCTGAGCATCTTTTCATGTATTTAACTGCCATTAATATAGCTTGTTTGGTAAAATATCTGCTCAAATCATTTACCATTTTTATTAGGTTGTCTTCTTATTATTGAGGTATAGGAATTCTTTGTATATTCTAAGCCAATATGAATTATGTAGTCCTAAATTTCTCAATGTATTTTATAAAGACAATGTACAGTAGTACTTCAATATCTATACACCTCAAAAACATTGAATCCACATCATATAATTTCTATGTTGATGAGCAGATTCAGTGAAATTGAAATTTAGGATATCTGCAAACACCCTATTTTTTCTGTGAGGTCTTATTCTTCACAGATGGAATTAGGAAACACAACCTGCTTTTTAAAGACTTATTTATTTATTTATTTGACAGACAGAGGTCACAAGTAGGTAGAGAGGCAGGCAGAGAAAGAGGGGGAAGCAGGCTCCCTGCTGAGCAGAGAGTCCAATGTCGGGCTCAATCCCAGGACCTTGGGATCATGACCTGAGCTGAAGGCAGAGGCTTTAACCCACTGAGCCAGCCAGGTGCCCCCAGCACAACCTGCTTTTTTAAAAGAAGCCTCTTGTAATCACAATATGGTGTTTTTAAAACATGTCATCAAATTATTTGACATTCTTCCCATAAAGAGATTAATTTTTTCTCTCCTACCCTAGATTCTGTGCTGGCTTGTAAGCGCTTCGATGGACAGAGTTTGGTGGAAGTAATGCTATGTGACTTCCAAGCTTAGGTTGTAAAAGGGCAGGCATATTCAGCCTTGTTTGTTGAATACTTGCTCTTGAAGCCCTGAGCTCCCATTTAAAATATCCATCTATTCTGAGGCTGCTGCTATACTGTGAGGAAACCCAAGCCATAGGCAGAGGTGGTGTGTAAACATTCCATTGGCAGTCCCAACCAAGGCCCCATTTTTGCATGTAAAGAGGCTACCAGATAATTCCACTCTCCAGTCATTCAAATATTCCCACCTGAGGCCCAAGACTTCATGGAGCATGGAAAAGGGATAAGTCATTCCCACTGAAGCCAATCTGAGTTCCTCACCCACAGAATCTATGAATATAACAGCATGATTGGTGTTTCATGCCGCTATATAAAAGCATATTGTTCACTCAGCGTTCTTTTAACTATAAGGGACAGAAGCCCCCCAGGATTACTCAGATAACATGAAGTGTATGAGGAGGATCTTCTCATGAACTTAGAGGACAGTAGAAAACCATTAGAAGCTGAAATTTCACTTACCATCTCTCAGGGACATCTGTTCTCATTTGCGTGCCTGCTCCATCGTGCTCACATGGCAGACAGAATTCTTTAGGGTGCTTATCAATCTGTATATGACCTCACAGCTTCCCTGCCTTGGCCCCTACCTACATTATCACTTTTCAGCTTTATGTACCTGTGCCAACCGATAGTCTTTTAGCTCAAATTCTCAAATGGTATAACTAATTAGTTCAGCTTATTTATTTGAACTAAGCCATTCAAGCTATAGATGAGCCAGTATTGACTATGTTGGGATAAAAGTATGCACTCCTAGTGACAAGACATGGGTCTAAGACATACAGTGTAGAGACGTGCTCTTTTAGGAACTGGGGGCAAGGAAGGAACCATGACACTTATGTATTTCGCTAATAATAACTACATATGATGAAGACTATGAGGGAAATGTACACAACACACTACAAAGTGGCAAAAGGAGAGTGATTAATTCTGCTGGAAGTCAGCAAGCCATCATGGAATTGGTGGCATTTGAACTTGGTCTTAAAGGATAAGTAGGACTTATGAATTTTTCAGGCCAAGACAATGACTCAGAGCAAAGAAACACCTGAGATAATGAGGAAATGGTGAGTACTTTCATGGAATTATGTTGTCAAAGAGCTTGGAAACCTAAGGCCAGGACACTGGGATGACATACCTGGAATGTCCCTTTTCATTGTAATCCTGTCAGAGAAGGAGTAAACTTTGAGTCAATCAATGTGATAGTCATACAAGATTTAGATTTATTCTCTAAGTTCGTAATTCTGAAATCTAAGTGTGCATCATCATTGTGTGGAGACGTTTTTTTCTTGAATTAAGTAGGCTCCACAGCCAATGTGGAGCCCAACTCATGACCCAAACTCATAGCTCAAGAGTTGAATGCTCTACTGACTGAGCCAGCCAGGTGCCCCAATCTGGAGCCTTTTTAAAGACAACACATTGCCAGACCCCATCTGAGTTTCTGATTTAGTAGGTCTAAGGCAGCCCTTGACAACTAGCATTTCTCTTTCCCAGGTGATGCTGCTGCTGCTCCAAGGATGACATTCTAAGAACCAATGCTCACTGCAGATGTCCTTTAGAGCTCATGCTAATCTGGGGCCAGGATTTAAAACTCACAAATTACTGTCTGATTCTGCTGTAGACTCACATTTCCAAAAGGACTGAATTTTCCTTCTACTTTTATATCAGCAGTTTGCCTGATCTAGGGTGATGAATGGCCAAGCTGTATGAATGTTTCACAACTGCAAGTAAATGGTTGCCATAGTGATTCTGTCTTATTTTAGGGATATATTTGTACAGGGCTTGGAATTAGAGTTGAAAATGGAGTCCATCACTTGATAATCAAAATGAGTAATTGCAATGGTGACTGCATTGGTGAGGGCTTATGAGCCAGATATGATGATCAGCACAGAGAATAGAGAAATGTCACTGTCTGTTTTTGTTTATTACAGGAGCATGCTTGTTTCTTCTTGGTACTCACTGTATTTTGTAATTATTTAATTTTTTTGTTTGCTTATTGATTTCCTGGCTCTACTACTTGATTATAAGTGCCACAAAGATTAGGATCAAGTGTGCCTTGTTTATAATTTTGTTCCCAGCCCTACTATGATTAAATAAATGGATGAATAAGAAAGAGCTAATAGTCTAGTTAATGTATAATCACATTACAACATAATAAGTGGTTTAACAACTGAATATTGAGAAAGCTATAGAATATAGAAGATGGAGAAAGTAATTCTGCCCCAGGGGAGTCAGAGAAGGTATTACTGATAAGAAGGTCTTTTAGATGAAGGTTTGTAAGATAAGTAGGAGTTTATAACTTAGGGGTGTTGTGGGCTGACATTGAAGACAAAAAAAAATCATATGTGAAAGAACATAGCACGTGGGAATAGATGATATGATGAGGGCAAAAGGGATGATAGAAGGAAATAAGATAAGAGATGGAAAAAGCATACTGGGACTGGAGTGTAAAAGGTTTGGGATACCATGCCATGGGCTTGAACCTCACATCACATTAGAGGTGTGAGAGTGACTTGATTAGATTGTAAGATATCCCTGATGGTCAGGAGGAGGGAGGAAGGGTCTCTAGTAGGTCTAAAGGACCAGTTAGAAGAGGGTTGCAGTCATTCAGGCAAGAAATGATGATGTCCTGGACCAAACCATAACCTTGGGAGTCAGAAGAGTAGGAGATATTTGGGTGGTATTTAGAAAGCAAAATCAATTAATATGTCTTGGTATCTGATAGACTATGATAGATTTGTGTGAGAGCAGAGTGAGGATTTATTTTATGTAACACTTATTGTGTGCCACATAAGTTAATTGTTAAATACTGTTCTAAGTATTTTACAGGCATTAATTCACTTAATGTTAGCAGATGTGTGAAGTAGATACTATTATTAACCCAATTTTACAGATGGGAAAATCTAGGTACAAAGATATTAAGTAACTTGCTCAACATCTCACCGTTATTAAGTGGTAGGAGCCAGGATTTGAACCCAAAAAGTCTGGTTTAAGTTCCATGTTACTCAACAGTAAAGGAGTTATCTCATAATTGCCTTGGCTCCAAGGACAAGAAATCTAGGAGCAATTACAAAGTGCATAAAAGGAGTAAATTCAGCTTCTGGAAACTGAACTATTTTGTTCTTCCTTTGTCTTTCAAATGCTAACAAAATATCCTCCCATTTCCAAAATTAATGATTTCAATGACTTTCTGAATGGGATCGAATGGGACAGAAAAGAGAGACCATTGGTTCTGAATGGATGCCAAAGTGCAGAGTTAGAGCCTGATTTAGAGAGCTCCCTGATGAATTGTGGTAGGTGGGTTTTGAAGAAAGGACTCTATCTGAGGAAAGTCCCAGTGTTCATGATGGATAGGGGTTCTTATAATAACTATATCCTGTAAGACCATCTTCTTTGCTTGTTAGAAATCCACTAAGCAGATATAGTGGGTTGCTGTTTTCCTATAATTCTTAGGAAAAGCTTCTTAAATAAAATGCAATATATCTTATATACTTTGACATTTCTAGAAGCTAAACCAGATGGACATGGAGCTTTCAAATCTACATACTATTGGATGGTAAAAGACAACTTCCTAGGGAATAACCTAAAAATGACTTTTCCTGTCTCTCTTCCACATATTCCCCTTAAAATCTGGCCTAATTTCTCTAAGCCAGGAGCAGAGGATGTGGCCCTGGCTCAGTAAAGCCACCAGGAAATAGAATAGTTAGGGGAAATGGTTCTAAGACTCATTTGGGTGGTGACAAGCAAGTAATCAGAGAAATGTTTATGTCCTTATTGTGTGCCTTTAGTATACTGTCCCACTGATAGAATTTGAACCTTCATGCATTCTCTGTTCTGTTGTGTTGGCAGAAATTTAAAATTACTCTATGAGTAGAAATTATGTTCTAGCACTTCCAAGAACTACTAATAGGATCACTGCTTGTGTTGGTGATTTAAAATGGAAATCTCTAATTATCTTATATAAATATAAATGCATCCGTTCAAAATTATAGTTTGTTAATAAGAGTAAATTGAAAGCTGGCAAAGTATGGTTTGGTATGCAATGTTCTCTCTATAGCTTTGAGTTATGTTAGCTTTGATTATGTTGAAGAAGACTAACTTGTCTTTATAAAGCCCAAATTTACTGATATCATTAACATGGGATGGAAAAAGTGTTTTATTAATATTTTTTCAATGTCCATTATTTTTAATTCTCAATGTAATTGAGAAATGACCACATTTAAAATTTGTTTTGTATTGTTGCGATAGAGGGCTATTGCTTTGGTATTAATTTTTTCCACGTGGATGTCAAGGGCAATACATGAAGTTAAAAAAGGAAAAACGAGCGTTCATTTTTAAAGTTGTGATAAAAACATAGTATAAAATTTGCCATCTTAACCATTTTTAAGTGTACAGTTAAAGAATATTAAGTACATTTGCACTATTGTGCAATAATCGCTACCATCCACCTCCAGAACTTTAACTTTCCAATATATAAACAATAACCATGTCATATATATTATTACCTATCCATTTATATTAAAAGGGGCCTCGGGGGAGAATGTAATTCACCAGCCTTCCTATATTAGAAGATGTGACCTTTCCTGTTCTGGCATTCTGGCACAGAAGAGGCATATTGTAAATTTGAATGAATATAGAAATTCTCAACATCTCCACCACTTCTCTACTGGGAAAGAGTGGATGATGCCTATAGTTCAATTCTATTTGGTCCTAATGAAGTGCTCCTTAGTGTTTAGAACTCATAGTGCTCTGGTATAACCATCAGTTGCAAATGGCAGAGTTTGTAGGACATAATTACCTATACATGACATTCATCTTTGGGTCTCATATGTTAACAGTGCTCTTGGGCATTTGTTTACATACTCCCTATGGTTGGTGGCCCACAGAAATAGAAATATGAGAAATATGAAGACATTGTATCTCCTCTCTGTCTGGCTGGGGGTTTTTGGTGTTTTTAGCCAGATCTAGATTAGCTTTATTTGTCTGTAACTCTGGGTTTTAAAATTGGCCTTTTGTATTCCCTATACCCACTTCCAGATGAGTGAAGACATAAGAGCTCAGTGAGAATAATAACCATTATACCATAGTTTGAGTACTCACTGTGTGCCAGGCTTCATGATGTGTCTTACATATGTTATTTCAAATAATCCCCCCATTCACTCTCCAAGATAAGGGTGAGGTTTCCATTTACAGCTGATGTAAATGTGGTGTCTGTCTGTGTTATATATGCCATTTCACTTAATCCTTAAAGCCCCTTTGTTATATGCTTCATTTCACTAATGAAGAGACTGAGGTTCAAAGGGCTTAGAAATTCTTGATGGTTACTTAACTGTAAGTGACAAAGCTGGGATTCAAGTTCAGGCCTGTATGATTTCAAAGTCTATGTTATTTCTCTCAATCCCCTTTAGATTTCCCCTTTGAGTCATCTGAATTCAAATCCTACTTAGACTACTGATCTTCCACAGGCTGGTTTTTGTTTTGTTTTGTTTTGTTTTTATGTTTTTATCTAGCTTGACTATTTCTTGCCATCCGTTATTCATGAAGATAATGAATCAGCTATTCAGAGTTCTGGGTCTTTGGGGGAGGCATTAGATAGATAATTTGCTCCTGGGAGAAATAATCTTGTCAAGGCTTATGGCTGTTTTAAAAAACTGTAAGTGTAAAAGGCTTAACGTCAAGACCAGGTACTGGCTGAATGCACTTAAACATATAAATTGACCTTCATTAACACCATTTGAGAAGAGATGGGAGGGCTAACAGTAAGGAAGACTAATACCTCAAACTCTCTCTGAAGTATTTTTTCATCTTAAATGAACAAAAGGAGAGCAGACATGATATAGCTGTGGTTGTTTTATCATATTAAAAAATCAATATTAATTTTTAGTAACTGGCTTTTGCAAGTCTTTGTATTTGAGGTTTTAATAGACTAGCAAAATAATTCCATAGTCCTGTCCTTTTCTTGCTTTTCCCCCACACCACAAAGGTAGTGCATTTTTATTGTAGAAAAATTGTAAAACATAGAAGAGTGAAGGAAGAAAATGAAATATGCCCCTTTGTTGATCTCCTTTCTTGATGTCAGGAGAAAGGACCTCTTGACTCACCATGCTATTACAGAGCATATTACATATAAGCGTTCTCTCTTTGGTTTGAGTGTAACAAATAGATTTCCAAATATTCAAGTTAAGAATGAACTCATGTTATATAAAAGACTGAATACTTGTTAATATACTTGTCTTAAGAAAACTAAGACCTCCTGATAGTTTACAACCAGTTTCTAGTTTGTGATTTTTTTTCTCTATACCTTTTCTTTTTTTTTTTTTCAGAGAGAGGAGGGAGGAGAGGCAGAGGGACAGGGAGAGAGAATCTTAAGCAGGTTCCGCACCCAGTGCAGAGCCCAGCATGGGCTTGATCTTACAACACGGAGATCATGACCTGAGCCAAAAATCAAGAATCAGATGCTTAATTGACTGAGGCACCCAGGTGTCCTTATTTCTCTATATCTTAAGAATAACTGATCATAGAAAAAAAATTAGTAAACCTCTTGTTGAAATGTATCTCTATTCACTTTAAAAAGTAGATTTTGAAACTACATTGAACTTCCTAGACTGAAATGTGTCTGTTACAGGTTTATTTGCAAAAAACTCATTTTTATCCCTGACAGAACAGAGCTACCTGATGGCATATTTTCAGTTATTTACAGGGTTGAAAATGCTCTATTTTGGGGAGGATGAGATGGCCTATATGAAAGCATTAGGCACAGTCTTGCACCGAGTAGGTGTTTGGTGCAAATTGAGTGCCGATAATATTCACAGAGCATTCCAGTGCAGCTTAGGCAGCTAGGAAGTTTTCTCTTGTGCTGTTGTGGCTGTAAAGACTTAAGTAGAGCTCAGAATTTATCCCTCCCTCTGTCCAGTGCATGTTCTTTAATTTGTGCTACTTTGTAGGGCTCCTCAGGGCAAAGAAACACGTCTTTTTAACAGTAGATTAGGGGGGAGTGCTTTAATAAGGACAGACTATTATGCTGTAAGGATTGTTCAGAAAGTAAATTCATAAGAATAATTTTCAGTGTATTTGCTCATGTGCGCCTCTGTGTGCCTGAAGGACATTTACGAATTTTCAGATGGCTCCAACCGGATATTCCATAGCACTGTAGTCCCGTCAGGTGAAAATAAACAAATAAAAATGATCTCTGTTCACTGTTGTATCTGCAAAGCTTCAAACAGTGCCTGACATAATGGCCAACCATGATTTATCCTATCCCTCTTTCCATTTTCTTTCTTTCTTAATGGACTTACCACCAGAGTCACCTTTGACTTCATCTTTTCCTTCACACCTGTCCTAATCTGTCTGAGCTGCTATAACAAAATACCATAGATTCAGAAGTAACAGAAATTTATTTTTCACAGTTCTGGAGGCTGAGAAGTTCAAGATTAAGGTACTGGCAGATGCAGTATCTGGTGAGAGCCTGCTTCCTGGTTTGATAGACAACCATCTTTTGGTTGATGGTGGAAAGGGCAAGGCAACTTTTTGGGGTCTCGTATAAAAGCACTAATCCCATTGATGAGTGTGTCATCTTCATGACCTAATCACTGCCCAAAGGCCCCACTCCCAATACCATCACATTGAGGATTGGGTTTCAATGTATGAATTTGGTGAGGACATAAACTATTCAGTTTACAGCAACCCTCATATCCCATTTGACACTGTATCTACCAGTCCTGCCTGCAATATGTCTGGAGAATCACTCCCTCATCTCTGTTCTCACTGCCTGAGAATAAATATGTTCACCTGGTTGACATAATGTGGAATTTCTTCTCAGAATTAGGAATGTGGGGATGTCCAAGAAAAAGTGGATGGGATAAAAGAAGTCCTAAGAGCCAGGGCCCTTTTACACTGGTGTCTCCCACATATTGGAATAGAGACCATGGCTGCCAGAGATTTCATGAAACCATTAAGGATACACTATCTTGATCACATCTCCTCATAGTAAATACCATGGACTCTGGTTATGTGGGGGAGCATTTCATAGGTTTTTAAATGTGAGATTTGATGTTTTACATTAAAGAATATAACTTAAAAGACTTAAAAAATATATATGTATATGTGTAAAATATATATGTTTACATATGTATATAAATATTGAAAAATATATGTAAATAATTTAAGTAAATTAAGAAACTTTAAAACTACTTCTCAACTTACAGAAAATGATTCCTTCAATTGAAAAATCCCTCATGCTTTCAGGATTGATTAATTTTGGAGAGAAGGGTAGCAGAGAAATGTTAGGAATCAACAGAAGATGAGTGAGAAATTAAGATAAAATATTGCTAAGTTATGACAATGAAAGGAAATGGATTTTATTATTTATTTTTTACTATGAACAACTTCTCAGGGAAAATATCCATTCTATAAAAAGGAATACATGCAGAACACCTGGATGGCTCAGTTGATTAAGCATCTGCCTTTGGCTAAGGTCATGGGCCCAGCATCCTGGGATGGAGCCCAGAAGAGGGCCTGCTCAGCAAGGGGCCTGCTTATCCTTATCCTCCCTGCTCATGCTCTCTTGCTATCTCTGTCTCTCTTTCAAGTAAATAAATTAAAAATATATATATTTTTTAAAAATTAAAAATAATGAAAAGGAATACATGTGTTTCCTAGGTGTTCAACAACAACAGCTATAAGTACACAGTCCCTTCAAGACTTCTTTGTGGTGGTTTGGTACTGTGTCAGCTAAGCTAGAGTTTATTTTCCCCAATTCCCTATTCTACATGGCTTTGGGTGAAGATTGGCCATAGAGGAATTTCTTAAGATTTGGAAGATGGAAACGAAGCAGTAAGGTCAGTTTAGGTCACCATGTGCCCCTGCAGCCTGCACACACCCTCACACCCTGCTGCCTTGCCTCAGCTTGGGGACAAAGCCAGCTCTGCCCCAGCTCTCCTCCTTGGCTTCCTCCCAGCTCGGAGTCAGGTGTATGGGCAGTAATGTAGCAAAGGACAACAGCATTTTCTGCAGATCCCTTTGTCATCAGAGTTGGAGGCAGTAAGAGACATGGATTTCAGTGTGTCCTTCTCTTCTGCTTCCCCGACATTTTTTCCCCCTATGATTAGTGGTGCTGATCTGCAGGTACTTTAGGTCCACCATCAGATGCAGAGGCCTTTCACAAACTTCTTACTAGACTCTGACTCTCTTACTCTGCATCATGAATGGTGGGGCTGCTTCTCTGATGGACCCTGACTGATGCATTTCTGTGGAACATTGTACCTAGAACATTTCCATACAATTCACTTTATTAGATGATCTTACTTCGAGGCAAATTACCAGTTTATTGCCCTCATAGAGGGTCAGTTCCAGAGATGAGGTCATATTTAAAACAGTATTGAATGGCTGTAACTAAGAGTACTCTCTGAAATATCAGGGGGTCCAGGTTTAAACCCAAGATTGGCTACTTCCTGGCCATACATGGGCCTCTCCTTAACCTTCCCAAGACTTCGTTCTCTCATTTGTAAAATAGACACAATAATACCTATCTCGCACGGGTGTTGTAAGATGTGAAGGAACCCAAGTTACACTAAGCACTTAGCCTTGTAAGGGGCGCAAAGTAAAGAGATAAAGTCCAACTATTAAAATAAAAACACATCGATGTAATCATTTTTCCAGGTAGGATTAGAGAGAGATCTTTTGTTGGGTAATGAATTAGAAACAATAGCCAAATCATCCACTAATATGTACTTTAAAGAAATCCTTATATCCCTCAAATAACATCGGGTCAGATAACTTTACCTCAACCTTTATTATCATTTAAGAAGAAGCTTTGTGGATAGAGGGGAGGGGAGCGTGCTCGGAGCAGAGGAGGTAAAGAGATGAAATGGAACCCAAACCGATAGGGATATGCAGTTGCTATCACCCACACAATTGCTTCTGCTGTCACATGACAAATGAGGCTGGGACCCATGCTTCATGAAAGATAAATGCTTCTGAGCTATTTGATTTGCTACGCTCAACAGAGAAAATTTTCCACATGCTTGCATGGTTGTTTTTTCTTTTCTTTTTTTTTTTTTTCCTTCTTTCCTTCTTTCCATCCTTCTTTCCTTCCTTTCTTCTTTTGGAGTGCTGTCTGCCCTTACCCAAGCTGCTGTTTACTTATTAAAGACATAAAAAAGAGCAGATCCTTCCAAGTGGGATACACCAATCTAACTTTCAGAGGGCTCTCATCCGTGCTGGAAGAAAGATGGTCCACCATGATGCCTTGCCCTGGCATGTGGCTGAAGGACATTTGTGGTTTTGTAGAACACCTTAAGAGTACTATTGTTTCATAGAGAGATGAGGCTGAATAGGTTTTTTATTTTATTTTGTTTTGTTTTGTTTTGTTTTTTTTTCCAGACAAATGAAGAGGAGGGGATTTTAGGCCAAGTTTAGGCTTGGGTACAAACCAATTAAAAAGGAGAGGAGAGATGATGGAATCTTAATCAACGTAACTATAAGGGATTCATCGTTTTTAATTGTGCCCCAATGTGGCTGGTTCTCTAGAAGAAAATTATATTTCATAGTTTAAATATCATGAAATTTTATCAAATGCTCATGTAAATTTTTATGGATGAGGAAAGTCATTTTTAATAGTATATTTTAATGATGGAATTAAATAATGGCTTTGACTCCAAAATTCAATAGCCTTAGGTTATCATAAGAAAGATGATAAAATATTCATTTCTTTGTAATTAGTCTGAGTTAGAGGTAAAATGAGAAAAAAAAGCCTATAGCTTCCAAGTGCTGGCTTGAGAAGGATGCTTTCTACAAAAGTGGAAGAATCAGTGGCACTGTGCTTAGTTAAGATTACAAGGTCATGAAACATGGCTACTTCACTAATCTCCTGTCCAAGTTTTAATTTGTCTGCAAGAAGATAACACCAATTAGTGCCCACACTGTTTGTTCCCATTCTTTATTACTATCCCATGTTTATTTTAGTTTTCACAGTCTTCAGTTCAAAGGCAGAAATATTTTTTTATCTTCCCACTTCCTGTAATAATTATGGGGAATGTGACATTAGGGCTCAGTTGTTTATATCCACTTTATATCCATAAAGTTATTTATGTTTTCTGAGTCACAAACCCCTTTGAGAATTTAATAAAAGACATGGATCAGTTCTCTAGGTAAAAACCTCCACACATTTGCAGACTCACACTAAATTTGCATATAATACCCAGGGGTTCATGGACTCCTCAGAGCACATTTTTGGACTCCAACTTGAGAACAACTGATTGAGAAAGAGGTTGATTATTTCTACCTTGGAGTAGATATAGGGAGTTGGGTTGAGATTCAAGATGAGGAAGAAATCAAATGACTTCCTGTTTTTCCTAGATTTGAATATTCACAGCTTGGTTTAAAAATGATTTTCCAGAACACTAAACATACCCGCATCTAAATATAATTTTAAATGGATCACTTCTTGGTACCATATCTCTGGAGAGCAAATTGGTGATATATATCAATTGCCTTAACAATGTTCATAAATTCTGACATAGTCATTCCGGTTCCATAAATCTATCCTGAGGAAATATTCAGATATGTGGACAATGATCTACGTCCAAGACAGTTTATCACAGTATTACTTATGATAATAAGAATTTGAAAACAGGTTAGATGTTTAGGGGGGGAAAGGTGTTGGGTAATTAAATCAATCACATCCATGTAATAAATTATTTGCAGCTAGCAAAAATTATTTTTTCATTCCAATTTAATTCCAATTTAATGGCATGGGAACTGCTTGAAATCTAATGTCTAGTTAAAATAAATAGAAAGTATTTCTATTATCTAAATTATAGAATTAAAAATTGATAGGAATGTGTTTTAAAAGACATATATAAATGATGGATTGTAAGATTATTTCAAATTTTTCTTCTCTATAATCTGTATTTTCCAAGTTATTTTTTAAATGAATTGGTTTACCATGGAGGCTTAAGTGGGTAGGAGAAGAATAAATGAAACAAGATGGGATTGGGAGGGAGACAAACCATAAGTGACTCTTAATCTCACAAAACAAACTGAGGGTTGGTGGGGAGAAGGGATTTGGGAGAAGGGGGTGGGATTATGGACATTGGGGAGGGTATGTGCTTTGGTGAGTGCTGTGAAGTGTGTAAACCTGGTGATTCACACACCTGTACCCCTGGGGATAAAAATATATGTTTATAAAAAATAAAAAATTAATTAAAAAAATAAATGAATTGGTTTATTAACTGCATAAACCAATATGCCTATCATACGCTAGATTCTATGCTGTGTGTACACTAAGTAATATTTATCATTAGAAAAATAAAGGAAGCCCACATTTTATCTATAACCATCTATAATCAGACACCTGAAATTTCTCTCACACTGACTCCTGTGTTTGTTTTATTTTCCCCTTGTGATGTAATCTCTGTAGGGTAGAGGGTTCTATCTAACCCACAATTATTGAGTATTTCTTTGTACTGAGGACTGTTCTAGGCTTTGAACTTATCTAGCACTTTTTAAAGTCCTCAGCATTATTCAGAATCCTGTAGAGTATTTTATAAATTTCTGTTGAATTAAATTCTAATGCCAAAGAGAAATATATTTGAGGTTTGTTATCAACTGAATGAAATGAATCTTTTAATAATTTTAAGACAACAATATCTTACCTCTATAAGAGTGTTTTTTCCTTTTTTAAGATGGAGCTAATATTATCTGCCTCAAAGTGCTAATGAGGAAATTAAAGGAAATGTTGCACATAAATGTCTGCATAGTATCAAGCAAGTAGTTTACCTTAGTGGGTTTTTTCCCATTCCTTGTCTATATATTGAACTTAGTTATATTCAACAATTTTTAATCTATAAAATGGCAGTGTCTTATGGTTCAATCTCATAATTAGTGATAACTATAATAAATAGTGGCACCCTTAATGAATTATATAGGGAGTGTGTAAATCTAGATTAAAACAGAAGGGGAGGGCTGGGTATAATTATGACAAAATAATTCAGTGAAATTCTGTAAACCAAAAATATTGCCTAATTTTAATGTAAGGATAGGACTTATGTTTTAAAAACAAAAATAAGGGCTCTTGGGTGGTCATTAAGTCATTAAGTGTCTGCCTTCAGATAGGGTCATGATCCCAGGGTCCTGGGATCAAGCCCCGCATCGGGCCCCCTGCTCAGCCAGAAGCCTACTTCTCCCTCTCCTACTCCTCCTGCTTGTGTTCCTTCTCTCGCTGTATCTCTGTCAAATAAATAAATAAAAATCTTTAAATTAAAAAAAAGAAAAAAGAAAAACAAAAACAATCTTTTTTTTTTAAAAAAGGTAATAACATCTGGGAGACCACATGTACAAAGGGCTGAGGGAAGCCTTCCTAACTAAGACTAGAAACCCAGAAGTGCTATGAGAAAAGTCAGACCTACTTGATTACATATAACTTATAAAAAAACATATTAAAATACTATGAATAATATTGACTGATTTCTTATATTTATCTCTGTAATATGATGTCTAGAGGAAAGAGATTTTTGTCTATTTTGTTCACTGTTGAATCTTCAGTATATATACAAAATAATGTCTGGCACATAGTAGGTATTGCAAAAATACTACTAAAAGTCATCCAACCAATAAGAGATGCAAAAAAATATTTGCAATAAGGGAACATACAAAGGGTTAATATTTCTAATGCAGAATATTTCCAAAAAAGTAACAAGAAGGGGACATGAAATCATAGAAAAATAAGAAGGTCCAATAACCAAGGAATATATTAAAATATTGTCAAACTAACCCATAGTGTTACCACTTCAGACTGGCAGAAGTTGAAAAGATTGACAACTTCCATTGCTGACAGAAATGTTGGGCAAGGGTATTACATACATGGCTGGTAAGACGGTGAATTGCTTAGCTACTCTTGAAATGCAACCCAGTGTGCTGTTAAAATTTAAAATGCATGTACACTTTGACCCACAAATACTTCTTCTGGGCATCTGTTCCATAGAAGGGAAAGCACAGTATATAGCATATATGCAAGAACGTTTATTGCAGCAGTATTTTAGAGGCACAACAGAGAAAAAAGGTAGAAACAAATGACTGCCCATCAATAGGGGAATGGTTGAATAAATCATGACACGTTGCAGTATGAAATGTTATGCAGCCATTACAGAGAGTTATTGTTGAGAAAAAGCAAGGTCCAAAAATATGTGTATGTTCCAATTTTTGCACAATAGTGACAAAACCTCTTTGTGTATATATACATTATGAATATGTATGTACATTATGTGTGGTCATTTATTTATGAACTCATAAGCACAAAGAGAACATGAAAGCATATGCAGCAGGTTGTTAAATGGATGACTTTGTGTCTACGAGGACATAGTGCAGGTTAGGAGAGGAGTATATGGGAAGAGAAAAACTAAACCCAAACAAAAACTGCATTAAAAAAAACAGAGGTATTATATGACCACACATATTGAATTTATGTAAAATTATGTGTAACTCTTTATATGTATAAATATTTAAAAAGAAAAAATTAACAAGCAGAATAAGGAAAGTGAGATTTACTGAGCTCTTGGCCATTTCAGTGCAGTCTACGTGTCTTGGTACATCCATAAAGAACACAGTAATATGACATTAGAAATGGAATATAATATAAGGCAGGACCACCAAACCCATTATGAGGGGGCGTGAAGAGAGATGCACTTCCACCACCAGATAAATCAAAATGAGTTAAGCAAGCCCAAAGAAACAGCTCCTGCAGACCATAAAATAAAGAAAGAAATGGGGAATTACTTGTAGGAAAATATGAAAATAGAAAATAGTAAAAACCACCACTGTGAAGCACATTCATTCGAGGCCTAATTCAAGACTCTAGTTAAACTCCATGGCAGAGAGAAGTCCTGAAGAGAAGCAGGAGACTTGAACTATATCTTACATTGGCTGATTTCTAAGGTACATTCGTGCTCTAAAAACCATGACTGTAAAATGCAATGGGGATGGGCTAACATATAGGATTGATACAATCATGGGATTTTGGAGCTGGGTGGGCATTGGAGGATTGTCTAGTAGTGGGTCCAAAGGTTGTTTTTTTGTTATTGTTGTTGTTGTTTTAAGATGTTATTTTTAAGTAATCTGTATGCCCAGCATAGGGCTCAAACTCCTGAGATCAAGAGTCACATGCTCTACCAAATGAGCCAGTCAGGTGCCCGCAAAGACTTTTTAAATTTACATTTCTTTATTGCAGTAAAATGTGTATAATGTAAAATTTGCCATTCAAACCATTTTTAAGTGTACACTTCAGTGACATTAAATATATATTTTATTTTTTTAATGGGCCCACTGGGAGAAAGTAGATGGAGGTATCTATCCATCTACTCTCCGTATTATCTTTGCTGCTTCCTGTAAATTTATAATTATTTCAAAACTTAAGGGTTTTTTTTTTTTTTCTATTCAGTACCCCATTAAACAACTTCCCATTCCCCTTCCTTCTAGCTCCTGGTAACCACCATTCTATTTTCTCTCTCTCCGAGTTTCACTACTGTAGGAATCTCATATAAGTAGAATCATACTACTATTTGTCCTTTTGTATGAGGCTTATTTCATAGGTACTCTCTGTCACAATACCAACTATTACAGTACCATTGGCTCTATTCCCTATGTCTTTTGTTATTGTTGTTCTTTGTTTTTGTTTTAGTGGCATACCTGTGTGAGCTTCAGGAGTTTCCTTGCAATACTGGAGAGACAGTAGAAGCAAAATTCCAAATATAGACTCTACCACCTTTACTCAGAGCAGTGCCATTTCATTTCTTTCAGTGTAGTGCTTCTATATGAAATTTCTGAACTTTCATATTAAAAAATAGTCCCACTATAAAAAAATAGTTTTGAAAACTACTGACTCTACTTTTTAATTTTACTGATATAAGAGATGAATTTAGTTTTTCAAGGTTTCTACACTAGTAAGTGGCAGGCCTAGGACTCTGGGTCTAGTCCTCCATACACTACACCATATTTCCTCTATTCAAATACAAAGATTTTTGTTTCTCTTCCTGGCTCTCCCAGCATTTATTATAACCTCAAATGAACATCTTCATATAAAAATGCAGATAATGTGTTGTAGGTATGGAAGAGCATGGTTGAGAGCAAATCTAGACACTCGTAAGCCTAGGATTTCAAATTCCAATGTATTCTAAGTTTGTAAACATGATCTGATAGGTAAGTATGCATATGCCTTAGGCTTTGGAAAGGTAACAAATCCAACCTGAGTCTCAGAGAAATTTAAGAGAAAAATAAATGCCTCCTTTTCAATTCATTTGGAAAATGTTTAATGAGTGTCTACTAAGTGTTAGGAAGTATGACAGACACTGGGGTTGCCATGGTGAGCCAAACAGAACATGCCTTTGCTCTCGTGAACTCACTGGCTGGAAGGTTGGAACACATAGCTATCAATCCAATGATTAAACTAATGAATAGAAATTTCAACTGAGTCAGAAGAGAGGGCAGGATGAATGCTAGTAAAATGAGCATGTATAATAGAAAATGACCTAAAAATAGTAAGAACAAAGTTCCCTGAAGAAGTCATGTTTGAACTGAATCCACAGGAGAAGTAAGAGTTTGTGGAAACCAGATGAGTTTGTGGAAAGCTATTTGCAAATAATAGTATAGTTTACTTATTCTTTAGGGATGGTTTATTGAAAAGATAACTTTCGTAGAGGAGTGTTGTTTAGGTTCAGCAAATCGCCTTCCTAGTGCCATGTCTCTAACACTCAACTGTAGCAGACATCACCAATCAATCACAGTACCCTCTTCTGGTAAATCCCCATTCACCTTCTTAACAGGAGTCCAGGCAGTCCTTGCCAATCAATCAATCAATCACATTTGGCACTTGATATGAAATGTATTTGCCATCTTGGGTATTGCAGAAAATGATCTTTGGACTCAAATGTAGAAATTCTGAGTTGTAACTACATGACTTTAATGATATAAGTGGACAGGCCACCATTTGGGTATTTTACCTCAGTTCCTTTAAAGATTAACATTTTGTGTCAACTTAATTGGGATACTCAGATAACTAGTAAAATATTATTTCTGGGTGTGTCTGTGAGGGTATTAGTATTTGAGTCTATAGACTGAATAAAGAGACTAACCTTCATTAATGTAGATGGACATCATCCAATCCACCTAAAGCCTGAATAGAACAAAAAGGCAGAGAAAAGGTGAATTTTCTCTCTCTGCTTGAGCTGAGACATTCGTCTTCTTCTGACCTTGAACATCAGTGCTCCTGGTTCTCCGAGTCAGACTGAGACTTAACACCATTAGTCCCTCAATTCTCAGGGGTTTGGACTCAAATTGAATTACATCGCTAGCTTTCCTGGGTCTCCAGCTGTGGAGATCCGACTGGGATTTCTAAGCTTCTATAGCCCTATGAACATATCTTATAGATTAGATGTATAGACATAGATCTTACTAGTTCTGTTTCTTGGGAGAACCCTAATACAGTCCCCAAAGAAGACAAAAGATAATGCTGCCCCATCCTATAAACTACACAAGACAGTCTATAAAGTGAGGTCTCTTTGAGTTCCAGTGGTCAATTTATGGATAGAAAAGTTAGTCAGAAAAATACGTCCTTGGGCAGTCCCAGAATTTGTCGCTTTGCTTGGGGATTACAAACATATTTTGCTGAGACCTGCAAAACTAAAACTAAAAAGAATGCAAGTATCAAAGGCATGAAGTTTCAAGACAGAAGGGATTATATTAAAACTTAGCAAAGATGTTGAATGCACATAACTTTAAATCTGAGGACACTCCCTCTTCTTCAGGTCACAGAGCCATGGCAATGTTCTCTGAATAATAAAGAACTGATTTTGCTACAAACTCTGGTTGAGAAGGAACATGGCTGCTTGCTAGAACTTCTGTTTATTTTGGGCTTAAACTGCATATTAATACATTTTTATAGTTTTTCTCCTAACCCCTACTTTCTATATATGCTTGCCAACTGAAGTTTTTCCAGTCATGATGCTCCAGAAGCTGGCAAAAGATTACTGGATTTCAGAAGTTTTTTTCTTTTTAAAAATTTTCATCTCAACACATGGTAATATCTTTAACACTGACTGTCATACTGTTGAAAAAGATGTTTTGCATATCCTATGCTCTGTTTAGAGCCTCTCTGGTACCCCATCATCTTAATACCTTTATGACCATCGGCATAGTCCTGGTGAGATGGACCATGGGCTCTAGAGAGAACTGGTCCTCCCTTTGTCTAGTTGAAGAGACAGACACCTGATTCAGGATGAAATCGAAATGCTTTTCACTTATGTAACATCATGATGAATAATTGGCATAATGCTAATAATAATGATTATCTTTAGCATTTGACTGTGTGTCTTACCCAGCTACACATTCTTTGACTGAAGTCTTTCATTTCAGTGCCAAATTGTATGAGAGTTACAGAGGAGATTTTAATTTAATATATGGAAATGATGCTAATCTTACTTCCACTATGTAAGTGTGTTGGCAAAGGAACCAAAATGACACAAGTAACCCTGGATGTTGGCGTAATTTGATTTACTACAAAGAAAGATGAGGGTTGTATCTTCTCTTTGACTATTGTCATTTTCATCTTCCTCTCCTCCTTCAAGCTCTCAGTTGAGAGGTTTTCGAGGGGTGGGCAGGCAAAAGTTAGAGAGTGATGCTCATCAGTGTTTAGAATGTGAACATAATATCCCTTTAGGTGTGTGTAGCAAGATTGCCAATGCACAGGAGTAAGGCAGAACTACTCCTGTGGCCTAAACTCTTAGGGAGCGGTGTTTGCGTATCTGTGTGTGTATGTGTGGGGTGGGGGGGCCGTAGTTCCATGGTCTGATGGCTCCTGCTCCTTGATCTACCTGTCAGATATTTGCTACTTTCTTATTATTCCTGTACAGTTTTCTCTTCTTTACTGTTCATTGTTATTTCCTTCTGGTGACTGCTGATCAAACCTAAGGAAAGCAAAAACATTCACTCCTAGTTGTAAAGTATTAAAATGCAAGACTATTGCAGTTGAAATCCCAGACAGCTATGCTTGTGAGGTGCAGCCCTCCAGAGTCCCCACAGACGTCTTTTTATAAACTCTCCCAATTCCCTCATATTTCAAGTTTGGAATCTATAAAGGTGCCTGGGGAAGAGCAGCCACAGCCATAGAGCCCCAGGCTCTATAGAAAGCTGTTATACACCTGTTGGGAATATATGGTATCGCCAGGAGAGTTTCTTTGGGTGGTTGGTAGGATTTGGGTATTTGAAAATCAGTGATTTTAGAAAGTATAGCTTTAACCAAGGCACAAAATGATTTTCGTTTTTGAGTAATTTAGAAAATATGCTACTATGATGATCTAACAACCCTCTTGTTTGCAGACCTATTTATAAAACCAGCTGTGTGGCTTGGGAACATATAACTTCCCTCTCTGAGCCTCAAACTCTATTATAAAATGAGAGACTTGAACCACATCAGTGGTTATCACTCAAGGGACACCTTGGGAGGTCAAAGGATAGTTATACTACTCTACTGTCCACTTGAGGACAGTTTTTATTTTTTTTTATGTTTTGAGATTCCATGTAAGATTTAAATTAGGAGAAATAGAAGGAGAAGGAGGAGGAGGAAGAAGAAAGAGAGAAAGCATTCTGTGGTTTAAGGTTGTTTGAGGAAACAATTCAACTACATGATTATAAATATTTTTCCAGCTCAGTTTTTGAGTCAAAGAATCTAGATTCATCCATGAGATGTTGGGGACTTGCAATACTTGATTATTCAATCACAAATTCACATATTTTAGGAAACAGTTATGAAAAAAGGAAAGAATGTAACTTCTTTTTTTTTTCTTTTTTTATTTTTTATTTTTTATAAACATATATTTTTATCCCAAAGGATATCTATCTTATACTTTGTTGGAAATTGGTAAGAGGTGTGAGCTGTGTTACCACTCAGTTAAATTAATAACCTGTCTTCTAGGGCTTTCTCTAAATCCTTTGAACTTATTGATTGCTTTCCTCTTTGTCACTTTCTTGAGCCCTTATCCCTAACCCAATATTTCAAAGGAAAAATGAAGAAGCTCCAGCCACATGAGGTCCCTTACCAGCAGGTGGAGATGCAACGATGGAGTGGAGAATAAAATATTTTTCCATGAAAATGTTCTTTTCCAGGAGATGTGTTAGCTGAGAGTCACTTGAAAGGGTGAAATCCTCCTCAAAAACTCCTTCCTCCAAGCCTCTTTCCTAAAGTCTCCTTGCTTCCTGGTATGATCCTCTGATTCCCACATGCTGCTCTGTAGTGCATGCTGAGGTGAGATACTCCTTCAGTCTACACCCTCAGTCACTGAATCATTACTGGATCCCTTACCTGACCTACACCTGACCTTTGTGCCTTGTGCCTTGTCTGGCTTGGGCCCAGACCTGCCTGCCCAGCTCACTGGCCACCAACATTTCTCCTTTTCTTCTCCATTACAACTTTGTCTTGCCCTAAAGTGTTATGTATGATTTTGTCTCTCTCCCTTCACCTCTAATCACTACTTCGCTTTTCTCTTCCCAACTTGACCTAACATTCAGGAACCCTTTGCCCATTTGCTAACCCCAAAAGCTCTGTCACAGCTCACTTTATGTGTGCTTCACTAATGGGACTTGGCAAATGTCTCAATATACCCAAGCTACCAATAATTTGGGTCCAGTTTATCTCATAAACTGCATATAAATGAAAAGATCAATCTACAGGGATCCATGTCTTCAATCAGCCTTGTAAAATTTTTATTTAACTAGTCAAGTTTATGTGGTTTCTGTGGTGATCAATTCATAATGTATACAAGTGTCAAATTGTATGTTGTCCATATGAATCTAATATAATATGCTATGGCAATTGTACTTCAATTAAAAAGAGATGGCAAAATTTAAAGTAGGGTAAAAAGTAATGATAAAGTAATATTATCTACCTCAGAGGAGTTTTGTGAGGTGGAAGTGAGATAATACATGGAATATACAAAGCACAGTACCTAGCACACGGCAGGTGGGCAATGTATAGTAGTAGCCATTGTCACTTACATTGTTGTTTTTGCAGGAGATGTTGGTTGCCTACTCCAAATTCATTGTTTCCTTCATTCTTACTGTCAGTTTGCCCATTTTCTTCTCTGCCTGACCCACAATGCCAGTGATAGAATAGTTTATAAAGGGAAAGCTTTCATGATAAGGATAGATTTCTACCTTCTTGACACCCACGTCTCCTTCCTCATCTCCAGTCTCCTGAGTGCTTCATTTACAGAGCTGGGCAGGCAGGTCTGGGCCCAAGCCAGCTAGATACAGGCTGCTGCAAGCTACATAGATATAGACAGGCTATATACTTTGAGATGTCACAGAAAAGGTTGTTGCTTTATAAGATTTAAGGAAGAAGCAGCCAAGTCTATAAACCAATAAGAAAAAAAATCTAACTTGTTAGTGGACTGATTTACAGGAATCTCTCCATTCTATTAATCAAAAGTGTTGTTCTTAAAACTTCATGTTACCATGCCATTAGTACTTTGTGAAATCAATAGTAAGTCCAACCAGCAATTTTACAATATGATTAAATAGAATAGAATGGAAAATATTAGGTACATTATACACACTAAGAAAAATTATTATTGCACTGTCGTGACCGGCACGACAAATCAACCAGGAACGCGAGGGTAAGAGGATGAAGAAAAGAACTCGAGAAGCAGAGAGATGGGGGCAGGAGGAGCACTGAGGAGGATGTCCAACAGCGCTAAGTTTATTCAAAGCACTAAGGCATATATATAGTGAAAATAGGAGAAGCAATATACCTGTGTTCCCATAATAAGTTTCACATTTAACTATAAGCAGACCTCGTGATGCCAAATGGCTGATGCCAGTATAAGTGTTCTGTATTGATACAGCAAACCTGAAAGTAATTTATGGGCTGTACTAGGGCAGCAAGGACCAGCCACGAACTTGTGACCCCAACGGAATTGTTCTCATTTGTTTAGCAAGCGTGTGGGAAGTCATGTAGGTGAGCGCACAACACATAGCACAGACCCTTTCTCAGTGCTACTCAACTTTTCCCGTCCTAAACCTTTTGTTAGGTTATTCGGACTTTAAAGGAGGCACAAGTCAGGGCTGGTTTGGTCCTCGTCTCAAGCCTTATTGCAGCCTCCCACATTGCACAAAAAACTTGATTCAGTTAAATGTACACAAAGGTGTGAATATATGTACAAGGATTCAAAATTAAATGTATTTCTTACTGCAGGTAGTGATCAAAACATTTGAAAATTACTGATTTGTAACAATTACATCTGGAGGCCAGCTTGGGATCACGTATGTGCCTCTTCTTGGTCCTGGGAAGGTATCTGAAATGTCTCAGTAAGTGTCCTTTCCTTATGGAACTTACTGATAGATGAGAGCCAAGGTGAGTCTTTGAGCTCCAGAGTGAAGTCCTCTATGTCCTCCAGTGAAATACTCACCTGCAACTTTGGTGACTTAAGGATTAGATAGAATCCTCTCCCTCGTGTGGGTAAACAGAGTAACTGGAGAAACAGACATCCCTCCTTTAAAGATGAATGGACCCGCATGTATCATCTTTCACTTCTGTAAATGTGGCTAAGGCTGTGAGTGTCACTTCTCTTTGTCTCAAGAGGGTCATCTGCTCTCCATCTGTCTCTAATCTGGACTATGTTATAGTTTCAGTGAAAGATAATGACTTCAATTAATATTCTATCATATATGCTGATGGCTGGTGTGGGTAAATTTTGTGAAAAAAGCTCCCCAACATTCATATATATCTAATATATCTTCACCATGAGAAGATTTCCACTATTTTGTGGCTAGTTTGTACTTTTTCTTCCACCACCAGTCCTACACCTTTTATTTTACTCCTTTATCCTTCCTTGTCTTCATTGCCAGGCTAGACATATATACTTACTGGGAATCATAGATAAAACTTCTGACGTAGGTCCACTGATTACCCATTCTAGGTCAAATGGAGTCTACTGCCAAGTCCCTAGTATTCAATCCCTGAAGATGACTTCTGTCTGCCAATTTCAGGAAGCACAAGGGATTCCTCATTGGCTCCATAGAGTGAACATTTAGAATATTTTATATGCTGTAAAATCTAACATAGGTTTCACTCTGAATATTAGACTTATCTATTTTTAGAACTTTACAGTTCAAGCTGCCCTGGTATTAAATCTTTTGGATCCAAACCATTGAATTCTGAGATATGTATTAAGAATAGATTGATGCTTGCCATAAATGAAAGCCCACTTCTAAGCCCATAGCCTTCTGCAGCTATATTAAAATGTTCCTGCCTACTTTAGATTTCATTAATGTGCCTCAATAGACGAAATGGCCAGGGCCACCTGGCTGGCTCTGTCACTGGAACATGCAACTCTTGATCTTGAGGTTGCGAGTTCGAGCCTCACATTGGGTATAGAGATTACTTTAAAAATTTTTTAAATTCTTTTGTAAAATTTGAAGAAATGGCCAGTAAAATGCAAGCCTTCAAACTCAGACCAATGTCAGACAAAGTCACATAGTGATCCAGGCCACCAGAGAAAAATTCAGGAAACAACTAATGGTATGAGTATTATGGTTAATTGCTATAGGTGGTAAGACCTGATTTGCAGATTTTTGCAGGCAGCACCTACATAGACTAGGATATATTTTAGGTGCTTAATAATTGAGAGTTGTTGGTATTTTTATTTCCTTTTGTTATTTTCATCACCCTTGACCAGCCATACTTCAGATATACACTTTTTGCTATGAGAGGGATATATGAACATGAATGGATTAGTACAAAATCTCATCCATGTAAAGACTAAGTAACTTGCTCAATCTATGCTTCCTACTATGGGTCATCAATGCCATTATTTAAAAATGCGCAGTGTATATTACCTCAAGAAGAAGGAGTGGCGTTGTAGACAGAGCTCAGACATTTAAGCACTCTAGAACCACCTTTACTCTCAAAGTCCTGAGTGAGCTGCATTTTCTGGGGAACATTCAGCAAATTTACCATGTCAGAGCACAGGGTTGTATCTCAGTGAACTGACAGAATTTCAGCAGCTTCCCCCTCATAATCTTTTCAATAAAACATGCCAGCAATGGTTTTATTTAGTTCTCTTTCCTCCTCACATACTCAGACTTCTCAAAAGAATGATTTCTACATTCACAACTTCTAGTTACTCACCTCCTGTGTTAGTTGGGGAACAGGTTAAGTAAGCCAGTAAGACAAAGAGATCCAAAAATATAGTGGCTTTTATAATTTAGGACTTCTCTCTTGTCATGTAACATTCTATAAGTAGGTAGTCAGTCTTACTGTAAAGCAAGTGTGGTCCATTCCAGAATACAGGCTCCTTTTATCCTGTAGTTCCACCATGCCTTGGGGGATTATCTTCACCTGAGTGATGAGGACAGGATGATTCCAGGGATTTGACCTGAACAGCTGGAAGGATGAAGTTGCCATTAACTGAAATGGGAAGATGACAGAAGGAGCAGGTTTAAGGGGCAGAGATGAGATCGCTGATAGTCATGTTAAGTTTGTAATCCAGGCGGAAATATAAGTACGTCGTTAGATAAACAGATTGGGAGTTCAGAAAGCACGTCCAGGTTATCGATATGACTTGAGCAGTCATGGACCTGGACAAAATGAACTAGAGGATGACAATGTATAAAATAAGAGAAAAGGATTAAATACCGAGCCCTGGGTCACTCAAAAATTTAGACGTTGGGAACATGAGGAACATCAGCCAGCGAATGAGAAGGGCAAAAAGTTAAGTTAGAGGAAAATCAACAGAGTGTGGTGTCCTCAAAGCCAAGAGAAGAGCATGTGTCAAAGAGGAGGGGATGATCAACTTGTCAAATGCTGCTTATAAGTCAAGTCAGGTGAGGACTTAAATAGGAAGATTGGACTTAGCTTCAGATGGCAAAGCACTGTATCTGTAGAGTGGAGGTGAAACTTAGACGGACTCTTGTTTTATTGTTCCATTTGTTTTTTCATTTGTTGACTCAAGAAATACTGAATATATACAATGCATTTTACATTCACAACACATGCCTCTAGGTAGATAATCAAAACATACTTATATATTGAGCTGTGTTTCTCAGGTTCAATCCTGTAAACAATGCTATTTCTCTCCAAAGACCCCTCTGCTCTTTCCTTACAACCAATTCCCTTCATTTACTGGCCACACCACCTGCCTCAGTGACCAACCTGTGGCAAAAGCAGTCACCCAGCAAGAGGATGACCCTAAAGATAAGCTATAAGATACAACCAGCAGAGAAGATACAAATCAATAATGAATTCTGGCTGAGTGTTGAATAGGGAAAATACACAAAACTCTGGGCGTAACTGGGCCACAATTAACGTCCTCTCCAGTTTCAAGGATCAGAGATTGCCAAGAGTATTTCATTGCAATGAGTGTGCATGAGTATTCATTCCTGGTGATTTGCTTTGATGAAGTGGAACAATGATATAAATTAGCCAAATCAGCTTTGAAATCACTACATGTGCTTATGTTTGCTTAAATGTTTGTTGAAATGAGCTCACTTATCTGAACACATGTCAGCATAGAAGGTTGGCCTGTAGTCAGGAGGGCCCAGAGAAATGGTAGCAATGCAAGACTTTAAAAACCACCAGAGAAAATGCACAAGCAAAAGCTAAAGAAGGGGAGTTTAATCATATAGCTGGTATTAGACAGGCTGTTCTGAAGCAAACAGGTCACTGACTCAGGGAACAGAAGCCTTGGTTCTGATAAAAGCTGTCATTATCTGTGTGACCATGGGTACCTGGGGTTTCCTTTCTGGACTTCCTACAGTTAAATGAAGGAGTTGGACACAATGACCTTTGAGATCTCTTGTACCTCTTGCATTTCAAAACTGAAGTCTCCGAAATGTGCATAAAGATTCCCTTTGTTGATAATTAGAAAGTGCCTTTTAGTTCCACTGTTGGTGTTGACCTGGATGCATGCATTACTAAAGGTGTCAGTGATTTTATCCTTGTAAGAAGCCACACCTATATACAAGCTTCACAGATGTAGAGGCCTAATAATATGTGGTTGAGGGGGAGAAGGGTGGAATTTATTGCCTCTAATCTACGAACTCAGAAGGATTTGTCCTCTATATACTTGGTCAAGACAAGACAATGGGATGGCTGTTGCTAGGAAGTGGAGCAATCTGTTACTTAGCCAAAGGGGGGGCGGGGCGGGGAGAAAAAAGAAAGAAAAGAAAATCAGAAAGAACAGAAAAAGAATGAAAGACAGCAGATGTACAGGATCAGCTCGGCGGCACAGATCCAATAACGACGACACTCCTAATGTGTGCAAGCACACAGTGTCCTTTTTCCCCTCTATGATTTGTCACATGACAAGTTGATTCTTGGTGTGCTTTGTGGGTGAATGTTGTTGGACTTCCGTAGTGGGTGCCGTGTTATGGACACGGTGAAATAATTGTTTTGTAATAAAGTTTATTAGGTGAATTCACACAAAGCCACTCCAGCACATCATTCTGTTGTGGAAACTGAGCGTCTATGGAAGATATGATCCTAAAAAATAAATTAGGAGATATATCTATAAAATAAATTAAGATATATAGAGAGCCTCCATATATATATATATATACACACACACACACATACACACACACACATATAGACAGAGGATCTCTATATATCTTAATTTATTTTATATATATTTATTATATATATTTATTTATTACATATATATATATATACATATATATATGTATATATATATATATGACAGTCACAGCCTCTTATTTTATCTGCTCTCCAAATGGGGATGGAGAAATGATCAGAGAATGGCATGGATCTCAGGCACCCTGCAGGGAATTCCACCTACCCCCACCCCCCACGCATTCTCAAAGACAGGGATTGACTCTCCCAAATTCATACCTTGACAAGTGGTAAAACTGGGATTTGAATCTTGACTTTTTAACTCTGTCATACATTTAAGGCCACAATTATAAGACTCAATGATAATTTTAAGCAACTAGCACCCTTTCACATTATTTGAACTTTGAAAATAACCAGGCTCAAGGTGAGCTCAACCTCTGGACTCCCCAGTTAAATGAGCTCATAAGTTGTCTTCTTCACACAAGCTACTTTGGCATTGGTTTCTGTCACTTGTGAATAAATTTTCATAAAGATTTCTGGAAACATGTATGCCTATAAAGGAATGATAATTACACGTGCTGATGGCAACCTATGTGCAAAGTGCTGTGCTGAAGACTTTGCATATGTATTCCTTTACTCTCAAAACAATGAGGTAGGTGTTTTTATTGTCCCCATTTTCCAGATGAAGAGACTGAGGGGTTAAGTATACTTTCTAGGGTCATGTATCTAGTAAGATTCAGAGCCGAGATTTGAACCCCAGTAGTCAGATGCCACACTCCCCACTCAGTCACTTTGCCATACATACCCCTGTATGTGTGTGTATACGTGTATCTTAATTATGGTTAAGTACGCTAATAGTGAAGAAACTGAAACTTCATTTTCTGCAGAGGATACTCTGACCTCAGGATACCCAGTCACAGAGCATGCTAATAACTCCTTCCAGGAAGAAGTCAGTGTGTTGGGACTAAGCCACTGGACCATGAACCACAGCAAGGGATCTCAGGGGCTTTGGGAAAATGGTGGATCATAGCATCTTCTCACTGAACAGGAAGAGTGAATGAAATGAGAAAAGGATTTCTGGAAGCAAAATCTAGCCCAGGGAAGACAAAAAGTATTAGACTGACAGGAGAGTTAGTCAGACCTCTGTGCTCCCTTACCCCTACTTCCATGTGCACCTATAGCCTAAGCAGTATTTAATTTTATACTTTTTCAGTATTTATCAACCTTTTTAATCTTTGGAATTAGAGTGTATAAAAACATATTATCTGATTTTAATGTTCTGTTTTGTTTTCTCCTGAGATTGTTCCTCTATTGGCAGTTAGGTAACTGGTCATTTTAAATTTTTTTCTGCTGTAGATGTTTTAGTAACAGATATATTAGGCTCTATTCTTTCATGGTAAATGACAGAAACCCAACACACTTGTAGATTTATTGGATTTTATAACTGGGAAGCTTAGGGGATTACCTGCTCTTAAACAAGTCTAGATCTGGAGCCTTAAACAAATGATCATGGAATCATTCATTCTCTGTCTCTATCTGTTTCTCCCCTGCCATCTTACCCCCATGATCCAACTTCTTAGCTTGGCTCTCTCCCATGTAGCAGCAAAGATGGCTCCAGGCTTACATTGTCCTCAAGCTAGTGATTCCAGAAAAAGAAAATGAGGGGTTTCCTTTTATTTTATAACATATGTAACAGGTTAAAGCATCTGCAAAAGATCGACTCATTGGGAACATGCCAGCCCCTGACAAATCAGCATGCCTGAGGGGTGATGTGGTCTGGTTGGTTTGTTACATGCTAATTCTTGGGGTAGGGAGAGTGGTGTCATACTATACATTTCCATCAAGTAGTAACCAGTATTTTCCCAAAGCAAAATTATGCACGGGAGAGGAAAAACAACAACAACAAAATGACCACTTTTAAAATGCTCCTTCCATTTAAAAATGAGGTGTTCAGCTCTTTATTGATTCAGAAGAGCTCTTTATATATTAAGAATATTAGCTTTTGATCTGCATGATACAAACCATGTATGTTTGTCAAATTTTGTCACTTATCTTTCACTTTGTTTATGGTATATTTGTGCCTTTTACAGTAATTAAAAAACTTTTATGTATGCCTCCATCCAGTTCGGTTCAGGCTATTTGAGGAGATCCTCACCCATGTCTACAGACCACTCACCACCTCACCCTACACACCTAAACAGCTAAATATGCTAAAATGTTATTTCCTGCCTTTGTCAAAAAGATTTTCAGGCATCAGTACCACATAGTACCACAAGGCTATACAGTTATGTAGTAGGATGTCCTTATTTTTTGGAAATGCCTGCTGAAGTATCAGAATGTCTATGGTTTGTTTTCCAGTGGCTCATCTAAAAAAAATTAAAGAGTGAAAAAGAGGGGGTGGGGGAAATAGTATAAACAGCTAATGTTGAATAATGTTGAATCTAGGTAGTAGGTAAATGGATATTTATTATACTAATATTCTACCTTTCTTTATTTGAAAATTTTCCTAATTAAAAACTTATAAAAGAGACTGAGAAGAAAGAGCACTGGAGAGTTGTGGAGAGGGTAAATTCTTTGCCATACCTGCTCTCCTCCCTATCAGCTCCACTGATGGTTTGTCCCAGTGGCCAGGTGGGGGTTTGGGTTCACCTTGGCTACCAGACTATGTTCACCCACCACTTCCTCCAGTCTGAATCCATTATTGCCAGTGAGTCCAAAGGAGCAATTTCTGCAAGGAGGACCCTTTTCTCCTTCCTCCTCTAGATTTGCCCCCCTACCACCACCTTCACATCCTGAAAATAAAGAGGATTCATTCTAGGGAATACACAGAGCAGTCATCATCCTGCAACAGCCATTGCCACTGAAGGAGGATTTGGGGTGGGGGGTGTTATTGCCATGGAGGGACTGTGAACCTCCAGAAAGCCTTACTTCCAGCTAATCCTTAGAAAACTGTGTGAGACGGTGGCTGTTCTACCTGATGACCTGGCCTGTACTTTGACATCTATAGCTTCTTGTGGGAGCGAGAGTCACATTTTTTACAGTTTCCTATTTCGTTCAGAATATTTAGGTCAAATAAAATCCACTTTTTATTAAAAGGGGGAAAAAAAACTTGCCCCAGAGCATGCTAACATTGATTCAGAAAAAAATGTGAACCCTTTGACAGGCTTAACTCTGTTCAAAAGGGATATGAAAACCTGGAGTCACCTTTGAAGAATTCTAGCCTAGAGAAAAAGTCATCAGAAATCCGGAGCCTGGAGGAAACTGAAAAGTTTAAGGAGAAATTAACTTCCTGAGAATAGGACTTGAATGAAGAAAGCTCTAAATGCACAGAACAAGAGAAGTTGGAGGCTGAAATTATAAGAATGATCCATTTACTAGAAAACGAATGAAAAGTGATTACATCACAAGCAGCTTTTCCAACAGAGTATGAGGCCAAGAGCCAACCCTCATGTGGCCCCTCACAACAGATGGGCCTTCATTTTGAAAACAGAGTTTTCTCTGCCCTACACTCGAGTCTCAGTGTGGCTACCAGACTGTGTTCACCCACCACTTCCTCCAGTCTGAATCCATTATTGCGAGTGAGTCCAAGAGAGCAATTTCTGCAAGGAGGACCCTTTTCTCCTTCCTCCTCTAGATTTGCCCCCCTACCACCACCTTCACATCCTGAAAATAAAGAGGATTCATTCTAGATTAACTCAAACTTCAAACAAACCAAACACTCCAGAACCATACAGAGAACTTTTAGAATCGTACTGAAAGCACTGGGTCCTCCTTCGGTCTCTTTTTATAGAAATAGTTTGGGAATGATTTATCTTTCATTATTGGCTTAATAAAATGCTGTTACTTATTTTTGCCCACATTGAAACTTGATGGAGCAGTTGTTCTCAATGTTTTCAAGATAATACTATATCATACCAACTTATGAGTAATATTTCCATTTCTTTTATTCTTTAATTAGCATAAGAACTGTATTTTAGTTTTTAACTACAATTACTATAATCTCAACAATAATAGGAATAATTTGTGTAGAGTTCAGATATAGAAGTTGTTTTATTTTATTATTTTTTAAAGATTTTATTTATTTATTTGAGAAAGAGAGAGAGCGTGAATGAGAGGGAGAGGGAATCTGAAGCAGACTCTGCACTGAACATAGAGAGCCTGACACAGGGCTTGATCCCAAAACCAGGAGATCATGACCTGAGCCAAAACCAAGAGTTGGATGCTTAACTGACTGAGTCACCCAGGTGCCCCTACAGGAATTGTCTGAAATGGTTTTTGTTTGCCCAGAAGTGTATTGGTTAAGTTATAAAACATATAAAAGTTGGTTTTTATCTAAATAAATAGTGATTGGTGATTTGGTCTTGAATAGATATCTGCACTCCCATATTCATTGTAGTATTATTCACAATAGGCAAGACATGGAAATAACCTTAACATCCATCAAAGGATGAATAATTAAACAAAATGTGCCACATCCATTATAATATTATTCAGCCCCAATAAAGAAGGAAGTTGTACCTTTGCAACAACCTGGATGAACCTGGAGAACCCCTTGCTAAGTGAAATAAGTCAGTCACAGAAGGATAAATATTACATGATTCCACTTACATAAGGTATATAAAATAGTTTAACTCATAGAAACAGAAAGTAGAAAGGTGGTTGTTAGAGAGTTGGGGGAAGAGGAAATGAGGAATTGCTGCTCAGTGGGTATACAGTTAAAATTACACATAATGAGTAAGTTCCAGAGGTCTGCTGTACAACATTGTGCCTAAAGTTAATAACACTGGACTACACACTTAAAAAGTTATTAAGAGGGTAGATCTCATGGTAAGTGTACTTGCTGCAATTAAATAGATACATAAATAAATAGTGCTTGGTTTAAAAGGATTTTATGTGAATCAAATCTATCAAACACTGATGATGTTTTGGCTTTTTTCCATACTTACGAAATTCTTTCCTACCTCAATGTCATGAAATCTTTCTTGTAAATTGTGTTCTAGAGTATTTATAATTTTATATTTTAACCCATGTTAAAGTCATTTTTGTTAGTTAAGGTAACATGAACTATGGTAACAGACAACCACCAATCTCACTGGTTCATCACATTGAGTTTATTTGTCACGGACATCATAGTCCAGTGCAGGTTGTTAGTTGAACGGCCTTCCTCATGGACCTGCAAGGACTCAGATATATTCCATCTCGAGTCTACACTCTCCTTAGGTCAACAGAGTCTTCTCCAGTGACCTAGAGGGAAGAACATGGTAGAATGTTCATGGAGAGTTTATATGGGCCAGTCCTAGAAGTAGCACATATCATTTTTTGCTCACATTCCTCTGGTTTCCATGGACATGATGAACTGCAAAGGAATCTGGGAATTTCTATGTGGTAGCAGGGGGGAAAGAAAGCATGCTTTGAGGAACACAGGGAAGTCTGTGCCACAATTTTGTTTAAGATGAGAAATAAAGATCCTCATTACTTGAAATGTTAGGCTCATGTTGAACAAATCATTCTCCACTTCCTTCATTACCTTCATCTTCAATTTGCTGTAGCTGCTCCATTTTATCTTTCCTTCTAGGCCTTCAATTGTTTAGCATTTCTGTATTGTTTTGTTTTCTTTTTCATAGACTGGGAAGTAAGATTCCAATTTGGCTTCTCTCTAGGTGGTGAACTCAGTTTTCCCAACATCATCTATCTAAATAATATAAATAAATTATAATTCTAAAATTCCAGTTAAAAAATGAGATACCAGGGTGCCTGGGTGGCTCAGTCAGTTAAGCGTCTGCCTTCATCTCAAGCCATGATCCCAGGGTCCTGGATTGAGCCCCACATCAGGCTCTCCACTCAGTGGGGAATTGCTTCTCCCTCTCCTCCCAGCTCCTGCTCTCTCTTGCTATCTCTTTCTCTATCAAATAAATACATAAAATCTTTTTTAAAATGGAGTTGCCAACACATATCATGTTCCCACATATATAAGTTCTCTCTCTTTTCTTCTAGTAGTCCATTTGTCTGGTTTTTGTTCATTACTGCACTGTTCTTGTTGCAATAACTCTTCTTACTACAGTAATACTATGTCTACCATGCCCAGGTATGGAGAAAAGTGGTTGCAGCCCATGTCACTTCATCATTGTCTTTGGTTTACTAAATCTCTACACGGGGTCTTCAGTTATCATGAAATGAATATCCAAGGAATCAGATATCCATGGAAAGGATATCATTCCATTAACAGAGGCAGCACTGGGGCAAGTGAACTCTAACCATGTGGTTTGAAGCCTATAAAGTGAATACACACCATCTGAGGTAAATGATGATTGTCCTTGTTGAATCACAACTGTGACAGCCAGGATGAGGGTTTGCGTAAGCCACGGAAGCAAGATAACATTGCCCTTGTCACTTTACAGAATCCAGAATTCTCAGCAAAATTTCCCTCACAATCCAACTCTAGCCTGTTTTCTAGTTTCATTGCCAGGGAGAGCATTGTATTTGTTTTCTCTAGTATCTTATTTGACCTTTGGGAAAGTCATGCACTTAAATAATTTACCCCAGATTATTAGGAAAGGTTTAGGAAAAGCCAAGACTACAACTCAAATCTACCCTAATTTGTAAGTGTACTATGCATCAACACAGATCTTGTGGGAAGCTTGTTTCTACCTGTCTCAACTCCCTGTGAATGAACTTGAGAATTAAGGCATCTGATCATAGATATGGAGACCAGAGACTGGGGCCTATTCTTCTTCCCCTTCTTCTCTCTGAGTAATTCTGGATTCTAAGAAAGAGGTGAGTGAACACATGCAAAACTTCTTCATCCCACTTCTTTACTGGGTAGTAGAGATAAAGTCAATGGTCAACTGAATGCATAAAATATGCAAGTCTTTACACCAGAAAAAAAAAATGCAAGGAAAGTTCTCGTTATCAGATTATCCCATCAGTGAATATCAGGTATTTAATCTTCTTTATCCCCCATCTTGTCACCATTCTTTTATGTATGTCTTAGGGAAGTGGGTACAGAAGTGGAGTGTATTCTGCTCAGGAATTAAATGGACAATATTCCAGTTGAGAACTTGGCATCCCCTATTGAATGGCATTTGTGCATAACCATGAACAGTCTGGATGAATAAGACTGGGCTGTTAGGTTTATGTGATATATCCACCCTCATGACTCTTAGAAATTATAGAGAGTTCCTGTCTAATCATTTGAAAAAGGACATACACATTGAGAGCTAGGAAATACACTGTCCATGTATATGTTCTCTCTCAGAGCTCAAGTAGCACTGGATAAAACTTACAACTCACCCCAGGCATTAGATAGGTAAGGACAGGAACCCAGGCAGGAGAAATGGTGGCAAAGAGGCAGGGACATGTCCAAAGACAGGTAAAAATTGAATTTCTAATTCCTTTTACACTCTGGGATTATTTTCTTTAAGACCAGAAGCTTCATGCCTTTATGTCTCCTTTTCAGAGAAGTCAAGTCTGCTTGGGGGAAATGTACTCAAGGTGAAAGATCCCGTACTGCTCCTAACTCCAGCATGTATTTCTTGTGACAGTTTTAACCTTCTTAGGTGAGAAGGGAAATGACTTGGGGTCAGGAGCCCTTGCTGACATTCAAGTGCTATTCCTTGCAGAGACTTGCATTTAGTGTCTTTCAGCCAAGAAACCTTAAAATTTCTTCCAGCCAGCAATCTGCTGGGGTGTGGCCTGTAAAAGCTTGGACCTGTGTGAGGTGGACGCAGAGGAAAAGGGACACAAAGGCCCATGTGGGTCAGCAATCTGGGGCTTTGCAGAGGCATGCGTCATTCAGCATCTGACACTATTTTTAGGAATTCCAGCCTTCTTACTGTACATATGATAGCCATCTCTGTGCATATTCCTCGGGTGTGAATTAAAAGTCTAAAGTGAAATCCATTTTCTTTAGGACTTACTGCTTTTCTGATGCTGCTGCTACCAAAAAAAAAGTTATGCAGATTCATTTTTAATAATTCCCTTGAAAGAGAGGTCAAGGAAATTTCCTGGGCAGTTCCTTGAGAGCTGACTTGGGGACTAATTTATCTGTCTCAGATGGTGCCAAGAATGTAGAGGCTGATCTGTCAAGTTTTGTGGACTGAATGGTTGTCCCCATTCCAGAATATCTGTAACAGGAACTGAGGCTCTATCTGTCAAAAGTAGTTTGGATGCCATTCAACAGAAAGACAGTTTAACTCAAGGGTCAGACACCATAGACTTCTTTTTCCTTCTCTACCAACCAGCACCTCCCTCGAACTCAGAGAAATGTCATAGAGTAGTGGGGAGATCATGAAATTTTAAGACAGAAAATTGGAGTTTGAATCTTAAAATTGCCACCCATTATCTATGGGGGCTTAGGAGAATGACTTAATTTTTCCTAACTTCCCTTTGTCATCATAAAAAAAAAATTTCTGGCAGAATGAAGGGACAGAAAGTGTAGTATGTGTGTGGTAGGGACTTTATCAATGGTATTTTTCTCGCTGCTCTCCAGCCCAAATTTAAGAAGTGCTGAATGACAATGTCAGAGGTGGAGGTCAGGGTGTGTGGTAGAACAAAAAAACCCAGCTGGTATAATTTACACAACAATTCATTTAATCACTCATTCAGTCAATACACTTTGATTGGGTGTTGTCTGAGTGTTGTGCGCAGAGATGGGAATTCAGCACTGGCAAGGCTGGACTCTGACACCCCACCCCCAGCCCCAACATGGGGAAAGTGAAGGACGGATGCCTCTCAGTGGTGCAGGAAGTCAAGCTCAAAAGTGTAGGTGCTGGGGCGCCTGGGTGGCTCAGTGGGTTAAAGCCTCTGCCTTCAGCTTAAGTCAGGATCTCAGGGTCCTGGGATTGAGCCAGGCATCAGCATTGGGCTCTCTGCTCAGTGGGGAGCCTGCTTCCTCCTCTCTCTCTCTGCCTGCCTCTCTCCCTACTTGTGATCTCTGTCTGTCAAGTAAATAAATAAAATCTTTTTTAAAAATTGTTTTAAAAAAAAGTGTAGGTGTTGAGCAGACTCAAAGCCAAAATAGGACAGAAGTCCTAAGGCCATCTGTGCTGGTCAGCATCCTCAGAGCTAGCCCAGGGCTCAGGTCCCTCTGTCTCCTGGTGATGACACAGGACCACTGTTTTCCTGACTGACACACATAAGGTTCCTAAGATGAAAGTAGCTTAATACTGCCCTGGCTTATTGAGTGGACTGTGGAAATGGCTGGGACTTCCTTCTCTTTGCACTTCTCTTTTCAAAAGCTTTTGAGGGCAGATAGGGTGACCTCAGACTAAAGATGGAAGACCTGCTGGGTCTACATGAAATATGTTTGTCTTCTTTGGCAGGCTGGGCCTCGGTGGGGGGAGGTATGCATGTGACACGTGCTTTTGCCCATGACATGGTGAATGTTTACTTTGAGTGAACTCACAGAAAAAACCGAGCATGCCCTTTTACTCTAGAATCTGTAATTTATAGCATTCTTTAAGCTGTTATTAGAGTCATAATTTTTGCTTCAGAAATTAAAACATAAACAGAAGTGAAGAGTATCATGAATTGTTTATACAGCAAAAGCTTTCATGATAAGGATAGCAGCATTTTTCGAATGCTTACTTATCTGTGTGTTGTTTTTCTTAATTATTTACCTTGATCCTCAGTATAACAATATGAGGTAGGTATGGTAATCTTTATTTTGCATGTAGGTAAAACTTGGGTTTGAGAGATAGGTATTTTGTCCAAGGTCACACAGCTACTAAATGGCAAACCCAGGTCTGTCTCATTGTGAAGCTCACAATCTACACAGTGTACCAGATCTGTATCATGTGAATAAGATATGTGTGTGATAGATATGATTTATAAGACAAGTACATGTGAGTGGATAGAAAATCCACCATAGGAACGAATCATTCTCCCAGGAAGGCCACAAGATGCTCTACAAGACAACCGTCTCATTTTAAAGGCAAGAAAATGAAGCAGGGAAACTCAGAGAGGTTGTGACTTGCCCAAGGTGGCAAAGTAGCAAGGTTAAAAATGCAACACATGCTTTAGCTGTGATTTCCCCTCCAGTAAGGACATACTATCTCATTAAGCCCAAAGTATTGGGGCTCTATAGCAGCTAAAATAATTTATAAGATAACCAAAAATTTTTATAGTCAAGACAGCTACTAATGTGTGATCTGCCTGGCGTGGCAATCCACTCACAGCCAGAGTTTCTATGTTTTCAGAATAGGAATGATCCTGGCTACCTTGTGGGAGTGGTGGTGGAGCTTCCATAAGATGGTATCTTAGAATCAGACCCTGAAACAAACCTTGATATTAGAATGCACATGAAAATTATTTATCAGTGAGTGTTGTCAGTAAAAACTATCAGAGAAGTAGGGCAGTGAGACAGGTAGGGGAAGGAAGCCAACTCACATCTTACAGAGGGTAGTTTCAAGTCCATCCTACAGAATTTATATGGTGGAGAGGATAAGTAACAACACAGAGGAGGAGTGAGGGTGCATGGGAATTTATACCCCTACACGTTTACATTCCCACACCTATGAGTCATTAGGTAAAGGCTGCCCCAGGGGAATGTAAATTCTTTTTTTTTTTTTTCAAAGATTTTATTTATTTATTTGACAGAGAGAGATCACAGTAGGAGAGAGGAAGGGAAGAGATCACAGAGAGAGGAAGGGAAGCAGGCCCCCTGCTGAGCAGAGAGCCCGATATGGGACTCGATCCCAGGACCCTGAGATCATGACCTGAGCTGAAGGCAGCGGCTTAACCCACTGAGCCACCCAGGAGCCCCGGGGAATGTAAATTCTTAAGCACTTCCAGCTCCCACTGTGGTCAGAAGAGTGGGCCCTGGCAGCATTAAGGCAGCCCTCCAACAAAAGGATGCAGTTTTAGGGAGTAAAAGCTACACCTTAACCCAGAGTGCAGGAAAATGGAAAAGGAACTGGAGGGAATAATAGCAAAGCTGCAGGTGGCATAGATAAACCACACAACATGGGTGTGTGGTCATTGTTAGCTGCTTAATAAATAGCAACAATTCTTCTTTTTATTATTTATTATTGGTGAATAGTGTAAAATATTTTGTATTCCCCTAAATTCTGGAGGAGAGGCCAGTGGTAGATAAGGTAAAATACAATTTTCCTCATATCCAGGGCTCCTTCTAGCTTTGTTAAAGTCTCACGGGCCCCATTATCCCCATGTCCTCTACTTCACATCACTGTTTTGATGAAAGGGAAAGCCACTTTTCATAACTTCAAGCCGGGGTGAAAGAACAGTTTTTGCTTTCTTCATCTCCTTCACTAGCCCCCTCTGCCTGTCAGTGGATTGTGTGTCAGCAAGCTGGCACCACTGGGACCCAGGCTGCTTCTGCAGTTTGATCATTACCCTTTAGATGTGGGAGAGGGGGAACTGGCTCCGGTGTCTGATCTCTTACTGGAATCACTGGGATCCTCTCTGATGGCACTTGCTGCCCACCGTTTTTTTTTTGTTTTTTTTTTTTTTGTTTTTTTTTTTTTTTATATGAGTATTTCAGTAACATAAAGCCAGCATGTTCAAATAATCCCATTCCCCTTTTCTCTTTGACAGAACTTCAGAGCTTTGGCCCAAGCATGCCTGGCAGAGAAATTCCCTCAGCGTGGCTGCTGGTGGTGCTTCTTAGCCTTAGTCAGGATAAACCTCTAAGTCATCCCTGTCCCATAGGTTTCATAAAGAATGGTATTATGGGTTGAATTGTGACAAGATGAATGGATAAACAAAATGTGGTATGTACATACAATGGAATACTATTCAGCCTTAAAAAGGAGGGAGATTCTGACGGATTCTACAGTATGGATGAACCCTGAAGAACTTATGCTCTGAAATAAGTCAGTCACAAAAGGACAAATACCTCATGATTCTACTTCTCTGTTGGATCTAGAGTAGTCAAACTCAGAAAGAGAACGTAGAATGGTGGTTTTCAGGGGCTGGGGGAGAGAAAAATGGGAGTTGGTGTGTAATGGATATAGCTTTCAGTTTTTCAAGAAGAAATATTTCTGCAGATTGGTTGTACAGCAATATGAATATACTTACTACCAAACTGTACACTTAAAAATGGTTAAGATGATAAACTTTATGTGATGTGTATTTTATCACAATTAAAAAAAAGCTGGTATGATTTCTATCTTCAGTGGACCCTGAATCATGTGACAATTAGAGAAACTTTGTTTTAGTCATGGGGCAGGTGCAGGGAGGGAGTGAACAAGGAAAGGAACAAACAACTTAGATGACTGTGGCTTCACGTAATAGAAGCTGATTGTTTGATTCTGTGACAGTTTGATGTGGCCACCAGGATGGTTCTGCTCCATGCAGCATTCAGGGACTCGGGCTTCTTCTTCCATCATATGAGCTCACCATCTTCAACACAGGACCCCTAAGGTCACCACAGAAAGGGAAAGGGTATGTGCACAACTACCAAAGCTAAGGTGATCATGCAAATATTATGCAAATATCACCTTTGCCAGATATTCCATTGGCCAGAATTCAGTCATATGATTCAAATATAGCCATAAGGGAAGCTGGGAAGCTAAAGGAAAATGAATTGAGTAAATTGTTGCTACCCCGGCTTTAGAGAGGGAAAGGTATTTGGGCTGAGCCTTGAAAAATGAGTCTGTCCTGACTTCATCTCTGTATTTATTGCCTTTAGCAAAGAGCCTGGTAGAGAGGACTTACTTGATAAGTGTTTATTAGATAGACGGATGGATGGATAAGTAGAAATGCAGCTCTCTATGAATACTGAACCACAAAAGAACTAGAATCAATCTATTTTATTTATAGCAGGACTATTGCCTGATGCCTTCCTTTGGGCCCTGAGATCATAAGACAATGCCGATTGCCATCACTTAGTAGATTTTTCATTCAGCATGAGACATAGAGAAGTTAGTGAGTAGCTTGCTTCCATGGCTCAGTGATGGTGAATGAGCCAAGAATCAAGATCCCAAACTGGAACATAGTCTTAGACAATCTTGAGTCCACACATGAAGTGCTCCTCAATCAGTGGGAATCTGTGGTCCCTCCCAAATTCTGACACAAGTGCTGGGTGTCTCTCTTGAGATATGCCTCATTTGTCTCATTGAGCCTGTGGAAACTTGCCCATATATGAAGGCATTTGTTCTTTTCTTTTTTTGGCTTGTTTGAGGAGGTATTAATAAAAATAAAGCCGGTAAAAGCAAAATGATTGTAATTAATGCTAATAACGGGAGGAAACAGATTGCTGAGTGCATCTGTTCGATCTGGCTTCTTGAGTATTTGGCAGAGGTTTCATTGTTGGTAAGTGGGAGATAGTGAATTCAGGGCCATTACCCATTCCTAATATACTTACACATGGATAATGATGGCACAGTTACTGTCGCTAGAACTTGGGCACCTGCCCAGTAGGTTTTGTGTAATAATGTAATCAACTGTAATCTGGGTGAGAAGATTGTTCTCGATGTTCTGCACTAAAATTGTTTCTACTTGGAGTCTGTGTTTTGATTATCTACTGCTATGTAACAAACTTACTAAACTTAGTAGCCTAAACAACAATTTGTTGTGCTCATAGATTATGTGGGTCAGGAATTTAGACGGCCCTAGAGAAATGCTTGTCTCTTCTTCATGATATCAGAGGTCTCAGCTGAGAAAATTCAAATGATTCAAGGGAATCATCCAGAAGTTTCTTCACTCTCCCTGGGGCCTGGCCTGACTCAAAGGCTAGGCTCATCTGGGACTGTCAGCTGGGCACCTGTAATTTAGCCTCTCCATGTTGCTTGGTCTTCTTATAGTCTGACATCTTGGTTCCCAAAAGGTTCCAAAAAAGAGGAGGTATGCCAAAAAGACCAAGAAGAAAATGAATGGCCTTTATGACCGAGTCTCAGAGGTTACCAAACATCACTTCCACTACACTAATGATCAAAACAGTCATAAGCCCACCTGGATTCAAGAAAGGCAACATAGGCCCTCAAGATGAATGAAGTATTAAAGAATTTTTAGCTGTTTTTTTGGTTTTGTTTTGTTTTAAACCACCACACTCAGACTCACTTTTTTTTTTTTTTTTTTTTTTTTTTGGTGGTAACCCAATTCTTTTTTTTTTTTTTTTTTTTTTTTTGGCTTAAAAAAGGTTTTTTTTTTCTTAAAATAACAGAAATTTAGTTTTTCATAGTTCTAGAGGCCAGAGTTTCAAAATCAAGCTGTCAGGAAGACTTCCTCCAAAGTCTCTAGGAGACAATCCTTTAGTGGTCTGAATTTTATTTATTATTATTTTTTACGATTTTATTGATTTATTTGACAGACAGAGATCACAAGTAGGCAGAGAGGCAAGCAGAGAGAGAGGAAGGGAAGCAGGCTCCCCGCCGAGCAGAAAGCCCGATGCAGGGCTCAATTCCAGGACCCTGGGATCATGACCCAAGCTGAAGGCAGAGGCTCCACCCAGGAGCCCCAGTGGTCTGAAATTTGAATCCAACCACTTCTTACTACTTATTGTCATCACATCCAGTGTGATGTGATAATAGCTTGTCAATAATCCTTTAATTCATTTCCGTAAATACTATTTTCAACAGTTACTGGAGTGATCCTATTAATCATTAGTCATATCATGGCATTCCTTGACTCAAACCCTCAATGGTTCTTCATTGTTCTCAGAAGTTCTTATGCTGGCACATATGGGTTCCTGTTACCTCTCTGCCCTCCGGTCCTACTACTCTGTACCTTAATTCTTCCGCTCCAGCCAGACTAGCCTCTTTGCTGTTCCTTGAACATACTAAACACAATCCTATCTCAGGGCTTTTGTACTAGCTGTTTCATCTGCCTAGACTGCTTTCCTCCAAATATCTACATGGTTTAGTCCTTCATTTCCTTTAGGAATAAATTTATTTATTTATATATATTTTTAGATTTTAATTAATTTATTTGTCAGAGATTGAGAAAGAGAGAGAGCACACAAAAGCAGGAGGAGTGGCAGGCATAGGGAGAAGCAGGCTCCCTGCTGAACAAAGAGCCCAATGTGGGACTTGATCCCAGGACTCTGAGATTATCACCTGAGCTGAAGGTAGACTCTTAACCAACTGAGCCACCCAGACATCCCAGGAATCAATTTATATATCACCTTGGTGAGATCTTTGCTCAGCTTTTTCAATATATACTACCTTTCATTTCACCTTATGCTCCAATATTCATCCCCTACTGCTTTTTCCATAATTCCAATCATCACCTAATGCACAGTACATTCTCTTATTTGTCTTATTTCTTGATGCCTTTCGCATTAGAATGTAAGCTAAATGAGGATGGGGATTTTCTCTTTTTTATTCACTGTTGTATCTCTAGAACATAGAACAATACTTAGAACGTACTGGATAGTCAACCCATATTTGTTAAGTGAGTGAGGGAATTAAGAAGAGAGTGAATGAATGAGAGAAAAAAATAAATTCTGTCAACTTGTGCTCAAAAACCTTTCTGACAATGCTAAAATGTTTCAAAAAAAGAGCCATGAAGGAAAAAGGCATAACTCCATTGAGAAAGTTTGGGTAGCCTGCTTTCCTTTCATAGGGACAATGTCCCAGCTTAACATGTTAGTTAAGTTAGTTCTTTAGATATATGTAGCTGTGTAGCAGAAAGAGGCATAGACCTGAGTTTTCACTAACTAGTTGTATGATAAAAAATAGCCTACTTAGTCATCCTGGACCATAGATTCTCTTCTATAAATTGAGATAAATTGTATTTGAACCAGATGATCTATCCCTAAGATCCCTCCAGCCTTGATATTGAATTCTTTATTTTGCTCACCAGATCATTCTCCACTGAATTCTAGGGGAAATCTAAGGGCAACATCTCATGACCTGGGAATAAAGAGGATGAATCAGGAAGAGAGAGGAACTAAGCCAAGATATCAGTTTAAACTTGAGCAAAATAAAATATATACTGTACTGGAATGTTTTGTGAAGACAACAGGATTGGACATGAAATTCTGACATTCGATGGGATCAGAATACTGCTCAGCCTTTGCAGATGGTGATTGGGTAATACCTCGGAGGGGATACTAGGGAGCTTCTAGGGTACTAGAATGCTACTTGTTGATCTAGGTTATGGTTATATGGGTGTATTTTTTAAAATTCTGCCCATCTCACTTATGATTATCTTCTCACTTATTATTTGTATATTTTCTCTATATATGTTATACTTGAATTTAAAAGTTCACCAAAAAATTCCAACCCAGAGAAAGATAGACAGATAGATAGATGGATAGGTGATAGATAGATAGATAGATAGATAGATATGGTCTTTTCCTTAGATAATTATTAAGGAGAATTTGGACATTTTACCTGACTAAAGATCTGGATAAAAACAAAAGATTGAAAAAGATTATTTTAGTTGTAGGAATTGGAAGGGGGAATTCTTAGCTTCGTTCTGGAGAAAAAGTTATGCTAATGAACTTCAAAGTGGTTGAAATTTGATACAGGGAGCTTGCAAATATTCTTTTCTTCTCAATGGTCCTAGACCTCTCTGAACTCTCTGGTCTATGCAGAGGGATAAACCTGAGAAGCTTCTGGAATTCCCAATAAACTCTTGGACCCATTATTGTTCTAATCATTCATAGAATCATTTCCAATGTACACTTTGAGGTGGTTTTACACAGTCTATTTCTGTGACTTTTTTGATCTATCAAAAGCTTTTAGGACTCCAAAAGGCTATTTTAAAAGCAAGGAAGGATGGTGTGCAAATGGCCCAAGAGAGAAGGTGCATGCCTTTCAGAAGTCTCACAAGTCAAAAAGTACAGCTAGTCTTTTGAAACTATTGTCCAGGCAGGATTTGGTGACTAAGAACAAGGTGTTTGAAGGAGGTGGTTTGATTTCCCACTGTGAAGCACTCTGGAAAAAATAGAAAGTTTAAGCTCAGGCCTGACATCCTACACCTCATCTATTATCCCTAGCAGAGAGAAATCCCTTTTACAAAGTTCCCAGTTACAGAAGCTTAGTGTAGCAGTTCCCCTGCACCTTTTTTTTTTTTTTTTAAAATTATGAAACTTGGGACAGTAGAGTGTATTGATTATATCAGTAATCCAACACCCGTTGATCTGCTTTATGGAGAGAGCTGTTCTTTGATACTCAAACTCTTTCATGTTATCCAGTAAGATGCCTCATCCTACTTTTCACAGTTCACCTTTGGTGCTGCTGCCTTTAAGATTTATATTGGTTATATATTGTGTCAGTTGTCTGTTGCTGTGTAACAAACATCCCCAAAGCAACCATTCATTTTGCTCATGAGTCTGAAATTTAGGCAGAGTTTGGCAGAGATGGCTCATCAGCTGGGGTAACTTGATGGGAAGTTGGATGCTATACTTTCAAGATGGCCCACTCACATGGCAGGCAAGTCAATGCTGGGTGTCTGGTGGGAATTCAGCCAGGACTGTATGTCACAGAACTTGGTTTTCCTCCACATGGCCTCTCAACAAGCTGCTTAGACTTCAATCTTGGGTGTCTAAGACAGACTGTCCCAAAAGGACAAGATAGAAGGACATATGATCTAGTTTTGGGAGCCAGAATGTCTCTTCTGCCATGCTCTATTGGTTGAGATAGTCAAAAGATGCACTCAGTTTCAAGAGGAGAAGATGTAGACCCCATCTCTTACTGAAGAAATGACAAGGTCCTAAAAGAAAATGTGGGATGGAAGATATTGTTGTAGCCATATTTGGAAACTACAACGTACCACATAAGTTGAAACAGTTGCTAACCCAGAGGAGTGGCAATATGTTCATGAAACAAATGTATGTGTGTAGGTATGTGTGAAACGTATAGGTGGAGAAGAGCCTTTGTTTCCCTTTCCACATACATTCATGAGAGAATTTCAATGCCAATCATCAGAAAGAGAGAGTATTAAAGGGTCACTTTTCATCTTTACTCCAAACTCCCTCATTCTCTTCTCCCCAAGGAACAAAGTATTTCCAGGGCCACTGCATTGAAACTCAGACAGGGCTGAGTGTTTCTCCCTTAAAAGAAAGCCCGAGGCAAAATATACTATTGTACATATAGTTGGGGCTTGTGCTTTTTGTCTTCATATGGAAAGAGAACTGAGTGGAGCCTAGATTGTCAGGCTCTATCTTCCAAATTCTTTATATCTTGATGAGTAAGTTAGGGTCCTATGGATCCCTAGATCAGAAGGGGGCAGAGGGTAGAGGATTTACTACATTCTTTAATCCAACCTTATGAATTATAAGCAGATGTTATTCAATACTTTATGTGGCTCCTTACTATTATTTTTCAATTGATTAAGAACCCAGGCCACATAAAGGATGTAATTAGCATCCCTAAACTTCCAAAATATATGTCACTAAAGTTTGATCTATGGCTCAAGATTACTCCTCACATAAAGGTAATGGAGTTTGATGTTGGCTACAAAGGAAAGATGATACTTCTGGAGCTGGTGTTGAAGAGGAGGACATGTTAGGAAGAGATATGCAGGTTTTATCTTGAGAACTTGGGAGTATGAGCCTTTCTCTTAGACCCATTCTATCTATGGGCAAGAAGACCCCAGATACATGCATGTTGCTGACCCTCTTTCTCAGGAGCCCTAACAGTTTGCCCAAGCTGTATGCCCAGAGTACTAGCTCTACCTGTCATTGGGCTGTATGCTCCCCTCCTCCCTAGTCTAGGATTCAAGTACCCAGGGAATTAAGCCTGACTTTCTGGGTCCCTTTTACCTGAAATATTTGGGCATGAAAGATTTTTTTCAAACTTCACCCACTGCTGCATCTGTGCACTATCCTTGGATGAAGACTGTTCTTTACTTGATTGGCATTGACTCAGTCAGTCTGTCATCATTACGTGTAGAATGCTCACTGTGCCAAGCATTGTGCCAGATACTGGATATAGGATGGTGAATAAAAAATACCCAGACCTTGGCTTCATACTTATCTTCATAAGTATCTAAAGGAAGAAGCAGACAATAAACCAGAAACAGACAAAAAACCCAAATAATATATAATTATAAATTCTGATGGGTACTTTCAAAGAAGTAAAGAGGGTATGGAGGGATAAGATCAAGCAGGGGAAGCATCATCTGCAACAGGCTCAGCATCTTGTCTAATTCTATCTAACTTTGTGGGGCTACATTCCTATTTTGTCTGTGCCCTTTACCAAATAAAAACAACAGTACTACTAAATACTAACAATACTTAACACATATAATGCTATGATCCAGGTATTTGTAAATGATTTTTGTGTGATAACTCACTTAAAATGGTGTTAGTTAAGGGCCCAGACTGCACCAAGATTAAAGGTCTGCTATTACCTGTATGTCTCAAAATCCATCCATTACTGTCTTGCTTCTCTCCCCTCATCTCTTACACACACAGACTACTTCTCCTCCCCATCAGCTTCTCCTTGCAACCTGAGATCTGTTTGAATGAAGGGTGGAGGGACATATCTGTTATATATAGTTGTGACATATGGTGGTGATGGTTGACCCCTCTTGGGGGCACCACTTCTGTCAATGTGTGTGTCCTGCATAATTCTCCCACTCTCTGTTGACTTCTCCTTACTCAGTGTTCCCAGAATAGTGCACAGATGCAGCAGTGATCAACCCTCACAGGGAGCCAATCCTATCAATATCCAGCTGGAAAGGAAGATAGCTATCACAAAGATATGGGAAATTTAGTTAGGTCTGGAATTTTAAAAATCACACAGGAGAGATAAACTTGAGCATACTAGTTTCCTAACATATTTTTAGCAGCTGAATCCTTTTTTAAATGAAATGTTATTTGGAAATTCCAATATAGAAGACAGTTAAAGAGTGAGTGGGAGATCCATGGTCTAGGTCTACCCTATCCTTAAAGGACCCAAGTCAGCCACACAGAACTCTATGGCTCTACAGAATTCAACTTTAAAATACTGTATTCGGCAATAAGGAGCAACTGTGAGTAATTGAGTAGAGGAATGATATTTTTTTAAAGTGTAGTTTTAGGAAATTAATTTGGTAGCAATATGCAAAAATAATTGAATAAGGAAAAATAGAGTTGAAGAGATTCTAACAGATTGTTGCAGATCTCCTGACTTGAGGTAATAATGATAATGTCTTATCTCAGCATAGTATGTTCTGCTAATTAAAAACACATCACGTATACCCCACAACACTGTCATGTGATATGCAAGAGGATTGTCATTATCTCCATTTTATATCTGAGGAAGGCTCATAGATAAAAAGCTATATGAAAATATGTAGGGGCACCTGGGTGGCTCAGTGAGTTCAGCCTCTGCCTTTGGTTCAGGTCATGATCTCAGGGTCCTGGGATCAAGCTCCAAGTCAGGATCTCTGCTCGGCAGGGAGCCTGCTTCCTACTCCCCCTCTGCCTGCCTCTCTGCCTACTTGTGATCTCTCTCTCTCTCTCTGTCAAATAAATAAATAAAATCTTTTAAAAAAAATATGTAACCTGAGAAATATAGTTCTCCATTTGTAAGATAAGATCCTTCTCTTATTTCCAAGGAGATAACTTTCACATTTGAACTTGAAGGAATAGCGCACAGGACAGATACATTTCAATAGGGAGAGGAGGGACGCCTGGGTGGCTCAGTGGATTAAAGCCTCTGCTTTCAGCTCAGGTCATGATCCCGGGGTCCTGGGATCGAGCCCCACATCGGGCTCTCTGCTCAGCAAGGAGCCTGCTTCCAGCTCTCTCTCTCTCTGTCTACTTGTGATCTCTGCCTGTCAAATAAGTGAATAAAATCTTAAAAAAAAAAATAAGGAAAGGACAAGAATTGATCTAGAGCAGTATTTCCCAAGATGTGTTCTTAGGATATTTATAGGTATATTTATGGGTGTTATTTGGAAAAAGTGGATCTGTCTTCAAAGAAGTTGAGAAACCCCAGTTTCCACTTATGTTTTAAACTATAGTGCTGTTCAGAGATTTAATAATCTAACGTGCATTGGCTCTAAGTGGGGCACATAATACAAAGAATCTCCTACCTGGGACCCTGTCTTTAAGGGCATCTCAGAGTTTGGCAGGGTTCCAGGAAATGAATTTTGGCAAACAGTGGTCTAGACAAGGTTGACAAACTTTTTCTGTTTGGGCCTGAGAGTAAATACTTTAGGACTGGCAGACCATGTAGTCTCTGGCACAACTACTCAACTCTGCTATTGTAGTAAGAGCCTTTGACAATAGGCAAACAAAGAGCATGGCTGTGTTCCTTTAGGGATAGTGAAATTTGAATTCCTATAATTTTCACATGTCATGAAGTATTATTCTTCTTTTGATTGTTTCCAAATGTTTGAAAGTATAAAATCCATTCTTAGTTCTCTGGCTATACAAAACAGCCAGGGAGATGGATTCTAGAACTTAGGGCAGTAGTTCAGAATGATGTCCCGAGACAGGTATGAAGTTGGAGACATCAGTGGTTTGGGAAATGAGGATGGTGGTGAAGGCTGGCCTCACTGCCCTCAGTGCCTGGGGCCTGGCACTGCTGTAAAATATAACTTTGTGAGAAATTCTGTTCATTTTAGTTTGTTGTTTAGCCTGGGCCATTTACCTGTAGTGATAACATTTGGGGTAAAGTCACCATATAACTTTTCATCAAAAACAATGACTCAAACAATAATAACAAGATGGCTCAATGGCTCTCTTGTCTGAAGAGATTTTGTTAACCCTTTTTGCCATCTTGCTCCTTGCTGAACCCTGTCAAATCCCATTCCTAATAGTAGGCAATTGTATTTTGGCTCTTTCTTAAAGATCTTAAAGAGTTTCCTCAAGGCAGTGTTTGAGATGAGGTGTTAGCCATACTTTCCATTCCTTCCAGTGTAACAGTTGCAAAAACTCAGAATTACTTGAACCAACATTTACTCTTTCATCATTTTCCCACTTCTGCCTCATTTGCCAAAGTACAGACTGGACAGGGTTGAGGATGAAAAGGCAGAAAACATTTTACCCCCTCACCTCTCCTGAACTCACCTTTCACTTATATACACTCAGTATTGTTCCCAAAAGTTCTTTTAAAAAAATATTTTCTTATGACAAAAGTAGCAAATTTTCATAACAAAGACTTTCAAAGAGACCAAGAAAAAGGAAAAGAAAAAATAAAGAAAAGCCACCATAGCCCACAACCCAGAGATAACTGCAGCTAGTATGTTGTTCTTTATCTTCAAAGTTTTAAATGCACATTTAATTAAAAAAATAAAATTCTGGGGCACCTGGGTGGCTCAATGGGTTAAGCCACTGACTTCAGCTCGGGTCATGGTCTCAGGATCCTGGGATCAAGTCCCACATCGAGCTCTCTGCTCAGCGGGGAGCCTGCTTCCTCTTCTCTCTCCGACTGCCTCTCTGCCTGCTTGTGATCTATATTTCTGTCAAATAAACAAACAAAATCTTTAAAAAAATAAAATTCCATTATGTATATACTCCTTTAAAATATAATTTTTTTCACTAAGGTAGCAATTTTCCAAAGATGGGTTACATGCATTTTAGCCTAAATCAGTACTTCTTTAAGTTTCTCCCATAAAGCACTATTTCCATGAGTAGTTATTACACAGCTAGAAAAAATGAGAAGGTTATGATCACTACATTTGGGAACTGAGAAATGCTGGGTCAAATACAGTTGAACAGGCTTCTTTATCTCAGAATTTCCAAGTACCTCAAATATGCTGGTGGGTGTTATAAATCCTCAGGATGAGGACTAGAGTACGCGATGCTTCCCAGCTTGTTGAACTACGAAACCCTTTTCTCCTCTAAGAATCTCATTCTACCACACATTCCGGGAAATGCTGGCCAAAATCATTAGGAGCTGGAATCAAACTTTCTCATTTCTCATAGCTATATACTCAGAGTTATTTTTATATTATATCATGAGATCTTTGGGCAAAATGATGGACAGGACAAACGTTAAAAGCCTGGCTCCTCCCAGCCCCCTTCTGCAACACTTCTTCCAAATCCATGGTGGTCAAAGCCAATTAGCTCAGGGGAGAGAATTTGACCCTAAGAGAGCCCATCTACAAAGGATAGTGATTGCCTGTAGCAACTGGATTTGGAGAGCTGAACTATAATTCAGAGAGTCAGCGAGTTGATGATACAAATGGACCCATGAAGCCAAATGGAGGTAGACAGAATAGTGGAGTCACACAAGCAAGCTCATGCTAAGGTAACAGATACAGGAACCCACTTCTGGAGACTCTCTGAGGTCTAAATGACCTCCACAGCCCCAAACCATGAGTCCCCATTGCCATGTCACCATGATGCTTAGCTGTGCTGTTTTCCCTGGGTGAGGCTGCCCAGAGAGTTGAGATTCCTGTTTTGTTAATTTCCTCATGTATTTTCACAATGAACTCACCTAGAGTGATAACCAGTATAACTGCTACTTGTGAGAATAGCCCAGCTCACACAACTGGAAAACACAGCAGGAAAAATGGTGACTGTTCTCCCTTCTTACTGCTGCCTTAGTAATGATGATAGCATATAATATAATAAAAGTAATAAAACACATCCCAATTGCCCAGGAGGGGAAGGGGATGCTTCCTGATATCTGCATCTTGTCAGCTGGAAGTATTTGGGACATTATTCTAGAGCTTCAGGTTTTTAGCCGATGGGTTGCAATAGGCAGATGAGCTTCAGCATCTTTGTGAATCCTCTGATAGCATATGTAAAATTTTGCTTATTTATATTTTTCTGGGGTAAGGTACCATTCATATATTTCTTTAGACACTTCAAGTTATCTGTAACCCAAAAGTGGTTATAATTAGAGTGGAAAATCTAGGCTTGTTTGTTTTGAACCATGAGTTCTTTATATAGATCAAATATCTTGACTCTCTGTATTAAAATATTAGGATTTCTTCAAATTTCTCTGAATCCATTCAGCATAACTTTATTTTCCTTGGATCTCTCCCAGCTTGACATTACTACTTTTATCTTAAAAGAATGGGAAAAAGTCTCTGTTTAATGCATAAACAAATACAATGAAACAAGGTACAGAGAGTGAAAGTCTCATTTTAAGTTGTAAAGTGATATCTTTTTCTGGCCTCATAATGTCTCATGCCAAGGGTTTCAAGTTGAAAGTACATCCATCTATAAAACAATCTATATCTCTGTGCCTGTTTTGTCTTTTTCTCTCTTGCTCAGATATATACTCTCTTGCTCGCTCTCTCTCACCAACAAATATAATTCCAAATTCCAGGGATGTAGGAAGAAAAGGGGAGAGCTAGTGAAGTCACTTTGATAATGGATAAAGGAATGAAAATCCTTGAAAATGCCAAAAACCCAGCACAAGCTAAAAAATAAAACTATCTTGTGATAGTGTTGAAATCTACCCATAAGGAGAAAGAGCCAGTGCAGTTTTTAAAAATGAATACTAGAAAAAAATCCTTGAAAATGTCAAAAACATGAAAGCTAAAAAATAAAATACTCTCTTATGAATGTGTTAAAATCTGCCCATAAAATAGACATTTTTAATTTAAATTATTATTTTTGTGGCTTTGCAATAATGATTTCACATGCTGAGACAGCAAAGCAGACTAAGAAGGTTATGACCTCAATTCAATGAAGAGTTAAACATGGAATCAGTGTTGCCTGTGGATACTCAGTAAGATGGCAGCCTGGCAGGATCTGGGACTCTGAGTTTCCTTTTCTCAATCCTGTGGTTAGATCAGTGACCCATGCACTTTCCATGCTTAGTGTCCATCAGAGGAAGGTCAGATAGTAAGAGAGTAAGAGATTTAAGATGAAAAGTCGCTAAAAGGAGAAGGGCACACAAGAGCTCTTGGTCTTGCGAGTTGGTCTCTATTGAATAGTCTAGAAATGTAAATCCTTGTAAAGATTTCAGGTGAAAGCTCCAAACATGACTTTAATTTCTCTCCTTTTGGATCAAGGACAGTGATAATTTTAATTTTAAAAAAGGTTTCCATCTTTCCCCGAAACTAATAATACACTATATATTAACTAACTTGAATTCAAATATTTAAAAAATGAGATGTATCACTTTGATTTGCAAATTTTGAACCACCCTTGCAGCCCAGGACCAAATCCACTTGGTCGTGGTACTGTTGGATCCTAATGTACTGTTGGATCCTATTGGATAGTATCTTGGTGAAAATTTTGACATCCATGTTCATCAGGGATGTTGGTCTGTAATTCTACTTTTTGGTGGGGTCTTTGTCGGTTTCAGGATCCAGGTAATGCTGGCCTCATAGAAAGAGTTTGGAAGTTTTCCCTCCATTTCTGTTTTTTTAAACAGCTTCTAAAGAATATGTATTAGTTCTTTAAATGTTTGGTAGAATTCCCTGAAAAGCCATCCAGCGTAGGCTCTTGTTTGTTGGGAGATTTTTTATTACTAGTTCAATTCCCTTACTGATTATGGGTCTGTTCAGGTTTTCTATTTCTTCCTCTTTCAGTTTTGTAATTTGTAAATTTCTAGGAATGCTTCTATTTCTTCCAGACTGTCAGATTTGTTGGCATGTAGTTGCTCATAATATGTTCTTAAAAGTGTATTTCCTTGGTGTTGGTTATGATCTCTCCTCTTTCACTCATGATTTTATTAATTTGGGTCCTTTCTCTTTCCTTTTTGATAACTCTGGCCAGGGGTGTATTGATCTTATTAATTCTTTCAAAGAAGCAGCTTCTAATTTCATTGATCTTTTCCACTGTTCTTTTGGTTTCTATTTAATTGATTTCCACTCTAATCTTTATTATTTCTCTTATCCTGTTGGGTTTAGGCTTTATTTGTCATTCTTTCTCCAGCTCCTTTAGGTGTAAGGTTAGTTTGTATATTTGAGGTTTTTCTAATTTCTTGAGAAAGGTTTGTATTGCTTTATACTTCCCTCTTAAGACCACCTTTGCTGCATCCCAAAGGTTTTGAACAGTTGTTTTTCATTTTCATTTGTTTCCATGAATTTTTTAACTCAACCATCAGAAAGGTTGAATACTTACCATTTACATCAATGTGGATGGAACTGGAGAGTATCATGCTGAGTGAAATAAGTCAATCAGAGAAAAAGAATAATCATATGGTTTCATTCATATATGGAATATAAGAAACAGTGCAGAGCATTATAGGGAAAGGAAGGAAAAACTGAATGGAAAGTCATCATTCAGGGAGAAAAATCATAAGAAACTCTTAACTGTTAAGAGAAACTCTTAACCCTCAGGACAAACTGAGGGTTGCTAGAGGGGAGGTGGTTGGGGGATGGGGTAATTGGGTGATGGGCATTAAGTAGGACACATAGCATGATGAGCACTGGATATTAATGCAACTGATGAATTATTGAACTCTACCTCTAAAACTAATGATTGTGGTATATGTTGGCTAATTGAGTTTACATAAAAAAAAAGATTTGCATGTTCTAATTCTTGCCTTATTAACTCTTACTTGAAAATGTAGTCACTTTGTGTAGAAAGCAGGAGTAAATAGATATTTTCAAGGATTAAAACTATATAATGTTTCAACTTTTAAAAAATACACATAGAAATACAACAATGGACTTATTAAATTCCCTTGACAATGTGTAGGGCAAAAATAATCTTGTGAAAAAAACTAAAATATATTATTCCCATTTTCCTTCTTTTTAAAAATTTTGAAATGTAACAAACATACTGAAATGTGCCTAAAATTTTACAGTTGTGTGGCATTCCATTGTGAGACTATGCCATAGTTTGTTTATCCCTTTTCCTGCAAATTGATTGGGTTATTTCCACAAAGACTTGCTTGCATAAGGAATGCTGCTGTGAGAATTCTTACATAAGTCTTTTGGGGCACATAAACATGTATTTCTGTAGGGTATATACCTAGAAATGGAATTGCTGGGTCACTAAAGTATGTGTATCTTTATTAAATACTGCCAAACCTTTTCCAAAGTAGTTATACCATGCTTAGACCCTTCTGTTTTTAATTATAATGGTGTGCCCAAGTCACATGGTTAAGGACTATATGCACCTGGTTTTCCTGGCAAGAATAGGTTGGTAAATTGGTTTGGAAACAATTCTTTTTGCCAGTTTTTGTTTTTCTCGATTAAATTTCCCCAGGGATACACTACTTCAGACATTATTTCTCTTACCTTTGTCATGATAATAATACAGTTATTTTTTTAAGCAACCCTTGACCTGTATCAGTATAGCTATATGCATGTTGGGATTAGGGCACCAAGAAGAAAGCCAGTATCAGGGAAACAATTTGCATAGGAATAATTTCCCTTGGGCCTAAAGCATCTATATTAAAGCTTCTGTGATGCGTAGTACAATCTGTTTTTTTTTTTTTATTCTTTTTTTAAGGCTATTTAAGTGATGCCAATGTAACAGAATGACTTAACACTGTTAAATGCCAAACTGGGATTTCAAATACCAATGTTTTCTTCTTTAAAGTTGGATCCCTCCAGGATATTATGAAGATGCAAGCATCTTCACAGCAGTCTGTCACCTTGTGGCTCCAGAAATTGAGAGCTCATCATGTTCATGGATCAGCACCATTTTTACTTATTAACATTTTTAGTGACTGCCTATAAATCAGGCACAAAGTAAAGGACTTTTAAAAATAGCCTTCTCAGTCTATTCGGGCTCAATACATTCTGCTGAAAGGAATTGTTGATATCAGCATCTTCCCTTTTTTCCTTCCCCCTTGCTGGCCTCTCTCTGGATATGGGATGCACCTGTGTTTGATCCAGGCTAACCAAGTTCTCCAAAGACTTACCATTGCTGGCCTTGTCTTCTGCAAAATTCTTGAGGTAACCATTATCTTGGTCTTTCATCCAAAAAAGGGTTCTAATAATTAAAAGTTAAGAACCAGATTCTGGCTTGTGGCTAAGTTTTAGTCCAGCTTACCTAGCTCTGAACAACAAAAATATCTCACATTATATGAAGTAAATTATTTGCATGCTAAAAAGGAAGGCAAAATTGTCTGGACAGTGACTATTGTAACAATTTTATAGTATTAAGTGCTTAAGAGGACACACACACCAATATATTTGCAAATTTGTCATTTTATATTATTGATACAGTCCCTGACCTTAAGGAGATTGAAATATAATTCAGGAGACATATATATGTCTCCTAAATTTATATATTTTATTTAACTTATATAATTATATATTTTTATATAATTATATATATTTACATAATTACACACACACACACACACACATATATATATGAATAATTAAAGAGCAAGTGCTGGATGGATAGCACAGGGTAACAGGACTTTGGGATTCAGAGAAGGATTAACTCCATAAAGTGAGAGACTGAAATGAAGACTAGAAGGGGGTTTGAAGGAGGTTGGACAGGCAGAGAGAGCAGTGTAGGGAAAAGCACCCATGAAATGTGATGATGGCATGTGAAAAAGGGAGAGATGCCAGAATTATATGGCTATATCATGTTTGGGAGAAATGACACTAGCTACCCAGATGTGGAGACCCATCCAGGGGAATTTTACATACCAGGTAGAAAAATGGCAAGGAGGTGCCACATAGTATTCTGCACCTCACAGATTAATGATGGGAGTGACTTCTAGAAAGATGAGCCCATCACAATTAATATCTGATGATGGGCAGGCAAGGAAAAATATTCTGGCCTCACTGAAAGAGAACTAGTTAAAGACTTACATCGCCACATGCAGTTGAGCAGATGGTGTATGATAATATAAAATGGCACCCAGTAGAGCTGTGCATGTACAACCTGAAAGAAGTTTTGTTTAGAGACAGAGAAGACTTGGAGAGTAAAGAGCTATCTTATCTGCCATGAGAATTGTAGTATTTGAGTTTTATGAAAAGTCCCCACAAATCAACAAAACTATATATGTGCATTAGAACTTAAACTATATATACATTGACATTAACATTTTAAAAATATATTTTTTGACTTCCATACAAATGCTTGTGTAAGAATATTCATAGAAGCATTACTCACAATAGCCTAAGACTAGAAACAATGCCAAAAACCCGTCACCAGGTGAATGAATAACAAATTGGAGTACATCCATGCAATGGAACAATATCATGCAACAAAAAGGAAGGAATTACTCATTTACCCAGCTACCTGGATATATTTTGCAGATGATATGTTGAGCAAGAGAAGCAATGCAAAAAGAAAATACACTGTGTATGTAATTTTATTCATATAAGAAAAAATGCTTACTAATCTATAGAGACAGAAAGCAGATCAGAAGTGACCTGGAGGCCAGAAGTAGAAGGAAGGACAGCAAAAGTGCATAAGAAAACTTTGGGGAGTGATAGAAAAAGTCCTTATCATAATCATGGTGGTTTCAGGAGTGTATCCATTTAAAATTCAATGAATTATACACTTTAAAGATGTGCAGTTAACTCATAGCACACTGAAGTCAATTAAAAAGAGAGGCCAAGGGGCACCTGAGTGGCTCAATCAGTTAAGCATCTGCCTTCAGCTCAGGTCATGATCCCAGGGTCCTGGGATTGAGTCACAAGTCAGGCTCCCTGCTCAGCAGGGAATCTGCTCTGTCTCCTTCCCACTTGTGCTCTCTCACTATCTCTGTCTCTCTCAAATTAATAAATAAAATATTAAAAAAATAAAGAGGGAGGCCAAAATTTCAAATATTTTCTTTAAAATATTATATTGTTGGGGCACCTGGGTGGCATAATTGGTTAGGTGTTTAATCCTTGCTTTCCACTCAGATCATGAACTTGGGGTCAAAGTATTGAGCCCTGCATAGGGCTCCACACTCAACATGGCGTGTGCTTGAATTTCTCTCTCTCTGTCCCTCCCCATGCCCGATTTGCTCTCGCTCTCAAATAAATCTTTTTTTTTTTTTTTTTAAAGTATAGGGATGGGGCGCCTGGGTGGCTCAGTGGGTTAAAGCCTCTGCCTTCGACTCAGGTCATGATCCCAGGGTCCTGGGATCGAGCCCCACATCGGGCTCTCTGCTCAGCAGGGAGCCTGCTTTCCTTCCTCTCTCTGCCTGCCTCTCTGCCTACTTGTGATCTCTGTCTGTCAAAAAAAAAAAAAAAATCTTTAAAAAGTATAGGGGTGCCTAGATGGCTCAGTCAATTAAGTAGTCAGCTCTTGACTTTCATTCAGGTCATGACCTCATGGTCCTGGGATCAAATCCTGCATTAGGCGCTGTGTTCAGTGGTGAGTTTGTTTGAGGATTCTCTCTCCCTCCCTCTCTGCCCCTCCCTCTGCTTGTGCATGCTCTCTCTCTCTGTGTTTCTAAACTAAATAAATAAATCTTTAAAAATTATATTGTCAGGGTTATTAATTAATGGTGACTTTTTAGTTTTTAGTCTTTTAATGTATTTTTTAAAAATTTCAATGTTCTAGCTCTTGCCTATTAACAACTTTTGCTTGAAAATATAACTACTTTGGAGAAAAGAAGAAAACAGATATTAGTAGGAATCAGGAAATTAAAGGCAATTGAATTATAAGAAATAAAAATTATTTTCCCATTCATATTACCTGATTTTGTATTTTAAAGTGCAAACACATTCAGAAATCTCATTAAAAATTTATTGTCATTACTCATCTGATCGTTTCCTGATATCATAGAAAGTCAAACTGAATCAATAAACTGGATCATTTCCCAGTTTTTCTCTTATTAGGTATTTGCTGAGTCTGCAGAAAAATCAGTCATGGCTTAGCTCCAGTGAGTGAATTGACAGCTTGTGACACACTTGTCATAGGAACCAGGCAAACTGACAGGCAAACTTTAAAGGGCCTCATTCATATGGGATGGAAGCAGCTTTCTTTCTTCATGATAATCTTTTCTTTTTCTCTGCTGGAGGATGAGCCAATTACAGCTATAGCTCAACAGGAAGGGGGTCTGACATGTTTGATCATAAAGATATTAATAACCATTCTACTAGTGATTCTCTGTGGTTTGGTCATATCAATTATTAATTTGTAAAGTGTGAGTCTGTTAGTTCTTACTGAAAAGCTGGCTGCACAGATTGGTACATAGTGGAGCAAAGGAAGAGGGTGGTTAAGTAAGGGACTGTCACTTTAGCATTATCAATACATCAGACCCTAGTTTGGAAAAAACTGCCACTTGGAAAATGTTTCACTTTCACGCATTCAGCTGGTACCATCCAGGACCTCAGCCTTAGACCTTTTAAACATACTAATTGTTAGGTCCATGATAATGCATTTAGAGCAAAGGTTCTTAATGTTGGCTGCACTTGTAAATCGCCTGAGGAGATTTATAAAAATATTAAGGCTGAGCCCCACCCACCAGAGATTCTGACTTAATTGGTCTGGGATGAGGCCCAGGCAAAGATATTTTTGAAAAGCAATTCAGGTGTTTCAAATATGCAGCCAAGTTAGAGCACTACTGACTTAGAAGCTGGACAGTGTTTTTTAAGTCCTCCAAATAAATGCAATATATGGAAGTTTTTATAGTCCACATTAATTCAAAAAGGCTTTGAAATTGATCCCCAAAATATATTCATCCAAAGATGAATTTCATCTGAAAGTTATAATTAAATAAATGGAAATTAAAACAAGAGCAAGGTACCATTTTTCCTTATTGGTGAAATTTTAAAAGATTGATGGTATCCAGTGGTGATGAGAATGCATGGAAATGGTAATACTGATACAACATACAGAGGAGTGAAAATTGATGCCAGTTTCCTGGAGGGCAATTTAGCAACATCTATCAAAATTTTCAAGTCCTATACCAATTGGTCTAGCAATTTCTGCCAAAAATTCACTTGTAAATTTTCACCAAGATCCAAGGTTAGGAATATTAACAGCAGAAAAATTTTAATAGTGAAAAACTAGGGGAAACCAAAGTGTCCATCATTCAGAGAATTGGTTAAGCGAATTCTGATACATTAATAATATGGAATACTATGGAGACATTTACTCCGACGATATATACTGTATACACTGTTACCAAAAGATGTCCAAGATACATTACTAGGTGAAATATTAGATATATTATTATAATATTAGGTATTTGACATATAGATATTAGGTGAAAAAAAGATACAGAAAATTATGTAGACCGTGATCTCTTTTGTGTATATTTAAATAAATGTAACTTTAAAATTTTTAAAAAATTATTTTTATTTTTTTAAGTTTTTATTTTAATTCCAGTTAGTTAACATAGTGTTATATTAGTTTCAGGTGTACAATATAATAATTCAGTAGTTCCATACATCACCGAGTGCTCATCACAAGTACACTCCTTAATTCCCATCACGTATGTTGTTATAAACATAGGGGCTCATATATTGCTTTGAATTAGTGTTCTTGTATTCTTTGGGTAAATACTCAGTAGTCTGATTGCTGGATTGTAAGGTGGTTTTATTTTAACTTTTTGAGGAACTCCATACTGTTTTCCACCGTGGTTGTGACAGTTTGCATTCCTACCAACTGTGCACAAGTGTTCCTTCTTCTTCACATCCTCACCAATACCTGTTGTTTCTTGTGTTGTTGATGGTAGCCATTCTGACAGGTGTGAGGTGATAGCTTGTTGTGGTTTTGATTTGCAGTTCCCTGATGATGAGTGATGTTGAGCATCTTTTCATGTGTCTATTGGCCATCTGGATGTCTTCTTTGGAAAAATGTCTGTTCATGTCTTCTGCCCATTTTTTTAATTGGACTATTTGTTTTTTGGGTGTTGTGTTCTGTAAGTTCTTTATATATTTTGGACACTAGCCCCTTTTTTAAAAAAAATTTTATAAGATTTTATTTATTTATCAGAGAGAGGGGGGGGGAGAGAGAGAGCACAGGCAGACAGAATGGCAGGCAGAGGCAGAGGGAGAAGCAGGCTCCCTGCTGAGCAAGGAGCCCGACGTGGGACTCGATCCCAGGACGCTGGGATCATGACCTGAGCCGAAGGCAGCTGCTTAACCAACTGAGCCACCCAGGCGTCCCTGGACACTAGCCCTTTATCACATATGTCATTTACACATATCTTCTCCCATTCTTAGGTTGCCCTTTAGATTTGTTGATTGTTTCCTTCACTGTGCAGAAGCCTTTAATGTTGATATAGTCTCGGTACTTTATTTTTCCTTTAGTTGCCCTTGCCTCAGGAGACATATATAGAAAAATGTTGCTAGGGCCAATGTCAAAGAAGTTACTGTCTGTGTTCTGTCCTAGGATCTATATGGTTTCAGGTCTCACATAAGTAAATGTAACTTTAAATAAATGTTCACAATGCATGTTTTTTATTTGAAGAAAATGTAGTTATTTTCAGGGAAAATGGACTTTAAGATAAATGGGAAAATTTTATTTTTGTTTTATACCTTTCTAAACAGTTTGAATTTTCTAACCAATTACATGTAGTAGAGTAATAACTCTATGTATATATTATATAGAATATAGTGATATAGTTATATTACATATCACTGGAGTTACCTAGATGGTGAAGTAATGTTCTATTTTTTTTCTTTATAATATAAACTTTATAAAGTGAGAAAACCAGAAATAAAGGTTAGAAAAATAAGGTAAAAGTGTGAGTAATTTTGAAATCAAAATACATGTCTTAAGCTCTCTGTAACTACTGACATGTGACCACACATTTGGCTCTGATCTTTCTCATAACCAATAAAATAAAGGAAATACCATCAGATCAAATATATGACTCATAGTGCCTGCAAGATAATAATATATCACAGAAGAATCCCAGAAATTCATGAAACTTCAGTGCAAATTTTTGGGTGGATCTTTAAAAAGAGAATGCTACATGGGATTACAGTCAATAGTTATTCATGAAAAGTTTGGAAATTTGGATCTATCTTATTGAAGATAAAACAATAACAGAACTTCAGTTGCTGGCCCTTTCTGCTGAGATAGTAGTGTTCTTCACTGCAACAAATGACCTCTTCAGCTACAATTGCTCCTGATCACAGACATCATAAATTGCCTTGGCAATGCTGAGCTGTAGTGCCAGACTACCACCTTACTATCCTTAGAAGCCAGACACTTTCATGGCCACCTTCCCCAGAAAACAGATCACCTTTGTTCTCTTAGAAACCAAAGTATCCTCCATGACTATTTAACTGATGAAGCCGAGATCATGTCACTGTTACTGCAAAGAAACCTGGGAAAATGTGACCTGTCTCATCATATGGTAGGTTTTCCCCAGTATGAGGGCAGGACATTCACAAGATGCATGCTGGTCAAAAAAAGGACACATGCTTACCACGATTCTAAAGCAGGTCCATGAGTCAAAGAGCATGCAATATCTAAGATGATGCTTTGCATTATGCTTCTTGTTTTGTTTTCAGGAAATTCTACTTACACTTTGTCTTTACTGAAATATCTTTATCAGTTCCAGCTCTCGATCATACAAACATGTAAACTACTATGAGCTAAAGGTTTGAGCATGCCTTCTTCTTACAGTCCCAGATGCTGATAGGCTTTTAAACAAATAAAAACAAATTAAAATTCAGCATTAAATGAAATCTGGAAATACACCAAATACCTTTCAAGTGGGAAATGGATAAGCAAACTGTGGTATAATATACAATGATATATAGAAATGAGCTACTTATATATGCATCAATATAGAAGAACTTCAAAAACATAATGCTAAATGAAATCAGCCTGGACTGAAAAGGCTGCCTACTGTGTGATTCCATTTATCACATTCTTACAAAAGCAAACCTAGAAGGACAGAAATTAGATGGGTGGCTGTGAGTGGACTGAGGAAGGTAGAAGAGCCTGACTACAAAGGGGCTTGGGAGAATAGTGGGGATGCCTGAAGGGTTCTGTATCTTGATTGCTGTGGTGATTACCTGACTGTAAACACTTGTTAAATCTCACAGAACTGCATATCTAAAAGCGTGAATCTTACTGCATATATGTTTTACCTTAATTTTTTAAATGGGAGGAAAAAATCAATGAATATACCTGCATTCACTTTTTCAACCAATATTTACTGATCACCTACTATGTGCTGGATACTCTTTTTTTTTTAAAGGTTTATTTATTTATTTGACAGAGATCACAAATAGGCAGAGAGGCAGGCAGAGAGAGAGGAAGGGAAGGAGGCTCCCTGATGAGCAGAGAGCCCGATGTGGGGCTCAATCCCAGGACCCTGAGATCATGACCTGAGCCAAAGGCAGAGGCTTTAATCCACTGAGCCACCCAGGTGCCCCTGTGCTGGATACTCTTAAATGATGATATATTTTATCAAACTAATCCCAATGTATATAATGTATTACAAATAATCTAAATTACTCTCCCAATTCCTTAAACTTGATTTGCAGCCAAAAACAATGCATGAAAAACTTCAGCAGTGGTGGGAAGTGGTGGCAAGTAGTGTCTTTAATCCATAACTGACAAACTATTGAAGTCTGGTGTGAAGACATATTGCAGCCAATGGATTTGACACCCGCCAAACACCAATTTAGAAAATCATTTTTAGGTGATAATTGGCTGTGTGAAACTCACATTTTGGTGCACAGGGGCCTGGAATTTCTGTGGAAAGAACTGTGGAAGGAAAATAGTGAGGGAGGTTGGAGTCTGAAGTAGTGAGGTGGAGAAAGCAGAGCATTGATCTGTGAGGTCTGTAGATGTTACTAGTTCTTCTGACGTGGTCAAGTTCACTTTGCCTTCCTGGACTTGATTTCCTTATCCATAAAATGAATGAATAGGAAAAGCCAGAAAAGCACTGACTATACAATGTAGAGCTCTTCCATTAATCACCTGTGTGGCATTGGACAGGTTGGCCTCTTGGGCTTTACTTTCTTATTATATTAAATGACAGGTTTAATGGCTGTGCAACAATGTTAATACTACTGAACTGTACACTTAAAATAGTTAAAATGGTTAATTTTATGTTTTGCATATATGTACTGCAATAAAAATATTTTTCAATTGAAAAACAGATTTAGACAAAATGACCTTTTAGGTATTGCAGTTTGATCTTTCCTCCTTTCTCTTGGCTCCAAATTCCTTAACAAAGCCATCTATGGGACGTACAGAACCTGGGCAGATGTTTTTTTGTAGGGCCCTTGTCTATATAAACAATTTGAATCTCTGAAAACCAGCTTGTTGGCACCATCCTGGCAACCTAATCTCATGTGATCTCACACAAGAAATACTGTACCTGCCACAAGAGCAATACTGTACCTTGCCTGAATGCCATTCTGAAACCAAGGCCTGGCCTTGGGGCTGAAAGACAGTCCTATAGTATGGGTCCTGTGGCTTATGGTCAACTTTACACATGGCATAGAAGATAGAGAACACTCTGAAGGACAGAAACAGAGTCTGTGCAGGTCCCACTCTGGGCTCTGTGTGTCCCACCCAATATGGCACTCTCATATCCATTTGGCCTGAAACACCAGAGCAGGGCTTAGAAAATTTTGAAGGAAGCCCTACAAAGCACAGAGCTTCTGAGGTGTAAGCCCAAGCTGGGGACAGGGCAGTTGGGGATAGGGGTGGTAGTGATGAAGTTCTAGAACCTAAGATAGGTTCGGTGGGCTGAGGTCCAGAGCTGATGACCAAGAAAGAATTCTTGAGACATCTTTGGTGCAAAATGGTGGTTTATTAAAGCACAGGGACAGGACCCGTAGGCAGGAAGAGCTGCTGCTCAGGGCTGTAAGGGATGGCAGGTTATGTACCCTGTGGTTGGGGGAAGGTGAGGGGAAGGGAGGTTTCAACGGAGTTTTCATATGCTAAAGAGGGCCTACAAGGTGCCGGAAGACCAATGTTGTCTTTTAGCAAGCCTTTAACATCAAGATAGTTGGGAGACTCCTGTCTTGCAGGATTGTGATCTCTGCAAGTTAACTATTTGTTTCTCATTTATGGCAGTCAGGGGTGCCTGAGGAATGTTACACATATGACTGAGGGGGAGCGGATGGAGAGGGGGTGCAAGGAGCCAGCTTTTGCTTTGTCTTCAGCCAGCCTCGTGCTCCCTCATCAGGAGTGTTGAGTGAATTTGCCCATGCCTAAGGCTGCTATAACAGGTACTTCTTAATTTGTTTTATAAACTCTGTCTGATCTGTCCCACATTATTCTCATCCTTGGACCACAGCACACATAGTTTCTCTACTCAGAACACAGGTTGCTGCCCTTGGAGAATCTTGCAGATATGTTAGGGGGCTTTCCTGAGAGCTCATTTGCCATGATATGGTGCGTATGTCATCTATGGACTCATGAATTCAGAACAATTTCATTAGGACAGCACAATGCTTCAAGGGTTAGACCATGCCATTATCCTGGGAACTAAAGGGAGCATGAAGCATGGGGTATTCTGCTTTCTTAGACTGAGTCCAAGATGGTTTCTAAGGTTGCTACTTTGTAGCATTTCCTGTAGGAGAACAGAAGTCCAAATGAGAAGCAATTAATTATAATAGGAGGTCTTCTCTGTCAAGCACCATGAATGGACAAGACACTTAAGAGAAAGAACTAATGACAGGGTTATGTCTACAAAACTTAACCACAGACACACCTTATAATCTGCCCCTCCAAAGACAGGGGTCAAGGAGGGACTTTGGTGACCTCTTATATCTACTCTACTGTTTGAAACAGCTCAACAGTTAAAGGAGAGATGCCTCACCCACGGAAGTACTGAGAAAATAGTGTGGGTGATTTCTGAGACTAGAGGATTTGCTGAAAATCCTTTCCAACCAATGTCTACCTCTATAGTTGATTCTGGGCTGGTAAAGAAAGGGAAGTTTCTCCTATTTGATCCAAATTTCCCTAAAAGAAAAGTTCTATTAAGCATTTGCTCCACAGCTGGTATTTCTACCTCTGTCCCCGGACAAAACAATCAAGAAAGATTAACAGACTTCCTGATGCTTTCTCCGTGCCCTCTGCTTGGGAATGAACTATTTCAAGTCTATAGCTTCTTTTAGAATGAGACAAAAGCTATGGGCCTCCTCCCCAGAAGAATGCACATAAGCCCACACACAACATTTTCCAAAAATTTTAGTGAATTCAGAGACCCACCTGCAACCTGTCCATGTACCCTAAGCGATCTGTGCTCTAGAAAATACTAAAAATGTAATTTGTTTCAAAAAAGAGTTTTGGCTATAGCTGCACTGATTGATGAATCCCCAGAAATATGGGCGGTGGTTCTTAGGCTAGAGATTTGTGAAAATTTCAAGGAAGGAGTGAAGTCAGTAGCTATAGAAATGGGCGTAATGGTAGTATCTAGTTCTGTGATTGTGATACTATTCTTCCTAAGTAAGGTGGCCTGATAAAACACCAGATAAGCAGTTAAATTTGAATTTGAATTTGAATAGATAACAAGTTCTAAGGATCAGTATGTCCCATGTAATATTTAGGATATTATCTTAGTCCCTTTAGGCTGCTATAACAGAATATTGGAGACTTAAACAGCAGACATTTATGTTTCACAGTGCTGGAGTCTGGGAAGCCCAAGATCAAGCCACTTGCGGATGTAGTATCTGGTGAGGGCTCACTTTCTGCTTCATATATGATCATTTTTTTGCTTTCTGCTTCATATATGAACATCTACCCACCATGTCCTCACATGCTGGAAGGACTAAGGGAGCTCTCTGGTGTCACTTTTATGAGAGCACTCATTCCATTCATGGGGACTCTACCATCATGACCTAATCACCTCCAAAGGCCCCACCTCTAAACACCATCACACAGGTCTTTAGGATTTGGTATGTACGTTTCAGGGGGATACAAATATTCAGTCCGTTACTGATAGAATTATGTTAAAAACTAACTACGTATTATATAATTTTACATTATGTAATATAATATAAATATATAATGAAGTATTATGTATGTTATATATAATATAAAAGCTAACATAATATATAATATAATATATATTAGTTTTAGCATAAGTATTTATATATAATTTATATTAGTTTTTAGCATAATTATATATGTATAATATATAAATATAAACATTGTTTATATGATGTTCAAATTTAACTGGATGTTCTCTACTTTGATTTGGCAAATCTGCAATCCTACTCCTGGTCATTTCTACTTTGGCAGGTTTCTCCATCTTGGACTTGTTATTCTTCTGTTCTGTGTGTTCATCTTGAAAAAGGCCTTTCTTCTCCCTCATTTCTAGATGTACCTTAATTTGATCAAGCACTGACAAGAACCTGGTAATGTTTGTTTTTATAATCACTCTCTCCTTACAGTACAGGAATATCACTATTCTCTGTGTATGCACATGCATGAGGGAGAGAAAGAGAAACAGAAGTGATTGAAGAATTACTATTTGGGGGGCACCTGTGTGGCTCAGTCATTAAGTGTCTGCCTTCGGCTCAGGTCATGATCCTAGAGTCCTGGGATTGAGCCCCACTTCGGGCTCCCAGCTCCACCGGAAGCCTGCTTCTCCCTCTCTCACTCCCCCTGCTTGTGTTCCCTCTCTCACTGTGTCTCTCCCTGTCAAATAAATAAATAAAATATATTTTTAAAAGATTTTATTTATTTATTTGACAGACAGAGATCACAAGCAGGCAGAGAGGCAGGCAGAGAGAGAGAGAGGAAGGGAAGTAGGCTCCCTGCTGAGCAGAGAACCCCATGTAGGGCTTCATCCCAGGAATCTGGGATCATGACCTGAGCCAAAGGCAAAGGCTTTAACACACTGAGCCACCCAGGTGCCCCATAAATAAAATATTAAAAATAAAAGAATTACTATTTTGTAAAAAAAAAAAAAAAAAAAGAGAGAGAGAGAGAGAGAGAGGGAGAGAGAGGCAAACCAAAAAAACAGACTCTTGGGGCACCTGAGTGGCTCAGTTAAGCATCTGCCTTTAGCTCAGGTCATGATCTCAGGGTCTTGGGATTGAGCCCCTTATTGGGCTTCCTGCTCAGCAAAGAGTCTGCTTCTACCTCTCCTTCTGCCCCTCCCCCCACTCATGCATGTGCTCTCTCTTTCTCTCTCTCTCATAAGTAAATAAATAAATAAATAAATAAATAAATAAAAAAAATATTTTTAAAATGTTTTTAAAAACCCAGACTTATAAAGAACAAACTGAGAGTTCCTGGAAGGGAGGTGGACAGGGGGATGGGTTAAATAAGTGATGGGGATTAAGGAGGGTACTTGTTGTGATGAGCACTGGGTTTCATTATATGTAAGTGAGGAATTACTAAATTCTATGCCTGAAACTAATATTGCATATGTTAAGTATGTAATTCTAACTACTTAACATATTGTTTGGAACTGGAATTTAAATAAAAACTTAGAAAAAGAATTACTATTTTAAGGGACACTTAGCTGGCTCAGTCAGTAGAAAATGTGGCTCTTGATCTCAGGGTTGTGAGTTCAAGTCCCACATTGGGTACAGAGATTATTTAAAAATAAAATATTAAAAAAAGAGTTACTATTTAAAAAGAAAAAAGCTCCATATACCATAAATAAATAAATAAATTTTTAAAAAAGAGTTACTATTTTAAAATAAACATGCTTTGAAAATGAAGTCTAACCATCAGTGACTGCAGAAAGTGGTAGTAATATAACTAGAATGCAATTACGATAGGGAAGTGACTTCTTATAATAGGGGAAAATTCTTGAGGTTTATAGAGAGTCACCCAATACTGTCAATGGGAGCTAACTCTTTTTGAAAAATCAGATTGGTTGAGGAGAACTGCTAGTTGCTAATGCCAATATCCATTCTCTCCTTTTTCTTTAAAAACTGATTTTGGTCGAGGCAACAATGTGTCTGGCTAAATGACACATTTCCAATATCTTTTGCAGCTGGCTTAGCCATAGGATACCGTGGCCAATGATACATAATGGAAAATTATTGGGCATTTCTGGGAAATAGTTGCTTTTCTGATACAGGTGCTACCTTTTCATCCTTGTTTCTGCCCACAGAGCAGAAATAAGGCTGTGGTGGCATAGTCGTCTTGAAATCATGAAGCAACCATGAACATGAAAGCCATGTGCTTTGAATGGCAGATCAGATAGGAAAAGGGCATCTGGGACATAGACAACTGTGGTAGGCATTGCTCTACACCTGCCTGCATCCCATTTAAGACTGAAGTCTTTGATCCCAGCTGCTAAGACTGTTGATAGCTGATATCCCTTGCTGGGAATTGCCCTCAGCTGAAGACAAACATCTAACCCCTGGTCATGCCCCTTTCTTGCAGGTGGGCAGCCTGCATCCAATGACTGATTGATGAATGAGTAGAAAGGCCCATTCCTGACCCCAATTTGGAAAAGCTCTGAAGGGCCAGCTTCAGAATTTCCCATGTGATCAGCTGAGAATTTTTTGTGACCACACCACAATCCAACTTCTTCCTCTTACCTAATTCTGCTGCCTTTCTTACCCAAAAGGTATTAGTACCAAGCACACTCCTCAATAAACTTCCTCCATTCAGTCTCCATAGCAGAATTCACTCTTCAGGAGAAGCTGAACTGCAATGATAACATTGCACAGCTGCTATATGCCAGCCTATCTCTGGAGTTCTTGATAACAAGATAGTTTAAATAATTGGATAAGCCCCAGCAGCTGTATTTCACAAATATCCTCTCCAAAGCAATGCCTGTCAGAAACAGATGGGTATTTTATATCTTGAACTGGGCTTTAAAGTCTGAAAGAAGAACTGATTCACAATACTTGGCTTGGGTTGCTGAAGGCAAAGGACTGAGGAGAAAAAAAAAAAAAAAACAACTCCCATCTGATTCCTCCTTTTGAATAAGAATGAGAAAAAGCCATTCCCTAAAATTGCAGGAAAGGCAGGGCCTTGACCTCTCTCACTGGGAGAGTAATGAAGAATGAACTCGAAAGAGACTTAGCTAGATTGAAACACAAACATTAGCTCTATGGAAGCATGTAGCCTCTTTGTCAAAACTAGACAGAGGTGCAAGAAGGGTTGGTCAGCCTAGCCCAGAGCATAGTATTCCAGCACTAAAAATTTAATGTTCAAGTATGGATTTGTGTTGCTCTTGACAAACTCCTCAGACATCATTAGCTCCAGAAAATTTTGATAAGAGATGTTAAATCAGGAAGACTTTATCATAGGCACCAAAAACAAAACACAAAAGTAAAAATCAAACAAAAATACCTAGAAATGAATAAAAAGTAAAAATGGAGACAAAACAGTGAGCCCATGAAAGGAAGACCAGCATCATCAGTCACCAGAGAAACACAACTCAGAACCACAGTAAGATAGCACTTCACACCCCCCAGGATGGCTAAAATCAAAACAGACAGTAACAAATGTTGGCGAGGATGCTCAGTAACTGGACCACTCATACACTTCTCATGGGAACAGGTAATGGTACAGCTACTTTGGACATCAGTCTGCCAGTTTCCCAAAAGGCAAAACACAGAGCTACCATTTGGGGTCATTTTACTAACCAACAGAAATTAAAAATAGATCCACACAAAATCTTAGTGTTCATAGCAGCATTATTCATAATAGCCCCCCAAAGTGGAAACAACTCGAATATCCATGCGCTGATAAATGGATAAACAAAGTATGGTAAATCCACATTACTGGAAATTACTTGACAGTAAGAAGGAATAAAGAAGTAACACCTGCTACTACAGGAATGAAGTCTGAAATCATTATGCTGAGTAAAAGAAAGTGGACACAAAACCACATACGGTATGATTCCATTTCTATGAAATGTCAGGAGAAACAAATTTACAGAGACAGAAAGCCAGAGGCTATGAGGGGACAAATGGGGTAAGGGTAAGTGCTAACAGGCATGGAGTTTCCTTTTGGGCTAATGAAAATGTGGAATAGTGGTGATGGTCACATAGCTCAGAACAGACTAAAACCACTGAACTATTTTACAAGGTGAATTGTATACCATGTGAATTATATCTCAATACAGCCCTATTTTATTAATGGAAAAAAATGGAGGAAAATGATTTCCCTTCTTTCCCAAGTGAATGGAATATAAGATTAAGTATACCCTCAATCATCATAAAATTTAAAGAAAATGAAGCATAGGTGAAACCAACAGTGACTCAAGATCTCTTGAGACTATAGAAAACCTGAAATTAGTATTCTTTCCAATGTCTCATTTAGATGTATTATACCTATGTTGTTTAAGGTGAAGCCGAAAAATCTAAAATCAGAAAAATCAGAAGGCAGTCTTGAGGGTTTAGTCAGTCCTCACCTATGGTCATTGCATCATTACTTGTAGATTCCTATCTTCTTTTTCTGTGTGTGTGTGTGTGTGTGTGTGTTAATTAGTACAATTGACTCTTCAAATAAGACAGTCATTGACATGAAAATGAGAAGTATATACTTGGTCCATGCAGCTTTTGACTGTAAAGAGAGTTCCCAAAGTAATTTAAATATAATGGTTTCTCAGACATTTGCTTGTCTGGAGACTGGGGTAATGACAGGAGAAGTACATCTATCATAACATGAAAGTCCTAGCAAAAGCAGGAATTCAAGTTTTAATTTGTGTACCTGGAACTTCTAGTATGTCTTTCCTTTCCCATTTGTCTGCTTTACCAGACCTGTACTATATTGAAAATGACCACATTTGGCACAATGATTGCAGTCCTTAAATTTAATGTAGTTCTATAATAAAATAGTACAAATCACTTTATACTCAGGATAATGGATTGGTCCAGAGACCTTCAAGGACAAAAACAGGGAGAAAGGAGGTTGCTAAGAGAGTGAATGTGTGTAGAATTTTTTAGACCTAGCTTTCCAAAGCATGGGCATCTTTCTTCCTTAGGATGTGTGGGCTCCTTTCTCGCTTAGTAGTAGAATCCCAATTTTCACCACGGCCACAATATACGCTGTTTAAAAAGAAAATACAAAAGGTACACTTCCCAGCTTCCCTTGCACCCAGCAGTGACACATGACAGCTCTGAGAAGGAGTCTGGGAGAGTTTAGGATGAGGAATGGACCTTTTATTTTTTTTTTATTTTTATTTTTTATTTTTTATTTTATTTTTTTTTTATTTTATTTTTTTTTAATTTTTTATTTTTTATAAACATATATTTTTTATATACATATATTTTTATCCCCAGGTCTGTGAATCACCGGGTTTACACACTTCACAGCACTCACCAAATCACATACCCTCCCCAATGTCCATAATCCCACCCCCTTCTCCCCAACCCCCTCCCCCCGGCAACCCCCTGATATGAGGAAGTGGTGATGCAACATGGAGGCTTAAGTGGGTAGAAGAATAAATGAAACAAGATGGGATTGGGAGGGAGACAAACCATAGGAATGGACCTTTTAAACCAAACGGTATATCTAGGACCTTATCAAATGTGTTTTGCTTGGCGCACAGAAATTTCTTTTTAAATTGAATTGAACAGATTCTCATAAAAACTCAGATTTCTAGATTCTTTTTAAAGAATCATGAAATGTGATCCATCTTGCATTTCCATGTTGCAATCATAGGCTGCAACTTAATAACAACATGTCCACTTCTTCCTACTGTCTTCCTGCCTGCTGTACTCCACTTGTCTCCAGCTAGACCCCAAGACCTGACCTTTACTGCCCACCTGCATGCACTCACTCACCAACCTTTGTCCCACATTTTTCCTTGAGTTCTTCTTTTCAGCTTATCTTTTAACTCAGGCAAATGGAATGTGAAATCACCCTTGAAGCAATGAGCAGCCGCCCTGACAAGACCTCCAGCTGACCACCTAGACCAGTTTGAGCTTAATCCCTGACTTGCACCTGTGCAGACAGATCATGGAGTGACCTCTAGAATGACCATAACCACATTTACCTCATTATAATACTAAAATCTCTGCCTGAGTAGGAGTGTCAGCCTATTTACATAACATACAATGTGTGTCTAGGCGTGTTTACTTAAGCCACATGCAAGACCTTATACCTCTACATCTGAGGACTAGGCTTCCCTACCTAAGTATTCATCCTAACCCTAAATAAATGCAACCCATTCCCCCTTGTTCTGCGAGTCGTGGCTCTGGAAGCTGTTCCCCATGATTCCCTTATTTGCTGCAAATACTTTGCAGTTTACTTTGTGGGACAACTCAACCTAGGGCAGATTCTGACTCACCAAGGAGCAAACTCATGTTGGTTTAGTTACACGTTTTCCCACTGACCTCACCTTGCAAGTATTTGCTTTGTAAACCTTTTCTTAAGCCATAGTCTTTATCTCTTTCATTCTTTCTTCTGTGTCTTATGCCACGTTTCATCTGTCTGAGTCTTAGCCCTGTGTGACAGATATGTCCCCAAACACACAATTATCAGAATTATCTGAATAACCATGCCCAGGTGACACTTTTTAAAAGCTGGACCATGTGTGAGTAAATGGAATTATTATTCACTCACCTAAATACTTTTAGTTACTGGGGGGTGCCTGGCTGGCTCATTTGGTAGAGCATGTGATTCTTGGTCACAGTTCAAGCCCCACACTGGATGTAGAGTTTACTTAATTTTTTTTTTTTTTTAGTTACTGGTCCTGAACTTGAATCACAGGTGATACTTCAAGGTGAAGTGGACCACATGAAGTCTAAAGGTTAAATTGCTCATCTGGTCTTAAGTGTTAAAACTGTGTCATAAGGCAAAACCCAGGGAGTATTCACCATATTCTTTTACCAAAGGCAACACGGGAGCCATGTGATGGGCAGATAAGCAGTCCGTCCTTCTGTGGGCCATGAAAAGCTAACACATGTATTGTTTTATTATTTATATACTGGACAAAATACATTTTGATTATCTTTATTTTCCTTATATCCATTCAGAGGCTATAAGTACCAGAAATTATACCCATTGAATGAAGTAGTACTTTCTTCATAAACCACCCTGAGCTCAAGTTTCAAAGGACCCTCTGCATTCCAGGATTTCAGAATTAGGTTATCAACCTCTGTATATTACTCCTAATGTTAGAGGCTTTGATTGTCTTAACTTTGAGCTTTTACCATTGTCAAATGAGAAAATCTCTCACTTCCCTTTGTTTGGCTTTATAAAGCAAACTCTGTCCAGTAGAACTCTTGATTTCTATCAGCCCAGCTGCTCTTCCGAGCACTTTTTCAAGGGCCACTGTAGCTCTCTTGAATTTTGAAAGATGGAGGTACACAAAGTTTTATTAGAAAGAAAAATATGTCTCTTTTGAGTGATATTCAGCAACCAGCTGATTATTTGAGCTATAGTGACACAATGGATTGACATCCTAGAATGAGGATACTCCTTTGGTCATAACCGATTGTAGAGAGCAATTCCTTTTGTAATAAACTTTGGATTAATTTGTTGATTACTTTTTCTTATATTGTTTTTGAGTTTGTCATTTAATGACACATGACAGTATTTCTAAAGTGTGGTCCTCAGGCACAGGCATCAGCCTCAACTAGAAACTTGTTAAAATATGCATTCTCAGCCCTTACCTGAAACCTACTAAATCAGACATTCTGGGTAAGGTCCAACAATTTTGTTTCCACAAGTCCTCTAGGTAATTCTGATGCACATTCAAGTTTCAGAGCCACTGACATAATGTTTGAAAGGTAATTTCTACTTAGAATTAGAAAAACGAATGTAAAGGAATGGACTATGGAGAGTATCTTGTTATATTGCTTTTTTGCTTGTTAAATGAATGACTAATGTAATACAATCACTGATAATGTGTACAAGGTACAAGTGCTCATATTTGAAGTAACACTACCTAGGTTTGATGATCTTACTACAATTAGCAAGAGGAAAGGAAGAAATGTGAGACTAGAGAAAACAATTTAATCTGAAGGAATTTAAATATTTATACATGCACATATTAGTAGAGAGAACACAGCCCAGAAAGGAAAAGAAACATAAAGGAATGTTTATGATAGACTGTACTAATAGGTGATGGCAATTGTCCAGTTCAGAGTGGAATCAGCAGAGATACCCACAGAAGTAGAGGGGGGGATTCTGAGAATGAGAGATTCCATTCATTTAACAAATGGTTACTGGAGAACCTGCTTTACACCAGGCATTGTTCTAGGGGCCATTTTTCTTGTCCAGTGAAGGACAAGATAGAAATGACCCCTGACTTCACAGGATTTAGTCTAGTGGGTGTCATGAATCACTGAACAGTGAATTACAATAAGGTGTGACAGACGCCATGTTAGAGGACATGCAGGGTAGCTATGAGGGCTCAGAGGAGAGAGGTGCTGAACCCAGACTTGGGAGATGGGTGTCTTTGTAATGGCCATCGTAACATTTTGAGCAGAGACATATTGTAAGAGTAAACTGAAGGAAATTAGTAAAGTACTTCCCTAAAGCTCATTTCTAATAAGCCTTCCCACTTTGAGGTGGGAAACATTAGTCCCAGTTTGTGGTTTTAATAGAAAATGTGTGTGCGATGAGGCTATTTGACAAAGGAGAGATCTTGGACTATGGAAATCAAAACCTTTGTCAGAAGCACCCATCCAGAGCCTTCTTTGAAAACCACTTCTAACCTTAAGAAACACTGGCAATTGTAGCAATGCAGAAAGGGCTCTAGCCAAAAGAACATGATTTTTTTTTATCTTTTTTTTTTTTTTTTTAATCGTTGAAAGCAGAAGACCTGAATATTCTTCCTTATGGGAGAATATGGCTTTAGCTACCCCTAGGTCCTTTCGGGAGGAATTATAACCATAGAGCTCTTAAGCATAAATAGCTATAAGAATATATGAGGGCCATGTTTTGGGGCCTTTGTTGGTAGAAACTTGTCAGAGGACTGTTGCTGATTTAGCAGGAGATGGCTGTTGAAATTTCAGGAGGAACTCAATACAAAGAAGAAAAAAATAAAGATGAAGCAAAATATTTTATTTTATTTTTGGTTTTTATATTTTTATTCACTAAAAAAACTAAAAAAATTTTTTCGGTTTTTGTTTTTGTTTTTTAAAGAGAGAGTGAGTGTGTAGGGGGAAGGGGCAGAAGGAGAGAAAGAATCTCAAGCAGGCTCTGAGCTCAGTATGGAGCCTTGTTGCAGGCCTTGATCATGACCTGAGCTGAAATCAAGAGTGGGAAGCTTAATCAAAAGAGCCACCCAGGCGCCCCTGGGAAAAAAAAAACAAAAACAAAACAATTTTAAAGCAGGTAACGTTTATTAAATGCTCACTCTGTGCTAGGCTTTCAGAATGTTTTTAACCTGTAACTTCCTATAATTGGCCAATAAATTCACAGGTGGTACTGTCAAGGGAGATAAGAAGCAATAAAAAGAACATGGCCACGTGTAATTTTTATCAGGTATACTCAAATAGCCATTTTGTTAGGTTATTTTAAATCAGGCAAAGTCATGGAACCTATAATTGAGATTAAAAATCATTAAATCGGAGGGGGAGATGAACCATGAGAGACTGTGGACTCAGAAACAAACTGAGGGTTTGGGAAGGGAGGGTGGTGGGGGGTACGCATAAGTCTGATGGTGGGTTTTAAGGAGGGCATGTAGTGCATGGAGCACTGGGTGTGGTGCATAAACAATGAATCTTGGAACACTGAAAAAATAAAATCAAATTTTAAAAAGTAATGATTATTTAAAAAATTTAAAAAGTAAAAATCATTGAATATTTAAACAGAATAATCTTTGGGATTATTTTTTTTTCAGTTCTCTTCTGAGCCCCTGAACATGAATGGTCAACAGCTACACATTTGTATACACAAGTCACCCACATGAGTCAGCAGCTTCTCCATACCTTAGTCTTTTTTTTTTTTTTCAGCATAACAGTATCATTATTTTTTCACCACACCCAGTGCTCCATGCAATCCGTGTCCTCTATAATACCCACCACCTGGTACCCTGACCTCCCCCCCAACCGCCACTTCAAACCCCTCAGATTGTTTTTCAGAGTCCACAGTCTCTCATGATTCACCTCCCCTTCCAATTTACCCTAACCCCCTTCTCTCTAACTCCCCATGTCCTCCATGCTTTTTGTTATGCTCCACAAATAAGTGAAACCATATGATAATTGACTCTCTCTGCTTGACTTATTTCACTCAGCATAATCTCTTCCAGTTCCATCCATGTTGCTACAAAAGTTGGGTATCCGTCCTTTCTGATGGAGGCATAATACTCCATAGTGTATATGGACCACATCTTCCTTATCCATTCATCCGTTGAAGGGCATCTTGGTTCTTTACACAGTTTGGCGACCATGGCCATTGCTGCTATAAACATTGGGGTACAGATGGCCCTTCTTTTCACTACATCTATATCTTTGGGGTAAATACCAGGAGTGCAATTGCAGGGTCATAGGGAAGCTCTATTTTTAATTTCTTGAGGAATCTCCACACTGTTCTCCAAAGTGGCTGCACAAACTTGCATTCCCACCAACAGTGTAAGAGGGTTCCCCTTTCTCCACTTCCTCTCCAACACATGTTGTTTTCTGTCTTGCTAATTTTGGCCATTCTAACTGGTGTAAGGTGATATCTCAATGTAGTTTTAATTTGAATCTCCCTGATGGCTAGTGATGATGAACATTGTTTCATGTGTCTGATAGCCATTTTCCATACTTCAGTCTTAATCGTTTGTGCCCATTGATTTTGCTCAACCTTGCAAAGTATCCTGAGTACATGGTAACTGTTATAATCAAATAATTCTAACTAGTCCATCTTTGTGGATATCCTAGGAAAGGAAGTCTCTTTATTATTGTTTCAGTATCTTAATTTGCAGCAAATAATTTAGCCTGTGACATATGCCTCTTTCCATTCTTGAGCAAATCCTTTATCCCAAGATCAAAGGACTCCACTTACTCTTTGAGTGACTTCCTTCCTTTGACATGTTAAAATAATCTTTTATTGGTTTCAGGTGCTCTTCAGAGTGTTTTTCTTACAGTTGTTATTCTTTGTTTTCCTCACATGAACTCCCCTACCAATTTAGGGGAAATGCCCTCTTTTTTCTCTAATAATTTATATGGCTCTAGCTAGCAGTTCTCTTTTTAGTTCTACCTTGGATCCTTGTTATTTTCATTCCTTGGTATATGCTTTTCATGGAAAGGAAACAAAAACAAAGTATATAGGCTTTTCTTGTGGGTTATTGACTTTTCAAAGTCCTTCCTTTCAGTTGACTTCTAAATGGGGCTTCTATTTATCATATTTCCCTTTAAAAATTTTAGATTGTATGGGATGGGTTTCTTGGTTTTTCCTGTTCCCATGAGGATACAGAATTTAATTATGTTATTAATTTTTGCTTAGTGGCTCACGCACAGCGATCTCTTGGGTCCATTTCTGATCCTGTTTGGATGAAAGTTCCCTCTATTTACGTTCCTTGTGAGATTTAGAAAGCATACTCAATTTATTAACATCCAGGCCCCATCCCTACCTGCTTCTCATTCCCCACCTCCAGGCCCCCGTATCTCTCATCCTCATTGAGCAGCTGGTTACTTCGTATATGGATAATTAGAACCTTTTATTACTATTATCTGAACTATTTTTTTCTGCTTTCCCAATTCCATTTAACATTTTCTGACTCATCACTTCACTTGGGTAATCTATAATATACATTTTTTATGTACATAGATGTTTTAACATGAATTGGGTTTGTTAAAAAATTATTATTTTATTTATTTATTTGACAGAGAGAGAGAGAGAAGGGACAAGCAGGAGGAGCAGCAGGCAACAGGAGAGGGAGAAGTAGGCTCCCCACTGAGCAGAGAGCCTTAGGACCCTGGGATCATGACCTGAGCCAAAGGTAGACGTTTAACTGACTGAGCCACCCAGGCATCCCAACATGAATTGTTTTTATAGTTGAAAAGTTATAAGATAAATCTGTCTGTGAAGTTTATTCAACAAATACTTTTTAATACTGTTATGTGCCAGTTCTACACATCGGGAGTAAACAAGGACTGGGATAAAAAATCAAATTCTAATGAGGGGTGGGGTGGGGCAACAAGAAATAATTTGTCAGGTATTGATAAGAGCTAAGAACAAAAAACAAGTCAGATGATAGTTCAGAGCAGCCCTTGTCTATCAGTTCTATGAGAGAATTAAACACTAATACCCTAAGGCACATTTTATATACAATGAATTATCTTCTCTCCTATGCAGCTTGAGTGATACCAGCTGTGTACCATCCTTGGGAAATGAGAAAAAACCATTATCAAAATCTTTTTCTGTAAGGATTACACTGTCACGGAACCCTAGTTGAGAAAGACTAGGTTAGAGAGCATCGTTATAGGAGGGAGTGCTGCTTGAGATACTTGACTATAAGGAAGGGTTTTCTGACAAGAAGCTTTTGAGCAGACATCTAAATTCAATGAGGGACAGAGGTCCCCCTGTAGATGCAAGGTGAAGGGAGGAGGGCAGCCATAGCTGAGTACTTCAGCCAGAGACAAGAATGGCTTTATTATATTTGAGGGACAGTTAAGAAGGTCAGTGTGGCTAGAACCAAGTTTCAGGGGACAGAGAGGTGGGGATAAGATCAGCGAAGTAGCTAGTGATGGGTGGAAATAGTTAGATATGCCAGAGACATTTAGCACAAGTCAATTCAGCAGAGATTTACTGAACTCCAATTATGTGCCATGACCTGGGGTCTTCAAAGATGAATAAATCATGGTCTCTGTTCTCATGCAATGTACAATATAGAGTATACCACTTGACTTAGACTAAGTAAATATAGTGGGGTGAATGCTATACCTTAATAGTAAGCAAATGAGTGGCCATTGGTTGAGTACTCCCAGAGGAGGACTCTGAGCTGAGCATTCAGGTGCTAGTGATTTATAAGGAAGTGCTCCTAGGAGGAACTCATAAGAACCAGGCAAGTGTGGGATTTCAAGCAACAGATTCAGCCTAATCTAGGGAGTTCTGTAGTGTAAATTACACTGCACAGTGTGTCACACTTTGAAGTAATGGAGCTGCATTTTTCTATGTGTATACCTGCTAGTCATTGGCTGTGGGCTGCCCAACAAGGTGATGTCATTCTCAGGCACTTTTGGCTCCATATAGATGAGTCGGCTCCAATGTCAAAGGTAATCCTCTAAAGATTATAGCAAAGGGAATGAGAGCACAGAGCTGGTGGAAGGGATCCAAGGGGGATGTTGATTGGCATCAACAGTCTCCACCTCGGGGCTAACAGAGCTTCTCAGTCCAGAGGATAGGGCTTGAAGGAAAGGCAGAGGATAGTAAGCTTTCCCCACATGGAAACCACCCCTGTTCTCTTGGCTCTGTGTCTCCTTGTTATCTAGTTTAGTTCTTACTTACCATAGAAAACCCCAGAGATGTTTCAGAGTGGAAGTGAATGCATGTGTGAACCAATGCCAGGCTGAGGAACTAATCTGGAGAATTTTTAGAAATCCTTTGGCAGAAGCTACTCCAATATTGCGTCTTCACAGAGGATGCTAAGCTCTTCTGCATAGGAAGGGAAAGCTGGTGGAAATACAGTTCAGAAATCTGTTAGGTATAGCTATAGAAATGGCATATAAACTTGAGTTTGAGCAAATGAGAAGTAATACATATAAGGGACAAAAGTCCAAACATCTTAGAATATGTGTGTTCTATTAAAAATCCCTCCCAAAAAACTGGACAGCTGTATGTAGAAGAATGAAACTCGACCATTCTCTTACACCGTACACAAAGATAAACTCAAAATGGATAAAAGACCTTAACATGAGACAGGAATCCATCAGAATCCTAGAGGAGAACATAGGCAGTAACCTCTTCGATATCAGCCACAGCAAATTCTTTCAGGATATGTCTCTAAAGGCAAAGGAAACAAAAGCGAAAATGAACTTTTGGGACTTCATCAAGATCAAAAGCTGCTGCACAGCAAAGGAAACAGTCAATGAAACAAAGAGGCAACCCACGGAATGGGAGAAGATATTTGCAAATGACAGTACAGACAAAAGGTTGATATCCAGGATCTATAAAGAACTCCTCAAACTCAACACACACAAAACAGACAATCATATCAAAAAATGGGCAGAAGATATGAACAGACACTTCTCCAATGAAGACATACAAATGGCTATCAGAGACATGAAAAAGTGTTCATCATCACTAGCCATCAGGGAGATTCAAATTAAAACCATATTGAGATACCACCTGACACCAGTTAGAATGGCAAAATTAGCACAACAGGAAACAACATGTGTTGGAGAGGAAGTGGAGAAAGGGGAACCTTCTTACACTGTTGGTGGGAATGCAAGTTTGTGCAGCCACTTTGGAGAACAGTGTGGAGATTCCTCAAGAAATTAAAAATAGAGCTTCCCTATGACCCTGCAATTGCACTCCTGGTATTTACCCCAAAGATATAGATGTAGTGAAAAGAAGGGCCATCTGTACCCCAATGTTTATAGCAGCAATGGCCATGGTCGCCAAACTGTGTAAAGAACCAAGATGCCCTTCAACGGATGAATGGATAAGGAAGATGTGGTCCATATACACTATGGAGTTTTATGCCTCCATCAGAAAGGACGAATACCCAACTTTTGTAGCAACATGGATGGAACTGGAAGAGATTATGCTGAGTGAAATAAGTCAAGCAGAGAGAGTCAATTATCATATGGTTTCACTTATTTGTGGAGCATAACAAATAACATGGAGGACAAGGGGAGATGGAGAGGAGAAGGGAGTTGAGGGAAATTGGAAGGGGAGGTGCACCATGAGAGACTATGGATTCTGAAAAACAATCTGAGGGTTTTGAAGGGGCAGGGGGTGGGAAGTTGGGGGAACCAGGTGGTGGGTATTAGGGAAGGCATGGATTACATGGAGCACTGGGTGTGGTGCAAAAATGATGAATACTGTTACGCTGAAAAAAAATAAAAAATTAAAAAAAAATCCCCCTCAAAACAGTGAAAATAATCTCTTTGAATGTTCAAGAAAATATTTAGTTGTGTCAACTGCTGGGTGTGTGTTTTTGTGTGTGTGACTTGGTGTTGGACTGAGAGAGACAATTTTTCATAGATAACTTGCTTAAATGTGGACAAGAATTAGTACAGGTTAGCAGCACTAGGTTGTAGAACTCTGAAGTAGAAGGCACTAGGAGGGGCAGAGTGGTATCCCTCTGGGTGCCATTCTGATTAGTTGAAGTTGGAGACTAGTAATGCTGTTGAGGAGTCTGAGGCCACATCCACGTTCAGGAGATTATTACTAATAGCGAACATTTATTTAGCACCTCCTACACACCAAATATTCCTTAAGCACTTACATTATTTAATTAGCTCATTAACTTGTAAGAGACAAGTACTTGTATTGCCATTATTCCATTTTACAGATGAGAAAACTGTGCAGTCATTTATTGAATACTTTCCAAGGGCCAAATTGTCCAAGTTTACATAAGTAGTAAGTGAAAGAACTGGGATTTGGTCCTAGAGTCTACTCATAATCACTAGATAGAGTTGAATGGTATGATTGATTGCAGGAGGAAGGAATGGGATATCATGCATTTTCATCCTCTCGTTCTGGTCTTTTCCTCTGTCTTTTCCCCTTCAGTGATCCTCCTCCCCCTTTCACATCTAGTCAAATTAAACTATTTTCTCATCACCAGTGTTCTACACTCTTGTATGGGTAATTGCCAGTCCTGGAGTGCCCAGCCTCTAGCCCTTTGCAGGCTAACTCCTACTAGTTCTTTGGAATTCTGGTGCATCACTTCTTACAGAAAAATCTTCCCTGATTTTATCAATCAGAATTGGTGCTCCTTCTATGTGATCTCTTATGAGCTTCACTTACAACATAACACTTTTTATTGTGAATTGTTATGGCTTATTTCTCTTAAAATTAGCTAAAAGAAGAGGACATTTAGTGTTTTTATTGAGTGAATGAGAATCTGATGCCTTCACCTGTTGGCTCCAAACTGTTGGTATTGTTTTGTCAAAGTTATCTGCTCCCAGGTCCATTTTTGTAATTGTAAATAAAACACAGATGTTAGACCAGTTGAAATTTCCAGCTCTGTTATCTTTTTTCTTCTATAAGTTTGGGAACTTACAAATATTCAGTAAAAATTTTACCCATTTACATTTGTTTTCTATTATATGCGTACAATATGGTATTTCTTTCTGTAAACAATTGTCTCTCTTTTGTAGCTAAGCTTGTGAAGTGTGATACTTTCATCGAAAACAATCAATTTATTGGGAACAATACATGGGCACTTTGTATTAAAATTTTTACTTCTTAAGTTGTGGTATGGAGAGGCATATCATATCAATGTGTATGTTATTATATACACATGTTTTAGGTATGATTATTTTATAAAAAATAAAAAAGAATATGTTCTTTATGTATAACAAATTGTAGAATGAATTATAGAATAAATCCTATAAAGAATATAAAAAAATGAACTTGTCTAAAAAAATGTCCAGGGAGTTAGGTTAAATCTATACAGAGTTACACTGAATGGAGAAACGACAACAACAACAACAACAAGGTACCAGTTATTAAAACACAGATACAATATATATAAAATGTTATCCTGACCAGTTATATATGAGAGATGGAGACTAGAATCTTGGGTAATATTGGACCTTCATGAATTAAATCAATTACGTTTAGAGAAGCTAATTATTGATAGTGAGATTAAAACATAATTAGCAGGGGCGCCTGGGTGGCTTGGTTGGTTAAGTCACTGCCTTGGGCTCAGGTCATGATCCTGGAGTCCTGGGATCGAGTCATGCATTAGGCTCCCTCTCCGCAGGGAGGCTGCTTCTCCCTCTGACCCTCTCCTCTCTCATTCTCTCTTTCTCTCTCTCTCTCTCTCTCAAATAGATAAATAAATATTTAAAAACATAATTAGCAGTTATAAAGTAGTCTATAGGCGTTCTGATCATTAATGGATCAATGGGTAGATTCCTAGAGACTTGGATGTTTTCATTTTATTTCTTTTCGGGTAAACCTAAATTTCTTTCTAAGCAGTTTCTGGGGAGTAATGGGGAGGAACTTACTTAAGTTAACTCATGATTTAAATCAGATAAACACATATCCATTTCCTGAGATAGGATAACCAATTTATGTATGTGAGGCAGGCAGACTGAGAAACAGAAAAATGAATGACAGCCTCGATGTTCTTTTTTCAAATTCTTAACCTCAAGCAAGAATTTCTGTTTCTTGTTGCCTTTTATTTTTTTTTTGTAATGATGACAGTCACAAAGAGAAAAATAAATGCTTTTTTTCTTGTTAAAAATTCACATTATTCACGCTAGTTGAAAACTGTCCTTATTTTACTCAGTAGATAAAGCTACAGGTTTACAAGGCGAGAAAAATTTCTCCCCCATTGGAATGCTGTGAAATCTATTTTTAGAAGTGTCAGAGCAGGAGGAAATCTAGTTTTCTGGCCCCTACATTAGGCTTCCATTTTTCTGATGTGACAAATAAAGTCACTTTTGAGCAAGGTGATTCTTTTTGGCACAGTGTTCTGAAGGGACCTCACTAATTCTTTTATTTATTTTGTTTCTCACTAATTCTTTTAAAAACTAGGTCATACCCCACTACTGCAAATATCACTCCAGAGAAAAACTCCATGCAACAAAAGTTCTCTAAGATCCAGTCAGTAATCTCTTTATTTCACAAAATGATAGAATTTGGCAAAAACCCAGGAAAAAGAATCAAGAATCTTTTGGGATTCTTTAAAATAAAATAAGACTTATTTAGTTAGCATGTCAAGCTAAACTAATAGCACATCTATTTTACTTGAGGGTTTGCCTATAATGTATATTTTCAGGAGGTACCACTTGGACTCAAATGTAACTTAGTGCAGCTTCAGAATTGTTACAGGAGAGGCTAAAGGAAGTTCAGGATGGGGGCTGCTGGGAATCTGCATTTTAACAAGTACTCCAGGTGATTCTGTTGCACTTTGGGGCAACATCAGAGATTAACTCTTAATAATGCTCACAAAGAAATTTGCTTTTAGCTAAGAGCATAAAACACGTGACGATATTAACAGAGTTGATTGGTTCAGTGTGGCTAAAAGGTGATAGGTTCTTTTTAAAAAAAATATTTAGTTAATCAACTGGAATTAAACCTAGTTGTGGACATTGCTTTTCAATTTGTTCCACTCAATAGACTTGGAGTATCTATTACAGGTGATAAAAAGAATCTATTCTCACAAATTATGTGGCAAGTTTCCTCTTGTTAGAGTATTTATGTCAGAAGTGATTTGTGTTGTAGAGTTGGTTCCCCCTTGTTAAAGAATGAGTCCATCAACATGGAAGCTTATGCCAGTTTTCTCAAGCAAGGCTAGATACAAACCACCTGTAGATCTTTTAGACTTACAATTGCTGTGGCTACGCTCCTTACCCCAGTCAGAATCGCTATGCACAGTGCCCAAAAATCCATTTCCTTGAAAGATTTAGTGTGCAGCCAGACTTGAGATACAGTGGTTTAATGATAGCAAAAGAAATTTTGAGGCTTTTAAATAGATTCTTCTTGATTAGATATTTCTTTATTCCTAATATACCCATAACCATTGTTGTGCTAGGTTCAATGTATTGGCTGTAACTCTGGATTTTGTGCTAAGCCATCTCTGATGCAGACACTGTGATAAGCATTGTGTAAGACTGCTAAAGGGGTTTCACTTCTGGAGTTGATAAGCCAGAGAGGCCCAAGACACACTGAAAGGTGAAGTTTTCTCTAAGATGCAGTTTGATAATTTTTTTAAAAAAATATTTTATTTATTTATTTGACAGACAGAGATCACAAGGAGGCAGAGAGGCAGACAGAGAGAGGAGGAAGCAGACTCCCTGCTGAGCAGAGAGCCCGATGCCGGGCTCGATCCCAAGACCCTGGGATCACGACCTGAGCCGAAGGCAGAGGCTTTAAACCACTGAGCCACCCAGGCACCCCCTTTTTTTAAAAAATATTTTATTTATTTATTTGACAGACAGAGATCACAAGGAGGCAGGGAGGCAGACAGAGAGAGGAGGAGCAGTTTGATAATCTTGATGAATAAGGTAGAAAACAGGTTGAAGCATTGTCATACCACCTGGTCAGTAAAGCTGGGGAAAGAAGGTTTTGGGGAATTTAGCACTTAGGCATTTTAATCACCTTGGTACACACTACAGGCTAAGTAATATGAGCTTGACTATGCTGAAGAACAAAGGTTCTGGCTGGCAGGTCTGAACAGATTTATGGTTAGGTCAAGTTCTGAGAGATGGCAGAGACAATGGACTTCCTGACTTCTACCCGCTGGTATTACAGACAGAAGGACGTCTGGGCAATTTTAAAGACTCCTAAGTTAGGTTATTTTACAACCTTCCTGACATGCCTGAATTGTTCAATATGTTGAGAGGGATATCTCCCTGCATGCGTTTCCTATATGTTTCTTCCTGAGCTTGCTTGTATAGTTCTAAGACAGAATGTAAATTTCCAGAAGGCAAAAATTACTTACATTGCTTTCTGACCGAGGGTCTAGCACAGTGCCACTGAGACACAAATGATAAATACTTCAGAATGAAAATAAACCTAGTATTCTCTACAACTTCTAGTTCCCATATTCCAACCATCAAGTTGGCAGAGATTACTGCTCCATAAACTAAGGGTAGGCGATGGGGGAATTAAACGCACTTCCCCTCAGCCGGTGCCCAAACACCCCATTTTTACTCAGTCCCTGGAATGCTTTCCATCACTGAAGGAAGGAAAAGAAAAGGTCAAGAAACTTTTAGATAACATAGAACAAGGGCTAAACCATTTTCTGACAGGTGCCCTTAAAATCTTGCTGTTCGAAGCGTGGTCTCCAGATCAGGAGAATCATCACCATCTGGAGCTTGTTAGAGAGGCAGAATCTCAGGTTTCCATTCCAGATTTACTGGATCAGAATACTCCTTTTAACAAGATACCCAGGTGATTGCTATTAATATTTAGAATTTCAAGTATCAATAGAGGTATTCATTCATTCATTGAGCAAAAACAGCTCTGGAAAAAAGATTCAGCCCTTTGTACCCGCTTCGCACTGGCTCGGCTCGGTAGCAACCGAACCCCCAGGGACATCGGAGCGGGTGCTGCCGAGGGCAATTTGGTGATTGGCTGGTCAGACCACGTGACCGGCGCCGGGCCTCTCTTGTTACCGGATTGGCTCTCGTGGATTCTGACGGACAGGGCTGGGGCGGGCCAGAGCCCGGACGGAGAGGCGCGCGCGGGGGCGCGAAGCCACGAGAGCGCGAGTGCGCGTGCGCGAGCGGCGGGGCTTTCTCCGGAGCCGTCGGAGGGAGCCGGAGCGCTTCTCCTGAGGTAAGCGCCTCTGCGGGGCTGCCCCCTGCCCCTAGCGCGGCTGGTGGGGACTAGCCGGTTGGGCAGGGCTGGGCAGGGTAAAGGGGGAAGTCTGGGGTCTGCCCCGGGAGCTGTGCTTCGGGGAGGATGCAGACTCGCACTCAGCCATCCTGGTTGGGTGCCTCGGTTTCCCTTTTCCTAGCCTCACCACGGTGACGAGTCCGCCCGAAGGGAGTTGCCCATCTGGCAGCTTCGTCTCTGCCTTTGTTTCCCGCCTGGAGGGATGCTGGTATCGGCCCTCTCCTCAGGTAAAGGGTAAGCGTGGTGTGGCGGGGACATCAGTGGACTCCGGATCTGGGCTGGGGTCCGGGAGAGGATGGCTTTAATGCAGTGGGACCTGTCACATGTGAGAAGGAAGGAGAAAAAAAATGTGTCACTTTAGCTAAGCCGCGGGACTCGAACTAATCCGGCGGCGAGCGATGCCGAATCCCTAGCGCAGCTGTGCGGGCGGGGGAGGGGGCCACAACCGGTGGACCGAGCCCAAGTGTTGCCCGTGGAAGGCTTCTCCGGACCTGCACGGGCGCTCTCACCCCAGAGTTGCATCGATACTGACGGCTTTTAGCCTGCCGAGGAAATCTAGATTTTCGTTAGGAGATGAAAAAAAAATTTTTTTTTTTAAGCAGTTGGGCACTGGTCTAAAGGAGCAGATCTAAATGAGAGGCTACAATAAGGAATTACAGTTAACAGCGAAACCGATGACTGGTAAATTGTGAGGAGGGAAATGCCTGCAGTGAGCTGCAGACCAGATCGTCACACAGATTCTCCTTTAAGAGGATAGGGGTTTAGGGGTGGCAGTGGGGGTCGGGTGGCCGTTATATCTGTAAACTGAGGTCTTCTGAGCTGCCGAAGAGAGTAATTATTTTGAGCCTGTTAATGGCCTGTAGGGAGGAGGGAAGGCATGGTGTAAATTAACACCTATTCAGACTCCCTTAATTCTTTGAAAAGTGCTGGTTTAAAGACCATTTGGATGCCAAAACGGTTTGTGTGTTGGGGTTGGACGATGTCTCCTTTAAGTCATAGTATAAAAAGGGAAGTTGTGTACAAGACATCTGCTTTTCTTCTCCATTTCCCTAGACCTATAATAGCAAGGGCATACTGTATATCTTATAATAAAATGTTAAAAGTCCCTTCAGTTTTCCACTAATTTGTTGGATGTATCTCTTAGTTTACTTGGTAAGAAATGGTTTGTCTGTCATTAGGAAGATTTTACCGTATGCTGGAGTTTCACTGTAATCTATTTAGAACTTATTCTGGTGTGAGATCGAGAAGAATCTACCTGATTCCTTGGAGACCTGCTGATATTCCTTCAAAGCCCTTTTATTACTCTTACCTTCCCACACACAAAGTTTCGTTTCCTTAGGAAACAATGTGATTTTTCAAACATTTAAGGCACACCTCATGCCTATGAAATGCCTACACTTGCTAAGAAATCAGTTTACTTGACAAGTTAAAACAAATTGAAGAAGGAACACTTAAATTCGTTAGGGGAATCAGAACATTTATCAGCTGTAGCAAATCAACTTTTTGATGGTTTTCTGAAGTGAATGAAAGTAAAGTTGCAACACTTTTTAGGAATGTAACAAATGACCCTATTAAAGTGAATATAGATTGTTACCCCCTAGATTGGAATGTAAAGTAAATTAGTGGGAATAATTCAATTTACCAATGATTGTTTTTTAAGATGGCATGTGATGGAGGGAAGGAAAAGGAATTCTGAAGGTGGGGTAGGTAGTATAGTTTGAAAAGATATGCTTTTATGTTTAGAAAAATGTCATTTTTATATAAATTATGTAAAGGTCATAGTACATTTATGTTTAGCCTATGGAAGAGAGATACGTTTTAAATTTATAGGTTTATACAGGGGAAAAGAGAAAGATTGGCTGGCTTAATTCATCTTGAGGGAAGCAGTGTACCTCAGTGACCGACAAGACAAGGTTTTATTTTCTGGTTCAGTGAAAGCCCACTAGTGTTGCTTTCGAAACAACAAGGAAATCATGTCATTTCTGTCCTCTGGGTCAGAACAGAGAGGATGGAGAGCAAATGAGAGAGATTAGAGTCCGACCTGCATACCTAAGCAATAGTGTCCTTTGAGCGGGATCTGTGTCACATTGTGTAAATATAAGAGCCTTCATATTGAGATTGGTCTGAGCACCTTCCCTAAGATGCATGCTATGAGATAAAGCTGGAGAATGCTGCCACAGGTGGGGGCATGAGTGAGATCATCTGATACAGAAGTACTGGGGGAAGAGGAGAGCCAGAAAGTGTTCAATTCAATGAGGTTCTGCTGCTTGCCTTTGGGGACTTAAGGAGGCATTTCCAGGCAGAACTCATTATTGACTAGCCTGGTTGGGCTTTGTATGGCTTCCATAGGTGCTGCCCTTCATGTGGAGGCTCCTGCGGAGGTCCCGTTTCTCAGGTTGTAAGCATCAGTTACGTTTGTTATATGCTCTAGAAAAGAAAGGCTCACAAAGACAATCTAGCCTGCCATTCTTCCCGTCTTTGGCTCCTGTCACCCACAGGCTTCCAGAAACAAGTTGTGCCCTCCCTACCAGTAGATGGCACTGCTGTCTCTGAAATTCCTGGAGGAGATGAAACCGAGCTGGCAAAGCAGTGGTGTGTAGCCTCCAGATTTAGAAAGGCTATCAGCTACCCCCCTCCAAAAAGGCTCTAAAAACCAGAAGTGTTTATATTAGGTAGAAATAATATGTATTGGGGAGTTGAGGAATGGGTACAGTTACTTTCCTGGTTGTGTGTAGGGGGAAAGGCAGAGGGTAAACTGACAAGCATTATATCATAGGTTTTTAAAAGCTCTTGGGATACATGTTGGTTAATTGAACATGAGGTTGAAATCCTGATTCAATCATAATTCACAACAATTTCATAGTTCTAATTCTTTGCACGTAAAGCTAGTCTACAAATGACAGGACTATAGAAATATACGTGTGACTTTTAAACCCGATAAATATCCAGTAATTACATGCTCTGAAGGTAGTGGTGAGAGTACTAGTAAAAGCAGTGCTTATTGTTACTGTACTGCAGGGCTGTCCAGATAGGTCCAAGTTATTCCGAATCAGTTTCTTCTAAAACTTGGAAATTACCGAGAAGTATTTTAAGGTTTTCTTAGCTAATGCGGTCCTTTCAAGATTATGGTATTTAAAATCTTGAATTTTGGTTTTATTAAGTTTGTTAGCCAGAGTTTACTTATCTATTCCTCTCTTTTGGAATGGCTGTTCTTTCTTTGTTATTGACTGTTTTTTGAGATGGAATTTGTAGCCCGGGTATTTGAAGGTGAGTGCTGTTGCCAGTGAAGTTACAATGTATATGAGAACCTCATTTTGACCCTGCCTGAGCTAGAGGATGCTGCCTCTGGGTATCATTACCCCAGTCACCTGCTTCCTCGTGCAGTTCACTCTCTATGGCTCAGCTTATTCGTGGTTTATTTCTGTCTCCAAGAGAACTGATGATCTGGTTTTTTTACTACCAATGCTGAATCCTAAAATCCTGCTGGTGCTAGATGGCAGTAGTTACCACAGTCCATTAATATAGCCTCATTATGTGACCTCAAATAAATCTTTGCCTTTCTGAAACTCCGTTTTCTTGCCTCATCACTGGGATTGCTAATGTGATACATGTCTATTAAAATCTCGTTCAAGTCTTATTCTGTGGCAGGGTGACTCTTGTAAGGTATTTCTGAAGCCTCTGAAAAATTCTCATCTAGAAGGCAATTTCATATTGTGAGCCTAGGGCAAAAAGAAATCTCAATAATATTTCTTTCCAGAGAAATGATTATGTATTGTCTTAAAATCTTAATTCACAATCTGAGGGGTTTGAAGTGGCGGGGGGTGGGTGGTAGGTTGGGGTACCAGGTAGTGGGTATTATAGAGGGCACGGATTGCATGGAGCACTGGGTGTGGTGAAAAAATAATGAATACTGTTATGCTGAAAATAAATAATTAAAAAAATCCTAATAATTCAGAGTTGGAAGAAACCCTATAGGTGGTTTAACTCAACTTTTTCATTTTATAGGCAGTTTCAGCTCAGAACCGACTGACTGACCAAGCTAACAGAGCTAGTTAGTGGTAGAGAACTTGTTAGAGAATTAGGAGCCAAGCTCTTAATCCTCTCCATCTTTCCTTCTTCAATGCTGCCTTTCTCCACTTGCCATCAGGACTCAGAATATGCTATATCTATAGGGCTGGAGCCAAAGAAAATTCTGAGTAATTCCTTAATGTATCATTTTAAAGCCACAGCATGAATAATGTTGAGTTTGGCTAGAGATTCAAGGTCAGGCTTTTCTTTGCAGCTTGTTCTTCACTGACTGATCCTGCACACAATTCTTTATGTACATCTTGGGGTTTTAAAACTTTATGGATACTGTTTCCTAGAAGAAAATAAAACTTTCATTATCCTAGAAGTGTCCCTTACCAATGGGATGTTCTTATATTAGGTTTATGGAACTCTGAGTGCTGCATGGAAAGATGTCTATATAATAGGCTTCTTTTGTAATCTTATAACATTTAACACATTATTCTGAGGAGGAGTTTCTTCAACTTCAACAGACTGCCAAAGCTGGGTGGGGGGTGGTGAGGGAAGTAGAATTCATGGCACAAAAATAGGGTAGAAATTCTAGAGTCTAGAATAGGTTGTGGAAAATTGCCAGGATGGGAGAGTTTTTGAGGAGCTGAAGACACTATAGTGCATGAGGGTTGGGGGTAGAGTATAGAAGTAAAACTATGAAAGTTCTTAGAAAGTTTTAGCTTTATTAAAGTGTTTAAAATAGCTCACTAAAGGAAGATGCTAATAGAATTTTATTCATTTTAAATTAATAATGGATATGCAAATATTGATTTCCATTTATCATTGCTTGCCCAGTAAGTACTCTCTCATGGTTTCACCAAAAACACTTCCATATTCATGTTCCTTCATTGAAGATGACATGCATTGTAAGAGCCTCCTTTCTTCACCAATCTGCTTTGATTTCCAGATAGTTAGTGCTTTTCTGACTTGTGATTTGGTGGGTTGACTCCTGTTTTTCACTTCTGAGGTCCTTCATTGCACTTTTTTACTGTAAGCTCCTAGGTAGGACTCACCATGATCTGAGGTGCAAAAATAGCATACATGTTAGGGATAAAAATCTTGATGTTCTTTTCTTTGTCCTCAAGATTTATCATAGAAGCTTCTGCTTCTTGGTTAATTATTTTCTTTTCCTTTCCTTTTCTTTTTTTCTTTCTTTCCTTTTTTTTTTTTTTTTTTAAGGTTCTTTTCTTTGTCCTCAGGATTTATCATAGAAAATTCTGCTTCTTGGTTAATTATTTTATTTTTCTTTTCTTTTTTTAAAGATTATTTATTTGACGCAGAGAGAGAGAGAGATCACAAGTATGCAGAGAGGCAGGTAGAGAGAGAGAGGGGAAGCAGGCTCCCCGCTGAGCAGAGAGCCCGATGTGGGGCCTGATCCCAGGACCCTGGGATCATGACCTGAGCTGAAGGCAGAGGCTTTAACCCACTGAGCCACCCAGGCACCCTCTTTTTCTTTTTCTTTGTCTTTACTATTTGTCCTCCAAATAGTAGTAACTCAAAGTTTTTATATTTTGAAAATATTTTTGGTTTTGCCAGAGCATATACAGAAGTTAATTTATGTTCAGGTCCTGTTTTGGACATGTGAAACACAACTTTGGTGGCAATCACTACATTATGAAGAACATCTGCTTAAAAATCTGATCTTTTCTGTGTCACCTTTTGTGCCATAGTGACCCAAACTGGTGAATGCTATCTTCTGGTCCCTTTTGGGTATGGGCCAGATTAGTATTTGTTCTTGCTTTAGCAGAAGAAAATTACCCTTTTCAGAAGGCTGTCAATTGAGTTTAATAGAAAAAAAGTCAAAATTTCTGCATTCTATTCCAGTACACTAATTTATTGTGAGATTTTGGGGGCATTATTGGCATCTGAGTTTATATCTTTGTATAGAAAATAAGAGAGAAGAGTAACCAAGACTTAAATTCTTTCCATTTCTAGAAATCCGACTATATGAAATTTTATATGGTACCTAGACTATTTCCTAAAAGCGCTAGCTAGTTGGGAATTATAATCAAATTTGGTGCCAAGATAATTCTTTGTATCTGAAAATTACTTTCTGATTTACAAAAATATTCTGTTTCCTTTTTACTTAATGTGTGATCAGAACAGCAGCATTGGTATCATCTGGGAGCTTGTGAGAAATGCAGATTCTCAGGCTTCACTCAGGATCTACTGAATTAGAATGCATCTCATCAAGATTTCCAGGTGCTATGTGTGCACATTAAAGTCTAGAAGTGCGGCTTAGTCTCATTTGGAGTTTCACATTAACCTTGTGAGGGAAGAGGTATTTTACAGATAAAATATCAGGGAGCATAGATTTGTTAAGTAATTAAGTCAAGGTTATTGTGTCTTACCCAGAACGTTGTACCAAATATAATGTTGTCATCTTGGTTGGTCTGGAGTAGCCTTGTATGATAGATAATAACTGTTAGCTGCCCAGCAGCACATGGTCTTAGGTGTGGCTGTGTTACTCATTCTAGCCAATAAAATGTGAGTGGAAATGGAAGGGTTTTGCAAGCCACTTCCAGGAAAAAAAACACACAGGGAATACCATGTGAGTTTCCATGTTTTCCACTTCTGGCTGATTGGAATGGAGAAGATTCCTAGGGCAAGTTTAGAAATCAAGTTTTAAGAAAGGTGGCAAAACTTACATTAGCCTGGGTACCTGGATCACTGTGTCAGTGAGGGCCGCTCCACTGACTGACCAACCTGTTTACCTGTTCAGTATGTATATGGGAGCCAGAAATAAATTTTTGTTGAGCTTGAGCCATTATATGTATTTGGGTCTATGTGTCAAGCACTTAGACCACACACAAATTCACTTGAGCAGTGCCTCTGGACTTCAAGTTGTGGGTCTTCACTCATTTATTTATTTTTTTTGGCAGTTGGTGATTGGTCAGTGGTGGTCCAACATGCAGAAGTGACTGAGTGGTGAAAAACAGCAGAGCTGATGGGTCATGAGGATGTAAGTGCGTTGGAAGGCTCTCACACCCTTTACTCCAGGGTAAGTCAAAGGCATTATCTGCCATTGTTTTTCTGATTTTACTAAGTCCTAGAGGCTCTTGCCTCACTAGCCTGTTAGAGTCAGTGCAATGAAGTTGTCTGTCTTTTTCGCAAAGCCTTTATTGATTCAACTTATAGACACTGTACTAATTAACAATTTTGAAGAGAAAATTCATCAAAGTGATGGGATGGAAACTCTGCATGGAAATCTCAAAGAGGAATTTTCAGTGAATTTGAATGGGTTTGATTTACACAGAGGAGCTTTTCTGACATTATGAGTAGAGAAGGGAATAAGGCCTGACTGCATTTTTCCTGTAGCCTTATCTTACTGTTAGCTCTGTTGGCATATATTCCCCTCTCCCAGAACCTTCCTATAACATGGCTTACTTTGCCCAACTTTTCCTTCATTAATCATTTAGATTTTTTTCCAGGAAAGAAACAGCTTACTAGAGAGTTCATTCCCATTTTTGTGGATAATAGTAGTAGCAAACATGATTCTGCCTGTTCCATTTTATTTTATCTAGTGTCACTGGAAGCTACACGTCTGTTCACTCCTGTCTATTTGCAGTCCTTGGTATAATGAATGTGGGCATTGGGAGCATTATAATCAAAGCTGGCTTTGGATTTTCATTTGTGCTGAAGATTTTTGAGACCAGAGGGAGAAATTTACTATTTGGAATGCACTTGTCAGGATGCAAGTAGAGGTCCAGGAAGGATGGGTTGAAAGGACATCATAACCTTTCTGAGCTTCCTGGCTTTAAGAGCTTAAACTGAAATCAGACTCCTTGAAGAGAAAATTGTATTTAATATGGATCTAAGTAGAGCTAAGGATGGTTAAAGAGAGATAGAGGTTAAAAAAAAAATGGTACTTAGCTGAAAAGCTGGATGGAGGGTTTTAAGCATCTCCGTTCAGTATTGTGGAGCCCTTGGCAGATAATGTCCCATTACCCAGGCTCATACAGAAGGTACCCAGAAAGCCTGATGTCCTTCAGTGGCTCAGTAATGAGTACAATTTACTGAACAAAATAGACAATTAGGGACTGTAGATCTCTAGAGATTCCCATAAGCATACATCATTACTGCTCTGGAGTGATGCACATGCTTAGAGATAAGGAAAGCAGAGAAAAGGCACCTGCAAAGCTCACGAACAACTGAAGAATCCGGGTAAGCAGCAATACAGATCATAGCTCAGGACCTGGAGGTTGCTAGTGCAGGGACCTGGTATTTGCTAGGTTTTCTCATTAAAGTAAAGAAGGCAGCCTTTGCTAGCTGTCCTCATTTTCCTCTATGACTCCCATATATTTTGTATGTTTAAAGTAACTAAAAAATATAGAATGCCAGAAATAACACTTGATTGGCATGTTTCTGTGTAAATACTATACAAGGATCAAACTGTAGAGGGAGCCATTCTTTATTGATTAGGGGGCAAAAGAAAGTCATGCTAGATTTCCCAGAGGAGCAGGGGTTCTCATTCTTGGCACTGTTGGCTTTCTGAGCCAGGCAGTTCGTGGTGGGGGCTATCCTCTGCACTGTAGCCTGTTTTGGCAGGGTCCTTGGCTTCTACCCTTTAGATTTCAGGAGTACTCCCCACAGTTAAAAATGTCTCTGGGGGCAGAGACAAACCACCGATTGTCTCCTGGGGACAGGAAATTGCCTGATTGAGAACCATTGCTAAAGTAATACACTGAAGGGATTAAATTTTGCTGAGTTTTTCTGGGACTGTATTTTAACCATTTAGCCTCATTTTGCTAGTTTCCCTACCTGCAAATGAGACACAGAATTAATAACTCTGTATCTAAGGAAGTGATGTACATAGTACTGTATGACTACATGGGGGCTCTGTAAAGGTTAAGAAACATTATCTGTTTCCCCAAATTTCCAGGTCCCAAGAATACCTCTTGTGCAGGTATTAGCTGAGGAATATTGGGAGTTTGAAGAAGAGCAGATGATTAGTGGTAGGGGAAATAATGAACAGTACTGGATTCTGATTTTATCTGAAAGCTTTATGCCCTATTCATTGCAGCAAAATATTCTGAATGAAGGCTTTCTTCTGGAAAGTTAAGAGGGAGTGAAGGAGGCAGAAAGAAGGTTATTGAGAAGTGAAGGAAATTGCTTTTTTTAAAAGTTTAAATTTAAATATAGTTGAGACAGAATGTTATGTTAGTTTCAGGTGTACAACATACTGATTCAACTTCTTTAGATGTTCTGCTGTGCTCACCACAAATGTAGTTCCCATCTGTCACCATACAATGTTATTACTATATTATTGACTATATTCCCTATGCTGTGCCTTTTATTCCTGTGACTTATTCCATAGCTAGAAGCCTGTACCTCCCTCTCCCCTTCACCCATTTATGCCCATCCAACCACCTCCCTCCCCTCTGGCAGTTTGTTCTCTTTGTTTATAGGTCTGGTTCTGCTTTGTTTATTCATTTGTTTTGTTTTTTAGATTTCACATATGAGTGAAATTATAGGGTATTTGTCTTTCTTAGTCTAACTTATTTTCCTCAACAGATTAATCCATGTTGTCATGAGTGACAAGATTTCACTTTTTTATGGCTGTGTGATATTCCTGCGTGTGTGTGTGTGTGTGTGTACACATACCACATCTAAGAAATTGTTTTTGAGGGGGTAATCTCTTAATGTTAAAATGACTAGTGTGTAAGTATACCAAAGAATGTAAATAATCCTCAAAGGAAATCCAAATCAGAACCATGATGCGATATCACCTCACATCTGCCAAAATGTCTAAAATTAATAACTCAGAAAGCAGCCATGTCTGTGAGGATGTGGAGAAAGGGGACCCCTTTTTCACTGTTGGAGGGAATGCAAACTGGTGCAGCCACTCTGGAAAATAGTATGGAAAGTCCGCAAAACATTAAAAATAGAACTGCCCTATGACCCAGCAATTGTACTACTAGGTATCTATCCAAAGGATACAAAAATGATGATGTAGCAGGCACATGTACCCCAATGTTTATAGCAGCACTATCAACAACAGCCAAATTATGGAAAAAGCCCAAATGTCCGTTGGCTGATGAATAGATGAGGAAGATGTGGTATATATGTATGATGGAATATTATGTGGCCATCAAAAAGAATGAAATTTTGCCTTTTGAAACAACGTAGGCAGAACTAGAGTGTATTAGGCTGAGCAAAGTAAGTCAGACAAATACCATATGATTCACTTATGTGAAGTTTAAGAAACAAAACAGTTGAGCATAGGGGAAGGGAAGGACAAGTAAGATTAAAAAAAGAGGGAGATAAAGCATAAAAGACTTAAGTAGAGAACAAACTGAGGGTTACTGGAGTAGAGATGTCTGGGAGGATGGGATAAATGGGTGATGGTCATTAAGGAGGGCACTTGTGATGAGCCCTGAGTGTTACACATAAGTGATGAATCACTGTGTGTGTGTATTTATATTTATATTTACATTTATATTTTAAGATTTTATTCACTTGACAGCGTGAGAGAGCACAGGCAGTGAGAGCAGCAGAGGGAGAGGGAGAAGCAGGCTCCCTACTGAGGAGGGAGCCCCATGCAGGGCTCGATCCCAGGACCCTGAGATCATGACCTGGACCAAAGGCAGATGCTTAACCAGCTGAGCCATCCAGGAACTCCTGAATCACTCTATTTTATTCCTGAAACCAATACTACACTGTATGTCAGCTAATTTGAATTTAAATTGACAAAGTAACTCTCAAAAGAAATCTACTCCCAACTGACTGCTGATCCTAGAACAGTTTTGCTGGTAATACAATACACAAGAATGTTTGGAGAAACATTTTTATTCTAGAACATTTTTATTTCTGTTTCTTCTTTGGGAGTATTGATAGGGTTTATCTTTAATTGTATGCCTTTTGAGTGATAGGTAAAAGGTTTTAATATAACATGTTCTTTTGTTACTTTTAGAACTCTTGTTGAAATGGTGAAAGAGGCAGTAACCCTCACCTAGACCTGAAGAAATTACATTATTCTAACAGAAAGCCTTATTTTGACTCTAAGATAGGGTCAGTACAGGAATTAGGGGTAGACTGTCCTGGCAGCTTTGAGTTCAGCCTTGCTGTGTTTCTGGTCCCTGTAATTGTTAGACACACCACAGAATTTTCAACAAGTAAGACCTTCAGGTGATTCTGATGGATGCTTAAATTTGAAAAGCACTGCTCTTGATTCTGATGTTGTGAAATCTTATGAATTGTGTCTGTGTGGCAGGGAGGACACCAAGAAAGTATTTTTCCAGGTGGTCAGAAGATATGTAAGATTTTTTTGTGTGTGTGATAACCTTTTAGATCATTTTCCCAAATCATGGTCTAAGCCTTTTCCTGCCTTGTTCAATATAGTAGCCACTAACCACATGTATCTATTTTTATTTAAATTAACATTAAACTAGAAATTCAGTCCTTCATTTGCACTAGCCACATTTCAAGTGCTTCATTGCCACATGTAGTTGATACCATATTGGACAGTGCAGACACAGGCTGTGTCCGTAATCCCAGGAATTTTTACTGGGCTTTAGTCTGTAAGGACCCTATTTGTTGGAAACTCTTATTTTTAGTGATAGTGTGCTCTTCTTATAACAAGACATTGCCTCATTTAAAACAATTGTGTTTTGTACTTTATCTTGAGGAGCTTTTAAGTCTGTGAGTGTGTCTTGCTGAACTTTTTTACCTTTCTGTTTAATCTCTTACAGAAAGTGCCATGGGCTTGTCTCTCTGACATAATTGAGTATACTACCTCTAAAATATTTGCCCTTTAACCCAAGGTTTCTGAGCTGTCTCTTTCCATTTGGTCTCTCCACATCCTGACCCTCAGTGGTGAAGCTTCTTTGTGTAGGATGTCTCTTTTGATACTGCCTAGAGCTTAATAAAGAGTCTGGGAGAGTGGCAAGAGAATTTTCACCTTTGCTTCTGCCAAGCCCCAGTGTGCATCAAAAAAGTGTTTCATAAGATGAACCTTTAGGGAGTTATGCCCTGAAGAATTAGTCTCTAAAGCAAATTTTCAAAAGACATATTACAGCACAAATTTAATAATTAAGCCATTTAGCAACATGGAAGGATTTGCAGTTGATAATGAATTTTAGGAATGTGGAAGAATTTTCAGTTGATATTATCTATTACTATTACCAATATTAGTTGTCCAGAAACTATCATAATTAGAACAAATAAAAAGATGTGGAAATAAAGACAGTTTTTTAAAAGATCTAATTTAAATCTAACTGAACCCAAGATTGTTTTGTAGAGGGAGTAAGAGTGGGGAGTGTGCCATGAGTAGTATTGTTGGAGGTGAGGGGAAGGAGGTCAACAGGGCTTGAGATTGATCCTTAGACAACCCTTACTTGACTGCTTCACTTCTGGTGGAATGCATTGCTTGTTCTCTTGCTGCCATTCTCTTTGGTTTGCCTTTCTTTCCTGCTTTTTGGAGAGGGCTCAGTGTTTCTCAAGGGAAGTACTATTAGCATTTTGATAGAATGATTCATCATTGTATGGAACTTTTCTGTCCATTCATGTCCATTATAGGATGTTTAGTATCCCAGGTCACTAACTGCTCATATTACTCTAACCAAGTCAGTGAGTCAACCAACATGTCCTTTCACTCCCATTCCAAATATCTGTGATTAAAAATAACCTGGCTGATAGAGGAGTGTCTTTTTTGGGGGAGGGAGGAGTAATTAGTTGGGAAGATACAGGAGCTTTGTGGGGGCTGGCTCATTAATTTTTGATATAACCTGACATTTTCCCAGTGCTGGAATAGCTTTGGGAGTCCACTTTATCCTGTAGGGATTGGAAGAATCAGATTTTGCCAATGCAAAAATTGACCTTTGAGCCTTGAAATCGACTCAGAAATCACACAGGAGAATCTTTCAGTGCCACAGAAAATGGAGAGACTACTGAAGCTCCCATAGGATACCAGGTTTTCATTCTCAACTCACTGTAGCTAAATCTTCCACATCTGCTTGAAAATAAATTGTCTACATGTGACAACAGAAAAAAAGATCCAACAGTAATTAAAAAGCAAGCCAAGGGAGAGGCTTTGTTAGCCATTTCCTTTCTTTCAGTGATGGCAAGTATTAGCAAAGTAGTCCCTAAATTTGTGAGGTTATATGTAGGCTATCAAATGGGATATCTAAGATTGTGTTATGGTTAGTAAAGGGAAAAGGAACACTTTGAGTCCTTTTGGTGTGGGGCCCATATAAATGTCTCTGATAATAAGAACAGAAACTTGTTCAAATTACCTTAAGAAATGGAAGGCTTAAGGATGCATGAGAAAATAAAACCATGTCAGACATGTATCAAGTTGGGAAGAATTCCAGGGGTCTTTCAGAATGAGAAGGAGTTATAGTTTGGTCAGTTCTCACAGAGGTAGGACCTAACTCAGGACAAGGAAGATTGTTTCTGATCTATTGCAACTCCAGGATGTGTCTGTACTACCAGTGGTTGGTCAATTCATATTCTACTTCTTGATCCTACTTCTTGACCCTTGGCTTGTGACATGCACAACATTTCAATTTTGGCTTCTCTCCTCATGTATTTCTGTTCCTGTTTTTTCCTTTTTGTCCCCACAACCTAACTGGTGATCTGTGTACAGACCAAGAAGAAAAGGAATAGGATACTTCTGAAGTAACTATCATCCCTACTGGTTAAATCTCTTTTACAGAAATCTTAGGGGTACTGATGCCCTCTCTTGGTCCAAACAGCTATAGCCTGGGCTGCTTGCCTCAGTAATGACGGTGGTCCTGGCAGTTTCTCTAGAAAGGAGCAATGGTGGGGTGTAGGGTGATACAATATGAGCTCTCTAGCATTAGGGCCCTGAATTCTTAACTCCTAGAATCAGGATAAATAGTATTTGTGGGTTATGTGTATAATAAGAATTGGAAGATTATTTGGGAAGCTTACATGTTCAGTAGCAATTGTGAAAAAAGTCTGAATCCATTCTTTTGGGAAGATTGGCTGCATCCCAGTGAGATAGGTAGGGAAATTGCTTGGCTAGATGATTGGAAAATGAAGAGTTGTATTTTCCATATGGATATCTTATTTTTTGCATCTGTCAAATATGATTTTCTCAGCCACCCATGTATCCCACAGGAATAATAGCTAGGTGGCTGTCTAAATGTTGAACGACGTTTTGACATCTTTGACAACTGTTGTTCAACAGCCGAGTTTGTAAGATTCCAGTTCCACGAAGGAAAATGACTTGGCTTATGACTCTGAAAATAAATTCCATATAGATGCTATCATTTGGGGGGCCTTACAAAGCAGATTTAATGTTTTGTGTTTTGTGCTTTTACCACTGATCTTGGAGAATTAATTTCATTCAAACCAATGATTGTGACTCTGCAAGGTAATGCATTCTCATAATCACAGAAGGCTCTGTCCTTACTGAAAGTTCTGTGTCAGGGTAATAATGAAGGTTCTGGCTCCATGGACCCCTACAGCTGTGAGTGGTGCAATCTATGGCAGCACAAACAGACCATTCGTTCATGGAATTCATTTAAGGCTCTCACACCTCTCAAGTAGCTAGAGCATGGTGGTACCACATATGGACAGTCAGTATTTCCTTAGATGCAACTTTTGTTGAAAGCAGCAGAAGAGGAGTTCAGCAGAGCTTCTGCAACTGTTGATTGAGAGAAGAATATGGTCTATTATTGAAAGGTGATCGGGATCAGGTTTCTCACCCAGCTGCTGACTACTGAGATAAAAAGAGCAAAGATGAATCATTTGCTGCAGTTTCTCCTATTCTAACTCTTTGAAGATCCCTCTCTATCCTATCGATTGAAAAAAAAATTTTAATGGAAAGGAGAAGGGAAAAATATAGAATTATATACATACTCATTTTTTTTAAACAGGAAGATTTCTATTAGATACCACATATTGCCAGATTAAAATCTTTAATTTTAAAGAAGTACTAATCTTACAGTGTAAGCTAAGGTAACCCAAATTTGTGCATATGCAATTTTTTACAAAAATTAAATCGTAATTCTGATAGAATCAGGAATTAATTTGCAGCCCCTCCGTGAAGATTCTGTAGCAACAGTAAAGCCCTCTCCCTCTGGGGTGTAAAGAGATTTTGAAGGATGGCCAAGAGCCAGGATCCTGAGTCCTGAGATTTTTGTCCTACTACTCCTTGTGAGTGGTAAATGTGCACAGGGCTAAGGACTGTGAGCGCAGATACTTGAGGGCAGGGTTTAACCTCTAGTCTTGGTGAACCCTCCTGTCCTTCCTGTGAGCCACAGAAATGGTCCACAGAAATTGATCCTTCTCTACATTTTCCCTCCTGAGCCCCTCATTGCATGTTGGCCTTCACCTTTCTAAGAAGTAAAGCTGTGGCTGAAGTAAATGTCCTCAAACATGTTACAATGTTTACAGCACACCCCCTTAGAGGGGGCTTTGTGAACAAGGAAGAAGACAGGCACTTGTTTCTCTTAGCTATCAAAAGCTGTCCCTTTTCTATGGGAAAGAAGACTTACTGGATCGCTCCTGAAATTTTTCATTATTTGCACTGGTAAAGCATTAAACAATTGGACATTATTTAGGGATTTCCAACTTAGAAAGTTAGGTTTTTACTTGGAGTACCAAAATTCCATGTTAGTACAGTGCTTGATTTTAAATATTTTTTTCTTTCTGGTGTTTCTACAAATCCCTTTTCTTAATGCCTTGTTTAGATTCTTTAGACTCTTTCTCCCCTTTTTAGATTTTTCTCTGATTTCCAAAGTTCTGTGGTTCCCAACTAGCTGCTGGACAAGGTTCTTCTTAAGTAGGCATCAAGGCTGTCCCTGTCTGACTCCAACTTTCTGACTTTCTTTCTACTCTTTCTATGCATAAACTTCTCCTAATTCAAACTGGTCCTTAGTCCCATTCTCTCCCCTCTGCATAGAATGCCCTTTTTTTTTTTTCTTCCGTGACCATTTGGTTTGGTAGTATTGATAGATCTTTGGCCTAGTACTGAATCTGTATACCCATCCTGTTTATAACAGTTTTTAGAAATGTGACTTTGGGCAAAATACTTGATTTCTGTTAGCCTCCATTTTCTTTTAGGATGGGATTTATAATACTACCTTACAGTATGATTATGAGCATGGTATTTGGGGTGCTTTTCCACCTGTGTCCTCTTTTCTGCCTTTCTAACAGACTTCTACATGTAGGCTCATTACACGTGCTTACTGATTAAGTTCTTGAACATCCTAGTAGAGCTGATCTCCAACACAATTCTTGATTAGCCATACTTAGCACTTCCATACCTTCTCTAACTACATCTTTCTTTGATAAAAGCCCCAGTACTCCTGGCCCTAACAGCACACACCTAAAGATATATTCTCCTCCCTCCCCTTGGGACTGTGAAAATTATGTTCATGGACATTCATGGCCTAGTATATCTGCCCACATCAGAAATTGACAGTAACTTCAACGTCACTCTACATGACCTTGATAAGGGATTAATTTTCTTCACATTTATTTCCTCTCATATATAGTGAGATTTATCATAAAGCCCAAATGCTGTGATTGTAGCTGTCATTGTAAATTAAGTAAGGTATACCTCTTTAAAACAAAGTTTTCTAAGGCCCAACCAACAGACTTCTTATTCCAAACATCATTTAATAAAATGCAACATGACATTAACAGGATTGCTTGGACAAACTCTTGGAGTTCATTTAAGCAGATTCTTCTCTGTATTGATTCTCAATTATAACGTGTTAGCATGAATAAACCTGCCAGTGTTCTCAAATGATGGTGATGCTCTCCTGGCATCTCTGCCCTTCTCTGACTATGGAGCTACAAGCATATCAGTGTTTCCTTTGTTCATTCTATTTAAATTATGGTTTTCTACTTGTTCAAATGATTTAGGCCATCTGTTAGGTCTATAAATTTTGGTTTCATAAAATCTAACTCTTCCCCTTTTTTTTCTTCTATTTTCACAATTTTTCTTACTGTTTCATGCACAAAATAAGGCTTATTTTTTTTCTACCAAGGCAAGATAATTTAAATGCTTGTATTGCTTTTCTAGTTGGATCTATTGGTTTTTTAGTCACTAAAATGGACCATAATTTCATATAGATGTGTAGTTCTTATTGAATTAATTTTGTCTCTTTTTTTGTTCTTGAAATTTTTTTGGTTAGAGACAGGAGTTCAGCTGCTTGGATTCTTCTGCACTCTATGCTTATTCATGTATATTGCTAAATAGACCTTTACCAGTTGTTTTGTTTTTACCTCAGGCTTTTGAAGGAAATTCATAAAATGCCACGAAAATATTTGTGGTATAGAAAGATGTGTTACATTCTTCCCAGGTCCCTCTTTTGGAGGATTAAGAGAATTTTTCCCCCTCATAATCAGAAAGATGATCTAGTGTAACTTCTTTAAATGATGTCCTATTGTAGGCAGGCAATAGGAGCCCCTTGACATTTTCACTCCATAGGCATTGATGGAGAGAGTGCCCATATCTGAGTGTGTTTCAGGGGAGAAGAAAGGGTGACTGGGAACAATAAACTGTGTAACTGCTTTGTACGTAGTGGCTCATTAATACTTCTGAAGGGCAGGGAGATACCAGGGCCTCAGCCATGTGCTCTTCCTCATAGAAATATATACAGTTGGAAGAAGCAAGAAATACAAATTCTGAGCAAGGTGGATTTTTTTTTTTTTTAACTATGGGCAGCAAGATAAGAAAAGCAAATGGAAGGAGAGAGGTTTCTCAGCTCAAATATGTGGCTGCTTTGTTGACTTGTGTTAGGTCAGAGATCCTACTCCACCTTCAGTTTTAAATAAACCTCTCAATTTCTTGCCCTGTGAGCTTAATCAGAACTTTCTGCTGTTCCTGGAAGCTCTCTGCTGTTCCTGGAAGCTCTCTCCTCTTCCCTCAGAATTTATGAAGAACAGCTGATGGGGTTAGGCCCTGTCTAGGAAGAACTGACTGGAGCCTCTGAGGGTTTGCTCCCTCAGAGGAAGGAAAAGGGGCTTGCATCTTGTCTTGTGCAAGTCACATCCTGCTCTGCCCTTGGAATCACTGCTGCAGTCAGATGTGTGCTTGTTACCCCATCTTGTCTGTTTGGGGTTGCCTTCCTCTTTTGTTTGGCTGCAAGGCAGGCTGCTAAGTGTTGTGGCTATTTTCTTGTGCATACCAGCCCTCCTCCCCAGAGTGGGCAAAATGGGGGAAGAATGCTCCTGAGGGATTAGAAGTCCAAAAACAGAAGTGCCAAGGCAAAGCCCCATTTCACAGACTACTCAAGGCCTTTTTGTTTACCTAGATTTGCATCTTTAGATAGTATAGTTTGAGACCAGTTTTCTTTTTCGTTTCTTTTTTTTTTTTTTTGCTATTGGGAGGCTTTATTTCTTACTGAAATTTTTTCCTCAGTTGCCTCCACAATTAGACAATAATAAGGCCTCTATAAGCATGGACAATGCCATTATTCATATTGCCTGTACTGTGAGAAGCATGTGACAGGATCTCAGAATAGGGGGTTTTGGTGCATCAATATTTTCTTTCTGTTGTCTGTGTTTCTCATTCCCTTTACCTTCACTTACTTACCATTTCTATATTTCTGTTCAATAACCACTTGCTTGATTCTCCCTGGAGTAGCATTTATTTTCTAAACAGGTCCAAATTCTGTTTGCCTCCAAAGCAGTCTGTAGTAGGACTGATTCAGCCATATCTGAGTTTATCTGTTGATCTAAATCTTACTTTCCTCTCTTATAACCCTACAATCTTAGGAACATGAGCCCTACTTTTGACTTACAGGGATTCTTTTTCCTTTCACTACCAGAAAGTGGAAGAGGCCTAGGTTCTTTTCTGTCAGGTCTCACTTGGTCTATGTGGTTGAAGAAGAGTCAGCATACCTCTCTATGCCATGCATTCTCATAATTGAGAGTCATCCCAGCTCCTCTTGCTCAGACCACTTACTCTGTTACTGGTTCTCCATCTCTCTAGTGAATTCATTATTTTCATTAAAGTTCTGTTCCTTCGTCCTAGTTGTTTTATTCTTTTTTTTTTCTAGCCAGACCCATTTCTTTGAAGGGCAGGGATAAGACCTAATTCTCATGTATCCTTGGCCACCTTTTTTCTCCCTGGAGACAAAGCATAAGACTCTATTCAAATTAGGTGATCCATAAATGTATTAACCTAATTAAACCCAAGCATTTATAAAATTCAAGAGGAAAAAAATGCCCTTAATACATTAGCATCCAAACACCTTAGAGGTCTTCTGGTTTACCACCTTGTTTTTTGATTGCCAGTTTATTGATTCAATTATTTCTTCATCCCTTCTTCCCTCCCTGCTGTGCCAGGCACTGTGTAAGGAGCAGCAGATCTGGGGTGAATATAGACATGGAGCTTACCACCAAATAGAGAGGATAGACATTGAGCAAATAATTAAAAGTCTTAGAGCTTTAGATACTGAGAGCTACAGAAGTCCACGATGGAGAGCTGCCTTAGGGCCAACGAGGCTTTGTTAGGATTTATGTTTAATCTGAGAATTTTTAATCTGGAAGAAGGGAAGTAACTTGTGCAAGGCCAGTTAGTAGCTCATGTGTACCAGAGCTTGGCCTGTAACCTAGATTTCTACTCTTCTTCTGAATTCTGTGAGAATGCTATGGGAACACTGATTAAAGTACCTTGGTCTTGAATTTCATTGGGTTGCATGGCTCAGCTATTACATGAATAGCTTACATTTTGATAATGTACTTACTATTTATATTTTACAGTAAGAAATGTTATACTTATGAAGCAGAATGTTGTGTTTTAGTACTTTAACTCCTTCTGGAATAGTTATTGGCTTCTCTTCTGTTACTTTCTCTCAACACTGTACAGTTTATGGCCTTAATGAGTTTTACATTTTTTCAATTTTCCCTAATTCATTGGAGTTTTAGTTTAAGCTGTATCCTACAGAGTGATAAATATGAAAGACTTATGATTGATAGAAATTGAAAGTGGCTAGAAAATAAGTGATGAACAAGTAAGAACTTTAATAAAAATTACAAAATTTCAGAAAAAACTTAAGAGGTTCTCTGAGATGAGCGCAGAGCATAGAGATTGGTAAAGGAATCCTTTTGCATTCTTTCCTAACTCATCAGACCTATACATATATGTGGGCTCAGCCGGAAATGCTGATGGACAAAAAGTGAAGAGAATTTCTCTTTACATGTTTACTTACAAATTATTCATGTAATGTACATGGGAAGAGGAACCAAACGTTGGGGAAAGAGTTCTTGAGAAAGGAGGTATAATAATAAGGGAAATTGCTTATTAACCTGTGGAATAGTAGGTATTCTGCATCATGCTTATATAAATAGTTCTATGATAGAGAAATATTGTATCATTCTGTATTAATTTGTGAGAAGCATAACATACAGAAAATGTGATTTGGGCAAGATCACACATCTAGTTAATGAGTTCTTGAACTTTTGTTAAATTGTCTACAAAATTTAGAGTTAAGGGCATTTTTTGTGGGTGATTCTGGTTTTATCAGGTTCTCCAAGGCATTTCTGATAGAAAGGTTAAGAATAATATCAGCAGAAAATACCGATAATCTTAAAGTTTGGATTGATGGAATATTATGTGTCATGAAAATCAAACTTAAAAAGTTGCTAAGTTTTACAATATAATTTAAAACTTACATAATGAAAATCACTATAAACAAGATTGAAAGATGTAATTGAAAAATATTTAGAGCATGTTTGTTAATATCCTTAACATGAAAGTAGAAATCAAGTTGTCAGTGATTATGAAGTTGGACATAATGGTGTTGGTGAGTGTGGGGATCTCTGGAGCACTATGGTTGGTTGGGTCTGTGTTGTTAAATCTTTCTGGAGCATAGTTTGACAACAGAAAAATATAAAGTATGCTTACACTTTGTTCTAACAGTTCAACTTCTAGAATTTGTCTAGAGAAAGCAGTTGCACAACTATTACAAGATGCTTGCACAGAGATACCCATGGCAGTTTTATGTTGGTGAGATTAAACTAAGGATAACCTAGATATCCATTAGTAGGAGACATTATTGAATAATGGTATGTGTCTACCATGGAATACTGTGTATCCATTAAAATAATGTGGCACTGAGCTCTCTGGGCATCTAGAGAGTCAAGGACAGATACAATGGGTACGAGGATCGGGCTCACTTCTCCAAGGCAAGGTCTTCACAGTGTTCAAGATGGCGGAAGGATCAATAGCACTGAATCAGATTTGGTCAATTAAAATCATAATTCTGCCTGTACCACTGAACCTTTGTGCCAAGGGTCAGAGTCCTACTTCTGTTTCCTTGTTCGTAAAGCAGAGGGATCTATAAGAAAACCTTCCAAGTACCACCCCCCACCAGCTCTGAAATTCAGTTATAAATGCATCAACAACTCTAATTCCAATTAGGGAGTTCTCTAGTCACATTAAGAAATATTTCATATGAGATATATTTGTTTTTAATGTATTATACATTTAGGTATCAGTTAAGTAGAGAATCTCTCAATATTTTATTTCCCCACACTGAAACTACATAAAAGAGAACATTCTTTCAATTTTTTTTTTTTTTTAATTTTTTATTTTTTATAAACATATATTTTTTATATACATATATTTTTATCCCCAGGTCTGTGAATCACCAGGTTTACACACTTCACAGCACTCACCAAATCACATACCCTCCCCAATGTCCATAATCCCACCCCCTTCTCCCCAACCCCCTCCCCCCGGCAACCCTCAGTTTGTTTTGTGAGATTAAGAGTCACTTATGGTTTGTCTCCCTCCCAATCCCATCTTGTTTCATTTATTCTTCTACCCACTTAAGCCTCCATGTTGCATCACCACTTCCTCATATCAGGGAGATCATATGATAGTTGTCTTTCTCTGCTTGACTTATTTCGCTAAGCATGATACGCTCTAGTTCCATCCATGTTGTTGCAAATGGCAAGATTTCATTTCTTTTGATGGCTGCATAGTATTCCATTGTGTATATATACCACATCTTCTTGATCCATTCATCTGTTGATGGACATCTAGGTTCTTTCCATAGTTTGGCTATTGTGGACATTGCTGCTATAAACATTCGGGTGCATGTGTCCCTTTGGATCACTACATTTGTATCTTTAGGGTAAATACCCAATAGTGCAATTGCTGGGTCATAGGGCAGTTCTATTTTCAACATTTTGAGGAACCTCCATGCTGTTTTCCAGAGTGGCTGCACCAGCTTGCATTCCCACCAACAGTGTAGGAGGGTTCCCCTTTCTCCGCATCCTCGCCAGCATCTGTCATTTCCTGACTTGTTGATTTTAGCCATTCTGACTGGTGTGAGGTGATATCTCATTGTGGTTTTGATTTGTATTTCCCTGATGCCGAGTGATATGGAGCACTTTTTCATGTGTCTGTTGGCCATCTGGATGTCTTCTTTGCAGAAATGTCTGTTCATGTCTTCTGCCCATTTCTTGATTGGATTATTTGTTCTTTGGGTGTTGAGTTTGCTAAGTTCTTTATAGATTCTGGACACTAGTCCTTTATCTGATATGTCGTTTGCAAATATCTTCTCCCATTCTGTCAGTTGTCTTTTGATTTTGTTAACTGTTTCCTTTGCTGTGCAAAAGCTTTTGATCTTGATGAAATCCCAGTAGTTCATTTTTTCCCTTGCTTCCCTTGCCTTTGGCGTTGTTCCTAGGAAGATGTTGCTGCGGCAGAGGTCGAAGAGGTTGCTGCCCGTGTTCTCCTCAAGGATTTTGATGGATTCCTTTCGTACATTGAGGTCCTTCATCCATTTTGAGTCTATTTTTGTGTGTGGTGTAAGGAAATGGTCCAATTTCATTTTTCTGCATGTGGCTGTCCAATTTTCCCAGCACCATTTATTGAAAAGGCTGTCTTTTTTCCATTGGACATTCTTTCCTGCTTTGTCGAAGATTAGTTGACCATAGAGTTGAGGGTCTATTTCTGGGCTCTCTATTCTGTTCCATTGATCTATGTGTCTGTTTTTGTGCCAGTACCATGCTGTCTTGATGATGACAGCTTTGTAATAGAGCTTGAAGTCCGGAATTGTGATGCCACCAACGTTGGCTTTCTTTTTCAATATCCCTTTGGCTATTCGAGGTCTTTTCTGGTTCCATATAAATTTTAGAATTATTTGTTCCATTTCTTTGAAAAAGATGGATGGTACTTTGATAGGAATTGCATTAAATGTGTAGATTGCTTTAGGTAGCATAGACATTTTCACAATATTTATTCTTCCAATCCAGGAGCATGGAACATTTTTCCATTTCTTTGTGTCTTCCTCAATTTCTTTCATGAGTACTTTATAGTTTTCTGAGTATAGATTCTGTGTCTCTTTGGTTAGGTTTATTCCTAGGTATCTTATGGTTTTGGATGCAATTGTAAATGGGATTGACTCCTTAATATCTCTTTCTTCTGTCTTGCTGTTGGTGTAGAGAAATGCAACTGATTTCTGTGCATTGATTTTATATCCTGACACTTTACTGAATTCCTGTATAAGTTCTAGCAGTTTTGGAGTGGAGTCTTTTGGGTTTTCCACATATAGTATCATATCATCTGCGAAGAGTGATAATTTGACTTCTTCTTTGCCGATTTGGATGCCTTTAATTTCCTTTTGTTGTCTGATTGCTGAGGCTAGGACCTCTAGTACGATGTTGAATAGCAGTGGTGATAATGGACATCCCTGCCGTGTTCCTGACCTTAGCGGAAAAGCTTTCAGTTTTTCTCCATTGAGAATGATATTTGCGGTGGGTTTTTCATAGATGGCTTTGATGATATTGAGGTATGTGCCCTCTATCCCTACACTTTGAAGAGTTTTGATCAGGAAGGGATGTTGTACTTTGTCAAATGCTTTTTCAGCATCTATTGAGAGTATCATATGGTTCTTGTTCTTACTTTTATTGATGTGTTGTATCACATTGGCTGATTTGCGGATGTTGAACCAACCTTGCAGCCCTGGAATAAATCCCACTTGGTCGTGGTGAATAATCTTTTTAATGTACTGTTGAATCCGATTGGCTAGTATTTTGTTGAGTATTTTCGCATCTGTGTTCATCAAGGATATCGGTCTATAGCTCTCTTTTTTGGTGGGATCCTTGTCTGGTTTTGGGATCAAGGTGATGCTGGCCTCATAAAATGAGTTTGGAAGTTTTCCTTCCATTTCTATTTTTTGGAACAGTTTCAGGAGAATAGGAATTAGTTCTTCTTTAAATGTTTGGTAGAATTCCCCCGGGAAGCCGTCGGGCCCTGGGCTTTTGTTTGGAGATTTTTAATGACTGTTTCAATCTCCTTACTGGTTATGGGTCTGTTCAGGCTTTCTATTTCTTCATGGTTCAGTTGTGGTAGTTTATATGTTTCTAGGAATGCATCCATTTCTTCCAGATTGTCAAATTTATTGCCGTAGAGTTGCTCATAGTATGTTCTTATAATAGTTTGTATTTCCTTGGTGTTAGTTGTGATCTCTCCTCTTTCATTCATGATTTTATTTATTTGGGTCCTTTCTCTTTTCTTTTTGATAAGTCGGGCCAGGGGTTTATCAATTTTATTAATTCTTTCAAAGAACCAGCTCCTAGTTTCGTTGATTTGTTCTATTGTTTTTTTGGTTTCTATTTCATTGATTTCTGCTCTGATCTTTATGATTTCTCTTCTCCTGCTGGGCTTAGGGTTTCTTTCTTGTTCTTTCTCCAGCTCCTTTAGGTGTAGGGTTAGGTTGTGTACCTGAGACCTTTCTTGTTTCTTGAGAAAGGCTTGTACCGCTATATATTTTCCTCTCAGGACTGCCTTTGTTGTGTCCCACAGATTTTGAACCGTTGTATTTTCATTATCATTTGTTTCCATGATTTTTTTCAATTCTTCTTTAATTTCCCGGTTGACCCATTCATTCTTTAGAAGGATACTGTTTAGTCTCCATGTATTTGGGTTCTTTCCAAACTTCCTTTTGTGGTTGAGTTCTAGCTTTAGAGCATTGTGGTCTGAAAATATGCAGGGAATGATCCCAATCTTTTGATACCGGTTGAGTCCTGATTTAGGACCGAGGATGTGATCTATTCTGGAGAATGTTCCATGTGCACTAGAGAAGAATGTGTATTCTGTTGCTTTGGGATGAAATATTCTGAATATATCTGTGATGTCCATCTGGTCCAGTGTGTCATTTAAGGCCTTTATTTCCTTGCTGATCTTTTGCTTGGATGATCTGTCCATTTCAGTGAGGGGAATATTAAAGTCCCCTACTATTATTGTATTGTTGTTTATGTGTTTCTTTGATTTTGTTATTAATTGGTTTATATAGTTGGCTGCTCCCACGTTGGGGGCATAGATATTTAAAATTGTTAAATCTTCTTGTTGGACAGACCCTTTGAGTATGATATAGTGTCCTTCCTCATCTCTTATTACAGTCTTTGGCTTAAAATCTAATTGATCTGATATAAGGATTGCCACTCCTGCTTTCTTCTGATGTCCATTAGCATGGTAAATTCTTTTCCACCCCCTCACTTTAAATCTGGAGGTGTCTTCGGGCTTAAAATGTGTTTCTTGGAGGCAACATATAGATGGGTTTTGTTTTTTTATCCATTCTGATACCCTGTGTCTTTTGACAGGGGCATTTAGCCCATTCACATTCAGGGTAACTATTGAGAGATATGAATTTAGTGCCATTGTATTGCCTGTAAGGTGACTGTTACTGTATATGGTCTCTGTTCCTTTCTGATCTACCACTTGTAGGCTCTCTCTTTGCTTAGAGGACCCCTTTCAATATTTCCTGTAGAGCTGGTTTGGTATTTGCAAATTCTTTCAGTTGTTGTTTGTCCTGGAAGCTTTTAATCTCTCCTTCTATTTTCAATGATAGCCTAGCTGGATATAGTATTCTTGGCTGCATGTTTTTCTCGTTTAGTGCTCTGAAAATATCATGCCAGCTCTTTCTGGCCTGCCAGGTCTCTGTGGATAAGTCAGCTGCCAATCTAATATTTTTACCATTGTATGTTACAGACTTCTTTTCCCGGGCTGCTTTCAGGATTTTCTCTTTGTCATTGAGACTTGTAAATTTTACTATTATGTGACGGGGTGTGGGCCTATTCTTATTTATTTTGAGGGGCATTCTCTGAACCTCCTGAATTTTGATGCTTGTTCCCTTTGCCATATTGGGGAAATTCTCCCCAATAATTCTCTCCAGTATACCTTCTGCTCCCCTCTCACTTTCTTCTTCTTCTGGAATCCCAATTATTCTAATGTTGTTTCGTCTTATGGTGTCACTTATTTCTCGAATTCTCCCCTCATGGTCCAGTAGCTGTTTGTCCCTCTTTTGATCAGCTTCTTTATTCTCTGTCATTTGGTCTTCTATATCACTAATTCTTTCTTCTGCCTCATTTATCCTAGCAGTGAGAGCCTCCATTTTTGATTGCACCTCATTAATAGCTTTTTTGATTTCAACTTGGTTAGATTTTAGTTCTTTTATTTCTCCAGAAAGGGCTTTTATATCTCTCGAGAGGGTTTCTCTAATATCTTCCATGCCTTTTTCGAGCCCGGCTAGAACCTTGAGAATTGTCATTCTGAACTCTAGATCTGACATATTACCGATGTCTGTATTGATTAGGTCCCTAGCCTTCGGTACTGCCTCTTGTTCTTTTTTTTGTGTTGAATTTTTACGTCTTGTCATTTTGTCCAGATAAGAGTAAATGAAGGGGCAAGTAAAATACTAAAAGGGTGGCAACAACCCCAGGAAAATATGCTTTAGCCAAATTAGAAGAGATCCAAAATCGTGAGTGGGGAGAAAGGGGATAAAAAGAGGTTCAAAAAGGAAGAAAGAAAAAAGAAAAAAAAAAAAGAAAAGAATTTTTTTTAAAAAAGAAAACACCTAAGAAAAATGTAAAAAAAAATATATATATATTAGATAAACTAGTAAAAAATCGTTAAAAAAGAAAAAGGTAACAGTTAAAAAAAAAAAAAATTTTACCCGAAGGCGAGAAAAAAAAAAAAAATGAAAAAGAAAAAATTAAATTAACTGCAAGACTAAAAAAAATCACAGGAAAAAAGCCATGAGTTCCGTGCTTGGCTTTCTCCTCCTCTGGAATTCTGCTGCTCTCCTTGGTATTGAAACCGCACTCCTTGGTAGGTGAACTTGGTCTCGGCTGGATTTCTTGTTGATCTTCTGGGGGAGGGGCCTGTTGTAGTGATTCTCAAGTGTCTTTGCCCCAGGCGGAATTACACCGCCCTCACCCGGGGCCGGGGTGAGTAATCCGCTCGGGTTTGCTTTCAGGAGCTTTTGTTCCCTGAGCGCTTTCCGTAGAGTTCCAGAGGACGGGAATACAAATGGCGGCCTCCTGGTCTCCGGCCCGGAGGAGCCGAGAGCCCAGGGCCCCACTCCTCAGTGCGCCCTCAGAGAACAGCGCCCAGTTACTCCCGTCTGCCTGACCTCCGGCCGCGCTCCGAGCTCACCGAGCCTGCGACCGGTTCAAGGTAACACGGAGCTGCGAGCTTACTGTCGGCTCTGTCTCTGTAGCCGGCTTTCCCGTTCCAATACCCGCAAGCTCTGCGACACTCAGACACCCCCGATCCTTCTGTGACCCTGCGGGACCTGAGGCCACGCTGACCCCGCGTGGGCTTCGCCCCGGTTTAGCCTCTGGAGCGATGTCCCTCCGCGGAACAGACTTTTAAAAGTCCTGATTTTGTGCACGGTTGCTCCGCCGCTTGCCGGGAGCCGGCCCCTCCCCCCGGGGTCTATCTTCCCGTCGCTTTGGATTCACTTCTCCGCCGGTCCTACCTTTCAGAAAGTGGTTGTTTTTCTGTTTCCAGAATTGCTGTTCTTCTTCTCTTCGATCTGCCGATGGATTTTCAGGTGTTTGCAATCTTTAGATAAGCTATCTAGCTGATCTCCGGCTAGCTGAAGCAGTCTCAGCTTGCTACTTCTCCGCCATCTTGACTCCTCCCATTCTTTCAATTTTTAAGGTAAATGCAATAAACTGTTTCCAACCCCCCAAAAAAGATGTGGCAGTTCTTTGTTTTTATGAAGAGGCGTCTATAACATATTAGAAAGTTAAAACAATTCTGATCACAGGATAACACAAATAACCCATTTAAATAAAATTATAAATGCATATATGTATATGTGTGAACACATGAAGAATGTTCCATAAAATCCTAGTAGTGTTTTTTCCAAGTGATTTTTATTTTTTGGTATTTTGCTGTGTAATTTGAACGTTTATGCAATAAGTACATCTCATCCTTAAAAGTCATAATATTTAAAATATCCTTGGCCTTACTGATCAGGTGTTTGCCACATCATCTAAGTAAGGCAGCATATTAAATGGGTAAAAAAGACTAGACTTTGTTACAGTACTAGGTAATAGGAATAGAGAGGAGTATCTTTGTTTCCTAGGAGTTTAAAGTCGAGAAAAATTTAAAGGCAATTGGTTATCAGGTATGCAGTTTTGTGGCATGGAATATGTAAGTGCCTTCCTAGGGCAGCCTTTATTTTTATTTAAATTTTAGTTAGTATACAGTGCAATATTCATGTCAGGAGTAGAATTCAATGATTCAACACTTACATACAATACCCAGTGCTCACTACAAGTGCCCTTTTTAATACCCATCACCCATCTAGCCTTCCCACCCCCCCAACCTCCCTCCATCAACCCTTGGTTTGTTCTCTGTCATCGAGTCTCTTATGGTTTCTTGTCCTCTCTCTTATTTTTCTTTTCCCTCTTCCCATATGTTCATCTGTTTTGTTTCTTAAATTCCACATATGAGAGAAATTATATGGTATTTCTTTTCTCTGATTAACTTATTTTCTTTAGTATAATAGGTTCTAGCTCCATCTACATCATTGCAAATGGCAAAGATTTTTCTTTTTGATGATGGCTAGTATCCGCATACATATTTATGTGTGTCTTCTTTATCCATTCCTTGGTTAATGGACATTTGGGCTCTCTCCATAGCTTGGCTGTTGTTGATCATGCTGTTGTAAACATCAGGGTGCATGTACTCCGAATCTGTATTTTTATAGCCGTTGGGTACCTAGTAGTGCAACTGCTGGATCATAAGGTGGTTCTATTTTTAGGTTTTTGTGGAATTTTTGTATTGTTCTCCAGAGTGGCTGTACCAGTTTGCATTCCCACAAACAGTACAATAGGATTCCCTAGGGCATCTTTTATAATAGCAGGTGTATTCAAATATATCATTTTACCTTGAGAATTTACCCAAATATGAAGGGAAAATCAGTTAGTGCTTCACATTGAAGGAGGTATTTTGACACAATTTTATGGACCCGCAGAACCATTTAATTGAGTGTTGCTAACAGTTTTGGCAGTTATTTTTAAAAGGAACTAGTAATTTCTTTGGCAGTTCATTAGGTACCTTAACACCTGCAAATTAAATGTGGTAGCATGGACATGGAGTCTTTTCTATGGAAGTGCTGGAAAATCAGAATGCATTTTTTAGGAGAAAAGGTCACAATGCAAATAAATACTTAGTCATTCCTTAATCCAGTTTTTATTCCTCATATGGATGTTTTCCTTTAGCATTGTTACATTATTTTTTGGCCTTGGAAAATCCTAGCCTGTTGACCTGATGCACAAAAATAGCCATGAAATATTTTGAGAGTTACTGATAATTATATTCTCCATTAATTTCTCATTTAAAACTTTTTTTTTTTAAGGCTGAGAATAAAAACATCAGCCTTTAGCTAATGGACATTCTTTTGGGCTAGAAGGATAGGAGCCCCTGATCTAAGGAATCAGGGTAGGTTTAAAGGAAGTTGGCTAGTGAGCTTAAATCTTAACACACTCTGCTATTCATTGTCTGCTTTTAGTTTTATCTTAAGTTGTACTAAGGGGAATATTCAGAAACATATTCTAACTCAGGATAACTTGAATTAAATCTCAGATAAAATTTACTTTCACAGAGTTAAAATTCAGTCTAAATCCTGGTGACATAATTTAATGCCAGTTCATTGCTACAAAAATTTATCAAGCCCCTATGGATTCAAGAGAGAATGGAAGGAGAAAGATGGCAGGTACCTCTTTAGGGGACTTTTGCCAATTGTCTAAGGAATGGTAAGTAAGGGCTTACTGGAGGTCACAGATTCACAGTGAGAGCATTCAACAGGTTGTGCATGTTTCTCTTCTCTAGGCCTGTATATGCTTGAGTGGAGGGGTGAAGTTAACTAGATTGTAGTTTTGCCAAGTGGGCAGGTCCACGTGAGAGTGGGAGGGAGTTCAGGGTATACACCTTCCTCACTCAGAAAGGGAGTGGTCATATCTGAATGTGGAATTTAAACTGGTTAAGGAATTGAGGCCAGATGTGAGGAGGTTGAGGGATGGTGAAAAGTGGTAGTGTCAATGGAGACCCTGAAGTTGGTCTTACTGAAGTTGGTGAAGAACTTCTCACGAGAGGAGAGGAACTGAAAAAGGAGATGGTAGTGGTTAGAGGGTAACATGGATTAATTGCAGTTTAAAACTGGTGTCTGACCTTGGAGTTAGGGTGGAGGACAAAGGCCAAGAATCTAAAATACTAGATCACCTGTGTGAATACTGAATTCACCTGGAATCATGGCCATAGTAGTGATTGGGATTGACAGAGAGCCAGGAACCCAGGTCTTTGCTGAATGAGAAGGAGTAGATGGTGGTCTGATTTTGTGTGACTCTAAGCTCAGCATTTGTACAGAAAAGAAAGGACAATGGTCTAGATGTAAAGAAAAGCAATGAGGACACCCAGCCCACCTCTAATACCTGTGGTTCAAGGAATGTTGGGTGGGAAATAGCCACCACTTGGGGAGGGTTGAGGGGGGGGAAGTAGTGCCCGCTGTGAAGAGCCAGGTGACAGAGTAGGAAGATGAAGCATTCAGAGAGGTGGCCAAGGATATAATAGGGAATTTAGCTGATGGCTGCCTGTGACTTCCAGAGGCACAAGAAAAGGGCTTCAGGCACTAGGGGTCTAGGAGATAGGGTCAAGAAAATGAATGAAGGAGGTTATATGACCGTAAAATTTGGAGGAATGAGAAATGACCTGGGTTTCTCAGTGTCTGTTGTTAACAGGGATAAAAGATGTGATGAAATTAATATCTACAAGACTATGTGCATAGGAAATTAGGTGGGAGGACATGGGAGCACTCAGGGTCCTGGGTCTCCAGATGCTTGATTGAGAAGTAGTCTTAGACTGTGTGCATAGGGCTCCCATTTAACCCCAGCTGGGGGACTATCCTAATTTTAAGCACTCAGAGCTCAACCTTAGCCCTGCCCAGGGAAGTATAAAGAATAAAAGAGGGTCATGGAAGGTTCTCTTGCTTTATTTAACTTTGTGAATCACTTTACATATTTCACCAGAGACTGCATCCCTTTGGCTGTGGCATATTTCTCCTAATTACTTTGTGCTTGATGAAGAGCCCTCCTTCATTTCTTGCTCCTTTTCTTCCCACTTATCCATCTGTTTTACTTCTGTCAGACAGATGAAACCTGCAATGTAGGCCTGTCTGAGGGCAGAGCAACTACAGGACCAGCTCAACTGTCTGCAGGAAGGCATTTGGTCATTTTAGACTACAGATCATTTCTACCAACCAAAAAGGCATTTAATTCTACCTTCTGGACAATCCAGAAGGATCCCATAATACAAGCCAAAAGAAACTTAATGTATGAACTGACTTTTAAGTGAACTATTTTGGAGAAGTTAATATGTATTTACTCTTTGTGAGCACTGTGTTTAAAATTCAGAATGAACTCTTGATAAGTCCTTACTGTCTTTGTGGACAGATGATAGTGTCTTTAGTGTCTGTCTGCTCTGTGTCACAGTCTGTTGAGCCTTAAACACACTCTATAAAGAGATCCAAAAAAGATTTGCCAAAGGGAACAAATTTTAATTCCAATTTCTCTTTCTGGAATACTGCTACCTTGACAAGAATATCATAGAGAAATGACATTTCATGAGACATTTGTGGAGTTTTAGCATTTCACTTCTAAATGTCTATTTTGTGTGTAAGGGGACTTCTCATATATGAATCAGAATTTTCAAAACAAAGGGAGCAAACGTGAATATAAAGGTAGGTTTGAGAAGGAACCCTTTTTTTCCTGTGTAAAATTATAGAATGTGGTAGAAGTGTCAGAGATGGAGTAAAGCTGGGGAAAACTACCCTGATGAAATCATAGTTTTAAAGGTACCCTTTCTTTCCTTAAAAAGAAGTGTATCCTACAGATCACTTATACAGTGTGTAAACAAAAAGTACAGCCAAACTGTACTAATTGTACTGTGTCAATTTTGCATTGACACTTCACATCTGCAATATAGTCATGAACACAGTGCAGTCCCTGAAAGACCCTGAAAGTCCTGAAATAACAAAGTTAAATCAGATTCCTGCCAAGCTATAAACTTTTAGAGGGCAGAACCAGGCCTTTTATGTCTTATATAGGGACTTTGGGGAAATGATCTCACCCTTTGAGAAGTCCTAGATGGCAAAGCCACAGTGATATGATCCTTGAATATAAATGAATTTGGTGTATATTTGTTGAATGAATTGTGATCTGTGTAATATTTTTAATACTGTATATTTTCTTTTTTTTTTTTTAAAGATTTTATTTATTTATTTGACAGACAAAGATCACAAGTAGGCAGAGAGGCAGGCAGAGAGAGAGGAGGAAGCAGGCTCCCTGCTGAGCAGAGAGCCCAATGCGGGGCTCGATCCCAGGACCCCGAGATCATGACCTGAGCCGAACGCAGCAGCTTAACCACTGAGCCACCCAGGCGCCCCAATACTGTATATTTTCTAATTCTGTGGATGCTAGCAATCCAATGCTTGGGTGTGTATAAGGATATGTACAAATATACATGTATATAGGAAGATACACAGACATACACTGACACAGGAGATAGAGTGTCTCTGTATATCCAAGTTAAGTCTTAGCTAACACAATTAATTAGCCACAATGTTGTCTTTCCCAGCTATGGTAGATACAGTAAGTTCACTGGAAATGTAGTTCTGCTTTGCCAGCTTTTTAATCTCTCGCCTCATAGAGGAAGCAACCATGTTTAAGAAAAACATGTCTTAGGAAATCATAAAATGAGAGAGCTTGGAAAGGGAAATGTGACATCTTTTAGCTTAAGCCTGATCTCTCCACCTCTGACCTAGTTTTGACACTTTGAAGTTCTAGTTGGTACAGAAGAAATCCATTTTTTTAATGCTCCAGAAACAAATTTTTTCCTACTGAAAAACTGAAAGGACCTCAACTTAGGGTGCTATTCCTTAATGAAGAGCTTCTATCATACTTCTAATTGATAGCTCCTCAATCTTGATTCTAACAAGTTTTATTCAACTGGGCCAATTTTTAAAATGAGAGGGTTGTTTTTGTCCATATGGTATTCATGTGGTTGTGGGTATTTGTACATAGCATTCTAGGAATAAAAATATAATTTTAAAATGAATATTGCAATACCAGCATGTGCTTATTTCTACATAGTTCAGCTGCTTTTAAGGCTTAAAGTGGGTGGGATCACACATCTGAATATTTCAATATAATTGTAGGGTTATTAATGCATGGCAGTTTTGGTTCTGTAAACAAGGGAGTAGGCTATTCTGGAGGTTCTTCTGTAGTGGGTAAATAAATTCTCTAAGTGTAAGGATTGGAAACAACCATAACAACAATGAAAACCTATTTCTTTTTGTTAGTGTGGTTTCTGTGAGTTTTTACTGTGACTATAATTCTTCACATGTACTTATACTCCAATTACCTTACTAGGTTTGGTAATACAAGCATGACATTCCTCACTGGATTTTCATTAAACTTGTTTTTTTCCGTGAAGTAAGGACTTTCTTGGAGTTTGAAATGTAATTGGTGTTACACTGGGATAGCCACTAGTTTCATTCCCGTTTCTGTCTGGTATAAGCCCCTTCAGTATTTTGTGTTTGGTTACAAGATGATCTCTTCATTCTCTTTTATATTACCATATTATTTCTAATATCTCATATATTATTACATCTTATTCTAGAAAGGATTTAGAGCGGTTTACAAAGATGCACAACATATAACCATATAACAAGTTAAATTTTGAGAGTGAAAGTGAAAGAAGAAGAAAAGTGGGGTAACAAAGTGTTGAAGTTGAATGAAGTTAAGGAAATTGCAGGTTATGGGAACTAACAGTTTTGATTTTGAGAGAACACTTATATGGCTTTGGGTTTATAGCAGACATTTTGAAGAGATCTCTGCTTCATTACATATTAAGTATAAGAAGAAACCATTTACCTTCCCCCCCCCTTCTATACTTCAATCAGTCTTTAATTCTTTCAAAAGAATTAATATACATAGAAGAGTGGGTATCATGTATATGTAAGGTATGGAGAATAAAACATGTACCTTCTGTGTAGTCTTCGCCTGGCTTAAAAGAACAGAACGTTATCACTTTTTTTGAAGCCCCTTTGTGCTTGTTTCCAATTACATTCACCTTTTTTTTCCCCCCTTACTGGCTGTAACTAGTATCTCCAACTTCACAGTTCTGCCTTATTGTTTAAGTTTTAACATCTGTGTACATATTTTGTAAGCAAAAAAATGAAACCATAATGTTTTTCTGTGACCTTTGCTTCTTGTGCTTAGCCTTGTTTGACATTCCTCTGTGCTGAAGTTTGTACCACAGTTAATTCATTTTTCTCTTACGTGAATGTGTACTATTTATTGATTCCCATATAAACAACAGTGCTGTCAGTGTTCCTATTTACATCTCCTGGTTCATGTCTCTCTTGTGTATGTCTTACACAGATACACATGTGTAAGACTTTCTCTAGGCTATATAATTATCAAATGTTGTGTCATAGGGATTGTGAATATTCAGCTTCACTGGATAATGCCAAATTATTTTCCAAAGTAGTTACACCATTTTATGCTCCTGCTAGTGTAATGGAAACTCTTGTGCTCCATATCCTCATAATACTTGGAATTGTCTTTGTGCTGTTTGCTCATTTGGTGGGTGATCGATGTATTTTTTCTAAATGTCCTGCCAGACGAGAAGCGTGGCATCAGAGGTGAAATCCTGTTTGTTTAGTCCACCAGACCCTTCTGGACAACTTGGCTTTAGTCCCTGAGGTTTACCTTTATACTGGCCCAAATGTCACTGTGTTCTGTTTGCTTTAGCTTCCTGAATTACTAACATTCATGTGGTATAACCTACCTAGATTGAAAATTTAGAACATGCTTTCAGATGTCTTCAGTTGTGATTTTCTCAATTAATACAACATAATTACTTGGTACTGTACCTACTCTATGCCAAGATATGTTCTCTGCTCCAAGAGGCCTTATATGTGTTTTGAGAGTGAGGGCCAATAAGGATATAAACAAATTAGAAATTAAAGTGCAAAAATGAACTTTTGGGGCTTCATCAAGATAAAAAGCTTTTGCACAGTGAAAGAAATGGTCAACAAAACTAAGAGGCAACCCACGGAATGGGAGAAGATATTTGCAAATGACATTATAGACAAAGGGCTGGTATCTGAGATCTATAAAGAACTTCTCAAACTCAACACTCAAAAAACAAATAATCCAGTCAAAAAATGGGCAGAAGACATGAACAGATACGTCTCCAAAGAAGACATACAAATGGCCAACAGATGCATGAAAAAATGTTCAACATCACTAGCCTTCAGGGAAATACAAATCAAAACCACAATGAGATACCACCTTACGCTAGTTACAATGGCAAAAATTAACAAAACAAACAAATGTTGGCAAGGATGTGGAGAAAGGGGAACCCTCTTACACTGTTAGTAGGAATGCACTACTAGGTATTTATCCCAAAGTTATAGATGCAGTGAAAAGAAGGGGCACATGCACTCCAATGTTCCTAGCAGCAATATCCACAATATCCACAATATCCAAACTGTGGAAGGAGTCCAGATGCCCTTCAACAGATGAATGGATAAAGAAGATGTGATCCATATTGGAATATTACTCAGTCATCGGAAAGGATGAATACCCACTATTTGCATCAGTGTGGATGGAACTGGAGGGGATTATGCTAAGTGAAATAAGTCAAGCAAAGACTAATATCATATGGTTTCACTCATGTAGAACATAAGGAATAGTGTGGAGGACCATAGGGCAAGAGAGGGAAAACTGAAGGGGGAGAAATCAGGGAGATGAACCATGAGAGACTCTCAACTATAGAAAACAAACTGAGGGTTTGGGGGGTGGTCGGAGGATGTAGCTGGGTGATGGGTATTAAGGAGAGCACGTGTTGTAATAATCACTGGGTGTTATATGCAACTAATGAATCATTGAACACTACATCAAAAACTGATATACTATGCAGTGGCTAACTGACCATAATAAAAAGTGCCATGAAGGAAACATCAGATGTTGAGATGGAGAGTAATGTGGGACATGTACATCAGGCCTTTCAGGCAGGTGGATTTTAGTTGAGACATGATGAAAAGGAAAGGGTTAGTTATGCCATGTGACTATGACTAATATGTGTGGGGCAGGCTAGGGAGAGGAAAGGGAATAGGGAAGGCATTTCAGGCCAACAACAAATAATACATGCAAGAAACTTAAAGGCAGGATAAAACCTAGCATATTTAGGAATTGTAAGAAGGCAGATGTGGCTGGAAGGAAGATGCTGGTTTGGAGTATTGTGGTAAGACTATGAAGATTAAGAAAGATCCAGATCATGTAGAACCTTCTAGGCAGGGTAACAAGTATAGATTCATGCTTAACTGCAGTGAAAGCTGGTGAAAGGTTTGAAAAGGAGGCTAAAGGGTAGAGGGTGACATGATCTAGTTGAAATTTTAAGATAACTCTTGCTGATACATGAAGAATGGATTGAGGTGTAGGAAGAGTGTTCAAAGTACCACAAAATTACAGATATTTGGGGATATCTGTTCTCTAAGATGATACAAGGGGAGGTCCTTCCTTTCAGAAGTTAATTATTTGGGGTAGTAGAACACATTAAAAACTGGTAGTAGGGGCACCTGTGTGGCTCAGTTGGTTAAGCGTCTTGCTTCAGCTCAGGTCATGATCCCAGAGTCGTGGGGTCAAGCCCCATGTCAGGCTCCCTGTTAAGCTGGGAGCCTGCTTCTCCCTCTCCCTCTGCATGCCAGTCTGTTTACTTGTGCTCTCTATAAAATAAAATCTCTAAAAAAATTGATAGTACTAACTGTACAGTTTTCTGTACAAAGAAAACATACCTTAAAGGTTCAGAAAAGGAGCAGTTAGGAAAGGCTTCTTGGGCAGCTGTCAGATTCAATATAGATCTGGAAGAATGAGTAGAAGTTAAATAGGGAATTGGGGAAAGCATTCCAAGCAGGAAAAAAATGATGTAGACCTCTTTTTGGATAGAACAGAGGAGGGCTGGGAGGTGAATTTAGAGGGAAAGCCTTTGCCAGGTTGTGAGAGACCTTGAATGACTTCTCTTCCCTAAATATGTCACCATGAGTGGAGTGGTAAATTGATACACATTTCACATCTTTGTGAGGATATAGCTGACAATCCTAGTTTAGAAGACTTCACTAGGAATACAGTTTCCTTACAAAAAGATTCTGGCATCCTTTATTGTAAGCTGATTTTGTTGGTCCTGGATTACTTTCTTATGGGACTTTACTAAGTCACTGGTTGATTTTTATTTTTTTCTAGTTTGTCATTGAGTCTTCATATAGAAGAGCCAACTTTTTAAAAAATATGTCTAGCTAAAAAAGATAAGGGCAGGGGCACCTGGATGGCTCAGTGAGTTAAGCATCCAACTCTGGATCTCCACTCAGGTCTTGATTCTAGGGTCATGAGTTCAAGCCCCATGCTGGGCTCTACTTAAAACAAAAACAAAAATGCACATACACACACAGATGAAGGGCGGTGGTCATCTACCTTACTCAAGACTTTATTTCACCAATGGTGTGAAGAAATCATTAAGGCAACATGTATCTGCAGAATTTATTTGGATTAAGGAGGATCAAGTCAAGTGTTATTTTTAAGAAAACAACAAAGGTACAAAACCTAGTACATATAATCAAGCCCTTCCCCCTCCATATTTCTTCTTTTATTTAATGCCTAAACTCCTCTCTAACCTGCTCTAAATTCCCCTCTAACCTACTCTTAAGGTAAAAATAGTGAGACCACGTGATATCCCTGGATTTGGCTTCCTTCATCTGCAACTTCACCTCTACCCCATCATGCCTGTAGCCAGGAATGGTATGTGGTCTGTCCAGTCTTTGCCTGGTCACAGTCTGAGTCTAACTGTGTAGGTGACATCAGTCTTAAGTTCCTGAGAATATGTACATTCTTCATCTGCTTTTCCATTGTTTTGTATACCTATAGATATTCTCTTGAGTTTGATTCACTAAATATTTTTATTCACAAACCTGATAGATGTTCCTTGTCCAGAATAATAGATTTTTCTTAGAATGATGCTATCCAGAACCTTACACATGTAACAAATTTTTCTAAACCTATTCTCCTTTAAAAGCCCCCTGGTGCCCTTTTGGCCATTTTTCTCTTTTGGCTCAGTACCACCTATCATACTTAAGTGCTGCTCTCAAGGGGGCATTGAGTGACACCACCAGTATAATGTCATAGGTACCTGCCAACCTCCTCACACATCCTTTCAGATGACTTGAGCCATTTTGATAGCTTGACACAGATTCAGGGGGACTCCTTAAGTTCCCAGGGTGTGTGACATTCCGCTTGTCCTCTGGGAGGCCCACTGTCTTGGGAGAAGAGGGCTTAAACGAGTGAGTGGAAAGCACAAGACTGGCATCTCCAAGATGCCAGACACCTTTATTCAGCTCAGCCTGGGCAGTGGCAGAGCTGTGATGCACCTACTACCACTACCTCCCTCTCCCTGCAGCTGTTGGCAGTGAGCTACAGAAGTTGAGGAACATTAAAATGGATTTTTCTCTGGAAAGGGCTTAGGACTGTGATGCAACTTATGAGAAAGTGATGTGAATGCAGATATAAGACAAAAATAAGTGGGGCGCCTGGGTGGCTCAGTGGGTTAAGCCGCTGCCTTCGGCTCAGGTCATGATCTCAGAGTCCTGGGATCGAGTCCCGCATCGGGCTCTCTGCTCAGCAGAGAGCCTGCTTCCCTCTCTCTCTCTCTCTACCTGCCTCTCCATCTACTTGTGATTTCTCTCTGTCAAATAAATAAATAAAATCTTTAAAAAAAAGACAAAAATAAGTAATGAACAGTGAATAATGTTCATTAAGAAGAGAGCATGATTTAAATCTCATAACATTTCATTATAAGGACTCATTCTTTTTATTTAGAATATAATTTCAATTTTTATTGAACTTTGAAGACATTTAGTACCTCACTATTAAAGTGCTTTTTCTAGTGACATCAGTTTTTTTTATATATATATATTTTTTTTTTATTTTTTTATAGACATATATTTTTATCCCCAGGGGTACAGGTCTGTGAATCACCAGGTTTACACACTTCACAGCACTCGCCAATGTCCATAATCCCAACCCCTTCTCCCAACCCCCCTCCCCCCAGCAACCCTCAGTTTGTTTTGTGAGATTGAGTCACTTATGGTTTGTCTCCCTCTCAATCCCATCTTGTTTCATTGATTCTTCTCCTACCCACTTAAGCCCCCATGTTGCATCACCACTTCCTCATATCAGGGAGATCATATGATAGTTGTATTTCTCTGCTTGACTTATTTCGCTAAGCATGATACGCTCTAGTTCCATCCATGTTGTCGCAAATGGCAAGATTTCATTTCTTTTGATGGCTGCATAGTATTCCATTGTGTATATATACCACATCTTCTTGATCCATTCATCTGTTGATGGACATCTAGGTTCTTTCCATAGTTTGGCTATTGTGGACATTGCTGCTATAAACATTCGGGTGCACGTGCCCCTTTGGATCACTATGTTTGTATCTTTAGGGTAAATACCCAATAGTGCAATTGCTGGGTCATAGGGCAGTTCTATTTTCAACATTTTGAGGAACCTCCATTCTGTTTTCCAGAGTGGCTGCACCAGCTTGCATTCCCACCAACAGTGGAGGAGGTTTCCCCTTTCTCCGCATCCTCGCCAGCATCTGTCATTTCCTGACTTGTTGATTTTAGCCATTCTGACTGGTGTGAGGTGATATCTCATTGTGGTTTTGATTTGTATTTCCCTGATGCCGAGTGATATGGAGCACTTTTTCATGTGTCTGTTGGCCATCTGGATGTCTTCTTTGCAGAAATGTCTGTTCATGTCCTCTGCTCATTTCTTGATTGGATTATTTGTTCTTTGGGTGTTGAGTTTGCTAAGTTCTTTATAGATTTTGGACACTAGTGCTTTATCTGATATGTCGTTTGCAAATATCTTCTCCCATTCTGTCAGTTGTCTTTTGATTTTTTTAACTGTTTCCTTTGCTGTGCAAAAGCTTTTGATCTTGATGAAATCCCAATAGTTCATTTTTGCCCTTGCTTCCCTTGCCTTTGGCGTTGTTCCTAGGAAGATGTTGCTGCAGCTGAGGTCGAAGAGGTTGCTGCCTGTGTTCTCCTCAAGGATTTTGATGGATTCCTTTCGCACATTGAGGTCCTTCATCCATTTTGAGTCTATTTTTGTGTGTGGTGTAAGGAAATGGTCCAATTTCATTTTTCTGCATGTGGATGTCCAGTTTTCCCAGCACCATTTATTGAAGAGGCTGTCTTTTTTCCATTGGACATTCTTTCCTGCTTTGTCGAAGATTAGTTGACTGTAGAGTTGAGGGTCTATTTCTGGGCTCTCTATTCTGTTCCATTGATCTATGTGTCTGTTTTTGTGCCAGTACCATGCTGTCTTGATGATGACAGCTTTGTAATAGAGCTTGAAGTCCGGAATTGTGATGCCACCAACATTGGCTTTCTTTTTCAATATCCCTTTGGCTATTCGAGGTCTTTTCTGGTTCCATATAAATTTTAGAATTATTTGTTCCATTTCTTTGAAAAAGATGGATGGTACTTTGATAGGAATTGCATTAAATGTGTAGATTGCTTTAGGTAGCATAGACATTTTCACAATATTTATTCTTCCAATCCAGGAGCATGGAACATTTTTCCATTTCTTTGTGTCTTCCTCAATTTCTTTCATGAGTACTTTATAGTTTTCTGAGAATAGATTCTGTGCCTCTTTGGTTAGGTTTATTCCTAGGTATCTTATGGTTTTGGGTGCAATTGTAGATGGGATTGACTCTTTAATTTCTCTTTCTTCTGTCTTGCTGTTGGTGTAGAGAAATGCAACTGATTTCTGTGCATTGATTTTATATCCTGACACTTTACTGAATTCCTGTATAAGTTCTAGCAGTTTTGGAGTGGAGTCTTTTGGGTTTTCCACATAGAGTATCATATCATCTGCGAAGAGTGATAATTTGACTTCTTCTTTGCCGATTTGGATGCCTTTAAATTCCTTTTGTTATCTGATTGCTGAGGCTAGGACCTCTAGTACTATGTGGAATAGCAGTGGCGATAATGGACATCCCTGCCGTGTTCCTGACCTTAGCGGAAAAGCTTTCAGTTGTTCTCCATTGGGAATGATATTTGCGGTGGGTTTTTCATAGATGGCTTTGATCTTGAGGTATGTGCCCTCTATCCCTACACTTTGAAGAGTTTTGATCAGGAAGGGATGCTGTACTTTGTCAAATGCTTTTTCAGCATCTATTGAGAGTATCATATGGTTCTTGTTCTTTCTTTTATTGATGTGTTGTATCACATTGGCTGATTTGCGGATGTTGAACCAACCTTGCAGCCCTGGAATAAATCCCACTTGGTCGTGGTGAATAATCCTTTTAATGTACTGTTGGATCCTATTGGCTAGTATTTTGGTGAGAATTTTCGCATCTGTGTTCATCAAGGATATTGGTCTATAGCTCTCTTTTTTGATGGGATCCTTGTCTGGTTTTGGGATCAAGGTGATGCTGGCCTCATAAAATGAGTTTGGAAGTTTTCCTTCCATTTCTATTTTTTGGAACAGTTTCAGGAGAATAGGAATTAGTCCTTCTTTAAATGTTTGGTAGAATTCCCCCAGGAAGCCGTCTGGCCCTGGGCTTTTGTTTGGAGATTTTTAATGACTGTTTCAATCTCCTTACTGGTTATGGGTCTGTTCAGGCTTTCTACTTCTTCCTGGTTCAGTTGTGGTAGTTTATATGTTTCTAGGAATGCATCCATTTCTTCCAGATTGTCAAATTTGTTGGCGTAGAGTTGCTCATAGTATGTTCTTATAATAGTTTGTATTTCTTTGGTGTTAGTTGTGATCTCTCCTCTTTCATTCATGATTTTATTTATTGGGTCCTTTCTCTTTTCTTTTTGATAAGTCGGGCCAGGGGTTTATCAATTTTATTAATTCTTTCAAAGAACCAGCTCCTAGTTTTGTTGATTTGCTCTATTGTCTTTTTGGTTTCTATTTCATTGATTTCTTCTCTGATCTTTATGATTTCTCTTCTCCTGCTGGGCTTAGGGTTTCTTTCTTGTTCTTTCTCCAGCTCTTTTGGGTGTAGGGTTAGGTTGTGGACCTGAGACCTTTCTTGTTTCTTGAGGAAGGCTTGTACCACTATATATTTTCCTCTCAGGACTGCCTTTGTTGTGTCCCACAGATTTTGAACCGTTGTGTTTTCATTAACATTTGTTTCCATGAATTTTTTCAAATTCTTTAATTTCCCGGTTGACCCATTCATTCTTTAGAAGGATGCTGTTTAGTCTCCATGTATTTGGGTTCTTTTCAAACTTCCTTTTGTGGTTGAGTTCTAGCTTTAGAGCATTGTGGTCTGAAAATATGCAGGGAATGATCCCAATCTTTTGATACCAGTTGAGTCCTGATTTAGGACCGAGGATGTGATCTATTCTGGAGAATGTTCCATGTGCACTACAGAAGAATGTGTATTCTGTTGCTTTGGGATGAAATGTTCTGAATATATCTATGATGTCCATCTGGTCCAGTGTGTCATTTAAGGCCTTTATTTCCTTGCTGATTTTTGCTTGGATGATCTGTCCATTTCAGTGAGGGGAGTGTTAAAGTCCCCTACTATTATTGTATTATTGTTGATGTGTTTCTTTGATTTTGTTATTAATTGGTTTATATAGTTGACTGCTCCCATGTTGGGGGCATAGATATTTAAAATTGTTAGATCTTCTTGTTGAACAGACCCTTTGAGTATGATATAGTGTCCTTCCTCATCTCTTATTATAGTCTTTAGCTTAAAATCTAATTGATCTGATATAAGGATTGCCACTCCTGCTTTCTTCTGATGTCCATTAGCATGGTAAATTCTTTTCCACCCCCTCACTTTAAATCTGGAGGTGTCTTCGGGCTTAAAATGAGTTTCTTGGAGGCAACATATAGATGGGTTTTGTTTTATCATTCTTATAACCTTTGTCTTTTGATTGGGGCATTTAGCCCATTAACATTCAGGGCAACTATTGAGAGATAAGAATTTAGTGCCATTGTATTGCCTGTAAGGTGACTGTTACTATATATTGTCTCTGTTCCTTACTGATCTACCACTTGTAGGCTCTCTCTTTGCTTAGAGGACCCCTTTCAATATTTCCTGTAGAGCTGGTTTGGTGTTTGCAAATTCTTTCAGTTTTTGTTTGTCCTGGAAGCTTTTAATCTCTCCTTCTATTTTCAATGATAGCCTAGCTGGATATAGTATTCTTGGCTGCATGTTTTTCTCGTTTAGTGCTCTGAAAATATCATGCCAGCTCTTTCTGGCCTGCCAGGTCTCTGTGGATAAGTCAGCTTCCAATCTAATATTTTTACCATTGTATGTTACAGACTTCTTTTCCCGGGCTGCTTTCAGGATTTTCTCTTTGTCACTAAGACTTGTAAATTTTACAAGTCTTTAGGTGACTGGGTGTGGGCCTATTCTTATTGATTTTGAGGGGCGTTCTCTGAACTTCCTGAATTTTGATGCTCGTTCCCTTTGCCATACTGGGGAAATTCTCCCCAATAATTCTCTCCAGTATACCTTCTGCTCCCCTCTCTCTTTCTTCTTCTTCTGGAATCCCAATTATTCTAATGTTGTTTCGTCTTATGGTGTCACTTATCTCTCGAATTCTCCCCTCGTGGTCCAGTAGCTGTTTGTCCCTCTTTTGCTCAGCTTCTTTCTTCTGTCATTTGGTCTTCTATATCACTAATTCTTCTGCCTCATTTATTCTAGCATTGAGAGCCTCCATTTTTGATTGCACCTCATTAATAGCGTTTTTGATTTCAACTTGTTTAGATTTTAGTTCTTTTATTTCTCCAGAAAGGGCTTTTATATCTCCCGAGAGGGTTTCCCTAATATCTTCCATGCCTTTTTCGAGCCCGGCTAGAACCTTGAGAATTGTCATTCTGAACTCTAGATCTGACATATTACCAATGTCTGTATTGATTAGGTCCCTAGCCTTCGGTACTGCCTTTTGTTCTTTTTTTTGTGGTGAATTTTTCTGCCTTGTCATTTTGTCCAGATAAGAGTATATGAAGGAGCAAGTAAAATACTAAAAGGATGGCAACAACCCCAGGAAAATATACTTTAACCAAATCAGAAGAGATCCAAAATCGTGAGGGGGGAGAAAGGGGATAAACAGAGGTTCAAAAAGAAAGCCAAAAAAAGAGAGAAAAAATAAAAGAATTTAAAAAAATAAAACAAAGAAAAATATAAAATGGAAAAAAATATATTAGATAAACTAGTTAAAAAACGTTAAAAAAAGTGTAAAAGTTAAAAAAAATTTTAGCAGAAGAAGAGAGAAAAAATGAAAGAGAAAAATTAAATTAACGGCAAGACTAAAAAAATCACAGGGAAGAAAAAAAAAAAAAAACCTCAGGGAGAAAGCCATGAGTTCCGTGCTTTGCTTTCTCCTCCTCTGGAATTCTGCTGCTCTCCTTGGTATTGCAACCACACTCCTTGGTAGGTGAACTTGGCCTTGGCTGGATTTCTTGTTGATCTTCTGGGGGAGGGGCCTGGTGTAGTGATTCTCAAGTATCTTTGCCCCAGGCGGAATTGCACCACCCTTACCTGGGGCCAGGCTGAGTAATCAGCTAGGGTTTGCTTTCAGAAGCTTTTTTTCCCTGAGCGCCTTCTGCAGAGTTCTGCAGAGTTCCGGAGGACCCGCAGAGTTCCGGAGGACGAGAATACAAATGGTGGCCTCCTGGTCTCCCGCCAGAGGAGCCGATAGCCCGGGGCCCCACTACTCAGTGCGCCCTCAGAGAACAGTGCCCAGTTACTCCCGTCTGCCTGACCTCTGGCTGTGCTCCGAGCTCCCAAGCCTGCGACTGGTTCAAGGTAAGCCCGAGCTGCGAGCTCACTATCGGCTCTGTCTCTGTAGCTGGCTTTCCTGTTCCAATACCTGCAAGCTCTGCGACACTCAGACACCCCCGATCCCTCTGTGACCCTGCGGACCGAGGCCACGCTGACCTCGCGTGGGCCTCGCCCCGGTTTAGCCTCTGCCTCTGGAGCGATGTCCCTCAGCGGAACAGACTTTTAAAAGTCCTGATTTTGTGCTCCATTGCTCCGCCGCTTGCAGGGAGCCGGCCCCTCCCCCCAGGGTCCATCCTCCCGTTGCTTTGGATTCACCTCTCTGCCGGTCCCACCTTTCAGAAAGTGGTTGTTTTTCTGTTTCCAGAATTGCTGTTCTTCTCTTCGATCTGCTGATGGATTTGCAGGTGTTTGCAATCTTTAGATAAGCTATCCAGCTGATCTCCTACTAGCTGATGTAGTCTCAGCCTGCTACTTCTCCGCCATCTTGTGAGAAGTTCTTTATAGATCTTGGGTTTCAGCCCTTTTCTGTAGTGTCATTTTCAAATATCTTCTCCTATCCTCTGGGTTGCATCTTTGTTTTGTTGACTGTTTCTTTTGCGTGCAGAAACTTTTTATCTTGATGAAGCCCCAAAGTTCATTTTTGCTTTTGTTTCCCTTGCCTTTGCAGACCTGTCTTGAAAGAAGTTGTTGTGGCCAATGTCGTAGAGTTTACTGCTTATGTTCTCTTCTAGGGTTTTAATGGATTCCTGTTTCACATTGAGGTCTTTCATCCATTTAGAGTTTATTTTTGTGTATGGTGTACGAGAATGCTTGAGTTTCATTCTTCTGTATATAGCTGTCCAGTTTTCCCAGCACCATTTATTGAAGAGACTTTTTTTCTATTTATTTATTTATTAGCATATAATGTATTATTTGTTTCAAGAGTACAGGTCTGTGATTCATCAGTGTTGCACAATTCACAGCACTCCCCATAGCATATTCCTTCCCCCAAGGTCTATCACCCAGCCACCCCATCCCACTTAGCCCCCTCCCCTCCAGCAATCCTCAGTTTGTGAGACAAACAATAAGACTCTTAATCTCAAGAAGCAAACTGAGGGGACTGTCTTTTTTTTCATTGGATATTTTTTCCTTCTTTGTCAAAGATTAGTTGACCATAGTGTTGGGGGTCCATATCTGGGCTCTCTATTCTGTTCCATTGATTTATCTGTATATATCTATGCTTCAACATGGGAGCAGCCAGGTACATAAGCCGACTGTTAAAATAGACATATTGGTAATAATACATTAATTGTTAGAGATCTCAACACTCCACTCTCAACAATAGACCAAAAAACAAGAGTCCAGGACCTGACGGATTCCCTAGGTAATTCTCCCAAACATTCAAAGAAGAAGTAATACCTATTCTCCTGAAGCTATTTCAAAAAATAAATAGAAGGAAAACTTCCAGACTCATTCTTTGAGGCCAGCATTACCTCGGTCCCAAAACCAGGTAAAGACTTCATCAAAAAGGAGAGTTTCAGACCAGTACCCATGATGAATATGGATGCCAAAATTCTCAACAAGATCCTAGCTGATAGGATCCAACAGTACATGAAAAGGATTATCCATCATGACCAGGTGGGATTTATCCCTGAGATGCAAGGGTGGTCCAACATTTGCAAATCAATCAATGTGATAGAACAAATCAATAATAGAAGAGAGAAGAACCATATGGTCCTCTCAGTTGATGCAGAGAAAGCATTTGAAAAAATACATCATCCTTTCATGATTAAAACTCTGTAGAGTGTAAGGATAGAGGGAACATTCCTCAATTTCATAAAAACCATCTATGAAAAGCCCACAGCAAATACCATTCTCAATGGGGGAAAAGCTGCGAGCCTTCCCCTTAAGATCAGGAATGGTACAAGGATGCCCATTTTCACCACTATTGTTCAACATAGTACTGGAAGTCCTAGCAACTGCCTGTAGGTATCTCTTCCAGTAAGTCATGCTTCTGTCCTAATACTTGTCCATCTCCAATTTTCCAGGGCAGCATCTTGCCCTGTGACCTCAGTTTTCTAACAGATCTAAAAAAAGTTGATTTTCACTTCTTTCAGAGATTTCTTGAGAGGATGTGGGTGATTATTTCCAAACTTTTTACATGCTGACCAGAAACCAAAAGCTCTATTTAAGTGTTTTTCAAGAGAGCAAAGATGCCAGTATTTAAAAACGCACCAACAAGGTGATGGGTATTAAGAGGGCATGTGTTATGATTATGCACTGGGTGTTATATGTAACAAATAAATCATTGAACACTACATCAAAAACTAATGATGTACTATACAGTGACTAACTGAACATAATTATAATTAATTTAAAAATTTAAAAAATAAAAATAAAAACTTCTCAGCAAAATATCAAATCAAGGATAATATCACTTTGTTTTTAATTCCAGTTAATCCAAAGTGTTTTATTAGTTTTCGGTGTACAGTATAGTGATTCAAATCTTCCATGTATCACCCTGGGCTCATTACAACAAGTGTATTTCTTAATCACCAACCCCTATTTAATTCATTCCCGCCCCCCCCCCCCCCATCCCCTCTGGTAGCAGTCAGTTCTCTATAGTTAAGAGTCTGTTTCTTTAACTTTTTTTCCCCTTTGTTTGTTTTGTTTCTTAAATTCCACGTATAAGTGAGATCATATGATACTTGTCTTTGACTTACTTAGCATTATACTCTCTAGTTGCAAATGGCAAGACTTCATTATTTTTTATGGCTGAATAATATTCTATTGTACAACTATACAATGTCAACAGACACTTGAGCTGCTTCCATATCTTGGTTATTGTAAGTAATGCTGCTGTAAACATAAGTGTGCAAGTATCCCTTTCAGTAGTGTTCTTGTATTCTTTGGCAAATAACAGTAGTGTGATTGCTGGATCATAGGTAGTTCAATTTTGAATTTTTTGAGGAACCTCCACTCTGTTTTCCAGATGCTACACCTGTTTGCATTCCAACCCAGAGTGCAAGAAGTCTCCTTTTTCTTTACATCCTCTTCAACACCTCTAATTTCTTGTGTTGTTTATTTTAGCCAATCTGATGGAATGTGAGGTGCATGTAGCTGTCCAGTTTTTTGAACACCATTTGTTGAAGAGACTTTTTCCCATTGCATATTCTTGCTTTTTTTTTTTTTTTTTTTGTCAAAGATTGATTGTATAGCTGTGGGTTTATTTTCTGGGCTCCCTGTTCTGTTCTATTAATCTATGTGTCTGTTTTTCTGCCAGTATCATACTGTTTTGATCACTACAGCTTTTTAATATATAATCTGAAGTCTAGAATTGTGATATTTCTAGTTTTGTTCTTCTTTTTCAAGATTGCTTTGTCTATTTAGGGTCTTTTATGGTTCCATACTAAGTTTAGGACTGTTTGTTCTAATTCTATAAAATGCTCTTAGTATTTTGATAGACCTTGCATTAAATCTTTAGATTGCTTTGGGTAGACATTTTACCAATATTTGTTCTTGCAACCCATGAGCTTGGAATGTCTTTCCATTTTTTTGTATTATCTGAAATTTCTTTCATCATTGTTTTATACTTTTCAGAGTACTTATCTTTTAACTCTTTGAGTTTATTCCTAGGTATTTTATGTTTTTGGTGCAATTATAAATGGGATTGTTTCCTTAATTTCTCTCTGGTGCTTCATTATTAGTGTATACATTATTGACTTATAGAATTAGTGTATACATTATTTTTTAAGGTTTTTTTATTTATTTGGCAGAGCACAAGGAGGGGGAACAGCAGGCAGAGGGAGAAGCAGGACCAGGATCATAACCAGAACCAAAGGCAGATACTTAACCAACTGAGCTAGCCAGGCATCCCAGTGCATACATTATTAATATATAGAATTAGTGTATAAAAATATAGATTTCTGTATGTTGATTTTCTATCCTGTGACTTCACTGAGTCCATTTATCAGTTTTAGTAGTTTTTGGTGGCGTCTTTAGGGTTTTCTATATGTAGTCATCTGCAAGTCAAGTTTAACTCCTTCATTTCTGATTTGGATGCCTTTTATCTCTATTTCTTGTCTGGTTACTGTGGCTAGGACTTCTACTACTATGTTGAATAAAAGTGGGAGAGGATATTGTTGTCTTATTCCTGATCTTTGAGGAAGAGCTTCTAGTTTTTCACCAATGAACATAATGTTAGCTTTAGGCTTTTTCACATTTCATATTTTTCATATTTTGAGATGTTCCCTCTAAACTTACTTTGTTGAGAGTTTTTAAGAAGGGGTGTTGTATTTTGTCAAATGCCTTTTCTGTATTTTTTGAAATGAACATAAGGTTTTTATCCTTTCTTTTGTTAATGTGATGTGTTATGTTGATTTGCAAATATTGAACCACCCTTGCATCCTAGGAATAAATCCCACTTGATCATGGTGAATTTTTTTTAATGCATTGTTGGCTCTCATTTGCTAGTATTTTGTTGAGGATTTCTGTATCTATGTTCTTCAGAGATACTGCTCTATAGTTCCCTCTTTTGTGTGTGGTGTTTATATCTTTGGTATCAGGGTAATGCTAGCTTCATAGAAGGGATTTAGAAGTTTTCTTTCTATATTTTGGAATTGTTTGAGAAAAACAGGTATTAACTCTTCTTCAAATGTTTGGTAGAAATCATCTGTGAAACCATCTGATCCTGGTTTTTTTTTTCTTTCTGATTCAATTGAATTAGTAATGAATGGTCTGTTCAAATTTTCTATTTCTTCCTGCTTCGGTTTTGGTAGGTTATGTTTCTAGGAATACACCCATTTCTCCCATGTTGTCCAATTTGTTGGCATATAATTTTTCATAATGTTCTCTCATAATTGTTTGTATTTCTGTTGTGCTGGTAATTATTTCTCCTCTTTCAAGATTTTATTTGATTCCCCCCTTCACTTTTAATGAGTCTGGCTAGTTTATCAGTTTTGTTGATGTTTTCAAAGAACCAGTTCCTGGTTTCATCAATCTGTTCTATTTATTTTGTTCCTCTTCTCACCTTTATTATTTCTTCTACTGATTTTGGATTGGATTTGTTCTACTTTTTCTAGTTCCTTTGGATAAAAGGTTAGGTTGTTTATTGGAGATATTTCTTGCTTCCTGAGGTAGGCCTGTATTACTATAAACTTCCTTCTTAGAACTGTTTTTTGTATCCCAAAGATTTGGGACCGTTGGGCTTTCATTTTTACTTGTCTCTATGTATTTTTTGATTTTCCATTTGATTTCTTGGTTGACCCATTCACTGTCTAGTAGTGTATTATTTAACCCTCATGAGTTTGTGTTCTTTCCAGATTTTTTCTTGTGGTTGATTTCTAGTTTCATAGCATTGTGGTTGGAAAAAATGCATAGTGTATGGCTTCAGTTTTATTGAATTTGTGAAGATATATTTTGCGACCTGTGATCTATTCTGGAAAATGTTCCATGTGCACCTGAAAAAATGTGTATACCGCTATTTTAGGATGTAATCTTATGAATATATCTGTTACATCTAGTTCAATGTATCATTCAAAACCACTATTTCATTGTTGATTTTCTATCCATTGATGTAGTAGGGTGTTAAAGTCCCCTACTATTATTGTATTACTATCAATTTCTTCTTTTATTTTTGCTAATAGGTGCTTTATGTATCTAGGTGCTTCCATGTTGGGTCCATAAATATTTACAGTTGTTGTATTTCTTGTTGGACTGTTCTTTTTATGATTATGCAGTATTTTTTGTATGTGATTACCGTCTTTAAGTCTATTTTGTCTGATGTAAGTATTGCTATCCTCAGTTTTTTCCCCACCTCCATTTAACTGATAAATGCTTTTTCATTCCTTCATTTTCAATCTACATGTGTCTTAAGTCTGAAATAAGTTTCTTGTAGGCAGCAAATAGATGGGTCTTGCTTTATTATCCATTCCATCATTCTGTGTCTTTTTACTTTTTATTTATTTATATTTAAGTCCAACATAGGGCTTGAACTCAACAATCCTGAGATCAAGACTTGAGCTGAGATCTTGTGTCAGTTACTCAACTGAGCCCCCCAGGCACCATTCTGTGGCTTTTTATTGTAGCAGTTAGTTCATTTACATTCAAATTAGTTACTGATAACTGTGTACTTACTGCCATTTTGTTACTTGTTTTATAGTTCTTCTTTTAGTTTGTTTTCTTTTTCCTCTTGAAGTTTGCTGGCTTTTAGTGATATACGTGAATTCCTTCTTTTTTTTTTTTTTTTTTACATATCTATTACTGGTTTTTTGATTTGTAATTATCATTACGTTGATGTATAACATCTTGTGTGTATAACAAACTGTATTAAATTAAAGTTTTCCTAAGTTTCAACCCATTTTAAAAGCACTATATTTTTACTCCACTCCTTCCCACATTTTAGGTGTATTGTTATCCTTTTATTTTGTGAATCCCTTGACTGATTTTGTAGATATTTTTACTGCTTTTGTGCTTCCTACTTTTCTTACTCCTACTTACGGTCTTCCCTTTATACTCAAAGAATCCCCTCTAACATTTTTTGTAAGGCTGGCATAATCATGATGAATTCCTTTAAATTTTTTTTTGTCTGGGAACCTTTATCTCTTTCTGTTCAGCATGACAGCCTTGCAGGACACAGTATTCTTGGTTGCAGTTTTTTTTTTCTTTTAGCACTTTAAATATATCATGCCACTGTCTACTGGCCACAGATTCTGCTGAAAAATCAGGCTATAGTATTAAGAAGTTTCCCGTATAGGTAATTGCTTCATTTTCTTGTGCTGCTTTTAATATTCTCTTTTTATAACTCGTTTTTGCCATTTCAATTGCTATGCATCTTGGTATGGACCTCCTTGGCTTGTTGGGCACTCTCTGTGTCCTGGATCTGGATTTCTATTTCCTTCCCCAAATTAGGGTATTTTTCAGCTATTGTTCAAAATTTCTGCCTCCATTTCTCTCTCTCACTTCCTCCTGGGATCCCTATAATGTGAATGTTGTTACTCTTGATGGTGTCACTGAGTTCCCTTATTCTATCCTCATTCTTTATTAATCTTTTTTTCTTTACCCCATTTGGCTTGATTGCTTTCTATTACTCTGTCTTCCAGGTTGCTGGTCCATTATTTTGCTTCCTTTAATCTGTTATTTAGTCCCTCTAGTATTTTTAGTTTCAGCTATTGAGTTCTTTATCTCTGATCAGTTATTTTTTGTTTTCTAACTCTGTTGAAAGTCTAACTGAAATCTTCCACTCTTAAGTTCAGTGAGTATGTTTATGGCTATTGCTTTAAATTCACTATCAAGCATGTTACTTGTCTCTGTTTTGTTTGGCATTCTTGCTGTGATTTTGTCCTGCTTTTTCATTGGGTGTATATTATTCTGTCTCCTCATTTTCTCTAAATTTCTGTATCTGTTTGTATATATTAGGAAAGTCAGCTGTCTCTTACTCTCTTTTTTTTTAAGATTTTACTTATTTATTTGACAGAAATCACAAGTAGATAGAGAAGCAGGCAGAGAGAGAGAGGGGGAAGCAGGCTCCCTGCTGAGCAGAGAGCCTGATGCGGGACTCGATCCCAGGACCCTGAGATCATGACCCGAGCCGAAGGCAGCAGCCTAACCCACTGAGCCACCCAGGCGCCCTCTTACTCTCTTTTTTTAAAAAATTCTTTAAAAACTTTTTATTTAAGTTTAATTAACATATAATGTATTATTAGTTTCAGCAGTATAGGCCTATGATTCATCAATCTTACATAATACTCCGTGCTCATTACATCATATGCCCTTCTTAATGTCCATCACCCAATTAACCCATCCCTCTACCTCCTTCCTCTCCAGCAACCTTCAGTTTGTTTCCTATGGTTGAGTCTTTTGTGTGTTGTCTCCCTCTGTGGTTCTGTCTTGTTTTATTTTTTCCTCTCCTACTCTATGATCCTGTTTTATTTCTAAAATTCCACATATCAGTGAGATTCCGTGCTAATTGCCCTTCTCTGATTGACTTACTTCATATAGCATAATACCTCTAGTTCCATCCACATCATGCAAATGGCAAGCTTTTGTTCTTTTTGATGGCTGAATAATATTTAATTGTAGACATATATCACATTTTCTTTATCCATTCATCTATTGTTTATCCATCTATTGATGGACATCTAGGATCTCTCCATATTTTGGCTATTTTGGACATTGTTGCAATAAATATTGGAGTGCACATACCCCTTTGGATCACTACATTTGTCTCTTTAGGGTAAATACCCAGTAGTGCAATTGCTGGGTCATGGAGTAGGTCTATTTTCAAATTTTGAAGAACCGCTATACTGTTTTCCACAGTGGCTGCACTAGCTTGTACTCCCACCAATGGCCTAGGAAGGTTCTCCTTTCTCTGTATCTTTGCCAACATCTGTTGTTTCCTGACTTACTAATTTTAGCTATTCTGACTGGTGTGAGGTGGTATCTCACTGTGGTTTTGATTTGTCTTTCCCTGATGCTGAGTGATATTGAGCATTTTTTCAGAGATTTGGATCTCTTCTTTGTAGAAATGTCAGTTCCTGTCTTCTGCCCATTTCTTTATTGTTTTTTGGGTGCTGAGTTTCATTAGTTACAGATTTTGCATACTAACCCTTTATCTGATATGTTATTTGCAAATATCTTCTCCCATTATGTTGGTTATCTTTTGGTTTTATTGATTTTTTCCTTTGCTGTGCAAAAGCTTTTTATCTTGATGAAGTCCTAAGTTCATTTTTGCCTTTGTTTCCCTCGCCTTTGCAGATGTGTCTAGCAAGAAGTTGCTGCGGCCAGGATCACGGAGGTTGCTGCCTGTGTTCTCCTCTAGGATTTTGATGGACTCCTATCTCACATTTAGGTTCTTCATCCATTTGGGTTCTATTTCTATTTATGGTGTAAAGAAATGGTCCAGTTTCATCCTTCTGCCTGTGGCTGTCCAGATTTCCCAACACCATTTGTTGAAGAGACTGTCTTTTTTCTATTGGATATTCTTTCCTTCTTTGTCGAAGATTAGTTGCTCATAGAGTTGAGGGTTCATTTCTGAGTTCTCTATTCTGTTCCATCGATCTATGTGTCTATTTTTGTGCCAGTACCATACTGTTTTCCTGAGTATAGCTTTGTAATAAAACTTGTCCGGAATTATGATGCCACCAGCTTTGGTTTCCTTTTTCAACTTTCCTTAGGTTATTTGGGTTCTTTTTTTTCTGGTTCCATACAAACTTTAATATTATTTGTTCCAGCTCTGTGAAAAAAGTGGATGGTATTTTGAAAGTGATTGCATTGAATGTGTAGATTGCTCTAGGTAGCATAGACATTTTCACAATATTTGTTTTTCCAAATGTTCCCTGAGCATGGAATGTTTTCCCATTTCTTTGGGAAAAAATTCTTTCTTAATTTCTTTCATGAGTATTCTATTGTTTTCTGAGTACAGATCCTTTGCCTCTTCGGTTCACTTGCTTCCTAAGTGTAGTATGGATTTTGGTGCAATTGTAAATGGGACCAACTTTTTAATATCTTTTTCTTCTCTTTGCTCTTATATAGAAATGCCACTGATTTCTGTGCATTGCTTTTGTATCCTGCCACATTGATGAATTCCTATATGAGTTCTGGCAATTTTGAGGTGGAGTCTTTTGAGTTTTCCACAGAGAGTATTATGTCATCTACAGAGAGTGAGAATTTGACTACTATTTTGCGGATTTGGAGGCACTTTATTTCTTTTTATTGTCTGGTTGCTGAGGCTAGGACCTCTAGTACTGTGTTGAACAGCAGTGATGATAGTGGATATCCCTGTCGTGTTCCTGACAATAGCAGAAAAGCTGTTTTTGCCATTGAGAATATTTGTTTTGGGATTTTTCATAGATCGCTTTATGACATTGATATATAGTCTGTCTATCCCTACACTGTAAAGAGTTTTAATCAAGAAAGGATTTGGTACTATGTCAAAAGCTTTTTCTGCACCTACTGAGAGTATCATATGGTTCTTGTCCTTTCTTTTATTTATATAGTATATCACATTGTTGATTGATTTGCAGTTGTTGAACCATGCTTGCAGTCCAGGAATAAATCCCACTTGGTTGTGGCGAATAATCTAATGTACTGTTGGATCCTATTGGCTAGGATCTTGTTGAGTATTTTTGCACCCATGTTCTTCAGGGATATTGGTCTGTAGTTCTTCTTTTTGTTGGGGTCTTTGTCTGGTTCTGAGATCAGGGTAATGCTGGCCTCCTAGAACAAGTTTGGAAGTTTTCCCTCCTTTTCTGTTTTTTGGAACAGCTTCAAGAGAATAGGTATAATTTCTTCTTTAAATGTTTTTTTTTTTTAATTCCCCTGGGAAGCAATCTGGCCCTTGACTCCTGTTTGTTGGGAGGTTTTTGAGTACTGTTTTAGTTTCCTTGCTGGTTATTGGTCTGTTCAGACTATCTTTCTTCTTGTTCAATCTTGGTAGTTTATAAGTGTCTAGAATGCGTCCATTTCTTCCAGATTGCCCAGTTTGTTGGCATATAGTTGCTTGTAATAAGTTCTAACAATTGTCTATTTCCTTGGTATTGGTCCTGATTCCTCCCCCTTTGTTCATTATTTTATGAGTTTCTTTTCCCTTTGGATAAATATGGCTAGAGGTTTATCAATCTTATTCTTTCAAAGAACCAGCTTCTAGTTTCGTTGATCTTTTCTACTGCACTTCTAGTTTCTATTTCATTGATTTCTGCTCTAATCTTAATTCAGTTCTCCTGCTTGGTTTAGGCTTTATTTGCTGTTCTTCCTCCAGATCCTTTAGGTGTAAGGTTAGCTTGTGCATTTTGGGATTTCTTTTGAGAGAGGCTTGGATGGCTAGGTTCTTCCCTCCAAGGACTGCCGTTGCAGTATCTCATAGGTTTTGAACCAATGTATTTTCATTTTCATTGGTTTGCATGAATTAAGTTCCTCTTTAATTTACTGGTTGACCTATTCATTCTTTCACAGGATGCTTTTTAACCTCCAAGTGTTTGTGTTCCTTCCAAATTTTTCCTTGTGGTGAGTTCCAGTTTCAAAGTAAAGTGGTTGAAAGTATGCAGGGAATAATCCCAGTCTTTTGGTCTGTTGAGACCTGATTTGTGACCCAGTATGTGACCTATTCTGGAGAAAGTTCTGTGTTCATTGAATCAGAATGAGTATTCTCTTGTTTTAGGATAGAATGTTCTGTATGTATCTACAAAGTCCATCTGGTCAAATGTGTTCTTCAAGCTCTTGTTTCTTTGTTGATATGCTTAGAGGATCTGTCTGTTGCTGAGAGTGGAGTGTTGACGTCTCCTACTATTAATTTTTTTTTATTAATATGATTGTTTATTTTGGTTATTAGTTGGTTTATGTAGTTGGCTGCTCCCATGTTGGGGGAATAGATATTTATAGTTGTTAGGTTTTCTTGATCGATAGACCCTTTAAGTATGATATAGTGTCCCTTTTCATCTCTTACTGCAGTCTTTGGTTTAAAATCTAATTTGTCTGATATGAGAATTGCTACCCCAACTTGCTTTTGAGGTCTGTTGGCACAGTAGATGGTTCTCCATCCCCTCACTTGAATCTGGAGGTGTCTTTAGGTTCAAAATTAGCCTCTTGTAGACAGTATATGAATGGGTCCTTTAGACACAGTCTGAAACCCTGTGTCTTTTGATGGGAGCATGGGGCCCATTCATTTTGAGAGTAGCTATTGAAAGATAGGAATTTAGTGCCACTGTATTGCCTGTTTCTATAGGTTGCCTCTCTTAATTTCTGGTCTATATTACTCTTGGGGTCTCTCTTCGCTTACAGAATCCCCCTTAATATTTCTTGAAGGGTGGTCACAGATCCTTTCAGTTTCTGCCTGTCCTGGAAGCTCTTTATCTATATTCTGAATGACATCCTTGCTGGATAAAGTATTCTTGGCTGCATTTTCTTTTCATTTAGTACCCTTAATATGTCTTGTCAGCCCTTTCTGGCTTGCCAGGTCTCTGTGAATAGGTCTGATGTTATTCTGATGTTCTCCCTCTGTAGAATTCTCTTCCCCCTAATTGCTCTCAGGATAGCTTCCTTGGCTCTAAAGATTTACAAGTTTCACTATTATACGTCGGGGTGTTTATTTTTATTGATTTTGGGAGAGTTCCTCTCAGCCTCTTGGACATGAATACTTGTTTCCTTCCCCAGATTAGGGAAGTTCTCAGCCATGATTTGCTCAAATATACCTTCTAATCCCCCATCCCACTCCCTCGGGGATCCCAATAATTCTGGTATTGGAACATTTCATGGCATTTTTGATCTAAGTGTTTTCATGGGCTACTAGCTGCCTATCCCTATCTTCCTCAGCTTGCTTCCTTCCTATCAACTTATCTTCTAGATCACTGATTCATTCTTCTGCCTCATTTACTCTGGCTGTTATAGTATCCGTTTAGACTGCATCTCATTGATAGTGTTTTTAGGTTTGGCCTGATTAGATCTCATTTCTGCCCTTTGAAATTCTATATTGTCACTAATAGTTTTTTTATTGACTTTATGATTACTATCCTGAAGTCTGTCTCTCACATCTTGCTTATAGCCATATCCATTAGTTCTGTGGCAGAGGACTTTGTCTCTGGTTCTTTTCTTTGTTGGGAATTCCTCCTGGTCATTCTGTTGAGGGATGATTGAGCAAATGAACAGTCTAAAATAACAACCATAGTCCATGCAAAGTGCTCCTTAGAAAAAATCCGAAGTGGTCAAAAGTTATCACAGATATGCCACCAAAGCCAAGATGATCCAAAACAATAAAACAATAAAAAAGTAAATAAAAATAAAAATAAAAAATAAATTAAACATAAATATAATAATAAGTAATAAATAATAAATGAAAATTAAAAATAAAAAAGAGGGGGTGGGGCAAGAGATTATAATCTCTCAGGGTAGACAAAGCAGGGTGATCTTTCTATTCCTGATTGATTTTTGGTCTGTGTGTTAGAATACAATATTGCAGAGAAATCAGAACTTATATATATACCCTGATAACATTGAATAGCATGAAGAATGGGCTAGTATAGGGCATAAATCTATAAAATATAACATGTCAAAAAATACAAGTTAAGGAACTTAAAAGAATAGGTTGGGAAATAATATTTCAAACGGGAACAAGGTAAAGAGAAAAAAGGAAAAAAAAGAAAAAAACAAAAGAAACTAAAAAAGAAATGTAAAATTTTAGCCTAAAGTATAAACGTGTTGTGAGGGAACACCTGGCTCTCCCTATATTATTTCTCCCTGGTACTGGAGTTTAACAGTCCTTTGGAAAATAAACTTATTATTCACCTGTTCTTTCAGTCTGTCTTCTAGAAAGAGGCCTGCTCCTTTCCTTCTCAGGTGTCTTTGCCTGTGCGGAGTTGCCCCACTCCTTGTCAGAGGAATAGGCTTAATATGAGCTGATTAGCTGTGTGGCTTTTGTTCCCTGGTGTCTTTCCACTTCTCTTTAGAGGGTCAGAGCAAATATGGCTGTGTGGGAATCTCTGGCCCAGAGCTGCAGTGTCACCGTCTCCCCTCCTTTAACAAATCCTCCAGGTCAAACCATCTCCACCTCTGCACATACCACACTTCACAGATTCATGCAATTCGTGCCTGCCACACCTTTTCCAGGAGAGTCATGGGGACCCATGAGTATCTCTGCTTTATGACTTTGCAGTGGTTCTCAACTATGGGCTTGCACATATACCCTGTTCCACAGCTCCCGGATCATGCTGGGTGCTGCCCCAGTATCACTTTGGGGGTCACAATGCTCTGAGAATTGTTGCCCAGGTGTGGGTGCATGCTCTTTGTGTGCCAAACCGCCGAATCCTGCAGCTTCTGGGGGAGTTATTGTCTCTGTGCTTTGTAACTCCACGACTCCTAGTGGCCATGGGCTTGCTCATGCACCTTCTTCCACAGCTCCTTGGTCATGTTGAGGGCTGCTGCAATGTCCTTTCATGGGCTACATTATCCTGAGAGCTCTCCCTACCATGGGGGCAAGCTGTTTTAATATCTTCTCTAGGATGTTAAAAAGCCCGCACCTTCTCATCCTTTTCAGGGTGGTCAGGCAGAGGGCAGTCTCCCTACTAACTCTGCTCACAGCTTATGGTGACTGGAACTGAGAATCCCTTCTGGGATCACTGACCCTAACTAGTCTCCCTGCTCCACTGCAGTCTATCAGTTCAGGCTCCTTTGTTCATTCTGAGAATCCTAGAAACCTGAGACCACAATTATCCACCTAGAATTCTGCCCTATTCATCCTTTGTGCCCTTTTCAGAAGGAGGTGCCTCTCACTAGAGCAATATTTCCAACGGACCCAATTTTTTGCTCCAGTGCTGTATCACTTTCCAGTGGCCAGCGTATGGAGGCTCCCTCCCCACTCTGTTTACCTTGACATATTTCCCCCAAAGATTCAAGTATCCATACCTCCTACTTGCAAAAAGTAGTCATTTTTCTCTTTGTGGGATCTAGATAAATCTTCTTACATCTTAGTTTGCATTCATGCGTATTCAGAATGGTTTGATAGATACACAGCTAAATTTGAGGGACCAGATGAAACAAGGTCCCCAACTCTGCTGCCATCTACCTCCCTCCTGGCCCAACATGGGTTCAAGCCTTTACTCTTCTGATGTTTGGTTCTACCCCTTAACGTGGCCTAGTTGTTACCTGTGTAATCCCTTCATACTTTGCACATTGTGGGGGCGGTATACATTGTTCTCATTCCTCATTCCCCTCTGCCTCCAATACTCAATCCTTTCGATTCCTCATTCCCCTCTGCCTCGCACATATACTGAGAATTCAGTATATCTGTTGAGCAACTGGATTGACAGATGAGAATATCATCAATATGTGCCTCATGGACTATTAAGCTGGAATAGACCTTTGAGTGAGTAACAGTGTTCCTTTTTAGATTTTTTTTCTCCCTTTATCTAAACTTCAGTCATTATTTAACCTCCTCCTCCTAGCTGTGGACTAAAAAAGGGACATCTTTGCATAAAATATATTCCATAATTCTTTGCTTTGTCTCATTTCCCTTGTGGTTTTTACATTCTTTGGGCATTATTTGTTTTCATGTCCCTGAAGTAATGTTTTCTTTTTAAAGAGTTCTAACCCAGAGGACATTCCAAAGACAGTGATACTTCTGACTCATTATTTAAAAAAAAAAATTACATAATTTTAGAAAAAGATCGCATTTTACATTTTGTTAAGGGACTTGCAGAGGGAAAGGATAGTTGAGTAATTAGGAGATTAAGGTTTATTTATTTATTTTTACCTTGACTTTATTGTCTTTCCCTTCTTACCTTCCGTAGGGGCAAGTCCTGAAATAATAATGTAAAATGGGGACATGAAGTAATTCTACAAACTTGATGCTCCCTTTATGTTCATGGTCAGGACCTGCCTAAATAAATATAATTTCTTAAGAATTAGAAATTCTCTTGACATGGTTATATGGAGCATAGATAAGGTATTTGATAGATTACTCTTCAACCAGGAACCTTTCTGTCATCTACACAGGTATCATGGAGAATAAGATTTTATTTTCAGCCATTGGATTTTCAACCATTAGATTATCAGTTGAGGATTATTAATATTTAAAAAACAACAGTATCATGAACTGCTTGTATCCAGCTTCAGCTTTTATCTTCATTCCATCAATCTTATAACAAGACCTGCCTATCTGAATCATGAATGCTGGGCTCTCTGGTCAGTTGGTTTTTCTTCTAATGCTTGGTTTTCCTTTGCTTAGTCTCTTTTTTACTTTCATTGAAAAGTTCAATTTGTTAGACCTGTTTTAGCCACTCTTTCCTTTTTTTTTCACTCCTGAAAAGAAATGGCCCTATATCATGGTTTGGAGCAGGATGCTGTTAAGTTACCTCATTCTAAAATACTGTGGACATCCGGGAGCTATCACAAGACAGTATCATAGGAGACAATGGAGGCAGGTAGAGGCAATGCCTATCAGAATAATGAAGGATCATAATTGCTCTTTGAAGGGTTATTAGCTTTTGGAGAAACTTTTGGATGAATGACAAATTGCAATTATTATTTCTTTTTTTATTGTAAGAATGATAGTAAACAGTTTGGCATGGTTACTATGTTCTAGGCACTGTTCCAATATTCTACTTTACCTATAATATTAAATTCTCACAGCAGCCAAGCACAGCCAAGCACAAGTAATAGGGACTGTTAACAACCCTATTTTACAGATGAGGAACCTGAGGTACAGGGAAGTTAATTCACCCAAGGCCATGCAGCACAAGGGAAATAGAAGTTTAGACATTCATGGGTTCATTGAATAGGTATGAAGGTCATGGAGACCAACACCTTTATTAAAAAAACAATAATGCAAGGGGTAAAGGGCTTCTCCAGGACACACAGCTAGCATGTGGCAGGGTTACGAATCCTATCTAGGAACCCTGACTTGATCCTGGTGTTTTTCAGTTGTGCCACTCTGCTCTCTCCATTGCTAGAAGCACTGAGAGGTCTCATGATATCAGTACTCTACCTTTCAGCTTCTGTTATTATTGACTCTTCTTTACTACCTCCTTCCTTCAGGAATGTTTAATTTTTTTACAATCTTAATTTTACAAATTATTGAACTTTGTAAATGGAGAATACAGCCAATTCAAGACATGGTGCAAAAGTCAATGTAAAGTTGGGGAAAATCTCCTGCCTTTTTATCTGAAACTCCAAATATAACATGAATTGTTTCCATTTCTTTTTTTCTTCTCATTTCCTCCTCCTTATAGCCTTAAAAAAGTGATGGATGTCTGAAGAATAATTTCTTCTCTGCCATCAAAAGCATTTCACACTGTGGTGCTTCATGTTGTTTTACTTTTATAATAGAAAAGCATATAAGAACAAAAATTCAGTGTGAAAGGAACACAAACACATCACTAATAATCAAATCAGAGGCTACAACAAGAGTGGAAATATGACTGAGTTATAAGTATTTCCCTTTTTTTAAATGCAAGTTACTGTATACTCGTAGATTTTTATTTACTTTTATTAGTCAATTAGAGTCCTTCTTTTTGACTAAATTTGGCCGTAGAAGCCTCTTTAATTAGTTTCTTTATCTTTTTTTTTTAAAGAGAGTGAGAGCATGTACATTGAGGTGGGGAGGGATGGCAGAGGGAGAGAATCTTTAAGCAGACTTCTTGCTAAGCTTGGAGCCAGACATGGGGCTCAATCCTGTGACCATGAGATCATGACCTTGAACCCAAACCAAGAGCCAGATACTTAACTGACTGAGCCACCCAGGCATTTGTTCCTCTGTCTTTTTGACATATTCCCATTAATCTTAAAGTCTTCTTGCTTTCTATGACAATAAGATGTCCCTAAGAGATGTATTTGCCAGATTTTTTTTCTTTTTGGTAGTGTGTGTGTGTGTGTGTGTGTGTGTGTGTGTGTGTGTGTAAACATGGAAAGGGCACTTTAGATTTTATGAATTTTAGAACTCCTTAAGAAATTTAAAAGTCATTGTTTAGATCATTGCAAGTTGCAGTTTTAAAAAATAGAACTCCGGTCTTCAAGAGCAGTATTTTTAGAGTGGAATCTTAATTGGGAAATGGAATTTATAAATTTTCTAAATCAAGGGTTTTCTCTTTTTCAACTTTTTGACTCATTTCCCTCTTTGCTGAGAGAAGAGAACAAATACACTGATAATTGCTTACTAAGGAAATTTCACATGAAAACAAATGGAAAGAATTTTCAGATACTGATCCTACCCAGAAAGTGGTGAAAAGGCATATTCAATATTCTGTCCCCTATGGTCTTCTTTACTGCATAATCAAAAGGCTCTCCCTCCACTCTACCCTGGCGTCTCTACTACTGTTGGCTAGAGGTACAAGGAGCTATTTACTTCAAAGTCAGACATGCCTAGAGTCACATTTTAACTCTCTTCTTAATAAACCTTTGTAGCATTTGAGGTCCCCCCCCCCATCTATAAAGTGAAACAAAACTACTCTTAGAAGCAGCTAAAAGTGAGGATATAAAGACCAATTCTACACAGTACAAGTACAGGAACTGAAGCACAGCAAGTGTTCAGTAGTTGTTGAATTCCTTCTACCTTGTATTATATTTACACATTCAGGATATGTGTATGCCTCATTTCTCTAAGGTTTATTAAATATAACAAAACTACAGAAACTGCATAAAATGAACATTTAATGAACTATAAAATGAGTGTTCTTTTGGACATCATCTATGGGAAATGGTCTTGTCTTCCTCCGTTGGATGAGTTATGGTGCCAAATAGTATATTCACACTGTATTTGAATGTTTGACTTAGAATAATATTAAGACATAACTTTTTAAGAACATTTCTGATTAATAATAGACATTTCTATAGCTGCCTAGCTGACTAGACTGACTAGACTGACTAGCTACACACATGAAGCTGTGGCATTGACAATTCTTGACATTGCTGTTTGGGACCTGTGAGAGAAGCTTATTTCATTAAGATTGTCTGTGCCATGGCCACAGATGCAGGGAGGAAACATCCTATGCATACAGCCTTGGTCACCATGGACAGTCATGCATGGGAGGGTCCTCATCAGAATGATGTCAGTTGTCTGCAACTTGCCAAATCATGTTCTATACTTTTTCTATAATTTTCACATTCCATTATGTTTTGAATTTTTTTATTAAAAATAGATTTTCTTTCTTTCTTTCTTTCTTTTTTTAAGAAAATGTGCATGTGAATCTTATTTCTGGCTGTAATTCATTTTTGACAGCTTTTTTGGTCTACTTTAATCTGAATGTGCCCTGTGGACTCTTATGGTGCTGTATGGTCTTTTAAGTTCAATAACCCCAATATAGGTCATTATATCATAGGGATAGTAACTGAGTAGGCAGTGAGATTGACATGGAAGGAGAGGAGAGAAGTTCAAGACCCACAAAGAGGCTGATTTTCTGAATATCTACCTTCCATAATCCCAGATTTGTACCAGAGATGCAAGCTAGCTCTCATTTCCTGACACTCTTTGTAAAATATGCTAATAGTCTGGCAGTCTTGTCCGTTCAGAAGCTGACCTGCTGAAGGTAGGTTTGACTATTTTGAATAAACTGCAAACAGATTTGTTGGCTAGTTACATACTAGCATTTGGAAAACATTCCAGGTTCAATCAAATGTCTGTATGTACAGTTCACAAACCAAACGACACAAAAATTAAAAGGTCAACTAATGGAATTTACAGGCAAGCTCAGACTTTGCCAGCTTTGTAGGTTAAGCGTAAGCAGCAAATTAAAAAGAGACGAGTAAAGATGAGGAATGTGGTAGGCATGGAAGAAGGTGAAGAGTGGGTCTTATAGGCACTTTAGTGAAATTCTTGAACACTTAATGGCAAGTGCCTAATTGCAAAATGAGACATTCGTTACCCCAGAGGGAGATCATTGCCTTTGGATATCTAGATTCTGGGATCTGTATTCTTTCCCATTTAAAACAAAACCGACCAACCACCCCCCCTCCAAATTTTCCTAAAATCCTTTATGTAAACACCTGGACCCAGGCAAAAGGTTATTAGTGAGCATTTCTGAACTCTCCAGCCAATCAAGGCAGTGATACAATTCTCATTGCTTGATAAGTTTAACAATTCTTCAGAAGAGTTTTCCCCAGACTTAATTTTAAAAGGAAGTAACACCTAACTGCTGTCTTGTTGGGGTCCAGTATATAGGGGCTTGAGGTACATGTATTAAGACCCCTTCCCATCAGCTCTGGGAAGGATGGCTTTGGGGTCAAAGCCATCGATATTCATAAGTAGGTCATTTCCCACCATTTAAAATACATACTCACCAAAAAAAAAGCTCAAGAAGCCTATGCAGTATATTCTCATATTGATACTATAAGAAGTTCCAAAGTTTCATTGTAACAGTGAGATAAGGCAATCTTCCATGCATCAAAAATCAGCATCAAGAAAAAACCATTGGTTAAGAGTTTAGAGTTTTTCATTCCAGTATAATTTACAAGCATTTAAGTACATATTTATTGTTTTATAAAATTGGGATTATGCTTTAAGAATATATGCCCTACATTTTTTCTAATATTATAATTTATGGCATTAGATAGTCACTGATAACATGAGTTTTTTTAAAAGATTTATTTATTTTAGAGGGAGAGAGAACACATGAGCAGGGGAGGGACAGAGGCAGAGGGAGAGAGCAAATCTCAACCAAACTCCCTGCTGAATGCAGAGCCTGACATGGGACTTCCTCTTACACCCCTGAGATTATGACCTGACCCAAAATCAAAAGTCAGACGCTTAACTGACTGAGTGACCCAAGCACCCCTAAGAACATGAATTATTAAGGGCTGAATAGTATAGTTTTATATAGATGTCTGAGAATTTATTAATGCTCTCCTTTTGTTAAATGAGATCTTACCATTTTTTGCCTTCATAAAATATTCATTTTTGCGCATTAGTCTATTTGTGAATTTTTTAGGATAAATTAGTGTAAGTTAAATTACTGGTTAAATACATACATTTTTAATAAACAACTTCAGAATGCTTCCAAAAAGCTGACTCCAATTGTAATTCCTGTAGGACTATGGGAGGTTGTCTGTTTCAATGTGCTCTCCCAACATTAAGTGTTAACTGTTAAAGAAGAAAAATTGCAGATTCATACTTAAAACATGGTATCTTACTTTACTTTTTATTTCTTTGAATCCCTGAGAAATTTAATTTTTCCATATACTTGCATTCCTATATTATTGTTTTTGGCTTACTCTGTACCGTAGAAAGTGATTCTCTTTGCATACTGGCTTCCCTAATGAGCATGAGTGATGAGGCAATCATAGTTTATAACTAACTGCAAACCCAGGTGAAGGACAGCCTTTCTTATAGATTTGCTTATTAGATCAATAGCTTTTTAAAAAAAGATTTGAGAGAGAACGTGCATGAGCAGGTTGGGGACGGGCAGAGCAAGAGAAAGAATCCCAAGTGGACTCCCTGCCAATCACAGAGCCTGACGTGGGGGTTGATTCCAGGACCCCAAGATCATAATGCAAGCTGAGATCAAGAGTCGGACACTCAACTGACTAAGCCACCCAGGTGCCCCTAGATCAATAGCTTTTATGTCTATTTAACGAACATCTGTCCTAACCTTCTGTTCCTTATTCTTTCTCTCACAGTTACAAATGATGGTGCATAATATGCTTTAGTCAGTTATTAAGAAATCTGATGGGAATATTTTTTCTTACGATGAATTTGCAATTCACTAGTATCATACTATTAAAACTTTGCATATTTACTAAATACTACTCTAATCTTACTATCAACCTCTTGAGATTTTTTGGCCTGAAGAAGACTGTGAGAGGGTATCAAGTTCATTTTTCTGCCATTAGGCAAAGTCTAATCAAAGTAACCTGGAAGAGGCAGTAAAGGGAAAGCACTAGATTAAGTTTGAAGACTTGGTTTTGGATCCTTGTCCTTTGAGTAAGCTTGGCCAAACCTCTGTGAGAGATTCTCCATCTGTAAAGTGGGAATAATAATGTCAGCTTTACTCACTATAAAAGCTGTTCATTAAAAAGGGGGGGTACATGTGGTATATATATATACAATGGAATACTATACAGCCATCAAAAGAAATGAAATCCATCCATTTGTGATGACGTGGATGGAACTAGAGGGTATTGTGCTTAGTGAAATAAGTCAGTCAGAGAAAGACAACTATCATATGATCTCCCTGATATGAGGAAGTGGAGATGCAACATGGGGGGTTTGAGGGGTAGAAGAGAATAAATGAAACAAGATGGGATCAGGAGGGAGACAGACCATAAGAGACTCTTAATCTCACAAAACAAACCGAAGGTTGCTGGGGGGATGGGGATCGGGAGAGGGTGGTGGATATTGGGGAAGGTATGTGCTATGGTGAGTGCTGTGAAGTGTGTAAACCTGGCGATTCACAGACCTGTACCCCTGGGGCTAATAATACATTATACGTTTATAAAAAAATAAAAAATTTATAAAGAAAAAAGGGGGGGTACATAATACTTTGTGAACATTCATAAAGTATAGAAATTTAAGGTACTGTAGAATTTATCTTTTTTATGTCCTTAAGGAATTTCATGAACTAAATAAATACTGATTAATATTGAGTATTTTGTATATGGTCTTCTGGTGTACAGGCCCCAAACTCTTAATACAAAGCTTGGCTCATACCTGAAAGAGCATACTCTATAATTTTTTATATAGCTACCTAATTTTTCTAAAAACTGGTGAAGAGTTGATTCTCTGATTTGAGGGACATCTAAAAAGCATCACAGATCAATGAAACCAGTAGCTGGTTCTTTGAAAAGGTTAAATTGATGACTCCCTAGCCAGACTCATTAAAAAAAAAAAAAGTGGACTTAAAAGTCACAAAAGAAAGAGAATAATAACCAACATGATAGGGGCACCTGGGTGGTTCAGTCGTTGAGCATGTGCCTTTGGCTCGGATCATGAAAGTGGGGTCCTGGGATCAAGCCCTGCATCGGGCTCCCTGCTCGGCGGGAGGCCTGGTTCTCCCTCTCCCGTTCCCCCTGCTTGTGTTCTTTGTCACTGTGTCTCTTTCAAATATATAAATAAAATTTTTTAAAAGCTTACTTAATAACCAACATGACAAATATAGACATTTATAAGAGAATATTATGAAAAATTATGTGCCAACAAATTGGACAATCTAGAAGAAATGGATAAATTCCCAGAAGCATATAATATACCAAAACTGAAGCAGGAAGAAATAGAAAATTTGAAAGTACTAATGACCAACAATGAAATTGAATCAATAATCCAAAAACTCCCAACAAACAAAAGTCCAGGTGAATTCTATCAAATACTTAGAGCTAATACCTGTTCTTCTCAAATTATTCCAAAATATAGATGAGGATCTATGAGGCCAGCATTACCTCATACCAAACATAAAACCATCACAAAGAACTAAAGGCCATCTCTGATGAACGTAAATGCAGAAATTCTCAACAAAATACTAGCAAACCAAATCAAACAATATATTTTTTTTAAAGCCTCCCCATGATCAAGTGGGATTTATTCCCAGGAGGCAAGGGTGGTTCAGTATTCACAAATTAACATGATATATCAACAAGAGAACAGATGAAAACCATATGTTCATTTCAATAGATGCAGACAAACCACTTGACAAAATACAACATCCATTCATGGTAAAAACCTTCCCACAAAGTAGGTTTAGAGGGAACATATCTCAACATTTTCATCTTAGATGAAAAACCCATAGAAAACATCATCCTTAATGCAGAAAAACTGAGAGCTTTTCCCCTAAGGTTAGGAAAGAGAAAAGGATGTCCATTCTCACCACCTTTTTTTTTTTTTTTAAGATTTTGAGACAGAGTGCAAGAGAGAACACAAGCAGGGGGATCAACAGGCAGAGAGAGAAGCAGGCTGTCTGCTGAGAAAGGAGCCTGATGCAGGACTCAATACCAGGACCCTGGGATCATGATCTGAGACGAAGGCAGAAGCTTAACTGGCTGAGCCACCCAGACATCCCACTCTCACCACTTTTATTCAACATAGTACATGGAAGTCCTAGCCATAGTGATTAGACAAGAACAAAAAAATATAAAAGGCATCCAGACTGGTAAAGAAGAAGTAAAAGTTTCACTATTTGCAGATGACATGGTGCTATGTGTATAAAACCTGAAAAGACTCCACCAAAAAAACTACTAGAACTGATGAATTTCTTCAGTAGATTCATAGGGTATAAAATCAATACACAGAAATCTGTTGCATTGCTATACACTAATAATGAAGCAGAAGAAGAAATTAAGAAAATAATCCCATTTACAATTGCACCAAAAATTAGATACCTAGAAATAAACCTAACCAAAAGGTGAAAGACCTGTACTCTAGAAACAAAAAAACATTGACAAAAGAAACGGAGAGATATTCCATGCTTATTGGTTGGAAGAAAAAATATTAAGATGTCAGTGCTACCCAAAGTTATCTACAGATTTAATGCAATCTTTATTAAAACACCAACAGCATATTTCACAGAACTAGAACAAACAGTCCTAAAATTAGTATGGAACCATAAAAGACCCTAAATAGCCAAGCAATCTTTAAAAGTAGAAAATTCTGGGGTGGAATCTTGGTTTTCCACATAAAGTATCATATCATATGCACAGTTTGAGAGTTTTACTTCTTTGCTGATTCAGATGCCTTTTATTTCTTTTTGTTGTCTGATTGCTAAGGCTAGGACTTCTAGTACTCTGTTGAACAGCAGTGGTGATAGTGGGCATCCCTGCCATGTACCTGAACTTAGGGGAAAAGCTCTGTTTTTCCCCATTGAGAATGATATTCACTGTGGGTTCTTCATAAATGGCTTTTATGATATTGAGTTATGTGCCCTCTATCCCTACACTGTGAAGAGTTTTAATTAAGAAAGGATGCTGTACTATGTCAAATGTTTTTTCTGCATCTATTGAGAGGATCATATGGTTCTTGTCCTTTCTTTCATTAATGTGCTGTATCACCTTGATTGCTTTGCTCATGTTGAACCAAACTTGCAGCCCAGGAATAAATCCCACTTGGTTGTGGTGAATAATCCTTTAAATGTACTGTTGGAACCTATTGGCTAGTATTTTGGTAAGAATTTTTGCATCCATGTTCATCACGGATATTGGTCTGTAATTCTTTTTTGTAGGGTCTTTGTCAGGTTTTAGGATCAAGGTAATGCTGGCCTCATAAAACGAGTTTGGAAGTTTTCCTTCCATTTCTATTTTTTTAAATAATTTCAGAAGAATAGGTATTAATTCTTCTTTAAATGTTTGGTAAAATTCTCCTGGGAAGCCATCTGGCCCTGGACTCCTTATTTGTTGGAAGATTTTTGATTATTGCTTCAATTTCCTTGTTGGTTATGGGTCTGTTCAGGTTTTCTATTTCTTCCTGGTTCAGTTTTGGTAGTTTATATGTCTCTAGGAATGCATCCATTACTTCCAGATTGTCTAATTATGAGCATATAGTTGTTCATAGTATGTTCTTATAATTGAATTTCTTTGGTGTTTGTTGTGATCTCTCCTCTTTCATTCATGATTTTATTTGGGTCCCTTTGCTTTGCTTTTTGATAAGTCTAGCCAGGGGTTTATCAATCTTAGTAATTCTTTCAGAGAGCCAACTCCTAGTTTCATTGGTCTGTTCTACTTTTCTTTTGGTTTCTATTTCATTGATTTCTGCTCTGATCTTTATTACACTCCACTCCGAAATTGCTAGAACTCACATAGGAATTCAGGAAAGTGGCAGGATATAAAATCAATGCAGAGGAATCAGTTGCATTTCTATATGTCAACAACAACACAGAAGAAAGAGAAATTAAGGAGTTGATCCCATTTACAATTGCACCCAAACCCATAAGATACCTAGAAATAAATCTAACTAAAGAGGCAAAGAATTCGTACTCCAAAAACTATAGGTTACTCATGAAAGAAATTGAGGAAGACACAAAGAAATGGAAAAACGTTCCATGCTATTGGAACATTTGGAAGAACAAATATTGTGAAAATGTTTATGCTACCCAAAGCCATTTACACGTTCAGTGCAATTACTATCAAAAATGCCATCAACTTTTTTCAAAGAAATGAACAAATAACCCTAAAATTTGTATGGAACCAGAAAAGACCCCACATAACCAAAGGAATGTTGAAAAAGAAAACCAAAGCTGGTGGCATAAACATTCCAGACTTCAAGCTCTATTACAAAGCTATAATCATCAAGATAGTGTGGTGCTGGCACAAAAATAGACATGCAAATCAATAGAACAAAATAGAGACCCCAGAAATGGACCCTCAACTCTGTGGTCAGTTGATCTTCAACAAAGCAGGAAAGACTATCTGATGGAAAAAAGAGACTTCTCAACAATTGGTGTTGGGAAAATTGGACAGCCACATGTAGAAGAATGAAACTGGACCATTTTTTTTTACACCATACACAAAAATAGACTCAAAATGGATGAAGAATCTAGATATGAGAGAGGAATCCATCAAAATCCTAGAGGAGAACACAGGTAGCGGCCTCTTCGACCTCAGCCACAGCATCTTCTTCCTAGATATATCAACACAGGCAAGGGATCCAAGGGCAAAAATGAACTCTTGGGACTTCATCAAGGTAAAAAGCTTTTGCACAGCAAAGGAAATAGTCAACAAAACCAAAAGACAACTGACAGAATAGGAGAAGATATTTGCAAATGACATATCGGATAAAGGGCTAGTAACAAAAATTTATAAAGAACTTTTCAAACTCAAAACGCAAAGAACAAATAATGCAATGCAATCAAGAAATGGGTAGTCAAGCAGAGAGAGTCAATTATCATATGGTTTCACTTATTTGTGGAGCATAACAAATAGCATGGAGGATAAGGGGAGTTAGAGAGAATGGATCAATGGAACAGAATAGAAATAGATCAATGGAACAGAATAGAAAACCCAGAAATAAAGCCACAGTAATATGGTCAATTAATCTTTGACAAAGCAGGAAAGACTATCCAATGGTAAGACAGTCTTTTCAACAAATGCTGTTGGGAAAACAGGTCAGCTACATGCAACACAGTGAAACTGGACCACTTTATTATACCATAAACATACACACACAACCTCAAGATGGATTAAAGTCCTAAATGTGGAGCCTAAAGCCATAAAAATCCTAGAAGAGAGGATAGGCAGTAATTTCTCTGACTTTGGTATAGCAGTATTTTTCTAGGTATGTCTCCTCAGGGTGGGAAACAAAAGCAAAAATAAACTGACTGCATCAAAATAGAAAGCTTCTCCACAGCAAAGGAAACAACGTAACTAAAAGGCAACCTATGGAATGGGAAAATATATTTACAAATGACATATTCGATAAAGGGTTGGTATACTAAATTTATAAAGAATTTATAAAGCTAAGCACAGAAAAAAACAAATAATCCATTTAAAACATGGGCAGACTGAGGCATCTGGCTGGCTCTGTTGGAGGAGCATGTGACTCTTGATCTTGGGGTCATAAGTGTGAGCCCTATTTTAGGTGTAGAGTTTACTTAATTTTTTTTAAAGGCAGAAGACATCTAGGTGGCAAACAGATACACGAAAAGATGCTCAGTTATCACTCATCAGGGAAATAGAAATTGAAACCACCGTGAAGTATTGCCTCACACCTGTCAGAATGGCTAACATCAACAACACAAGAAACATCAGGTGTTGGTTTGGATGTGGAGAAAAAGGGACCCTCTTACACTGTTGGCGGGAATGCAAACTGGTGCAGCCATTGTGGAAAACAGTTTGGAGGTTCCACAAAAAGTTGAAAATAGAACTGCCTTATGATCCAGAAATCACACTACTGGCTATTTATCCCCCAAAAAACAAAAAAGCACTAATACAAAGGGATACATGCACCCCTACATGTATTGCAGAATTATTTACAGTAGCCAAACTATGGAAGCATCCCAAGTGAGCACTGATAGATGAATGGATAAAAAAGGTAGAATGTGTGTATACATTTACATAGATAGATTGTGTGTAAAAATTTGTGTTTGTGTATAATAGAATATTATTCAGCCATAAAAAGAATGAAATCTTGCCATTTACAATGAGATGGATGGAGCTAGAGTATATAATACTAAGTGAAATATGTCAGAGAAAGACAAATGCCATATGATTTCACTCATGTGGAATTTAAGGAACAAAACAAATGGACAAGAGGAAAAAGAGAGCAAACCAAGAAAGACATACAGAGAACAGACTGTTGGTTACCAGAGAGGAGGGCAGTGGGGGGGGGATGGGTTAAATAGGTGATAAGAATTAAGGAGTACGCTTATCATTGATGACCACTCAGAAATGTATAGAATTGTTGAATCACTATATTGTACATCTGAAAATAATATAATACTAAGTTCACTATAATGGCATTAAAATAATAAACTTAATAAAAAATGTCATGGTGGTATAAGAACATGAATTCATGATGCTTGCTTTGAGTGTCTCTAAAAACTCATTTCTTAGTACCTTTCTTGCTAAGTTTCCATTATCCTGCCTCTCATAAAATACTGAGTCTATAAAGCATGGTGATGTTGGCAGTACTTAGAGTTGTTTTTTATTTTATTTTTTAAAGATTTATTTATTTATTTATTTGACAGAGATCGCATGTAGACAGAGAGGAGGAAGCAGGCTTCCTGCTGAGCAGAAAGCCCAATATGGGGCTTGATCCCACGACCCTGGGAATCACGACCCGAGCCTAAGGCAGAGGCTTTAACTCACTGAGCCAGCCAGGCGCTCTTTTCTTTCTTTCTTTCTTTCTTTCTTTCTTTCTTTCTTTCTTTCTTTCTTTTTTTCTTTTTTTTTTTTTAAAGATTGGCAGTACTTAGATTTTTAAAATGCAAGGCATGTCTTGGGAGGAAGCTTGCATCTTTTTCCTCTGATACTAAATTCAGGTATGTATTTCTGAAACTGTTAAATGGCAGGTAAGGATAACCAGGAGGATACGGTCCATCATTTCAGCCTTTAATTTATAAATATATAAAAATGAAGTGACAAATTCATTTCAGATCCAGATTGACAGGGAATCAGCCATGAAAAAGTCAAATTCCTAGAATATTCTTCCTTTTGGTTAGTTGGCATTCCTAGAGTGCTGTGAAAGCTCTCCATTACTTCTTTTAAAAAAAAAAAAAATATTTATTTGAGAGAAGGAGCATGAGAGAGAGAGTGTGTGAGTGAGTGGGGCAGAGGGGGAGAGGGAGAAGAAGACTCCCCATTGAGCAGGGAGCCAGATGCAGGGCTTGATCCCAGGACCCTGGGATCATGACTTGAGCTGAAGGCAGACAATGCTTAACTAACTGAGCCACCCAGGTGCTCCTTCATTACTTCTTGAACAGTAAGGTCTAGGAACCGTGGTTGATAGCATCCTCCAGCCTCTTACCCAAGTGATATATAAAAGTTTTTCTTCTATCAAATTTTAAATTTATAATTTTATTTAATTGTGTAATTTTAAATGGTATCAATACATTAAATAGTTTACGGTTTAGAAGTTTTTAAAATGGAATTTGTTCATAATTCCAAATTATAATACAAAGGCCATTAATTTTTAACTGTTTTTAGAAAAAGATGATTTTGCAAAGTATAATCAGATTACATTCAGTATTGTAGCTTGGATTTTTCTCACTTAAAAGTAAATCTTTAAAAACCTTCCTAATTCATAGTATAGTCCTGATTATATTAATTATCAAGATAATGTTAGTAGCAATATTTTTTACCAGCCAATCCTATTCTTTACCATTCTCTATTGTAGACATGTCCATAGTTTCCAACTCAAGAGTAGTCATTAAAGCCATATTTTTAGTATATTCACTCATAAAATGATCAGATATTTAGACATGAAAAGGGAAATTACATATAAGAAAATGACACAAAACTGTATAAGTATCTTAAAAACTTCATTTAGACAATAACTGAAAAAGTTACTTTGTCATATCTGTGGCTTGGGAGAAAAAGCATAATCTTTTACTGTGTTTGTAGGTAAAGATTGGAAAGGTTAGAATGAAGTCCCACTTGAGGTAGGAAACTGGGACTGCCCCAGATTAAAGCTTGAGCCTTGAGCATACTGCACTCTCCAAGAAAACTTGTTCCTCAGGCCCTCGTTGGGCAAGAAAAGTGTGGAGGCAGATCTGCTTCTGGGACTGGTTCTCCATCTTTATTGTGTGTATGATCTTGGCCAAGTGACTTTATTTCTCTGGATTAGACGCATCTTATTTAAAAACAGATCAAATGTTTTATGTACTTGCCAACATTCCTTAATTCTATGATTGGTAACATCGTATCTCTTTAACATTGCTCTGAGTGGTCTGGAATCATGGGAAATTAGTAAAATTTACTGGGTGGAGGAAACTTAATTCTGATGAAGGAGAAGTTTCCCAAAACAGATAAATAAGAAGGTTCAGTGCAACTTACTTTAAAACACTTTTATGTCTCTCCTAACAATTCATATTTACTCTTAAGACTGGTATCTTTCTGAACTGAAAATCTGGCTAGAAATAGAGATGCTTTCAATTGATTGAAAGCTCAATTTGGTGGATGGCTATGACTTCTTTTCTGCTGGTTCCATTTTATCCTGCTGCAAAGTCAGTCCTTGGTCATCTGTAAACCTGTCATTTTCACTTATGACAATAGTTTAACAGGAGAACTGACGTGGGAAGCAGGTACCTTGGTAGCTAAGAAGGTCTTTGAAGCTGGTTCATAGACAGCTATTGCATGGATGGCAAATATTGTAGCTTACGTTTCTAGTTCAATCCTATTTCCAAAGGAAACCTCCCTCAGGATGTGCAAATGTCCAAGTCCCTGTTTCTTAACCCTCATAACCCATGTCCCTCCTGAGATCTCAGAGTCCATCATTCTCTTTGTCCATCCACTCTATTGTATTGACATACACACATGAAAGAAATGTGCTTCTAAGTAAGTTGCTAAGCCTTGATACAAATTGAAAGAGGATTACATCCATTTCAGGGCAACTCGGTTATAGTCTCAGATCAGCCACATACTAGCTCTGTGGCCTTGGATAATTTATCAAACTCCTCCGTTTTCCTGGTAAAATGAGGGTGTTGGCTAGAGAATCTCCAAGATCTACAAAATTATACTTTCAGAAGTATAAGGCTTGAGACATAAATAAACGCAGGCCTGGCCCCAGTCACATTGGTAAGGCAAGACACACTATTTGCTCCTGGAATTTCATCCTTTATGTACACCTCATCATTCATTCACTTTCCCTACTTCCATTTGCCTTAGCATCTGGCACTGAGTCAAATTCTGCTGCCTCCTGCTGGCAGGCCCCTTGCAGCAGTAGATTAGCAGTTTTATGACATTTCCTCAGCCTTCTTGCTCACTTAGCATATGAGTGCTAACGGCTATGAGAAGAGCCATTCTTCAGCATTCAGGTTAAATGCCTTCTTCTGAAGCCATATTTGATTCCCTCATACTAATCTCTCCAATCAACTAGCTTCCATAGCACTTGTTTCTTTAAGTAAGTGGCATTTATGGTATTCTTACTTTGTAGACAAATAATATTTCTTTTACTGGATTATAGTTCCTCTGAGGACAGAACTTATATCCCAAATCCTGATACATCTGTTGAATGAGTGAATGAATGACTGAAGGAGGGAGTTAGGGAGTTGAATGAGTGAATTATTTCATCACTGTATCTCCACTTGGTACTTTGGTGTTCAGTAGTAGACTCTCAATAATACTGATACATGAACAATTCTGCTTTTCCATCATTATCCTAGGTCCTTGCTAGTTTATCTAGCAAGTAAAGGGAAATAAACCTCATGATATCAGTTACAATATATGGATGCTACAATGAGTTCATCCATGAATTTATGAGTAACTAGAATGGAATAGAATGGAATGCCAAATGTAGGAATATTTGTTTTATGTTTCTTACCTCAACCTTCTGGTGTCAGTTTGATTTAATCTGAGAAAGGCCAAGTAAATCCAGCACAGAGGAGAGCTGCTTTGTGAGGATGGATTGAAAAAATTAGAACTTTTAGCCTCTGAAAGAGTATTCTTTAAAACATTAAGCATTAAACTTAGATTCCACTATCTATTCTATCAAACCTGAAACTTGAAAGTACTTTTTTCCCAAAACGTCTGATTATAGCTGTAATATGTTAAAATCTAGAAAATTCAGTTGAGCACAATTAAAAAACCTATAATCCCACATAATAAAGATAATTGTTACTAGTCATAACCATGATTACTGTGAATAGTCTTTCAAGCTTTGTTTTATTTTTTATATCTATATATCTATATTTAGATATCTAGACCTAGTTGTATGTATAACTTTTGATTTTCAAACTTAAGACCATATAGTTTTTATTACCTAAATTAAGAACATTTCCTCATTGATGAATACCCAACTTTTGCATCAACATGGATGGGACTGGAGGAGATTATGCTGAGTAAATAAGTCAAGTTAATTATATGGTTTCACTTACTTGTGGAACATAAGGAATAGCATGAAGGACTAGGAAAGGAAGGGGAAAATGAAGGGGTGGAAATCGGAGGGGGAGGTGAACCATAAGAGACTGTGGACTCTGAGAAACTGCGGGTTTTAGAGGAGAGCGGGGGTGGGGGATGGGTTGGCCTGGTGATAGTTTTAAGGAGGACACGTTTTGCATGGAGCACTGGGTGTTATATATAAACAATGAATCTTGGAACACTACATCAAAAATAATGATGTACTGAATGGCGACTAACATAATTTTTTAAAAAAGAATATTTCCTCATTGTCACATGGACATAAGTATCCATTATTAGATGAACCATATATATATATTTTTAAGCGGGGCTTGAACTTAGAACTCTGAGATCAAGACCTGAGCTGAGACCAAGGGTCAGATGCCCAAATAACTGAGCCATCCAGGCGCCCCATAAATTAAGGACATTTCCTCATTGTCACATAATTTCATATGTGACACATAATTTATCTATGCCCTATTTTTGGACATTCCAAGTTGTCTTCCAGTTTTTGCTCTTACACATAATGGAGCAGTGAGAAGAGGCTTGCATGTAATTTTTTGTGTGTATAGTTGATACACAATGTATAACATTGTGATTCATTATGCCATGCTCACTGCAAGTGTAGCTACTATCATTTTGTCTCCATAGAATGCTATTACAATACCATTTACTATATTCCCTGTGCTGTACCTTTTATTTCTGTGACTTATTACATAACTGGAAGCCTTGTCTCATACCCCATTTTATCCATTTTTATCATCCTCCCACTCACCCTGCACTTTGGCAACCATCAGTATGTTAAATGTCTGATTTTTTTAAAAGATTTTATTTATTTTATTTGACAGGCAGAGATTACAAGTAGGCAGAGAGGCAGGCAGAGAGAGAGAGGGAGAAGCAGGCTCCCTGCTGAGCAGAGGAGCCCGATGTGGGGCTCGATCCCAGGACCCTGGGATCATGACCTGAACCGAAGGCATAGGCTTTAACCCACTGAGCCACCCAGGCGCCCATATCGGTCTGATTTTTGTTTATTTGTTCATTTGTTTTACTTTTTAGATTCCACATAAAAGTGAAATCGTATGCTATTCGTCTTTCTCAGCCTAACTTATTTCACTTATAATATCCATGTTGTCACAAATGGCAAGATCTTATCTTTTTTTTTTTTTCTAATATAGTGAGTAATATTCTGGTATCTGTGTGTACACACACATACACTCCACCTCTTTTTTATCCATTCATCTAGCCACGTATGTAAAAATTCATGTGAAATTTTCCCATTCTTTTGTTATGGACAGTACCTAGAAATGGAACACCATGGTCAAAGGTACATTATAGTTTTAAGGAATTTTGGAACATACTACCAGATTGTCCTCCAGAAGAGTGCATTGAGAGCTCTTAGTGTCATACTACTCTACCATTTTCTGAACAGCTCATCAAGTACCATATACTTTAGGCACCGACTGCAAATTATGTTCCTCTCACTATCATAGTCTTAGGTAATACCTTATCATTTCTTCACTGGTTTACTTCAACAGCCTCTAGTCCTGAATTTCTCCACAGCATTCTCCATGTTTTCGACATGATCTTTCTCAAAAAGGAATCTTATCACATCAATTTGATAGCTCCTTTATAGTCTTTACATCAACCCACATACTCTACCATGTATGTAGAGCTCATTGGATTTGTAGCCCCAACCTTTCCAGCCTCATCTGTAGATATTTGCCAACTTACAGTGTTGGCTTTAGACCTCTTTGATTATGTAAAAGACTTCTGATCTGAGGCACAATTTTTTTAATATCAAAGATATTGGTTAAAATGGGGGAATAAAAAATGATACAAGTTAAAAATTTTCATTTTAACTTAAAACATATAACTGGACATTTGTTTGCTAATCTCCTGATGCAGGGCCAAGGACTTTGCCTTGAATGTGGTTCCACCTGTCAAGGTCCTTCTTGTGTAACCATACCCATAATATGTTACTTATGAATTCCAGTTTGGGTTTCTTTCAATAGAGTGAATTCAAGAGCAGAATCTTCTAGGTTATTAGTATATTTTTCAGTCTTTTCTGTCTATTTCATGCTTGATTTCCTAGTATATTTTCGTGTGTGTGTGACTAGTCTTTTTTAGTTTTTCCAAAAGATTCAACCTCGTTTTCATGGAGGAAAAAACAACTCCCTTGGAGTTATGTTCATATTTCATTGGCCATAGTACTTAATTAAATTACATGATTGTTAAACCAAGCAACCAAGCACAACTGCTATACATAGGTTGGAAAGAAGCATGAGTGGCTCTTGGCAACATATTCCTTAACTGAGGGAAGTTTTAAGTCCCCTGGCCTACTGGAGAGGAGCCACTAGGCTGGGAATGTTTGTCTTGACACAAGTGTAACTGAGCATGTCTTTCAGGGGGAATGGAGAGTATTTATTAATTCAGGAGTTGGTTCAATGGAGGTTAGTAAAAGCAGTTTTTCACTAACAGTTTTTCACGGTGCTTACAGCCCCTTAAAAATAAGTCATGGTCTCTCTCGTCTGTATCTTTGGCCTGCTGGTTGCTCTCAGATCCTTGCAAATTAATCATGGCTTCTTCCAGAAAGTTTCTTTTTAATAGTCCTTCCCCTTCCAACTAGGTGCTCCTTGTGTTTGCTCACTTAACACCATTTGATTTTCCTTGTTAAAATGCCTATTGTGGTTCCCTTGGTTAAAGTGTCGTTATATTAGGCTATTAGCCCAATGAGACCAGGTGTCATGTCAGTTATCTCTTATTCTCTAGCATACAACACAGTCTTTGCTTTTAGAAAATATTGGGTAAATGAGCTTGAATTTATTTCTTTTTTTCAGCAAGTAATAACAAGCTGTAAATAAAAACACCATATATCCTCAAATTAAGACACATTTATTATTTCTAAAATTTGACTAGAACTTAAATGTGTTTCTGAATAGCAGTTATTGAGTGGATGGCATATCTTAAAAATTATAGAAATGAGAGTTAAAGGAGGTTAGATCACTTCAGGGATAGCTAAACCTTAATGAGCATAGTCATTGAATATAACATTGAGTGTAATATTCTTTCATAAAACCCCTCCATGCTGTTGTCAGAATCTCTGTTCTGGGCTTAAGTAACCAGTACATTTCTTTTTAACTTTTAAGTCCTAAGGGTGGCTCCAGGGTAGGGATGTTGTGAAGCTCTATGGGTAAAAACATGAACACTGCGGTCCAACTGCTTGGGTTCATATCTTGGCCCTGCTGCTTACTTTGTGCCCTTGAACAAGTCAGGTCCTCACTTTTTTCATCTATAAAACAGAGACAGTTATAATTGCTAGATGATCCATAAAAATACTTAGAGCTGCTTGGCATGAAGTTTGCCTTCAGTTTATGTTCTCATTTGCTGTCACTATTACTGTGATACAAAAAAAATCATAAAAGTGATCCTATAAATAGTATAATCACAGGATTAATAAATATGCTTTTATAAGTAGTATCATCCCTCCTGCATACTCACTGCACAGAATCCAAAGAGGTAGCACTAGGTGAGTAGATATTTGAATCTGGAATCTACCAGTTACCAGCTGTATCATTCTGGGCTATATTCTTAACATCTCTTAGCCTTGATTTCTTTTACCTATAAAATGGAGATAATCACAATGCAAGATTAGAGGATTATTATTGATATTAAATTTTAGGATATATGGAAAGTATAGTTCCTAGAAGATAATAACTGCTCAATAAATGTTATATATCTCTGGCAGTTATAATTGACAGTCACAATCTGTAAATGAATTTTTTTCACATCATGAGCCTCCATTGTCTCCCTTGGCATAAAAATAAATCTTGCCAATTTATGATAAATTCATGGAATTCCAGACTTTTCCCATCAATCTCTAGTTTGAGTAAATAATCTTTCCTTGTATCTTATATTTTTTTCCTCCCTTACAGTAAGGTTCGAGGACTATGTATTCTGATACCTGTGACACTTCAATTCAAATATAGAGTCCCAGTGGTCTTTGGCTCTGCTGAGTGCACAACTGAAAATTTTTATTCCCCTTCTACCTCCTGGGCTCCAGATTCTGCAGCTACCTTTGGTTTATTGGAGCCTGGTCAATCTGCTTCATATCTAATACTTTGGGGGAAGTTTTTGATGTGCTCTATCATTTTGCTAGAGAGCCCAGAACCTGTAAGATTCCCCATATATTTTCATGCTCACCCTGTGCTGCCATGGTTCTTATTTACCTCAGGATCCTACTGGGTCCTGAGCTGTTGTCAGAGCTGCTGAATTTACCTGGAGTCTCCTTTGATTCATCCTCCATCCACCTGGGCTTAGCTCAGAGTGCAGATGGGTAGAGAAGTCCTCTATTTCCTTCTCAGAAACCCAGAACAGGATTTAACTCTTAGTCTTTGTGCATTATTTTTCTATTTCTGCCCTAACGAATCACTAGCCATTTAGGAGCTCAAAACCAAGTACAGGTTGACGTGGCTCACTTGTCAGGCTCAAGTTTCACAAAGCTGAAATCAAGGTCCACTTTGAGCTTACCAGGTTTGTGACATAATAGTTTCCTGACTTTGTAAGACTGAGGACCCCATTTCCTTATTAGCTGTCAGTTGGAAGTTGTTCTCAGCTTCTAGGGGCCACCCACATTCCTTAGCTCATGGCTCCCTTCTTTAATCTTCAAAGTCAGCAATAATGGTTTGAGTCCCCACATTTTTAATCTCTCCAGACTTGAATTTTGTGTCATCTTTCCCGCCCTCCTTTTTTCATGCATTTCTCTGACTTCCCTGATTTTCAGGGCTCAGGTGAATCATTGGGCCCACCCAGGTAATCTCCCTGTCTTAGGGTCGGTTGATGAGTAACTTTAATTCCATCTGCAGAGTCACTTTGCAACAGTACTTAGATTTTAGTGGTGGATTGAATAGCCAAGGAACAGAAAACTGGGGTAGGAGTATATCTTTATAATTTGGCCTTTAAGACTCTTACCCCAAACCTCCCTTGACTTCATGTGTAAGTGGAGATAAGCTGGCTAGACATGCATTCTTCAAAAGTTCATTGCTTATTGCAGAACCACAGCTTTTGATATACAGAGATGTTCAAAAGTGCCAAATTATTTTCTTTACCATGCCTCAAAGATGCTCTCGACATCTAGAACCAAAATCGGCCTTTCTCTCTGTTATATCTTGTGTACCCCAAGAACAAGAAACAAGCATCTCTTTGGGCTGATCCACATGGCAAGACTATGTAAAGATCATCCAACTTCAGCCAAGCCTCAGATGACTGCACCCCTGGACAGCATCATGACTGCAACCCCATGAGGGGCCCTGAGCTAGAATCATCCAGTTAAGCTGCTCTCAGATTCTTTATCCACCGTAACTGTGTGAGATGTTTATTGCTGTTTTAAGCCACTAAGTTTTAGACTAACTTGTTTCACAGCAATAGGTAACTAATACAGTATGGATTTTTAAGAGAGTGAGCAATTAATCTTATTTAAATAGTATTGAGCAGATTGTAGAAAACAAAAACAAACAAAACCCTTTCCCTATAGTCTGAGAACCTTATTTTTTATTCTATAAGCACAGAGACACTGAAAGTTTTGAATAACAAAGCACTTGGAAAAATAGACTATTGGAGTCTTCCATATGGAGTATTTATAAACTAACTGAATTCCATGCCATTTGAGCCTAGAAAGCAGTTGCTAAGGGATTAAATGTCCTCCAAATACTTCTGTCTCATCTTTTCTTGAGTCTGAAAATCTTAAAATCTGTATCTAAGTCTTTTTACAATCCTAGGAATCTTTTTATTTTTCTAATTATTGGAGAACTTTCTACTTCAATTTTTTTTTAAAGATTTTATTTATTTATTTGACAGAGAGAGAGCGCACAAGTAGACAGAGAGACAGGCAGAGAGAGAGAGAGAGAGAGGAAAGCAGGCTCTCCACTCAGCAGAGAGCCCGATGCGGGACTCGATCCCAGGACCCTGAGATCATGACCTGAGCCGAAGGCAGCGGCTTAACCCACTGAGCCACCCAGGCGCCCCTACTTCAATTTTTTTTAAAGATTTATTTATTTCAAAGAGAGAGAGAGAGAAGGAGGGAGCATAGGTTAGAGTTTGAGAGGGAGAGAGAATCTAAAGCAGACACCACATTGAGCACAGAGTCTGATGTGGAACTTGATCCTACAACATGAGACCACAACCTGAGCTGAAACCAAGAATTGGATACTTAACAGACTGCACCACCTAGGCACCCCTCCACTTCCAGCTTTTTTACAAGGTGAGCATAATCCTTGAAGGACAAAACGACTTCCCCTAAGAGGGCTAGAGACAAATTTGTGAGTTACCACTAGGAGGAGGTGTACATGGTATGAATGCATATGCTGATTAGATTTGAGCTGCATAGCCATAGGGAAAAGTGTATAGTGAGAAAACTCTTACATGGGGCCTCTATTCCCTGTCTTCTGGTAGAGTCAAATGATGAAAGAGATTTAACTGCCAGCAAAACCTAGACATCAATTCATAGAAACTGGAAAAGAGTGATTGCTCCTGATATACCACGATACCTGGAAGGATGCAGGTGACACATCCTATGTTTCTGAGACCTTTAGGGCTTGAAAGTCACTACCTAAATCCTGTCAGTGAACAGCCATAACCTCTAAGCTACAACGTATTGGAGGGAGTGATATGGGTAGAGTGAATGCCTTCTTTTTAAGTGGAGTGAAATCCGGGTTTAGAGAAAGTGGTCTAAAGTGACCCCACATCTTTGGATTTTGCTTGAACATTGTAAGACCTGATAGATCTCCTATAGAGACTTTGTCTCTGAAGGTGACCTTTCTATATCATGGGTGCACTTGCTCGTGTGATTCAGAGATGTCATCCCTGGTTCACTCTGCTTGAAACTCAGAGGCAGAATGCTATGGTGGAAAAAACAGAGGACTGGAGAGCCTGAAGATGACTAACCATGTGATCTTGGCAGATATTGAAAACCCCAGTACTCCATTTCCTTGCCAATAAAATGAGGGAGGATTGAATTGGATGATTTTTAGTATTCATTCAAATTACAACATTCCATAACTTGTGGTTCCTTTTATGCAATATCTCCATCAAAATTGAGGTACTATGTATCTCTGGGGAGAGTTTAGAGTGATAATCTGTCTTTCTGAAGGGAATAAGACAAATACTGTAACCAAAAATATTCCTTGGAACTTTATGCAGTTATTAGACACAATGTAATCCATTTACTTGGTTTTCTGTGTAGCATGAGTATTCCTTTGTAATTGTGAGACTTATTTAATTTCTAAAATTCAAAAAGGTTATGGTGGGAAAAATTTGAGAGCTGCCTGCCGTTACATGCATAAATAATGACCAAGCAAGTCTGTGCCATAGATATTGTTCAGTGTGTTTTTATTCTGTTTAATAATTTCTTTTTTTTGTTTTGTTTTTGATGTAGTGTTCAATGACTGATTAGTTGTATATAACACCCAGTGCTCATCACATCAGGTGTCCTTAGTAATTTCATTTTAAATCAATTATTAAGATTTGTAGCATCTTCTTAACAGTTTTCACAAGGCGCAGCCTCCTGCCTACAAATTGGACTGATCTTAGTTTTGGTGCAACATTAGTATATCATAGAATACTTGGGAGTTGCAGTTTGTAGCTAGTATAGATTTTCTTTTTAGTATAGGTAAGTGGAGACAGGAACACTTATAGAACTCTACAGGATAACTGAAATCCACTAATTAGTCACAAATTCCTGTATTTTAATTTCCACTGTAAATGCAACTCTTTTTCATCAAACCTGACTGTATTTTCTTCTTCTTTTTTTTTTTCTTCCCCTGTCCCAGCTTCCCTTAGAGGTTTGGTGAAAATGCAATCAGGTGAGCAAGCAGAGAGATGAAAAAGAAATAAAATCAAGGGGCCTAGATGTTTTTAAAGCTTCATAAAATCAAACTCTGGTGATTCTGGAGTTGATTTAAATGTGGAGAGGGGGAGAAAAGGAAGGTAGTCCCCAGGTATAGCAGTTTGCCCTGTTTGAGCATGCAACCACAATTTCACACATTGAACAGACAGGATGACAAGTAGAAATAAGTAGTTGGGAAAAAAAGAGAGAGGGAGAGGTAAATCAACAGACTGTTAACTATAGAGACAAACAGAGAGGTTACCAGAGGGGAGGTGCGTGGAGGGTTGGGGATTTAGGAGTATTATTGTTGTGATGAGCATGAAAGTGTTGAACAACTATTGGCACCTGAAACTAATATCACACCTCATGTTAACTAACTGGAATTTAAATTAAGTTAAATTAATTAATTTAATTTAATTTAATTTAATTTAATTAAAAGAGAAATAAGTAGTCTGCTGGGCTTGTGGAAGCAAGTATTCACTGTGGATTCTATTTACTCTCTCTAGTAGGTTATTTTTCTATACTCCTTTCTTTCTAAGAGGATTGCATCCTCTACTACTTTCTGTTCACAAATCCTCCAGTACCATTTGACCGACATGTTTGTGATATTTCTGATTCAGTTAGGATTGGGACATACCTCTAATGGTCTGAGGAAATGGCCAGCATTGCTGGGTGATTAGCTTCCTGCTCTCACATAGCCAGGCGGTGATGTGGAATTCATTGCAAAGTTATAGACAGGACCTGAGGGCTACTGGGATTCTTCTACTAAATCAGACCTTTTCAAAATCCTGATTTGAAACAAATGCAAACTCTAAAGCTACTGAAGCAAAACTCTGTCTCGTAAGATTGTGGTTCTTAAACTTGAGTGTATATCTTCTGGAGATGAGAATATTCTGGAGGGTTTGTTAAAATCTAGTTCTTATTTCTGATTCAGTAAGTAGGAAGTAAGGCCCCAAAATTCATATGTCTGACAAGTTCCCAGGTGATTCACATGCTTCTGGTCCAGGGACATTTTGAGAACCACTGTCCTAAGGGTTCACCAACATGGAGTAATTTGATATGAGGCTATAGTCCTGAGGTTTCTCAGTTCTGTCATTCCTTTGAGCCTGCTTGGCTCTGACCTACTGCCCCTTGGCTCTGATGAGCTCATATCCTGTCCTTCAGATTCATAGAGTCCCAGACAACTGAGACTGTGAACTCTGGGATGCTCCACCAATCCAAGATTCAGGGCAGAATTTATCATCTCTTATGAAAGTAACACTTTTAGGTAGGGAGTATTCTACGTTATCTATGAAGAATTGAAATTCATAAGGTTTAGGTTACTTGCCCAGAAAACAAATGGCAGAATGAATATTTGAACCCAGGATTATGGCTTCAGTGTCTGATTATCCTTCAACCAAATCTCTCTTTCTCCTGTGTTCCATTTTGAACTGAGGGTTTTCATCACCCTCTTTTCTCATTTTTTATATAGCCAAGATTATTAAGATTCTGTTTAATTAGGGTTTGAGTTATGACTTATGCATGTTTGTATATATTCATATATATATGTATATATGAATACATAGACACATACATGCTCCCTTGCCTCATTTTTATTATTTTGCATGTATTTTTATTATACTATGTAATATACATTTTGTAAATTGCCCTAAAGCAGGGCAAGAGCCATATATATCTTTCTCCAAGTATACTGAATATGTGTACACACACATTAGTCATGGGTTTTCCTCCATAGCTCACATTAAGTCTAACAAATATGTCTCTTTCATAGCCATAGACCTATACTGGGTTTCAGCCTTGCCCTGGGCTGCCATCAGTAAATAGAGTTCAAACTGCCTTTGATACCCTTCCTTCCTCTTATTCTCCCCAGTAGTTCTCCATAAAGGAGGAGATGAGCATCATTTAGTTCTGGTGGAAGATAGTTGGTAGGACTTTACTGATATATTCACTCTGTTGGAAAACAAGAACAAGCCATGAGGGCTTTGAAACTATGTATGCTATGAGAGTCTATATACTTTGTCCACATTAATAGTAGTGTGGTTGTGGTTTTTTTTTCTTTTCCTTTTTTCTTTCCTAAAGAAAACTGCTCTTTTTTCACTGAGCAGGGGAGGGGACAAAAAAACTAAAAAATTCTGGCATCTGCTATTGACTATAGTGAAACAAGGATCTGGGTTACAAGAGGAGTGGTGATAAGGGGAAAAAATATTGGTTGTAAGTACCCCCAGGAACAAAATGACTCTGAATATAAAATCACTTGCTTTTGTTTTTAAGTTTGTTTGTGGAAGTGGACATTGGAAAGGTTGTAGCTTGTGAGTTACTGTGAAATGGTATATAGAGGCTATTTAAATTCTGGATATTGCAACAACAGGTTTGGGCAGGAAGTTTATAACACACAAACTAGATAGCTAATAGATATTAGGTGTGTGGACATATGTGCATACACTTTAGTTCGGCTGCAGGTGATTTTCCACAGGAATCTAGCTGTTTTTGAGGATGAAATTGCTTATAAAAACACAAAATTTTCATTATGCTCAAATTGTTCCCTATTATATCTCTTGAATTAAAACAAATTTGTGTTTTCAAAACAAGTATTGTAGCAGAACTGACTTTACAGGTCAAGTCTCAGAAGATATACCCCTTCCTTTATTTTTAGAATATTTGATGGTCATTTGTAATATAAAGGGGCCTATGATGATGACTCTGTTATATACTTTATTTTCTATCTCTTATAAAATTTTAGGTAATATTAAAAACAAAGTAATGAGTAAAATCCCCCACTTCCAACCTCACAAAACAGATGTTAATTTTTTTAAGTCACACAGATATTCAAGATGACATTTTCTCACCTAATCTCACCCTATCCCTGTGTTTGAACAGAGCCAAGTGGGGCTAAGTCACTGATAACTGTTTCTCTTCTTTATTTTCCTTAACTTATTTCCCTAGGAGTTATCTATTGAAGTGGCTCTTTTTTTTTGTTTGGTGAGGTATATATATATTCATTTGTTCCTGATCTCAAGGCAGTTCTCAAGGTCTCATTTATTGACTTTAGGATATGTCTGAGTATACTGGATACTTTTCAGCAAATCCTGCTTACAGGATATTTGTGATGGTTAAATCTTGGGTTCTCTGGGTGTTTTACCCTTTTCAGGTGCACTTTGGGAGGAAGAAAAAAAGAAAATCCACATGGAAAAAGAAATAGCTCCACATCTTTGAGCCTATATTTACAGGGGAGTCATGTCTTGCAAAAGCATAGTCTGGGCATCTGGGTGGCTTAGTTGGTTAAGCATCTGACTCTTGGTTTCAGCTCAGATCATGATCTCAAGGTCATGAGATAACAAGCCCCACATCAGTCTCCATGTTTAGCGGGGAGTCCGCTTGAGTTTCTCTCCCTCTGCCCCTCCCCCTGTGCTTGTACTCTCTCTCCCTCTCAAATAATATAAATATTTTAGAAAATGATGTCCTTGGAAGGAGCACTGGTTATTTTCAAAAGATTAAAACTCCATCTTCTAGTTAGTTGTGGCAGCTGGATTCTCCTGTGTTTAAAATGCAGAGAGATAAACATAGCATCACTAATATAATTGCTAGGGTAGGTAGTATCCATAGAAACATGTAGGGGGTGGGAGATTGGGTGAACCTGGTGATGGGTATTATGGAGGGCACGTATTGCATGGAGCACTAGGGGTGGCGCATAGACAATGAATTCTGGAACACTGAAAAGAAACTTTAAAAATAAATTTTAAAAAATGTAAGAAAATTTTAAAATCTTGATGTAGTAATAAACTATAAAGGGCATAGAATTTAGGGTTGGAATGGAATGTGGGGAGTGTGGACATTTTGTCCCATGCTTCATCTTACAGTAAGGAATGAAGCCTACAGAAGCATGACCAGCCAGCGGAAACTGGCTAGTTATACCAGAACCAGGACTTAAACACTAGGGTTTCTAGCTGTTCACACCATGCACTGATATTTTTGTAGTTCAATAAGTTCTGACCACTTAAGATTCCAGACAGCCCCATTTTGTTGCTGTTAACCCTAGCATTGATCAAACCTGCTTGATTTGATTCCTCTGCCTGCTGCTTCCATTTAATTTTTTAAAGCTGAGAAAAATGAGGGAGGGATGCTTGTATACAGGCCATGGTTACTACTAGTCATTTTATTTCCTTAGTTGACATCCTTTCTTCCTTAGATAGAAATATGAATAAGAACATTGGTAAAAGGAAGATAAAAGTACTAGCCTACTTTATATGGAGACCCATTTTCCAACACTTGTATCCAGTCAGAGAAATTCTCAGATCTATTACTGGAGATGCAAAGACCTGGGAAAAAGCAACCAAGAATATTTCAGGAAAGAATGTTTAACTCTCCAAGATTATATGTATGTGCGTTTGTGTGTTTGTGTGTATATGTGTATATGTGTGTATATGTTTATATGTGTGTGTATGTGTGTATATGTGTATGTGTGTACATATGTACTGACATAGACATATATTTTTTAAACCAATGGGAAAATGTATTATGAAAAATGTTGAGAATAAAATAAATATTTAAGATACAGAATGTTCATATGCTATTTATATGACCTTTAACCTTTCAAAATGAATTGTAATTGGAGGGTGTTCATGATAAACTGTCTAGTGTTAATTTAGTGCAATCTCCATACCCCCAAGGATGAGCTGAATGATAATAACGGTAACTGACACTTCACTGAGACCTTACTAGATGCTAGACACTATTCTGCATGACTTAAGGAGAATCTTAAAGAGAACTTAAAGAGAATCAATACAACCCCATGAGGAAAATACCATCCTTATTAAGGCCATTTATGTTAGGGAAACTGAGATTCAGAAAGGTAGCTTTACATTCCTGATGTTGCACGCTTAACAAGTTGAGGAGCTGGGATATGAATTGAGAATGTCTGCTTCTAAGCATACACTCCTAGTAGAAATGAAGGGAGGAGATGGAAGCACTTGCCTTAGTCATGCCTTTCTCACTTAATCAGACCAGTCAGGGTATCCCTTCAGGCAGATTTGCTATCTATTAACGGGTCATAAAAGTAAATACATACTGTTTTCCTTTCTTACAGATTTGTTGTGATAATATAAGAAAATAATTTTCCAAGAAAACATGAAAATCTAAGATAATCTAAGAAAGGGAAGTTGTATTTAATGAACAGCTACGAGCCAGGGACGATAGATTTTTTTCACATACCGTTATTAGCTATTGCTGTCCCTGCTGTTATTACTGTGCAATACTCAAATTCACTGTTAACTCCAGAGTCACTGCCATTTTCAGAAGATAAATTAACTGCCACCTGTTCTCATGTGTGGGTTTTTTGTTCTGCATCTCTTGTCTGTTTTGCTCAATGGATTTCACTGGGGGTGGGAGATTATTTTTAAAGCAATGCACGTTGTTTGTAGAAAATTTGGGCAAAGGATTTGAAAAGGCAGTTTAGGAAGATGAAACTCAAAACACCATCAAGCATTGGAAAAGATACTCCAAGTCACTAGTAAAGAGAAATGAAAATTCAGTCAATAATAATGTGTATAGCGTTTTAGAGAGCTCAGTTATGTCAAGTGTTTCTGGGGCTGTGGGGACATTCATGCATTGCTAATAGCATGGACTGATGCTACCATTTTGGAGAACCATTTGGTACCACTTGTTCAAATTATGGCTGCTCAAACCTCCATGACCCAACCCTTAGACTCTTGGAGATGTATGAAAATACCTTTGTTTTTTATACACACACACACACCATAGTGGGACATAAGAGGATCTTCGTGCAAGATTATTATGGTCATGTAAGAGAGAGTTAAAGGTAATCTGGGTGTCCTTCACTGGAAAAGTGGTTACTTCAGATTTAGTGAGTGAACTTAAAGGAGTTAGCTGTTGGAGGCAATTGATTAGATGAACCAACATGGATGGATTTTAAGGGCATAGTACCAAGTGAAAAAGGTAAGAAAATGAGACACAGTACAGAACGTTTCCCTAATTTAAAATATATGCCCACAAAATGATAACCATTTTGTAAGAGCACATGCAAAAAAGATACCTGTTAAATTTGTCAGAATGGTTATATGAAGATTATATGAAGGGTGAATGGAAATTAAAAGTGGGGCACTGAATAAATAAAGCAAAAGAGTTTCATAAGAACAGTAATAATAATGTGCCCTAAGCAGAGGGTAATGATTAATCAACCCCCTAAAGAGAAAAAAATTAGAAAATACGTCAGAACAAAACAAAATAAAATTATCCATATTCTTACTGTTTGCAGATAGGTATTAAAACTTCAGTGTACATTCTTATAGTATTATACATGTGTGTGTCTATGTAATTTTATAATTTTGAATTTTGAATTGAGTAATTGATGTGCACTGTTATTAGTTTCGGGTATACAACATATTGGTTCAACAGTTCTATACATTACTCAGCGCTCCCTATAATAATTGAAGTCCACTTCTGTCACCATGTTATTACCATCTTATTGACTATATTCTTTGTGCTGTACTTTTCATTTCTGTAACTTATTTACTTTTAAACTAGAAATTTATACCTATTAATCCTCTTCATCTTTTTTGTCTATCCCCCAATCCCCTCCTCTCTGGCAAGCACCAGTTGTCTGTATTTAAGAGTCTGTTTATTCCTTCATTTATTTTTTTTTATTCTACATGTAAGTGGAATCATGTGGTATTTGCCTTTCTCTGTCTGACTTGTTTCACCTAGCATTATACCTTCTAGGTCTATCTATGTTGTCATGAATGGTAAGATTTCATTTCTTTTTATGGCCAAGTAATAGTCCATTATATGTATACACCACATCATCTTTATCCATTCATTATTCATGTACATGTGGGATGCTTCCAGAGCTTGGCTATTGTAAATAATAGTACAATAAACATAAGAGTGTATATATCTTTTTGAATTTGTGTTTTTGTTTTCTTTGGATAAGTACCCAATGGTGGAATTACTGGGTCATATAGTATTTGTATTTTTAGTTTTTTTAGGAACCTCCATACTGTTTTCCCCAGTGGCTCCAACAATTTGCATTTCCACCAGTGGTGCATAAGGGTTCCCTTTTCTCCACATGCTTGCCAATCCTTGTTATTTCTTGTCTTTTTAATATTAGCCATTCTGACTAATGTGAGGTGATATCTCATTGTGGTTTTGATTTGCATTCCCTGATGATTACTGATGCAGAGCTTCTTTTCATGTGTCTGTTGGGCAATCACATGTCTTCTTTGGAAAAATGTCTATTCAGGTCTTTTGCCCATTTTTTAAATTGGATTGTTTGGTTATTTGGCATTGAGTTTTATAAGTTCTTTATATATTTTGGATATTAAATCCTTATCGGATATATCACTTGCAAATATCTTCTCCCATTCAGTAAGTTGCCTTTTGTTTTATTGATTGTTGCCTGCACTATGCAAAGGCTTATTTATTTTTTTTAGGATAGTCACAATAGCTTATTTTTTGCTGTTGTTTCCCTTGCCTGAGGAGACCTATCCACAAATATACTGTTAAGGCTGATGTCCAAGATATTGCTGTCTATGTTTTCTTTTAGGGGTTTTATAGTTTCAGGTCTCACATTTAAGTCTTTAATCCATTTTCAGTTTATTTTTGTGTGTGGTATAAGAAAGTGGCCCAGTTTCATTATTTTGCTTATAACTATCCATTTTTTCCAACACCATTCTTAAAGCCAAATATGAATGAGGTCATATGATAATTGTCTTTCTCTGATTGACTTACTTCACATAGCATAATACCCTCTAGTTCCATCCACATCATTGCAAATGACAAGATCTCAGTTTTTTTTATGTTGGCTGAGTAGTATTCCATTGTGTGTGTGTGTATTTGTGTGTGTATCTTTTTATCCATTTATCTGTCAATGGACATCTGGGCTCTGTCTTTTATCCATTTTGAGTCTATCTATTTTTTAATATGGTATAAAGAAATGGTCCAATTTCATCCTTTTGCAGGTGGCTGTCCAATTTTCCCAGCACCAGTTATTGAAGAGACTGTGTTTTTTCCATTAGACGTTTTTTTCCTCCTTTGTCAAAGATTAGTTGACCATAGAGTTGAGGGACCTTTTATGGGCTCTCTGTTTTGTCCCATTGATCTATGTGTCTGTTTTTGTGCCAGTACCATACTGTCTTGATGATGACAGCTTTGTAATAGAGCTTGAAGTCTGGAATTGTGATGCTGCCAATTTTGGTTTTCTTTTTCAACATTCCTCTGGCTATTTGGGATCCTTTCTGGTTCCATATAATTTTACCTAGATTGCTCTAGGTAACATAGACTTTTTCACAATATTTGTTCTTCCAATCCATGAGCATAGAACATTTTTCCTTTCTGTGTGCGTATCTTCCTCATTTCTTTCATGAGTGTTCTATACTTTTCTGACTACAGATCATTTGCATCTGGTTAGGTTGATTCCTAGGTATCCTGTGGTTATGGGTACAGTTGTAAATGGGACCAACTTTTTAATTTCTCTTACTTCTGTCTCATTATTAGTGTATACAAATGCAACTAATTTCTCTGCATTGAGTTCAAATCCTGCCACTTTGCTGAATTCCTGTACGAGTTCTGGCAATTTTGGAGTGGAGTCTTTGGGTTTTCCACATACATTATGTTCTCTGCAGAGAGTGGGAGTTTGACTTCTTCTTTGCCGATTTGGAGGCATTTTATTTCTTCCTATTTTTTTTTAAATAAGAAAAAAATTTTATTTTTTTTATAAACATATGTTTAGCCCCAGGGGTACAGGTCTGTGAATCGCCAAGTTTATACCCTTCACAGCACTCACCACAGCACACCTAATGTCCCCTAATGTCCATAACCCCAACACCCTCTCCCAATCCCCCTCCCTCCAGTAACCCTCAGTTCGTTCTGCAAGATTAAGAGTCTCTTATGGTTTGTCTCCCTCCCGATCCCATTTTGTTTCATTTATTCTTTTCCTACTCCCCACATCCCCCACGTTGCACCTCCACTTCCTCATATCAGGGAGATCATATGATAGTTGTCTTTCTCCAACTGATATATTTCGCTAATCATAATACCCTCTAGTTCCATCCACGTCATCACAAATGGCAAGATTTCATTTCTTTTGATGGCTGCATAGTATTCCATTCTGTATATATATCACATCTTCTTTATCCATTCATCTGTTGATGGACATCTACGTTCTTTCCAAAGTTTGGCTATTGTGGACATTGCTGCTATAAACATTGGGGTGCACGTGCCTCTTTGAATCACTATGTTTGTATCATTAGGGTAAATACCCAGCAGTGCAATTGCTGGGTCATAGGGTAGCTCTATTTTCAACTTTTTGAGGAATCTCCATGCTGTTTTCCAGAGTGGTTGCACCAGCTTGTATTCCCTCCAACAGTGTAGGAGTGTTCCCCTTTATCCACATCCTCACCAGCATCTGTCATTTCCTGACTTGTTGATTTTAGCCATTCTGACTGGTGTGAGGTGGTATCTCATTGTGCTTTTGATTTGTATTTCCCTGATGCCCAGTGATGTGGAGTACTTTTTCATGTGTCTTTTGGCCATCTGGATGTCTTCTTTGCAGAAATGTCTGTTCATGTCCTCTGCTCATTTCTTGATTGGATTATTTGTTCTTTGGGTGTTGAGTTTGCTTAGCTCTTTATAGATTTTGGGTACTAGCCCTTTATCTCATATGTCATTTGCAAATATCTTCTCCCATTCTGTCAGTTGTCTTTTGGTTTTGTTAACTGTAGCCTTTGCTGTGCAAAAGCTTTTGATCTTGATGAAATCTCATCAAGCATCCCTTGCCTTTGGTGAAGTTCCTAGGAAAAAGTTGCTGCAGCTGAGGTCGAAAAGGTTGCTGCCTATGTTCTCCTCAAGGATTTTGATGGATTCCTTTCTCACATTGAGGTCCTTCATCCATTTTGAGTCTATTTTTGTGTGTGATGTAAGGAAATGGTCCAATTTCATTTTCTGCATGTGGCTGTCCATTTTTCCCAACACCATTTGTTGAAGAGTCTGTCTTTTTTCCGTTGGACATTCTTTCCTGCTTTGTTGAAGATGAGTTGACCATAGAGTTGAGGGTCTATTTCTGGGCTCTCTATTCTGTTCCATTGATCTATGTGTCTGTTTTTGTGCCAGTACCATACTGCCTTGATGACGACAGCTTTGTAATAGAGCCTGAAGTCTAGAATTGTGATGCCACCAACTTTGGCTTTCTTTTCCAATATTCCTCTGGCTATTTGAGGTCTTTTCTGGTTCCATATAAATTTTAGGATTATTTGTTCCATTTCTTTGAAAAAAATGGATGGGATTTGATAAGGATTGCATTAAATATGTGGATTGCTTTAGGTAGCATAGACATTTTCACAATATTTGATCTTCCAATCCATGAGCATGGAACATTTTCCCATTTTTTTTGTGTCTTCCTCAATTTCTTTCATGAGTACTTTATAGTTTTCTGAGTATAGATTCTTTGCCTCTTTGGTTAGGTATTTATGGTTTTGGATACAATTGTAAATGCGATCAACTTAATTTCTCTTTCTTCTGTCTTGTTGTTGGTGTAAAGAAATGCAACTGATTTCTGTGCATTGATTTTATATCCTGACACTTTACTGAATTCCTGTACAAGTTCTAGAAGTTTTGTAGTGGATTCTTTTGGGTTTTCCACATATAGTATCATCTTCAAAGAATGCGAGCTTGACTTCTTCTTTGCCTATTTGGATGCCTTTAATTTCCTTTTGTTGTCTGATTGCTGAGGCTAGGACTTCTAGTACTATGTTGAATAACAGTGTGATAATGGACATCCCTGCCATGTTCCTGACCTTAGCAGAAAAGCTTTCAGTTTTTCTCCATTGAGAATGATATTTGCAGTGGGTTTTTCATAGTTGGCTCTGATAATATTGAGGTATGTGCCCTCTATCCCTACACTTTGAAGAGTTTTGATCAGGAAGGGGTGCTGTACTTTGTCAAATGCTTTTTCAGCATCTGTTGAGAGTATCATATGGTTCTTGTTCTTTCTTTTATTAATGTATTTTATCACACTGATTTGCGGATGTTGAACCAACCTTGCAGCCCTGGAATAAATCTCACTTGGTTGTGGGGAATAATCCTTTTAATGTACAGTTGGATCCTATTGGCTAGTATTTGGTGAGAATTTTTGCATCTCTGTTCATCAAGGATATTGGTCTATAGCTCTCTTTTTTGATGGGATCCTTGTCTGGTTTTAGGATCAAGGTGATGCTGACCTCATAAAATGAGATTGGAAGTTTTCCTTCCATTTCTATTTTTTGGAACAGTTTTAGGAAAATAGGAGTTAATTCTTCTTTAAATGTTTGGTAGAATTTCCCTGGGAAGCTGTCTGGCCCTGGGCTTTTGTTTGTTTGGAGAATTTTGATGACTATTTCAATCTCCTTACTGGTTATGGGTCAGTTCAGGTTTTCTGTTTCTTCCTGGTTCAGTTGTGGTAGTTTATAGGTCTCTAGGAATGCATCCATTTCTTCCAGATTGTCAAATTTATTGGCGTAGATTTGCTCATAGTATGTTTGTTTGTATTTCTTTGATGTTTGTTGTGATCTCTCCTCTTTCATTCATGATTTATTTATTTGGGTCCTTACTCTTTTTGACACGTCTGGCCATGGGTTTATCAATCTTATTAAGTCTTTCAAAGTACCAGCTCCTAGTTTCATTGATTTCTTCTATTGTTTTCTTTCAAAGTACCAGCTCCTAGTTTCATTGATTTCTTCTATTGTTTTTTTCCTTTTAGGTGTAGAGTTAGGTTGTGTCTTTGAGCCCTTCTTGTTTCTTCAGAAAGGCTTGTATAGCTATATATTTTCCTCTCAGGACGGCCTTTGCTGTGTCCCACAGATTTTGAATTGTTGTGTTTTCATTAACATTTGTTTCCATGAATTTTTTCAAATTCTTTAATTTCCTGGTTGACCCATTCTTTCTTTAGAAGGATGCTGTTAGTCTCCATGTATTTGGGTTCTTTCCAAATTTCTTCTTGTGATTGAGTTCTAGCTTCAGAGCATTGTGGTCTGAAAATGTGCAGGGAATGACCCCAGTCCTTTGATACCGGTTGAGACCTGATTTATGACCCAGGATGTGATCTATTCTGGAGAATGTTCCATGTGCACTAGAGAAGAATGTGTATACTGTTGCTTTGGGATGGAATGTTCTGAATATATCTGGGATGTCCATCTGGTCCAGTGTGTCATTTAAGCCCTTTATTTCCTTATTGATCTTTTGCTTGGGTGATCTATCCATTTCAGTGAGGGGAGTGTTAAAGTCCCCTACTATTATTGTATTATTGTTGATGTGTTTCTTTGATTTTGTTATTAATTGGTTTATATAGTTGGTGCTCCCATGTTAGGAACATAGATATTTAAAATTGTTAGATCTTCTTGTCGGACAGACCCTTTGAGTATGATATAGTGTCCTTCCTCATCTCTTATGATAGTTTTTGGCTTAAAATATAATGGATCTGATATAAGGATTGCCACCCCAGCTTTCTTCTGATGTCTATTAGCATGGTTCATTGTTTTCTACCCCCCACTTTAAATCTAGAGGTATCTTCGGATCTCAAATGAGTTTCTTGTAGGCAGCATATAGATGGGTTTTGTTTTTTTATCCATTCTGATAACCTGTGTCTTTTGATTGGGCCATTTAGGCCATTTATATTCAGGGTAACTATTGAGAGAGATGAATTTAGTGTCATTGTATTGCCTGTAAGGTGACTGCTACTGAATATTGTCTCTCTTCCTTTCTGATCTACTACTTTTAGGGTCTTTCTTTGCTTAGAGGACCCCTTTCGATATTTCCTGTAGAGCTGATTTGGTGTTTGCAAATCTTTCAGCTTTTGTTTGTCCTGGAAGCTTTTTATCTCTCCTTCTATTTTCACTGATAGCCTAGCTGGATACAGTATTCTTGGCTGAATGTTTTTCTCATTTGGTGCTCTGAATATATCATGTCAGTTCTTTCTGGCCTTCCAGGTCTCTGTGGATAAGTCGGCTGCCAATCTAATATTTTTATCATTGTATGTTACAGACTTCTTTTTCCAGGCTGCTTTTAGGATTTTCTCTTTCTCCCTAAGACTTGTAAATTTTACTATTTACAAAATGGGGTGTGGGCCTATTCTTATTGATTTTGAGGGGGATTCTCTGCACCCTCTGGATTTTGATGCTTGTTTCCTTTGCCATATTGGGGAAATTCTCTACAATAATTCTCTCCAATATACCTTCTTCTCCCCTCTCTCTTTCTTCCTCTTCCAGAATCCCAATTATTCTAATGTTGTTTCGTCTTATGGTGTCACTTATCTCTCGAATTTTCCCCTCATGGTCCAGTATTTGTTTGTCTCTCTTTTGCTCAGCTTCTTTTTTCTTTGTCATTTTGTCTTCTATATCACTAATTCTTTCTTATGCCTCATTTATCCTAGCAGTGAGAGCCTCCATTTTTTATTGCACCTCATTAATAGCTTTTTTAAATTTCAGCTTGGTTAGATTTTAGTTCTTTTATTTCTCCAGAAAGGGCTTTTTCTCTCCGAAGGGGGTTTCTCTAATATCTTCCATGCCTTTTTTGAGCCCGGCTAGAACTTTGAGAATCGTCATTCTGAACTCTAGATCTGACATATTACCAATGTCTGTATTGATTAGGTCCCTAGCATTCAGTACTGTCTCCTCTTCTTTTTTTTGTGGTGAGTTTTTCCGCCTTGTCATTTTGTCCAGATAAGAATATACGAAGGAGCAAATAAAATACTAAAAGGGTGGCAAGGACCCCAGGAAAATATGCTTTAACCAAATCAGAAGAGACCCCAAATAGTGGGGCCGGGGGGAGAAAGGGGGTAAAAAGAAGTTCAGAAAAAGAAATTAGAAAAAGAAAACTAATAAAGATCCTTTAGCTGTTTGGTTAGGTTTATTCCCAGGTATCTTATGGTTCTTGGTGGTATAGTAAATGGAATCTATTCTCTAATTTCCCTTTCTGTATTTTCATTGTTAGTGTATAAGAAAGCCACTGGTTTCTGCAAATTGACTTTGTATCCTGCCATGTTGCTGAATTGCTGTATGAGTTCTAGTAGTTTGGGGGTGGAGTCTTGTGGGTTTTCCATATAAAGAATCATGTCATCTGCGAAGAGAGAGAGTTTGACTTCTTCATTGCCAATTTGGATACCTTTATTTCTCTTTGTTGTCTGATTGCTGTTGCTAGGACTTCTAATACTATGTTGAACAAGAGTGGTGAAAGTGGGCATCCTTGTCTTGTTCTTGATCTCAACGGGAAGGCTGCAGGCTTTTTCCCATTGAGAATGATATTTGCTGTGGGTCTTTCATAGATAGATTTGATGAAGTTCAGGAATGTTCCCTCTATCCCTATACTTTGAAGCGTTTTAACCAGGAACGGATGCTGGATTTTGTCAAATGCTTTTTCTGCATCAATTTAGAGGGCCATGTGGTTCTTCTCTCTTCTCATATTAATTTGTTCTATCACATTGATTGATTTGCGAATGTTGAACCATCCTTGTAGCCCAGGAATGAATCCCACCTGGTCATGGTGGATAATCTTTTTAATGTGCTGGTGGATCCTGTTTGCTAGGATCTTGTTGAAAATCTTAGCATCCATATTCATCAGTGATATTGGTCTGAAATTCTCCTTTTTGGTAGGGCCTTTGCCAGTTTTGGGGATCAGGGTAATGCTGGCTTCATAGAAAGAGTCTGGAAGTTTTCCTTCTGCTTCAATTTTCTGAAACAGTTTCAGGAAAATAGGTGTTTTCTTCTTTGAAAGTTTGGTAGAATTACCCAGGGAATTCGTCAGGTCCTGGGCTCTTGTTTTTTGGAGGTTTTTAATCACTGCTTCAATCTCGTTACTAGATATCGGTCTATTCAGGTTGTTGATTTTTCCTGGTTCAATTTTGGGAGTTTATAGTTTTCTAGGAATGCATTATTTCATCAAGGTTGCTAAGCTTCTTGGAATATAACTGTTGATAATAACTTCTGATGATTGTTTCTACTTCCTTGGTGTTAGTTGTGATCTCTCCCTTTTCATTCATAATTTTATGAATTTGGGCTTTCTCTCTTTTCTTTTGGATTAGTGTGGCCAGTGCCTTATCGATCTTATTGACTCTTTCAAAAAATCAACTTCTAGTTTCATTGATATGTTATACTGTACTTGGGAATACCTAACCAAAGAGAGTCAATTATCATATGGTTTCACTTATTTGTGGAGCATAACAAAAAGTATGGAGGTCATGAGGAGTTAGAGAGGAGAAGGGAGTTGGGGGAAATTGGAAGGGGAGGGGAACCATGAGAAACTATGGACTCTGAAAAACAATCTTGAGGGGTTTGAAGTGGCGGGGGGGGGGTGGGAGATTGGGGTACCAGGTGGTGAGTATTATATAGGGCATGGATTGCATGGGGGCACTGGGTGTGGTGAAAAAATAATGAATACTGTTATCTGAAAATAAATTTTTTAAAAAACTAAATAAATATTTTTGTAAACATAATTAAAAAAAAACAAAGAAAAAAATATTTAAAAAAAATATATATATATAATAGACTGGTGACTAGAACAGGGTCACCCACTTAATTTTGGGCATATTTTGGTCTCTTAGAAGAAATTATTTCCCAAAATTTTAAGGAATGAAAAACATATATAAGGGTAAAGACAATGAAGGGATGGAATATGCCTATAAATAAGCAAACAACATTTTTTTTTTAATTTCTAAAAAAGGAGTTGATAAAGTAAGTTTTTTGGGAGAATAAATTAAAAGAAAGTGGAGAGAATATGCTCGGGCTGGAGACCTGAACAAGCCCGGAGCTAGATTTAGGGTATATTTTGATCTATTAGAAGAAGTACCCCAAATTTTTTAGAAGAAAAAACCCTATGTGTGTACAAAAAATAAAGTTAGATACAATGAAGGATAAAATATGACTATAATAATGAAGATTCAAAAATTATTTTTTTTAAATGAAAGGCATTTTTAAGATAAACTAGTTAAAAAAAAGTCAAAAGAGGAAAGGGTAAAAGTTAAAAAAAATTAGAAAAAGAGAAAAGAATAAAATTTTTACAAAATTAATTAACTGCAAGACTAAAGAATCATGGGGAGAAAGCCGTGAATTCCATGCTTTGCTTGTCCCCCTCTGGAATTCAGCTGTTCTCCTTGGTAAGTGAACTTGGTCTTGGCTCAATTTCTTGTTGATCTTCTAGGGGAGGAGCCTGTTGTAGTGATTCTCAAGTGTCTTTGCCCGAGACGGAATTGCACTGCCCTTACCAGGGGCCAGGCGAAGTTATCTGCTCGGTTCGCTTTCAGGAGCTTTTGTTCCCTGAATGCTTTCCATAGAGTTCCAGAGGATGGGAATGAAAATGGCGGCCTCCCAGTCTCCGGCCTGGAGGAGCCGAGAGCTTGGAGTCCCACTCAGTGTGCCCTCAGAGGAAAGCGCTCAATCACTCCCATCTCCCTGGCTTCTAACCACTCTCGGAGCTCACCCAGCCTGTGACCAAGTGTCTGTCTCTGGCACACAGCTCTGCTTGCAGTCTCCAAACCCTGCAGATCCCTGAGCTCCCCCAGGGGGTGTCTCCCCGGATCTTGTGGGGACCTCACTCACAGAGCAGCAGCCTGTGCCACGGATTATGGTTCAAGGTAACCCTGAGTTGAGAGCTCACTCCTCAGCTCTGTCTCTGTAGCTGGCTTCCCCGCTCTAATACCTGCAAGCTCTGTGACACTGAGACACCCCCGATCCTTCTGTGACCCTGCAGGACCTGGGGCCGCGCTGACCTGTCGGCTTCACCCCGGTTTAGCCTCTGGAGTGATGTCCCTCAGTGGAGCAGACTTTTAAAAGTCCTGATTTTGTGTTCCGTTGTTCCACCACTTGCCTCCTCCCCCCGTGGTCTATCTTCCCGTCACTTTGGATTCACTTCTCTGCTGGTCCTACCTTTCAGAAAGTGGTCGATTTTTTGTTTTTAGAGTTGTTGCTCTTCTCTTCTATCTCCTGTTGGATTTGTAGGTGTTCGCAATGGTCTCTGATCTCCTGCTACGTGATGTTGTCTCAGCCTGCTACTTCTCCACCATCTTGACTCCTCCCCCATTTTATTTCTTTTTATTGTCTGATTACTGAGGCTAGGACTTCTAGTACTTTGTTGAACAGTAGTGGTGTTAGTGGACATCCATGCCATATTTCTTACCTTAGGGGAAAAGCTCTCAGTTTTTCCCCATTGAGAACTATATTCACTGTGGACTTTCTGTGGATGGCTTTTATGATAGTGAGGTATGCTCCCTCTATTCCCTACAGTGTGAAGACTTTTAATCAAGAAAGGATGTTGTACTTTGTCAAATGCTTTGTCCACATCAATAGAGAGGATGATAGGGTTCTTGTCCTTTCTTTTATTTATGTAGTGTATCACATTGATTTGTGGATGTTGAACCAACCTTGTAGTCCAGGAATAAATCCCACCACAGTGAATAATTCTTTTAATGAACTGTTGATCCTATTGGCTAGTATTTTGGTAAGAATTTTTTTTTTAAAGGATATTGGTCTGTAATTCTCCTTTTCGGTAGGATCTTTGTCTGGTTTTGGGATCAAGGTAATCCTGGCCTCATAAATGAATTTGGAAGTTTTCCTTCCATTTCTATTTTTTGAAACAGCTTCATAAGAATGGGTATTAGTTCTTCTTTAAATGTTTTGTAGAACTCTCCTGGGAAGGCACCGGCCCTGGACTCTTGTTTGTTACGAGATTTTTTTATTACTACTTCAATTTCCTTCCTGGTTATGGGTCTGTTCAGGTTTTCTATTTCTTCCTGTTTCAGTTTTGGTAGTTTATGCCTCTCTAGGCTAAGTAAGTGGCTCTGAATTGCTCTATGTAGGTTTTTGTTTCCTGAAGGCTTTCCATGCTGCTTTAGGGGATGAGAATGAAACTGATGGCCTCCCATTTTCCACCTCCAGAGCAAAAGCTTGGGACTGTATTCCTCAGTGCACGCTCAGAGAAAATCATTCAGTCAACACCTGTCTCCCTGGTCTCCATAAGCACTCTGTGCTTACCTCAGCCTGTGACCCAGCATTTCTATCTCAGCACACAACCCCATTTGGAGTCTCCAAACCCTGCATCTTCCTGAGGGATGTACCTGCTTCAGGTGGGGTGGGGGCTTGCTGATTGCAGCTTGCTTCTCTGCTCCAATGCCAGGGAACTCTGCTGCACTCAGGCACCACCCCTGGACTTCCTGCTACCCTGGGGATCCTAAGACCAGACTGTCCCACCTAGGATTCTTCCCCACTTTTTCACCTGAGCATGATTCAGGCAAGAATGCCTGTCATGGGAGCAGACTTCTAAAAGTTCTGATTTTGTGTTCCACTGCCATATCACTTTCCAGTAGCCAGGTTGCCACAGCTCCCTCTCCCCAAGGTCTGTCTTCCCATATATTGCCTCGGATTCACTTCTCCGTACCTCTTAACTTGAAGTGGTCACTTTTCTATTTGTAGAGTTGCAGCTTTTATTTTCTTAGATCTCCAATTGAGTTTGCTGGTGTTCAGAATGATTTGATAGCTGTCTAGCTGAATTCCTGCGATCAGATGAAACTGAGGTATCCTACTCCTCTACCATCTTGGATTATCTCTCTACTTGATCAGATTAACTGACCTGGCTTTTTACCAGCTTCATTGATCTATGTGTCTATTTTTGTGCCAGTACCATAATGTTTTAATTACTGTAGCTTTGAGGTATATCTTCAAATCTGAGATTGTGGTACCTCCAGCTTACTTCTTCTTAGGGTGGCTTAGGCTATTCAAGGTATTTGTAAGGAACCACATACAAAATTTAGGATTATTCTACTTCTATGAAAAATGCTATTGGTATTTTAATAAGGATTGCACTGAATATATAGATTGCTTTGGGTACTATGGATATTTTAATGATATTCTTCCAATCCATAAACATGCTAGATGTTTCTGTTTTTTTCCTGTCATCTTCAATTTCTTTCATCAATGTCTTACAGTTTTCATAGTATAGGTCTTCCACTTCTTTCATTAAATTTATTGCTAGGTAGTTTATTCTTTTTGGTACATACACAAATTTATTTACACAAATAAATGAAATGGGGTAATTCTCCATGTACTTTTTTTATTATTTTGGGTTTTGTTTTGTTTTTGTTTTTTAGTATCTTGGCTACTGTGAAGATATACTAAGTTATCTGTAAGATGCCTTCTAAGGCACTCACCCTTCAGGAAGAATACCATATTATCAAATTCAGTCAAATTGTAAGCTGACTTTTGTTCAGCATGACCCAAAACATATTTTGCTAAACACTCTTAGTTTCAGCTGTAAGATACTAATGTATTCAAAGGAAAATACATTTGCATTTTGATTTATTTGCATTTAATTCAAATAATAGTCATTTTGGCTGGATATGCTAGGGATTAAATATGCTCAGACCTTTTCACAGGCTAATAGTTTACTGTAAGAAGAGATCACATCAATAAATGAATGTTGGTCCCAAATGGAACAAGTGAGGTTGAAACTTGATCCAGGGAACCATCCCATTTGAGTGACCTAATGGTTTTTAGTGGGCTAGAGATAAACAGTTTCTGATGATTATCAAAACCCAATAAACTAGTGACTAAGAGTTCTGAAGCTTTGTTCCCTGTTTTGTATGGGGACAGTGAATAACCTTTAATAAAGAATGCATTCCTTTCTGCCCGAGACAAAAGCAGAACTTCCCAATGAAAAACAGCATGTCTATCTAGGCCTTCTTCAAAATCCAACTCAGATCTCAAATCATTGCATTAGGAGCTGGAAATGACAGAATGCCATTGGCTATTGTTGCCATGGAAATCACTGATGACCTCCTAATGATTTGCAACAGGTTCATTTGTACTGCATTTACTGTGGTGTGTGTGTTTATCTAGGTCTATTTGTTTGCTTGTGGCTTGAACTGTCACGTTTTAATCTGAATCCAATGAGTAAGGCCCCAATGCCTTGTACCTAATAAATGTTAAATGAAGATTTGTGGAATTGGATTAGATGCACTGGTTTGGAAAAAATCACAGGCATAGGGAGTTTGACAAATTTTTGCAGTTCTCAAAATGTAGTTCTTGAAATCCACGTTGCTGGCTAGTTTTCCTCTTGAACAGTTACAGCTGCTTGTTAGAGTAATCAGCAACTGTGTAAAGTTTGCAATTGTCCAACCCACTAAAGCCCCCTAGGTATCCTGGAGAGGGTAGCTATTTTAAAAACTACCCTTCCTTACGATTTATTTTTAAGCTTTTCTTGATACCCATCCAGGTGAGGCAATAACCCCAACACTGTCTTAAGACTTTTTAATCCTGAGATTTCCCCAACCCAAAGCTAATATTATATCAGATTTTTCCTACATCTCTCATGAAAAAATAATGGCCCCCATGTTAATATATTGCTTATGGTTGTAGAATACCATGAGTCTTTACATGGAATCATTCTTTGAAAAAGAAATGAAAGAGAACACCCAAAGTTTGGGAGATAATTTAATCAAGCATTTATATTAAGTTCTGTGTTTGCAAAATAACTTTCCAGTTGCCTCTCATTTACCCTTATAAGACTAGCCACTCCTGCTTCCAATGCACATCTCAAATTTACTAAGAAAAATTCAGAGCAATGGGTAATTTCCTTTAGACATTGTCCCCAAACCCTGTTTTTCACTGGTAGAAGAGTAGATGCAGATTCAGCTGTACTTAACAACTGAAAAGTAGCTGTTCCAAAACCAGCAAGTCCTTTGTGAAATTACAGCAAGGCCAAGGGCTGTGAATCACCTCTTCTTCACTCAGGTCTCTGCTTCCTACAGATAGGATAGATGGAATGCCAGGGTTCATCAGTTTACCATGGGGTTTTATAAATAAGTTTTGTTATGTTCTGAGACAGTGGAGCATGGGGCTATTGCTGCAGACCAAGTGGGAGAACTGGACTGAATGCTAGGCCCTATTATTTTCTGATAGTCTGGCCATGACTACATCAGTATGAAGATGCCTGCCTTCCTTGTCTCACAGGTGGTTGTATGAGATGAATAACATTTATCATTCCTTATAATGCAGCTTCTGGAGTGCTTTGGAAATGTGTTAACTCCATCCACTGAGCCTTGATGATCCTACACAAACTAGAAAGTGTTTGCATGTGTACTTTCCTTGAGTCTACATAGTCAGATGCATCTTCTTTAGACCCCTCAGTTTGAAAAAGCTCTTAGAGTGTATCCCAGAATACTGGATAAGAAGAGAAAGAAAAAATAGGAAAGGAAGGGGACAATAGTATGTACTCTCCTCTACCCGTTCTCGTGTTCCATTCAGTACACTGATTTCATTCACCACTTCTTTTCTGCTTTGTTTCCAAAGATGAACCTCTCATAATAATGTGCATGAACAGTGGAATATAAATACTCATTTGAAAATAAATTCATGTGTAGTTGGCTGCAGCCATGTGACCAAGCCCTAGATCTCTCTTTGGCAGTGCCATCCATTTGTAGCCCCATTAATTCATGGTCCTTAATAATTTCTTCAGAGTAAATATCAAGTTTACCTTGTTTTATCTATGAATAAAGAAGGAAATGAATAGTTTAAATAAGTTTTCTAAGAAAAGAAACATTAACCTGCTTGAAAGAAAGGATGATTCTCAAATCCCTCCATTTGTTTGCATCTTATGTACTGATTATGTGGGATTCTAATCATTAAAGTAGTCCTTTGAGGATATCCACTTGGTAATATTTTATTAGCACTTAATTTGAGTTACTGTAATAAAATGTCACTCCTTTAAGATTCACTCATCATTCAGTATTGTTACCCATATCCTCCTTCCATCAGTATGAATTTGTTGTAAGGTATTATTATAATTAATTACATGCCCTTAAATTCCTTAGATACTATCTGGTACAGTTACATTATTTGAGCAAGATTTTTCTTCTCTTTTAATTTCAATTAGCTAATATGTACTATATCGTTATTTCAGATGGAGAGTTTGGTAGTTCATCAGTTGCATGTAACACCTAATGCTCATCACATCATGTGCCTTCCTTAATTCCCATCATCCAGTTACCCCATCTCCCCACCCACCTTGCCTTCAGCAACCCTCCATTTCTTTCCATAGTTAAGAGTCTTTCATGGTTATTCTCCCTTTCTGATTTTTCCCCCACTCAGTTTTCCCTCTCTTTCTCTATGATCCTGTATTTTGTTTCTTATAGTCCTCATATTAGTAAAACCATATAATTGTCTTTCTCTGATTGACTGGTTGCGCTTAGCATAACACCCTCCAATTCCATCCATGTCGATAAAAACGGTAAGATTCCATCTTTTCTGATGGCTGAGTAGCATTCCACTGTGTGTGTGTGTGTACATATATGTACGTATGTATATATGTGTATGTATATACATACATGTATATGTGTGTGCATGTGTGAGTGTGTGTATACACACCACATATTTTTTCCATTTATCTGTCAATGGGCATATGGGCTCTTTTCATAGTTTGGCTATTGTGGACATTGCTGCTATAAACATGGGGATACATATGCCCCTTCAGATCACTACATTTGTCTCTTTGAGGTAAATACCCAGTAGTGCAATTGCTGGCTTGTAGGGTAGCTCTATTTTCAACTTTTTGAGGAACCTCCATACTGTTTTCCAGAGTGGCTGCACCAGCTTGCATTCCTACCAACAGCATAAGAGGATTCCCCTTTCTCTGCATCCTCTCCAACATTTCTGGTGTCTTGTCTTGTTAATTTTAGCCATTCTGACTGGTATGAGATGGTATCTCCTTGTGGTTTTGACTTGTAGTTCCCTGATGCTGAGTGATATGGTTGTTTCCCTGATTTTTCATGTGTCTTTGGCCATTTGGATGTGTTTTTTGCAGAAATGTGTGTTTGTGTCTTTGGCCTATTTCTTGACTGGATTATTTGGTTTTTGGATGTTGAGTTAATTGATTTGTTAAGTTCTTTAGATCTTGGATACTAGCACCTTATCTGAAATGTCATTTGCTGATATCTTCTCCCATTCCTTACATTGCCTTTAGTTTTGTTGGCTGTTTTCTTTGGTGTGCAAAAGGTTTTTACTTAGATGAAGTCCCAGTAGTTCATTTTTGCTTTTGTTTCCCTTGCCTTTGGAGATGTGTCTAGCAAGAAGTTGCTGCAACTGAGTTTGAAGAGATTGTTGCCTGTGTTCTCCTCAAGAATATTGATGGATTCCTGTCTCACATTTAGGTCTTTCATCCATTTTGAGGCTATTTTTGTATATGGTATAAATAAATGGTCCAGTTTCATCCTTTTGCAGATGGCTGTCCAATTTTCCCAACATCATTTGTTGAAAAGACTGTCTTTTTTTCTATTGGACATTCTTTCTTCCTTTGTCAAAGATTAGTTGACCCTAGAGTCAAGGGTCCATTTCCGGTCCCATACAAATTTTAGGATTATTTGTTCCATTTCTTTGAAAAAAGTTGATGGGATTTTGATAGGGTTTGAATTAAATATGTAGATTGCTCTAGGTAGCATAGACATTTTCACAATTTTTGTTCTTCCAATCCATGAGCATGGAACATTTTTCCGTTTTTTTGTGTGTGTCTTCCTCAGTTTGTATCATGAGTATTCATTGTTTTCTGAGTACAGATTCTTTTCAGTTAGGTTTATTCTTAAGTATCTTATGATTTTGTGTGCAATTATAAATGGGATCAACTTAATTTCTCTTTCTTCTGTCTTGTTGGTGTATAGAAATGCAATCATGTGCATTGATTTTATATCTTGCCACCTTCCTGAATTCCTATATGAGTTCTAATAGTTTTAGGGTGGAGTGTTTTGGGTTTTCCACATAAAGTATCATATCATCTGCAAAGAGTGAGAGTTTTACTTCTTTGCTAATTTGAATGCCTTTTATTTCTTTTTGTTGTGTGATTTATGAGGCTAGGACTTTTAGTACTCTGTTGAACAGCAGTGGTGATAGTGGACATCCCTTGTGTGTTCCTGATCTTAGGGGAAGAGCTCTCAGTTTTTCCCCATTGGGAATGATATTTGCTGTGGGTGTTTCATAGAGAACTTTTATGATATTGAGGTATGTACCCTCTATCCCTACACTGTGAAGAGTTTTAATCAAGAAAGCATGGTGTATTTTGTCAGATGCTTTCTCTGCATCAGTTGAGAGGATCATATGATTCTTGTTCTTTATTATATCACATCAATTGATTTGTGGATATTGAACCAACCTTGCAGCTCAGGAAAAAAATCCCACTTGGTTGTGGTGAATGATCCTTTTAATGTAATGTTGGATCAATTGACTTGTATTTTGGTGAGAAATTTAGCATCTATGTTCATCAGGGATATTGGTTTTAATTCTCCTTTTTGGTGGGGTCTTTGGTTCTTGTATCAAGGTAATTCTGACCTCATAGAATGAGTTTAGAAGTTTTCCTTCCATTTCTATTTTTTTGAACAGTTTGAGAAGAATAGGTATTAATTTTTCTTTAAATATTTAGAATTCTCCTGGGAAGCCATCTGGCCCTGGGCTCTTGTTTGTTGGGAGGTTTTTGATTACTGTTTCAATTTCCTTGCTGGCTATGGGTCTGTTCAGGTTTTCTATTTCTTCCTGGTTCAGTTTTGGTACTTTATAGGTCTCTAGTAATGCATCTATTTCTTCCAGATTGTCTAATTTGCTGGCATATAGTTGCTCATAATATGTTGTTATAATTGTTTGTATTTCTTAGTATTGGTGGGTAGTATTTTGATAGGGTTTACATTAAATGTGTAGATTGAGCAGGACTTTGAATTTTCCCTTGGTTTCTTAAGATAATAATGTATCGACACTTAAATGGCATCACTAAGGTTTAGATGCAGAGTGAGTTGCCTACAGGAAGCCAATTACGGAGGTAGGTAATTAGTTATCTCCACTTTGACTAGAGTCCAGTTAACAAAAAGCCAACTTTTTCTCCTCAAAAATTGGATAGATTTTATAGTTGTATGAACAAATATTTATTTATAAAATTACTGCACTGTTCTTGACCTACAGTGAACACTGAGTAAATAATGAAAGTGTAAGAATATGTATATCTTTGGGGTGTTTTTTTTTTTTAATTTTCACATAGACTGTCAATATTCAGCAGACTGTTGTGGTTAGAGCACCACAAGAGGATTGTATTGAATGCACAGCCTTTGATCATCTTATCCATCCATCTACCCATGTTTCAAATGTTTGGGGGGAACCTACCATGTAACCAGCCAGGGACAGAGAAAAGTCCCTGTCCCTATGCCTGTCCTATTTAATGTATAAGCCACTTGACCTTTTAGTAGAGAGATTGATGAAGTCTTTTGCCTCTTGCTGTACTCAGAGTTGCTGTGTCCTTGGTCAAAATTGTATTCCAGACATCCTTTTGTGGTTATTGCTTTGTGTTTAATTGGCCACTAGTTACAGAAAAGCAGGTTCTGTGGACATAGCCAGTCCCTGCTTTATGTTCTTATCTCATGTTTTTCACTTTATGCTGTTACATGTAACATCTAGGGACTCTCCAGCACTAGGGATTCATAGTTCTAAGTAGCTTTGTACTACAGGCAATAGCTAATATTTTTGAACATTTGCTGTATCTATGACAGACATTAGTCTAAGAACATTTCATGTTTTCTCATTTAACCCTTATAGTATCCATGAAGTGCTATTGTTCCCATTTAACAGATAAGGAAACTAAGTCAAACAGGATTATACTTATATTATAATTTCACAAAGGCAAACACTTGGTCTTTTTAATAGTAAGGTCATTTTGGCATCCCCCCCCCTTTTTATTTCCAAATTGTTTCTATATGTTATCTCACTTGTTCTGACATCTGTCCCCACTTATTTACATGGGATAAGTGAGGTAAATGAGGGTGAGTCTCTGCTTTCCAGGAGAAGGACAACCCAGTGCTTCTAAATCCTGGTCCAACACCCTTCCTCCAGGATCACACTGTGTTCTTTCTGCTCATCTACCAGTAGATCTCTCCTGAAGATGTGGATCTCTAGTTTTTATGGGAGATTTAGAATCTTGGTGACTTTAAATAATTCCTGGAAGAGCATTATAATGTAGCATGTTTCATACCCACTCCTTTTAGTCTAGGATCTATATTATTTCAAATAAGTACGAAGCACCATTTTTTCTGCTCTTTTGTTAGATTAATATCTGGAATTTGCTCTTAGTAGGTCTGGAGTAAAAGGCCAGTTCTCTGACTAAAGAATCAGTACTAATTGGAAATAAATCAGAGTTTGCTATAGCTAAAAGGGAAAACGCCCACAAATTTAGTTGTCATTTTGATTCATTCTTTTATCCTTGATAGTAGATTTTCAGGGTCTCAAAGAGGCTCTGTCTATGAACTTGCCAGTAGAAGTATCTTGTTTTACATATGATGAAAATGGTGAGAGCACTTCTTTTGACAGGAAACTTCACTTCTTGTTACTGAAAGCTGTCACAACAGTTATTATGTCTGGCTTTCAGATTTCCTGGAGTTAGGAGAACAATAGACAGTTAAAATGGCAATATCAAGAGCATTCTGGGGTTTTATAATGAGTACCAAGGGAATTTTTTTTTTCTCTTGAGTTTGTAAGAAAAAAGTAGGAATATTTAGGAGACTGAGTATAATGTGGAAATGAACTTTAATGGTTTATTTTTTTTAAACAGAGTGTTCTTTCTAACCATTGGAAGTTGAAAAAAATTAATTTTATAAAACGGTTCCCATTTTCTTGTTACTGAGTTGGCAGTGACTAAGGGATATTTCTCTTCAGCTGTCCCTCTGGTTTTTAAGTAATCCCCCTCAAAAATCACATTTGTAGCTTTTTGTCTGTCTGTCTATCTACTTATAGGTGGAGAGGGACAAATGGAAATGGAAAGAGAGAATCTTAAGTAGGATCCATGCCCAGCATGGAGTTTGATGCGGGACTCAGTCTTACACCCTGAGATCATGACTTGAGCTGAAATCAAGAGTTGGATGTTTAACAACTGAGCCACCCAGGCACCCGCCTGCCCTGTCTCTTTGATTAAGCATCATTTAGAGTTTTTGGTCCCGTTTGTTGGTTCTTAATTTTTATATGTACAGGGCTTCTGAGGCTTACTATCTCTAATTTTGTAGTAGGAGTTATTTCTCTGCTTCCTGTAAACCCACCCCTCACCCCTCAAAAAGAGACTCCCATGCATTAGGAAGAGCATTGGCTTATTTTATTGTGTAATGTGCATTTATGTGGTTTTATGATTGGAGACTAATATACCAATAATTTGACTCTTAGTATAGCTGAGGATGAGGAAGATTTGAGGTTCTCAAACATGAAATTTTCCCTGGAATTAGCCTAAAGAGAGCTCTTTAGGAGCTCTCTACTCTTGGCCTATTGCCAAGTCTGTGAACTTTTTTTTAAACTTTGGGTCAGGAGAGGGCTTCAGTTTGCCTAAGGGCTATGTGTGCTTCAGGCTACTGCCCCAGGAGGCTGACTTGGCAACTGCCCTTTCTGCAGCCAGCCAGCCCCCAAGTATGTTTTAATAAAAAGAAAAAAGCTAAGTCCCTTTAGAAGGGCTGGAACAGACTAGTAGTTGCTAGGCAAGTGAAAGTAATTCAGTGTCCTTGCCAAACGTCTGCCATGGGAATAAGGAACTTTGAGGGAAGGGGGAGTGAGATGGTGATGCATGTTGGTTGCCATAGGAATGTTTCCCTAATTGAAATAAGACCACAGAGCTGAGACCAAGACAGCCGCATGTATGGTTCTTTCTGCTTGGAAATGGAAGCCCAGAGTGGGCAGTGCAGCAGAGGTAAAGCATGGGAATGAAGGAGTAAATCCTAAGGTTTTCTAGGGGTTAGGGTGTGGGAAAGGTGTAAGGAACAGTGCATCTTCTGAAGGGAGAAAGGGCTCAAGCAAATCCCTAGATGCCCTATGAAATTAATGGTTTCTTAAGCTAAAATCAGGGGGAGAAGAAAGAATAGATTAACTCAGGAGGATTCTGTGATGAGCTCTTATGCTATTCTGAAGACCTGAGACTTATTGCAGAAATTACAATTCAATTAAATCAGGGAGAATTCCAGTTAGAATCTGGAATAAACCCAGGTTTAAATTAGATGGAGGTTTAAAATGGTGAAATTTAGGGGTGCCTGGGTGGCTCAGTGGATTGGGCCTCTGCCTTTAGCTCAGGTTGTAGTCTCAGGGTCCTGGAATCAAGCCCCAGGTCGGGCTCTCTGCTCGGCAGGGAGCCTGCTTCCCCCTCACTCTCTGCCTGCCTCTCTATGTACTTGTGATCTATGTTACAAAAAAAAAAAAAATCTAAAATGGTGGAATTTAGTGGAAAAGATCATTTAAAGGTAGGTATTTTAAATTTAAATTTATGTAAATATACTAAACTGTCTTTATTTTAACTCATAAAAAAAGGTAGTGATTAAGGATTTGTTAATGAATTGTGCTGGTCAAGTTTTATTTTTATAGGGAAAAGAAGCACAGTTGACCAAATTGTGTGGTTCAGCATAAAGCCTTAAGAGACCCTCTGAGGTGGACTTACTGCCCTATTAGTAAGCACCTTACACATATGATAGCAGCTTCCAGAATGACAGCTCAGGGTCCAAGCAGAAATAAGCAGCTTTTAGCAAATATTAAACCTTGATGTGCTGCTGAACTTCTCTGTGATTAATCGATTATCCAGTTCTTAAAATGGAGGTGATAGCTGATATCTGTCTCTAGGAATGGTGTGAACATGGAATACTGCTCCTTTCATTGAATATAATTTCTAGGGTTGGTATAACATCCCAAGGTGCCTCTGATGATAATGACAGCCTTAGTCTGTCAGTAGTGGCTTAGGGCAAAGAGTGTTTATCTTTTAGGCTATGATCTTCAAAGGAACTTTCTTTAACTGATAAAGGTTTACTTGTACATATGAAGGATATATATTTATTATCATTTGCCATATATTTGGTTCAAGTTCAGTTGCTATTTAAAATAGCTTCTTCCTTAGACTGTATATGTATGTGTGTGTGTGTGTGTGTGTGTATGGCTTGTATGTAACTATTTCCTTTTTATGTGGTTACTTTTTGGGCCATATAAAAGAAGACTAGCAGAATGTGATATTTATTCTCAAATATTTGACTTTTTCTAATGCAGAAATAGAAAGAATGCCATGGGACCTGGATTTTAGTAGTCACTGTGTTCTGTATCATGGCTCGTTCCCCAGTTCAGTTTGTTGAGTCTGGAACTTCAGTGTTAATTTTATTTGATAATTGATCAGATGCTGGTTGATTGACACAAATTATCTGAGACAAATTTGTAAACCAAATGCTAATTTTTAATTTATTGGGAGAGTATAATTAGAAAAACTGTCTTTGGGTTCTTCAGATGGTATAACCTGTCCCTAGTATGATTTTGACAAGCCAAAATATATACTGGCTATAATGTTCTTTAAACAAACAAACAAAACCCATAATCTAGATTCTCTAGAATCTAGAGCAGTGCTATTGCATAATAGTACAATGTGAACCTCAAATGTGAGGCTTATATGTCATTTTAAATTTCCTGGTAGCCACTTAAATTAGTAAAAGGAAATAGGTGAAATTAATTTTTAATATATTTAACCTAATATATATATAATTTTTCATTTTAACAGTAATTTATATGTGATATAGTATGCATATTTTTCATATTACATCTTGAATTCTGCACATTTTACTCTTAGAACACATACCAATTTGACTCTAAATTTTTACAAAAAATACCTGTATTTATATTAAAATTTACAGTTGAAAAAGTAGATTCATATAATCAAGTTACTCCAAACATTCATATCACTTTTCAATAACTGAGTCAGTGTCTATATCTAAATTTAATTAAAGTTAAGTAAAATTTAAAATAAATGGAATTCAGTTCCTCGGTGACACTAGATACATTTCAAGTACTCAGTGACACATATGGCTAGTAGTTGCTACCATATTGGGCAACATATAGAGGGCTGCTCTTATCTAGCTGCTTTTCCTCCTACATAGCTCAGATTTGAAGACCTCTCTGAGAATTCTAATGAGAGGGAAAAAAAATCTAATATACTTTATAAGTATAGGACTACAGACAGAGTTTATGCTTTTCAAAGGAAATTTCAGCTTAAGCTGTATTAGAACCTGTCTGGCAAGGAGTAATCTATCTGGTGGACCATACTATCTTTACTTTGCTTCCAAACACACCCTCATTGTCTTTCAAACAGACAAAAACATGCCATCATTGGCAGTTTGCCTCAGATTCCTCTGGTCCTCAACTCCATGATAGTTCATTTTCATTTCATCAGTGCATTTCCTGGTTATAGGCACCCCCTTTATCTTTCTCATTGTTTGAGTGTTCACATTTGGCTCTAATTCCTAGTTGACCTTAGTGAAGGATTCAAATGTTCAAATTACAAGTTAGTTAAGGTCATCTGTACTGAGGTAAATGTGATTGGTTTATGTTAATTTGAATAAGAAAATTTTCCTCCTTTGCTTCTTGCTCCAGATTTCCAGAGTGGCTTGGCCAAGAAATCTCACTCTCCCCTTACCCATGGGAGTATCTGTCTTTGGAAAAATCAGGATTCTTTGATACAGTAGTCAGACCTGTTAACCTTAAACCTCTCTTTTTTTTTTTTTCTTACTCTTTTTTTTAAGACTTTAACTCTTTTTTAACTCTTTTATTTATTTATTTGAGAGAGAGACAATAAGAGAGAGCATGACAGAGAAGGTAGGAGGGAGAAGCAGCTGGGGGCCCAATGCAGGGCTGAATCCCAGTACTCTGGGATCACAATCTGAGCCAAAGGCAGTTGCTTAACCAACTGAGCCACCCAGGCACCCAAGAACCTCTCTTTCCTTAGATAAGAGGAATTAAGAAATTAGTAAGTAGATAGGTAATTACTTGGAAGGTAGAAACCCCCCTTCAACTTCCTGGAATTTTTGCCCTGCATCTTGATTGGGTCTGAAAACTTATCTGGCATGTAGTATAATAGTAACTCCACCACTGGGATGAACACAGAACTTCATCAGTTCCTGTTGACTACCTGCCACTTTCAAGGGACATCACCAATGACAGTATTGAATTTTGTCCTCTGTGTTCTGGAATATATAGAGTGCAAAGCACCTACAGTCTTCCAGGTCTAGAGAATGGTGTATTATCCAAGACAGTAACAAGTACTCTCTTGACAAGAAAGCTAGGTTGGAAATTAGGAACTTTTTGAACTGTTGAGACATTTTAACCCAATCTGAATAGGAATGCATATTATGTTCTTCCTCATCACTATCAGCATCAAATCATTTTAAATAGGACTTTGTGGAATGAGTATTGGGGGATAGCTAGAAATCCTTGGCTGCCACTACCTAGTCTATCAGCTATTAGGGGGTGACATCAGGAAAGCCATTGACTTCTTGCTCTAGGCAACACTTTTCACCTGTCATGTGAGAGTATTACACCAAATGGTCTTGAGGTCCCTTTCAGCCGTCACATATTTTGATCATCTAGTCTAATCCCATAGCTTCTTCGATGAGGAATGAAGGCCTGCAGAGTCTCTTCCGAGATCACATAGCAAGTGTGAAACAGGTCTCCAGTGATCACAGTCATGTGCTTTGCCTGCCCCAGTGAGCTGCATCATGCACTTAGATGCTGAGGTTGAATTAAGTGAAGATATCCTGAAGGATGGCTGGTTCTGTTTTTTCCCGTAACAATATTGATTTTTGTCTGCTTATTTTTTTTTAATTTTTTATTTTTTTTATAAACATGTATTTTTATCCTTAGGGGTACAGGTCTGTGAATCAGCACTCACCAAAGCACATACCCTCCCCAATGTCCATAACCCATACCACCCTGAACGCGCCCGATCTCGTTTGTCTGCTTATTTTGAGATTACTGACTAAAACCTCTAAAACCCCTGGGTTACCTGTTGCTTTACCTCCTTCATATAACAAGTCAGTAATTCAGCTCAGATATCTGTGTGGCATAAAGTCCCACAGTGACCTCTAAATGAAAAAAAATGTGTGTTTATAAGCACTTAAGCACACGTGTGTGTACAGACACAGGCACACATTCTTTACTGCTGAAAATGCTTGATAACAAAGGGAAAAAGAGTAGCTGACGTGCAGATTTGAATTTGCATAAATATTTGCCAAACAGCAACTACAACAAAGAAAAGCAGAACAGAGGGTGTAGTGCTCTGCTTTTGTTGAAGTCCCAGTATGGGCTGGAGGCTCACTTCCAAGTGTGGGAGGAATACTTACAGATAAGAAGTTAAGCCTGACTTTCTCTGGAGGGCTTTTTTTAACTGGGCAAAACCAGTGACCTGCAAACTCTGTTAGCCTGTCATTAAATAAAAAAACAAGAGGTGTCAAGAAAAAGAAACTTATTGATTGCCTATTATGTACCAAGCATGCTAAGTATTTTATATATATTGACTCATTTAATTCTGTGACCATCCTGCAGGATAGATAGGTATTATTTTCATTTTCCAAATCAATAAAAGTACTCAGTAAAGTTATGTAGCTTGCCTAGGGTCACATAATAAATGAGCAGGGATTTTCTTTGGCTCTAAAATCTGATTACACTAACGTCCAAGAGCAGATGACAATCTGTAGACCTTAGTAATTTCATTTTGGTTCCACTGACTTTGAGGAGCAAAGTCCTGATATCACACTAAGATGCCAACATAAAAAGACCAAAGTAAAAGATACCATAATGGGAAAAATTTCATTTATAGACAGCGGTTGTTAACATGCATCTCAGAGATTCTTTGAAGTATTTAAAAACAAAAATATTAAAGGATTTTTTTCAAATAATAGGTATATAAACAAACCCACTTATCAACATCAATGATCAGGAGCAGGTATAATGAATCCTAAATCAAGTTTAATCAAATAGATTTCTATAATTTTGGTTTTTAGAAACCATGCTGTTTGGGTTGTTGGTTCTCAGTCATTTATCCTTTGGATACATGGGAGGATGACATTTACATTCAATATCTTTTTTGTACATATGACAACTGTTCAAGTTATCTAATGCTGCAGCACAACAAACTTAGTGCTCTAAAGCAACAACTATATTTTGCTCACAAATCTGCAATTTGGGCAGGACTCAGCAGGGACATTCAACCATCAGCTGGGTTGACTTGGAGGCTGGGGGTTATAATCATCTGAAGCTCACTCCCTCACCATCTGGAGGGCTGGGAAAGACTAAAACACCCACACTGTTCCGGCATCTCTGTTTCTTTGTGGTCTCTCCGGCATGACTGCTTCAGGGTAACCAGACTTTTTCCATGCCAGCTCGGTCAGTATTCTCAAAGCACATGATCCAAGAAAGAGAATGTGAGGTGGGAACCTTATCTTTTATGACCCACACTAGGAAATCTACACATCCTTACCCCAATCACGGAAGCAGTTACAAAGTCCACTCAGTTTCAGTGGGAATGGAAATAGATTCCATCTCTTGATAAAGAAGTGGAAAGCTTCTGAAAGACCATATGGGACTGGAGATACTGTATTGGCCGTTTTTGGAAAATAGTCTGTTACACAGATAAGCTAGGCTACCGGTTCAATGCTGGTTCCCAAGCCACATGTATTTCTGATCATTTATCTCTCGCCCAAGGAAGCATATTGGCATGCAAATAAAATATTTCCCTATAATTAAACCCACCAAAAGTTTAAAAAAGTGTATCATCTTTAAGTTTTTGGCACCCTACCTACCATTAGAAATATAAAACACTAGTGGATTAGGCTAATGAAGTAGATAGTTGAGACTTTCCCTAAATTTTTCATCATTGTTAAGCCAGTATTTGTTAAATGTTCCGAATGGTCCTATTTCTCCTTTTCTATTTTGGGTGCAGAGGTAAGCAACTGAATATTTATGTAAACAGCTTTGCATAGAAACCTTTCCTTTTAAAACTAAAAAATGAGAACAATTGCACTTAAAATTGAATGTTTCCTGAAGGAGTTTGTGTTAGCATTTTATCGCAGCTGCTGCCTCTTTTGGAGATGAAATGATAATTCAAGACACATTTTCAAAGTCCAAAAAATTAGTATCTTCTCCCAAGCTCTTCTTGTAAATTATGGGAATCCTATGACATGACAGACAACAGACATTTGCATTAATTGGGCTATTTGTTCTAGACCTTTTTTAAAACTATAAAATAATTCATGTAAGAGAGAATATAAAATTTTGGGTACAGTTTAAAGAATTAAAAACTTAAATACTCATGTGCTTATCATCCAAGTTAAAAAGTAAGCTATCACCTTCCCTACCCTGTAGAGGACAAACCTGACCTGACTTTTGTGTTAATTGTCACTTTTCTTTCGTTATCTTACCCATCTATCCAGTCAAATCCTTCAGTTGTTTAGATCCACATCTTTTCATTTCCATTAAAAATATTTCCTATAGGGGCGCCTGGGTGGCTCAGTGGGTTAAGCCACTGCCTTCGGCTCAGGTCGTGATCCCGGGGTCCTGGGATCGAGCCCCGCATCGGGCTCTCTGCTCAGCAGGGAGCCTGCTTCCTCCTCTCTCTCTGCCTGCCTCTCTGCCTGCTTGTGATCTCTGTCAAATAAATAAATAAAATCTTTAAAAAAAAATATTTCCTATAAAGAGCTTGCACATTTTTTGTTAAGTTTATTCCTGGGTACTTTTTAATTTTTGTTGCTGTTAGTGATATTCTGATTATTGCTGTATATACACATGTAGTTGATTTCTATATACTGCTTTTGTAAAAATCAAATGTGCTAAATCTTACTAGATAAAATAATTTGTCTTTTGTTTCTTTTGGGATTCAACATAAGCATATTCTCTATAATGACAATAGTTTTGTAACTTCCCTTCTAATTTTTTTTTTAAAGATTTATTTATTTATTTGACAGAGATCACAAGTAGGCAGAGAGGCAGACAGAGAGAGAGAGGAGGAAGTAGGCTCCCTGCTGAGCAGAGAGCCCAATGTGGGGCTCGATCCCAGGACCCTGGGATCATGACCCGAGCCGAAAGCAGAGGCTTTAACCCACTGAGCCACCCAGGCGCCCCCCTTCTAATTTTTATATATTTTCTTTTTCTTATATTTTTGACCTGGTCAGGTCTGCGAGAGCAATGTTAAATAGATATGGTTAATAGCTGGAACCCCGGTTTTTCCGATTTTAAAAGAATTTTCTCTTTTTAAAATTTTCATTATCAAGTATATAATGTTTATTGTAGGTTTTCTTTTTGTTTTTTATTTTGGTAGATATCACTTATCGGTCAAGTGTGGGTATTTTCCCATATTCTTAGTTTGCTGAGTTTTTAAAATTGTGAATGAATGTTGAATTCTATAAATATTCTTCTGTGGCTAGTGATTTGGTCATATGATTTTTTTCCTTTACTTTGTTTTTAGGATGAGTTACATTAACTGTTTTCTAATAATAAATCAGGGTTGCATCTCTTTGATAAATCCAATTATGTTTACAAGTAATTTGTTTAGAATTCTTCACCTATATGAAATTGATCTATAATGCTCATTTTCATTCTATTTCTTTCTCAATTTGGCAAGAGTTATGTTGAAAGAGTCGGGGAGTTTTCCCTCTCTGGAAGATTGGAATAGAAAGACTGAAATTTCTGTTCCATGAATGTCTCATAGAACTTGGCTTAACCTAGGGCTCTCTGCTCAGAGGGGAGCCTGCCCTCCCACCCCTCCACACCCCCCCCCACCTCTCTGCCTACTTGTGATCTCTCTTTGTCAAATAAATAAATAAAATCTTAAAAAAAAAAAAAAAAAAAAAGAACTTGTCTTAACCTAACAAAGAACCTGTCTGAGCCCAGTGATTTCTTTGTTGGAAGATTTATTCAAAAGTTATAACACTATTCAAGTTTTCTACTTAAGTCATATTTGGTAAATTGTAGCTGTATTTTTCTAGATGTTTATCCTTTTCACGGGTTTTCAAATTTATTGGGCTAAAGGTGTTTAAAATAAAGTTGTTGAAAATATTTTCATTTATTACTTGTAGCATTTATAGTTCTATTTTTCTTTTTCAGCCCTATGATTATATGCATTCCTTCAGCGTTTCCCCCCCTTGATTATCATACTAAAAGCTTGTCTGTTTCCTTAGTTTTTACCAAGACACCAAAATTTCTATTTTACCAAGATCCAATAATTTCTATTATGTATTTTTTTGGTCTTTTTCATTAATTACTTAATCTTATTTTCTTATTTACCCTCTTAAATTTGGAAGACTATCCCATTAATCTGGAACTTTTTTTCTTGTCTAATATAAACATATACCAGGTTATAAACTTCCATTTATATTTTGGCTCCATTCCTCAAATTTTGATATGACAGTTTATTTTTCAGTTTTAAGGATTTTCAGTTTCCACTTTTTTTTTTTTTTAAGAGACAGAGAGAGAAAATCTTAAGCAGGCCCAGCACGTTGACTTCACAACCTTGAAATCATGATCTGAGCTGAAATCGAGTCAGACACTTAATCAACTGAGCCACCCAGGTGCCCCTCCAGTTTCCATTTCTATTTCTTCTCTGGTTGTAAGTTGTTTTAAAATGTGTTTTTCTTTAAACTTCTTATATGAGAGTTTTCTAGTTATCTTTAAAAGATTTATTTCTAATACCAAACTGTATTACAATAACAGAATGTTTTGAAATTTATTGATGCTATCATAGCTTAGCTTTCAGAATTGTATAATATATCACTAGTTGTTGCATTTAATATTCTACATGTGGTCTATATTGTTAAAAAGCTTATTAGTTAAGCTGTTTAAAACTTCCATCCTTACTAATATTTTATTTGCTGAAGCTGTCAGTTACTAGGAGAATTGTATTTCAGTTTCTCCCTTTGGTGATGGATTTGTCCATATCTTCTCACTACCATGTCAATCTTTACTTTGCAAATTTTGGGACAGTATTAATAGGTACATACAGATGTATAATTCTTTTGCATGTGTCTTGTTCCATGTTTTAGGCATTTTTGGGGCATATCTTTTAAAAGCAGACTGTAGCTAGATTTTTGTTCAGTCTAAAAATATTTACCTTTAATTGAAAAGTGGGGTCCATTAGCATTTTTGGCATTAATGATAAATTTATACTTCTTTCACTGTTTTATGTATTTTTATGAATGTATTCCATTTCTCCTCTTGCCCTTCTTGCCATCTTTTGAACGGATTTTTTTTGTATTCATTTTTCTCCCTACTTCTTTGGAGGTTGTATGCTTTATGTCTACTCCCTTAATAGTTGTTCTTGCTAGTTTAATGGGCATACTTTAAAAATTTCTATTTAGTATGTTACCACTAATGCTCCAAAACTCAAAGGCCTATCTCTCCTCAAGTTCTCTATTTCCTGCCACAGATTACACATTTTTCTAACAGTTTTAAATGTTTACTTAGTTTTACCTATCTCTTTTTAAAATTTTATTTTATTTTTTTCAGTGTGCTTTACCTATCTCTTTACCAATGTTTTTCCTCATTTTTACTTTCTTCCCTCTTTTTGAAATGTTTCCTCTAGAATTTCTTGAGTGAATCTCTTTTTTTAAAAGATTTTATTTATTTCTTTATGAGAGACAGAGAGTGAGAATGAGAGGCAGAGGAAAAGCAGGCTCCCGCTGAGCAGGAAACATGATATGGGACTCCATCGATCCCAAGATCCCAGGATCACAGCCTGAGGTGAAGGCAGATGCTTAACTGACTGAACCACCCAGGCACCCCAGAGTCTTTTTTAAATAGCAAATGCTATGTTACAGAGATAAGTAAGATATACTTCCATAAAATATTTAATTCCAATATATACTTAGGTACTAAAGTAGAGATCAGGACAAAGTGTTGAGAACACAGAGAGGGAAAGCTAAGTGTAGCGAGTGGAGAAGGGCATCTCAGGGAATAACAACAAGAATATGAGAAGCAAAGTCATAGAAGGCTATGGTGTGTTCATGGAACATTCATCAGCTCAGTGGGCTGGAACTTTAGGCGGGTGTTGGAGCCAGATGGAGCTAGAGAGGTTAGTAAGCTAGCTGGTGGGTTGTGAAGAGCCTTAAATGCCAAACTAAAGGCAACAGAAAATTGGGGGAGGTTTAAAGCAGTGGAACATCATGATTAAATGCATTACTTAGGACTGTGCATTAAATGCATTACTTAGGATATGTGTGACTATATGGAGGACAATGAGTTGTAATGGTCACCTGAGAGGAGGTTGAGTAACTAAACCAAGGGAAAGCAAAGATAATGAAAAGATGAAATTTTAAAAGACGTTGATAGGTAACATCTTAATAACATATTTAAAGCAGAGAGGGTCAGAGGATATATTCTAAAGACTCTGATCTAGAGGACTGGCAAGATTGAGGTGGTGTGCATGTTTGGAAGTGGGGGAAGTTGCCATTGGAAGAGAGAATGATTTTTAATTGGTAATATAAACCATTTGATACGGTTTTAGAACAAATGATGGGTTGGTTGTTGAAGAATCAATAGCTAAGGTATTTGGGATGTCTCTAGGCTGAGAACTCAGCAACATTTTTTATTATATCTTCTTCTAGTGGTTACTGTTTTTCCTCCTTTTGCTGAATTACAATATAGATTTGTGCTTCAGGAAGCAAGTTTGAAAAATTACTTTTACTGGGCAGTGATTGCTCTTTGCTGGTGGGATCTTTTATATGAAGTCTGTTTTAATTTTACCTCTGTTCACAGGCTGGCAGATGTGACCCAGAGTATCTAAGAGCATCTAGTAGAACAGGAGAAAAAGGAGAAAAGGAAGACAGAGGCAGAGCAAGGGAAGAGGGGAGGAAAAAATTTTTCCATTTAAAGTATTGGCAAGGCTTATCCTTCCTACCTATGGTGTGAGTTGTTTTTTGTTTGTCTGTCTGTTTCACATATCATTCTTTTTTCTTTCCCAGTTTTATTGAGTTATAGTTGACATACATTATAGTTTGAGGCATACAACATCATCATTTGATTTATATATATTGTGCAGTGATTACAAGAGGTCAGCTAACATCCATCTTCTTATATAGATACAAAAAAGAAAATAAGAAAGGAAAAAATTCTCCTTGTGCTCAGAACTCTTAGGTTCTAACAACTTTCCTACACATCATAACAGCAGTTTTATCTGTAGTCATCAAGTTGTGCATGACATCCCTGGTATCTATTTCTCTTATAACTGGAAGTTTGTACCTTTTGATCACCTTCCTCCAATCCCCCCTCTCCCCAGTCTCTGCCTCTGGTAAGCACAAGTCTGATTTCTTTCTATAGGAGTGTTTTGGAGGAAGTTTTTTAGATTCCACATATAAGCAAAATCATACAGTTTATCTTTCTCCATTTGACCTAATTCATTTAGAAAATGCCTTCAAGATTCATCCATGTTGTTGCAAATGGTAGGTTTTCCTCATTTCTTGTGATTAATAATATTCCATTGTATGTGTATATATTTGACCTTTGAACAACATGAGGGTGAAGGATACCAGTCCTCTACATAGCTGAAAAATCCACGTATAACTTCTGACTCTCCAAAAACTTTACTAACAGTCTACTTTGTCTTGAAACTTTACCAATAATATAGTCAATTAACACTTTTTTTGTGTTTATGTATCGTATACTATGTTCTTAAACTAGAGAAAAGAAAATGTCATTAAGAAAATCACAAGATAGAATCAATTTACAGTACTATACAGTAAAAAATCCATGATATGTGGACCCACACAATTCAAAACTGGTTTGTCAATGGCCATATGTGCCAAACTTCTTTATTCATTCATCCATCACTGGACACTTAGGGTTTTTCTGTCTTGGCTATTATAAATAATGCTGCTGTGAACATAAGTGTGCAGATATCTCCTTTTCAATTAACATATAATATTATTGGTTTCAGGGGTACAAGTCTGTGATTCATCAGTCTTACTGAATTCATAGCACTCACCATAGCACATAGCCTCCTCTGTGTCCATCACATAGCCACCCCATTTCTCCCACTCTCCTCCCCTCCAGCAACCCTCAGTTTGTTTCCTGAGATTAAGAGTTATTTAATTTCCTTTGGATTTTTGGATTTTTACCCAGAAGTGATACTGTTGGCTCAAATGGTACTTCTACTTTTTTTTTTTTTTAAGATCCTCCATACTGTTTTCCATAGTAGCTGTACCATTGTACAGTTCCACCAACAGAGCACAAGGGTACCCTTTTCTCCACATCCATGCCATTGTTTATTACTTGTCTTTTTAATGATGGCCATTTTAATGGGCATAAAGTGGTATCTTGTTTTAATTTGAATTTCCCTAATGACTGGCGATGTTGAATATCCATTGAGGTGTCTGTTGACCTTTTGTATATCTTCTACAGCAAAATAGCTATTCAAGTTCTATGCCTATTTTTTAATTGGGTTATTTGTATTTTTGCTTTTGGGTTTAATGACTCCTTTATGTTTTACATGTTAACCCCTTATCAGCTACATGGTTTGCAAATATTTCTTCTCATTCTCTAAGTTGTCTTTTCACTTTGTTGATGGCTTCTTTTGCTCTGCAAAATCCGTTTAGTTTGATGCAATCCCACTTGTTTTTTATTTTCTTGTTTTGTAGCTTGTGCTTTAGATGTCATATCCAAAAATCATTACCTAGACCCATGTCAAGGAGCTTTGTTCCTATGTTTTCTTCTAGGAGTTTCATGGTTTCAGGTCTTACATTTAAGTATTTAATTCATTTTGAGTTAACTTTTGTGAGTGGTTAGGGGTCCAGTTTCATTCTTTTACATGTGAATATCTGTTTATCTTAATTCCATTTATTGGAAACTGTCTTTTCCTTTGTCAAATATTAGATGACCACATATGCTTGGGTCTATTTCTGGGCTTTCAGTTCTGTTCCTTTGGTCTATTTGTCAGTTTTTATGCCAGTACCATACTATTTTGATGACTATAGTTTTAAGTATAGCTTGAAATCAGGAAATGTGACTACCTCCACCTTTGTTTTTCTTTTTCAGGAATTTATTTGGTTAGTTAGGGTCTTTTGTGGCTCCTTATAAATTTTGGGATTTTTTTCTACTTCTGTAAGAAAAAAATGCTTTTGGAATCTTGATAGGAATTACATTGAATCTACAGATGGCTTCCAGTAGTATTGAAATTTTAACAACATTAATTCTTACAATCCATGAACAGATATCTTTCCATTTTATTTGTGTCTTCTTTGATTTCTTTTGTCATTGTCTTTAGTTTTCAGCATAGAGATCTTTCACCTCCTTAGCTGAATTTATTCTTAAGTATTTTGGTATTTTCAATGGTATTGTAAATGAGATTGATTTCTTTTTCAGATATGTTGTTGTTCGTGTATAGAAACACTACGGATTTTTGTATGTTAATTTTGCTTCCTGTAACTTTATGAATTTATTGATTAGGTCTAACAGTTTTTTGTTTGAGTTTTTAGAATTTTTCATACTTAAAATCATGTCATCTTCAAATAGAGACAATTTTACTTCTTCCTTTCCAATTCTGATACCTTATATTTCTTTTTATTACCTGATAGCTCTAGCTAGAACTTCCAGTATTATGTTAAATAGGAGTTGTGAGAGTGGGTATCTTTGTCTTATTTCTGATCTTAGAAGAAAAGCTTTCATTTTTTCACCATTGAGTCTGATGTTAGCTGTCTGCTTGTCATATGTGGCCTTCATTATGTTGATATATACTCCTTCTATGCCTAACCTTTTAAGAGTTTTTATTATGAATGGATGTTGAATTTTATCAAATGGTTTTTCTGAATCTATTGAGATGATTATATTCTTTTCTTTCATTCTGTTAATGTGATGTATCATGTAATTGATTTGTATATGTCGAACCATCCTTGTATCCCAAGGATAAATCCCACTTGATCATGGTGAATTCTTTTATCATGCTGTGAAATTAGATTTGTTAGTGTTTTAGTGAGAATTTTTGCATCCATGTTCATCAGGGATATTGGCCTATAATTTTCTTTTCTAGCAGTGTCCTGTTCAGGTTTTGGTTTCAGTTTAATTCTAGCCTCTTAAAACGAGTTTGGGAGTGTTCCTTTCTCTTTGATTTTTTGGAAGAGTTTGAGGAGAATTACTGTTTTTTAAAAAAAATATTTTGCAGAATTCACCAGTAAAGCCATCTAGTCTTGTTTCTTCATTGGGGGATTTTGATTACTGATTTAATCTCCTTAATAGTAATTGGCCTAGTCATATTTTTTGTTTCCTTCTGATTCTCAGTAAGTTACATGTTTCTAAGAATGTTTTTCTTTCTTCGGGATTGTCCAGTTGTTGACATATAATTGTTCATAATAGCCTCTTATGATCCTTTGAATTTCTTTGTTATCAGTTGTACTATCTCATTTTTCATTTATAATTTTGTGGATTTGGGTTCTTCTTTTATCCTTGATTACTCTGGATAAGCATTTGTCAGTTTTATTTATCTATTCAAAGAACTAACTCTTAGTTTGCTTAATCTTTTTTATTGTTTTCCTTTTCAGTATTGACTGATTTCTGCATTAGTCTTTATTATTTCCTCTTTCCTGCTAACTTGGGGCTCAGTTTGTTCTTTTTCTGGTTCCTTAAGATATAAAGGTAAGCTGTTTATTTGGGATTTTTCTTTTTAATGTAGGCATTTGTTCTTAAGAACTTCACTCTTAGAACTGCTCTTGCTGCATCCCATAAGTTCTGGTATGTTTTTTCATTTTCATTTGTCTCAAGAAATTGCAAATAGAAACAATTTTACTCCTTTCCCCTCTTCTATTTACCCTTTAGTTTCTTCTTTGATCCATTGCTTGTTCAGGAGATTATTGTTTAATTTTGATGTGTTCATGATTTTCTAGTTTTCCTCTTGTTGCTCATTTCTGGTTTCATGCCACTATAGAAAATATACTTGGTATGATTTCAGTCTTGAATTGCTAAGACTTGTTTTGTGGCCTAGAATATGATCAATTCTAGAAAATGTTATATATGCACTTGAGAAGAATATGTGTTCTGTGTTGGATAAATGGATATAATGTTCTGTGTGTGTCTATTAGTTTCATTTGGTCCATAGCATTATTCAAATCTTCTGTTTCCTTATTAATTCCCTGTCAGGATGATCTATTTATTGGTGAGAATAGGGTGTTAAAGTCCTCAACTATTGCTGTATACTATATAGTTTATTACTCCTTTTAGCTCTGTTAGTTCTGCTTTAAGTATGTAGGTGCTCTGATGTTGGGTGCATAAATATTTACAGTTGTTATATCTTCATATATTGAACCCTCTATCATTATATGAACTTCTTTGTCTCTTTTTACTATATTTTTACTTTATTTTTTCTAAAGATTTTTATTTATTTGACAGAGAGATAGAGAGCACAAATAGGCAGAGTGGCAGGCAGAGGGTGAGGGAGAAGCAGCCTCTCTGCTGAGCCAGGAGCCCGATGTGAGACTCAATCCCAGGACCTTGGGATCATGACCTGAGCCAAAGGCAGCCACTTAACTGACTGAGCAACCCAGGCACCCCCCTCCTTTTATTTTACTTTAAAGTCTATCTTGTCTGATATAGCTACTTGCGCCTTTAAAAAAAAAATTTGGTGCCGTTTTCTTGAAATGTCATTTTCCATTTCTTCACTTTCAGTCTGTGCATATCTTTAAAGAGCTAAAATGAGTTTCTGGTCGGCACATATTTTTGAAAACTTTTTAAAATTTTTTCGAAGATTTCATTTATTTGAGAGAGAAAGAGCATGAATGGGGAGAAGAAAGAATCTCAAGCAGACTCTACACTGAGCATGGAGCCTGATACAGGGCTTGATCTCAGGACCCTGACATCATGACCTGAGCCAAAATCAAGAGTTAGATGCTTAACTGACTAAGCCACCAGGTGCCCCATATTGTTGGATTTTTAAAAATCAATTCAGCCATTCTGTTTTTTGATTGGATAATTTAATCTATTTACTTTTAAAGTAATAGGCTATGACTTACTATTGCCATTTTGTTAATGTTTTCTGGTTGTTCTATAAATCCATTGTTGCTTGTTTCTCATCCTGCTGTCTTTTTTCTTTGTTTTGATGTATTTTTATATACATATGGCTTGACTACTTCATCATGTTCCTTTGTGTAATTACTCCAAGATTTTCCTTTGTGGTTACCATGAGGCTAACATAAAATATCTTAACCTTATATCACCCTATTTTAAAGTTATAACAATTTAACTTAAATAGAATTCATACATTTTACACTTTTACTTCTAACCCCTGTTAAATTTTGCATTATTGCTATTAAAATTTACATGTTTTTTATATTGCTTAATACAGACTGTTGTACTTATGGTCATTATTTGCTACATTTGTGGGCTTGTTTTAGTTATTGTTTTTGCTATGTTCATTTTTTTTAATTTTTTTTTTTAAAGATTTTATTTATTTATTTGACAGAGAGAAATCACAAGTAGATGGAGAGGCAGGCAGAGAGAGAGAGAGGGAAGCAGGCTCCCTGCCGAGCAGAGAGCCCGATGCGGGACTCGATCCCAGGACCCTGAGATCATGACCTGAGCCGAAGGCAGCGGCTTAACCCACTGAGCCACCCAGGTGCCCCTCATTTTTTTTTTAGACTTTCAAATTAGACTTGTGAGTTATGCACTGCTATTACCATTTTACAGAATCAAACTATGGCTATATATTAATCATTACCAATGAAATTTACTCTACCTTTTTGTGAGGTTAATTAATATTCTTTTACTTCTGTTCAAAGAAGTTTCTTTAGCATTTATTTTAAGGCAGTCTGATGGTTATGAACTCCCTCAGCTTTTGTTTGTTCAGGAAAGTCTTTATCCCTCCTTTGTTTCTTTCTTTTTTTTTTTTTTTTTTTTTAATTTTTAACTTTTCCAGCGTAACAGTATTCATTATTTTTGCACCACACCCAGTGCTCCATGCAATCCGTGCCCACTTCAATACCCACCACCTGGATCCCCCAACCTCCCACCCCCCGCCCCTTCAAAACCCTCAGATTCTTTTTCAGAGTCCATAGTCTCTCCTCTCCTTCATTTCTGAAGAACATCTTCGTTGACAGATTTTGGTTTTGTTTTTGTTTAATATTGTGAATACGTCATCCTGTTCTCTTGTGGCCTGAAAAGTTTCTGTTGAGAAATTGCCAATAATCTTATGGTGGGTTCCCTTGTATGTATCTTATCTCTTTTCATCTGCTGCTTTTATTTATGTATTTTTAAAGATTTTATTTATTTGACATAGACACAGCAAGAGAGGGAACACAAGAAGGGGGAGTAGGAGAGGAAGAAGCAGGTTTCCTGCCGAGCAGGGAGCCCAATGTGAGGCTCAATCCCAGGACCCTGGATCATGACCTGGGCCAAAAGCAGATGCTTAATGACTGAGCCATCCAGGGACTCCCTTCTGTTTTTAAAATTCTTTCTTTGCCTTTGACTTTTGACAATTGACAGTTGAACCTATTCAGGTTCAATCTATTTGAGGCTCTTTGGGCCTCTTGAATCTAGATTTCCATTTCTCTCCCCAGATTTTGAATAATTTCAGACATTATTCCTTTAAATTTACTTTCTCTCCCTTTCTCTTATTGTTCTGGAATTCCCATAATGCGTATATTGAATATTGTTTCTTTTTATTATGTCCTAAATTCTTGTAGGCTTTCTTCACTTATTCTTTCCTTTTTGTTTCTGTGGCTGGGCAATTTTCAATGTCCTGTCCTCCATGCCACTAATTTTTTCTTCTACACAGTTGAGTATACTTCTGAAACTCTATTTAATTCTACAGTTCAGTTATTGTATTTTTCAACTTTACAATTCGTGTTTGTCAATCTTCTCATTTTATTCATACATTGTTTTTCTAATTTTGTTTAATTTTTCTAATTTTGTCTCTTCTTGTTTGCTGAACTTTCTTAAGAAGATTATTCTAAAATACCTGACTCTTCATAGTTCTCCCAGTTCTTTAGGATCAGTATTGGAGCTTTATTGGTTTCGTTTGGTGATGTTATACTTACCTGATCCTTGATTCTTTACACTGGTATCTGTACATTCAAATAATGGGTTTCCTTTTCCAAACTTTCCAGGTTTACTTTGGCAGAGATAGTGCTTTACCAGTCTGCTTAGTCTGGGTTCCTGAGTATGTCTGTTGATAATGTCTTAGGGCAGATGGGGCCTGTTATTATGGTCTGTTTTGGGGAGGAGCAACTGTTTGAACTCTGAGGACAGGGATGGGGTGTGCCACTGTCTGAGATCATTTGGGTAGAACTGTTTGCTTGGTTCCCCACCCACATGAGGCTGTGGGATGGGCTCTGTGGTTCCTTGAATCTCTGGTCAGGCTTACTAGATGGTCAGGATTGAGTACTGTATTCAGTAGTAGCTAGAGCTGTGAATTAACTTCCCCACCCTGATGGAATAGCAAGCAGCTCAGGGCCTATATAGTTCATTCATTGTTTAGGGGCCAAAATCAGGCTGAATGTGTACTGAATTCCTTGGGTCAAGTGCGGTCATTGGTTTTGATCTTGCATATGGGGGAAACCATGAGCTACATTGTCTTTTCTAATGCCACTGTACATAGGGTTGTTGAATTGGGCTACACAGTTTCCTGGCTGCTCTGGTTATATTCCATGGTTGGACAGGCTGAATGCTGTATGCAGCTATAAGCAAGGGTATTAATTAAACTCCCTGCTCAGACACAGCAAGAGAAGCAGATCTAAAACTGATGAAGCTCTTAGTTTGCTATCTTAAGCTGACCTGCACCCCAGTTCCTTGGCTGAACAGGGCCGCTGGCTTTGCTGTGCAAACTATTTGCTTTACCTTGCATGGACAGAAGGGATAAGGGGCTGTTTCAGGCCATTCTCAATTTCCCCAAGAGGCTTTCCAGTTTGGAGTTGCCAGGAGCTACCTCCAGCTTAGACTATGAATTAATCTCCCTGCCTTTGTTTAGCATGGGAAGCCTGAATGGCCCATACTGATTTTGCTCTGGAAGTGATCAGCTCTGCCCACTCACCTCTCAGCTTGAGTGCCACTGGGCCACATAGCTTCTAATAGTTGTCACTAGCCCTTCTGATCAGGTGAGGTGGCAGGTGCCCCCCACAGAGGGTAGAGCTTTGACTTAGCACCTTGCCTGAGTGTGGCTGAACTCAGCTCTAGGGCCTGTAAAACTCTTCATCTGAGGATCCAAATCTCAGAGTGAGAACTGTACCCTGCCAAGTTCCATGATCAGAGTTCACCCCAGATTTGATTCTACAGATGAGCAAAGCTAATGGTTGGGATTACCACTTGGGCACTGCAGGTAATTAACTCTGTCTGCCAAGATTTATGTATTGATTTTTGCAAGCTACTTGCCCATTTGGTCTGTCACAGTCAGATTCCCTGTGTCTGCACCCTGCAGACTCCCCTGCAGTCCTCATCATGTGAGATCAGGGTATGGGCTCTCACAAGTGACCCACAATACTTGGGTTCTCTTCTCCTGCTGGAGGAACTTATGGCTCAAAGGAGACCTTTCCTGGTAGTGCTGTACTGTCCTGGAGGAGGGGCAATGTGGTCAACATGTAACGACCTCTCTTACCTTTCTAATGTAGTTCCTTTTGGTCTCTGTGTGCTTTCGCCTCACCTCTGTATTCTAGGATTCTCTCAGTGGTATCTTTTTCTTAAATAGAAACTAGTTCTTCCTGTGAGGGAGAGTATAGTTAGGAACAACTTACATTGCCATCTTGGTGATGTCACTCTCCAACCTACTATTCTTAGGTAGCAAGGTTAGCTTCTCCCCCTGGAGATTATGGCCTGGCCTATGAGCCCAAAGGAGGACCATCTTTTTGATGCATGAGTCATCACAATGACTTGGTGACTTATTGGTCACTCACATCTAATAATTGCAATGAGCACGGCTAAGAATTAAGAGGAACTTCTCTCTGCCAGGATGTGATGTAGCCTTGATAGCAGATGTGTCAGCTTGAAACCTAAGCAGCTACTCAGCTTCTACCTGGTGCCATCATGTAGCACCCTAGGATCAGGCATGCATGCAGAATGTCCCATCACATCCAGGCACTTCTTGACAGAGGGAGAAGCTGGCCAGGGAATGTGGGAGAAAAAAAAATCACATACTATAAAATGTTTTCTTTAGGGAGCTGTACTCTATCTGGTAGCATCATGATCTGAAATAATTATTTTTTATGTTGGTGGTAGTGACTGACCCATGGGATCCTACTACGTGGATCAGCTGCTGTTAAAATATGTGATCTTTTAGAAATGACTCAGGAAGAAAAGTGTCAAGTAAAAGTTAATCATTTCATCCATAAAAACAAAAAAGTAGAATCTGAGTTGTTAAATTACAGAATGAGTCTATAACTTTTATTTTGTCAGAAATTACAATTGTAACAAGATATATCCCTACATCTGCATGGAGACAGGTTTGTCACTATTAGCCCCTGCCTCTGGATGGCATTGGTAAGGCAGAAAGTAAGGAGCAATTGGTGACATATGTGAGCACATATGAAGAGTATAAAGCATTTTACCTAAATTATCTTGGAACACCTGGGTGACTCAGTGGGTTAAGCCTCTGCCTTTGGCTTAGGTCAGGTCTCAGGGTCCTGGGATTGAGCCCACATCAGGCTCTCTGCTTAGCAGGGAGCCTGCTTCCCTCTCTCTCTCTCTCTGCCTGCCTCTCTGCCTGCTTGTGATCTCTCTCTCTGTGTCAAATAAATAAATAAAATCTTCAAAAAAAAAGTTAAATTATCTCATTTAATTGTGCAGTTAAGGAAAATCAGAGAGTAAAGAAAGTATTCAAGGTCACTGAACAGGTACATGGTGACCACAGTTCAAATCCATTTATAACTGGTTGCAAAATCTGTACCACATTGCCTCTAAGCATGTTTGTTTGTTTGTTTTATTTGAGAGAACAGGTGTGGTTTCTGAAATGAATAAGTCTCAGCCAGGTGTTTTCCCTTGATAGAGACACCATCCTTTTATGCCTTCCCCAGATTCCAGCCTTCTATCCCTCAGTACTATCTCCAGGTTACACACACACACACACACACACACCGGAGTGGGGTGGGGGGACTGAAAAAGGGGTTTAGTCCACAGTGCAACAGCCAGCCAACCCTACTGCATTCTTTGCTTTGTGTTCTTTCTCAAAGACCTGTTAGGTTATTTGTCAGTGAGGTTTTTATACTTTTAAAATTTCTGACTATCCTTATCACAAGGCCAGATTATATAAGGTTCTGAACAGCAAAGATATCAGCTGTAGAAATGTAGGGATTTGTTCCTTCTTTTCCTAGCAATTTAAAATTGATTAAATGCCAAGAATGAGCCAAATGTCAAGCCATCACGAAAAACAGGAGCATATAAAGGTTGTCTTGGGAGCAGGTTTCCTTGGTACTAACCTGAAGTAGCTTCCTGCATTACACCAAGCTTGGGGAAAAGATCCTTGAATTCACATGGAACGTTTAGTTGTTTCTAAAAGAACTATAATCACTTGCTTGAACAAACAAAATTTTACAATAAGAGAACTTGAGGTCATGTATGGATAGCCTTTTACTATGGAAATCTCTGTTGTAAAGATGTAAATGTTAATACTTAGTAATTGGTGGTAATTGGAATTGGAGTGTGTATCTGTCAAGGTCATTCATATTCCCTGGGACTATAGGTACCCACCCTGAAGACTAGGTTATTTTTAGCATAGATTGTCACCCACAAAGCACATAAAATGAAGAACTGGAACCAGGAACTGGGAGTTATGAAAAAGTAGAACAGAAGGAAGGAAGATCAGTTAAGGCCAGTGACCATAACATAGGTCATCATTCATGGGACAGGTATGATCCATTCTCCAGTATTGAGTTCATCCTCTGTTAAAGAATCCACAAATAGTGATTTCCTGAAGAAACCTCTATTAATTATTTCTTCCTTCAAAAGAATTCTGAGAAGAAAACAGTAAAAGGGAAGAGAGACTAAATGTAAGACCAAGATTAGGGAAGATCTTTGTATTTGATACAGATAGTCCAAATCAGGTTTTTCTTAGTTTGGATGCCACCTTTTTGTAAATAAATGAATTCAGGCAAAGCCCGAGGAACCATTGTAGTAACCTCTGTTGATTTTCTACTAACTTTTTAGAAACTCATGCTCTTAAACTGGTTAGAGGTTTTGGATTTCCCATCTTCGTAATAAAGGAGGCAATGTAGATGATCTGTAATGTTGTATGATTTGTGATCATAGTAGGTACATTTAAAATGAGTTTAGTTATCATTTAATGTGCTAGACACACAGTGACTAGGGGAAAATCAGCCAAGGACAAGCAGCAAGTGGCTCATTAGAGCTCTGTCTGGTCTCTGCTGAGCATGCACAACCTTCCAGATCACCAAGAGATAATGGAGAATCGTAGCTAGACTCTCTCTGGTCGTTTCCTTCCTTGGATCTCCGTATTAAATTTTGATCTGGTCTGCCATTTTGGTTCTTTTCCAACCAGTATCAAGACCTCAGGCTACCCCTAATGTTACCTTTTCCGGATTGTTTGCCACTGAGATTACTATTGTTTCCAATAATACCCAGGCAGGAATTTTCCCATGCTCTGCTGCAAATAGGCCTCTGCAACAGAGCAGCAGAACTGCCAGTTCTCACAGAGTTCTCCATCTGCTGAGGCTGAGGGAAAATTTCTAGGTAATGGAACAGAGGTAAGAGGGGCAAGGTATTGGAGCAGTTCCTGGTTAAAAGGTAACAGACTCACTGTTCTTACAACCATTCAGTAGGTTTTCTTGAGTAAATCCTCAATTTGTTGTAAGCCTTCAATCAGTTTTCAGATTAGTTAGATGGGGGTTTTTGTTCATTCTTTTTTTTTTTAATTGAAATGTGATTGACATGTAACATTGTATTAGTTTCAAGTATAGAACACGATTATTTGACATATGTATATATTGTGAAATGACTACCACAGGTTTAGTTCGTATCCATAAGGATACATAGTTACAGTTTTTTTCTTATAATGAGAACTTTTTTTTAAGATTTACTCTCTTAGCTGCTTTCAAATATATAGTACAGTATTTTTAACTATAGTCACCATGCTGTGTGTTACATCCATAGGACTTATTTATCTTATAACTGGAAGTGTGTAACTTTTCACCACCTTGACTCATTTCACCTTTCCCCTGACTCCCTCCCACTCTCACTTCTGGTAATCACAAATCTGTTCTCAGTATCTTTTTTTTTGTTTTTGTTTAAGATCTCACAAATGAGAGGTCATAAAGTATTTGTCTTTCTCTGACATACTTCACTTAGCAAAATGCTCTTGAGGTCCATCCATGTTGTTGCAAACGGCAAGCTTTCCTTTTCTGTGTGGCTCAATAATATTCCATTATATATACACACTATATCTTTATTCATTCTTCTATTGCTGAACACTTAGGATTTTTTAGTATCTTGCCTTATTTATTTACTTCACTTTTTTTTTTTTTTAAGTAATCTCTACACCCAACATAAGCCTCAAACTCATGACCCCAAGATTAGGAGAGCCATGCTCTACTGACTGAGTCAGCCAGGCATCCCCATCAGCTAGTATAAATAGTGCTGCAATGAACATGGGGGTGCATATATTTTTTTCACATTTTTAAAAATTTTCTTGAGATAAGTACTCTGAAGTGGAATTGCTGGGTTATATGGTAGTTTTTTTTTTTTTTTTTCCAGTTTTTGAACAATCTCCATACTGTTTTCCATAATGGCTGCACAACTTTACGTTTCCACCAACAGTGCACAAAGTTTCCCTTTTCTCCACATCTTCAACACATATTTTTTGTCTTTTGCTAATAGCCTTTCTAACAGGTGTGAGATAATAGCTCATTGTTGTTTTGATTTGCATTTCCCTGACGATTAGTGATATTGAGCATCTTCCCATGTACCTGTTGGCCATTTATATATCATTTTTAGAAAAATGTCTCTTCAGATCCTCTGCCCATTCAATTGGATTCTTTTGCTCTTGTGCTATAGGAGTTCTTTATATATTTTAGATATTAACCCCTTATCAGATATATGGTTTGCAAATATTTTCTCCGAAATATAAGTCATCTTTTCATGTTGTAGATGGCGTCCTTTGCTGTGCAGAAGTTTTTTTTGTTAGATATAGCCTCACTTTTTTCATGAAGATCTATTTATTTATTTTAGAGAGAGCACAAGTGTAAGAGGAAGAGAGAATCTCAAGCAGATTCCATTCTGAGTGCAGAGCCTGAGACGGGGCTCAATATCACAATCCTGAGATCAGGACCTGAGGTAAAACCAAAAGTTGAATGCTTAACCAACTATGCCACCCAGGTGCCCCATCCCACTTGTGTGTTTTGTTTTGTTTTGTTTTTTAAGATTTTATTTATTTATTTGACAGAGAGAGAGATTACAAGTAGGCAGAGAGGTAGACGGGGTGGGGGGGGGGGAGCAGGCTCCCCACTGAGCAGAGAGCCTGATGTAGGGCTCTATCCCAGGACTCTGAGATCATGACCTGAGCTGAAGGCAGAGGCTTTAACACACTGAGCCACCTAGGCACCCCATTTTTTTAATGCTTCTGTTGCCTTTGCTTTTAGTGTCAAATCCTCCCCACCCCCGCCCAGCAAAAAAGAAAAGGAATACAAACTATTTCCAAGATGAATGTCTGTGGAGCTTTACTCTCTATGTTATCTTCTAGAAGTTTTGTTATTTCTGATCTTACATTTAATTCTCTAATCCATTTTGCATTTTGAGTTCATTTTTATATATGGTGCAAGATGGAGGTCCATTTTCATCCTATTTTGGGGTGGCACATCCTGTATGCCTTCAGGGATATTAGTGGGGGGGTGGGGAAATTCAAATGAAATTGTAGTTAATAATATTGTCCCAATATTAATTTTATAGCTCAATAACATGATTATATAAAATGTTAGCATTAGGGTAAGCTGGGTGAACAATATATAGGAACTCAGTACTATCTTTGCAATTCTTCTATAAATCTAAAATTATTTCAAAATTTAAAATTTTAAGTTTTTCTCTTACATTTTTCTCATTTTGCATGTCTTCAACACTTTATAGATGTCCCAGGGCCACAATCCACTTACTTATTAATTTACTTAGGAATTACTTAGGAATTTTACTCTTATGAATATGTATGTTTTTCAAGCTATTACATAAGGGCTACAGAAAAATGGGCTTCTTTGTAACTTCCTTGGCTCCAAATATAATTCTCTTAAAATATTATTTAATGAATAGGTAAATAAATGAGCAGAAATTGATTGCACAAACTGGAAAACTATTCAAATATACCGTAAATATCCAGTGTGTACTGGTTTGGAAGTTGTTTAGGATTTGTTTTGTTTTGTTTTTTAAGGTTTTTCTTTACCATGCCTTTCTCTGAGGGTGAGATAGGTTCTTTGGTAGGTGATTTTTAAGCAAATGGGACACCATTTTTCTCAATCATGTTCTTATAATAAATTGTAGAATAATGCCCTCAAAGACCAGGTCTTAGAAAGATGTAGGTCATAGTTTACATGTACTATTTGCTACAGATAAAAATAGGATCTAACATTTGTCTGTGTTTTTTTTTTTAAAGATTTTATTTATTCATTTGACAGACAGAGATCACAAGTAGGCAGAGAGGCAGGCAGAGAGAGAGAGAGAGAGAGAGAGAGGGGGAAGCAGGCTTCCTGTGGAGCAGGGAGCCCGATGCGGGGCTCGACCCCAGGACCCTGAGATCATGACCCGAGCCGAAGGCAGCAGCCCAAACCACTGAGCCACCCAGGCACCCCTGTCTGTGGTTTTTTTTTTGTAAATTTTAAAAATAGGGTCTTTTCAAAGGATACAAAAGTATAGATTCAAAGGTGTACATGCACCCTGATGTTTATAGCGGCATTATCAACAATAGCGCAACTAGGGAAAGAGCCCAAATATCATTGACTAATGAATGGATAAAGATATGGTGTAAAGATACATATATATATATATACACACCATGATACCATGTATATACTACACACACACACACACACACACACACACACACACACAAAAGTATGCGCACATGCACAATGGAATAGTACTTAGCCATCAGAAAGAATGAACTCTTTCCATTTGCAATGATGTGGATCAAGCTAGGGTATATTATGCTGGTGAATTATATCAGAGAAAGACCAATACCATGATTTCATTCATATGTAGAATTTAAGAAACAAAACAGATAAACATATGGGAAGGAAAAAGAGAGGGAAACAAACCATAAGAGACTCTTAATAATAGAGAACAAACTGAGGGTTGATGGAGGGAGGTAAGTGGGGGATGGACTAAATGTCTGTTGGGTATTAAGAAGGGCACTTGTTTTGAGTGTTGGGTGCTATATGTAAATGATGGATCACTAAATATAAATCAATCAATCAATCAATCAATAAATGGATGAATGACAGGCGGGGATACTCACCACTATACTAACGAGGAAGCAGTGGGTAGAAGAATAAATGAAACAAGATGGGATTGGGAGGGAGACAAACCATAAGTGACTCTTAATCTCACAAAACAAACTGAGGGATGCCGGGGGGAGGGGGTTGGGGAGAAGGGGGTGGGATTATGGACATTGGGGAGGGTATGTGATTTGGTGAGTGCTGTGAAGTGTGTAAACCTGGTGATTCACAGACCTGGGGATAAAAATATATGTATATAAAAAATATATGTTTATAAAAAATAAAAAATTAATAAATGGATGAATGAATGAATGAATGAATGAATGAATTCAGGTCCTTTTAAGGCTAGCAGATGCCATTACATGGCCTATTTGAATTCCTAGCCAAGTGTTTCCTCTGGTTATAAAGCTCAACCTCATATACTGTAATTAAATTGTGTTGGTGGGATATACATTACCCGAAAAGTTTATTTGCTACTTCTTTAGGTTTCAGGGTATCTTTAAAAGTATAACCTTATGCTATATTTATTTTACTACAATAAAAAAGTTAAATTGAAAAAAAAGTATAATTAAAATCTGTATAATAGTTATTTCTCTTGGGGGAGTTGGGAGATGCATAGGGTAACTTTGGACCCAGAGCGCTGGGTTTTGTTGAGGCAGTGGTATTGTCCTTTTGTTTCTAGGGGCATTATTTCTTTTAAATATTATCTTTCATGAGGATTCTGCTTGTTTCATATAAATATGTTTTTAATTAGATACTTCTAACACTGGAAAAAGTCCTGAGGTTTCATTTAAAAGTTTTCTATGCATTCAAAATATAAATCTAGTTTATTAGCAGGCTGCATCATAGAATTTCTTATACCTCCAACTTTATTTTTTTCTTACTTAATATTGCTTTGGCTATTTAAGATCTTTTATGATTCCATACAAATTTTAGTATTGTTTGTTCTAGTTTTGTGAAAAATACCATTGTTATTTTGATAGGGATTGCACGGAATCTGTAGATTGCTTTGAGTAGTATAGACATTTTAACAATATTTATTGTTCTGATCCATGAGCATGGAATATCTTTCTATTTGTTTTTGTCAACTTCAATTTCTTTCATCAGTGTTTTGTAATTTTCAGAATACAGATCTTTGAACTCTCTGGATAAGTTTATTCCAAGATTTTTTATTAGTTTTGGTGCAGTTGTAAATGGTTTTGTTTTCTTCAGTTCTCTTTCTGCTACTTTGTTACTAGGGTATAGAAATGCTACCAATAAATGGGTATTAATATTGTATCCTGCAAATTTACTGACTTTATTTATTACTTCTAATAAGTTTTTGGTGGAGGCTTCAGGATTTTTTTTTTAAGACCTTATTTATTCATTTGAAAGAGAGTGAGTAAGAGAGAGAAAGCATGAGCAGGGAGCGAGGCAGAGGTAAAGGGAGAACCAGGCTCCCCACTGAACAGGGAACGCTATGCAGGGCTGGATCCCAGGACCCTGTGATCATAACCAGAGCAAAAGGCTCCACTTAGCCAACTGAGCCACCAGGTGCCCCTAGGATTTTTTATGTGCAGTATCATGTCATCTCCAAATAGTGATAGTTTGACTTCCTCTTTACCAATATAGATGCCTCTTATTTCTCTTTCTTGTCTGATAACTGTGGCTAAGACTTCCAGTACTATGCTGAATAAAAGTGTAAGAGTGGATATCCTTTTCTTGTTCCTGACCTTAGAGGAAAAGCTCTTGGTTTTTCACCATTGAGTAGAATGTTAGCTGTGGGTTTTTCTTATATGGCCATTATTATATTGAGGTATGTTCCCTCTAACCCCACTTTGTTTATAGTTTTGTCATGAATTCATGTTAAATTTTCCCAGGTGCTTTTTTCTGCATCTATTGGGGTGATCCTATGATTTTTATCCTTCATTTTGTTGATGTGGTGTATTGTGTTGATTGATTAGTGAATATTAAATCATTCTTGCACCTCTGGAATATATCCCACTTGTGGTGAAAAATCTTTTAAATATATTGTCATATGCATTGTCATATATCATATTGCTAATACTTTGTTGAGGATTTTTTTTTTTTTTGCATCTATGTTCATCAGGAATATTGGCCTCTAGTTTTCTCTCTCTCTCTCTCTTTGTGATGTCTTTGATTTTGCTATCAGGGCAATGGTGGTCTTGTAGAATGTATTTGGAAATTTTCCTTTCTCTTATTATTTTTCTATATAATAGAGGGAAAGAGGTATTAATGCTTACCTAGATGTTTGTAGATTTCACCTGTGGATCTGTCTGGTACTTGGGGGCATTCTGATTTGGTTGGGACTGGAGGTGTGGACAGTGAAAGAATTCAAAAAGCCGAACAAAGGAGAGAAGTTTATTAAATACTGTGCAAAAGAGCAGCAGGTAGGACCACAAAGGAGAGATTGTCTGCCATGAGGTAGGTGGTAGTGAAGGGTTGTAATTGCAGGGTGGAGTGAAGGGGTATGGGGATATTTGGAATTTTCCCTTTTCTGGTAACTATGCTTGGTAATAGTAAGCCATTGATTAGTGAGAGGGCCTATGGCTTAATGATCCTGTTTGCGTTAGCTCAGTGGTTGCTTTGGGCTCTTTTGCTTTGCCGAAGTTTCCATTGCTTAAGCCTATTGCCTAAAAGCGGCCTCCAGAGTTATGGACTTTCTCTTCTTTTTTTTAATTTGGTAGCTTTTTTGATCACCAATTCAATCGATCTACTCAGGTTTTCTATTTCTTTCTGATTCAGTTTTGGAAGATTTATGTTTCTAGGCATTTATTCATTTCTTCTAGATGGTACAATTTGCTGGCATATACTTTTTCATAGTATTTCTGTGGTGTCAGTTTTTACTTTTCCTCATTTCTGATTTTATTTGGGTCCTTTCTCTCTTTTTCTTGATGAGTCTGGCTAAGAGTTTATCAATTTTGTTGATATTTTCAAAAAACCAGCTCTTGGTTTCATTGATTTTTTTTCTATTTTTTTTTCTCTGTACATAATTTATTTCCACTCTGATCTTTATTATTTCCTTCTTTCTACTCACCTTGGGCTTTTTTTTTTCCTAGTTACTTTGGGTGTAAGGTTAGATTATTTATTTGAGCTTAGATTCTGCTGTTTCTTCAACTTGTCTGTTATATCACTGTTTCTCCCAGGAAGTCTTTCCTAATCCCCCTTCTGGATCTGGGTAAGAGTACTTTTTGCAAAGTGCTCTTTTAGCATTGATCATCTTGTCATTAGCGCTTGGCATGCTGCATTGTATGTAGCTGCTAATTTTCTGTTGTATTCTTGAGACTCTAAGACTTGTCCACATCTTTAGCACCTAATGCAGTTCTGGCAGATCTTGTCTAGATCTTTAGCACCTAATGTAGTTCTGGTGCCAAGATTCTTGATAAATACTTGTTGAATGAATGAATGATAAGTGAATGATCAAATGGGTAATATAGCTGAACTAGGTTACTACAAGTAGACATTTCCAATGTCTACTGCATAAATATCAGGAAAACCAAATGGAAATCAACTTGAAACACAACTATGAAGCATAAATGTTCTTTGTAGGGTCATTTTATCACATATTCTAAGAACAGTCTAATAGAAATTTAGCAGGTGGGGAGATGATTGGCATTAAACCAGGATTTTAAACAGTAGAAATAAATAACACTAACAAAGAGCAAAACTAATCTTACAGTTTGAGCTAATTTAATGAAATTGAGTGACAGATCTATCTTTTGTGTCTATATTTGAATAGCAATAAAGCAATTATATAGCAGCTCCTCAGTATTTTAAATTGCAGATTGTCATTAAATTTTGCAGTATCATCTCACTTTAAGTAGAGGTTTATTTGTCTAACAATTCTATATCTTCTCTGTATTTTAGATGCCTCACAAATCAGTTGTCTCTCTCACAGCTAGTGGCAAAGTAGAACAAGGGGATGAGTAAGAGAATAGGGAGGTGAATGTCATGGTAGATGCCAACCAGAACAGACCAGATGCTATTGTATGAATCTACAGTTGATGTGCACAGATGAAGTGATAATGCATTTATTTGGCTGTTAAAGACATTAACCGAAACAGCATCTGACTTCTCAACTCCATGGGCAGGTTTTCTCAATTGAGTGAATACTTTCAAGATGCCAGTAGAGCATTCATTTTAATCTGTTTCAAGTCATACATTAGATATAAGAAACAGAAGAAGATACTTGTTCTCTATTCACAGTGTCTTTGAAGAACAGCATTGATTGCTAAGAAATCATAATAGCATATTTTTTTTCATTTATTTATTTTCAGCATAACAGTGTCATTATTTTTTTACCACACCCAGTGCTCCATGCAATCTGTGCCCTCTATAATACCCACCACCTGGTACCCCGACCTCCCACCCCCCCGCCACTTCAAACCCCTCAGATTGTTTTTCAGAGTCCATAGTCTCTCATGATTCACCTCCCTTTCCAATTTACCCCAACCCCTTCTCTCTAACTCCCCATGTCCTCCATGCTTTTTGTTATGCTCCACAAATAAGTGAAACCATATGATATTGACTGTCTCTGCTTGACTTATTTCACTCAGCATAATCTCTTCCAGTCCCGTCCATGTTGCTACAAAAGTTGGGTATTCGTCCTTTCTGATGGAGGCATAATAGCATATTTTTGTGCAGTTAGTCTTCTGAGAATTCACATTACTGTTTCAGTCAGACTCTTTTCCCAGAAGGAGACAATCTCGCTCTCTCTCTCTCTCTCTTTTTTTTTTTTACTCAGGGTAATGGCAACATGCTGACTTTGGTTCCCTTCATCTATTTTGGTCAAGAGGTATCTCAGGTGAGCCTTCATAGGGGCAGAAAAGAAGCTAGGATAGCATGTCTACTCTGCATCGAATACTGATTTGATTCTGAAAAAAATAAAATTAAAAAAAAAAAAAGACATCCACCTTTACAAGTTTTGGGAAATTGCCACCATCTATTTGGGTAGTGCCTTTGTCACAAGGCTCCTCTATGTCTCCCCTGGGCTACAAGGGTCATGATTTCTATTTCGCAGACAAAGAAACTCAGTAGGTTACTTTGGAGGAGTGAGAATTTAATTCTTAGAGCCTGGAGGACCTAGAAATTTGCAGGAATTTCCAGATTCTCATTACCTGGAAAAACATAGTTTACATTGTTTAACTATGAGGCTGTTTTCTGAAATGCCCTTATCTAAGCCTTTTAAAAGAGAACCAGTTTGAAGTATTTCACTATAAAGCACATTGGAATACAACAAGCATTTCTGTTAGCTCTTAAAATTCCTGCAGTGTGGCAGTTAGGGATGACTTAATTAAAAAACAATGACAGTATCATTAGGCTGGTGAGCAAAATAGAACTATTTTCAGACTGGAGTCTACCTCTAGGCTGCAAAGAGCTTTGATTTAATATTTGGGCTTGTTTCCTTTTGTACTCAGTACAGAATTTAACAGTGATGACCATTGGTTGTATTCTATCTACTTAAAAAGATCTTCAGAGGAAATGAAAATTAATGAAAGTAAATCAACTTTGATTTGTGTGGAACCAGGTATGTGGCTTCTTTGGTGTCAAACACCTTTATAAACTAGATATTCCTATAAAACATAAAATTATAGTCAAAAGACCAGATTCTGTCTTGGTTTTGTCATAAACAATTGATCCTGTACAAATAACTTAAATTTCTCTGGAGTAGGTGGATTCCAAAATCCCTTTCAGCACTTAGTTTCATTATATGTTAATATCTGAGCTCAACTTCCATTTGGAAGCTTCCAAATGGAAGCACTTGGCAAAATTCAAGCAAAGTAATAATTAAAATTTAATGAGTATCTACCATGTATTAAGCGTGTTCTAAATGGTATTTTTGCATTATTTTATCTAATCCCTACAACAACCCTATTAGGGTAGGTGCCATTATTATTTTACTTTTACCAATGAGAAAATTGATGAAAATTAAGTAGCATGTCCTGGGCAAGTTCGGTCTGTTGTTCTGTATAGGCAAATTAGACAAGCTTTGGAGAACTGCTTTTACCATCATCACCTTGGTTTTTTATTCATACTTGAGTGCTAATCAAGTGCTTTATTTTTTAATCTTCCAATCTTCCCTTATATGCAGGAGCACTGAATTCATTCCAGTGTTTTCAGAAGGAATTATGCCAATGGGGATTCACAGAAATGACATTATGATGGCAAAATGACTTTCAGTAATTAACAAAGTTGAACTTTGTGTGTAAAACAAAGGTAAATAGGAGTCTATATAAATTTATGGAGGCTGTTGTAAAAATGATGGATTATCAGTAGTGTGTGGTGTGATTTGATGTGATGAAACAGGGAAGCACATGCATGTCAAGAGTCACACCTGTGAAACATACCTGTAAAGACAGGTAGCATCTGGAGGACATCTTCAAATGGAGCAGCTTAAGTTCTCCCTAACAGGAAAGTAGTCAGTTAGTTTACCTAGTTGGCATCTTTCTCCTTAGCTCCTCAAAGCCTTGGTGTTCAGAAAATATTGATTCTGTAGGTGTTTTACAAGTCAAACAACACACTTAAAAATGCATTGCCTTTAATGATTCTCAAGTGGCTAAGATGCTATGAAGAATGCAGGGAACTTTATGACAATATATCATCAGTACATGTACATGTACAGTATACATGAAGATTTGCACAATGTGAGTTAATGTATTTAATGAATAGTACAGATAAACAGCCAATTGGAATGGGTGTAAAGATTGTACCTCAGTAGCTTTCCAACTTAAAAGATTAGGGTTTCAAGTTCCAAAAACTGTTTGACTTACTATTTAAACAAGTTACTTCATCTCTGAGTTTTCTTATTTCATTTGTAAAATAGGATGCCAACAGAACTCAAACTATAAGGGTAGAATAGAAATCAAATGAGATATAATGACTGTGAAAGAACTTTGCAAAGTTTTTAGATGATAATGTCATTTAAGATAGCATTTAATGATATTCATAAGAAATGTCTATCTTCGTGCCTTCTAACCATATGTTAGAATCATACCACCTTATCCCCTTTATTTAGGTATGACCATATAATTTACTCTGGCCAATTAAATGTGAGCCCAAGTGGACATTTGTCCCTTCCACTTAAATAGCATGTATGTGATTCTCTACTTTCCCCTTTGTTATGGCACTATGACTATGGGAGCATTCTTGGGCCTTAGTCAACCTGTGGTCCCTTGAGTGGCCACAGAGAGTAAAGCCCCCAACCAATCGATGTTGAGCATAGAACATAGGCAAAAAAATAAATTTCTGTTATGATAAAGTAAGAAGATTTGAGGTTGTTTGTTATTGGAGCATCATATCCAAAAACACTCCAACTAAAATGTGTATCATTCATCTTTAATATTACTTGAGTACCTGCATATTTAGGTTCTAGTTATGTTACAGTGGTACTGTCTACTACATATTAGAGTTGTTTATATCTTTGCTAACTCCACTTTTCCAAAAAAGGTGTTGGTCTCAAACTCAAACCAGTCTTTTGTCTCCCTCCCCACCCCCCACCCGTCTCTATTGTAAAGTATTTAAGGTATCTACAGACCAGGAATAGAACTGGGCTCTTCTGTCTACTTGTGTTTTGCAAGATCAGCTTAATTGAAAGGAAAAGTTTCTATTTGGACAGAATTTCTATTTGATTATAACAGTATTTGGAAGGGTGGCTGAAAAATAACAGAAGATAATTTGCGCTTACTGAAACTGTTTCTTTCTTTAAAAAAAAAAAAAGTAGTCTGTAGTTATTCAAACAAAGTAATACCTGAGTCTTATTTTAAGCAAAATAAACTCTTACTCAGCTTCAGGTCCTTACTGTACTTGACATAATTTTCTTACTTAGAGAAGATTAGATCCATTTTAGACCATGTGATCATGGGCCTGGCCTTGAGAACCTTGCAAGGAATGGCATTTTGAATAAGAGTACTTTTCAAAACAAGGACAACAAACCTTCTGGATGGTGCCTAAGACAGAACTACTTTAGACTGTACTTTTTTTCTGCATTAAAGAATATGGTAAGCATCCATTATCATAGTCACTAACTCTGAGGATCTGAGCCATTGGTTAAAATGAGGCCAGTGTTCCCCATTGAATATACCTTTCTCAATCATGTGTAAGCCAGGTGAATGAGGTCCTTTCTTTGTTCTTGGATAAAAGATTAGCCCATCCCTGGGCAATGTGAGTCTCTTGGAAGGCTGATTGGTGCCAGCACTGGAGGCAGTGGCGTGAGCCTTTTGAATGTTTAGTCTCTTTAGATGGAACAATTAAATCATTTTGGGGAGCAAATCCTAACACACCATATCCCAGGTACTTGAGTAGTCATTTTAAAATAAATTTTTGTCCTTTAATCCTCCTAATAATGCTGTGAGTCTTGTCAACTTCCTTTATAGAGCAAAACAAAATACAAAAAACTCAGTTCTGCCCTCCACATTTATCTCTGTTGTACCTCATATATTTTAGAGATCGTTTAGATGCGAAGTAGGTTGGACTAAGGAAACAAACTTTTAAGTTCTTTTTAACATCACAAAAGGGACATATTTTTCATAGATAATTTTTTTCCAGTGTGAGACTTGAACTCACAACCCTGAGATCAAGACCTGAGCTGAGATCAAGAGTTGGATGTTTAACCAACTAAGCCATTCAGGCACCCCTAATTTTCATAGGTAATTTAAAAATGCTGAAGAGTCAATAGGAAAGAAATTGCCCATAATTCAACCATTCAGGACAAGCTCTGGACACTTTGGCAAGCCACCCTTCCTAAGCTCAAGGGCATACAGTATATGTGGAAGGAAATGAGAGAGTATTGTCCCTTTTCCAGCAGTAACTGGACAACTGAGTATCTCAAGAATAAGGGACAGGAGAATTAAATCAGTAAATAGTCAACCTTGAGAGATGCTGTCAAAGGGCTAGGCAGTTTCTATCTCCTGTTGACGTTTACCGCAGCTGGCTAATGACAACCAGCTACTAATCAAAGCTTGTGAAAAGTTGACTAACAGCACTGTAGAGCTCAACCTGTAGATACGCTTCCCATACTGTAAACACACCAACCTTTTCCTTACAGGGAGAATGTTAACAGTCATGCTGTATCTCTTGGAGCATGTGATGAGTCACCTGGAAAAAGACAACAAAAATGCAGTCTTGCCATATATAAGGGAAGAACATTCATTTCTCCCCAGATACTCTCTTGTGACATCCTGCTGTTTCTGATAGATTGTCATCCATGATTTTCCCCTATTTATTCCAGGTGGTAAGGTGTTCCATATGTCACTTGTCTTGCCAGTTGACTGTGATGAGTAGGAACTCATCATTATGAAATACTTTGTGATTTTTCCACCTGTACTTTGGTTTTTATTCTAGTTTTCTTAATTAAGTTAAGTAAATTCCCACAGCCCATTTTCCTGGAATTTAGATGTTTTAAAGCATTTATACACCTGTGCAATTTCTCAGTTCTCCTTGGCTGCATTTATCCATGCTCTAAATGGCTATTTTCTTCCATCTGCTCAAGGGATCCACCCCTTCAACTACCTAATCTTTGAGTGTTCTTGTACCTTACTTGTCATAATTCTGGTATAATTCTTTATAAGAGAAGAAAACAAGTTTGCATTCAGTTTTGAGAAATCCACGATGATGATGATGGAGATGGTGATCATTAATACTCACATGGCTCTAACTCCGTGCCAGCCACTGTTTCACATGAATGAGTACTGTTGTTACCTCCATGAGGAAACTGAGTCACAGAGAGGTTAAATGACTTACGCAAGCTAATAGTGGCAGAGCTGGGATTCAGATCCAGGCAGTATGTGACTCTAGGGCCTCTTTCTTTTAACTGCTACTATGTACACTTTGATTCTGCTCCCACTTTTCACTTTTTTTCTGAATTATTCTTCAATCTGTATGAGGTCTGTTTTGTTCCATTTTATTTGGGAAAAGACTGAGAATATAATGGTTTTGTTCCTGATATCACTATAAATATGAATGCATATTGAGAAAAATGGGAGATCCAGGAATCAACAGAAAATTCCTGATTCACAGTCACCTTCTCTGTTTATAGCTGTCAAAAATCATAGTGCTCTCCTGTGGTATGCTTTGTAATGGTCTAGACTGCCTGCTTTCTGGCCAGCCTGAGGCAGAAGGCATCCTCCAGGGCTAGCAGGCTTCTCTTAGGGTCTGCTTCACCTCAGGTGGGTCACAGCTTCATGTTAAAGTCCTCAACCTTATAAGGGTCTAATATGCAAGGAAATCACAGTATTTGCTGGTGGAGTCAGTTCTCAGAACTCCATGATGCAGTAGAAAAGGTTCCTGGAAAGTGGATATGGTGGGGAAGAGGAGCTAACACCTTTCAGTGGAATCATTTAAGGAAGCAACAACTCTGTTTGCTTTGTTAGTGGGTCTGGATGTGCAATTGTGAGAACGTGTGTGGTGCCAGTTCAGAAGCCATCCTACCCTGAAGAGTTGGTTTTGGACCAAAAACAATACTCCATTTTTATTCTAGGTTGTGTCTGCAGTTTTACTGAACAAGAAAGCATTATTCTTAGTGGTTTAGTGTCTTTTCACTTCGTCTTCCAAATACCAGGCACTGAATTGAATTTAGGGAGCACTCTGGTCTGCCTCCCTTGTTACATAAATCAGGAAACAAAGGTCTAGATTGCATAAGTTTTCACAGCCCCCATCTTTGACCTGGTAGCCTATGTTCTCTTCTACTTTATTTCCATGTTTGCTTATTGCAGGAAGGAACAAATATTAGTTGGAGTGCTTGAAGTTTGATAGATATTATTTGTGAGAATTTTTTAAACTCATAGTTTACATTGTTTAACTATGAGCAAAAGCAGATTTCAAGGTAAGCCACAGAATTTACCCAGCCCTTTTCCCTTCATTTCTCCACATCTATTTAAACAGATACAGTATCTGGAATCCTAAATTGAAAGAAAGCTTTTCTAGCATGATTGACTGACTTACTGTTGGTGAAGGAAAGGGGGGAGGGGATGAAAAGAAAGAAGGTAGTGGAAGAAGGAGGGAGGAGGGAGAAAAAGAAAAGACACTAACAGTTACTCCCAATTTTGTAACTCGGAGAACATAGTAACTTTCCTCAACACCTAATTAACATAGTAAGTATGGACTACATCAGTAATTTACCTTTATTCACATTCTTTGGTGTCACTCATTTAACATTTAAATAAAATTTATTAAATTTTTATTTATTATAAATAAATTTATTAAATTTTAATTTAATTTAATAAATTAAATTTATTAAGATTTTATTTATATTACAGACAGAGATCACAAGTAGGCAGGTGGGGGGTTGGGGAGAAGTGGCAAGCAGGCTCCCCGCCAAGCAGAGAGCCCGATATGGGACATGATCCCAGGATTTCAGGATCATGACCTGAGCCGAAGGCTGAGGCTCAACTTACTGAGCCACCCAAGTGCCCCAACACATGATAACTTCTTTACACCATCAGATTATAGCTGAACATCCTCAAAGAGGCAGGCACTCTTTAATTTTTCAATCTAAAGTAGCTACCAATAACTCTTCATTTCTCATTTGTTTATTCATTTTTCTTTCTACTCCCATTAGAAAATAAGCTTCATGAAGTCACAGGGACCTTTTATGGCCTATTTTGTTGTTGTTTTCCCCATGCCTGCGATGGTACCTAGAATGGAGTAGGCGTTCAGTTAATATTTATTGAATGAATGAATGACAAACATGATAAGTGTTTAATAAGTGTTAGATATTATTAATTTAATTAGGGAGAAACAAAAAAGTGAGACCTTAATATAACTGGAGTTCCATTTGAACTGATTCTATGCAGTGACACATTTAGAGAAACAGCTGTTCAGAAAAATAGCACTGAAAGCAACAAAAATCTTTACTTCCACAAAAAATGTCAAAGGTGGGAGGGTATAATTTTCACCTATTTCAACACTTGGTAAAATCCTGTCTTGACATCCCTGTTGCTCATAGTACTCAACACTCATGGCAGCTACTCCACCAATATTATCTTCCTGTCTCTCTGCCAACTCCCAGCCAAAGAACTACCCTCAAACAACTGTAACCTCGCTGAGAGCCTCCAGGTGCTGGACCTGTTTTTTGAACCAGTATAACAAAAAGCTTGGAGTCAAGTAGGCACACTTGGAACTTGGTGGTGTGGGTGGTGGAGGTAAGACTGGGGATATTCATCAGTTAACAATTTTGTACCTGCTACTCAGATTTTAATGAATCCTAAACAAAATGATATTTGGAAAAGACTGTGAAATAGCTCTACTTAGAGAGCACTGAATCCCACAAACTTTATTTGGAGCCAAATACACATCTTCATTATTAGTATCCTGCTACAAAGCTTTGGACCCAGGATAGGAGGAGATGTCTATTATCACAAAGATCTTCTTCACTTCGAACCTTGTGGACTCTGATTAGATGATGTTAATTTGCTTTAGTATTTTGTTTTAACTATTGTGAATTAGAAACCAAACCTAAAAGGGAAGGGAAACTGTTACAGGCAGGAAAATAACTTGGTATCAACAGCTTGATAGTAAGTAGACCAAGTTGAAGAATGATTGTAACATTGATCACATGATAGTTGTAACAGTGACTCTGATTCCCCAAGTGGGGGTCTGTCATATTTTGTTCCTGACTTTTTTTCTTCCCTAGTGGGTTCTGACTTCTAGAGCCATCAGAGCTGTCTGTTAGGCTCCCTTAGGTGCAGCACACATTTGTAAGACAGACTCTTAGCATCACAAGATGTGGTTTGAAGGAAATATGGCTTTACTCTACAAAATTGCCAGGTCTGCCAAAGCAGCTTTCCTGAGCTCTTGGCTTCATTAGCACAGTGCTCCAACCAGCTGACCTCAACTGACTGATCAGATTATAAGAGAAGTTGGGAATAGAAATTAGTTCCCTGGGGGATCCTGGCTGTATAATAGCTATCATTTGTATGTAGTTAAATGATTTGCAGAGTAGCATAACTCAGAGCTCCCAGCTGCATTTTGTCTATTTCTGGAAGTGTATGAAATAGTTAGCTGGGGATGTGGTTTCCAAAAGGTAGTGTGAGCATTATGGTAACATCTGGAGCTGGGTTTTCTCCCAACTCATCTGACTAAGTCCATTCTGCATCCAAGGAACTTAGATTTAATGGCTATTGCCTGGTTTCCAGTGCTTGTCTGTCAATTCTTCTCTTTATATTTGCTGCAGTCTTGATCCTCTCAGCTGCCATACCCGCCCCCCAAAGAGTGCCAAAAGACATAAATATTCATGGGGGAATGAGAGATTCAGAAGACTGAGGTCAGGAGAACCCTGTTTCTGAAATGGGCTACTGGCTTCTTACCTTGCTTTCCTTTTCCTTCCACCCATCCTCTTAGAGCAAATTGTCCTATAAAGTGACCATTCTCTATCTCCTCCCTCCAGTAGGGGAAAATAGTAGTCTGGTAGGCAAGAGCCGGGAGAGGTGTGGGAAACACACATGAGCCCCTGGGATGGCACAGTGATTCTCAACCCAGCTTATACCAATGATGGCTAAATTGTCCCAAAATTCCTCATATATTCCAGGAATTAAAGAGGATAGGATAAGAGCAGAGAATTATAGGTGGTAGTGGCTGTCATGATCAACAGTAAAGGGATGGGGAAGGAGAGGCTATTGCTGTTTTCCCTGACCAGGCCATCAGCAACAATGCTCTAGAGACAGTCATTTAGGAACTCACACTGCTGCTTCCTCTGATCCCTCAATAACTTTGTGTACCAGAAACCAGATTAAAAGGAATGACAGTTGCAGTCTAGAAGACTATGAGAGAGGAAGCATATTTCCTACCTTTGCCTCCCTAAAGAGTAGGAGGGCAATGCTAAGTGGCCTAGATCTAAAGGTCTGAAGAATTTTGACACCAGGTAGGCCTCTACTCTCTCTACTCTGACACCTCTACTCTCACTTTTTGCTTCCTCCTAAGTCCCATCAACACTGGCTGCCAGGTTTCCAAAGCTCAGGCTGCTGACAAAGACCCCATTCTGTCCCACAATGGGGACTGGTTCTCTGACAGCTATGTGTTTCAGCCTCAAGTTCCTGATTTTCAATTTTGTCACTATTCTAAGCAAGGATTTTGCCTGTTATTAATTATCCTTAGGTTTCATTTTGTGACTTCCAATCAGAGATGCTTAGTTTGGTTAACTATCTCTTTACAATGCTCCTTTCCCTTTCCCTGCATTAGAATTGGTCTCTTAAATCACATTAATTTATAGAACAGCCATCAAAGCTATCTATATGTGCCTACCTTTGCATGAAATATATTTAGTGCCTTTTTCTAGTATGTGGCAAGAATAGTTTTATTCATCTCAGCAGACAAGACCAAGTGTCAAGTCATAGCAAGGGCTATGGGAGCCAGTATTTCTCCCTGATTTGACCCAACACCATGAAGAGTTTCCTGGCTCCTTTAAAGCCTAGTTCTCCAGGTAATGGAATACAACAGTGATTCAACAGAATTCTTAACCCAGCCAGTCTCATGAGCCATTTATGGAAAGCCTGATACCTTGAACAACTGGCAGGTCCCTGAGTGAAGACACAGTAACCTGTGAGAATGAAGAGCTTTGTGTTAGAGCATGAGATGCCAGCAGGAGTCAGTGTGATATAATTAAAGAGACACTGAACTTGTGAAATTCCTGGGTTTGGGAGCATCCTTACTCTGCCAACTTACTGGCTACATGATAAAGTCAAGACCTTTAACCTGATATTCTTCGGTGTTAATGACGGCTTTGTATCAAGCACTGTGCTTGGCATTGCTGATATAGTTAGAAATGTGACAAGGTTTTGGAGCTAAGTGTGACAACCCTGGATATATTAGGGGGTTCTTATGAGAGTCATTTCTTTTGTTAGCTTTTAATTGTTCACAATCTAAGTATTATTTCTATGAAAAATAACGTGAATAAATATGCAGATCTATACAGAAGGTTTAAGTCCTGATAAGCCTATCATAAGTTGAAAATACGGTCAGTTGAAAATTCATTTAATACACCTAAGCTACCAATCATCATAGCTTAACCTAGCCCACCTTAAACATGCTAAAAGCACATAGCCTATAGTTGGGCAAAATTATCAATCATAAAGCCTATTTCATAACAAAGTATTGAAAATCTCTTCTAATTAACTGAATACTGTACTGAAAGTGAAAAACAGAGTGGTCGTATGGATACAGAATGGTTTTTTTTTTTTTTTGTATTTTCTTTTTCTTTTTCTTTTTTTTTTTAATTTTTTATTTTTTATAAACATATATTTTTATCCCCAGGGGTACAGGTCTGTGAATCACCAGGTTTACATACTTTACAGCACTCACCAAAGCACATACCCTCCCCAATGTCCATAATCCCACCCCCTTCTCCCAAACCCCCTCCCCCCAGCAACCCTCAGTTTGTTTTGTGAGATTAAGAGTCATTTATGGTTTGTCTCCCTCCCAATCCCATCTTGTTTCATTGATTCTTCTCCTACCCACTTAAGCCCCCATGTTGCATCACCACTTCCTCGTATCAGGGAGATCATATGGTAGTTGTCTGTCTCTGCTTGATTTATTTCGCTAAGCATGATATGCTCTAGTTCCATCCATGTTGTCGCAAATGGCAAGATTTCATATCTCTCAATAGTTACCCTGAATGTTAATGGGCTAAATGCCCCTGTCAAAAGACACAGGGTATCAGAATGAATAAAAAAACAAAGCCCATCTATATGTTGCCTCCAAGAAACTCATTTTAAGCCCGAAGACACCTCCAGATTTAAAGTGAGGGGGTGGAAAAGAATTTACCATGCTAATGGACATCAGAAGAAAGCAGGAGTGGCAATCCTTATATCAGATCAATTAGATTTTAAGCCAAAGACTATAATAAGAGATGAGGAAGGACACTATATCATACTCAAAGGGTCTGTCCAACAAGAAGATTTAACAATTTTAAATATCTATGCCCCCAATGTGGGAGCAGCCAACTATATAAACCAATTAATAACAAAATCAAAGAAACACATCAACAATAATACAATAATAGTAGGGGACTTTAACACTCCCCTCACTGAAATGGACAGATCATCCAAACAAAAATCAGCAAGGAAATAAAGGCCTTAAATGACACACTGGACCAGATGGACATCACAGATATATTCAGAACATTTCATCCCAAAGCAACAGAATACACATTCTTCTCTAGTGCACATGGAACATTCTCCAGAATAGATCACATCCTCAGTCCTAAATCAGGACTCAACCGGTATCAAAAGATTGGGATCATTCCCTGCATATTTTCAGACCACAATGCTCTAAAGCTAGAACTCAACCACAGAATGGTTTTAAGTTGCATTGATTGTTTATCATAGTGATTGCATGGCTGCCTGGAAACTGCAGCTTACTGTCCAACATCACAAGAGTACAGAATACCATACTGTAAGTCTGGGAAAAGATCAAAATTCAAAATTTGAAAAGTGATTTCTACTTAATGTGTATCACTTTCATGCCATTATAAAATAGAAAAATCTATCAGTAAGTTCAACTTACTGCATTGACGTGAGGGATATAATGTGCTTATTAAAAATAAATTTCATGGGACATCTGGGTGGCTCAGTGGGTTAAAGCCTCTTCCTTCAGCTCAGGTCATGATCCCAGGGTCCTGGGATCAGGCCCTGCATCAGTCTCTCTGTTCAGCAGGGAGCCTGCTTCCTCCTCTCTCTCTGCCTGCCTCTCTGCCTACTTGCAATCTGTCTGTCAAATAAATAAATAAAATCTTTAAAATAAATAAATAAATAAATTTCATGAGACTCACTTTTTTTTTTTTTTTTTAGTAATTTCAGTGTAACAGAATTCATTGTTTGTGCACCACACCCAGTGCTCCATGCAATCCGTGCCCTCCCTAATACCCACTACCTGGTTCCCCCAACCTCCCACCCCCCCACCCCTTCAAAACCCTCAGATTCTTTTTCAGAGTCCATAGTCTCTCATGGTTCCCCTCCCCTTCCAATTTCCCCCAACTCCCTTCTCCTCTCTAACTCCCCATGTCCTCCATGTTATTTGTTATGCTCCACTAATAAGTGAAACCATATGATAATTGACTCTCTCTGCTTGACTTATTTCACTCAGCATAATCTTTTCCAGTCCCGTCCATGTTGCTACAAAAGTTGGGTATTCATCCTTTCTGATGGAGGCATAATACTCCATAGTGTCTATGGACCACATCTTCCTTATCCATTCGTCCGTTGAAGGGCATCTTGGTTCTTTCCACAGTTTGGCGACCATGGTCGTTGCTGCTGTAAACATTGGGGTACAGATGGCCCTTCTTTTCACGACATCTGTATCTTTGGGGCAAATACCCAGGAGTGCAATTGCAGGGTCATAGGGAAGCTCTAATTTTAATTTCTTGAGGAATCTCCACACTGTTCTCCAAAGTGGCTGCACCAACTTGCATTCCCACCAACAGTGTAAGAAGGTTCCCCTTTCTCCACATCCTCTCCAACACATGTTGTTTCCTGTCGTGCTAATTTTGGCCATTCTAACTGGTGTCAGGTGATATCTCAATTTGGTTTTAATATGAATCTCCCTGATGGCTAGTGATGATGAACATTTTTTCATGTGTTTGATAGCCATTGTATGTCTTCATTGGAGAAGTGTCTGTTGATGTCTTCTGCCCATTTTTTTACATGATTATCTTTTTTGTGTATGTTGAATGAAACTCACTTTTTCTTTTAAAAGCCATTTTTCTATGTTCTTACCTAAATACCTGTGAAGACTGCAGACTTATGATAAAGAGCATCCTCTGTTTACATAGCATATTTTCATATCACTCTTAGAAGGGTCAAAAGCAGTGGAGCAGAGTGACCTGAAGGGATGGGTTAAGGACAAACTTTAGATCACCTTTCCAGGGACATGAAGGGACTTTGTAAGAGCTTCTTTGCTCATTTGGAGCCTAAGACACAGCCCTTGGGATCCTCTTGAGAGAATAAATACCAAAGATAGATTAGGTCTTGGCACTCTTAGATGCAGTACACATTGGATGATTCAAAGTAACTGAGAAGAGCATTTTAAAATCATTAACTATAAAGAGAGTTTAAAAATTGACAAAAAGACATTGTCCCATTAAAAACTTCATGATGTATTGGTAAGTGAAAAAGTCTTTTAACTTTCTTGTATATATAATCTTACTCTTTGGAAAAGAAGTATTTGCTGTTATATAGAGAATATTAACTGTGGTTATCATCAGATGATAGGGTTCTGAGCTTATCTTTAGACTTCTTTGTATTTTTCAAGTTTTCTGCAGTAAGCTTATACTTCTTTTAGCCCCAGAAAAAGTGATTATAAACTAAATCCTAAAATATTATCTAGCAGGAAAGAGACTATGTACTGTTGACTATTTTATCTCAGTGTTTAGAATATATGTTAGAATCACATGAGAGAGAGCTTGCAGAACTACAGCTTTGTGACCCTCACCCCTGGAGATGCTAGCTCAGTTGGACTGGTAGGAGACAAGGCTGCCAAGGAAAGTGGAGGCAGATTCTAGACTATGTCACACTGAAGAGTATCGGAACCATCATTTCCTATTTAAAGTCCAGGTTCATTATAGCACAGGGCAAAATCTGTATTCCAGTTGAAAATTATCTTTCAGTATCCCTCTGTCTTGGTTTCAGTAGTAGTTCTATCTGGCAAGATATATCTAGTTCAGTTTCCCCTAAGATGCCTTTTAGGCTCCTGGGACTTGGAAAAGATGATTATCTACTTAATACCAATTGGCTATGTAGATTAGCCCCAGTGAGTAAAAACACAGTGATTTGAACAAAAGACATGATTAGCTGATTGAATAACCACAGGCCATCTTAGTGCAGGTGTAGTAGAGACAAGGGCTGGGTCAGATACTAACATTTCTATTTTCTTGGGCTGAATAACAATGTTTAATTATTTCAGTACTCCTCTGATGTTAATAGTAGAGAGACATGGAGAGAGGGATAACATATATAATAGCATTCATACTTACAATTAAAATAACATTTTCCTTAAAGTTTCATGAAAAGAGATATGTTATTTCTCTCTACTTGTAGAGAATAGTAGTGTGTGCTTCTTGGGAGGTATCTCTAATAATTCAAAACTAAGCATTTGGCTCTGTTTATGACTGTGATGGAAAAACTAATATTCACACTGCCCATCTATGCATACACAGAACTGTGTTGTATAAAAGGCAAGGCTACCCAAATGCTTTAGACTACCATTTCAATTTCTGCTTAGTTAAAAAAAAAAAAAAACAAACAAATTGAAAGATTTTGAGATGCTCCCTATTGAAAACCCTGCTGTAGACCCCAGGATCACCTAGCTCTCAATTAACTAAGGTATAAATGGGGAGAGGAAAGATTACAGATAATTTAAAGTGTAGTTAAACCAAAACTAGTCAAAATGTAGTACCAAAATTTTAATTGTAAACATACTTAGTTTAAAATGTATACAATATTCAGATAAACATTAACATTCTAAATTGTCATCAAAACAAATAATTTAGTATTGTTGGTATGCATGCAACTAAATATCATTTTACTTCCCCAATAAAGAAATGATTAAAAACAGAATTTTTAAAAGATCAAGGTCTGTTTTTTGGGTTTTTTTTTTATGTGTGTGGAGAAAGAGAGATCTCCCTAAAACATGATAGACACATCTATTCATTAATACCTATTTCCAATAGTAGACATGCTTTAAAATATAGTTATTTGTGCAGAAATGTTGGGATTTTGTTTTTGGACAAATTATTATCTCTGCATACCTTTTGGGTATGGTGAATCTTCACACTGATTTGTTTACTTGTTAAACTGCATGTCACCCTGCCCTGTGTTCCTATCATTTAGGTAAGTGATGGAAGATGAGGCAACTAAAAGCAGTGAGTGTTATTAGCAAGAGATAGATTCTTTTCATTATTTCGCTTGGTCATTTGTAAGCCTGAGGTCATTGATTCAAGCTTTCCCCTGACATCCAGATAACTCACCACCAGGTAGATAGTGATAGTGGTAGCTGGCTTTCCATTAATCTATATCTTCACTATTGTCATTTGTCCACACTTGCTAGATACATGAAAGAAGTTAGCAAAGCTATAGGATAAACAGATAAATGTAATATGCTTTCCAAGACAGTTTTACTTGAGGATGTTGCAGGCAAAATAATATAATCAAGTTTTATTGATGATAAATTAAAAATTTTTCTTTATATTAAAGTGATATATACATATTTTGGGATATAAAGCAAAATGTGCTTACTTTTTAAAGATTAAACAGGAGACTTCAAGGAAATTTCCTGATCAGGCCACTTTCCACTGTGCTCAAGACTCCAGAATGTGAGACTGGGGAAGGGGTGGGGTGGTATATATTAGTGTCCTCTTCTATTAGGTGCTCTGGGAAAGGATTGAGAAGTCCTGCAAGAGGACATGAAGAAAAGGAGCATAAAATTTAGTTAAATAGGTGCCCATTTAGTTACAGTTAGGATGGGACTCCACTGACTTACACTTTTTCTGAAAAAGCCTTGTCGGACTCCGGTAGGTTTTGCGGGCCGACAGGCACGAGGAGAGCGTCCGGGCCAGCCGATAGCTCCCCTTGGGGCTGAGCGGGATGGCGAGTGTCGCGAGTCCAGGCGCATTAACGAACCACACCAGACTTGGGGGATCTGTCGAAGCAGGATCTCACTTTATTGAGCGGGGTTGCAGCTTATATTGGGTAGGGGATGGGAAATGAGGTCAGCGGGGAGAGAGCCTATGGGGTTTGGTTACGTAGTCAGTAACTGGGTAGGGTGTGTTGGGCGAGAGGAGGAAATATCAGAGATCTGCGGAACCGAAACCGCCACGTTGGCGCCAATACTGCCACCGTGGTGCCTTTTCTAGCCGGAAGAGAAGGCAGGCCAGCACCATCTTTGCTGTGCCCAACATTTCCCCCTTTTGTTTTTGTAGGCATGACTTCTGTCTTAGGTTGCCAGTGGTGAGGTAACAGACTTACCCGTCATTGAGGGTCATACAGCAAAGGTATGTCCTCTGTCTTAGATTGTTCTGTCCCTCCCATTGGTCTTACCCGTCATTGAATATCATGCAGCTACAAGGGGAACTTTCCTCTAAGGCCTGTCTTAGGTTGCCCCGGTCTTCATGGGGTCTTACCCGTCATTGGCCAATAAAGGTCGTTGGCGCTATTAGTAGGTGTCTTCATCATGGGCGGCCAATCTCTGATAATGTACTTGGACATTCATTAATTGAATGGCTTCCATCCTCTTTTGCACGAATTGGGCCAACTTGTTTATAATGCAGGGGCCAAAGGAAACTAGGAGGAGTAGGGTTAAGATGGGTCCCAGGAAGGGGAGGACAAAGGGGAGTAGACCATTAAAGCCTGTCCAAAAACACTGCCTTTTTAAGCTCCTTAAGGTCCCCAGGCTCCCATGGGTACCATGGAGCTGGACGGTTACCCCCTGGGTTAACATTAGTGGAGGGGGGTCGCACAGGGGGGCTCTTACTTCGAGGTTTGGGTTGGAGATCTGGGGGCCAAGGGGCTTCATCAAAAGGGTTTAGAGGGGGATAGAGTTTTTTGGGTCTAGCGGAGGGGCCGTCAGGAATGTTTGAGGCGGGAGTGGGAGACTTCTCTTGTGGCTTGTCTGATATAGTCGGAGTGGGCGTCCCAGAAGGGAGTTTGGTTGCCTCGGATTGGGAAGGGGGAGGGGTGCAAGATTTCGGGGGGCAAGGTGACTCCTTAAGCCCCTTTGGGGGTCTGGGTGGAAAGCAACTCTTTAGTGCCGCCAGAGTAGGATATGTACCCAAAGGGGGTATCTCCCCCCTGTTTACATGGGCTTTATGGATTAGCTGTTCAATACGATCCCACGTGTCCCAATCAAAAAGGTTACCTTCCAGAAGCCAAGGAGCCACCTTAACAAAGGCCTCCCATGTCTTAAGGGCTTGGGAATCGGTGAGGGAAAGACCGCGGCTTCTCAAAAGGAAACGCAGGGATTCGAGGGCAGGGTCACTTTTGGAAGATGACTGCCCCATAATTTATGGGGGTACACTCACCCGAAGACCGATTGGCCCGTCAGCGAGAAGAACGAGGAGAGGGTCCTCACACGGGGCACCAGTTGTCGGACTCCGGTAGGTTTTGCGGGCCAACAGGCACGAGGAGAGCATCCGGGCCAGCCGGTAGCTCCCCTTGGGGCTGAGCGGGATGGCGAGTGTCGCGAGTCCAGGCGCATTAACGAACCACACCAGACTTGGGGGATCTGTCGAAGCAGGATCTCACTTTATTGAGCGGGGTTGCAGCTTATATTGGGTAGGGGATGGGAAATGAGGTCAGCGGGGAGAGAGCCTATGGGGTTTGGTTACGTAGTCAGTAACTGGGTAGGGTGTGTTGGGCGAGAGGAGGAAATATCAGAGATCTGCGGAACCGAAACCGCCACGTTGGCGCCAATACTGCCACCGTGGTGCCTTTTCTAGCCGGAAGAGAAGGCAGGCCAGCGCCATCTTTGCTGTGCCCAACAAAGCCTAACTCTTAAATGAGCCAAGCATAAATCACTGATTATCCTGTTAATGAGGACTTGAGATTTAGAGAATAGTGTAAAGAAATACAAATAGCTAGATTATAACAGTTTCCTGATAGAAAACCATTACTTTCCTCATTTACTTACTTTAATGTCTCATTTACCACTTTGGTGTCAAAAGTTCCCATGACTTAGGCATACCTGCCATCTTGCTGCTAAAGATACTCTATAGACTTTGATGATGATGACAATGATGATGATAATGATAGTTAAGACCTACATAGTGCTCGTTATGTATCAAGTGCTGCTCTAAGTGCTTTGCATTTAGGCCTCCCAACAACCCTATGAGATAAAATTATTCCCATTTTTTCCCATTTTACAGATAAGGAAACTGATCACAGACAGTTCAGTCATTTTCCTAAGGACATGTTGCCAAGGGATGGTAGAACTAAAACTGGACCCTGGGCAATCTGATTCCAGAGTCCTGCTTTTAAACACCAACTTTCTTCTTCTCATCACAGAAATTTTTAAAGATGTAGTTTTCACTAGGCTAGAATTCATGAAGTTGTTGAAAGTGATGTTAGAGAATTGCTTGTGTCACATGAACAACATTAACAAATGAGGATCTGGTAGAATTAGACAATCAGGACACAGTAGGCACTTCCAGAGAGAATCATTTGGCTAACAAAGGAAATAAAATGAAGACCTAAAATAGATTTTTTTTTAAATTACTTTCATTATGGTGCTTGCTTCAGCACATATACTGAAATTGGAATGATACAAAGAGGATTAGCATGTCCTTTGTGTAAAGATGATACACAATTCATAAAAGTACTTTCATTATGACTGTGCTATGAACATCCTGTGTGAAGTAAAGGATGTTGTATGGTAGATGTATTGGGCATTTCTTTTGGGAAACACATATATACAAACTCCAAAAAGCACTCCATTTATTCTTTATTCAGAGAATTAGTGACCTTTTCCCAACAGTTTTCAGATAAAGACAATCTGTAATAAGGAGATGCTTGAAAATTAACTTTAGTCTAGTTATTAACAGAGCATAGGAAGTTGTTGGTGCCAAGCGTCAGTAAAGGTAGAGAGGAGTCTCATCTGTGATCAGTTGTCTTTTCCCAGAAAAGAAGAGCCTGAGTGGCCTTACCTATGTCCTGTCATTCCAGATTTCTTTATTTTTCTTAATCATAAGGAAAGAGAAATACACTCAGGGACTACATTGTTCCTTATGATTACTCTGACCTTGGAAACTGTGTGTGTGTATGTGTGTAATTTCACTCTAGTTGACAGCTTCCTTCCTTAGGTCTGTGCTTTTTGAGGGCAAAATCTGCTTTCTTTCTAAATACCAAATACTTAGGGTTACTTCATCACTTAAAGTTGCCCTTCCCACAGCTTAGACTTAGAGATTATCTTCTTATGAAAGACCCCACTGCAAAAAGAGAAACATTTTTAGAAACATTTAAGAGGAATGTATAAAAGGTTTTCAAGGAATAATTTTGCTTAAAGAAAATTCAACTTTGAACAGACTGCATCTAGAAGCACAAACTTGAGTCCAACAGGAGCGATTATTCGTTATTACCATATTGATCTTGGACTTTGAACATTGGAATAGAGATTTAATCAGCTAACCAACATAAAAGTAGTTCTGAGTCCACTCTTGGGAAGTTCTCTTATCGATTAGTTTGACAATGACCAAAATTAAATTTCGTCTTTTATGCTTTGAATCTTGAAAATAAGAAGATGGTTAATATTGAAGCAGAATCTAAATATTCAGAAATCTTTTTACCCAGAGCATTGAGTCAAAGTTACTGTAAGCCACAACAAACCTGTGGCAATACCCTATTGTCTTTGAACCCCAAATCTTCTTTGCCTAGTACTCCCTCTAGTAGATCCCATACTATCTAGGCAACCCAACCTTGGTGTGCCACCAGGCTGCCATTTATCTGTCAAATATGTCAAGGTCCAATAGTTGTCTGCATGCATTTGACTACCAGCTTTCCATTCCAACTTGAATGGAAGCAGATTCCTTCCTTCCCACTGTAGATCAGTTAACTAGACAGCATTGAGGGCAGGGAAGATGAACTTTTCCCTTTAGCACCGATCCTCCTAAGCAGAATATAAATGATTAAAATTAGCTTTTCATCAGGAAAATTCACAGGTTTGAGTCTCCCTGGAGAGTTCTTTGATCTTAGATGTCACTGGGCTCTTCAAAAAGACCTGCTGGGGATCACTCTTTAAGGAGAACAGCCTGAGATTCCAGTGTGGATTTGTTAGTGGCCACATCTATGGATTAGCAAATCATGAGAAGGGAATCCTAGGAATACCAAAGTCATTAGGTAGTGGCAAACTATTGTCATGTTGCAGGTTTTTTTTTTTTTTAAGAAGATTGGTTTATTTTAGAGAGAGAGGGTGTGGGTGAGCAGGAGGAGAGGGAGAGAGAGAATCTCAAACAGACTCTCCACTGAGCATGGAGCCCAGTGTGGGGGCTCCATCTCACAACCCTCACAACCTTGAGATCATGAAATCAATAGGCAGATGTTAAACCGGCTGAGCCATACAGGCATAGGCATCCCTCATGTTGCAGTTTTTATGTCTGCTGGTTTGACGGTTCACGGTAAGGCATTTTCTTCCCATGATATAAGTCTTGTAGCCTTAAACACTGCATTAAGCATTTATTTCTGCTTCAGCCAGAAAACCATTTTTCTCTTATCCCAGGTGCATAGGGCCCAGCTAGAGGTATGCTGAATATAACTGATATTTCAATGAAGTCTCCTGAAAGCCAGGCATGGTACTCCTTGTATAATAGCACCCAGGTGAAATATGTCTTGATAAGATAGTATTTCTTTGAGAGGTGCGCTTGAGTTTTGTCCTTTCTTGAACCAGCAACTTCACTGTACTGTCTAGTCCAGACATCTTTATAGAAATAGTAGATGTTTATCTTTTTTTTTTTTTAAATTTTGTTATTTTTTATAAACATATATTTTTATCCCCAGGGGTACAGGTCTGTGAATCACCAGGTTTACACACTTCACAGCACTCACCAAATCACATGCCCTCCCCAATGTCCATAATCCCACCCCCTTCTCCCAAACCCCCTCCCCCCGGCAACCCTCCGTTTGTTTTGTGAGATTAAGAGTCACTTATGGTTTGTCTCCCTCCCAATCCCATCTTGTTTCATTTATTCTTCTTCTACCCATTAAGCCTCCATGTTGCATCACCACTTCCTCATATCAGGGAGATCATATGATAGTTGTCTTTCTCTGCTTGACTTATTTCGCTAAGCATGATACGCTCTAGTTCCATCCATGTTGTTGCAAATGGCAAGATTTCATTTCTTTTGATGGCTGCATAGTATTCCATTGTGTATATATACCACATCTTCTTGATCCATTCATCTGTTGATGGACATCTAGGTTCTTTCCATAGTTTGGCTATTGTGGACATTGCTGCTATAAACATTCGGGTGCATGTGCCCCTTTGGATCACTACATTTGTATCTTTAGGGTAAATACCCAATAGTGCAATTGCTGGGTCATAGGGCAGTTCTATTTTCAACATTTTGAGGAACCTCCATGCTGTTTTCCAGAGTGGCTGCACCAGCTTGCATTCCCACCAACAGTGTAGGAGGGTTCCCCTTTCTCCGCATCCTCGCCAGCATCTGTCATTTCCTGACTTGTTGATTTTAGCCATTCTGACTGGTGTGAGGTGATATCTCATTGTGGTTTTGATTTGTATTTCCCTGATGCCGAGTGATATGGAGCACTTTTTCATGTGTCTGTTGGCCATCTGGATGTCTTCTTTGCAGAAATGTCTGTTCATGTCCTCTGCCCATTTCTTGATTGGATTATTTGTTCTTTGGGTGTTGAGTTTGCTAAGTTCTTTATAGATTCTGGACACTAGTCCTTTATCTGATATGTCGTTTGCAAATATCTTCTCCCATTCTGTCAGTTGTCTTTTGATTTTGTTAACTGTTTCCTTTGCTGTGCAAAAGCTTTTGATCTTGATGAAATCCCAGTAGTTCATTTTTTCCCTTGCTTCCCTTGCCTTTTGCGTTGTTCCTAGGAAGATGTTGCTGCGGCAGAGGTCGAAGAGGTTGCTGCCCGTGTTCTCCTCAAGGATTTTGATGGATTCCTTTCGTACATTGAGGTCCTTCATCCATTTTGAGTCTATTTTTGTGTGTGGTGTAAGGAAATGGTCCAATTTCATTTTTCTGCATGTGGCTGTCCAATTTTCCCAGCACCATTTATTGAAAAGGCTGTCTTTTTTCCATTGGACATTCTTTCCTGCTTTGTCGAAGATTAGTTGACCATAGATTTGAGGGTCTATTTCTGGGCTCTCTATTCTGTTCCATTGATCTATGTGTCTGTTTTTGTGCCAGTACCATGCTGTCTTGATGATGACAGCTTTGTAATAGAGCTTGAAGTCCGGAATTGTGATGCCACCAACGTTGGCTTTCTTTTTCAATATCCCTTTGGCTATTCGAGGTCTTTTCTGGTTCCATATAAATTTTAGCATTATTTGTTCCATTTCTTTGAAAAAGATGGATGGTACTTTGATAGGAATTGCATTAAATGTGTAGATTGCTTTAGGTAGCATAGACATTTTCACAATATTTATTCTTCCAATCCAGGAGCATGGAACATTTTTCCATTTCTTTGTGTCTTCCTCAATTTCTTTCATGAGTACTTTATAGTTTTCTGAGTATAGATTCTGTGTCTCTTTGGTTAGGTTTATTCCTAGGTATCTTATGGTTTTGGATGCAATTGTAAATGGGATTGACTCCTTAATATCTCTTTCTTCTGTCTTGCTGTTGGTGTAGAGAAATGCAACTGATTTCTGTGCATTGATTTTATATCCTGACACTTTACTGAATTCCTGTATAAGTTCTAGCAGTTTTGGAGTGGAGTCTTTTGGGTTTTCCACATAGAGTATCATATCATCTGCGAAGAGTGATAATTTGACTTCTTCTTTGCCGATTTGGATGCCTTTAATTTCCTTTTGTTGTCTGATTGCTAAGGCTAGGACCTCTAGTACGATGTTGAATAGCAGCGGTGATAATGGACATCCCTGCCGTGTTCCTGACCTTAGCGGAAAAGCTTTCAGTTTTTCTCCATTGAGAATGATATTTGCGGTGGGTTTTTCATAGATGGCTTTGATGATATTGAGGTATGTGCCCTCTATCCCTACACTTTAAAGAGTTTTGATCAGGAAGGGATGTTGTACTTTGTCAAATGCTTTTTCAGCATCTATTGAGAGTATCATATGGTTCTTGTTCTTTCTTTTATTGATGTGTTGTATCACATTGACTGATTTGCGGATGTTGAACCAACCTTGCAGCCCTGGAATAAATCCCACTTGGTCGTGGTGAATAATCTTTTTAATGTACTGTTGAATCCTATTGGCTAGTATTTTGTTGAGTATTTTCGCATCTGTGTTCATCAAGGATATCGGTCTATAGCTCTCTTTTTTGGTGGGATCCTTGTCTGGTTTTGGGATCAAGGTGATGCTGGCTTCATAAAATGAGTTTGGAAGTTTTCCTTCCATTTCTATTTTTTGGAACAGTTTCAAGAGAATAGGAATTAGTTCTTCTTTAAATGTTTGGTAGAATTCCCCTGGGAAGCCGTCTGGCCCTGGGCTTTTGTTTGTTTGGAGATTTTTAATGACTGTTTCAATCTCCTTACTGGTTATGGGTCTGTTCAGGCTTTCTATTTCTTCCTGGTTCAGTTGTGGTAGTTTATATGTTTCTAGGAATGCATCCATTTCTTCCAGATTGTCAAATTTATTGCCATAGAGTTGCTCATAGTATGTTCTTATAATAGTTTGTATTTCTTTGGTGTTAGTTGTGATCTCTCCTCTTTCATTCATGATTTTATTTATTTGGGTCCTTTCTCTTTTCTTTTTGATAAGTCGGGCCAGGGGTTTGTCAATTTTATTAATTCTTTCAAAGAACCAGCTCCTAGTTTCGTTGATTTGTTCTATTGTTTTTTTGGTTTCTGTTTCATTGATTTCTGCTCTGATCTTTATGATTTCTCTTCTCCTGCTGGGCTTAGGGTTTCTTTCTTGTTCTTTCTCCAGCTCCTTTAGGTGTAGGGTTAGGTTGTGTACCTGAGACCTTTCTTGTTTCTTGAGAAAGGCTTGTACCGCTATATATTTTCCTCTCAGGACTGCCTTTGTTGTGTCCCACAGATTTTGAACCGTTGTATTTTCATTATCATTTGTTTCCATGATTTTTTTCAATTCTTCTTTAATTTCCCGGTTGACCCATTCATTCTTTAGAAGGATACTGTTTAGTCTCCATGTATTTGGGTTCTTTCCAAACTTCTTTTTGTGGTTGAGTTCTAGCTTTAGAGCATTGTGGTCTGAAAATATGCAGGGAATGATCCCAATCTTTTGATACCGGTTGAGTCCTGATTTAGGACTGAGGATGTGATCTATTCTGGAGAATGTTCCATGTGCACTAGAGAAGAATGTGTATTCTGTTGCTTTGGGATGAAATGCTCTGAATATATCTGTGATGTCCATCTGGTCCAGTGTGTCGTTTAAGGCCTTTATTTCCTTGCTGATCTTTTGCTTGGATGACCTGTCTATTTCAGTGAGGGGAGTGTTAAAGTCCCCTACTATTATTGTATTATTGTTGATGTGTTTCTTTGATTTTGTTATTAATTGGTTTATATAGTTGGCTGCTCCTACATTGGGGGCGTAGATATTTAAAATTGTTAAATCTTCTTGTTGGACAGACCCTTTGAGTATGATATAGTGTCCTTCCTCATCTCTTATTATAGTATTTGGCTTAAAATCTAATTGATCTGATATAAGGATTGCCACTCCTGCTTTCTTCTGATGTCCATTAGCATGGTAAATTCTTTTCCACCCCCTCACTTTAAATCTGGAGGTGTCTTCGGGCTTAAAATGTGTTTCTTGGAGGCAACATATAGATGGGTTTTGTTTTTTTATCCATTCTGATACCCTGTGTCTTTTGACAGGGGCATTTAGCCCATTCACATTAAGGGTAAGTATTGAGAGATATGAATTTAGTGCCATTGTATTGCCTGTAAGGTGACTGTTACTGTATATGGTCTCTGTTCCTTTCTGATCTACCACTTGTAGGCTCTCTCTTTGCTTAGAGGACCCCTTTCAATATGTCTTGTAGAGCTGGTTTGGTATTTGCAAATTCTTTCAGTTGTTGTTTGTCCTGGAAGCTTTTAATCTCTCCTTCTATTTTCAATGATAGCCTAGCTGGATATAGTATTCTTGGCTGCATGTTTTTCTCGTTTAGTGCTCTGAAAATATCATGCCAGCTCTTTCTGGCCTGCCAGGTCTCTGTGGATAAGTCAGCTGCCAATCTAATATTTTTACCATTGTATGTTACAGACTTCTTTTCCCGGGCTGCTTTCAGGATTTTCTCTTTGTCATTGAGACTTGTAAATTTTACTATTAGGTGACGGGGTGTGGGCCTATTCTTATTGATTTTGAGGGGCATTCTCTGAACCTCCTGAATTTTGATGCTCGTTCCCTTTGCCATATTGGGGAAATTCTCCCCAATAATTCTCTCCAGTATACCTTCTGCTCCCCTCTCATTTTCTTCTTCTTCTGGAATCCCAATTATTCTAATGTTGTTTCGTCTTATGGTGTCATTTATCTCTCGAATTCTCCCCTCGTGGTCCAGTAGCTGTTTGTCCCTCTTTTGCTCAGCTTCTTTATTCTCTGTCATTTGGTCTTCTATATCACTAATTCTTTCTTCTGCCTCATTTATCCTAGCAGTTAGAGCCTCCATTTTTGATTGCACCTCATTAATAGCTTTTTTGATTTCACCTTGGTTAGATTTTAGTTCTTTTATTTCTCCAGAAAGGGCTTTTATATCTCTCGAGAGGGTTTCTCTAATATCTTCCATGCCTTTTTCGAGCCCAGCTAGAACCTTGAGAATTGTCATTCTGAACTCTAGATCTGACATATTACCGATGTCTGTATTGATTAGGTCCCTAGCCTTCGGTACTGCCTCTTGTTCTTTTTTTTGTGTTGAATTTTTATGTCTTGTCATTTTGTCCGGATAAGTGTAAATGAAGGGGCAAGTAAAATACTAAAAGGGTGGCAACAACCCCAGGAAAATATGCTTTAACCAAATTAGAAGAGATCCAAAATCGTGAGTGGGGAGAAAGGGGATAAAAAGAGGTTCAAAAAGGAAGAAAGAAAAAAAAAACAAAAAGAAAAGAAAAAAAAAGAAAAGAAAAGAATTTTTAAAAAAAGAAAACACCTTTCAGAAAGTGGTTGTTTTTCTGTTTCCAGAATTGCTGTTCTTCTTCTCTTCGATCTGCCGATGGATTTTCAGGTGTTTGCAATCTTTAGATAAGCTATCTAGCTGATCTCCGGCTAGCTGAAGCAGTCTCAGCTTGCTACTTCTCCGCCATCTTGACTCCTCCCCCAGTAGATATTTATCTTTAGCTAAAAGTAGAGAAGCCTTTCTAATAACAACAAAAATGTTAGTTGGGAATGTTGGAACCCTCACTCTGGAATGATTAAGTAAGTAAATATATACATAAAAACAAGTAAATACATCTTTTCACAGATATTATACTAATACATCTTCCCCTCCTCCCCGTTAACTCTTGTCTCATTGCAGCCCATCATTCTTAAGGCATAGTGGGCTTGAGGCTTCAGCATAGGAGACTGGTAAGACAGTGGGTATGAAAGCAGGCAGTAAGGAGTGAGGAGGTCTGTTAAATTATTTTATCTGCTCCATAGATATATAGAAGAACCTAGAAGGTCCAGCTCATGAGGTTCTTCTATAGTGTGGAGACTGGAATTAGGAAGAAGGAAAAGATGATATAAAAAAAACAAAATAAATGTCTGCCTCTGTCCTGGCTAGGGTAAAGATGGGAGAAAGTAAAATAAAAAGAATGAGAGAGGGACACCTGGGTGGCTCAGTTGGTTAAGCAGCTGCCTTCGGCTCAGGTCATGATCCCAGCGTCCTGGGATCGAGTCCCACATCGGGCTCCTTGCTCGTCAGGGAGCCTGCTTCTCCCTCTGCCTCTGCCTGCCATTCTGTCTGCCTGTGCTCGCTCTCTCTCTGAGAAATAAATAAAATCTTTTTAAAAAAACAATGAGGGAGACAGAAATGTGTGCAAGAAGGGCATCTCCACGGTTGCTCTACACTTTGGTGTTGGGAGACTGAAGACTTCAGAGATGCGGTGCAGACTCAGGGTTCTGTCTTTGTGCTCTTATTGGGACTGGAGAGAGGGAAGGAGCACTGTTCTCTACAAATCAATATGGAGCAGCTCAATTATCACACAGCAAGTTTTCTGAGATGAGAAGCAGAAACATCACAGCAGATGTTGGGGTGGACCACTGGGCAAGGGGCTGAATGGTGCAGTAGCACACTCTGGTGTCTGCAGCCAGCCAGAGCTGAGAGAAAGCTAAACAACAAAGGGGCATTGGCAAGACCTACCTGGGAGCATTACTGGAAGTAAAAGAAGGGACCAGCCTGGTACTTTAGCATCAGAGTTCAGAAAGACACATGGTGACAGGGGAATTAGAAGCATTACTGCAGATCTGTGGGTACCAGGCAATGCATATGAAAGACTGGCACAATGCCTGATGATTACTCCCAATACCCATCTGACACTGGGGAGGGCTGGGTACCATTCTAGTAAGAGGGGAAGCTGTCAGGGAGTTTGAATATTCTCCAAAGGAGCTATTTAAATTACTGTTTTGAACTAAAGTGTAAACTGGTTGGGAAATTTAGTCACAGTAAAAGGCATTACATCAGATGTGATCAGAACTAATTTTTTAAAAAGTGGTTAAAACAGATTCATCAATAATTATATTTATATATATCTTAAACATTTTATGTTAATTTAATGTAAATGTACATTCATACAGCAGTCTTGTAATGTGGGGCCAAAACCTTTTTATTACATATTGGTCTTCCAATTAGAGTTCTTCTTTCTAATGTAAATTATACCTATAATTTCTTCTTCTATAATTTCTTTTTTTTTTTTAAAGATTTTGTGTATTTATTTGAGAGAGAGAAAACTATCAGTGGGAGCAGTAGAGACAGAGGGAGAAGCAGCCACCGCACTGAGCAGGGAGCCCAATGTGGGGCTCAATCCTAGGACCCCGGGATCATGACCTGAGCTGAAGGCAGATGCTTAACTAAGTGAGCCACCCAGGTGCCCCTTCATCTACAATTTCTAATTGTATTTTCTTTACTAAGCCAATAACTCTTTAAGCTACTTGCAAAGAAATTTGAGTATAGAAACTTAGTTTTTTTAATAGTTAAAATTTATTTACAGTTGTCTTGATACCTGATTGAAAGCATTGTTAAAGGAAACCCACCTTAATTAAGTCTATTCAAAGTATTCAATTTAGCTTTCAGACAGCCCATTGTCTTCACATTTTTTTTCCTATTTTGAAGTTTGTTTAATTATATAGCTAAAATAATAAGATGGTCATAAACAAATTTAGTGACACAACTGATCCTTGACAGCAGAAGGAAACCTGTTACCTGTGAGTTCTCAGTGCACCACAGAAAACAAGCAGTATGATGTGGAGAAAGAATACAAGGTGCTGATTAATTCAGCCAGTTGGTTAAATGGAGATTGGTTAAGAGCAAATATGTAACATTTTCTCTTTAACAGCAAATGAGGGCTCAAAAGGATAGCCTAATTAGTTATGGATAACATTTTAATTTTTTTAATTAAAAAATTTTAAAATTACAGTTTTCCCTGCATATCCAAATTGCATTCTCTGTGGATTAAACTTTGAAAGCCCACTTATACATTCTATAATGAAGTAATCAAACCATGAACATGTATCACTAATTTGTACATGGATATTAAGTGGAAAACTGATTCTCCTCCACCCTCCACCCCGCTAGTCCTTTTCCATGATATTCTTGATTGTATAACGGTATGTAAACCAATAAGGTTTTTGTTTCTTGTCTATAGAGTTTATCCTGGTTTCTGATTACATACCTCCGGAAAGGTCTTTTAAAATAAGTTCTTCATTGCTGTATTTGTAAGGAAGTTTGCTTCCTGCCACAAGTCCTCCAGAATTACAGCTGCCTTCTCTGCCACTTAACCCAGGTTTGGCTTGGCTTTGTTGCTCTGGCTTTGTCTATTCTTAATCTGTGCCCTCTTTCAATGCAGTGACCTCTTTTCTCTGACTATAGAATAAATAAGAAGGGATATTTTAAGGTACTTTTGGTTGGGAAAGTGACTTTCTGATTGAAGGGGGGGGGGGTTCCAAGCCACAAGTGTTGTTTCCCCCATTGAATTGATATATCAGTGCTTTCTACTGAACTCTTAAACTATTCTTTGCTCTTCACCCTACCTGCACCGTGCCTATCTCCAAAGGTGTTCATATTTACCATTTCATGTCCAGGACTAGGCAGGCTTCTTGTGTTCGATGCTCAGGCACTATCTATCTATGCAGTGGCCTAATCCCAATTCCCTGTGGTCCCCTGAGCCTGAAGTGTAGCAGGTAGAAGGAAGAATTGGGAAGCTCTTCCTTGACATTCTGCCTATGTGTATTTTCGCCTTTTCATTTGCAAAGCAAAGATCCTACAAGCTAACTCCTGGCCATGGCACTGGGGGGCACAACTGAATATTTGTTGTTTTCTCCAGCGATAGAAAACTTTCCCCCCAATAATAATTAGCTGCCTTCACTATGTTTGGCAAATGAATTAAGGACTTTTTCCAGCCTGTCAGAGGATACAGATTTGAGAATAGGGTTGACATCCTTTTCAGCTTGAAGGATCAAGAATAAGAACCCATTTTTTTGCTTTCATTTTGGTATTTTCACCAGAGCCCACACTGTTCACTTCATGAGGAACAATTCAGGGTTGCTTCACAGTGTTGGCACTATTTGTGATCCATTTGTAGCACATTCCTGACTCTTATTTTCAAAACATTGGTGGTAAGAATTGTTCAACTTCCCCCAAACCATTTGAATTGATCCTACTGTTCTGTTGCTATTTTAAATACAACTTGTAATTAATTCTTTACTGCCCTAAGTCTGAACCATGTCTGTAAAGCCATGTCACATAAAATGATTTTAAAAGGAAGAGCATCAACCACTGTGCTGGGGTCAATTTTTAATACTCTGAAAAGGCTTAAAAATCAAAACCCAGTTTAAAACTTAGTCTTTCTTATTTGTGAATAGAAACAGAAATATCAGTTGAGAGCATATTGTGACAAATCTGTGGAAAATGTGTCCTCCATTGATTTGTGCAGTTATCCCTGGAAAGAACATATAAGGAAGTTAAGTCTTCCCAATCCAAGTTTCCTTTTGATGAAACCTTGGCAACAAGGCTGGCAAGTCTTAAAGAATAATTTTGCTGGATGATGCAAGCTTAGAGGATATGATATTTTAACTATCATATTCCTTCCAGACATCTGAGGGTTTAACATGCAAATTAGAATATAATTTCTCCTGTGTGTGTATGTGTTCATGTTCTGTCATACTGAATCACTTGGTCATATCAGAGAATTAGACTTTAGGCAAGTCAGTTAACCTTTCTGGCCTGTCTTCTCACATTATAATGTAAGGAACTGCACTCTGTTTTATTCTAAGTGTTTCACAATAAAAATGCTTTTTTTTCTCTTGGGAAAGAATTTTGAGATCACATGCTTCTGTGTGCCCTGCATATGCAAATTACATCGACTAAAGTTTTAGCTCTGAGAACCTGGGCTAATATAATGCACATGGGCTATTCTCTTAATGTCTGATATATACATATGTATGTATGTGTGTGTCATATATGTGTGTGTGTAAAGTGAAAGGGAAGGTGTCAAAAAATCTTTTTTTTTTTTTTTTTACTAAATATTGGATCCACACCAAACCTGATCTTCACCATCACCCACCACTACCCACCTTCATTGTTGGAGATTCTGTAATAGAATGGTGTCACAAGAACTACTGTAGGGTCGAGAGGTAGGGAGAAGAACTTTGGGCCTGTATTTCCCAGGGCTGTCACCAACTCATTAACAGAAGTAGTGGTCTTGAGGGTGCAACAGGACACACAGCTTGGCTATCCCAGCAGTTTCCTATCCGCATTTGGGAGAGTGTTCTAGCTTACTTTAAGCTTTACATATATCCAAGCAACAATCACTGGAAAAAGAAAAAGAAACAAATAATTTTAAAAAATCCTGATGGCTCATGTGCCACTTCTTCAGAGCCATTAAAAGCTGTCTTAATATGCTAAAATGAGAACCACAGCTAGTCTTCACCTCCTTTCTCAATTCTCACACCCCATTAAGATTGAAGCTAGTTTGTCACATTGACACTGAGGAATGTTATTATTCAGAGCTGAATTAAAAAGGGAATTTATATAGACAAAACCAATAAGCCAAGCAGCCTTGACATTTAATTTTCTTGGAAACCTTTCTCATCGAACCAGGAATGTCTGCATACTACACATTTGCAAAATGAAAAGTGGTATAGTAGGAGGATAATCTCCTCATATAAATGATGAGTAAATAATCCGGAGGAGATTAGATGTTTTCTCTTTGCCTTGTCCTTGCCCTCTACCCTGAAATGACATTTATGAGTGCCATTTATATTACTTCTTTTTTTCATAGACATGGAATGTTTGGGGAAGTGTGTGGGGTGTGGTAATTTTTATTTATGTTTTTGGCCATCAATTTCAACTTTGCACTAACTGTTAAGAATATTGGTTGTTGGCCCTTAAACTCAGCAGATCAGTAACCAGGAGTCACCTCAAAATCCTAATGTAAATTGTCTAAGATTATTTCAAGACATTATTTGGCTCTTTAAGGTAGGCTGAACATACAGAAGGAATCATATTTCAGGATCCATTTAGCATTATGTTTTAGTCAGGGTAGGTAATGGTAGTTCTTTTAACAAAAAGTCAGAGTCTCAGTGGTTTCACATAACAAAAATCTATCACTTACATCCTGATTGAGTGTAGGTTAGTAGGACATGAGGTGAGAGGTCCTATTCTGTATGGTAATTTAGGGACCTAGAATTGCTCTATAATGTAAGTTTGCCATCTTCTCAGATTCAGCATCCCTCTGCTGGATTCTCAGGATCTGAGGATGGGAATCCTCAGGGAAGTGAGAAAGAGAATATAAAGTCATGCAGAATAGAGATAGGTGGGGGATGTTTCCAGGCCTTAACTAGAACTCAATCACATGGTCTACTTAATTCCAGGGGAGCTTTGGAAATAGTTTAACAATGCGTTCTGCAGAAGGACAAAGTGAGTTTGATGACAGACAGTATTGACAATGCTTTGGCTCCTTTTGCTCTTGCTAGACATACCTATGCCCATAGCCCTTCTTCTAGGTTAGTCTACCTGTGATGACACCAAGGCATTTTTTTTTAATTTTTTATTTTTTATAAACATATATTTTTATCCCCAGGGGTACAGGTCTGTGAATCACCAGGTTTACACACTTCACAGCACTCACCAAAGCACATACCCTCCCCAATGTCCATAATCCCACCCCCTTCTCCCAAACCCCCTCCCCCCAACAACCCTCAGTTTGTTTTGTGAGATTAAGAGTCACTTATGGTTTGTCTCCCTCCCAATCCCATCTTGTTTCATTGATTCTTCTCCTACCCACTTAAGCCCCCATGTTGCATCACCACTTCTTCATATCAGGGAGATCATATGATAGTTGTCTTTCTCTGCTTGACTTATTTCACTAAGCATGATATGCTCTAGTTCCATCCATGTTGTCGCAAATGGCAAGATTTCATTTCTTTTGATGGCTGCATAGTATTCCATTGTGTATATATACCACATCTTCTTGATCCATTCATCTGTTGATGGACATCTAGGTTCTTTCCATAGTTTGGCTGTTGTGGACATTGCTGCTATAAACATTCGGGTGCACGTGCCCCTTTGGATCACTACGTTTGTATCTTTAGGGTAAATACCCAGTAGTGCAATTGCTGGGTCATAGGGCAGTTCTATTTTCAACATTTTGAGAACCTCCATGCTGTTTTCCAGAGTGGCTGCACCAGCTTGCATTCCCACCAACAGTGTAGTGCCTTTCTTCGCATCCTCGCCAGCATCTGTCATTTCCTGACTTGTTTATTTTAGCCATTCTGACTGGTGTGAGGTGATATCTCCTTGTAGTTTTGATTTGTATTTCCCTGATGCCGATTGATATTGAGCACTTTTTCATGTGTCTGTTGGCCATCTGGAAGTCTTCTTTGCAGAAATGTCTGTTCATGTCCTCTGCCCATTTCTTGATTGGATTATTTGTTCTTTGGGTGTTGAGTTTGCTAAGTTCTTTATAGATTCTGGACACTAGTCCTTTATCTGATATGTCGTTTGCAAATATCTTCTCCCATTCTGTCAGTTGTCTTTTGATTTTGTTAACTGTTTCCTTTGCTGTGCAAAAGCTTTTGATTTTGATGAAATCCCAATAGTTCATTTTTGCCCTTGCTTCCCTTGCCTTTGGCGTTGTTCCTAGGAAGATGTTGCTGCAGCTGAGGTCGAAGAGGTTGCTGCCTGTGTTCTCCTCAAGGATTTTGATGGATTCCTTTCGCACATTGAGGTCCTTCATCCATTTTGAGTCTATTTTTGTGTGTGGTGTAAGGAAATGGTCCAATTTCATTTTTCTGCATGTGGCTGTCCAATTTTCCCAGCACCATTTATTGAAGAGGCTGTCTTTTTTCCATTGGACATTCTTTCCTGCTTTGTCAAAGATTAGTTGACCGTAGAGTTGAGGGTCTATTTCTGGGCTCTCTATTCTGTTCCATTGATCTATGTGTCTGTTTTCGTGCCAGTACCATGCTGTCTTGATGATGACAGCTTTGTAATAGAGCTTGAAGTCTGGAATTGTGATGCCACCAACATTGGCTTTCTTTTTCAATATCCCTTTGGCTATTCGAAGTCTTTTCTGGTTCCATATAAATTTTAGAATTATTTGTTCCATTTCTTTGAAAAAGATGGATGGTACTTTGATAGGAATTGCATTAAATGTGTAGATTGCTTTAGGTAACATAGACATTTTCACAATATTTATTCTTCCAATCCAGGAGCATGGAACATTTTTCCATTTCTTTGTGTCTTCCTCAATTTCTTTCATGAGTACTTTATAGTTTTCTGAGAATAGATTCTGTGCCTCTTTGGTTAGGTTTATTCCTAGGTATCTTATGGTTTTGGGTGCAATTGTAGATGGGATTGACTCCTTAATTTCTCTTTCTTTTGTCTTGCTGTTGGTGTAGAGAAATGCAACTGATTTTTGTGCATTGATTTTATATCCTGACACTTTACTGAATTCCTGTATAAGTTCTAGCAGTTTTGGAGTGGAGTCTTTTGGGTTTTCCACATAGAGTATCATATCATCTGCGAAGAGTGATAATTTGAATTCTTCTTTGCCGATTTGGATGCCTTTAATTTCCTTTTGTCTGATTGCTGAGGCTAGGACCTCTAGTACTATGTTGAATAGCAGTGGTGATAATGGACATCCCTGCTGTGTTCCTGACCTTAGCGGAAAAGCTTTCAGTTTTTCTCCATTGAGAATGATATTTGCGGTGGGTTTTTCATAGATGGCTTTGATGATATTGAGGTATGTGCCCTCTATCCCTACACTTTGAAGAATTTTGATCAGGAAGGGATGCTGTACTTTGTCAAATGCTTTTTCAGCATCTATTGAGAGTATCATATGGTTCTTGTTCTTTCTTTTATTGATGTGTTGTATCACATTGACTGATTTGCGGATGTTGAACCAACCTTGCAGCCCTGGAATAAATCCCACTTGGTCATGGTGAATAATCCTTTTAATGTACTCTTGAATCCTATTGGCTAGTATTTTGTTGAGTATTTTCGCATCTGTGTTCATCAAGGATATTGGTCTATATCTCTCTTTTTTGGTGGGATCCTTGTCTGGTTTTGGGATCAAGGTGATGCTGGCCTCATAAAATGAGTTTGGAAGTTTTCCTTCCATTTCTATTTTTTGGAACAGTTTCAAGAGAATAGGAATTAGTTCTTCTTTAAATGTTTGGTAGAATTCCCCCGGGAAGCCGTCTAGCCCTGGGCTTTTGTTTGTTTGGAGATATTTTTTTTTAATTTATTATTTTTTTATTATTATTATTTTTTTATAAACATATATTTTTATCCCCAGGGGTACAGGTCTGTGAATCACCAGGTTTACACACTTCATAGCACTCACCAAAGCACATACCCTCCCCAATGTCCATAATCCCACCCCCTTCTCCCAAACCCCCTCCCCCCAGCAACCCTCAGTTTGTTTTGTGAGATTAAGAGTCACTTATGGTTTGTCTCCCTCCCAGTCCCATTTTTTTTTAAAGATTTTTTTTTAATTTATTTATTTGACAGACAGAGATCTCAAGTAGGCAGAGAGGCAGGCAGAGAGAGAGGAGGAAGCAGGCTCCTTGCTGAGCAGAGAGCCCGATGCGGGACTCGATCCCAGGACCCCGAGATCATGACCTGAGCTGAAGGCAGCGGCTCAACCCACTGAGCCACCCAGGTGCCCCTGTTTGGAGATTTTTAATGACTGTTTCAATCTCCTTACTGGTTATGGGTCTGTTCAGGCTTTCTACTTCTTCCTGGTTCAGTTGTGGTAGTTTATATGTTTCTAGGAATGCATCCATTTCTTCCAGATTGTCAAATTTGTTGGCGTAGAGTTGCTCATAGTATGTTCTTATAATAGTTTGTATTTTTTTGGTGTTAGTTGTGATCTCTCCTCTTTCATTCATGATTTTATTTATTTGGGTCCTTTCTCTTTTCTTTTTGATAAGTCTGGCCAGGGGTTTGTCAATTTTATTAATTCTTTCAAAGAACCAGCTCCTAGTTTCGTTGATTTGTTCTATTGTTTTTTTGGTTTCTATTTCATTGATTTCTGCTCTGATCTTTATGATTTCTCTTCTCCTGCTGGGCTTAGGGTTTCTTTCTTGTTCTTTCTCCAGCTCCTTTAGGTGTAGGGTTAGGTTGTGTACCTGAGACCTTTCTTGTTTCTTGAGAAAGGCTTATACCGCTATATATTTTCCTCTCAGGACTGCCTTTGATGTGTCCCACAGATTTTGAACCGTTGTATTTTCATTGTCATTTGTTTCCATGATTTTTTTCAATTCTTCTTTAATTTCCCGGTTGACCCATTCATTCTTTAGAAGGATGCTGTTTAGTCTCCATGTATTTGGGTTCTTTTCAAACTTCCTTTTGTGGTTGAGTTCTAGCTTTAGAGCATTGTGGTCTGAAAATATGCAGGGAATGATCCCAATCTTTTGATACCGGTTGAGTCCTGATTTAGGACTGAGGATGTGATCTATTCTGGAGAATGTTCCATGTGCACTAGAGAAGAATGTGTATTCTGTTACTTTGGGATGAAATGTTCTTAATATATCTGTGATGTCCATCTGGTCCAGTGTGTCGTTTAAGGCCTTTATTTCCTTGCTGATTTTTGTTTGGATGATCTGTCCATTTCAGTGAGGGGAGTGTTAAAGTCCCCTACTATTATTGTATTATTGTTGATGTGTTTCTTTGATTTTGTTATTAATTGGTTTATATAGTTGGCTGCTCCCACATTGGGGGCATAGATATTTAAAATTGTTAAATCTTCTTGTTGGACAGACCCTTTGAGTATGATATAGTGTCCTTCTTCATCTCTTATTATAGTCTTTGGCTTAAAATCTAATTGATCTGATATAAGGATTGCCACTCCTGCTTTCTTCTGATGTCCATTAGCATGGTAAATTCTTTTCCACCCCCTCACTTTAAATCTGGAGGTGTCTTCGGGCTTAAAATGAGTTTCTTGGAGGCAACATATAGATGGGCTTTGTTTTTTTATTCATTCTGATACCCTGTGTCTTTTGACAGGTACATTTAGCCCATTAACATTCAGGGTAACTATTGAGAGATCTGAATTTAGTGCCATTGTATTGCCTGTAAGGTGACTGTTACTGTATATGGTCTCTGTTCCTTTCTGATCTACCACTTGTAGGCTCTCTCTTTGCTTAGAGGACCCCTTTCAATATTTCCTGTAGAGCTGGTTTGGTGTTTGCAAATTCTTTCAGTTTTTGTTTGTCCTGGAAGCTTTTAATCTCTCCTTCTATTTTCAATGATAGCCTAGCTGGATATAGTATTCTTGGCTGCATGTTTTTCTCGTTTAGTGCTCTGAAAATATCATGCCAGCTCTTTCTGGCCTGCCAGGTCTCTGTGGATAAGTCAGCTGCCAATCTAATATTTTTACCATTGTATGTTACAGACTTCTTTTCTCGGGCTGCTTTCAGGATTTTCTCTTTGTCACTGAGACTTGTAAATTTTACTATTAGGTGACTGGGTGTGGGCCTATTCTTATTGATTCTTTATTGATTTTGAGGCTCGTTCCCTTTGCCATATTGGGGAAATTCTCCCCATTAATTCTCTCCAGTATACCTTCTGCTCCCCTCTCTCTTTCTTCTTCTTCTGGAATCCCAATTATTCTAATGTTGTTTCGTCTTATGGTGTCACTTATCTCTCGAATTCTCCCCTCATGGTCCAGTAGCTGTTTGTCCCTCTTTTGCTCAGCTTCTTTATTCTCTGTCATTTGGTTTTCTATATCACTAATTCTTTCTTCTGCTTCATTTATCCTAGCAGTGAGATCCTCCATTTTTGATTGCACCTCATTAATAGCTTTTTTATTTCAACTTGGTTAGATTTTAGTTCTTTTATTTCTCCAGAAATGGCTTTTATATCTCTCAAGAGGGTTTCTCTAATATCTTCCATGCCTTTTTCGAGCCCAGCTAGAACCTTGAGAATTGTCATTCTGAACTCTAGATCTGACATATTACCAATGTCTGTATTGATTAGGTCCCTAGCCTTCGGTACTGCCTCTTGTTCTTTTTTTTGTGTTGAATTTTTCCGTCTTGTCATTTTGTCCAGATAAGAATATATGAAGGAGCAAGTAAAATAGTAAAAGGGTGTCAACAACCCCAGGAAAATATGCTTTAACCGAATTAGAAGAGATCCCAAATCGTGAGGGGGGAGAAAGGGGATAAAAAGAGGTTCAAAAAGGAAGAAAGAAAAAAAGAAAAGAAAAGAATTTAAAAAAAGAAAACAAATAAGAAAAATATAAAAAAGAAAAAATATATATATTGGATAAACTAGTTAAAAAACGTTAAAAAAGAAAAAGGTAAAAGTTAAAAAAAAATTTACCAGAAGGCGAGAAAAAAACAAAAAATGAAAAAGAAAAAAATTAACTGCAAGACTAAAAAAAATCAAAGGAAAAAACCATGAGTTCCGTGCTTGGCTTTCTCCTCCTCTGGAATTCTGCTGCTCTCCTTGGTATTGAAACCGCACTCCTTGGTAGGTGAACTTGGTCTCGGCTGGATTTCTTGTTGATCTTCTGGGGGAGGGGCCTGGTGTAGTGATTCTCAAGTGTCTTTGCCCCAGGCGGAATTGCACCGCCCTTATCAGGGGCCGGGGTGAGTAATCCGCTTGGGTTTGCTTTCAGGAGCTTTTGTTCCCTGAGCGCTTTCCGTAGAGTTCCAGAGGACGGGAATACAAATGGTGGCCTCCTGGTCTCCGGCCCGGAGGAGCTGAGAGCCCAGGGCCCCACTCCTCAGTGCTCCCTCGAGAACAGCGCCCAGTTACTCCCGTCTTCCTGACCTCCGGCCGCCTCCGAGCTCACCGAGCCTGCGACTGGTTCAAGGTAACACCGAGCTGCGAGCTTACTGTCGGCTCTGTCTCTGTAGCCGGCTTTCCCGTTCCAATACCCGCAAGCTCTGCGACACTCAGACACCCCCGATCCTTCTGTGACCCTGCGGGACCTGAGGCCACGCTGACCCCGCGTGGGCTTCGCCCCGGTTTAGCCTCTGGAGCGATGTCCCTCAGCGGAACAGACTTTTAAAAGTACTGATTTTGTGGGCCGTTGCTCCGCCGCTTGCAGGGAGCCGGCCCCTCCCCCCGGGGTCTATCTTCCCGTAGCTTTGGATTCACTTCTCTGCCGTCCTACCTTTCAGAAAGTGGTTGTTTTTCTGTTTCCAGAATTGCTGTTCTTCTTCTCTTTGATCTGCGGATGGATTTTCAGGTGTTTGCAATCTTTAGATAAGCTATCTAGCTGATCTCCCGCTAGCTGAAGTCGACACCAAGGTATTTAATTTGATTGATCTAGTGATTAAGCATCCATTTGTTCTTTTTGTATTCAATTTGCTTACACATGGAAGATTACTTTTCTATTGTCAGGGGTAAACATGTATAAATATAGACACTGCTGAAGTCATCATATTTTAAAGTGGAATTCTATAGGGAGTAGATGCTGACTATTTACTGTATACACAGAAGAAGAGATATCATCCATTCATCTATTATTTTAGGAAAAGCTTTAAATGATCTTCTCTTCCAAGCTGTTCCTCTATGTAGAAGAGAAAATTATAGAACTTCAAGACAACCAAATAATCCAAAAAAAAAAAAAAAAAAAAAGGGGGCCAGAGCATTGCAGTTTAAATGATAATGGAATAAAGTGACACCATGACGTATAGTCACAGATTACTTGAAACAAATTTGAGACACAGTGTTCAAGAGAGATTCATATATGCCCCCTAACCTTATTCCAAAATTCAGTCTAAGGAATTCTAAACTCAGGTTCGTTCTTAAGAAGCAATTCAGACATATGAAGGACTTTTTAGATAAGTCCTTATCTAAAAGTAAAGAAGCTTATTGACAGGGAACTGACAGGAGTCAAAGATTGGCCTGTATAGTCCAAGTTTTAGTGAGTTCTTCAGCAGAGCATGGTGAAAGCACAGATTGGCATTTTGTTAGGCATGCTGGTCTTCCATGAGGGAGATTTCTACCCACGTATATTTAGGGCCCATCAAATACAGTTCTCTATGCTTTTTCTTAACATTCCATCCCCAAGAAGGGTGTAGAAAATGAAGTACTCCTTTCTTATTGATTATAGTATTGTTTTTTCTGCCAATAGAAGGCCAGTACTGCAAGAAAAATCCCATTCCCATGGCAACAAAGATCTCCACTTTTAACTTGTTACCACATGAAGAAGAAACTATTTTTTTCTCTAACATTAAAGATTGCAATTTTGAGAATATGGGAATGACCTTTGGCAACAGGGTGGTGTTAGAGCATCTGGGCCAAAGGGCTGTGTCCAGGGTGAAGGCCTTTAGGACTTTTAATATGTTGGCACTGATTTTATTTACATCCTGGCAAGAAGCAAAACTTAAACCAAAGAGACATCATTTTTTTACTCAGGAACAGTGACCTTTTATTCTGGAGGTATCTCAAGGGTAGAAGAATATGACATTTCATTTGTTGAATTTTCCTAAATATTACCACTCAAAAATGGGGAGAGAGAGGAGCCAATTAAATTTTTATTGGATGTTACTATGTTCTTTTCCTGATAAATTCTCCTTCCGTTTTCATTAAGCCTTTTAAGTGGAGCCAGTCCTATATAAGACATTTGATCACCCTAGTTCTAGAAAACTGAGCTTCTCTAAGTTTGCTGTGGAGAAATCATCTGCCATTTTTGTTTTAAAACCTTAAAATATCAGGAAATCTCACCACCCAGATATCTTCAGTAAAGAGGCAAGGAGGAGTCTGGGGTATGGAAGGAAAGCTGGGTGTTGATCACGTGCTCTATGCCAGGCACTGTGCTGGCTGCTTAAAGAATTCAGAGACTATAGTATGTGTCATCTTCCTTGCTCTTGTGAACAAAGAGGGACATTGGCTTGTGCTAAGTAAGTATCATTAGAGGCAGTCACTTCTTTATGAGGATCTCAACTAAGGATTCAACACAACATTCTGTAGCCATTGGTGCTAAATATATTATGATCTATCATAATATGCTTTTGGTGGTTCACTGCAAAGAAGGAAATCCTACGTAAGCCAATCTACTTGATTTTTATTCTTAATGATCAAAACTAATAAATCATTTTTCATTTAGAATTGGAGAAAGTGACAATATTTTTGAGTAGTACCATTGTGAATAAAATTTGAGCATGGGGCTGGGTACCATAAGCAAGATGGTCATGCAGATTGTTGTTTTGGAAAAATGTGGGGTGTAAGAATGCAAAATCAAAGAAGGGGATCAGTTTTTACAAAGCATAGTCTCCTATAGAGCCTTAATACCTGGGTTTTTTAATTCACCAAAGTTTTCTCTCCCACTGTTCACTATATTTAGTGAGTAAATTTTCACCATTCTTAGTATAAAATAGTCCTCTGCTCCTTTGAAGTTTTGTGAAATGTTTTTAAAAGTCCCTATATCTGGGGGCACCTGGGTGGCTCAGTGAGTTAAGCCTCTACCTTCAGCTCTGGTCATGATCTCAGGGTTCTGAGATCGAGCCCCGCATCAGGCTCTCTGCTCAACAGGGAGCCTGCTTCCTCCTCTCTCTCTGCCTGCCTCTCTGCCTACTTGTGATCTCTATTTTATAAATAAAATCTTTTTTTTTTTTAAGTCCCTATATCTGTCAGAGTGCTTGATTTATGCTATGGTAGCAAATTACCACAAAATAGCAGATGACAATCACAAGCTCATTTTTCCCTCATGCTACAGTGCCAACAAGGGTGAGCTGTAGTTTTGCTTACTTACAGTTACTCTGAGATCTAGGCTAATGATACAGCCTTCATCTGGAATACTGTCAGTTTTGTGGTGAAGGGAAAAGAGAATTGCTTCCTGTTAATGGAGCAGTCACTGCTAAAGCTTTGGTCCTGAATTGGTCTCTCACTCCCACTTATGTTTCATTAGCTGAACAAATCTCATCATCAAATTTGGGCGGGGAAGGACATTTTTCTTCTCTTTCTAGACTTAATCTTAAGTACCTTGAACTTCTTAGGGGAGAGCTACACCTTTAGTCTCTTTTTTTCTGGGCCATTCTGTCCAGTTGGGGGCCATCTTAAGCCATTCTGTTTTGTCTTTTTTTAAAAGGTTATAAAACCACACCTTTAATTTGGTTCTTTCTCTGAGACTAAGATTTTAATTATCTTCATTACTCAAAGGTCTCCTCAGTTTTTTTCTGTTACAGTTTACGTTATAAAGAAGTTGCTTCTTCTAATCCTATAAGACTTAGAATTTCTGGACTGTTAGTCCCTTTTATTTCTGCTATAAAGGATGCATTTCTAAAATCATCTCTTTTTTTTTTATGGTACTGTTGTCAGATGCAACCAACAGCAGTCAAAGGATGCTATTAGCATCCCATTTTTTCACCTTCTTCACCTAAAGCAACAAGCTTATCGGGTATATTATATGTATCCTGAATTGTCACAGGTGAGTTTTTGAAAAACTGTTTTACTGCAAAATGGATTGCCATTCTTTCATTCTCCACTAAGAATTTCCATAGAGGACCACTGCCTCACCCTAGTCAGTGCCGTATATTTGAGAGTTTTTTGTGTTTTTTTTTTGGGGGGGGGTTTCAGAGGAACATTCCCCTCCTGATACCAATTACTATATTAGTCAGGATATACTAGGTTATGCTACAATAACAAAAGACTTCCAAATATGAGTAACTTAAGCAACAAAGGTTTATTGTTCACCAATACTACATGCCCATCACAAATCATCTATGCCTTTGCTCCTCCAAGAAGGGGCTATAAATATTTTTAATATTACTGTCAACTATAATTACTGATATAAATGTTACTTAGCTCATAAAACCTGATTTTGTTCCTCTCTATATACTTCTACTAACTCATGCATTCAACAAATATTTACTGATTACCCACCATGTGCTGGACTCTGTTCTAGACCCTGGGGAAATAACAGAGAACAAAACTGACAAGAGCCTGCCCTCACATCAGCTCATCTGTCTACCTATTTCTATGTTCCTTCTTACTATCCCATGAAACTGTCTTGATCAAGGTCCACAAAAGAGATGATGTTTTAAACCAATCACTGAAAAATGAACGGAGTTAGGATAACCAAAGCTAAAATAAGCAGATAAAATGAAGAACAGCATTCTAGGTAGAGGGACCAGAAAGGAATGGAGTCATGAAATCATAGCCTTGCCCAGGAAATTGTTCCTATGGCTGAGCATGGATAATGTAAAATAATCTCTGCAGTGGCTAAATTAAAAGGAAGGGATTACCCCCCAGGGATCTTAGTTTTAGGTTTTGGTCTGAGACCGTTGTCCTGTAATCCCCTCTAGTGTGGTTCTTGAAATAGGCTTCCTGAGCCAGCTGTCATTCCCAGCCCCCTGCTTCTAGCTGGTCATGACTCATACCATTTGTCATTGCCTGGTAGGGAGAGAGCCACTGAAGAATTTTAAGTGCAATAGTATGGGACTGAATTTAAGTTTTAGAAACTAAGAGATAGGAGACAAAAGATCAGTAGGAGACTATTTTTATTGGCTACCAAGACTTGGGCCCTGCTATGAATGAGCCAGTGGGGTGAATCTACCCTGATGTTTCAAACCTTACTATTGTGCCCAGAGTGCTTGAAAATATCTATGTGGTTTTGACATGCCAGAGTGGCACAGTTTCTCAAACTCTCTTTCCAATCAGATTAGTTTCCCCAGCCCTAGCCCATCCCACTCTGCCCAGCTTCTTCCTCTCTCAAGTTGGCTTTTTTGCTAAGATCCATGCATGTCCCATGGCCAAGGATGCCAAGGGTCTGACATATTGAAGAGTTGCTGTTGGATGTAGCAGGAAGAGTTAGAAAGCCGTTATAATAGCAAAGGAAGAATACAAGGATAATTGTTACCTGATAAGATGTACTAGATGGGAGTTTCAGCCAAGCTTATTGAGAGACAAAGTTCATTACCAGAATAGAGAACTCCATACAGTCATTGAAATGTGTATTAATCATTTATTTTGCACACATTAATTTGAGGTTTGAGCAGGACTTCTCTGAGGAGTTGTCAAGCAGAGAGGCAAGAAGCTCAGGAAAGTGTCCACATCTGGAGACCTAACTAATGCAGAGGTAACTAAAATGGAAGGGTTTTAAAGAATTGTGCAGAGAGAAAATTTAGAGCAAGAAAAGAAGAGAGGGAGGCCAAGATAGGCAGGAATGCCCACATTTAAGAGGTGGAAGAGGAGACCGAGTAATGGCCTAAGGGAATATGGAATAGGGAGAAATGAACCAGGAAAGTGAATGCTACAAAAGCTAGAGTCTATTTTTATATCCACAGATAGAACTGAGCCCTCAGTGCATAATGGCGCTGTTCATTGTGATAGAGTTCTTACAGCCTTTGAAACATCTCCTTAGATTTACTTCTACTCTGTGTCATATGGCAAAGTATTGAAATAATTTCTGCTGTAGATCTTTTGTACTGCATATTCCTAGCAAGGGCAGTTTTACTCCAAAGGGATGGAAATTGGTTCTTGGTGGGAAGGGAGGGTAGGGCGACTCACATTGTTATGGCAATAGTCTGTGGTCTTGCAAAACTCAATCCTCTCCAACAAAATATTATTACTTTTTATTTTGTTTCTCTTGCTGGGTTTTTTTTTGGATATCATGCAAGTAGCATTGACATTGAATTCAAGAAAGGTGCACAAAATATATGCAATGCTACAAAATATAGCAAATTGATAATTAAATGCTAATAACTTTATCTTTTAACTTAAAATTTATTTAGTCATTCTTAACTCTGGATTAAATATAGTAAAACTTGTGCATAAATATGATATATAAACAAATGCATAGTATATGAGGTATTAAAATTTCATGGAGGGAACATACAGGAAAAATGTCCAAAAAGTCTCCTAATAAGGGGGGAAGTAATAAAAAAGGTGAGGCATACTACTATAAATAGTTGGGTGTCATTCATTGGATTTTATTCTTGGATTCAATATTGACCGTTAATCTCTATTCCCTTATATAATGTTTTCCTTCAAATTTTTTACCTGTAATTTGAGTTGGTTGCTACTAGATGGCAGGTTCTGGTCCAACTAGACCGACTTCACTACATAGCTAATATAGGCAACAAGTACGTAGTAAACTTACAAGGTTAATACTTCTTCTAATGCTTCTACCAAAATATTGCTCTTCATTGAAAATAAACTGTAACATTTATTGGTATTGGTTTTGTGCATTTAAATAGCATCCTAAATTTATAGCAAGATTTAAAGAAATAACACAAGTTTTAGGAATTTTTATATATGCTTGATGTTTGCTTAGTTGACTTGAGTTAAACCAGTTAATAATGGTAACTCAGTTTACCTTCTTCAGAGTGATATTATGTTCTCTTTGGAGTCTCAGGAGAAAGTTTGGGATTGAAATAAGAACATATATACACTTTGTAATAATTTGTTTAACCTTTCCTGTTTTATAACATGAATTTATTGTCAATGTCAGATGGAAATAACCCTCCCCCCTACATTTTGTTTCTTTTTTGGCTAGTTTTCAGTGTTGTAAAAAGGACTCCTGTATTGCGATGAGATGTAAATAGTTGGCCTTTGAGGCTCCGTACAACTCTAGGTTTGTTTTGTTTTGTTTTGTTTTAAGATTTTATTTATTAATTGACAGAAAGAGACACAGCGAGAGAGAGAACACAAGCAGAGGGAGTGCAAGAGGGAGAAGCAGGTCTCCCACTGAGCAGGGAGCCCTGGGCAGGGCTCAATCCCCAATACCTTGAGCCATCCAGGTGCCCCAAATCTAGGATTTTTTAATTCTGTAAGGAATATATGTGTGATTGTTAAGGGATATAGGCTAAGGAGCAATTATAGCAATAGAGGATTTTGGTGAAAATGTTTTGAAGCAAGTATGTTTGGATTGCCAGAGGGAAGGAAAGAGGACATTCTCTGTAGGGGATTAATATTGAAGTGGAAATGGGAAATATGATGCTCATGTGTGAGTGTGCATGGCAAGAAGTAAATAAAAACACCAGCTTGATGAGGAAAAAAGGATGTTTGGGAAAGCAATAAAAGATGCTATGGGAACATGCTGAGGAAATTTGAAATATCAGACATAAGGAACTGTGAGTGGATTTTTGAAAGGAAGTTTATACCTTATATGTGTGTGATTTCAGAAAAAGAAGTCAGTGGCTTTCGCATAAAAATAGAAAAAATTAGTGAGTCTGGAATCTACATGTTACCTGTGTTACTTGGCCTAAGACGTAGTGCATTCCTGATTCAGGAAATAGGGCTCTAGGTAGGGTCTAAGCATTGCTTTGCAAGTTGATATTTCATTTCTTAGGACGAAGGAAGCAAAGATACATGAATCTAATCTCCAGTGTGTGCTAAAGAGGAGGTAGAATTTTGTCCTTTAAGATAAAAGTTTGTTTGTTTTTTTAAGATTTTATTTATTTGTCAGAGAGAGCACACAAGCAAGGGGAGCAGCAGGCAGAGAGAGAAGCAGGCTCCACACTAAGCAGGGAGCTCTACTCTGGGATCATGACCTGAGCCAAAGGCAGACCCTTAAAGACTGAGCCACCCAGGTGCTTCAAGATTAAAAAAATCTTTTTTTTTTTTTTTTTTAATTTAACACAGAGAGAGAGAGATCACAAGTAGGCAGAGTAGCAGGCAGAGGGAGAAGGGGGGAAACAGGCTCCCTGCTAAGCAGAGAGCAGGATGCAGGGCTAGATCCCAGGACCCTGAGATATGACCTGAGCCGAAGGCAGAGGCTTAACCCACTTGTCCACCCAGGCGCCCCAAGATAAAAACTTTTTTTAACAGTTACTTTTGCTCCCCAATTTAAAAAAAAAATAGAATTCTATAAAAATCAAAGAGGAAAGATGTACCTTTTGACCACTTTGTAGAGTGCCGAAAGAAATAAATCTTCAGAGATAACTCAGTTGAAGAAAAGCACTTGGGAACACTTGGGTGGTATAGTCAGTTAAGCGTCCTACTCTTGGTTTCAGCTCAAGTTGTGATCTCAAGGTCCTGAGATTGAATCCCTTGTTGAGCCGCACCCCCCCCACCCCCAATCAGCAAGGAGTCAGCTTCTCTCTCTCTCTCTTTGCCCTCTCACCCCTAAAAGAAAGAAATCTTAAAAATACAAGTTTGTTAGGAGCCTTTTTGATTCCCAATGATGTGGGGATTTGGTAGTTTTGAGTTTTTAAAGCTAATTTTTCAAAATTCAGTATATGTTTAGAAGAAAACAAAGAGGCAACCCACGGAATGGGAGAAGATATTTGCAAATGACAGTACAGACAAAAGGTTGATATCCAGGATTTACAATGAACTCCTCAAACTCAACACACATGAAACAGGCAAACATATCAAAAAATGGGAAGAAGATATGAACAGACACTTCTCCAATCAAGACATACAAATGGCTATCAGACACATGAAAAAATGTTCATCATCATTAGCCCTCAGGGAGATTCAAATTAAAACCACATTGAGATATCACCTTACACCAGTTAGAATGGCCAAAATTAGCACGACAGGAAACAACATGTCTTGGAGAGGATGTGGAGAAAGGGGAACCTTCTTACACTGTTGGTGGGAATGCAAGTTGGTGCAGCCACTTTGGAGAACAGTGTGGAGATTCCTCAAGAAATTAAAAATAGAGCTTCCCTATGACCCTGCAATTGTACTCCTGGGTATTTACCCCAAAGATACAGATGTCGTGAAAAGAAGGGCCATCTGTACCCCAATGTTTATAACAGCAATGGCCATGGTCGCCAAACTGTGGAAAGAACCAAGATGCCCTTCAACGGACGAATGGATAAGGAAGATGTGGTCCATAGACACTATGGAGTATTATGCCTCCATCAGAAAGGATGAATACCCAACTTTTGTAGCAACATGGACGGGACTGGAAGAGATTATGCTGAGTGAAATAAGTCAAGCAGAGAGAGTCAATTATCATATGGTTTCACTTATTTGTGGAGCATAATAAATATCATGGAGGACAAGGGGTGTTAGAGAGGAGAAGGGAGTTGGGGTAAATTGGAAGGGGAGGTGAATCATGAGAGACTATGGACTCTGAAAAACAATCTGAGGGGTTTGAAGTGGTGGGGGGTGTGGGAGGTTGTGGTACCAGGTGGTGGGTATTATAGAGGGCACGGATTGCATGGAGCACTGGGTGCGGTGAAAAAATAATGAATACTGTTTTTCTGAAAATAAATAAATAGAAAAAAAAATCCCACCAATTAAAAAAAAAAAGAAGATGAAGAAGAGAACAGTGCAGTTTGATGCAAAGACAGTGGGTTTAGCAGTCCTGAACCAAATCATGGCTCTGCTTCCAGCTATCTTTATGATTTTGAATAACCTAAACTTTCTTAACACTCTAAAGGAAACAAAGACATTAATGTCTACTTAATGATGTGAAGCCACCAATGAAAATGTCCCATTCAGTACATTGCTGGGCACACAGTCATTGCACGGTAAAAATTAATTTCTTGTGCTTTTACCTATAGTTTAATCCTACTTTTCCCACATGAATGATAGGGCCTTAGATACACCATTAGATCTATTTCTCAATTACCAACTAAATTAAAGAGATGGGCATGTTTTTTCACATAATTATTTGTATAAAAAGTAGATCTATTGAACTGGCTAAATATAGGCATTAGCTGGAATCTTTCATTTATAAAACAATTATAGGTTCTTATTAAATACAAATACTGAGGGTAAGTAGGAACACTAATGCTTAAATCATGTCAGCCTTCGTTTAATTCAACCTCACATTTTTTGCCATGAATTAATAATATAAATAATTTCATAGGACACTTCATTGAAATCCTGACTTTCCTAGAGCATTTTCATACCAGTTTTGCTGTGGGCAAATCTATGCATTATTAATAATTTTCAAATTACATTTCTTCTCTAGTGACTAAACAGATTCTAAATGAGACAAAGAGAAAAAAATAGATTGTCTTTTCTGTTTTATTTTTTAAAACCAACTTCCTGTTTAAACTTATCAGCATCAAAAAAGGAAATAAAGGGACACCTCGGTGGCTCAGTTGGTTAAGCAGCTGCCTTCGGCTCGGGTCATGATCCCAGCGTCCTGGGATCGAGTCCCACATCGGGCTCCTTGCTCAGCAGGGAGCCTGCTTCTCCCTCTGCTTCTGCCTGCCATTCTGTCTGCCTGTGCTCGCGCTCTCCCCCTCTCTCTCTCTGATAAATAAATAAATTTAAAAAAAAAAAGGAAATAAAGCCTCATGATATTTTTACCATTATGAAATCCCATAATTTTCTTTTCCAGTCAGAAGGAAAGCTAATTCTTTCTCCAAAAAGCCTACCTATGTATGGTGAGAAACAAAATATGGGTTGGGTACCAACTTCCTTTCTAATGCAGAAATGCTTTATTACATTGACAGCTTTTTTTCCTCCCTCTCCTACCAGAGTATATTAGTGCCAGGACTACCATAACAAAGTACCATAAACTTGGTGGCTCACAGAACAAATATTCTTTGTCTTACAGTTCTGGAAGCTAGAGTCCAGGATCAAGGTGTTGACAAAGTTGATTACTTCTGAAACATGTGAGGAAGAATCATCTTGCCCAGCTTCTGGCACTTTGCTGGTCACCTTTGGCACTCATTCACTTGTAGAAGCATCACCAATGTCTGTCTTCATCTTCATATGGTGTTCTCCCTGTGTGCATATCTGGTCCATGTCCAAATTTCCCCTCCCTTTTTTATAAGGACACCAGTCACATTGGATCAGGGACCACCCTGATGACCTCATTCAACAAATGACATCTGGAGTGATCCTATAAGGTCATATTCTGAGGTACTGGATGATATAACTTCAACATATGAATTTGAGGGGACACAATTAAACCTCTAACACTGAGGTCCAAATTCTCTAGGCTGTGAAAGTGCCTATACCATCTCTAGCAGCCAGGTACTGACACAGAGCAGCTACAGAATAGGGCTCAGTGACTGTTGGATAAGGTAGGGCTCAGTGACTGGTGGGCAGGTGGTTGGATGAGTGCATAGGTGGATAGGTGAATGGCTGGCTGACTGACTGGATGGATGGATGGATGGATGGGTGGGTGGATGGGGGGAATAGGTGGATGGATGGATGATTGAGGAAATGGATGGATGGATGGATGGATGGGTGGGCAGATAGATGGGTGAGTAGATAGGTAGGTGTGGTTGTTTGGGTGGATAGGTAGATAAGTGGAGGAATAGAATGATGGCTGAATGGACAGATAGTCCTAAATAATGTATCATCAAGGGAATCATCCCAAAACACACCAGTGCCAGTGAGAATGAGTCCAGTGGGCTGCGGTAACCAGGAAAAAGTTGAGATTTTGATTGAGCCTTGACTGAGGGGGAGAATTGCAGTTCATACTCTGACCTGAAGGATGACATGAGCAAGCACCTTTTATAAATAAAAGCAAAGCACCTATTATAAATCAAAGCACTTGCCTTACTTTATTTTAAAATTTTTCCCATTTCTCTTTATTTAAACTCAGTTAATTAACATATAATATGTTCTTGGTTTCTGAGGTAGAGTTCAATGATCATCAGTTTTATATAATCCACAGTGCTCATTGCATCATGTGCCCTTCTTAATTCCCATCACCCAGTTAACCCACCCCCTCCGCCACCTTCCCCTCCAGCAACTGTTTGTTTCCTATGATTAAGTGTTTCTTATGGTTTGTCTCCCTCTCTGCTTTCATCTTTTATTTTTTCTGCTCTTCACCTATGATCATCTGTTTTGTTTCTTAGATGCCACATATGAGTGAGATCAAATGATAACTGTCTTTCTCTGATTGACTTATTTCGCGTAGCAAACTATCCTCTAATTCTATCCACGTCACTGCAAACAGCAAGGTTTCATTTTTTGATGGCTGAGTGGTATTCCGTTGTGTATATATATATACTACACCTTCTTCATCCATTCTTCTGTTGATGGACTTCTAGGCTCTTTCCATAGTTTGGCTTTCATGGACATTGCTACTATAAAAATTGGGTGCAGGTACCCCTTTGGATCACTACATTTGTATCTTTGGGATAAATACCCAGTAGTGCAGTTGCTGGTTCATAGAGTAGCTTTATTTTCAACTTCTTGAGACATCTCCATACTGAATTTTCCGAAGTAGCTGCACCAGCTTGCATTCCCACCAACATGTAGGAGGGTTACCCTTTCTCTCCTCGCCAACATTTGTCGTTTCCCGACTTGTTAATTTTAGCCATTCTGACTGGTCTGAGGTGGTATCATTTGGTTTCATTTTGTATTTCCCTACTGCTGAGCGATGTTGAGCATATTTTCATGTGTATTTTGGCCATTTATATTTTGTCTTTGGAGAAATGTCTCTTCATGTCTTCTGCCCACTTCTTGACTGGATTATTTGTTCTGTGGGTGTTGAATTTGTTAAGTTCTTTATAGAATTTGGATACTAACCTTTTACCTTTTTAACCTTTTAAATGATATGTCATTTGCAAATATATTCTCCCATTCTGTCAGTTGTCTTCTGGTTTTGTTGACTGTTTCCTTTGCTGTGCTGTGGGAAGCCACAATAAGGCTTGAGACGAGGACCAAATCAGGCCCTGACTTATGCCTCCTTTAAAGGCTGAATAGCGGAACAAAAGGCTTAGGTTGATAAAGTCGAGTAGCACTGAGAGAGGGTCTGTGCTGTGTTGCGTGCTCGCCTACATGACTTCCCACACGTTTGCTAGTCAGTTAGAGACGATTTGATCAGGGTCGTGAATTCTTGGCTGGTCCTTGCTGTCCTTGTACATAAACTACACCATTGTAAGATTGTGCTGTGCTTACATAAACTATGTCTTGAGTGGCCTTGAAGTCAGTACATCTGGCGCAAGAAGGTCTGCTATTGGTGCTTGGGATATAGATAATGGGAAAGTTTGAAGGATTTTCTGTGCATATTTCAAGCTCTTTAGTAATCAGCTAAAAACAGATACTTTCTTATGATTGTTTCTGTTAGCTATATAATGCCTCACAGCCTTGAATAAAATTGGCACTATTGGACATCTTCCTTGGTGCTCCTCCTGCCCACATCTCTTTGTCTCTTAATTTCTTTTCACCATCCTCTTACCCTCACGTTCCTGATCGATTTGTCATGCCGGCCGTGACACTATGCAAAAGCTTTTTATCTTGATGAAGTCAAACAGTTCATTTTTGCCTTTGTTTCCCTTGCCTTTGCAGACGTGTCTAACAAGAAGTTGCTGTAGCCAAGATCACAGAGGTTGCTGTCTTTATGGTGTTCTCCTTTATAATTTTGATGGACTCCTATCTCACATTCACATCTTTTATCCATTTTGAGTCTATTTTTGTGTATGATATAAAGAAATGGTCCAGTTTCATTCTTCTGCATGTGGCTGTCCAATTTTCTCAACTCCAGTTGTTGAAGAGACTGTCTTTTTTCCAGTGAATTTTCTTCTCTGCTTTGTTGAAGATGAGTTGACCGTAGAGCTGAGGGTCCATTTTCTGGGGTCTCGATTCTTTTCCATTTATTTGTGTGTCTGTATACCATACTGTCTCGATGAGTACAGCTTTGTAATAGAATGTGAAGTCCAGTACTATGATGCAACCAAGCTTTGGTTTCCTTTTTCAACATTCCTTTGGCTATTCAGGATCTTTTCTGGTTCCATAAAAATTTTAGGATTATTCATTCCAGCTCTGTGAAAAAAGTGGATGGTATTTTGATAGGGAGTGCATTGAATGTGTAGATTGCTCTAGGTAATATAGACATTTTCGCAATGTTTGTTCTTCCAATCCATGAGCATGGAACATTTTTCACTTTTTTTTATGTCTTCCTCTTTTCTTTCATGAATGTTCTATAATTTTCTGAGTATAAATTCTTTGTCTCTTTGGTTAGGTTGATTCCTAGGTATCGTGTGGTTTGGGGTGCAGTTGTAAATGGGATCAACTTCTTAATTTCTCTCCTTCTGTCTCATTATTACTGTATAGAAATGCAGCTGATTTCTGTACATTGAGTTCATATCCTGCCACTTTGCTGAATTTCTTTATGAGTTCTGGCAATTTAGGGGTGGAGTCTTTTTGGGTTTTCTTCAGAGTATCATGTCATCTGCAGAGAGTGAGAGTTTGACTTCTTTGCCAGTTTGGAGGCATTTTATTTCTTTTTATTTTCTGATTGCTGAGGCTAGGACTTCTAGTACTCTAGTGAATAGTGGACATCTGCGCCATGTTCCTGAACTTAGGGGAACTCTCAGTTTTTCTCCATTGAGAATGATATTTGCTGTGGGCTTTTTGTATCTAGCTTTTATGATAGTGAGGTGTATGCTCCCTCTATTCCCTACACTGTGAAGAGTTTTAATCAAGGAAGGATCTTGTACTTTGTCAAATGCTTTCTCTGCATCAATTGAGAGGATTATATGGTTCTTGTCCTTTCTTGATTTATGTAGTGTATCACATTGATTTGTGGATGTTGAGCCACACTTGCAGCCCAGGAATAAATCCCACTTGGTTATGGTGAGTAATCCTTTAAATGTACCGTTGGATCCTATTTGGTGAGAATTTTGTCATCCATGTTCATCAAGGTCTGTAATTCTCCTATTTGAAAGGGTTTTTGTCTGTTTTGAGGATCAGCATGATGCAGGCCTCATAGAAAGGGTTTGGAGGTTTTCCTTCCATTTCTGTTTTTTTAATCAGCTTCAGATGAATGGGTATTAGTTCTTTAAATGTTTAATGTTTAAATGCCCCTGAACTCGTGTTTGTTGGGAGATTTTTTATTACTGTATAAATTTCCTTGCTGCTTATGGGTCTATTCAGGTTTTCTGTTTCTTCCTGGTTCAGTTTTGGTAGCTATGAGTTTCCAGGAATGCATCCATTTCTTCCAGATTGCCTAATTTGTTGGCATATAGTTGCTCCTATTTTGTTCTTATTCTTGTTTGTATTTCTTTGATGTTGGTTTTGATCTGTACTCTTTCATTCACAATTTTATTTATTTCAGTCCCTTCTCTTTCTTTTTGGTAAGTCTGGTGAGGCCTTACCGATCTTATTAATTCTTTCAAAGACCCAGCTCCTAGTTTCATTGATCTGTTCTACCATTCTTCTGGTTTCTATTTCATTGATTCTGCTCTGATCTTTATTAATTCTCTTCTCCTCCTGGATTTAGGCTTCATTTGCTGTTCTTTGTCCAGCTCCTTTAGGTGTAAGGTTAGGTTGTGTATTTGAGACCTTTCTTGTTTCTCAAGAAAGGCCTGTATTGCTATTTACTTCCCTCTTAGGACTACCTTTGCTGCATCCCAAAGATTCTGAACATTTTCATTTTCATTTGTTTTCATTTTCATTTGTTTCCATGAATTTTTGTAGTTCTTCCTTAATTTCCTGGTTGATCCATTCATTCTTTAGTAGGATACTCTTTAGCCTCCATGTATTCGAGTTCTTTCCAACTTTCCTCTTGTAATTGAGTTACAGTTCCAAAGCATTTTGATCCAAAAATATTCAGGGGATGATTCTACTCTTTTGGTACCAGTTGAGACTTGATTTGTGACCCAGATGTGATCTATTCTGGAGAATGTTCTATGTGCACTAAAGAAGAATGTGTATTCTGTTGCTTTAAAAATTTATGCTCTGAATTTATCTGTAAAGTCCATCTGGGCCAATGTGTCATTCAAAGTCCTTTATTCCTTGTGGATCTTCTGCTTAGATGATCTGTCCATTGCAGTGAGTGGGGTGTAAAAGTCCCCTGCTGTTTTTGGATTGTTATCTCTGTGTTTAATTGTTATTAATTGGCTGCTCCCATGTTAGGGGCATAAATATTTATAATTGTTAGTCGTCTTGTTGGATAGGCCCTTTAGTCATGATATAGTGTCCTTTCTCATCTTTTATTACAGTCTTTGGTTTAAAATCTAATTTGTCTGATAAAAGAATTGCCACCCCAGCATTCTTTTGATGTCCATTAGCATGATAAATGGTTCTTCTCCCCCTACCCCTCACTTTCAATCTGGAGGTGTCTTTGGGTCTAAAATGAGTCTCTTGCAGAGAGTATATCAGTGGGTCTTGCTTTTTTATCTGATACCCTCTTTCTTTTGATTGGGGCATTTAGGCCATTTACATTCAGAGTAACTTTTGACATATATGAATTTAGTGCTATTGTATTGCCTGTAAAGTGACTGTTTCTGTAGATTGTCTCTGTTCCTTTCTCATCTGTGTTGCTTTTGGACTCTCAGCTTTTAATATTTCTTGTAGGGTTGGCTTGGTGATCATAAATTTTTTCAGGTTCTGTTTTTCTTAGAAGTTTTTTTTTTTTTTAAGATTTTATTTATTTATTTGACAGAGAACAGGAGAACACAAGCAGGGGAAGTGGCAGAGGCAGAGGAAGAAGCAGACTCCCCACTGAGCAGAGAGCCTGATGTGGGGCTCTCTCTCAGGACTCTGGGATTGTGACCTAAGATGAAGGCAGATGCTTAACCAACTGAGCCACCCAGGTGCCCCAATTTCCTGGAAGCTTTTTATATCTCCTTCTATTTCGAATGACATCCTAGCTGGATAAAATATTCTTGGCTGCATATATTTCTCATTTAGCACCCTGAATCCTTTCTGGCCAGCCAGGTCTCTGTGGGTATGTCTGCTTCCAGTCTAATATTTATATCCTTGGATTATGGATCTTTTGTTGTGGATCTCTTGTCCTGACCTGCTTTTAGGATTTTCTCATTTTCTCTGAGATTTACAAATTTCACTATTCTATGTTGGAATGTTGACCTATTTTTATTGATTTTGAGGGGGGTTTTCTTTGCCTCCTGGACCTGGATGCCTGTTTCCTTCTCCAGATTAGGGAATTTCTCTGGTATAATTTGATCCAATAGTTTTCTGCCATAATTTGCTTCTGCCCCTCTCTCTTTCTCCTCTTCTTCTGGGATCCCAATTATTCTAATATTGTTTTGCTTTATGATATCATTTACCTCTCAAATTCTCTCCCTGTAAATCAGTAATTATTTATCTCTTTTTCTCAGCTTCTTTATTCCCCATCATTTTGTCTTCTATATCATTAATTTCTCTTCTGCTTTTCTCCTAGCAGTTAGTTTCCATTTTTTATTCCATCTCATTAATAGCCTTTTTAATTTCAACTTGATTATATTTTAGTTCTCTTATTTCTCCAGAAAAGGATTCTCTACTGTGTTCTATGCTTTTTTCAAGCCCAGCTAGTATCTTTGTAATCATTATTCTGAACTCTAGTTCTGACATCTTACATATATCCATACTGATTAGGTCCCTGGCTGTCAGTACTGCCTCTTGTTCTCTTTTTGAGGTGAGTTTTTCTGTCTTGTCATTATTTCCAGAGACGAATAGATGAACAAAGAATAAAATACTAAAATGGCAACAGCAACTCCAGAGAAATATACACTAAACAAATCAGAAGAGATCCAAAACTGGAAAAAAGGAAAAGAAAAAGAATATAATCAAACTGGTGGACAGAGTAGAACAGTACACTGGATCCTGTGTGTATTTTGGTTTGTTTGTTAGAAAATTAGATTCCAGAATTGTAAAGAAAGAAAAATTTATATACATACCAAAAAGAAATTAAATACAATGAAAGGATAGAATGTAACTGTAAGAATGAAAACTAAAAAACAAGAAAAAAACAGAAAAAAAAAAGAAGACCAACAATGACAAAAGGAAGGGTTATACAGGTGAACAGAACAGAGCAATACCTTATATCTTGATTATATTTTTTGTCAGTTTATTATAAGAAACTACATCTCAAAATTGTAAAGAAAGAAACACACACACACACACACACATATATATATATATATATATATATATATATATATAAAATAAAATTAAATACATTGAAAGGATAGAATGTAACTGTAAAGATGAAAATTAAAAACACTTTAGGGGCGCCTGGGTGGCTCAGTGGGATAAAGCCTCTGCCTTCAGCTTAGGTCATGATCCCAGGGTCCTGGGATCGAGCCCCACATCGGGCTCTCTGCTGAGCAGGGAAACTGCTTCCTCCTCTCTCTCTGCCTTCCTCTCTGCCTACTTGTGATCTCTGTCTCTCAAATAAATAAAATCTTTAAAAAAATACTTTAACAAAACAACAACAAAAAAGGAAGAAAAAATATGATCAGACAAATGACAAGAACAGAGCCATTATTCCAGATTCTGGGTGTATTTTGGTCTGTTAGAAGAAACTGCATCCCAAAATTATAAAGAAAAAAGCTTTACATATATACCAAAATAAACTACAGTGAAAGGATAGAATATAAATGTAAAAATGGAAGGTTAAAAAGATTTAAGGGATGCCTGGGTGGCTCAGTGGATTAAGCAGCTGCCTTCAGCTCAGGTCATGATCTCAGGGTCCTGGGATCAAGTCCCACATCAGGCTCCTTGATCAGCAGGGAGCCTACTTCCCCCACTGCCTACTGCTGAGAGCTTTGTGATCTCTCTCTCTCTCTCTCTGTCAAATAATATCTTTGAAACAAATGAACAAATTTTAAAAAGAGTTGATATAATTTGTTGAAAAAAGAAAGGAAAAAAATTAATTGAATGACTAAAGAATAATGGGGAAAAAACCATGCATTTTATATGCTATATTCCTGTAGTGCTGGAGTTTTGCAGTTCTCTATGATTGATAAACTTGGACTTAGCCAAATGTTCTTGCTGATCTTTTGAGGGAGGGGCCTGTTGCTTTGATTCTCAAGTGTCTTTATCCTGGCAGAATTGCGCTGCCCTTGACAGGGAACCAGGCCAAGTGATCTGCTCCAGTTTGCTCTGTCTTGCTTTTCTTCCCTGAGGGCTTTAGAAGATGAGAATGAAAATGGCAGCCTCCCAATCTCTGGCCCTGAACTGAAAGCTCAGGGTTCCATTCCTCAGTGCACCCTGAGGGAAAATCAGTCACTCCTGTCTCCCTGGTCTCCATCAACACTCGATGCTTACCCAGCCTGTGACAGAGCATTTCTCTTTCAGGTACATGACCCTGTATCAAGTGTCCAAACCCTGCAGACTCCTGCTGCCCACTCCCACTACACTCTTCCCAGGAGAGTAAGAGGGGGTAGTCTCACTGGTCCTGCCGCTTGTTGGACCCCTGCTCATAAAGCAGTCACCTGACCATGCTATGGTTTGCAGTTTATGGCAACCCCGAGCTGAGAGGCCACTCCTGGGCTCACTGATTACAGCCAGCTTCTGCACTCTGATACCTGGGAACTCTGCTGCCCAAAGGCCACCACCAGTCTTTCTGTCACCCCAAAGATCCTGAGACCACACTGTCCCACCTAGGATTCTGCCCTGCTTAGCTACCGAGCACCGTTCAGGCCAGGATGTCCCTCACTGGAATAGACTGCTGAAAGTTCTTTATTTTGTGCTCTGCTACTATATCACTTTCTAGTAGCCAGCTTATGGAGGCTCCCAACCCCCATGATTTATCTTCTCATATATTGCCTAGGATTCACTTCTCCACACCTCCTACCCTGCAGAAAGTAGTCTCTTTTCTATTTGTAGAGTTGCAACTATTCTTTTCCTAGATCTTCGGTTGAGTTCACAGGTGTTCAGAATGATTTGATAGCTATCTAGCTGAGTTCCTGGGACCACAGGAAATTAAGGCCTCCTACTTCTCTGCCATCTTGACTGTATCACTACGTTAATGGCTTTAGCTATCCTTTCTGGTTATAAATTCAATCTCATGAAATTTAACATTTTTCATCCTACTCAATGTAGCCAAAATCATCTTTATTTTCTTTCATCGATGTTTTATAGTTTTCAGAGTATAGATCTTTCACTTCCTCAGTTTAATTTATTCCTGGGTATTATTTTTGGTGCAATTGTAAATGGGATTGTTTTTGTAGATCTCTCCTGCTGTGTTATTAGTGTATAGAAATGCAACAGATTTCTGTGCATTGATTTTTGTATCCTGCAAATTTACTGAATTCATTTATCAGTTCTAGTAGATTTTGGTGGAGTCTTGAGGGTTTTCTATGTATAGTATCATGTCATCTGCAAATAATGAAAGTTTTACCTTACCAATTTCAATGCCTTTTATTTCTTTTCATTGTGTGATTGCTGTGGCTAGGACTTCCAGTAGAAGGTTGAATAAAAGTGGTGAAAGTGGACATCCTTTTCTTACTCCTGATCTTAGGAAAAAAGCTCTCAGTTTTTCTTCATTGAATGTGATGTTTGCTGTGTATGTTTTTTTTTTTTTTTTCATTTAAGGCCTTTATTTATGTTGAGGTATGTTCCTTCTAAATATATTTTGTTGAGGGTTTTTATTATGAATGGTTGTTGTACTTTGTCAAATGCTTTTTCTGCGTGTATTGAAATGATCACTCATCAGGAAATGCAAATCAAAACCACAATGAGATATTACCTTACACCTGTCAAAATGGCTAAAATACAAAATGAGAATTGACAAATGTTCAGGATGTGGAAAGGATGTGAAGGATGTGGAAAAAAAGAAACCCTCCTGCAATGTTAATAGCAATGCAAAGTGGTGTACCCCTATGAAAGAAAGTATGGAGGTTCCTCAAAAAATTAAAAATAGAACTACCCTATGATCCAGTAATTGAAAATTTAAAAAGTACTTACCCAAAAAAATATGAAAACACTAATTCAAAACAGTGCATGCCCCCCTATGTTTATTACAATGTTATTTATAGTAGCCAAACTATAGAAGCCGCCCAAGTGTCCATTGATTGATGAATGGATAAAGAAGATATGTTTTATATGTACACACACACACACACACACACACAATGGAGTATTGTCATAAAAAATGAAATCTTGCCATTAGCAACAACATGGATGGAGCTAGAGAGTATAATTGAAATAAGCTAGTCAGAGAAAGACAAATATCATATGATTTCACTCAATATGGAATTTAAGAAAGAAAACAAATGAACAAAGGGAAAAAGAAAGAGACAAACAAAGAAACAGACTCTTAAGTATAAAAAAAATAGATGGTTACCGGAACGGGGAGGCAGGTAAAATAACTGAATGGAATTTAAGAATGCACTTGTCTTGGTGAGCACTGAGTAATGTATGGAACCGTTGGACCACTATATTGTTTATCTGAAATAATATAGCACTATATGTTAACTGCTGTAATTAAAATTTTAAAAATAGTCAAAATCATAATAATATAAAATGTGACTTACAAGGACCTGTTTGAATGTGATATAACTGCTACCATACAACACTAACAAGTAAAATCCAGTCTCTGACCTCAGGAAACTAATACTTGGGGTGTGTGTGTGTGTGTCAAAGAACAAACAGATAATACACAATTCTTTAACAGTCTATTATATAAATCATGTATGATCCAATACCTGGAAAGAAAAACTTGTCCTAATCATACCCTGAACTTTCCCATATTTGAACTTTTTAATGCTGTTTGCTATATATAGAAGAATAATAAAAACATTTATAGGAGTAGACAACTAATTTCATTTATATCTCTTTAAAATTTACAACATACTTCCACATGTATTACCCAATTTAATACATGCTATAAGCAACCCTGAAGGGTGATGCTATTTTCTATTTTACAGGTAAGCAAACTAAGGCTTACAAAATTTAAGTAACTTGTAAGATCTACGAAGCAAACTGGGGCAAGATCCAGGATTTCCTAACTTTATACCCTAATTGTTTTCTATCACATTATTGCTTTTCATTCCTCTTGATATCCTATCAACCCTTTGATGTTCGGCTAAGCTGCTGTCACTTCACTTGAAATTTTTCCAGTCATCCCACGTGGAGGAAATTCTTCCTATTCCTAACTCTTTTTTTTTTTTTTTTTTTTTTTTTTAAAGATTTTATTTATTTATTAATTTGACAGAGAGAAATCACAAGTAGATGGAGAGGCAGCCAGAGAGAGAGAGAGGGAAGCAGGCTCTCTGCTGAGCAGAGAGCCCGATGCGGGACTCGATCCCAGGACTCTGAGATCATGACCTGAGCCGAAGGCAGCGGCTTAACCCACTGAGCCACCCAGGCGCCCACTATTCCTAACTCTTAAAGCACTGCATATTTCTGTTGCAGCTCCTAAGCTATATGCCTTTGCGTTATCATTATTTCTGTATGTGTCCTTTTCCTCCCAGTTGGTTAGCTCCTTGAGTCCAAGGGGTATATTGTTACCACTTACTAGCAGTAGGCATGCAAGAAAAGTCAGTGAGCGAATGAATGAATATAATAAATGAATGAATTAATGTTCTAGGAGTCTCTGCCATGAAGCAGTGTTGTCATGACTTACTTAGCCAGGATATTTCCTCTTAGAGTTGCCAGTAAAGGGAAGAAATGAGCTCAGATGTAAGATGAGGCTGGGTTTTACACACACAGGCCTAGTGCCTAGCAAGCCATTATCATGCCTGTTTGGCTGTAATCTCTTTACCATGGTTTCTTTCATATCTCTTTTAGGCTATAAAATCTCTGGAGTTGTTAGATAAAAATGCCCCATCTTGTCTCTTGTTATTTAAGAGTTCTTTTTTAATTTGGAGTGATGCAGGGACTTTTCTACCTTTCCCTCCATATTTTACAGACAGAAGTAGAATAGATCCTTTAGCTGTTAGTAAGCCTTTGGCCACATTGGTCTTCTTGTTATCTTCTCTTTGTTGTGTGTCCTCTCATCTCTTTGTCTCCCTTGACTACAGTCTATCTGATTGGAGCAGTGGGGGTATTTTTTTTTTTTTTTTGAAGGAGGTCATTCTTGTTGTCTTAATAGTCAGCCTATGGTAACATCATTGTAGGGCTATCGTAGTATGTGCTGCTTTTTTGAGTGGATAAAATGCTGACAGTCGTCATGAATAGGGATTCCACAGAGCTTTTTTTTTTCCATGTAGCCTATGAGCTTAGGACTAGTAGTATATTAGACTGGTGATCAAAATGGAAATTAATTAGCAAGATTATTACAAAACAAGCACAGTGTCACTTTCCAGAATATATAGTTTCAAATTATGATGGTAACCATGTAGATTGGTATAGTCTTTTTATAAAATAATTTAGCAACATGTATTATAAATTTATGTATATATAAATACACACACACACACACACACACACACACACCTTGACTGACCTGGCAATTTCCTTCCAGGAGTCAAGTCAAAGGAAATGATTCAAAGTTAAAAATATGATGACAGTGTATCAGGTAGGGGATTGCACTCAGCTGTGTAAACAAAACCATTATAGCTGCTTAACAAAATAGACATTTATCTTTCTCATAACAAGAAGTGGGGAGACCCAATATTCAGGGCTCCTGAAGCAGCTTCATCTTACCATCAGTATCCTAAGCAATGGCTTTCATCCTCATTGTCCCTTGTGGCTATAGGATGGTAAGTTTCTTTCATATTGTTCCAAATGGGAAGAGAAAAGGACAAGCAAGTCAGCTAAAACTTTTCTAGAAATCTCAGGTGAACTTCTGTTTCTCATTAATTAGAACTATCTCTTCTAGCTTCAGAGACTGTAAAATTAAGGTTTGGGTCAGTATTAGAAGGTGCAGGAGAAACAGTGAAGTATGTCCCAAACTGAGAAGGTACTTTGAGACTGGAAAATGAAGTAAGCCACTCCATACAGTTTACATAGAGTTTTATTTAGGGTAACTTACTGACAGGGGAATTGGATGGAGGACAATCCACCACAACTGCATGGTTATTCTCCACAAAATCTGGACCTTAGAGTGACAGGACACACAAAAGGACATTATAATGAGATTAAAGGTGTTGCTTGCACCTCAGAGAGCTTATATGCACCTAATTGACAGTTACCCTTTAATTTGATCTTGTGGCACAACCTGTGCATCAGAAAGGGAAAGGACTATATTATCTCTAACAGATTCATGGAAGGCCCAAACAAGCCTCTCCACTTTCCAGCCTTGGCAGTCATTTCTAAGGTATGTATATTAATCTCCATGGGGGTTAGAACACATAGCCCCGAGAGAGATCATTGAACTAACGTGAACAAAATGGAGAACAAAAGATAGAGCCAGTATTGTCAGCACTCCTATGGTCAGCTATATTGTCAGGTTAACCCAAATTGGGTTTTGTTAGTAAGGAATATTGGGAGAATGTCTATTGGTAAAACAACTAGTAATGTCTTCCACAGTAATCAAAGTATTGAAGATAACAAAAGTAAAATAATGGTGGCCCTATTGATGTCCATTCACAGAGTAGATAAAATGACTTAATATGTGATGGAATATTATATAACCGTATTAATCACAGCAAGATTAGGAAAACAGAAGCTACTATAAATGTGAAGAATAAGAAACATTTTAATGCAGGGAATCAGAAGTTTATACAACTTGTGGAAGGCTGGAGGAGCAAAGTTCAGGAAAGCCACCATCTTAGTTTGGATTCTTCCTAAAGTAGAATTTGAGGCAAGCACTGAGGAGTAGATAGTTTATTGGGGAGCCAATCCCAGAGATCAGCAGTATGAAATAAGGCAAAGAGGAATGGCCAACAGGGTTGTGTTGTAGAGATGCATAATGCGAGCTTGATTCTCTCAGAACCTATGGAGAAACCTAAAGAATACCTTTCAGAATTGTCTGGCTGCAGGATGAAAGGTAGGAACATGTATCTACTGGCTCCCAAGAATTGCCTCCTGGAAATTAACTCCCGTACTTCTGAGCTTCACACACGTTTGTAGCCCCAACTAACTCCCATGACATCTGCTATATCAGAGAAATGCTAGACCAGAAAATGGAAATGTGTATTTTGCATTTGAGGTGTCTTGCTGCTGCCATGAATTTGAAGCCTGTATGGAACCATGTAACCACAGCTGAAGTCAAAGGTGAAGCCAAGAGGGTAGAACCAGGGTGCAAAGGCATTTGCTACAGCAGATTTTAGGAATTTGAACATGAAGGAGACATAGGGGAATAGCCAATAAAACCATTAGCTGCCGGGCGCCTGGGTGGCTCAGTGGGTTAAGCCGCTGCCTTCGGCTCAGGTCATGATCCCAGGGTCCTGGGATCGAGTCCTGCATAGGGCTCTCTGCTCAGCAGGGAACCTGCTTCCCTCTCTCTCTGCCTACCTCTCCATCTACTTGTGATTTCTCTCTGTCAAATAAATAAATAAAATCTTTAAAAAAAAAAAAAAAAAAAAAGCATTAGCTGTCTGCAGAACCTGAGTAAATAGGTGGATTTCTGGTGGGCACTGAGTAGCTGCTGACAAAACCTTCCATCTATTGTCTAGTGCTAACCCACAGCTGCTACTAGTGCATGATGGCTCCTCTTACCCTTCAAATGTCATGCTTGTGTTTCCAAATAGTGGGAATCTAATGAGAATCTCATCTGATGATGAGGCCCTCTGAGAAATGTAGTTTTTACAGGTTTCATGCCCCTGATGTATAACAGAGTTCAGAAGGATTGGGATTGTCTTAAGTATCTACAAATTATATCTTGCCCAACAACAACTGATGAATTACATTGGAAGAGTTTATAAAAATATGTTGAATTTGTTTTAATTACTTCCTATTCACTCCATTGGTGAGGAAGGTATCCTACCCTAGGGTTTGGGGAAAGGCCAAACCCTCAATACTGGATGCATGTGATCAACAGCAATTGATTAGTCACATATTTGTAGCTGGGGCCTGAGAACACTGTATGTCACACAGGTCCACATGGGAGCTGCACTCAGGAACAACATGAACAGCCAGGAGTTCTGGGAAGCAGGTTTGTGGTATCAAAAAGATGTGGTGCCCCTGGTTGCTGGGGAGGATGTGGTTCGTTTATTTGAATAATTCCAGTTGCTTGTTAGCAACTAAAACACGTTACTCAGGGATAAAGAGGAACTATGCCTGATACCTTTGATAAGGAGAGTTGTTTAGCTAAGAAACCTTCTCCAGAGTGTGAGGGCAGACCATTCAAGGCCTTCCTGATTTTACCAGAAGTCAAGGCAGCTTTTAATAGTATGCTGTAATTTTAGGCCTTATGCTGCGTAAACAAGTTTTCACTAGTTTGGGTACAGAAAAAGGATACGTCTTTTTTTTTTCTTTTTAATTAACATTAAATGGCTCTCATTCAGTCATTTCATTTTGCAAGGCAGACCTTTTCTTCCCAGGATTTCCTCTATTTTGTAGCAAGCCCAAGAACCTCAAGGCCCTACTCAGTTGCAAAGGTCAGTCCTTGAAATACCATCCCTTAAGAAAGGAAAACAAGAAAACAGGGCCTGGCACTTATGGAGCATTAGAAAATATTTGAGTGAATGAATGCAAGAGCAAACTGAGCCAAGAAAGAAGTCTTAAGTTCTTCACTGCTTTTGTTTCTGCAGACACTTGATATCTTTGGCCATACAGTAGTCACTCTTCCACTAGCTTTTTTGTCTATGGGTTCAAAACCACTTTTTCCCTGGTGGTTCAGGAGTGTAGTGTCATCTCCCCAAATATGAAATTCAGTCCTCCCTGCCTCAATAATTGCTGCTAAATGATTGCTGCTAAAAATGACTTTAGGGAAAGTGGAAAGAATCTGGAACCCAGGAAGGATTGTCCACCCAATCTCTACTTCTCTGAACCACTTCCCTGGTCAGAAATAATAATAAGTTTCTTGAATTACCCACTCACTATTGTTTTTCTATGCCCGACCTACATATACTCATTTTCTTCAGCCTCTATAACTGTGCCTACATTTAAGCCATTTAATTTTAAATTTAAAAATATTTTCCCCAGCTATACTAGCAACATTCTAAGTGCTCAATAGCCACCTGTATTAGTGGCTACTGTGTTGGGTAATATAATTTACATAACTTTTTTTAATCATTCCAGGATATTCTGCTGGACATTGACACCTGTCTCTATTTTGTAGGATCAGTTATGCATTTATGAATACCTACTATGTACCTGACCCTATAAGCACTGAAGACATAAGGGTAGGTTCTAAGCACTGAGGACATGAGGGTAGACAAGACAAACAAAATTTCTACCTTCCCAGAACTTACATTTTAATTTGCATAGCCTACATACAAATGTCTATGTGTATCATTAGCTTGAGGAAGGACAGCACTGGAAATCAGATGGCTAATTGTTCTTAAAATTCTTGATTCATCCCCAGTCTGATTTCTTTGAGGTATAGCACAGTTTTCTTCAAACTTTAGAGCCCTGAATTTTATACTTCTGATTTGGGCTGATTCACAAGGCACAAATGGCTTACACATTTGACTCACCTGTAAGTATTGACTGTTATTGTTAAGTCTTTTAGATTCTGGGTGAGAGGTTTATTTGAAACTAGTTCTAGGATTTAATCATTTAAATCCATTCTGGCAGCTTGTGTTCATAATTTTAATTCAGTGAAAGGTCTAGTTCTTATTGATGTGTATAACCAAGCAGAGACTAGGAAATACACTGCAATTATTTTGTTGGTTTTTCTACTACAAAGCCCATGTATTAACACATGCCACCTCCCATGTAGGTTTTACTCATACAGCATTAAGATTACTAGCTTAAAAAGTTGGAATAATGGAGGTGGGTGGTATTTTCAAATTAGTCATTAGAATTCAAACACGCTATGCTAATGTTCTCAACAAGAGCCACAAATGCCAGCCCCAACAATCTGTTTGAACTACTGAACTGTAAACATTTTCCTCACTGGTGAATGGACAAATATAGTATGTTACAGTTGAAAGAGACCTTGGAAATGGGTCTTTCCCTTGCAACTCCCTTTTCCCTCATTTATTGGTCCTTTGAAGTTGTAAATGATTTGAAGTAACAGTAACAGCTGAAGTAACTGTTGAAGAGTTAAACCCTGCCATAGCATAAAGGGACCAAAAATTCACTTCTGAAAAGCAAAGGTTCTCAAACTTTACCATGCACCATGGAGGGCTTATTGAAGCACAGATTGCTGGGCTCTTCCCCAGGAGTTTCTGAATCAGCAGTCTAGGATGGAGCCTGATAATTTCCATGTCTAACAACTTCCTGGGTGTTGCTGATGGTCTGAAGACTACATTTTTAGAATGACTGGTATAAACAAATGTGACATTATTATGAAATTAATGAAATAGTGAAAATGAGCCTACATAACTAGCCTTAGCAATCTGAGGATCCAGCTGCATGATCTCATCTATCCAGGTGTAAAACTTGGGTTTGGCACCATCCAGTGGCAGTTGTCTAATGCTCGATAAACATCAGCAGGGATGATTCTGGGTCCTGTAGCTGCCTGCGACTTTGTAAGGCAGTGACATTCCAGCTATCTTATGATTAGTATGCATTTATTTTGTTGTTCTGATCTGGAAAGACTGAGCCTTGGGGACGCAACCTCTTGCTCTGCTTCCCAACTACTGCCTGCTATTTCCCTATCAGTCTTGTCCTCTCCTCCATATAGCTTTTTCTCCCCCAGAAAATGAGAACATTGGCCCCACCTCATTTGAGAAGCTAGAGTCCCATATTCAAATTGCATTGTTTAGGAACTTTAAGTAGCCAGGGTAGATCTTCTGTTATTCTATGTACTTATTCTCAAACTCCTGCCTCACCATCCTCACTCAGAACCATTATACATTTTTACCTTTACTAGTCAAAATCCTTCTTAACCTTGCAAGTTTAGCTTATATTCTATCTCCTTCAAAAACTTTGTCCTGCTACTCTCCAGAAAATGTCATTTTTTTCCTTATTCGAAAGTGTAGGGCATGTTTCTTGTGCTTCTATGCTTCAGACTCTGGAGGTGTTATTTCATTCTCAGAACAACCTTGAAACATAGGTATGATGCCTGTTTTACTAATAGAATATCTGCTGCCCCTTCTTGAGTCTCGGTGTCTAAATTGTTGTTATTTTCTGGAATATAATGTAATAATTTGTCTGATATAGCTGGTAGGGGCAAAGCTGGCTATAGAGTGATTTTTGCCATGATATTTGTTCTCCCCACTAAACTGTAAGCTCCTTTGGGGCAAGGATCATGTCTCATTTGCTTTTATTCCCAGCTCCAGTCTCTGCTACTAAAACAGTACTTACTGCTTTGCATGTAGTACTCATTATTTTCCAAAGAAATGGATCTCCAATTTAATTGCTGCTTATCCTGTATCTTCTTGCTCTGTTTCCTTCTATGTGATTGGTTATGGTCTCCACAGGAAGGAGGCCCTTTCAGTGTGGTCTCTCCTCCCTGCTCCTGCTCAGAATTTGTGGCATGACTCCTCACTGTTTCCCTTGTGAATGCAGTCTTCAGGAAAAGGAATATTCATCTACCTTGTGAACAAGTGATTAGATGGTAAGGGTGGTTTCAGCTTTATGCCAGTCTCTTAGTCTGCATGTGGCTTCCACACCCTCTTTACTTCACTGAACCTCATTTCATTCTCTCTCCCTTTTTAGTCATTATCTCCTTAATCTTCCTGACATCTCTATGAAGCCAAGTAGCAAGACCAAGTGAGAGGTAAATCAGAGATAGATTGGGTAAAATATCACAAGAACTCATGTTGCATAAAACTTGAATTGCATGAGAGGCTGTAGATTTAAATATTTAAGAGGCACTGAATCAGTCATTTTCTCTTTTAAACATAACTTGCAAATGTGGTTTCATCAATCATCCCTCATCTCTCGTAAAATGCCAGTCTCAGGAATGCGGACAAGCAGGACTGGCCTCATGGGCTCTAGTGCTCTTTTAGGCTTGAGTAAGGGTCCCTGGTTCTTGATTGACTGACTACACATTAGAATCCCCAGGAAGTCTGGTTTAATTGATCCAGCATATCTCTCCAGGATTCTAATGTACAGTCAGGATTAAGAAGTACTAGATTAGGCTCTTGACTTCTGGTGGTAGCTGATCAGAAGAGCCATCTTAGAAGCCTTTTACAATTGCTCCATCTAAGAACCTGTGGGATCTTAGATTCCTGAGGGAAAGACTTAGGAATCTATTTTAAAAATAGATTTTGACTATCAACTAGTTTTGGAAATACTAATTTTGGTAATTCTAGATATTTCTTCTAGCCCATCCAGTTATTAAAGTAAGGTCTAATTATCAACATAGTTAAATAAACTATTTAAGTCCCTCACAGATGAGATGATATGTATTATTTTATTCAAGCTTCCTAGAGCAAGGCATAAAGTTAAGAATCATCAGAAATGCTTGGAATATTGTGACTTTACTGTAGACTGAACTTGCTCACACTGATCTTACCTGTGACCTTAATCCACACTCTTCAGGGAATGGCTGTATCTGTTCTTCCCTTTCCTGGGAGTTATGGGTGACATAAGGGTGACCACCTGTTCGTACCACATAGGGAGTGACTTTGCACACTACAGACGCTGAGCTGCAGGACATCTTTGAATTGAGAGAAGACAGCACCACCCTCCTCTGATGGCCTTGCCTACAGACTGAGGTAGAATCCATAGAACCTCAAATTTCTAGCTACATCTGCTTTCTGTTGGCCCACCTCACTCTTGCCCACATAATTTTTCATCTCAGTTGAATTTTTATCCCAGCTGTACATTCAACAGACTGCCTATCCTATGGAATCACCTATCATAAACTACATATTTTGAAAGATTAAACCAAAACCACAATGTAGAACTTTCTTCATACTAGCTCAAAAATGACGGAAGCGTTTACATGGATTGAAGTAGGACGGGAGAAGCTAAGGACAAGGAATGAAGAAAAAGAAGTGTTTTGAGATTAAAATTAAGATTTAGGAAGGACTATGATATTATGACTAATTTCACCTACTGAACTGTGTTGCATGTCCAAAGTGTACATCATGATTTAAATGTTCTTTCCACATGTAAAACATTCTGATAAGAGTTTTGCCTATTTCATATGGCTTTCCCTCCATTTCCATTGTAAAAACTTAGCACATCTTTTAGGACAAATGCTTGCTTCCCAGAGGAAATACACATATTTTTAGGTCCCCAAATTCAATCTCTGAAGATATTTTTCAGGCATTGCAAAAGAAAAAAGAAAAATGAATGTGTTTGCTGTGGACAAGAAATAATCTTTTTCATAAGCAGTGCAGTCAAAATGATGAAACATCCTCCTTTAGTATTTGGCATTGCTACAATATCATTTAATTCCCTGACCTCACTGTACAGTCTTTAATATCAAAACCATAAAAGGGGAAGTGTGGTATGTATTCTTCACCTTACACAAGCACCTTTCTGTCTCCTCAAATGAAATAAATGGCCTTAATACACTGTAATGCTAGAAGAAAGAAGTCTGTGTAATTCCAATATGCCTCAAGCTCCTGGTCCTATTTTTACCCCATTGCTGACTTCAGTGGCTGTAGACAGCAGAACATTCTCCCCCAGCAAAAGCAAATAAACTCCAGCTGGTCTTGAGGAACACTCAGGCAGTTACTTCTCAGTCCTCCAAGCAGAATTCACATTAATTGATGCCTTTTTGTAGGCTTTTCCTTAGTATAAGGTAAACAGCTTTTGTCTTTTTGTTTGGAATTCAGCATCTCATGGATCTGAAAGCCCCCAATATTTTATTTTTCAGAGAAGAAAATATGAAGGGGGAGAGAGGAAAGGAGAAAGGAGCACTACTGAAATGCTTTTCATCCTTCAGAGTTTACTGAGTGACCCCCAGAGTTGCTGGAGGACTAGCCTAGGTGGAGGGTAAATCTGCACCACTTCCTACATCAGCAGGATTCTCTCCACAGACAGACATCATTCTCCTCCTCAGTTTGTAGAAAAGTTCTCATGCAGGTTCTGCACCATGAAAGCCTTTATTAATCAGAAATCACACTGTTCTATTTCTTTTGACTTGTAGTCTTGCCCCATGTGAATTAATTGCTAGTGTTTTAAAATGGGGAGAGACATCTCAATCTATGGCTTCTCTCAAAAATTTAGGGAAAAAAAATTTTTGAGGATTTTCAGCTTAAGGAAAAAAAGACTTTTCCTGCTCACAGTTGGCTGGAGCCTAAAAATACCATTCCCTCATGCTTTCAAGTTCACTGTAGTCACCCCTATTTCCTATAAACTCCCAGAACTGAGACAAAATGACAGACTGTAATCAGGCCCACACTGTTGATCATAGGCTCAGAGAAAAGTAAAATATTTCTTACTCAAAACTGAGAAAAATTAGAAAAAAGATTAGGAGGGCCACAAGTTTCAGGAAAATGATAACATCTCCTTCTTTATGGAAGTAAAAGATATTCCTGTTTAATATGCAAATCATCTGTATCAAAAGAATTTTTCTAAAAACATAACCCAAACCCAAACTTAGCCCTCTGGTTACATGCATCCATTTATGACTTATGATGTAAGTGAGCCAAGAAACAAACCTTCATATTTGCTTTCTTGAAGTAATCCAATGCTCATGATCCTTAGACCCTGGGGTGACTTGCTGAATATCAGTTCCTTTCATTTTCCTAGTTTTATCTCTCCTCACAAGACCAAAAGCAGCATGTCAATATACCATTCACTTTGTAAGAAGGGAGAGACACAAGCAATGTACTAGATCACAGGATGGTGCTTTACTTCATTTACTTCTCTCAGCAGTCTTCTGATTTGGGGCTCAGCCTCATTTACAGATGAGGAGCTGATGCTCAGAGAAGTTAAGTAACTTGATCAAGGTCACATAACAAAGCTATTCGGTTACAGGCCTGTCTGATTTTTTCCTCTGCAGCATGGTGTGCCTGGCTCATTGAAATGCTTTCTCTGAATCACTACTTAACACAGGACTTTAGCTTTTATTGTGGGTTGATAAAGAGCAACTGTGCCAAGAATATTCTATTCATATTGTGTAAAACTGCCATTGAGGATGCTAATGCTTATCAAAAATTGTCTTATGATTTTATCTTAGAAGTTGGTGTCAAAAAAGGGCAGTATTTTTTTTTAAAGGGTAGTTTTTCTGAACAGAATACAAACTGTGCCTATATATGAAGCCAGAAAATAATAATAATAATACTTTCTTTTTTGCCTTTATTTTTAAGAAACTCCAAGAGAAGTGTATTGTTCAATTATATTTTATGGTAAAATTTTTTTTAAAAGAGAGAGAGAGAGGGCACCAGCAGTGGCGAGGGGCAGAGGGAAAGAGACAAGCAGACTCCCCACTGAGCAGGGAGCCCTCAGTTCTCCATCCCAGAACTGGGAGATCCTGATCTGAGCTGAAGAAAGACCCTTAACCGACTGTGCCACCCAGGCACCCCGATAGTAAAATTAATCCCCCCTTTCTCCATATAATTTTGGATCTCCCTTTCTGATATTATTAATGTGCTTTGATATGTTAATAATCCTGTTATACAACTTGAATCTATTAGTAAGTCTTCATAGATCCTTTTTTAAGGAAGAGAAAGGTATAAATTAGGAATAATAAAATAGTTTGACTTTAGTCAAACTTATACGCATAAAAGTAAATTCTAAATTCTAAATTCAGTTTGCATAAGACACTAGATCTAACAAAACGGACTGTTTGTTTGATATTCCAAAGTCTTTGATTCATTTCTAGTTTAGGGAAAGCACAATTAAGAAGTGGTTGGTGAGCTGTGGCCAAATGTGTCATTATCCTGCCTTCTGCTATTAGGTATTTGCTTTGAGCCCTTGTGTGCCAGGCATGGGGACAGCTGCTTTGTATGCATTGTCTAGTCTTTGCAGCAAGCATATCAGTTACTGTTCTTACCTGTTTACAAACAAGAAATCCACCAATCAGAGGAGTCTAGAAACTAGTTCAAGGTCTCACAGCTGATAGGCATGATCTCGATAAAAGACAGAATTTTTAGTATCTGTGTCCTTGCCTATAAAATGGAGATGTATGATCCTGTCTGAATGTTTTTTGCAGGCCTGTAAGTTTAGTTGATATTGTCAACTCTCTATTCTTTCCCGCCCTCATTTTCCCAAAAGTGTCGTAAGGTATGGTGGCCATCAGTTTAATCAGCTCTTCCTGGGTCCTAAAGAGATGGAGAGCCATTTTTTGGTTTTGTGCCATCTCTATTAGTCACCTGAATTTTTGGTCATGTTCATTCTTTGCCTCACAAAATATTTTAAAGCTCATCTCAAATGCAGTTGGTTCTAATGATTATGGTGGTATTTGGGTAAAGTTTTCACAAATACTGAACTAGTGAATACTGAGCTGCTGCCCTCAGGGGAAATAGAAGGTTAGTTTCCTGTGAGCCTCAGATCATATTTTTTCCAACTGATCCATAAATAACCTTGGTTTATATGTTTTTGTTTATAGAAACAGAGTGTTTCTAGATACCTTATGTAATATATATTACTAATTCATTAGTTTTGAACTCACAGCCAATAGCACCATAACTCTTGCTTTCTTGCAGTTACGAGCACTAAACAACGCTTTAGCACCATGCTTGGGGACCATTTCAAACAAAGATAGCAAGAAGAAAAGGCACAAAAATACTAAAAGCATGGTACTAAATAGCCTATGGAAAGGACACTTGTTCACCATATGAGAGCTGAAACAAGAAGGGCAGAGGGAGGGGAAGATGTTAATGACGAAGCACTGCCTTGTTTGACCTCATCTGGGAGCATATATGTTGAGCAATTCATATTTTCCCACTCTGAGCATGTATGCAAATGATTGCTAATGCAGTGTGAGAATTGATTTGGGGTTATAAGTGAATTTTAGGGTTATTAACTCTTTGCTTTTTATAAGCTGAACATTTCTTCTAGGTTTTCATTTGTATATTTTTATTTGTACATTATTTGTATTTTCATTTATATTATAGTTTTTACTTTGTAAATTTTTTTTAAGATTTTTTATTTATTTGACAGACAGAGATCAGCAGGCAGAGAAGCAGGCGAGCGGGGGGGGCAGAGTCAGGCTCCCCACAAAGCGGAGAGCCTGATGCGGGGCTCAATCCCAGGACCCTGAGCCGAAGGCAGAGGCTTTAACCCACTGAGCCACCCAGGTGCCCCTACTTTGTAATTTTTTATGTAATAAAGTTTATATTTTTCTATTCCTTCAAACTTTTGGATTTAACAAAGCTTCTCTACTCTCAGTAGAAGAATTTGCCCTTTTTTCTAGTATTTGTATACTTTTTTTTAACATATAAAGATCTGGTCCTTTGGAATTTATGCTGGTGTTTCTTATTTGGAGTTAGTACAATTTTACATTTTCCCATATAATCTTCTAGTATCTCAAAAAGTTCATCATTTTGCCTTTTAATTTAATATTCTGACTTTATTATATAAATTTCCATATATAATTTGGTCTATTCATGTGTTAATATCAAATGGTTTTATAGTTTTTTATTATGTAGAAGCTTTAGAGTATGTTTTAATGGCTGCTAGGACTAGCAATCCCTCTTCACCCTGTCCCTACTTTGTTGAATTTTTATGTTGTTGTTTTCCAGGATTTTCCTAGCTATTCCTTATTCTCTATGGGAACCTGTCATTTCAAGTTAACTTGCATATCACATAAGAGCTTTTCATTTGGCTCTTTCTTACTTCTTCCCTGCTGTGCGGATATTTCTAATTAAACATTTTAAGTGATCTGTGAAAGAGAAATTTCCCTTCCTGAATCAATGGAATAGATGTAAGTGTGTTCCATTTAAATCAGAGGGGAGAGAGGCAAGATTCTGTTAGGCTCATCTTCTTTAAGGAGTGGTTCAGATTACTTGCACCTCTTTGTTTACTCTGGACTAATAATCAGTGAGACCCCCACCTGTGCCACTGTATCTGCATGTTTGGACAAATATTTTCATCATCATCCTCTCTTACTTTTCTTTTCTTCCACCTCTTGGCTGTAAACTATACTTTCTTAGAATTTCATCCCAGAAATTTGTTGTCATTCGTGGCGGTCCTAAATATTCCCTGAGGGACAAGATAAAATTCCCTACTATCTGGTTAAAAAATGGCTTTAGATGGAATCTCATTGTGCCTCTCTGTCTATCCAAAGCAGACTGACTGATCCAAGAGACTCAGGTGAGAAACCATCCTTAGAACTAAGTGAGTTTGGTTAGGTCGCAAAACGAATATAAAAAACTCCGTTATTTTCATATAGAGGCAGTTTGAAGATATAATGGAAGCAGAAATTCCATCACAATGGCAAATACGTGTGTGTGTGTGTGTGTGTGTGTGTGTGTACACACGCCTGAGAATGAATTTGACAAAACTATAGAACTCAAGGAAAGACAGTACAAAACTACAAAATCCATAAAAAGATCTAAATAAAGATTAAATTTGAATAAATACAAACTATATGGTGCTTATAGTTGGGATAGCCCTGTGCAATCCAGATATACCAGGTGTCCCAGATACCTTGTTTCTTTGATATGTGAATAAAATGGCTCTATTGCATATGTACTGTCAAAAATCTAACAGTTTCTCAGAAACCTCTAAGCATTTCTAGAGATGCCTAAGGGGCTTATATTCCCCTTGATCAATATAAACAACTGTTTCTCTGCTCTCCTGTTACTTAATCATTTATTTATTCATTCATATGTTTACTCACAGTACAATTGAGTGCTTACTATGTCCTAAGTCCTCCACAGATGTCCACTAACCATTACTTAGGACTCCTGTGGCACCTTCCTGTTCCTGGTCACCCTTGTCTTGAGATGTAGTCTCTGTTCTATCATTGCCCAGCTGAGCACCACTAATACAAGACTATTTTGCATAAAATTTTTGCTGAGATTTTGAGGGTACTCATGGTTGGAAAGCATAGTGGGGGAGAATAGGTATAGTGTATAAGTAAAAACAGCATAAAATAAGCAATAAAAAATTTGATACATTTTAAAGTTTATGGGTCATCCTCTCTAAGGAATTTCTCATATTATCTTTTATTCTTAGGTCCCACCTACCTCTTTCTTTTGGAATTGCTCTTTTTCTGTCTCTTGCCATGTCTTGAATAATCTCTGCAGCCTCTGATTTCTGGACTGATTAACCGGTCTTTCCTAGCTTTTCAGAACTGAAGTTTTATTATAGAAAATTATAAAGAGAAAAATTTTAGAGAATTATAAAGAGAAAAAATTTATCTTTTTCTCTACCTCTTCCTCATCTAGATCACGCTTAGGGTGGTAGGTGGGGTTCTACATAGTCATTGAGCTATGGTGCATACACCCCAAAAAAGTGCTTCACACTCTCTGAAAAGAATTCTTCTGATCTTCAGAACTACAGCTTTTAAAACATTATCTTTCTCCTCACCACACTTGGTTTTGAAGAGATCAAGTCTTTAAAGCAAGTGGAAGATAATTGCAACTATAATACCAATGATATTTTTTCTGGAATTTAATAAAATGATAAAGTTAGTTTAGGGGGAAAATATTCAGAGAACAAGATAAATCTTAAAAGAGTAGTAATGGAGGACTAACTTTACCAAGAGCTTAATTTAAACAACACATTGTTATAGTGGGAGAATGAGCAAACAGAGATGTAAAATGTAACACAAAGTCCAGAAACATATCTAAAGTAAATAAAAATATCAAAAGAAAATACAGGCAACTGTTTATGTAATCCTGCACTAAGGAAGGCCTCTCTAACCATGACTGTGTGTGAGTGTGTTTGTTTCTGTTTCTCATTCTTATAAAAAGGGGGAGAAGCATGTTTTACAACATGGACAGGCCTAAGAAACATTATGCTAAGTAAAAGAGCTAGATGCGAACTACACATTTTATATTATTTATGTGAAATATACAGAATGAGCAAATCTATAGTTGTTTAGTGGTTGCCAGGGACTGGGAGGAGGGGAGAAAGGAAATGACTGCTAATAAACATAGGAGTTTTGAGGTTTTGTTTTTCAGTTTTGTTTGTTTTTTGGGTGTTTTTTTTTTGTTGTTGTTTTTTGTTTTTTTTTTTTTTTTTTTTTTTGCTTTTTTAGAGTGATGAAAAATGGTCTGGAATTACCAGACCATTGATGATGGTTACACAACTTGAATATACTAATGACCACTGAATATTATACTTCAAAGGCTGGATTTTATAATGCATGAATTATATCTTAACAAAACCATTTGAAAGATAAATCAGTTTTACTTGAGGTATTATGAGAAAATAACCTAGCATGCCAGTAGAGAGTCATTAAAGTGTTAAGGAAAAGGATATTCAGTGACATTTGTTAAAGATGATGAGGCAGGCTCTATTCAGGATCGGTATGGGGAACAATGCAATGGGATTTTATAGTGGGGGAGAGGGATTGGGCTCAACTCCAAATACGGCTTGGGCAGGTGGCCAGTTATAGCCAAGGATTGGGGGGGGAGGGCGGTCAGTGGATAGAAAATTACTAAGAGGAAACATCACGGGTAAATGGTTCTGGCTTAAGTAATCTAGTAAGATTCTTGCTAAAGACAGGCCAGGGTAATTACCACCTAGTGTCTGATGGAGGATAAGGAACCTGATCAGATATTGAGAGTAGAGGGTTCTGGTCAAACTGATTAGCAATTTGCTAATCTAGTTCTTACTAAAAACTAGGCTTTATAAGGAAGTTCATGAATGGACTTAGGAGAAGGTTCAGGAACCTTAGTAAAGAATCTATGTCCAAAAAAAAAAAGGAATCTTTGTCAAATGTGAACTAAAAATTTTAAAAAGACAAATAATTAATAAACTTATAAAATGCAAACTAAAGCAATGAGATGAAATATTTGCTATGTACTAGGAAAGATATGAAGAAATTATCAATTTCCAACATTGGGTAGATTGTAGTCAAATAGCCTCATATACTGGTACTGATGAAGGGTAGTTTGGCAGTATATTTCAAAAGCCTTAAATAGGGTCCTTGTAATTCCATTTCTAAGAATTAACCTTAAGGAAATACTGTGTGCCATTTAAAATAAAGTAGTAAAGTAATAGTAACACAAGAAGATTTTTCTGCTAGGAAGAAAAATTAGAATGTACAATAAAGAGGGCACCTGGTTGGCTCAGTAATTAGAGTATATGACTCTTGATCTCAGGGTGGTGAGTTCAAGTCCCACATTGAGCATAGAGCCTACTTAAAAACAAAAAATATAATAGATAAAATGAGACAGACCAATCGAAATGCACATTGAAAGGCTGCAGAGATAGGTAATTTGTACTTTCTTATATATTATCTCTATTTCTTTTAGCTGTATTTTCCAAATACTCTGAACTGGATTATCCTTTATAACCAGAAAATAATGGAAAAGTTATTTAACATGATACAGCTTCAAGTGTGGTTAACCTTTTTGGGCTATTTTGTTTGGTTGAACACCATAACGGAAATAAGATTAGGAATTTTTTTTTGTTTCTCCTGTTTAAAAGCTAGAGAGTCAGGGAGTGTTAACTGGAAGTCCTCAAAATTTCCTAAGTCAGACTCTCACTATCTAGTTGCCCATGAATTTCCTTTAGTATATGTATAGTTTTCAGGTTTTAACCAATTGATGAATGGTATTTATGTAACAGACTGTTGTAAATTAGAGATCAGTATATCCATTCCAAGGATTTTCCTTTTCAAAGCCAGGGATTTTAGGCTTTACAAACAGGATCATGTTGAGTGTTATTCTTTCTGATTGTTGAATTGAATTATGTTCACCAGATGTAACAATTTTCTTTTCCCAATTTCCTAGACAGAATCATGAATAAACTGGAGGACAAGCAGGACCAGATGATACCATGAAGAGAAGTTTACAGGCCCTCTATTGCCAACTATTAAGTAAGTTGATATCACTTTTCTTTTAGAATATAATCTATTAATTGTCCAGTGCCAGAAACTTAAATGTTTTCTGGAAGAAGACCAGGTTTTGCTCAATAGAAAATTTTCCCTCTCTGCTTCATCTAGATACTTAAAGTATCAAGCATTAAGTCATTTTATTGCTTTAGGCATCAGTTGTAATGTAGACTGTTATAATAATCCTAAATTGGCAGGTTAAGAATAGTTAATTCAAGGATGAGTGTCAAAAGCACTATTGCTCCTGGTTTGTGGCAGATTAAAATGTTACAGTATGAGCTTCTATAGCTTCCTTATGGAGAAAGAATGATAGATGGTGTTTTCTGGATTTTGTCACATAGAAGCTGTTACCATTCAGTGACTGTACAGCCTTTGGCTTGGAGTATTTTGCTTAATTATGTGTGTTCTTAAATAATGAATGTAAAAATGTGATTTCTTTTGGTTTAATGGTAGAATGAAAAATATTTATGACTTCATGCATGTTGCTCATGTGTTTTGGGGGTTATGCCACAAATCTCCAGTATAACCTTTGGGATTGCAATTGTTACTGAATGAACATCAAAACCAGTACCAGTTGGTGGGTTTAATGTTCAGGTTGACTTACTTGGGACAAAGACATTGCCAACATCAAGTTAAACCAAAGCCACTGAGTTGGAAAAATTTCAGGAAAAACTTAGAGTTCATTCTGTTTGTCTGGTTCTTGCTGAAGTATATAGAAGATCTATCTTTCCTAGACTGGATGGTTCCTTTTTAACTTTTGCCAAGAAAATAACATAAGAGATTGAGATTCAAATCATCAGTTCCCCCTTAAAATTTATTTGTTCAGATTATGTTGCACCCCCAGTGCAAAGCAGTTTATGTATAGAAGGCATTCTGGTTAAGTGTTTTAATTAGCTTATTTCTGCCACTGAATTCTAATCCCTGAAACACAGATCATATCACCCTGTTTTCAGCCTGGTGAAATGTCACCACATTATATAGACTCTCTCATGTTCTTTTCTCCATGCATCCTATAAAACTGTGGGTTTGTTGCCCTTTTTTTTAATGGTAAACTTGTTTGTTAGGAAAAAGGTTTTATAGATTAAAGAAGCAATGTCATTACTGAATAATTAAGTCTGCCTTGATGGGAGAGTGGATATTTGAAGGTTAAATCGGATTACACACACACACACACACACACACACCCCACCACCCCACCCACCCCCCTACCCAAGAAGGGGAAGCAGGCTTTGCAGGAGGAAGAAACAGGAAATGAAAGAGAGTTTAGTAGATTAGGAAAGAAGCAAAATGTTTGTTGAGTACACCTATGCTGATTGTATGCCCCAAACTTTGTGTAATGTTACAAGTTTATAAGATTTGAAAGGCTTTGGTTAAGTATTCCATGAGTCAGAGATCAAGTCTTATGCTAATGAGGCCCATCCTCCCAAGTGGAGCCTGTGTGAAAACTGAAGGGGTTTTGCTCAAACATTAACTGGATATCTATATAAATCACTGTCATAACAGTTTCATTGTTTGCAGCCTTGCCTGGAAAGCAAGCAGCCCAGCATAGGTATTCCAACTAGTTAGGAGGTAGGTGGTGGTGCCTCTTAAACCACCCTGGTTATTAGGTAGCTGGCTGTGGGAGTCCAGATTTGTAGAGCTGGGATGGTCAAGCACTGGGGCTGTAGGTCAATTAGTCTCACTTCAGGGAGTCTTTTTCACAATTTCCTAGAGATGAGGGGTCATTATGTATAGCACTTTTTTCTCAACAGGATTTGGTATTTAATAAAACCCAAGCTAACTTAAACTCTGGCACACATAGGCACTCAATAGCTGGTCTATGTCATTCCTCAGCCACTTACTAAGTTACACTTGGATTAAAGCTGTCCACAAATAATATGTTTGTTTATTTGTTTGTTTGTTTTTCCAGTGTCTGAAACAGACTTGAGAACTACAGGGTCAATATAAACTTACTATGTTACTTTATTTAACCCAGCGAATTGAAGCTCTTAATTTGAGGGAAAATCCTGGTAGAGTGTTCTGGTTATATTTTGTTGCATAATAAACAACCCCCAAATTTTGTAGCTTGAAGCAATAGCAATACTTATGTTGCTCAAGCACCTGCCATTTGTTTAGGGGTTGGTAGAGACTCCACAGTGTCTGGGATCTGGGCTGGAGGCTGGACCAGCTTAGGGCCCACCTAACGTCTTTTTTCCCTGAGGTCTTTTCATGTGACAAAGTGGGGCTTCTTCACAGCATAGTGGCTTCAGAGTAGTCAGACTTCTTACATGACAGCTCATAGCTATAAGGCAGGGCAAAACCTACAAGGCTTGTTATGAATTAGGCTGGGAAACCCAAGAGCAATACTTCAGTCATACTGTATTGGCCAAAGGAGTCACTAAGTCCATCTCTCATGGAGGGAAGAGTTATTGGACTCCAACTCTCAAAGGGAAAAACAGTAAGAATTTTTAGTCCTCTTTAGTCTACTATTGAATTTGTTTAGAAAAAAATGAAAAAGCAATTACTAATGAACATGAATGAGTTTGTGAGTTGTCTTTGTCATCAGAGTCTGCTCACACTTGAGTGCCAAATGAGTTCCCAGACATCTGCTTATCAGCCTCCCTATATCATCTCATTCATTCTAAAGGCAAATGCTTCAAGATGAAGTGTTACTCAAGATGAGTAAGTTAAGAACTGGCCCATGGTGACAAGAAAGTGAGTGATGGAATTGGAATTCATACCCAGGTTTCTCTGACCTCTTTGTTCATGCCCTTTTTTTTTCCATCAGGCCTGGTGCCTCCACCACACACACAAAAGAGAAGTGGCTCTTCTGCTGTCCCTGTGGCTAGTTAGGGGTGGTTCTAACCCCTGATTGATAATGCTTGCATCGTATTAGTGATGTCAGATGGAGCTTAAAAAAAGAAAGAAAAGAAAAAAAGAAAGAAAATCCAGGCTATCTCTGGGTTACTGCATCATAATCAATAGTCACTGGAGCTATTTGTGTCTGATAGGGGCCAAGGGATGCAGTCCTTGGTAGGCAGGGAAATTAAGGTCTTATTTTACTTTTGTAACAACTGACTGTGTCTAATTTGTTTTATTTCTTGGGCTCTATTTCACAGTACAGTCCTGAGTGTTTCATCCTGCCAGTTTTAGCCCTTTGGGAAAGTTTAACATATTTTATATGATACTTTGGAACACCTGAGAATTTGAGGATGAGGATGGTAATGAGAATCTTCACAGTTCTTTAAAAAAAAAACAAATAATGCATTCATTTTTCTTTTTTATGTCATAAGGTAGGTGTGAAGCTAGTGCTAAGAATATCTGGGTTTTTGAGCTGCAGACCTGCGTTCAAATTCTAGCCCACTTAATAGGTGGCTTATATTAAATAAATTACTTTACCTCCATGGACCTCATATGTAAAATGGGATATGACCACCCTCTATGTAAGATAGTGTTGCGTGAGATAACACAGCACATAGAAGACCTGCAATAAATGCCAGTTTTCTTATTAGGCCTTCTGTCTAGAAGAGAGGGATACAACCTAACCAGGAGCTCGGCTGTAACATTTACATGGAACTTTCTGGTTCACAAAACATTTTCATAGAATTTGATCCTCAGAATACCTCAGAATATCAAAACAAATGGGACATTAATTTTCATTAATCCCATTCTGCAGAGAAGGAGTTGACATAATCAAGACTGCTTTTCTCAAGCCATATCACTTTTTATTAATTAAAAGAAGTAATAATGGAAAGAAGGATCATCACAAACCTTAAAGAACATGGCACTATGGGGAGGCACTGAGTCCCGAGTTAGCCAATCTGATCTCTTCCTAGGTGCTATGTACCATGCTACTTTATTGTTAAGAAGACTAAAATAATTATGGGTTTATGTAAGTAAATTTTTATATACCAATATCTATTCAAAGTTATTTGGATACTCAGAATTAAGGAGTGATTTAGTTAGTTAAGTGTTGCTTTATACTCAGCCATTTATATTTCTTATATCATGCTCTGTATTATTGTTAATGCATCTTGCTTGCTGCTGCATACTCTGCATATAGTGGACTAACTTAAGTTTGGTCATGTGTCTGTCTTCATGGGTTGTTTCTCCTGATAAATGAGAAGAAATTTTTCCCTGAGAGTGAGGAGGGAGAATTGATGTAAATCATAAATTCAGGTCAGTGTAGGTCCAAACCAGTATTGACTCCAAAAACTTAGGCTCTTCTAGATGTTCCAGGCAATCATAAACATATTGCATTATGAATGCACATGAAATGAAGGATCTTCATCTCCCCCACTGCCTTTCAAGGTGTCTTTCCTTGCCTTTTACACTGCTTGTTCATAACCTCCCCAGAGAGTAACAGTGTGGCAGCCATGATTAAGGGCTTAGATTCTGCATGGACTGCTTGGGTCCAAATCCTGGCTTACCACAAATTCTTTTCCAAATGATTTTCACCCCTCCTTACAAAGTATAGCAGTTGAGTGTGCCTTCACTGCCAATAGCTATTAGATTGTCCACAACCCTTTGCAAATCTGTCACTCTTGAGGCTACTAAAGACTTTGCTCTTGAGGAAATAAAAGATCATGTCCTATTTAGTAGCAAAGAGCAATTTATCAGTCTGCTGTTTCTCTCATGCTCCCACCAGTGGCTATAATAATGGTAATGACACATTTGGTCTTCAGTCAGCATTATGGAAATGGAGGAATCCATTTCATCAGAACTGCTGTTCAGTATTTTAGGCTGGATTATTCTGATTGGCTTTCATCAGTGTTTCTCAAACCTGACTTTTGACTAAAATCACCTGGAAAACTTTTAACAAATTCCCTTTCTCAAACCCTACCCTATATCAATTAAATCAGAATCTTTAGGGGAAGGAGTGAGGAGTGTTGTGACTGGGCATTAGATGATTCTAATAAGCAGCCAGAGTTGAGAATCACTGGCTTAGATTAATAATTTTAAACTTAGTCATGCAGCAGCATCACCTGAAGACTTGTTTAAACAGATTGCTTGGCCCCACCCCCAGAGTTTCTGCTTTAGTAGATGTGGGGTAGGGTCAGTAATTTGCATTTCTAAATTTCCAGTGATACCAAAGCTTTGGTCCTGGGACCACACTTTGAAAATCACTTTCTTAGACTTACGAAAGGCTATCTTGGAGCAGGAAGAAGCTTTCAGCTTCTCTGTTATCACTTGAGCTGCATAGTGGTAAAATGGATCTTGGAACAAAACCAGAGTGAGTTAGGAAGGAAGAGCAAAAGAGATCTTAGGGAATGAGCAGAAGCACAGTGTTGTAAAATTAGAAAGTGTTAGAATTTGAGTTTTTGTGTTACTCTTTAGGATACACTGGAAGTTAGTTTTTACTCTGTTTAAGCAATAACAAAGGCACGAAGAGTGGACTAGCTAGGATTAGAAATAAAGCAAAGGGAAAACACAAGAGGGGCCCTTGGCTCTATTTACTACAGTGGGTCCATTTTGGAACTTGATTTTATAAGACTATTTCTTCCCTGCTTCATGCTGGATAATTCTTTTGCAAATCAAGAAAAAAAATTGCAAATGTTCTCTAGGGAGAACTGGTTTCTTTGGTTCTGAAGGAAACATCATTCACACAGAAAAATTGAGGAAGTAACAATTTCAAATGTGACATTAACCCAGGAAGTTAGGCATACTGGGTCTTTAAAGGTGTCATGCTGACTTAATGTCTTTTATATTTCAAGTTGTGATTTTTAAATTTCTATAAGACAACAAACTCTCTTATGCAGATTAAACAAACCTTAATAAGAACTTCTCATTGGAAGTAATTCTAGTGAAGGCTGAGAAATAAAATATTTTAAAGAAACAATTTTATGACTTTTGAACACTTTATTTTTTTTCCAAGTACTTTCTATTACATGGTTGGCAGGAATGTAGATGAGGGAAGTCATGCTCACACTTAGGACAACAGTTGCCTTATGCGAATTTAAATGTTAACTCTTCATGAGTAAGTTCAGTTTTCTGTATGAAAACACTTTTGCTAAAAGATATGGTGGGAGAGAGCACAGAATTTGGATTTAAAGGCTGTACTTTGAGCTCTCACTTCTCTTACTAATTATGGGACTTTGCATAGAGTACTTAACCTTCCAGAGCCACTTCATTTTCCTTAGCTACAGTACACAGATGATGAGTATAATAATATCTACCCTGATGATTATTGGGAGAACTAAATGAGAAGGGTTTAAAAATATTTCATAAGGAATTCTAAACGTTGGTTACCATGTTAGTACTGTCCTTAAATAACTTCTCTTGTTGATATATTGCACTGTTGTTTAGCTGTTTAAAAATTTTTAAAAAGAAATGTGAAAGACAGTCTAGCATGTCCTCACCCAGATTCCAACTCAGTGGAATTTTCATTAATGCATGTAAGCCTCATTAGTGGGAACTGTTTTAACAGGAGATTTTCTAACTTATCAGGATCTGGCAAAATTCTGGAAGATTGTTCTGAATAAGAGAAATTTGAGCAGAATTTTATAAATGAAGAAAGGAGACTTTTTTCCAGCAATTTCATGTTTGCGTTTTAGAAAATCTAATCCGAAATTTTTCTGAAATGTGTAATCATTGCCTTTACAAATTTGATGGACACTTAGAGACTCTCGGGCTAGAATCCAAGAAGCTCCCAAAACCTAAGACACATTGCCTTTGCAGTGCTATCTGTCATATTTCCCCCTCCTGTTCTCTCTCCACTTGCTTTTCTTTGAGTAATTTCCATCACCAGACAGACTCGTTGTTCTCTTTGCTTTTCTCCCACAGAAGTTTTTGAGCCTTTCTTCTCAAGAGGAGAAATCCTTTATCTGGGCAGGCATCCTAACAGCTCCTCCCAAAGTAAGTCCTTGCCTTTGCTCTGACAGTACCACAGCACCATTCAGGGTACCCTGTGAACTGTGGCCGGTCTCACTACTCATTTGCTTCCTGAGCATCTTCATCAGTTTTCCCATCTATGAAACTATGACTGCCATAACAAGTTACCACTAATTTGGTGGCTTAAAACAACAGATTTTTTTTTCTCTGAGTTCTGGAGGCCAGAAGTTAGAGATCAAGGTGTCAGCAGAGCAGTACTTTCTCCAAAGGCTCCAAGGGAGAACACTTCCTTGACTCTTCCATTCTGATGGCTCCAAGATGTTCTTTGGTTTGTGAATGGATCACTCCAAACTCTGCTTCTGTCTTCACATGGCCTTCCCCTCTTCCTTATGTCTCTTAAAAGAACACTTCAGGGCACATCTGGATAATCCAGCATGATCTCTTCTCAAGATCCTTGACTTAATTATATCTGCAATGACCCTTTTTTTTCCAAATAAGGTCATATTCACAGGCTTCAGGGTTATGATATAGGCATAACTTTTGAGAGACCATCATTCAACAGACTCTATCATAGTATTGCTGTTCTTCATAGAGTTGTTAATTTAAGTACGTGGAGCACTTCACACATTGCCCAGTTCAAAATAGGTACTCAGTAGGTTGTGATTGTGGGTCCAGGAGTGAGTATGATATGAAAAAATGAACTATTCCATTTATATAGCTTTTTGGAGCAGTTTTATCATAACATGAGGGCAAGAGAGAACTGTAGTTTGTAGTAAAGGGCTAAATGTTTAAAACACACACACACACACACACACATACACGAGTGGTTTGAGCTGGTATAAAAGCTCCCAGGACAGTTTTGCATGGACCAAGTACTGTAGGGTTGTGAGCTTCAGAGGACATGAGGTACACATTGATGGTAAGCCCTCAGGGCAAGATTCCCATGTTCATTATGTAGTTGCTGCACAGGGTATGCTTCTGACCTTGCCAGTGACTGCTAGTGCCGGGTGCATAATTATACTGTGTTTGATGAGAAGAGGCAAGAATGAGATTCCTGTGTCCTGTCTTCAGTGAGTCTGTTTAACACTGAGTGTAAGTGCTTTAATGATTTCCCTGAGATGTTCTCTCAAGTCAAACAACTGTCTCCCCGCAGGACAAAGCTCAGGCTATGTGCAAGCTGCTGTGAGGCTTACTAATTATAGGAGGACATTGGAGAGAGTACCAGAGCCCTCTGAGATTTAAAAAAAATGCTACAGTTTACTTAGAAATTCCTTGGTTGGATGAAGAAATGAGAATGTACTCACTTTCCCCTAAAGAGAGAAAAAAGGGTCCAGGAGTGACCTAGATAAAGGACCATGACCTGAGTACCTGCTAGGTCATCCCTGATTTCCCAGGTTGCTGCAAAAGATGAATAAAAATAGGGAACATTGAAGCTCCAGAGTGGGTGCTTCGTGTACGGTGGTAATTATTAAGATTCCAACTCTGGCCTGGAGGCATGGACAGCACCCCAAGGTTGGCAAATGGCAGCTTAAAAGGAAGTTTGAGTAGCTGGACAGCTTTCTTGCCTGAACACATGGGGTCACATCTAAGTAGCTCACAATGGCATAAGAAATGAGGCTCAGACAAATGCAATCACATTATTTCATTGATTATTATTATTTTAACCTGTAGTAAATACAAAAACAATTGAGCTAAAAAATAAATCTTAAATCTTATTTAAATAGCTTAGCTATAAAAATTCCATAGGGGGAAAAATGTCCCATATTTCATTCAAAAAGTTTATCTGATACTGCCAGGACATTCATTTATCTTTTGGTAAGTGTCTTGGATTGGGGTTCCTTAGAGGCAGATCTTGAGCCCTTAGACAAAGAGTTCTTAGACAAGGAGTTTACCCTTTGATCCTATATGAGAATGAGTTGGGTAAATATCAAATTTTCATATTCTTTAAAATAAAAAAAAAAAAACAAGGGGAAGAGGAAGGGAAGGCATCATATAAGCAATTGTTAAATCATGAAAGGGATTAGAGGTCAGGATATTTCCATTTGCTTCCTTTATTTCCATTTTCCAAGACAGGTTTTTTTTTTTTAATTTTTTTAATAAACATATAATGTATTATTAGCCCCAGGGGTACAGGTCTGTGAATCGCCAGGTTTACACACTTGACAGCACTCACCATAGCACATATCCTCCCCAATGTCCATAACCCCACTACCCTCTCCCTAACCCCCTACCCCCTGCAGCCCTCAGTTTGTTTTGTGAGATTAAGAGTCTCTTATAGTTTGCAAGACAGGTTTTTTATTCTTTAAAATATATGGAAAGGTGCACTTGAGTGCCTCTGTTGGTGAAGCGTCTGTGTTTGGCTCAGGTCATGATCCCGAGAACATCAGGCTCGCTGCCAAACAGGGAGTGTGCTTCTCCCTCTCCTCTGGCCTCTCCCTTTACTTCTCCACCCTGCTTGTGCTCTCTCTCACTCTCCCTCTCAAATAAATAAATCTTTTTTAAGAAATAGGTTATATGGAAAAATCATAAAATCATGTTTTGAGAATCGAAAGCAAGTTCCTTTAGTAATTGCTACTCCATTTAACAGATGAAGAAACTAATGCTATCTTTTTTTAATATTTTTAAAATTATTTTTATTAACATATATTATTTGCCTTAGGGGTTATTAAGAGGATAAATTGTCCAAGATGTGAGGGCAGAGGCTTTTAACATGACTTCACAGATTCCTGGTGCAGTGCTCATTCTAGGATCTCCTTTCTTCACCACCTTCCACACTCTGTACTCTAGTCATCCTGATTTTCTTTTCCTGCCTCAAGTATTTCAACTTATTTCTTGCTCGGGGCCTTTAATGGTCCATTTCCCCTCCCCTGTCATGACCAGCTCCTTGCTGTTCAGAATTCCTCCCAACAGCTTCCTCATAACCTGGCTCTCTCCATTATATTATCCTAGTTTAAGTTCTGCATAGCAATGGAGTTGGCTGATGAGGTTTTTGACGCCTTATTTTTTATTGTTTACATCTCTATTTGGAATGTCTGCTAAGAGCCAACACACTGTATTCCCAGCGTAGAACAGTGCCCAGCACATGGAAGACCCCCAGCAAACATGGCATTAAAATAGAATAGACTGGACAGAGAGGAACAATGAGTAGGTTTTGTGGGTGATTTATATTGTCAAATGAGATTCCACGTACAGAGGATTGAAATTGTGGTCTAGATCAGCACTGTTACATAGACCTAGAATACAAGCCACAATTTTAGAGTTTCTAGTAGGTTTTTCCAAAAGTAAAACTGGTAAAATTAATTCTAATAATATACTTTATTTAACCCAATATACCCAAAACATTTTCATTTTAACATGTCAATATAAAAAATTATTAATGAAGTATTTGCTTCTTTTTTTTTTATACCAGATGTTTTTTGAAAGGTCTTTTTGCATCTGTAAAATTTACACTTACAGCACATCTCAATTTGGATACTGCATTTTGTCAGAAGTACTTGATTTGCATTTATATATCATAAAATTTATACTTAAAAATTAGATTCACATACATAAAATTTTTGTAATAACTTGTCAGTTTTTACATTTAAATTGGTTAAAATTAAATTTTAAAATTCAGTTCTTCAGTTACACTAGCCAACATTTAAAGTGCTCAATGCCACAAATGCTAGTAGCTGCAAAGGTCTTTATCTATTGTATCAAACTACTAGTTTTGAAGTTGCTTTGCCCTTCCTGCCCTGCATCAGCCCTGTGGTACAGAGCCTGGGATGTGGGGCCCCCTTAGGCAGAACATCAGGGCCTTGTGCCCATATGGCACTGGGGACTACCTCTAGACCACCAATTTCTTGACCCATGTTAAGAAACAGAACTTGCTAACTCCTTTTAAGACTTTGAAAATAAAGTTGACAGTAAAGTTGTTTTATTCTGATTTGTTCCAGAAGCGCAGAATCAGGGGATTCTCCCAGTGTCCACAGAGCATGTATAGTCCAGGGTTGAGCAGAGCACAGTGCACTTATGTGTACCTCTCTCAAAGCACAAAGAGAATCATATAGAGCAGAGGATGTGACTCCAGAGCAGCCCAAACTAGGTAGCTGCCATTAAGTGAGCTGCATGTTGCACCTATACCCCATGGAGACATTGAAAGTGTTTCTGTACAGGAAAGCTCCCCACCGCCTCATTTTCTGCAAGGCCTTGAAATAAGGAGTGTCACTCCTTAGAATAGTGTTTTGAGATTCCCTACCCCTTCTGTGTGCCATCACATTCTGACCTCTGCTTCAGTCCTAGCCCAGCAGCACTGCATCTTCCTTATTTACAAGGAAGTTTAATGATGCAGTAGAGATGTTATTTCTCACAGTCTTCCTGTATTTATCTAGGAGGCCTGGATATTGTACTATGAACTGATTCCAGCAACAACCCCAAAGGAAACTACTTCATGGTGTATGGATCTCTTGGGAGAAGAACAAGGGTCAGTGTTATACACTGAAACATCAGATGTTACAGCCTATGGTCATGGCTCTAAGTTAATTACCAAATGACGGGTTTTCCCTGCTAAGAACGTTAGCAGAGTAACTCTAATTGAGATATCCAGGGTGCAGATTTCCAGATAGCCAGGGTACTTGATGAGTAGACAAAAAGCTAAAGTTTGTCGTGGAGAAAATAATCTTAAATCCTCAAATCACAGTTTGCTGGTTGAAATCTTCCCAAATGAATAAGCTATCATGAGAGGAATTCTTAGGATACTTTCCTACTTCCCTTATGTACAACCCCTGGGTGGCACTAGACCATCTGGTACCCTTCTGTTTTCATTTTCTTTTGAGTCATTTTTATAAAGAACCTACTATATGCCAGGAATTCTACTAGGCACAGGAAATGAAAGGACATGAACCCTTCCCTCCAAGAGTTCCCAAGCAAGTAGAGAGAGAGAGAGGCTTCACATAGAAGCTAGAGTACAAATGTGATTAATATCTTTTATCAGACAGAATGTCTGCTACGTGTATGGATCTGTGGAAAATTCTGGGGATACAGAGATATGAGACATAATCCCTACTCTCCAGAAGCTTATAGTATAATCAAGACAATACAGAAGATGTAAAGAAGATAGTGCGTTATAAGATATAGTAAGAAGCCACAGGTCAAGCCATATTCTTAAATCCAACTTCACTAGTAATAAAGATGACTTTTGATCTAACTTCTGACTCCTCTGTGTATGTTTTAATTGGTTGCAGACACAGAGAGAAACAGTGATTAGTACTCATAACCAGCACTAGAATCAAAGGAGATGATGAAAACAAGGCTTTTATACTTCATAAAGTGTTTTCCTATCCCAAATGCCTTTCATCATCCTGGCAACCCTATTAATAGACTTCATTTTTGTTGCTATGTTGCCATTAAAGGAATGGAAGCCCAAAGAACCCAAGTTTTGTGTTCAAGATCCTACGAGGAATTTGGACCCAGCTCTAATTATCTCCAAGTTCATATCTTTTCTAAAATGCCACAGGCTCCCATATTTTACCTAAGTCACAGTCCTTGCAATGGGAAAACTGTCAGACCCACTGAGGGTAGTTGTTCCATCTGAGTGTATGTTTCTTCTTGGAGTTTTTCAACTTTAGTCAGTGAACTCCAGCCTTTCCTTTGCAGTATACCCCATTTTGTTTTAGCAGGTTTGGTGGTTGGGTGTTTTTGTTTTTGTTTTTGTTTGTCCACCAACACCCATTTCTGAGTCTGCTTAAAGAATAAAAGTTTTGGCTCCCAAATCAGATATTGGTTGGGAAACATTGGTGTAAAGAAATGTTGCAACCTATTGAAGCAATGAGCCATTCCTTTTATAAGCTGATGAATCTGTAGTTCATTTAGCCTCATTATTTCTTAGTTAGAAAGCTCTGGTTGTGCCATCCTTATGGCTTTATTTTTAGAAGTCTTAGATTATTATAGCAACTGTTAACAAGGATGGGAAAAGAAATCTGGCTCCCAGTATACATCCCGCTTGCTTCTTAATTTAAATTTGCCATTATCTACCCCTCAGAGGATGTTGCATCAACCCCTGCTACTGATTGAAAGCTATTACCATCACATGATTGCTGACGGGGCTGTCAGATGATAGAGGTGTTTCAGGATGCTGACAGTTCTCCTCCTCATCCATTTGTTTATTCTGGGTACCAGCTGAATGTGCAAGAGTAGATAGAGGTGGAAAAGACCATAGGAAGCATGGATAACTATGACATCTCTTTCACAGTGCCAAATGAAACATTAACGGTTTTTGTTGAGTCTGATGCTCTAGTCATAGCACTTATGTCTTTTTTTTTTTTTTTTTTTTTTTTTTTTTTTTTTTATTTTTTATAAACATATATTTTTTATATACATATATTTTTATCCCCAGGTCTGTGAATCACCAGGTTTACACACTTCACAGCACTCACCAAATCACATACCCTCCCCAATGTCCATAATCCCACCCCCTTCTCCCCAACCCCCTCCCCCCGGCAACCCTCAGTTTGTTTTGTGAGATTAAGAGTCACTTATGGTTTGTCTCCCTCCCAATCCCATCTTGTTTCATTTAATCTTCTACCCACTTAAGCCTCCATGTTGCATCACCACTTCCTCATATCAGGGAGATCATATGATAGTTGTCTTTCTCTGCTTGACTTATTTCGCTAAGCATGATACGCTCTAGTTCCATCCATGTTGTTGCAAATGGCAAGATTTCATTTCTTTTGATGGCTGCATAGTATTCCATTGTGTATATATACCACATCTTCTTGATCCATTCATCTGTTGATGGACATCTAGGTTCTTTCCATAGTTTGGCTATTGTGGACATTGCTGCTATAAACATTCGGGTGCATGTGTCCCTTTGGATCACTACATTTGTATCTTTAGGGTAAATACCCAATAGTGCAATTGCTGGGTCATAGGGCAGTTCTATTTTCAACATTTTGAGGAACCTCCATGCTGTTTTCCAGAGTGGCTGCACCAGCTTGCATTCCCACCAACAGTGTAGGAGGGTTCCCCTTTCTCCGCATCCTCGCCAGCATCTGTCATTTCCTGACTTGTTGATTTTAGCCATTCTGACTGGTGTGAGGTGATATCTCATTGTGGTTTTGATTTGTATTTCCCTGATGCCAAGTGATATGGAGCACTTTTTCATGTGTCTGTTGGCCATCTGGATGTCTTCTTTGCAGAAATGTCTGTTCATGTCTTCTGCCCATTTCTTGATTGGATTATTTGTTCTTTGGGTGTTGAGTTTGCTAAGTTCTTTATAGATTCTGGACACTAGTCCTTTATCTGATATGTCGTTTGCAAATATCTTCTCCCATTCTGTCAGTTGTCTTTTGATTTTGTTAACTGTTTCCTTTGCTGTGCAAAAGCTTTTGATCTTGATGAAATCCCAGTAGTTCATTTTTTCCCTTGCTTCCCTTGCCTTTTGCGTTGTTCCTAGGAAGATGTTGCTGCGGCAGAGGTCGAAGAGGTTGCTGCCCGTGTTCTCCTCAAGGATTTTGATGGATTCCTTTCGTACATTGAGGTCCTTCATCCATTTTGAGTCTATTTTTGTGTGTGGTGTAAGGAAATGGTCCAATTTCATTTTTCTGCATGTGGCTGTCCAATTTTCCCAGCACCATTTATTGAAAAGGCTGTCTTTTTTCCATTGGACATTCTTTCCTGCTTTGTCGAAGATTAGTTGACCATAGAGTTGAGGGTCTATTTCTGGGCTCTCTATTCTGTTCCATTGATCTATGTGTCTGTTTTTGTGCCAGTACCATGCTGTCTTGATGATGACAGCTTTGTAATAGAGCTTGAAGTCCGGAATTGTGATGCCACCAACGTTGGCTTTCTTTTTCAATATCCCTTTGGCTATTCGAGGTCTTTTCTGGTTCCATATAAATTTTAGAATTATTTGTTCCATTTCTTTGAAAAAGATGGATGGTACTTTGATAGGAATTGCATTAAATGTGTAGATTGCTTTAGGTAGCATAGACATTTTCACAATATTTATTCTTCCAATCCAGGAGCATGGAACATTTTTCCATTTCTTTGTGTCTTCCTCAATTTCTTTCATGAGTACTTTATAGTTTTCTGGGTATAGATTCTGTGTCTCTTTGGTTAGGTTTATTCCTAGGTATCTTATGGTTTTGGATGCAATTGTAAATGGGATTGACTCCTTAATATCTCTTTCTTCTGTCTTGCTGTTGGTGTAGAGAAATGCAACTGATTTCTGTGCATTGATTTTATATCCTGACACTTTACTGAATTCCTGTATAAGTTCTAGCAGTTTTGGAGTGGAGTCTTTTGGGTTTTCCACATATAGTATCATATCATCTGCGAAGAGTGATAATTTGACTTCTTCTTTGCCGATTTGGATGCCTTTAATTTCCTTTTGTTGTCTGATTGCTGAGGCTAGGACCTCTAGTACGATGTTGAATAGCAGTGGTGATAATGGACATCCCTGCCGTGTTCCTGACCTTAGCGGAAAAGCTTTCAGTTTTTCTCCATTGAGAATGATATTTGCGGTGGGTTTTTCATAGATGGCTTTGATGATATTGAGGTATGTGCCCTCTATCCCTACACTTTGAAGAGTTTTGATCAGGAAGGGATGTTGTACTTTGTCAAATGCTTTTTCAGCATCTATTGAGAGTATCATATGGTTCTTGTTCTTACTTTTATTGATGTGTTGTATCACATTGACTGATTTGCGGATGTTGAACCAACCTTGCAGCCCTGGAATAAATCCCACTTGGTCGTGGTGAATAATCTTTTTAATGTACTGTTGAATCCGATTGGCTAGTATTTTGTTGAGTATTTTCGCATCTGTGTTCATCAAGGATATCGGTCTATAGCTCTCTTTTTTGGTGGGATCCTTGTCTGGTTTTGGGATCAAGGTGATGCTGGCCTCATAAAATGAGTTTGGAAGTTTTCCTTCCATTTCTATTTTTTGGAACAGTTTCAGGAGAATAGGAATTAGTTCTTCTTTAAATGTTTGGTAGAATTCCCCCGGGAAGCCGTCTGGCCCTGGGCTTTTGTTTGTTTGGAGATTTTTAATGACTGTTTCAATCTCCTTACTGGTTATGGGTCTGTTCAGGCTTTCTATTTCTTCATGGTTCAGTTGTGGTAGTTTATATGTTTCTAGGAATGCATCCATTTCTTCCAGATTGTCAAATTTATTGCCGTAGAGTTGCTCATAGTATGTTCTTATAATAGTTTGTATTTCCTTGGTGTTAGTTGTGATCTCTCCTCTTTCATTCATGATTTTATTTATTTGGGTCCTTTCTCTTTTCTTTTTGATAAGTCGGGCCAGGGGTTTATCAATTTTATTAATTCTTTCAAAGAACCAGCTCCTAGTTTCGTTGATTTGTTCTATTGTTTTTTTGGTTTCTATTTCATTGATTTCTGCTCTGATCTTTATGATTTCTCTTCTCCTGCTGGGCTTAGGGTTTCTTTCTTGTTCCTTCTCCAGCTCCTTTAGGTGTAGGGTTAGGTTGTGTACCTGAGACCTTTCTTGTTTCTTGAGAAAGGCTTGTACCGCTATATATTTTCCTCTCAGGACTGCCTTTGTTGTGTCCCACAGATTTTGAACCGTTGTATTTTCATTATCATTTGTTTCCATGATTTTTTTCAATTCTTCTTTAATTTCCCGGTTGACCCATTCATTCTTTAGAAGGATACTGTTTAGTCTCCATGTATTTGGGTTCTTTCCAAACTTCCTTTTGTGGTTGAGTTCTAGCTTTAGAGCATTGTGGTCTGAAAATATGCAGGGAATGATCCCAATCTTTTGATACCGGTTGAGTCCTGATTTAGGACCGAGGATGTGATCTATTCTGGAGAATGTACCATGTGCACTAGAGAGGAATGTGTATTCTGTTGCTTTGGGATGAAATATTCTGAATATATCTGTGATGTCCATCTGGTCCAGTGTGTCATTTAAGGCCTTTATTTCCTTGCTGATCTTTTGCTTGGATGACCTGTCCATTTCAGTGAGGGGAATATTAAAGTCCCCTACTATTATTGTATTGTTGTTTATGTGTTTCTTTGATTTTGTTATTAATTGGTTTATATAGTTGGCTGCTCCCACGTTGGGGGCATAGATATTTAAAATTGTTAAATCTTCTTGTTGGACAGACCCTTTGAGTATGATATAGTGTCCTTCCTCATCTCTTATTACAGTCTTTGGCTTAAAATCTAATTGATCTGATATAAGGATTGCCACTCCTGCTTTCTTCTGATGTCCATTAGCATGGTAAATTCTTTTCCACCCCCTCACTTTAAATCTGGAGGTGTCTTCGGGCTTAAAATGTGTTTCTTGGAGGCAACATATAGATGGGTTTTGTTTTTTTATCCATTCTGATACCCTGTGTCTTTTGACAGGGGCATTTAGCCCATTCACATTCAGGGTAACTATTGAGAGATATGAATTTAGTGCCATTGTATTGCCTGTAAGGTGACTGTTGCTGTATATGGTCTCTGTTCCTTTCTGATCTACCACTTGTAGGCTCTCTCTTTGCTTAGAGGACCCCTTTCAATATTTCCTGTAGAGCTGGTTTGGTATTTGCAAATTCTTTCAGTTGTTGTTTGTCCTGGAAGCTTTTAATCTCTCCTTCTATTTTCAATGATAGCCTAGCTGGATATAGTATTCTTGGCTGCATGTTTTTCTCGTTTAGTGCTCTGAAAATATCATGCCAGCTCTTTCTGGCCTGCCAGGTCTCTGTGGATAAGTCAGCTGCCAATCTAATATTTTTACCATTGTATGTTACAGACTTCTTTTCCCGGGCTGCTTTCAGGATTTTCTCTTTGTCATTGAGACTTGTAAATTTTACTATTATGTGACGGGGTGTGGGCCTATTCTTATTTATTTTGAGGGGCATTCTCTGAACCTCCTGAATTTTGATGCTTGTTCCCTTTGCCATATTGGGGAAATTCTCCCCAATAATTCTCTCCAGTATACCTTCTGCTCCCCTCTCACTTTCTTCTTCTTCTGGAATCCCAATTATTCTAATGTTGTTTCGTCTTATGGTGTCACTTATTTCTCGAATTCTCCCCTCGTGGTCCAGTAGCTGTTTGTCCCTCTTTTGCTCAGCTTCTTTATTCTCTGTCATTTGGTCTTCTATATCACTAATTCTTTCTTCTGCCTCATTTATCCTAGCAGTGAGAGTCTCCATTTTTGATTGCACCTCATTAATAGCTTTTTTGATTTCAACTTGGTTAGATTTTAGTTCTTTTATTTCTCCAGAAAGGGCTTTTATATCTCTCGAGAGGGTTTCTCTAATATCTTCCATGCCTTTTTCGAGCCCGGCTAGAACCTTGAGAATTGTCATTCTGAACTCTAGATCTGACATATTACCGATGTCTGTATTGATTAGGTCCCTAGCCTTCGGTACTGCCTCTTGTTCTTTTTTTTGTGGTGAATTTTTACGTCTTGTCATTTTGTCCAGATAAGAGTAAATGAAGGGGCAAGTAAAATACTAAAAGGGTGGCAACAACCCCAGGAAAATATGCTTTAGCCAAATTAGAAGAGATCCAAAATCGTGAGTGGGGAGAAAGGGGATAAAAAGAGGTTCAAAAAGGAAGAAAGATAAAAGAAAAAAAAAAAAAAGAAAAGAATTTTTTTTTTAAAAAAGAAAACACCTAAGAAAAATGTAAAAAAATATATATATATATATTAGATAAACTAGTAAAAAATCGTTAAAAAAGAAAAAGGTAACAGTTAAAAAAAAAAAAAATTTTACCCGAAGGCGAGAAAAAAAAAAAAAAAAATGAAAAAGAAAAAATTAAATTAACTGCAAGACTAAAAAAAATCACAGGAAAAAAGCCATGAGTTCCGTGCTTGGCTTTCTCCTCCTCTGGAATTCTGCTGCTCTCCTTGGTATTGAAACCGCACTCCTTGGTAGGTGAGCTTGGTCTCGGCTGGATTTCTTGTTGATCTTCTGGGGGAGGGGCCTGTTGTAGTGATTTTCAAGTGTCTTTGCCCCAGGCGGAATTACACCGCCCTTACCCGGGGCCGGGGTGAGTAATCCGCTCGGGTTTGCTTTCAGGAGCTTTTGTTCCCTGAGCGCTTTCCGTAGAGTTCCAGAGGACGGGAATACAAATGGCGGCCTCCTGGTCTCCGGCCCGGAGGAGCCGAGAGCCCAGGGCCCCACTCCTCAGTGCGCCCTCAGAGAACAGCGCCCAGTTACTCCCGTCTGCCTGACCTCCGGCTGCGCTCCGAGCTCACCGAGCCTGCGACCGGTTCAAGGTAACACGGAGCTGCGAGCTTACTGTCGGCTCTGTCTCTGTAGCCGGCTTTCCCGTTCCAATACCCGCAAGCTCTGCGACACTCAGACACCCCCGATCCTTCTGTGACCCTGCGGGACCTGAGGCCACGCTGACCCCGCGTGGGCTTCGCTCCGGTTTAGCCTCTGGAGCGATGTCCCTCCGCGGAACAGACTTTTAAAAGTCCTGAATTTGTGCGCGGTTGCTCCGCCGCTTGCCGGGAGCCGGCCCCTCCCCCCGGGGTCTATCTTCCCGTCGCTTTGGATTCACTTCTCCGCCGGTCCTACCTTTCAGAAAGTGGTTGTTTTCCTGTTTCCAGAATTGCTGTTCTTCTTCTCTTCGATCTGCCGATGGATTTTCAGGTGTTTGCAATCTTTAGATAAGCTATCTAGCTGATCTCCGGCTAGCTGAAGCAGTCTCAGCTTGCTACTTCTCCGCCATCTTGACTCCTCCTCCAGCACTTATGTCTTTATTCAACAGCTGATGTGGCAGGAGGAAGAGACAGTAATGGGACAGCCCCATTGTTGGAAGTAAATAGAGATGACAAATTATTGGGCTGGATCAGAGCAACAAAAGGGCAGGGAATGGTAACCCTTAAACTGTTTCACTCATGCTATGGTTAATTATAAAAAAGCTTTGAGGGAGTTGTAGAGAGAAAACTAGAGTAGGGAATACTCTGAGCATGAAAGATGTGAACTGAAGTTTTTACTGTCACTTCCTGGGTCCTTACCACATCCATTCCTTCCCACATGCCCTGCTCCTGTTGTCACCTCCCCTAACCCCAACTTGGAGACAGATAGTGCACATGGAACATTTTCCAGAATAGATCACATCCTCGATACTAGCCTTTCTAACAAGCATGTGGTAATATCTCATTACTGTTTTGATTTGCAGTTCTCTAAGGATAGTAATCTTGAGAGCCTATTCATTTACCTATTAGGCATTTGTATATTTTCTCTTCAAAATTTTCTATTCAGGGGCACTTGGGTGGCTCAGTGGATTAAGCCTCTGCCTTTGCCTGAGGTCATGATCCTGGGGTCCTGGAATCAAGTCCTACATCAGGCTTCCTGCTCAGATGACAGTCTGCTTCTCCCTCTCCTGTCTGCTGCTCTGCCTACTTGTGTTCTCTCTCTCTCTACATCAGATAAATAAATAAAATTTTTTTAAATGTCTATTAAATTCCTCTTTCATTTTTAATTGAGTTTTTTTTTTTTTGCTTTTGAGTAGTTGGAGTTATTTCTATATCTTATCTATGTCTTATCTAATAAGGATATTAATCCTTATCAGATATATGGTTTGCAGATATTTTTTCCCATTCTATAGGTTGCCTTTTCATTTTGTTGATGGCTTCCTTTACTGTAGTCTCACTTACTTATTTTTGCTTTTGTTGCCTTTTCTTTTGGTGTCAAATCCAAAAAAAAAAAATAATAATAATAATTGCTAAGATAGATGTCAGTGAGTTTTTCCCTGTGTTTCCTTCTAGAATTGTTATGGTTTCAGGTCTTATGTTTAAGACTTTAATTCATTTTGAATTGATTTTTGTGTATGGTGTCAGATAAGGGTTACATGTATTTTTAAAATGTGTATTTTTCACATTCACCATTTAATCCTCATAACTATCTGGATAACCCAGTTTTGCCAAAGAGAGGGCTGTAACTCAGAAAGGTTATAGTATTTAAGGTCACACAGCTAGAAAGTGGCAGAGAAAGACATCATCTTTCTCTTATATATTATATGTATGTATTCTTCTGTAATACTTTTGAGTATAAGTTATTTTATTCTTCCATATGTTTAATTGAATCAAGTCTAGCATCATACTTTTTGAGCTTCCTGTCTTAGAAACTTAGGAGTTAATCATAGTTCAAAAGGGAAGTCCTCCAGAAACTCTCAAATGAGGAAGAGCCCTTGGCAGCAGTTTGCGTTTTGGTGCTGTTGGTACTGTTTGGTGTTGCAGTGATTGCTGTAACTTCTTGCTGACCAACATCACCACTACTGATCCCATGGCATCTCTTAATCTGACTGACTCTATTCTTCCATTCCTCAGGAAAGTCTTTCTGGCTCCAGTTCTAGCTGCCTTGTAGGCTTATCTTTTTTTGTTTGTTTGTTTTTTGGTTTTGGTTTTGGTTTTTTGTCTTGTCCCTGTCATTTTCTTTTTGTCTTATTTTGTAATTGAGATATAATTAATATGTAACATTATGTTAGTTTTAGTTGTACAACATAATAAGTCAATATTCATGGGTTTGGGGTTTTTTTTTAAAGATTTTATTTATTAATTTGTCAGAGTAAGAGAGACAGAGAGCACAAGCCGGGAGAGTGGCAGGCAGAAAAAGAAGCAGGCTCCCCAGTGAGCAAGGAGCCTGATATGGGACTTGATCTCAGAACCCTGGGATCATGACCTGAGCTGAAGGCAGCTGCTTAACCAGCTGAGCCACCCAGGTGTCCCATGAGTCAATATTTGTATTCATTGCAAAAGCATCACAATAATCTAATTATCATCCATCACCATACATAGTTAAAAAAAAATTTTTTATGAAGACTTATAAGACTTACTCTTTTAGCAACTTTTAAATATGCAATATGGTATTAGTAACTATAGTCATCATGCTTTACATTACCTTCCCATGACTTGTTTTATAACTGAAGTTTGTATCTTTTAATCCCCTTTACCCATTTTGCTTACTCTCCACCCCTGCTCCTCTCTGGCAACCATCAGTCTGCTCTATGTATGGGTTTGGTTTTTGTTTGGTTCTGTTTGTTTGTTTGTTTAAGATTCCACATGTAAGAGCTATCATGGAGTATCATTCTCTGTCTGACATATTTCACCTAGCATAATGCCCTCAAGGTCTAATTGAAGTTGTTGCAAATGGCAAGATTCCGTTAACTTTTATGGCTGAGTAGTATTCCAGTGTGTGTGGGGTGGGGGGGGGGGTATCTTCTTAATCCATTTATTCAGTGATGGACACTTAGGTCATTTCCATATCCTGGCTATTATAAATAATGCTACAATGAAGATGGGGTACCATATGTGTTTTCAAATTAGTGTTCTCATTTCTTTGGGTAAATACCTAGAAGTGGAATTCCTGGATCATATGGTAGTTCTATTTTTTTATTTTTTTTAAAAGCTCCCTACTGTCTTCCATAGTAGCTGTAGCAATTGACATTGCCACTGGCAGTATGCAGGGTCCCCTGTTCTCCACATCTTTGCCAACATTTATTATTTCTTATCTTTTTGATAAGAGCCATTCTAACAAGTGTGAGGTTATCTCTCATTATTGTTTTGATTTGCATTTCCAGTGACTAGTGATGTTGAGCATTTTTCATGCCCCTGTTGACCATCTATATGTCTTCTTTGGAAAATGTCTATTCAGATCTGCCTATTTTTAATCAGATTTTTTAAGAGATTTTATTCTGAGAAAGAGAGTGAGAGAGAGAGAGAACATCAGCAGAGTGGAGGGACAAAGGGAGAAGCATACTCCCTGCTGGGATCCCAGAACCCAGGGATCATGACTTAAGCTAAAGGCAGACGCTTAATTGACTGAACCACCTAGGTGCCACAGTCAGATTTTTTTTTTTTTTTGCTCTTATGTGAGCTCTTTATGTATTTTGAATATTAACCCCTTATCAAATCCATGGTTTGCAGTTATTTTCTCTATTCAGTATGTTGTCCTCATTTTGTTGATGATTTCCTTTGCTGTACAGAAGCTTTTTGGTTTGGTGTAGTTCTACTTGTTTATTTTTGGTGTGTTGCCATCGCTTTTAGAGTCAGATCCAAAATAACACTGCCAACATCAACATCAGGGAGTTTACCACCTATATTTCCTTCTAGGAATTTTATGGTTTTAGGTCTTACATATCATTCTTTAATCAATTTTGAGTTAATTTTTGTGTAAGGTATAAGATAGTAGTCTAGTTTCATTCTTTTGTATGTTGCTGCCCGTTTTACCCTCCACCTTATTTACCCAACACCATTTATTGAAGGGAGTGTCCTTTCCCCACTGTATGTTCTTGGTTCCTTGGTCATAAATAAAATGACCCTATGTGTGTGGGTTTACTTCTGGGCTTTCTATTCTGTTCCATTAATCTGTATGTCTGTTTTTATGCCAATACCATACCATTTTGATTATGATGGTTTGTAATATAGTTTGAAATCAGGGAGCATAATGCTCCAGTTTTGTTCTTTTTTCTCAAGATTATTTGAGGTATTTTGTGATTCTACCCAAAATTTAGGATTGTTTTCTATTTCTATGCAAAATGTCATTGGAATTTTGATAGGGATTGCATTGAATCTATAGATTGCTTTGGAGAATATGAACATTTTAACAATATTCTAATCCTTAGGCATAGAATATTTTTCCATTTTTTGTGTATTCATTTTCTTTCATCTGGCATAGGTCTTTCATCTCCTTGGTTAAATTTATTCCTGAGTATTTTATTCTTATTGGTGCAATTATAATTGTGATTATTTTCTTAATTTCTCTTTTTTGATAGTTCATTCTTAGTGTATAGAAACACAGCAGATTTTGTATATTGACTTTTGTGTCCAGCAACTTAACTGAACTCATTTATTCTAACAGTTTTTTGGTGGCATCTCTAGGGTTTTCTACACATAAAAACATGTCATCTACAAAAAGTGACAGTTGTACTTTTTTTAAATAACTGGATGCCTTTTATTTCTTTTCCCTGCCTAACTTTTCTGGCTAGGACTTCCAGTACTATACTAAATATAAGTTGTGAGAGTTGGCATCCTTGTCTTATCCCTGATCTTAGAGGAAAAGTTTTTTTCATCATTGGGTATGTTGTGGACTGTGGGCTTGTTATATGTGGTCCTGAGCACATTCCATGTATACCCCCTTTGTTGAAAGTTGTTATCATAAATGGATGTTGAATTTTGTCAAATGCTTTTTCTGTTACTATTGAGATCATAGGATTTTTAGCTTTCATTTTGTTAATGTGGTATATCATGCTCATTTGTGGTTGAGCCATCCTTGCATCCCTGCAATAATTCTCACTTGATCATGGTGTACGATCCTTTAAATGTATTGTTGAATTCAGTTTGCTAATATTTTATTGAGGATTTTTGTAAATATACATATTTTTAAGCTTCAAAAATTATGGGGGGTGTCTGTAGAGTAACATTCAATAATCTATAACTGTAGTACTCTGGCTGAGTTCTGAATAGGACTATAATAGATGATAGACTACTGTGTTATATTCTTGGTATTACAAGTTCTAGTGTGCAGGTAGCAGAGACAGCCTCAGCAGGTGATCAACAGAATTTTCTAGGATATGTACAAGCCAAATGTCAAATAATTGGGATTTTTCAAGCCTAGTGCTTTTGGGGGATTTTACTCTATTATGGAAATTGTACTGAATAACAAATATAATGATTTAAAACATTATATGATCTCTAACTGTGGGAGTGGGAGTAGCCTTTAAAAATCCTCAATTCTCTCAACTCTAATTTTGCCAGTGATTCATTTAGATCACTTGGTTTCATTGTTTATGAAGCTTTCCTTGGTTGGCTGATAATCTTCTTCAAAAATGTGTTCTGTATTCTTGAAATTTGCTAAGAGAAGAGAATTTAAGTGTTCTCACCACACACACACACACAGGTAAATGTGAGGTTATGAATTGTTTAATTAGCTTGGTTGTGATAATTATTCTACTATATATAGGTATTATAAAATATCACCATGTATACTTTAAATATATACAGTTTTTGTCAGTTGCACCTCAGTAAAACTGGGGAGAAGAGGCCAAATAAAATTTTAAAAAGTGTTCTGAATTTCTCCTGTGTACTGTTGTAGTCATTATAAGCATTAACAAAAATAAAAGAAAAATAGGCCTGATCTCATAGAGCTTTGGGTAATTCTAATAGGTGTGAGAAGTAGCTAATTGGAAATTTTTAAAAACTACATTGTAAACCTGGCTTCAGCACACCTCAGGGTCCTAAACATGTCATGTGAAGGAACATGAGTCATATCCCTATTAAAAAACATATAAAAGATACTCATTAAATATTTGTAGGTTGAATGAATGTGCCTAGAAAAAAATCCACCTGCAACAAAGGCAGCCAGTGAACAAAGCTATCAGTCACTGTTATGGGTATTAGTGGAAAAAAAATAGCAATAAGGCTAGCCCTGTTGAGAATTTCTAACTATATCCCTGCTCTGCTCTTGCAATTTGGATTTTGAGTCTATGTTATGTATGTAATATAAGTACCTCTAAGAGAATATATAAATAAAAATTTTTCTTGTGGGCAAAATCACCTTCTGGGAGCTAGCTGAAAATGGAAATTCTCTTGGTAGGAAAGCGTCTTTAACTAAGGGGGCTCAGGATACCTAGAGATGAACTTCAGTCAAATATGAGGTTTTAATAAGGGATTACCCAAAGCATAAAGAAACAAAGTAATAGTAAGAGTCAGCTAAAGAAGGAGAAGAATGAAAGAGAAGAGGGAGGATAGGGACATTGATTTAGATTGCCAAGACTTTTAGATATTGGAATTACCAGATACTGAACATAAACTATGGTATTCTCATTATCTACTGATGTTTAATAACCCCAGAATTCAGTGACATAAAACACCAGTTGTTATGCTCATGGAGTAAGTGGGTCAGGAACTCTGGATTTGGGGAGTGGTTTTCCTTGCTCCATGTTGCCTAGGTCCACAAGTGGATGACTAGAAGGCTGGAACAGATTAACAACTGGCTGCTGCAATACTCCGAAGGTTCATTCAGTTGTATTTCTGGTGGTTCCTGCTGGCTGTGATTGAGGCCTTAGCTGGAGTTATCACTCAGAACATCCAAATGTGGCCTCTCCATGTGTCCTGGACTCCCTCACAGCATTGTGGCTAGTTCCCAGTGCCTCTGCAGAGACAGGCAGAATCTATATCACCTTTTCTAACCTCGCCTCAGAGTCATGCAGCATGACTCCCACAGTGATTCTGTTCAAAAAAGAAATCAACCACAAAGGCTTATCCAGGTTTGGGAGAAATGAAGGGGCTTCACCTCTTGATAAGTGTTGTGGAGGTTCTGAAAGGGTATTTGGAGCCAGAAATACTGTTGTAGCCATCTTAGAAAAAGACAGTCTGTTACAATAGGTAAAAATATTTGAACAAATAAAAGATAGAAATGGGGGAGAGAAATCTTGAGGTAATAAACTATTAAAATTAAGCAGTTAGATTTGAAAAAAAGAACTAGCTAAATCTTACATAACTGAAAAATGTGTGATTATTAGAATTTGAAATTCAGTAGATAGATTAAATAGCAATTAAATATGTTTTTAAAATAATTAATGTACTAGAACACAGTTTATTAAATTACCTGAGGGGCACCTGGGTGGCTCAGTTAAAGCCTCTGCCTTCAGCTCAGATCATGAGCCCAGAGTCCTGGGATCAAGCCCCACATCAGGCACTCCAATCAGCGGAGAAACCGCTTCCCTTCCTCTCTCTCTCTGCCTGCCTCTCTGCCTACTTGTGATCTCTGTCTGTCAAATAAATAAATAAAAATCTTTTTTAAGCATCTATTGAGAGTATCATATGGTTCTTGTTCTTTCTTTTATTGATGTGTTGTATCACATTGACTGATTTGCGGATGTTGAACCAACCTTGCAGCCCTGGAATAAATCCCACTTGGTCGTGGCGAATAATCTTTTTAATGTACTGTTGAATCCTATTGGCTAGTATTTTGTTGAGTATTTTCGCATCTGTGTTCATTTCTGCAAAGAAGACATCCAGATGGCCAACAGACACATGAAAAAGTGCTCCATATCACTCGGCATCAGGGAAATACAAATCAAAACCACAATGAGATATCACCTCACACCAGTCAGAATGGCTAAAATCAACAAGTCAGGAAATGACAGATGCTGGCGAGGATGCGGAGAAAGGGGAACCCTCCTACGCTGTTGGTGGGAATGCAAGCTGGTGCAGCCACTCTGGAAAACAGCATGGAGGTTCCTCAAAATGTTGAAAATAGAACTGCCCTATGACCCAGCAATTGCACTATTGGGTATTTACCCTAAAGATACAAACGTAGTGATCCAAAGGGGCACGTGCACCCGAATGTTTATAGCAGCAATGTCCACAATAGCCAAACTATGGAAAGAACCTAGATGTCCATCAACAGATGAATGGATCAAGAAGATGTGGTATATATACACAATGGAATACTATGCAGCCATCAAAAGAAATGAAATCTTGCCATTTGCGACAACATGGATGGAACTAGAGCGTATCATGCTTAGCGAAATAAGTCAAGCGGAGAAAGACAACTATCATATGATCTCCCTGATATGAGGAAGTGGTGATGCAACATGGGGGCTTAAGTGGGTAGGAGAAGAATCAATGAAACAAGATGGGATTGGGAGGGAGACAAACCATAAGTGACTCTTAATCTTACAAAACAAACTGAGGGTTGCTGGGGGGAGGGGGTTTGGGAGAAGGGGGTGGGATTATGGACATTGGGGAGGGTATGTGCTTTGGTGAGTGCTGTGAAGTGTGTAAACCTGGTGATTCACAGACCTGTACCCCTGGGGATAAAAATATATATTTATAAAAAATAAAAAACTAATAAAAAAAAATCTTTTTTAAAAAAGAGAAAAGAAAAGAAATTATCTGAAATAGGAGTGTCTAGGTGGCTCAGTTTGTTAAGTGTCTGCTTTTGGCCCCAGTCATGATCCTAGGGTCCTGGGATTGAGCCCCACATTGGGCTCTCTGCTCAGCGAGAACCTGCTTCTTCCCCTCCTCCCCGCTCATGCTCTCTGGCTATCTCTGATTCTCAATCTCTCTAAAATAAATAAATAAAATCTTTGAGGAAAAAAAAAAAAAAGAAATTACCTGGAATATATTGTGGAAAAATAGAAGGTAAAAAATGTGAGTGATTGAGATATCTAAGATAATATGAGAAGGCCTAATATATGGGGTTCAAGAAAAAGAGGCTAGAAAAAATAAGGGAGAATAAATATTTGAAGATGTAATAATGCAGAATATTTGCTAGGATGTATGAAAGGTGTGAATGCTCAGATTCTGGCAATACTGTGAGTCTTAAGAAAAAATAAAAAAGAACTCCATACCTGGATAAATAATAAAATTACAGATAAAAAGATGGTCTTAAAAGCAGCCAGTGGGAAAAGTTACTTAGAAAGGAATAACATTTAAACTGACAGTTGACTTTTCATCCACTCTAGCATCCAAGGGACTGTGAAATAATATCTTTAAAATGCTGATAGTTAAAAAAATAAAAAATAAAATAAAACACTTGATACTGTCAACTTAGAATTAAGGATCTAATAAAACTATCTTTAAAGCATGAGAGCAAAATAATGTTCAGATTTTTTTTAATAAAACATTTCACAGATGGACCCTCATTTAAATAACTTCTGAAAAATGTGCTTCAGGAAGAAGAAGATTCTTCTCAGAAGAAAGGTCATCAAAGAAATTAGTAGTTTTCTATATTAAACAAAATGTCTAATTATAAGGTTAAAGAAAAAACTAAAGAAATATACTGGACAATAGTAGCATATAAATTGGAAGGGGTTGAACAGAATCAAAGTTAAATTAAAAATTAAATTCTTGGGGCGCCTGGGTGGCTCAGTGGGTTAAAGCCTCTGCCTTTGGCTCAGGTCATGATCTCAAGGTTCTGAGATCGAGCCCCACATCAGGCTCTCTGCTCAGCAGAGAGCTTCCCCCCCCCCCTCTCTACCTGCCTCTCTGCCTACTTGTGATCTCTATCTGTCAAATAATTAAATAAAATCTTAAAAAAAAATTCTTACAGTGTGTGAGAAGATGGAAAATACATTGCCAGGTAGTCATGAAAAAATTTTAAGAAACTGCTAAAGAAATAGAAATAAATTCCAAACAGAGCAAAAAAACTATTGAAATAAGGAAAAAAATACAGCCCAAAGGAAGGCAATAAAGAGGGGGAAATAGACATAAAGTTAGATAAATAAGACAAGATGAAAGTAAGTCCAAATATCAGTAAGCACAGTAAGTATCAGTGGGGTAAACTAACCAGTTAAGGGCTTCACAGCTTACTTTAAGAGATTACTGTATGTTTAATGTAAAAGAAATGGATAAAATGAGAAAGGAAAAGTATGGGTCATTCTTGCCTAAGAAAATAATTATATCAGGGGAGGGAGACAAACCATAAGTGACTCTTAATCTCACAAAACAAACTGAGGGTTGCCGGGGGGAGGGGGTTGGGGAGAAGGGGGTGGGATTATGGACATTGGGGAGGGTATGTGATTTGGTGAGTGCTGTGAAGTGTGTAAACCTGGTGATTCACAGACCTGGGGATAAAAATATATGTATATAAAAAATATATGTTTATAAAAAATAAAAAAAAAATAAAAAAAAAAAAAAAAAAACAACCCACCCAGTACCCACCCTGTACAACTAAATGCAAAAAAAAAAAAAAAAAAAAAAAAAGAAAATAATTATAGTTGACTTGGTAGGAGAGATCATGGCAATCATCAGGCCTGCAAAGGATATAATGCCTACATCTATCACCCCTGTTTTCAGAGTGCTGCAAGGACACATTGTGTTGCCTTCTGGTTTATTTCTTGGATAGAGGTTGGCAGGAGGTCTCCATTGATATCCCATTTGGGGCTTTCTTAATATTCATGACCAGAGACTGCTACATAGCACCTGTGTTATATAACAGCACCTTTTTTTTTTTTTTTTATGACCTAAGGTGTCACAGTCTCATGAGTAATGAGGTGCTTGTGGGAGTTAGTGAAGGATTGATTGTAGACTCTTAACCAGTCCACAGTTTGTAGGAGATGAGGTGCCATCGTAAAGAATTAATCAAAGTGATGCGTCTCTGTTGCTATGGACAGATTACACTCTAATTCTGTCTCTGAAAGTTTATGACTAGTCTCTGAGTCGTTAAAAATGTATTTTTAATAAGCCTTGGAAAAGCAATTTATTTTTGCATGGGTTAAGCATTGCTCATGTCCAGAAATTTTCAACAAATCTAACTCCATTAAACCTGATCCTCCCAAAACAAAATCTAAAGCAATATTAGGTTTCCCCCTTTGAATACAGCAAATCTACCTGTCATCTGTTCACTAATATCTTAAAGCTTGGGTTGGCCAATTAGGTTAAAGTTAGAAAACAGATTTGCCTCTCACCTTTTCCCTCTCTATGAGAACTGTTATGAGTAAAGGGAAAAAAATGGGTTGAAAATCCTTCATCCCACTAGGTTTGGGTTTGGGATTATGATTAAGTTGTATATCTTAACTGGGCAGAGTAGATGTTGACCAGTTGTAAATTTTGATTCCTGGTGATGAGGAAGACAAATGCAGGGACTTTACTTCCAGGCAATGATATGCTTACTGGGTACACAGCACTGAGTTACACCTTTTGAGAAGAAGTCAGAGGCCCAGATATTTTTTACCAAAGGAGTAGCTCTAGCAGGGGTTGTTTCATGTGTTTCCTTTAGGGACCTTGAAGGAAAGGTAGGACAGGGTTCAGATGCTCCTGAGTCCCGTGGTGAAAATATTATTCATTACTCCACCGTCATTTCCTATGAAGAAGGACATTTTGTGAAGGCAAGAAAGTACAGTAGGTAGGTCTCCAGAACCAGCTTTGGAAGACCATATGGTGGTCCCTGACCAAAAGTTGATGGCTTCTGAGTCCTGCCTACTTCTTCTTAGTATAAGTGGATGAGCCAAAGTGATGGAAGTTCAGAGCAGTTCCTCAGCTATTCATGCATTTCTTTCTTGTCTCTGAGGCAGCTGCTGCCATCTCACCTTCCAGTCCCTGCAACCCAGGTGCAGAGGTGCAGCCCCAGCACCCCAAAGACACTCTGCCTTCTCCAGCATCCCTGCTGCTGCTCTGCTCCATCCTCTTCAGGACCTCTCCCTCTGTGGTACCTGTCTTGAAGAGTCTGGGGGAGAGAGCAACATGAGCTCTTCATCTAGAGTGGGAGGGGAATCAGCCTAGGGACCAAGAAGAGAGAGAAAAATGGAGAGAGCAAGGGACTATAAAACATCTTTTCATGCTATGAACACAGGGCAAAGCATTGTGCAGTGATTTTTTTGTTTTTTAAGAGGGTACAGTTTTTTTTAAATCTTCAAATGACATCTATTTAGGGAAAAAAAGCTGGTATCATTTAAGCCTCTTGGACTAAATTTGGAGTATACAGAGCAGTTTCAGGATTAGCTGATTGTTAGTACAGCTGAGAAGGCACTAAAACACACTCTTTCTGTGCCAACAGACCCGGGGACATGTCAGGAAATGGAGACTGTAACTTTTCTGTTGTCTTTTGAATTACAGGAAAATATGAAATCCTCAATTATTCATTTGCTGTGTTTTCAGAATTCTTCTACCTGATTTTTAAATTGCAAGTGCCACAGATGCTGGTAGTTGGAAGCAGAAATTGCATTTTTACCAAAGAATCATCTTGAAATTTTTCTAGCAAACATTATATTCTATACATCAACTTATTACTCATGTTTAATCTGACTAGAGGAGGTGAGGAGCGAAACCAAACTTTGAGCTAAACAAAACCAAATATTGTGCTAAATTAATTTGACCTTTAATATTGCCGTTTATGCTTTATTTTTATGTGTTCAAGATGTCAGTTTTGTTTTTGTTTTTTTATGAAGTGATTATGAGCTGTATAAAATGAAAAGAGCTTGCCATTTATGTTTTGATTTAAATCTTGGTCCTGCCATTTATTAGCTGCCTCAGTTTCCTCATCTGTATATAACCTACCATGTAGGGGTTTATGAGGATTAAGTGAGATTATTTATGATAAGTTCCAAACACAATACTTGGTACCTAATAGATACCAAATAAATAGTGGAAATTATTAATCATTCATGTAGCTCTCTAGCAAGGGATCTGAAATTTACGTGGTTTAAGGTTGGATGAGAAACTTTGAAGAAAAAGAGAGCATAATTCTCATTTAGACAGAAGACTGAATGGTACCCTGGTGAGGTCAATGCCCAGCCAGCATTCTGCAAGCTTTGCAATTGTCAATGAGAACTACCTGAGAATTAAACTCTGTTCCTTTTTTTTCCTTCTAAGGACTCCTTAATCTCATAAATTGGATTGGAATGTCATTGACACTTCTTGAGGCCATTAGATATAGAAAAATATCATGAATTTTCTAATCCTGGCTCTGCGGTTTGGGGGACTTTGGTTTATCTCCTCACTTATTAAATGGAAAAAAAAGTATAACTCCTCTTCCAAGGTACAGTGAAGTAGCATATGTAAAAATGGTAGCATAGTGACTGATTCACGGTGCCTCATGCCGTGTTCCTTTTCTCACCCACCCCATCTCCCCCACTCACCTCTGGTTCCCCTTTCATGTTGGAAAATCTGCTGTTTTCCAACAGGTCATCTCTCACTTTTGAGTAGCTTCTTTGTGGTGTCAGGGTGTGTTAATGGAGCAACCCTGGAGCAGAGAGCCCTGCCAATCACAGATGTGCCTTCTGGAGGACCTGATAAACCCCTCTGAGAGTCTGGAGGATGTTTTCCCAAGAGAAAACATTTATTCTTAGTGCTGTTGCATAGGAAACAGTGGGCTGATCTCGGCTTCAAGTGATTTACAATTCACTGAAAAAATGTAGAAAAATTTAAATGTAAAATTGAAAGAAGAAAAATGTATACACATATGTATAATATGGAGCAGGCTCTTGTTAATGATTTGAGGATAATTCCTTTGTAAAGCTATACTAGCTTTGTTAAGCTAGTCTTTACAGGCCTATAGCAATACATTAATCCTCACATTTTCCCTTGGTTTAATTTTCAGTACCAGGCTGTTCTGATAGATAGCTTTTTAATACAGAATAGTAATGTTGACTAACATTCTTTCTATTCACCAATGAGACCTTCATGGCACTTATTATTGATAGTCGAAGTCTTACATAATTCAGTGTTGTCATCTGTCTTGGCACTTCAATAAACATGGTCTGATTAGTTCCATTTGCTTCTGAGCTTGTAGTCTGTGGTGAGATCTCATCCTTTATAATAACTGTGTTTTGATGACAAAGAAGTGTTTTTGTTCTTCTGAAACTCTTTTGAAGGACTTCTGGAAGAATCTCTCTCTCCCCTATGAATACTTGAGGAACTACTGGGCAAAGCCACTGAGAAGTAGATAAGTCTGTAAGTTCTGGACTTGCCACCCTCCTTGGCTCAGCTGTATATTGCCTATAGAATGCAAGCCCCAGAGCTTTCACCTATTTATTTAAGAAGCAGATTATTCCCATTATGCAGATGAGAAAACTGAGGCTCGGTGAGGTTAAATCATATGTCCAGGACCAAACTGGCTACAACTAAATAATAGAATTTTAAACCCTGGACTCTGACTTCAAGTCCAGTGTTCATTCAGCTGTTTCACATTATCAGTTGGGGAAAATACATGGGTTATCAAAAAGGAAACAATGAGTTTTGCAACTGGAGGAGAAATGTATTTGAGCCCTACTACAGTACCTAGTAGCTGCTAGTAGGGACAATTTAGCATAAGGGGCAAAGAAATTTTCCAATGTTTAGAGAATGGGTGTGATTCTTATAAGACAAGCCTTGGAAAAATGGATCTGGCACCTGAGTCCTTTTTGAGTGCCCCCAAGTGGTAAAGGAGACAGTTCCTGAATTGGCACAGTGCACGTGGATGCCCACAGCAGACTCTCCAGGGTGTGAATAGGTGAATACCTTGTGGAAATAGAGCCCAGAGCCAAGGAGACTAAGAGTTGGTTTTGTTGATACAAGGGATTAGTGAGACTCTCAGCATAAGTGGAAGCCACTAAACCAATTTACCAAATCAATGTATACTTTGAGCCAGCTGTTAAATGTCTTTGCTTAACACCTAGCTTAGTTCAGAAGTTCATATTCAGTAAAGTATTTTCTTGCTTGCCAAGCCGCTAACATGTGACTATTTTAGACTTTCTTATTTTTAGTAAGAATATTAGAGGTCTATGTGCCAGGGATCATTCTTCATAGTGAATAAGATCATTAAGATCTCTGCCCTCTTGGAGCTTACATGCTAATTGGGGAGCCCATACAATATAGAAATTAAACATTAGCAAGATCCTTGCTATGCAGAGATCCAACAAGATTATTGTGATAAGTGTGACTGGGTAGCTAGTTTGAGTCATTAAGTGTTGAAGAAAGGCATCTCAGTAGGTGGCATTAGGCTAAAATCTGAATGACAGTGGTGCCTGGGTGGCTCAGTCTGTTGAGCATCCAACTTGATTTCACTCAGGTCATGATCTTGGTGAGGTCAAGCCCAGTCTTAAGCTCTGCACTGGGCGTGAGCCTGATTGAGATTCTCTCCCTCTCCTTCTTTTCCCCCAATCTTGCATCCCCCCCCAAAAAAAAAAAATCTGAATGAAAATAAAAGTCCTGCTCTGCCAAAGTGAATAAAAAGTGACATTCTTGGTAGAGGGAATAAAGGGGCAAGGCCCTGAGGCGGGAATATGTTCAGGATTGTTGACGAACAGCTAGAGGACCAATGTGTCTAGAGTATAGTAAGTGAATACACCAATGAAATAAGATGAGGTATACAGAGGGTGAGCAAGAGCCACAAATTTGTGTTTTATTTTTAATGTAATGAGCCATTGGAGAATTCTGAACAGAAATAACATGACATGCTTTGTGTTTTGAAAAGATAGCTGGCTGCTTTATGAATAATTGACTGTTGGAAGTGAAGGCAGGGTGACCAATTAGAAGGTTATTATAGTAGTTAGGCCAGAGATGGTGATAGCTTGAACAAGGGTGGTAGTCACAAAAGTGGGGAAACAAAGTCAGAACACATCTTGGAAGTGAGTCAACAGGATTTGCTCATGGATTGGATGATATGGTGTATGGGAGTCACATTTAATCAACTCTGGCAGGCAACAAGGTAAAACATGCCCTGACCATTAATTATATAAGCTACTTGTCCACACTTGAGTTGATTAAGAAAGGGATATGTGAGTCTTTGTTGAATTTGGGTGCTGATGGCAAAAACTGCATCATCTCTAGATCTTGGAATAGTTTGAAAAATGGACAGTGAGAAACAATAAGGAAGTGGTAGTTGTTTCATTCATTCATTTATTGACTCATTCGTTCATTCATTCATCAAATATTTAATATCTGTTAGGTGTAGCTGAGTTCTTAAATATATAAAAAGTGAGAGCTGCTAGGAAGCTTGCATTCTTGTGTCCTTGCAGGAATCTTCTCAAATAGCACACCTGGAAGTTACATCTTTGGATTGTTATTTCTGGGAACATTAACCCAGTTAATATCTGCAGCACACATAGCAGCCTTTTCATTTTGGAGTTGGTTGTAGTCATTCTATAGCAGGAACAACTTGGACCTTCTTAATGCATTTTTTAAAAGAATGCTGGCAACTCAGCTCTTCCTGACTGAGAATCCATGATTATTCTCTTCATGCTCTCATTTACCTCTTCTCACCTACTCATTCCTAAGACTTACTTGTATATGGGGGCAGAAAGTATTAGTCTTTTCCTAGAAGTATATAAAGGGTGCATAGAATGCCTTGCTTTTCCCCTCACACAAGATTCAAGCTGCATTAATTTATCATTGAATATTTCCATTTTAAGAAGCTGTTAATTTCAATAAGTGTTGATGGAGATTTGAAGCCCAAACATTTTAATGAAGTCATAAATCTAGAAGCTAAAGCAGCTTTCTTCACATGTCTTCACACAAAATTAATCTACTGGATAGAAGATTTCCTACAGTGTTACAGCGCCTGTTTTGGGCAGACAAAAATACTCCCAGCTTGAGTTTTAATAAGCTTCCGTTGTTGAAGTACAAAAGTGATATAGAGAAACTCTGTAGTTCAAAGTATCAGTCATTGCATGCCCTTTTGCTCCTCCCTTCAGATTCTAGCTTTGGTCATACCTGACCCGAAAGTTGCACATATCAGAGGGGGAGCATCACTAACAGAAGTCTGTTTCATTAGTTTAACCCTGCGCTTTGCAACTGCAGTAACCAATGTACTTACCATTCAGATCAGGCCCCAGTTAATATCCAGCCTTTGCTCTGCATTGCTGCATGTACTCATCTTTGGAATCCTGCAGCTATTGCCTCTAAGTGTTGAAATGAGAAAGTGTCCTATTTATGGACTAAATTCTCCCTGATATTTTTTTCAGTTGTCTGAAAATACTCTTGTTTATAATCTCTTACTTATGCAATTTTCTTGGGCTCAGTGGGTCTCTGTTTCAACATATTATATCTGTTCTATATAGTGTCATGTATTATTTAAATGCATTTATTATAAAATGGGACATGCTCAAGCTTTGCAAATTGCTAAAAAGGTTGCCCTCTGGGCAGATTTTCTTATGAACTACATAACTCATGATCTTTTCCTCTTTCTTACTTTCATTTACAAAGCATCCTAGTACCAGGTATTACCACAGTAACATAGAAAGATTGTTCAAAAAAAAAAAAAAAAAAAAGGAAAAAGACAGCACTGAGCTTTCATCTCCCATGGTTTAGGTTTCTCTGAGCCCACCAACCAAGACAGAGGGTCTGGGAAAATCAGGAAACCCTATCCCCATTTCTGTCATTAGAAATGAGTGTTGTGGGGTGTCTGGGTGGCTCAGTTGATTAAGCCTCTGCCTTTGGCTCAGGTCATGATCCTGAAGTCCTCAGATCAAGTCCCACATCAGGCTTCCTGAGTCTGCTTCTCCCTCTGACCCTCTCCCTACTCATGCTCTCTCTCTCTCAAGTAAATAAATAAAATCCTCAAAAAGAGAGAGAGAGAACTGAGTGTTGAGATACTTACGGATTTTGAGTATTTGGTTCCTCAGATATCTATCTAGTAAGTGCTTACTGAGGGTCAAGCCCTACTGCCTGCTGAGGATGCAAGCAGGAGGAGATGTTGTTCCTGCTTTAAAGAACTTGCAGTCCAGTAATCATGTCCCTTTCACATAACAGAGTTGTTTTGCAAAAATCTTGATGAAAAGTCCAAATAGAATCCCTTTTCTGCCAGGCATCTTTTTTCCAAATCTCCTGAGAATGGCCTCTTGGCTTATTATAAAACAAATTTTCATTCCAAATACCCTGCTAATGTAATTACAATGAGAACCACCATATGAAATACTTAAACAAGCCTTCCAATGTTTTAGAAGTTCTCCTGCTGCTATAGGTCATAGAGATGGTATATAAAACTTAACCAATTGCTTTGTCCTGACCCCTTGAGTATACCCCCCAGGTAAAATGGAGAGCACTTAAAACGAATTCCAAGTAGTGGTTAACTGGAAATGCTTGTAGTTTCTTGGAGAAAAATAATCAAAATACCGTGGTGGTAATTTAAAGGGAATGGATTGGAATGACGAGAAATTAGCTGGATTACATTTTTCTTCACAAACAATTAAATAGCAAGGAGCATTTGTGTCATCTGAAACTAAGTCATTGTTTAAATATGCTTAAATATGTGCTACCTTCGAAAGTTGTTTCAGTTCTTTTGATATGTTACATATGCTATTGTTTACTACATTATTATTCTACCCTAATTATAGTTCAAATAAATCCATTTAATGGTAAGAGAATCAAACTTATAAGTGTAACAGTGAGATTTCTTCATGGATCTGAAAGTGTCCTAGCTCATAGATGGGCTCATGATTTTTCTGAGTTATTAAGATTAACCTTAACGAATATTCTCTGATCAGAAGAACAGATTTGTTGGTTTAGTGGGCACTTTATAATCTTGTGTTTTTGTCTCCCAGAGGATTTCTGTGAAATTGATCCTTTCACTTAAATTCAAAAATGACTCATTTCGTGTAGTATTTTGGGGGTGAATAAGAAAAATCCTCACGAAAACAGAACATTAGAAATTCTTAATATTTGACCTCCCTCAAATCCCTGAACACTGCATCCTTGCTGTTCAACTCATTGGAAGGGTGAAAAATTCTCAGAGTGGGATTACTTATAGATGCCATTGATATTAAAAAGTAATATTCACTAGTTTGAGTTTTAATTACATCATTCATGCCAGTCTCTGAAAGGATGGGCTTTTAAACATCAAGGGCCCAAAGTTAGCAATGGAAGAGTGAGGACACAGGTAATCTTCAGCCTGAGTAAATCCAAGCCTGCAGGCAGCATTTGAGCAAAATGGAGAAGTTAGTCAGTCATGCTGCCCTTTTCCAGACCACACAACCACTGCTAAGAGGGCAAAGGATAAGACATCTGCTGCAAAAGTCACATCCAGTTTAGGAATGATTATTTTCTTCCTCCCAAGTCTGAGGTAAGAGCAGTTAGCTCTGCTGTTTCAGAACAGTTATTTGATATGTCCATGGTGTAATCCGCATCTCATTCTACAAAGAGGATAATCGGTGATTTATAGAGTATTGGGTTCTGGAGGTGAAAATTCTTGGAGATTAGATACTCAACTTTAGAGAAGTAGATAACAATATTAATTCACCCAAGAAAAGCTATGATTTAGGCTGTTTTCCATGTTGATATTGGATTACGTTCGCCATCCCATTCTCTTGTCCAAATTGCTCATGAGCAAGAACCTCATTTATAGCTGCTTGTCTGTGACTAGGGATTGATTCTATGAAGTTGAAACTATGACTTTCTCAGGGGGAAGCCAGCTGAGATTGAACTTATATCCACCATTTTCTAGCAAAGATAGCATCATTTCCTTTCCAAGTTGTCATTACATTCTGTTCCTTTCTGCTTTGGGTACAAATCATCACAAAAAGAAACAGTAGTGATGTTCTAAGCACACATCCTGGCTTTTAAAACAGTCCATGGCTTTTAAAACAGTCCATGATATGGGTCTAAATCTGTTTGGAGAAAAAGATGAGAACATGAATGTGCAAAGTACTTGCAACAGACAAAACTGGACTTGATGATTATCTGTAATACAGGTGTGTCAGTCAGGCAACTAGGAAGCAGAAATGATGTTAGATGATAGTTCAAGCAGAAAGGGATTGCATATAAGGCGTTAGGTGCTTATGAAACCTCTGGAAATCTAAAAGAATAGAAATCAGGAACTATGAGGTCCAAGGACACGCCACAAATAGCAGCAATCCAGGGGTCAGGAATTATTCCTTTTGGACCCCAGGAACTACCACAATCATCTGTAAGCACCAACAAAGCCATAGCTAGGATACTGAAATGCTAAATACAGCTAGCTGCCTCACTGCTCCTCATTCGGAGGAGGACCCGGCCTGCCAGCATCTGTAGAAGCAGGACAGTGACCTCTTGCTTGCTTCTGTCTCCCAGGTTTCCTACAAGAATGTAGTACACATCTAGACACTGCTATGCACAGTAGTCTAGAGAACAAGATTTTAAGCTTTCCAGCCTCTCCAGCTAGAAAGAAGGTAGAATGGAGATTGGGAAAATCAAGTTACATTATTTACCATAGCAGGAAAGTACTTAACTGAGTGCCTGTTGAATTCTAGTTATATTACTGGTGATTTTGATATTCAAATTAACATGGTATTTTTAACCATGATGTCTCTGCCCTCATTTCCTTGGGTTCTTTTGACAAGTTGATTTTTAATGACACCCAGACAACTGAGGGGTTGCTCCCCATCCAAGACTTAAAGTTGGCACTGCTGGCTTGGGAGGCCCTATTGATTTGGTTGAGACTGCTGCCAGAGCTCTCAGGGCACAAGTTGTGACCAGGTTGTTCATGGAACATAGGGCTTTACTTAGGGATACCCCTCATTTGCAGGTACAATCAAGAGCCTCAGCAGTTCCAGGGGAGAAGCAGTTTGGTCCATATGTTATAGAACTGTGCTGTCCAATATGAAAGCCACTAAACAGTGTGGTTATTTAAATTAATTAAAATTAGGGGCACCTGGGTTGTTCAGTTGGTTAAGCCTTTGACACTTGATGTTGGCTCAGGCCATGATTTCAGTCAATGTCCTGGGATTGATGTAGGGCTCCCCACTGAGGGGGAATCTATGTATCTCCCTCTCCCTCTGCCCATCGCCACTGTTCTCATTCTCTCTCTCTCTCCCTCTCTCTCTCTCTCTCAAATAAATAAATAAATAAATAAAATCTTTAAACATTAAAATCAAATAGAATTTGAAATTTTCATTAGCCATATGTAGTAGTAGCCACCATAAAGAATAGTACAGATACAGAATATTTCCACCAATTGCAGAAAATTCTGTTTAATAGCACTATTACTATGTGTCTTCATATGTGAATCAGAACTTGCAAGCCTATCTCAATCTTTTTAATTTTTTTTTGAAATATTAATGACATCAAGTATCATTTTAGGACCCCAATCCTTTCCCAGTCTGCGCCTATAGTCTAGCACATTTACATGACTCCCAAAGCTATCCTTAGTGTTTGACAGGGAAAGCTGGGAGTATCGTGGTGCCTGTTTGATACCTCAGCAACCAGCCGAACATTATAAAAAGTTCGTTATTCTTGGGTCGGCCAGTTTGGCATAGATCCACTAGGAATCATCAAAGCCAGACATAGGCAAGACAGAGTCCTTTGATTATGTGTTCTTTTTTAAATTTAATTCCCTTCACATAAGCTTCTTCTTGCTTCTAACATCTTGTATGCCTTTGAGGTTTGATGCTCTACCTTGAAACTTTAAAATAATTCATTTAAAAATTCGTCCTTTAGGGGCACCTGAGTGCTACAGCTGGTTAAGCATCCAACTCTTGGTTTTGGCTGAGGTCATGATCTTGGCGTCATGAGATCGAAACACGAGTCAGGCTCCACATTAGGTCTGGAGACTGCTTCAGACTTTCTCTCCCTCTGGCCTTCCTCCTCCCTGCCGGCTCTCTCTCTTTCTCTCAAATAAATAAATAAATAAATCTTCAAAAAATAATAAAAATTGCCCTTTAGCCTGCAATCTGTTAGTAGACAAAACGTACATTTTGAATTGGATGTGGTCATTGTAAGCCTGCACTGTAGTGCAGCACTCATTTGCCAATAAAATACACCTACCCTTGCATCATTTGTTGAGGCTACAGTGCTATGATTCTGAGCCCTGTGTGCAAGAACCTTTATGGCCAATGTCCCTATCATTTATTCTGTACTACAGGCTTCGGTTTCCACCTTCCATTCTTGGAAAATACAGATGTGTTGGGCGAATATCCCAAGTTCAGACTGCCGAGCAAGGAGCTGCAGTGGAGAGATAACTACTGACCTTCTGCAAAAAAAAAGTCTAAGTGAGACCATTGAAAACAAATGAAATATTCATGTTGTTTTCTCCTCCAGGTCCTGTAATTCTCTTATATTAAGTCAGATGACAACAAACCTACGTATGTTATTATTTGGCTCTCCATAGAAATACCTTCACCACCCTAGAATTTTACATTATGCTTTTAGCTTTTCTTGAAAGTAGCTGTACACAAGTGTCTTGCAGTGTGGTTTTTGTTGTTTTTTGTTTTTTTAATTTCAAAGGCACCATTTGCTGTGTTATTTAATGGCCTCTTACATAAAGACTTGGGAGATAAATTCCTCTTATAATTGAGTACAAGGGCAAAAGTTGTCTTAACAGAAGAACTTATATCCTCTTTCAAATGTTGAGAGTTGTGTAATTCATTCAAATCTGTTTTCCTTGGCCCCAGGGAAGCTCTAAAAAAAATTTTTGTTCCCTTGGAGTAGTTCTCCTAGCCTACATTATCTGGTATAATATCCCACACCCAGCCTTATCATCACTTGTTCTTATTATTATAATACCTTCTTACATTTATGAGTTTCAATTTTTGTTAATATTATTTTGTTTTAGTAATTTTTTGTTCTTATAAATATCCTTTTATCTTTGGACATAAATTAAACATCAGTAAACCAGTGAGTAGCAACTTGGATATGAGTAGTCACCTATGGAGGCTTTTAAAATGTATGTATCTGGAGCTTACCTCACAGCTAGTGAATCAGAATCTCTGGGGCCAGTACTGGTATATGTGTGTATGTGTTCTTTAAAATCTCAACAGGTAATTCGGATGTGTTCCTTTAGTTAAGAGCCACTAACGTTACTCAGTGAATGAATGGTGTTAATAAACACACACACACACATACACACACCTGGAAATTAAGCTGTTAATTAATTGAGTCATGGCTGCTTTGTGTGAGATGTTGGGTCGAGTAAGTAGTGATATATGCTAAAAGAACCTAGAACATAAAGGGGTATAGTTGTCACAAAGTCTTTATTCCAGGGCAGTTGACTTCATTCATTTGTTCATTCCATCTATGTGCTAGGTACTATGATTGGCACTGAGGATACCAAAATGGTACAGTCCCCTGCATTTAAGGAGCTCACAATCTAGTGAGCTATGAGACATATAGGTAATGACTAGACATGATAATAAATACAGATATAAATACAGATAAATACAAATACATGCCCAAAGCATCGTAGAAACTCAGTGAAAAGGCATCTGGCCAAATCTTTAAGGGAAGAGGTCAATGAGGGCTTCCTGAAGGAAACATCTAGTCTAGAAATCTGGGTCCTAAAGGATGATTAGGAGTTTTCAAGATGAAAGGTTTTCCCAGGAAAGGGACCAGTGGTTTGTGGGAAACTGCATACTATGTTTAAGTCATCTACTGCTGCACAAAAAATTTCCCCAAAACTGAGTGACTTAAAACAACAGGCTTACTATTTATCTTACTATTTCTTATGGGTCAGGAATTTAGAAGTAGCTTCGCTGAAGGGTTCTTGCTATAGGAGTCTCATTTGGTTGCAGTCATCTGAAGGCTTAATTGGGACTGAAGGATCTGTTTCTCAATGGTTATCCCATGTGGCTATTGGCAAGAAGCCCCACTTCCTTACCATGTAGGCTTCTTGATATGCCTGCCTATGTGTCCTCATGACATGAAAGCTGGCTTCTCTCCCAGAGTAAATGATCCAAGGGAGGACAAGGAAAAAGCCAAAACATCTTTTATGATCTGATCTTGGAAGTCACACAAAATTCTAGTGATTGCACAGATTAGTCTTATGCAACATAGGAGGAGACTACATACAAGGGTAGAAAACAGGGATTGTTTAGATCATCTTAGGAGCTGGCTACCACACAAGAACATCAAGCTTAAGATGGGGGAGTGGCAGAAGAATCTGGCAAGGCGCTGAGCCCAACCAACTGTGAAGGAGTCCAAAGGCCATCATTAAGAAACTGAGACTTTTTGGTAGGCAATGTGAACCCATTCAAGGAGTGGTAAGAAGAGAATTGATGGTGTCAGATTTACATTTTAGAAAGGTCTCTTGGACAATATGGAAAAAGAGTGTGGAACAGAAGGGCTAATGAGCTATCATAAAGTCTAGTGAGATGATACAGACCCAGGCCAGGGTGGTTTTGTGTAGAAATGGAGACCTTTGCTATTCAAAATGTGGTCCATGGAGCATAATGCCAAATAGCATTGGCTTCACCTGAGAACTTGTAGAAATGCAGGATTCTAGCCATCACTCTAGACATACTGAATAGAATCTAATTTATCTGGACCTAAAAATTTGAGAAGTACTGTTATGTAGTAACAGGTTATGTAGAAGATGTAGTAGAAATAATTAGGAATGTGAGTGCTCAGGAAAAAAGAGGACAGAAGTTCTATTTGCTCTACTTTAATGCTAAGAGAGAGCACATTGTAAACATTTTCACCTGAACCTATAGAATGAGTCCAGAGAGTTGTGTATATGCACTGTCATTTTAATGTTATACAGTATAATGGCAGGAAGACATTCTCTTTTATTATAAATTGTAGTCATATAAGCGGTGCCAACAAAGGAAACCTACCAAATATTTCCATGTTATAAAGTTTTATATTATTTTTCCAACCAACTCATCTGTTTTGTCTTAGAGTCTGAAGAACAGATACCTAAATTTTTAGAAAGGAGGCCATGAGGAAAGGAATAATATGATAACAGGGATTTGGAAAGCTACAATATAATACACATCCTAGAAAATGTCCTGATTTTCAGATGACCTTTCCAAGCATTATCTTTTCTGAAATCAAATTTGGGAACCAATTAGCTGCTGGGACTCATACAGTAAATGTTTGCCAAGAAATCCATTACTTACATTATGTCAATGGAAGCCACCACCCAGTGGCTTCTGTACTTGTTAAGTACAAGTGCATCATGTGATGTCTGTAGGCTGGCAAGCACCGATTGTCATGTACTATGTGTCAATATTTACTTTTTTCTTTCATTCCTCTACCCAGTTCTTTGCAATTAGGAAAGTTATTTAAATGAATTTGTTCTGGATCTCAGAACTTAAATATGTATGTTAGCCAGTTCTGCAAAGAAAGAGAGAGGGGGAGGGAGTATGAATGAATGACTGGAAAGACAGAGGGAGAGGAAAGGAGAAGAAAGGAAAGGAAAACCTCCAAAATACTTATAACCAAGCATTGGCAAGATGAGAGTGCTTTATTCAGGGAGGAAGAAGAGTTTCCAGTAAGTTACTGATCATTTATTGAATCATTTTTAGCTGGCTTCTAACAATGCTATGGAGTCACCCATTGCCGTTTAGAATGATAGGCAGGTGCCTGACCAGTAAATCTGAGGCTGCCAATAATTATACTGCCTTAGGTTGTAAAGCTCTAAGCTGCCTGTCAGCTATAAACTCCCGTGGGATTCCCAAGGATCCTCCCTAGTTCTAACTAGTACATACTTTCTACATTGTACTGTACCCCTCCTGAGCTTCAGGCATTTCCATGTCAATACTCCCAACCCAAACCCTAAGTGAGTATTGAGATCTACTTTCTCCTCATGGAAATGAGCTAGTGAAGAGGTAAGAGATGCTAATTAAGATCATTCCCAACTATTTGTGAAAGATAAACTTCATTTTCCTCTTTTTGGTTATGTCAACATACCAGCCATCACATCCCTATTCCTCAGAAGATTTACTTTTGAAGATACTCTTTGAGATTCCAAAAAATCATATATCAGAGAATTTGCAACTTACCCTCTCTCCTAGTTCTCAACTTCAGCTTTTCCGGTCCTCATTACCCGACTCTTCTGTATTTCATCCCATAATACTAATCACCTTCTAAACTACAATATGATTTACTTATCTTTATTATCACACTCCCTCCATAGAATATAAGCTACATGAAATCAGGAATTTTAATCTTTTGCACTTACTGCTGTGCCCCTAGCACCTAGAAAGTATCTAGAACATGAGGTACTCAATAAATATTATTTGAATAAAGATCCTAAAGGACCTTGAAACCCTTTTAGTGCCTTTATTTAGAGATAATGAGATTAGAATGCTGTTTGTGACTTGCTGATGGTCACACAAGTTTGCAGAGGCAGATGTAGAACTTGAACCCAGATCGTCCTCTCAAGCCTATGTCCTTCCCCCCCACCCCCCTGCTACTTTTGGCTGTTGGAGATGGGTTGGGGACTGGAGGCTGTTGGTCCTAATTCATAAGAGGGGACTTTCTGAGTCCTCCCCAGAAATAGGCAGGTGTTATGGACATCTTCTCCTCTCAAAAAGACCGTGGCAGTCACATGCGGCTGAAGCCTTTTGTTTCTTGGTAATGTTAGCCAATTTTTGCTGCTGGGATTTTCTCCCTATTTGAAGAATGCCCCCACATACATATACACAATTCTCCAACCACCCCAAATCAGCACACAGCTCTGTCAGGAAAGGGGCTAGAACCTCAGCACCAACCTTCCTTGGTGCAGCTTGAGCAGAGGAACTGGTGATGAAATTATTGTGGTGCTAAAGCCCCCCTTCTAAACCATCCCATTGACAACAAAAAACCACTATTTTGACTTCTGAACCATCCCAGGATACTATGTTTAATGACTTTGCTCTTACCACTCCTAGTTACTTCATATAATCACACAACCTAGCACTGCACCGCACAACTGTACCCTAGCATCTGAACAGTCATGCCATGCCCTTTTCCCTACCCTGTACCACCCTCACCATTTCCAAGGGACCAAGAAGGAGTATTGGAGAAACCAGGCAAGACTGAGCAGGCTAATTGAGGAAGAACTAAGAAAACAGAGGAACAGGAAATAGGCAGGACAAATTGTCTAGGGAATTGAATCAATTACATTGAAGCGTCATTAGAAAATATTAACTTTTTATCCACAAAGTACTATGTTCAAAACCTCTCTCATAAGGCCCCAAACTTCCCTATTACAAGGCTATCATTTTTCAATAGAAATACTTAAATTTAGTGGTTCAAAAGTCATTGCTTGAAAATGATTTCTTATGTGTTGTTGGATTTCTGGAGAAAAATATAAGTATTTCTGCCCATTAGATGCTATTCATAAGAGAAAGAGCAGGCATTAACAGTATCGTTCAGTTCACTTCACAGGATTACCCAACTGGCATGTAAGTTCAGGGAAAGAGTGGCTAACACACCATGTACTCCTTTGATTCTCCCAGGAGTTAGAGGAGGTAAAGCTCAGAGATTACATTTACAGACTACCTAGAAACACACCAAGCTTATTTTTATCATTTCATCCTTCTCTAGCCCACAGGCTGTGCTTACTCCTGCCACCTTATGTTCATTCATCTCAGTCAGTGCTGTGTTGGGCTCTATGTTAGGTATGCACCAAGGAGGCAAAGAGGAGCCCTACACAACCTCTGTCTTTGAAGACCTCAGATGGTTCATAAAGATGTAAGTAAGCAAGTAAGTAATCAACAACTATTGGCAAAATTAATGTGTTATAATAAAAATACATTGACATTAGATTGTGAGCTCTTGATTTTGCTTTAGAAGCTAAAGCAAAATTTGAGCTTCATGCCTCACCATTTCCCTTAAGGCCATCAGATTCCCAAATTGTCATCTATAAGCCTGAACAGGATATTCCCTCACCTAGGACTTTTTCCTGCCTTTTTCTTTAGTAGATATCTGATTTGTGGTCTAACACTTAGGGCATTGAAAGAGCATGCTGAATCTTCTGACTCTAACTCAGCCTTGTAGGAACACTACACACATTATCCTAAAAGTGGATTTGTTGTAATATCTGATAAGAGACTTCTGGGAACTTCCTTGAGGTACAGGAAATCCCATAGACCCTACTCTTACTACAGCATTGAACCATCCAAGTTTAGACCCGAACTGACCTTCTAAATCAACTTAAGCTGTTTATAGTTGATGGACATCAAAGCCTCAGGAGGCTAACGGACTGCCCAAAGTTATTCAACTAACCATAGGCAGATCCAAGTCTAGGACCAGGCCATAGTTTTGTACTTTTAATGGTATTTTGTGGGTCCCTCCATGGAACACACATCTGTCAGCATAATGGGGTGAATAGGAATGGGCATGACACTCAAAGGGGTGTTATGGGTGCTGTGTATGCTATGGGTGAAACATAGGATGCTATGTTTCAGATATTACTGAATCCTAGAGCTAGAAGGAACCCTAGAGGTCATCTAGCCCATCTCCCTCATTTTCTTGATGAAGAAAGAGAAACCCGGGAAAGTGAACTTAATTTTTCAACCAGAGGAGGTACTACCCTCTATAGGGAACTTGTAAACGTATGTGATCATTTTTGGTTGTCATGAAGACTAGTGGGTGATAGTGGCATTTAATGGGCAGATGCCAGGAATGTTAAACATATTGAAATGAATGGAATAGCTATAACCGATGAAGACTCACCCAGCCATAGATGTCAATAACACATTGAGAATTATGAGGTTTACACGACTTTGCTTAAAGCAAAAGAGACTGTTAAGAGCTAGAAGGGGACTGGCTCTGTGGTAGTTTACAGAGCAATAGTTCATTATTGTGTGTGTGTTTGGGGAGTGGGTCATAAACCCTTCTGATAAAACAATTTCTTTGTGGAAACCTTCACATACACATGCACTTAATTTGGATGGACCTATGAGTCCATTTAAGCCCATCTGTGGACCCCAGATGGGGTTCTACAAAGACCTCCAAAGACATAAATATCAAACAAATTAAATATGTGTATACTTTCTTAAGGATAAAATAGTGTCTGACTAATAGAACGAATAATAAATGTGTCTTTTTTTCCTATCAAGTAGTCACAGTGCTATTCAGACTATTAGACTGTCTTTTGTTCATTCATCAGGAGCTTTGGATTTTATCCATCTCTTGAAAATTATAGCTAATATTTCCTAGTGAGAGCCAACTGAACACTGAATCTGCTTCCAACAATTTCCTCCTCTTTTTTTGCCCCCACAGGAGGAAGACAGAGGTGGGAGTAGGTACATACTTCAAAAGATCCCTCTCCCTGAGCTCTGAAGTGTCTCTTCTAGCTGAGTGTTAAAAACACCGCAGGTTTTAAATACTAGCCAAGCTGTAAATCATACACTGTTTTAAAATTTTTCTAAGTGGGCAATTTCTGACTCATTAAATCAGCTAAATGGCAAAATGTTCCATTTCTGGATGCTATACTCCTTCCATTTGCAACAGGTAGTGGATTACGAGCCCTGTGTGGTGCTCTCAAAGAGAGGAGGAGAGCGGTGGGGAGGGATGAAGGTGGAGAGGAGGACTGGGAAGAGGAGAGGGAGGATGGATAGCTAGCTACCACTCTGTGAGAAAGAACTTAGAGTCACATGGAAAAGGGCCAGACTGACATTTCAGATACTCTTCAAGAGCTTTACCAATGTCTCATTTATAGCTGACAGAACTCTCTGGGGGCATATTTTCTTGTCCATTTTACTAATGAAGAAACTGTGAGAAAGTAAGTGAGAGAGATTAAGTAACTCTTCCAGTTAAGTAAAAATTCAAACTCAGCCGTGTGTGACTCCTAGGCCAAGTTCTCCCCACCCCATGCTTCCCAGACACCCAGCTAGTTTGTATAAATGAGTGAATGCAGCCAACAATGCTTTCTTTTTTTTTCTTCCAAGTTTTTATTTAAAGTCCAGTTGACATACAGTGAATATTAGTTTCAGGTGTAGGATTTAGAAATTCATCACTTAAATACAACACCCAGTGCTTATCACAACAAGTGCCCTCAGTACCTATCACCCTTCTTAACCCATACCCCCAACCCTCCGGCAACCCTCAGTGTGTTCTCTGTAGTTAAAAGTCTGTTTTATGGTTTGCCTCCCTTTTCCCCCATGTTCATCTGTTACATTTTTTACACTCCACATATGAGTGAAATCATACTGTATTTATCTTTCTCTGACTTATTTCACTTAGCATAATACTCCAACTCCATCCACACTGTTACAAATGGCAAGATTTCATTCTTTTTTATTCAGCCAACAATGCTTTCAAACAGCTAAAATTATCTGTGCAGCAGGTGCCTCCATAGTGTCAAATTACAGCAGCCTCTCTAGCTACAGGACCCTTCTCAAGTTGCTCTAGGTCATTCCAGGATGCTGAGGAAAAGGCTGCAGATGTTAATTTAGCTTTTCTGATGGCCTGTGCTTCTGTCAAGATCAAATGGAATCCTGTCAGGACATCTCCTGGGCTTCCTTCTCTTTTCCTTGTGACTTTGAATCTTTTCTTCTCAATTGATGGAAAAGACCAAGGCCTCTGTTAAATGCTCAGTGCCTGGGAATGGCAGCCCCTAACAACTTGCCAGACCTGGCCTGGACACATTAAAAGGGAGTATGCAGTGGCATATAGCTGACTCAGTCAGTGGAGCATTCAACTTTTGATCTCAGGGTTTTAAGTTCGAGCCCCACATTGTGTGTAGAGATTACTTAAATCTTTTTTGAAAAGGGAGGTGGAGTTTGCATCTACTTTCACAGGGTGGCTTCCATTTAGCTGGTGGTTTAGTTTTGTCCCCCAAAGTTTTTTGTCCTGCTCCCCTTGGAGATTTGTTTTTCCCTGAGTTCAGCCAAATACAGTGTGTGTGAATAGGCAAGAAGTCCTTTTCCATTGCCTCCTGTGGTGGAGTTATTTTATTGCTGAATAAGTAACTCTTCCCACTGAGATAGTACTTACCATTCCCTCAGGTGACTAGGATCTGACTAACTGAATACCTTGTTTCTTTCTAAAGAGGATATCTTTTGAAGGTAACCATTTGTCAACCAGAGTAAGAGACATCCCCATACTCTTTGCCAAGTGTGAGTTCCCACCTTTCCACCCACCCCTGACCCATTTCCAACAGGGGATGGGGGAACTTACCCCTACCACAGGCTTTGAGTGAAATTCTACTGCCTCTTAGGCACGGCATTCACAGCCTCTCCTGTTCTGACTTGTTGAGAAATATCTCAGCAAACAGAACTAGTGAGATAAAAATCTTTTTCATTTGCTTTTCTGACCCTCCTCTTCTTATGCCTGAAGCTATTGGTTCCAAGCTGGTGCTTGATTTTCTGACTTCCTACAGTAAGAACCACAAATATTCAATCAGACTCTGAAAATGGTCTTAGAGTTCCAGTGTCAAGTATGGAGCCCCAAAGACTATTGAGAGTCCTATCATTTGAGGATTTTCATGGGGTAATTAGGTCTTTTAATGGGGAAATGGAAAGAGCACTAGACCACAAGTCAGGATCAAAAATGTAGTCAAACTCAACTAACTGCCCCTATGACCCATGTCACTTTCTCATCCAGTTTCCACAACTGTAAGAGTTTTACACCTAGATATTCTCTAAAGCGGTGCTGTCTGCTAGAAATATAATAGGAGCCACATAAGTAATTTTAAATTTTTTTAGTAGCTGCATTAAAACTAGGAAAAAAATAAACAGAAGAAATTAATTTTCATAATATATTTTATTTAACCTAATGTATCCAAAACAATATTATTTCAATGTTATATATTTCATGTTCTTTTTTCATGCTAAGTTTTTGAAATCCAATGTGTATTTTACACAAAGAGTGCATCTTTTTTTTTTTAAATTTTTTTTTATTTATTTTTTTTTTTTAAAGATTTTATTTATTTATTTGACAGAGAGAAATCACAAGTAGGCAGAGAGGCAGGCAGAGAGAGAGGAGGAAGCAGGCTCTCCGCTGAGCAGAGAGCCCGATGCGGGACTCGATCCCGGGACCCTGAGATCATGACCCGAGCCGAAGGCAGCGGCCCAACCCACCGAGCCACCCAGGTGCCCCACAAAGAGTGCATCTTAGTTCAGACTAGACAGACCCATTTCAAATGTTCAGTGTTGCCACATGTGGTTAATAGCTACTATATTGGACAGTGCAGTTTTAAAGTCTTTTCTGGCTATTAATTTTTTAATCTGCCACAATTCTTTATTTGAAACTCTTGAAGTCAGATGCATAATTCAGAATTTTTCATATCTTAAAAGGTAATACAGTATTTATCATATATTATGTAATACCCCTAGGGTTTCTAGAGCATCACTCTGATCAAATAAATAAATATTTCTATAGCAAAAAGTATGACAGTTCACACTAAGGGAGATGAAGACAATAAATAGCATCATCTGGGTTGAATGTTGCTGCCTAGTGAGTTAAATAAACTCAATTTTCAGAGGGCTTTACTATTTGAAATTATAAAGGATTGTACATCTCTACTATGAAAACTCTGTACAATTAGGTTAAGTATTTAGTTTTATTTATCAAAAATCAGCCCAACATTAATGTGGCAGTACAGTTTTCCATTTGTTAGCCATGGACGTGGCATGATGGTTGAATCTTCTCCCAAACTTGTTTTGAATCTCCTTAGTGACAGCTATTTCCAGCAAGCATAGAAAGAGATCCATGGGGCTTAGACTTAGGATTGCCAGATAAAATACAGATGCTCAGTTACATTTGAATGTCAGATAATCAATAAACAATTTTTTAGTATAAGTATGTCCCAGACAATATTTTAATTTCAGATAAACTGACCTGGGCTTCCTATGTTCTTTTTTTCTTTTTTTTTTTTTTTTTTTTTTTTTATTAGTCCAAAACTTTATTTTTTTTTTCATTTTTTTTTTTTGCTTGCCTTTTTATTTTTATTTTTTTTTTAATTTTTTATTTTTTATAAACATATATTTTTATCCCCAGGGGTACAGGTCTGTGAATCACCAGGTTTACACACTTCACAGCACTCACCAAAGCACATACCCTCCCCAATGTCCATAATCCCACCCCCTTCTCCCAAACCCCCTCCCCCCGGCAACCCTCAGTTTGTTTTGTGAGATTAAGAGTCACTTAGGAAGTGGTGATGCAACATGGAGGCTTAAGTGGGTAGAAGAATAAATGAAACAAGATGGGATTGGGAGGGAGACAAACCATAAGTGACTCTTAATCTCACAAAACAAACTGAGGGTTGCCGGGGGGAGGGGGTTGGGGAGAAGGGGGTGGGATTATGGACATTGGGGAGGGTATGTGATTTGGTGAGTGCTGTGAAGTGTGTAAACCTGGTGATTCACAGACCTGGGGATAAAAATATATGTATATAAAAAATATATGTTTATAAAAAATAAAAAATTAAAAAATAAATAAATAAATAAAATAAAATAAAAAAAAAAAAGAAGAAAAAAAAAAAAGAGTCACTTATGGTTTGTCTCCCTCTCAATCCCATCTTGTTTCATTGATTCTTCTCCTACCCACTTAAGCCCCCATGTTGCATCACCACTTCCTCATATCAGGGAGATCATATGATAGTTGTATTTCTCTGCTTGACTTATTTCGCTAAGCATGATACGCTCTAGTTCCATCCATGTTGTCGCAAATGGCAAGATTTCATTTCTTTTGATGGCTGCATAGTATTCCATTGTGTATATATACCACATCTTCTTGATCCATTCATCTGTTGATGGACATCTAGGTTCTTTCCATAGTTTGGCTATTGTGGACATTGCTGCTATAAACATTCGGGTGCATGTGTCCCTTTGGATCACTACATTTGTATCTTTAGGGTAAATACCCAATAGTGCAATTGCTGGGTCATAGGGCAGTTCTATTTTCAACATTTTGAGGAACCTCCATGCTGTTTTCCAGAGTGGCTGCACCAGCTTGCATTCCCACCAACAGTGTAGGAGGGTTCCCCTTTCTCCGCATCCTCGCCAGCATCTGTCATTTCCTGACTTGTTGATTTTAGCCATTCTGACTGGTGTGAGGTGATATCTCATTGTGGTTTTGATTTGTATTTCCCTGATGCCAAGTGATATGGAGCACTTTTTCATGTGTCTGTTGGCCATCTGGATGTCTTCTTTGCAGAAATGTCTGTTCATGTCTTCTGCCCATTTCTTGATTGGATTATTTGTTCTTTGGGTGTTGAGTTTGCTAAGTTCTTTATAGATTCTGGACACTAGTCCTTTATCTGATATGTCGTTTGCAAATATCTTCTCCCATTCTGTCAGTTGTCTTTTGATTTTGTTAACTGTTTCCTTTGCTGTGCAAAAGCTTTTGATCTTGTTGAAATCCCAGTAGTTCATTTTTTCCCTTGCTTCCCTTGCCTTTTGCGTTGTTCCTAGGAAGATGTTGCTGCGGCAGAGGTCGAAGAGGTTGCTGCCCGTGTTCTCCTCAAGGATTTTGATGGATTCCTTTCGTACATTGAGATCCTTCATCCATTTTGAGTCTATTTTTGTGTGTGGTGTAAGGAAATGGTCCAATTTCATTTTTCTGCATGTGGCTGTCCAATTTTCCCAGCACCATTTATTGAAAAGGCTGTCTTTTTTCCATTGGACATTCTTTCCTGCTTTGTCGAAGATTAGTTGACCATAGATTTGAGGGTCTATTTCTGGGCTCTCTATTCTGTTCCATTGATCTATGTGTCTGTTTTTGTGCCAGTACCATGCTGTCTTGATGATGACAGCTTTGTAATAGAGCTTGAAGTCCGGAATTGTGATGCCACCAACGTTGGCTTTCTTTTTCAATATCCCTTTGGCTATTTGAGGTCTTTTCTGGTTCCATATAAATTTTAGCATTATTTGTTCCATTTCTTTGAAAAAGATGGATGGTACTTTGATAGGAATTGCATTAAATGTGTAGATTGCTTTAGGTAGCATAGACATTTTCACAATATTTATTCTTCCAATCCAGGAGCATGGAACATTTTTCCATTTCTTTGTGTCTTCCTCAATTTCTTTCATGAGTACTTTATATTGGGACTGGAGGGAGGAGTCAAGATGGCGGAGAAGTAGCAAGCTGAGACTGCTTCAGCTAGCCGGAGATCAGCTAGATAGCTTATCTAAAGATTGCAAACACCTGAAAATCCATCGGCAGATCGAAGAGAAGAAGAACAGCAATTCTGGAAACAGAAAAACAACCACTTTCTGAAAGGTAGGACCGGCGGAGAAGTGAATCCAAAGCGAGGGGAAGATAGACCCCGGGGGGAGGGGCCGGCTCCCGGCAAGCGGCGGAGCAACCGCGCACAAAATCAGGACTTTTAAAAGTCTGTTCCGCTGAGGGACATCGCTCCAGAGGCTCTTTTTTTTTTTTTTTTTAAGATTTTTTTCACTTATTTGACAGCACAAGCAGGGAAAGGAGTAGGCAGAGAGAGAAGGAGAAGCAGGCTCCCCACTGAGCAGGGAGCCTGACATGGAGCTCTATCCCAGGACCCCAAGATCATGACCTAGCTGAAGGCATGTGCTTAACAACTGAGGCACCCAGGCACCCTTCCTATATTCTTTAATACTAACTCTGACAAGTTAAAAGCTGCTTCAGCAAGTAGAACGATGCTTCTTGCAGACCATCTTAGGCAGTGTGAGGGAAGACTAACTTTCTCATCTTGCACCACATTTACTCAGAGAAACCATTCAGAACAGCCTTTAGGTAGTGAGGAGAAAGGAAGCCTGTGTGTTTTAATTCCAGAATCCAAAAATTAAGAATGACAAGGAATTCATGTGGTGTTTCCAATCCCCATGGCATAGGTCAGTACCGGGGAGCTTTGATGAAACAAAGGCTAATCTGACCAATGTTCTTAATGGACTATCTTAAAACTCTGAAGAATCTTATCAGATCATAGTCTACAAGCCAATCACATGACCCCTGATTTGGGGCTTCTTAATTTCCACCAAGGATTCCAGAAGGAAAACCAGGGAGAGTTTTAAATTAGGAACAGTGTGTGTGTGTGTTTTAATGGGAGGAGGGATTGTTGAGAGCATAACTCCCTATCTGAATGCCTTAGAAATGAAGAGGTTCCAAGAGGAAGTGCTGCTTTAAGAACCATCTGGCTTGCCCAGGTGCAGGGATGGGGAGACTTGAAGACTGCGTCAAAAATGGGCCTCAGCTCCTGTAAACAGCATCATTCACAGCACTCCCTGCCAAGTTGGGCACTTTGTCTCTCAAAGATAGTCAGCAGAAGCAGGTGGCAAATTTGACAGACTAAGGAGAGGATAGTATGGTATCCACTCATTCAGTGGGGTACACTCAGGATCCCTTGAACTTTAGTGACATACTTTCCAATGACTCATAAAAGTGCTGGATCAACAGCAGTGACCTGAGGAACAGTTCCAGATTTAAAAAGACTAAAGGGACAGGAAATGCACTACATGATCTTGGATTAAACCCTGGATCAGAAAAAAAGAAAAAAAGTAGCTATAAAGGACATTATTTAGACAACTAGTGAAATTTGAGATATATGTCATTTATTAGATGGTAGTTTTGTCATTGTTAAAATTCCTGATCGTAATTGTACTGTGGATATATAAAAGAATGTCTTTGTCCCCAGTTTTTAAGAGTAAAGGTTATTTTTATGGTTTCAAATCACTCAGAAAAAAGAAGTACACATGTACACATAGAAATGTGGCAAAAGTTAACTGTTGGTAAATCTGTGGGAGGGGTGCAGAAGTTCATTATATTATTCTTGTAACTTAGTAAGGATTTTTTTTTTAAGATTTTATTTATTTATTCGACAGACAGAGATCACAAGTAGGCAGAGAAGCAGGCAGAGAAAGGAGGAAGCAGGCTCCCTGGGGAGTCTGATGTGGGGTTTGATCCCAGGACCCTGAGACTGTGACCTGAGCCAAAGGCAGAGGCTTTAGCCCACTGAGCCACCCAGGCACCCCTTAGTAAGGATTTTTTAATGAAAGAAGGAGAAAAGAATGGCATTCTGACACAATCCAACAACAGATGTTCCAAAGAAGTATCACGGGAGAAGTTGAGGGCCCCTGCCTCCCTGAATCAGGAGCTACCACAATTAGATCAGCTTTAGACTCTCTGCCCTTTAACTTTCCTGATATTCAGTTTCAGAGGCAGTGTGGTATAATGATATAAGAGCCCACATATCAGACACAGTCAGCCCTGCTGTGTTCAGTCAGGCATTGCAATGTTCTCATGTTTAACCTTATTGAGCCTCTGTTTCTTAATCTGTAAAATGGGGGTATTATAACTTACCTCTCAGCCTTGCTCTTAAGATTGAAGGTGATGTTTGCAAAGCACCTGGCTGAGTGGCATGTAATAGGTACTCCCCCCAAATTAAAAAATCTTTGTTTCCACAGAAAAGATTATGGCCTCCTGGGCCCACAATCTTTTATTTTCATCAGGAAAAGAAAACAGCAGTCTGTCACCAAGTCTGTGGACCTGAAACTCAGTCTCTGCCCCATTTGAAAGCCTCTAATTGCAAACCCCAGTGGAAAGCCTATTCATTTAACTGCTCTGAGCAGTGTTTCCAAGCATGATTGGTTTCCTAGCAGGCATAATCACTTCGTACAAAACCACTGCAAGCCGTTTCGCTTTGCTTTTGAAAATCTTTTCTTTCCCAACTGCCATACAGCATGAAAAGCAGGATCAGGTTATCAGCTTAAAGGTTTGAAAAGGATGAAATTAACTCTGGACTTTAACCTCGAGACAAATGACCTCACAAGACATGGGAGGTAAAAGTAATAAGAAAAATAGTCTGGGGCTGTGAGTGAATGGCAATGACGCTGAACTAGAAATCAAAAGACTTGGATTAGAAATGCTGGCTCTGTCATTTACTAGCTGGTAGTTTTAAAGCAGGCCACTCTGAGCCTATTCCTTTTTTGTGAAATAGGGATGCTAAGGCTTCACACAGCTGGTGGATTAATCAAATGAGACAAAGTGTGTGAGAGGCTCTTGGTAAACTGTAAAGGCCTTGCTGTTCAAAGTGTAGTTCAGAGTTCAGCATCAAAGCCAGAGACAGAAATGCAGACTCTCAGACCGTCCCCTAGACCTGCTGAATCAGAATTTATATTTTATCAGTATTCCCAGGGCATCTGTATGCCCAGGAGAGTTTGAGAAGCCAAGTAAAAGAGACCCTTGAGTTGATTCTTAAGGTGGTTTCTTTAATGAGGCCTCAGGGGGCTTACTAGACCCTTCCAAAATGGCCTAAAGATTACTGAACCACAGGACCCACTTGATAGTTCAGTGTTTGGCCATTCAGGCTGTAAAGTATGTCTTGCTAAGTTGCTAAGAACAAGCGTTCTCTCTAATGAACATTAAAAACACAGCGTTCCGACACAGCACAGAAAGGCTAAGCTTGTGGAGAAAGTCCTTCGTGTTAACCCCACTATCACCTCTGAGTAGTTGAATGTCAGCTTTGAGTTTGCGGATACCTGTTGATCTCAAATCCTGCTTTTGGCATAGAGATCACCATGTCCATTGTGAGACTATCCTGGCTTTGCTAGGGAAGGGATTTCAGAACTTAACCCAAGCTCAGCCACAAGTAGGAATTAGGACTATCTGTTCAGGCTTCCTTTGATGCCAGAGGTTGAAGGTGGTGATGACCTCAAATAACCTCTGCTTACCTGGTTTGATAAGGTGCAGACTCCACAATTCTTTTCACCTGCTTTACTTTGAGCCAAGGGTTAGCTAAATCAGAGCCCACAAGAGCAAGAGCTACTGGGCCTTTATCCTGGTTCTTAGCACTTAGCTCAGTATCTGGTCATGGTAAATAGCTGCCTGATGAAGACTTTAGTGTGATGCTTTGTAGATAGTAGGTGTTCAATAAATACCTGTTGGTTGACTAATTAGGCTAGGATGACCTTCCTGTTAGGTACCTTTAGGCACAGAGCCCAGAACCTGTAAGACTTTCAAGGACCTGGAAAATATTTCAGACCTGAAGATCAACAGCAGAATTAGTGACTCCAAAATACATAAAGAAAACTGCAAAATAACCATTAAAATGTGTAATTAGCTATATTTATATATATATTACCATGTCAGTTAGATGCAACTTAACCTTAGAGTTATGTATAAATTATATTAAATGGTGGGATGTGGGCACATTTTAACATGTTAAATGTGGTGTGGCGACAGCCTCCAGAATTTCATGTCTAGGATCTAAAAAGGTCTTAAAAGAGCTCCAATTATAGCAATCTGGTGGTGTAACCCCCTGCCCTGCCCTGCCAGAGAGTCTGGAGCGGAATGGATGAACTACTGCTTTTCTAAAGGAACTAAGGCAGACTCAAAAGTAAGAATCTATGATGGTAGCAAAGAAATGGCAGCAAACATCAGGGAAGCCAAGATGTTTGAAAAATTATAGGATTTTCACCCTATCCCTAGATAATTTTCCATGTTTGTTTTTGTACAGTCTTTTGGGGGTTTGGGGGTTTTTTGTTTTTGTTTTTTAAAGATTTTATTCATTCATTTGACAGAGAGAGAGAGATCACAAGTAGGCAGAGAGGCAGGCAGAGAGGGGGAGAAGCAGTCTCCCTGCTGAGCAGAGAGCCCGATGCGGGGCTCAATCGCAGGACCCGATATCATGACCTGAGCCAAAGGCAGAGGCTTAACCCACTGAGCCACCCAGGCGCCCCTGTACAGTCTTTTGTAAGGAGATAATTTTCTGCTACTTGTCTTACTATCTGCAGTAGTAATGATTAATGGCATGCCATAAATACTGTGATTTATATTTATTTCCTTAATCACAGGCTGTAGAGGTTGGGGTGGGCTGAGTATAGAGGAAAGTGGGAATCAAATTTTCATCAGTCTTTCCCATTTCCTTATCCCCTCAAGAAAATAATTTTTTAAAGTTTCTATTAAGTTACTAATCTAGGTAATCTACAGAACTAAGTGGGAAACAGTCTCTTTGCCCTGAGAGGCCCAGTTTAATAACCATTCCTAAAGATAGGAATAAAGGGATCCATATCAGTTAGCTTTTGCTGCATAACAAACGCCTTAAATTTAGTGGCTTAAAACAATCATCATTTATTTAGGTCATAATTCTATAGGTCACCTTTATAGGCTGGACTGACTTGTGCCTTTGTATTCAGCTGCCAGGTGAGTTAGAGGTCTAGCTAATCTAGGACAGCTCATCTTTGCTCCACATGGTCTCTCATGCTCCAGCACGCTAGGTCAAGCTTGTTCACATGGAGGCTGAGCAGGCGTCCAAGAGAACAAACATACAGGAATGTATAAACCTTTTGAAATCCAAACTCAGAGCTGGCACACTGTCACTTTCACCATGTTCTGTTGGCCAAAGCAAGTCCCACAGCCAGCCCAGATTAAAGGGGTGGGAAAATAAACTTCACCTCTTGATAGAAAGAGCTTTAAAGTCACATGCAAGGGGCATAAATACTGTGAAGGGAAGAACTGCAGCCACTTTTACAGTGTACCAGAATCACAACAAAAGTAATTTGGCCCTGAAGGAAATCAGCAAATATAAGGGTGAGAGTGCCAAGGCCAAAGAAGAGAGGATGAGGGTCAGAGGATTCACATATTTAAATGTAGTCAGACCAGGGGGGAAGAATGAGGTCCAGAGCCTGATCATTCCACTAGAGTTTGCAAAATTGATTTTAATGGGGAAAGAATGACCACTCAAGCAAGATGTGTATGGTATGGTTTGCCAAACAGCTGTGCTTCAAAGATGTGCAGAGGCATAGCATCAGATAAAAATTAACCTTGCAGTAGATACCACAGAAGCTGAGAACAACCCTGGATGATTAAGCATCTTTCTCTGTGCCCTGTAACCAAGGACAGAGAGGTTTCCATTTCTTAAATGGAAAACTGTTAGTCACATAGCTAAGAAAGTGGTAAGTGGAGAGAGCACTTCCAGGCAGAAGCACATGAACACTTGACACCCTGGGTAGTGAGGCAGAGGGATGCTAACACAAGAAGTGGAGGGCTGGTTCAGGGTGGCTCTGCTTCTGGCTCTGACACTAACTAGCTCTGTGACCTTGCCCAAGTCACCTTTCCTTTCTGGGCTTTGGTTACCATCTCCACCAAATGAAAGAGTGGCCTTTGATCATCTTTATGGTTCCTTCCAATAGTAGGATTAGGATTACTGTGTTGACTACCTCAACACATCGCAAGAAACTTATCCAAGGGGGAGAAAGTATTTTCAGACCATTTTAATCTTGGGCTGTACCTGAGTTTTCCTGGCCATGGGCCTTTCTGCCAAGTCTAATTTTAAAACCTTTCTTTAAGATAAGGGATAGAAGCAGATGGGACTCTACAAAGATTTTGAATTCTCTTTCTATCGCTGGCATTTTAGGCCACATAGGGCTCCCTTTTGGAGTCCCAAGATTCAGTATGCATTCCTGTTTATGTTTTCCCCACCCTTGCAGCAATCCATGTGTGTTAACACATTCGTATTGTTGCTAACATCCTTGCATGAACTCCTCATATCTAACATACTTTAAAAAAAAAAAAGCTTTGGAGGGGAGGAGTCAAGGTGGTGGAGAAGTAGCAGGCTGAGACTATTTCAGCTAGCAGGCGATCAGCTAGATAGCTTATCTAAAAAAAAAGCTTTGACTTGGCATTTTAATTCACTGATAAATTGGGTCAGGTCTTCACACAGTACCAAAGAAGGTACTGTGTGAACGGGAGACTGTGCCTGGCACCAACGATAGCCAATATAGTTGGCTATATTTTTCCACTATTAAGCATTTCCATCATAATTTTCTTTTTTTCCCCTACTTGGTTGTGAAGTTAAGATTGTGCGTACTGTCTCCATCTCCATTCAGTCTTTTTATAAAGGGTAAAGTTCATTGCAGCATTATTTTTAATAGTGAAAAGTGGGATATCTTAAGTGCCCATAAAGGGAGGAATGGTTTAATAAATAGAACACAGCTACTCAAGGCAATACAATCCAGCAATCAAAAGGAACAAGGTTCCTTAATATTAACATGGAACATTTTTCCAAAAAGTATGTCTGAATAGTGTAATAATATGATGTTATTTTTAGAAGGGTCAACCTGAACTATGTATTTCAAGGTAGGTATAGATATGTGTAAATGAGGCAAAATCTCTAAGGAAGGACACATAAATAAGTATCCAGTTTTCTCAGGGCAGCAGAATAGATGGGGATATGGAGAATAATAAGAATGTCTGCCTTACCTGCATTACTTAGATTTTTAACTTTAAAAATATAATATAATCATAAGTAGAATCTTAAAAAAAAATGAGTAATAAATAGAATCAGACCTATAAATAAGGAGAACAAATGGATGGTTGCCAGAAGGGAAGAGGGTGGGAGTGGGCAAAATGGGTGAAGGGGAGAGAGAGATGGCAGGCTTCCAGTTATGGAATGAATAAGTTATGGGAATAAAAGGCACAGCATAAGAAATACAGTCAGTGATAATGTAATAGCAATGTAATGGGACAGATGGCAGCTACACTAGTGGTGAATATAGCATAACATATAAACTTGTCAAAGTACTAAGTTGCACACCTGAAACTAACTTAACATTGTGTGTCAACTATACTCAAAAATAATAAAAGAAGATAATATTTATGCAATTTAAAGCTATTATTTTAAAAAACAAGATTTTTATAAAGCAGCAGGTGGTGATGGTTTATATCCACATTTGGGTGTAAGCAAATAAAAGTGTGAAAAAATCGCTTAACTTTCTCAAATTAATAACACAGGACTCTGTGAGTGGAGATATTACAATATTTATGACCCACTGGTATAAAGGAAAATAACAAAAGTTTTCAAAAATAAAAAGCCATCATATTCCAACCTGGATAAGAACCACCTGAAAACATCTACATTTCAGGATTTAATTACTCTGTCAGTTCAGTTTTGTTCTCAGAGTGAATTCTGAGAAGTGACAGATTTTCTCAAATACTGCACAATTTAAATACAATTAACTTCTTACAATTTAATTACAGGGGAGTACTATTTCTTCGAATCTGGGCAATCAGAAAGCTCACATGATCAGCTTTCCTCTCTACTCTTGCTTTTTGAAAATGAGACCAATAGGAAGCTGAAACTCTGTTGGAACTCTTCCAACAACTTTCAGGTTCTGTCATAGGGTCAATCCAGATGACACCTAATTTCTTACACTGTTAGCAATTATAGTATCATATGCTGATAACTGATGTTTATAACAAAGGCAGATTCCTAATGTGTCTTTGGAAATTTCAAAGAAAGGTAAAATTGTAGGTGGTGTGTCATGTTGCTTACTGTGGGGTGTGTGTGTGTCTGTGTGTATGTGTTTAGAATTTGTTTATTTGAGAGCAAGAGAGAAACAGAGACCATGAGCAGAGGGAGGGACAGAAGGCAAGGTAAAAGCAGACTTCCCACTGAGCAGGGAGCCCAATTCGGGGCTTGATCCTAGGACCCCAAGATCATTACCTGAGCCAAAGACAGACACTTAACCAACTGACTGAGCCACCCAGGCACCCCTTGCTTACTGTGTGTTTGAAAATTATAATTCAAATGCCTCTCAGGTACACAAAAAAATCAGCAATAGCATCTCCAAATCAGAAATTGTGGGAAGGGGGTGCCTGGGTGGCTCAGTGGGTTAAAGCCTCTGCCTTTGGCTCAGGTCATGATCCTGGCTTCCTGGGATCGAGCACGGCATCAGGCTCTCTGCTCAGCGGCGAGCCTGCTTCCCTTCCTCTCTCTCTGCCTGCCTCTCTGCCAACTTTGGTCTCTGTCAAATAAATAATAAATAAAATCTTTTTTAAAAATTGTGGGAGGAAAGACCTGTGCAGCACGTTTCCAGATATCAAATGTGGACTAGCCACATATGTAGTGACTACCATCCTGGCAGCATGATTCTAGAGCACTATGACAGGGAGTCTTCCCAGCCAGGGATCTGTGAGGGATTGCATGGTGCTCAAGGGTAAGAGGAGGGCTCACTTGCCTCCAGACAGCCATGTCTTTCTTATCCTCCCATGTGGTCTCCTCAGTTTCCAGACAATTAGAGAGGCAGCATCTAATCCCATACAGCACATGCCACATCCTTCCCAGTTCTGATGCACCCTCTGGTACAGGACCTTCTCACAACACCTTCAGTCTCTATCAGCAGGTTGGAAGCATGCTCAACCCTGCAGGGCTAGCCATTTATTCCATGCTCCTGCCCACTGTGGCCCTTCTGATTCCCAGTTCTGCTGGTGTATGCGTGGAACAGACTCTTTGTTCAAGGGGCTGACATGGGTTGGGCCTTCTGCCTCAATGTCATTTTCCTGCATCTCTCAGGGAAACTGGTTTCTAAGCATGAGTAATACATTCTCCTTTTTCCTTCAGTCTCTCTTCAAATGGCACCTATACCAGGTGATAGCTGACATTCCTGCTTCACTCTCTTTTTATGGGGCAAGTGTAGCTGGCTTCAGCTTCAGTGGCCTGGAATGTCACAGCTCTCACAGAGAAATGCTGAGTCCCAGCTCCTGTGGCTACTGACACCATGGCTACTTAGCAAGTGGCTGGTCATTTTCAGTCTATCTCTTTCAGAAAATGGCTTTGTCTCTTCTTCACTTTTATTTTTCTAAATTGTTGCCTTTGATGTTCAGACCATCTCAAATTAATGTCAAAACCCTGACTTATTCAAGCCAAAAATTATCTACAACCATCATTTTCTACTAATTTTTATAAGAACATTTAAATCACTTTGTATTTTATGCTCTGTCTTAATTCCTGTTTTGTCTTCTAACTTGCTGATTACTGAATCACTGTCTAAAGTTTATTCAATGTATTTTTTGTTTCAGTGAACGTATATTTAATAACAAATATTTTAATGGTAAATTTTCTTATTGTCTCATTTTTGCATTCTCTGTCTCATAATTTCCCTGTTTTTCAAGTGAAAGATACATTTATCTTTTAAGCATCATTAAACATATATCTTAAGATTTTATTTATTTGAGAGAGAAAGAGAGCATGAGGAGGGGGGAAGAGGCAGAGGGAGAAGCAGACTCCCTGCTGAGCAGAGACTCTAATGCTGGGATCATTACCTGAGCCGAAGGTAGATGCTTTAACGGACTGAGCCACCCAGACAACTCCTAAACATATTTATTGTTAGACTGTCCCCTAATGTTTATTTCATCTAGAATAGCACTATCTAATTGAACTTGGTAAGCCATTAGTCACATGAGGCAGTTGAGTCCTTGGATTTTTTTTGATTTTAGTTATTTTTTATTTAAGTTTAAATAATCCATTTAGCTAGTGGCTACAATAATAGATAACATAGATCTAGAATAAATTTAAAATCTGATTGCTGTTTTGGGTATTTGGTTTCCTCATATGTTTTGAATTTTGATTTGCAGGCTCATTTTAAGTGAAAGATAGCTCTGTTTGTGTGTTTTCCTCCTTTTCCATTTAATGGTTTTCAGTACTCTCTACCAGGACATTAGTCTAGAATGATACCATAAAGTCGTATGGTGAAACTTTTGCTAAAGAGAGAAATGGTGAATGCTGAAAGATTTGTGTGTGTGTTGGTCAGTTGCTGGTGAGACCAAGACTTCTTCCATGGACTTTGCACCTGCTAAAGCTGCCCCAAGCAGCAGTTAGCAATGACACACTTTTTAACTCTATTTTCACAAGCAGAAGAGGCTCCCTCCCCACCAAGCCCCTGACCTCAAGCTGTGAGCCTGGTTTCCCTCGGAAGATTCTCTGAGTGGCATTAGACCCTTTTTCCTGCCAGAGTTAGGCTACTGTCTCTGCCTGCCTGCCTCCTGACTAGATGCCTATCTGTCCAGTGGCTTCAGCCCTCGTCACTGCTTTACCTTTCTGTTCATTTCTGGCCCATGGATATGTATATCTTGCTTTTGAGTCTAGCTGTGTCTTTTTATTTTTCTATTTTTATATTGTAACTGGCATTGCTCTGTGCCTGAGCTAAGTGACAAAAAGGGGATACATCAAAGCTTAAAGCTGTCTTGGCCAGTGGGATCTCCTTTGATAACATTTCTAATCCAAACACACAAGACTTTTTCACTCCTACATTTGCCAAGTATTTAGTCACATTTATGAAAGAATACAGTATAGTAGACTCTCATTAAATATTTGTTGAATGAATATATGAAATATTAAATCTAAAGACAAAAATTAGTAAAATCCCACAGCTTCCAATAAACCCCTTCTATGTTATCTTAATAGGATGATACAGTGTATTCAAACTGTCTTCTACTGAGCCACACGGGCCCACAGAAATAAGGCAAGCCCATAATTTATATCCAAAACTAGATGCTTTTGAGAGTGAAAGAGAATGTTCTTAATAATTACCCCACAATAGCAGGCTCACACTGAGACTATGCCAAGCAAACCAGAAGGAGTGGTTACTTTATCCCATGGCTAACTTATTGGTGCTTAGTTTCATGAGACCCCTATATACAGTCCAGTGTCATCTTCCTTTTGCTCACCGCTCTTTTGATATTCCAGGTTAGGGACCAGAGCAGTGAATTTATATCCTCTTTCTCTGGCCCCATTCTTCCCTTCTTCTCCAAAAAGAGTCAATCTTTTAAAAACTTCAGTGTCCAAAGTAGGGAACTAAAATCATTTTTCTGAGTCTCACCCTCTCTTACTACTGCCCCCAAATCACTGAAGTAACCCATTCTCTACAACATTTAGATAAAACCCCACATATTCAGATTCCCCTTAAGCACTCTCTTTAACAACCGTCATGGGTCTTGGTTCCTTTCAACAAAGCCATCATCATTCCCAGTGGTCTGCTTTAAACCATCTGTGACCTTGACCAACCCTTGCCTGATCCAGTTCATTTAGTCATTTAACAACATGTCAGCCATTCTCCTCTAAGACCAGTTGGCTCTAATTCTAAAAGTGGCAGTTAAGCTATAGTGCTGCAAAGCAATATACCTGGTGTTGAGGTTATCTACCACTATGTAACCAACCAGTCTAAAACTTGACACCTTCAGGGCGCCTGGGTGGCTCAGTGGGTTAAGCCGCTGCCTTCGGCTCAGGTCATGATCTCAGGGTCCTGGGATCGAGTCCCACATCGGGCTCTCTGCTCAGCAGGGAGCCTGCTTCCTCCTCTCTCTGACTGCCTCTCTGCCTACTTGTGATCTCTCTCTGTCAAATAAATAAATAAAATCTTTAAAAATAAATAAATAAATAAAACTTGACACCTTCAAACAATAACTATTTTATTACATCTCATGGTTTAATGGGTCAGAAAGTAGAGGGCAGAGATCAGCTGGGTGATTCTTCTGCTGCATGTAGCACATGGACTGTGAATGCTTGGTGGTATTCAGCTGGCAGGTGAGTTGGTCTGGAAGATGTAGGACAATCTTGCTTACATATCTTGGCAGGAACAGCTGAAAGGCTGAACTCAGCTGATACTGCCTGTCAACTGGAGTACCCATAGCACAAGCTCTCTACCCTGCACACCAGTCTCAGGGCAGTGGGTTTTCTTACATACAAGCTCAAGTTTCCCAGTGAGACTGTCCCAAGATAACGCCAAGGATGCAAAGCTTCTTATGACCCACACTTGGAGGTCCCAGGAATCACTTAAATTGCATTCTGTTGGTTAAGCAAGTCACTAAGGCAGATTCAGATTTAATGGGAAGGAAGCTATACTACCCCTCTCAATGGGAGGAATAGCAAAAAATTTGTGGTCATCTTGAACTTATTACACTTGGCTTTTTAATAATCCTAAAAGGGACTCCCAGATGTGACCCACATATTCCTACCTGGTCAGCCTAGGTTTTGGCCCAAGTCATGATCTCATGGGTCATAGGATCAAGCCCTTTGTTGGTCTCCATGCTCAGCAGGCAGTCTACTAGAAGATTTCTCTCGCTCTGCCGGCCCCTCCCCAACTTGTGTGCTGCTTTTTCTCTGTCTCTCCCTCAAATAAATAAATGTTTTAAAAATAATAATAATTCACCTGCTCTAGACAGTTTTATGTAGTGAGGTTCAAGAGATAATGAGTAGGTCACTGATAAAGAATATGGATTAAAATTTCCCAAAAACCTTATTTATAAAAGTATTTTTAGAAGCAGATCAAGGTGAGTATATTTATGGGTTTGAGTGACTTCAGTCAGTGATTCCATTAACTCTGTAAAAAAACAGTTAAAACACCACGGAGTACTCAGGTGTATAAACAGTGTGTCACATGTATTTACTCCCTGAGCAAGCCACTGACAAATGTGATTTTACTGAGTCCCCACTTTCCTGACTTGCATGGAAGTTAATAGAGTTACTTCTAGCCAGTTCATTCTGTTTGCCAAATTATTTTTATTGGCTCCTTTTATGGAATGGCTTATCATCTTTGGGAGAAGCTACATTGAAATTTTAATGTAATGTATTTGGGGGGGTTGGCAATAGGGTGATTTTGAATGTTTCATTTTTTTCACCTTTTTATATTAACATGTAATATATTATTTGTTGCAGGGGTACAGGTCTGAATGTAATGTTGATAGCATGTTATAATAAAATGAATGCTGTGATAGAAGATATGCTAATAAAATTTCAAAACAACTTCCCAATCTAAGATATGCTCATTGGCTAAAAGAAATAGATTCTGGCTATAGTTGTAAATTTTGCCCTTGAAACCCAAAGAATTTTAGTTGGAGCTTCTCTCAGATCAGTAAACCAAGCAGACTGTAAATCAAATAGTACAAATCAATAATCTGCTGAAATTTGTTGAACACAGATAATCACTTCCGTTCCACAGCAAGCAATTTCAGGAAAGCTAAATGGAGAATTTTGCTGCTGTGGCATGAGAGTCAGAAAAGTACTTAATGTTCTAGGCATCATTCCTCACTCATAGGTTAGGTTTGGTTCAGAATGATGGACCTAGAGGTCCTGAGATGGGAACAATTTAAGTAACATTTTAATCCAGCCCCAGGAGAAATTGGAGAATTATGTGAAATCATTGATTAGGAAATAGCAATTGTATCTTGCCCTCATAGTCATTTGTATACCTCATACCTGAACAGCTGGATATATTAGCAGTTGTGCCCCTCACAAACAAATGTGTGTGCAGAGCAGTTCATGAAGGTTGGACCTCTCTCCCTAAACTGATTATTCCTAGTTCTTCCAAAACTGTACTACAATAGATTAGCAGTGTTCTGATACACTAATTTAGCAAAACCCTGCTCCATCTAAAGTGCCAGGAAGTAAAAAATTAAAAAAAAATAAATAAAAACTTAAGCTCTTCCCCTACCCAGAGAACGTTTCTACCCAGAACCAAGAAGTCAGACTAAATTTGATATGGCTTAGTTATTTATAAAAAGCATCTGATGCCATTCAAATGGATTGTGTTCTCCAGGGTGGGTACATAGAAGTTCTTTGTGTAAAAAGTGTTTGCTAAAATCTACTTGTAGTGAGTGCATTTGCAGCAGCCCTAATCCCTGTGATCATGTCTCTTTCTTTATATTAGGGGAAATCACATGAAACACACCAGTCTCTATGGTATAATCACACATCTTTGGGGAGGAGGTAATGAGTGCTTACATGTAGTAAAGCTGCTGGTGCTGAAGTGACAGTAATAATACCTAACACTCCAGGATGCTCAGTACTCTGCTAAATGCTTACATATATTAACTCATTTAATTTCCACAAAAACCAAAGAGTTGCTGGAACTTTTACAGATGAAATATAGAATTTACATCCTGATTATAGAGAACAGAGTACACAGCATATGACAGAACAAGGTTGGCCATAACTGGAGTTCTTGGGCTTAGTGATGGGATACAGAGTTCATTACTTTTTATTCTATGTATTTTTATGTATGTTTTAAAATTTTACTGTAATAAAAAAGCAAAACAAAAACTATGAGATATGGATACTATCATCCAAGGTTAGGAAACCTTGCCCAAAGGCTATCCTCTGGCTGCTCTACTCGTGGTTCTGAAACTGTACCAGAACTCCTCGGAATACAGCAGTGAACTAGCTGGGGTACTACAGGATATTTTAAATTGTGGATGGAAGCACAATAATACTTCACATCTGTCAGATACCATCTGAACTGCTAGCTCAAATTCAGTTTCCACATTAGAATGCACTGCATTCCTATGAATAATACCTTTATGAAGCTGGTTTTTCATCACTTGTAAAAAGCAAGTTCCGTGTGAAAAATGATAGAACAAGAACTGAGGGTACTGGTATGGAATCTGATTCTGAGGTTTGAAAAGTTACACAGTCCCTAATATATGCACAAATCCCATTAGTAAATAATTCTGGTACTAAAGAATAAAATTAAAATATTTTTCTTTCAGTGGATGTGTATTTCTTTTCAAATGGCTAGTGAGCTGTAAAAAATAAATAGTTTTTAAGTTTTTGCTAAGTGCCCTGTGAACCAGTTTGGGGAGTCCTTACACTATACTATAATGCCTAAGATGTAAAAGCTGATAAATGGCACATCTAAATGCTCTGTCCCCTATGCTAGCTCAGCCTCCTTCTTAAAAGCAAGACAGTTTCATTCACTTACCCATTCAACTAATACCTAATATTTACCAGGTGCTGTGCTAGACATGGAGGATACATCAGTGAATAAGACAGACAGAAATCCCTGCCCTAGGGCTTATCTGTTGATGAGGAAAACAGATAATAATCAGAATAAACAACTAATAAACATGCATTAACTAGATTGTGATAAGTGCTAAGAAGGGGCCAGTAGCAGGCCAGGGGGGTGGGAAATGTGATAGGGTACGGAGGAGATAAACTTTTAGACAAGGTGACCAGGGAAGATCTTACTAAGATAACAAGTTTGGTAAGTTTGGTAAAGATCTGAAAGAAGTAAGAGAACCGTTAGCCACTTCATTGTCTCTTAACAAGTAATAATAATAATAATAATAATAATAAACAACTAATTCAGAAACAGAACTCTGAGATTGTACAACAAATAGAAAATGAGGGGCGCCTGGGTGGCTCAGTTAGTTAAAGTGGCTGCCTTCGGCTTAGGTCATGATCCTGGGCTCCTGGGATTGAGCCCCACATCGGGATCCTTGCTCAGTGGAGAGCCTGCTTTTCCCTCTCTCCCTCTGCCTGCTGTTCTGCCTACTTGTGCTCTCTGTCAAATAAATAAATAAAATCTTTAAAAAATAGAAAATGAGAACCTAGCCTGTATCAGATAAAGTAAGTAATAGAAAAAGAAAAAAAATGGTGTACAACTTTTCTTCTTTGTGGATTACCTCACTTCAGTGCTTTCAGTGGATCCCAAACTTAGATGAGGGAGCAAAGGTAATAATCAGACCAGCTCAATGCTGTACCTCAGTTACAGTGGAAAATGAAGAAGGCCCAGAGATTTTGTGCAAATAAGTCCTACTATCATGATTTGAGATGCTAAGTGACACTAGCTAAAATGCTTAGATGTTTTAAATGGGACCTATACTATACTAACACCAGCTGTTCATATGATAACAACTTAGCAATATTTTGCTTTTATATAGAGATGTTTTACAAAGATGAAAGTGGAGGTCCAAAGGGGGTTATTTTTTTCTTGAACCATGAGTAAGATACAGAAGTCAGTACTGAAAATGTTAATAGCAATTAGAACCATCAGTCAAAACAAGCAGTGGGTTGTTTTCCTCCTGGTACCCTTTAAAGGTCTTGTAAATGGAAATATCAGAAGAAACAAAGTTTAAATTACCACCACTGAATTTTTTTTTAATGGGACAGCTGCAAACTTCTTGGAGTTGTGGAATTTCCCTGAACCTTGCCTGAGAGAAAATTGCAGATTTGTTGATGATAAGCTCTCTGGATGTCCTATGTTCCTGAGCTTATTGTCTCACTTGCGTCCTTAATGAAGCCATCAAACTCACAGGATAGGTTTCCTGAAGGGATCTGGAGCTATTCCAGATTCTTTGCTTTCCATCTTGGCCTCTATCAGTCCCAGACTCTTGGAGAGATATAGACTCAGATTATCTCTTTACTGCCTCCTCCCTTTCCCAAAGAGTTTGTAGTTAATCCCTCTGTAAATCATCTCTTGTTAAAACCATTTCATAAAGCAGGATCTGCAATGGTTCCCAACCCTGCCCATGCATCCGAATCCCCCCAGGAGCTCAATAACAACATAAATCTGGGTTTAGTACATTTGGGATGAAGTCCATGAACCTGTATGTTTAACAAGTGCCTCAGATGATTTTGTTAGAAAACACTTCATGGGAATCTTAAAGGACGAGTAGAAGTTTACCAGAATGGTGAAAGGAAGAAGAGAATTATTTTACACATGGATATAAAATGCCATAATGTGTAAGTGTGGACAAGGGTGGGGGGTAGTTGAAGGAAGTACAGATTCTCAAACTGTGCTTCCAAAAAGTTCCTATATGGGGAGGAAACTGTTTTATAAATATTGGGCTCTAGTAAGAGTTCTTCTAATAAGGGTTTCACTGCTAAGCTGACCCTCCAGTTCTGCTGTTTCAACCTTATCAGGTGTTAGGTTCCTTGCCCAGTCTTCTTTGGGTCCAGTGTGGTTTTGGATTGGTCTCGGGTTTTCCTTTGATCCTCCCATGGCTACCTCTTATTTGTTCTTGCTTTGACACTAATTGTAAGCATAAGGGAGAGAAACAGCATGGCTGGAACTTGGAGCTCAGATGCTTATAAAATACATCAGGCAGTAGCAACCCACCCCAAAGTGCTCTGCAATGTGCAGTGACTTTGTGTGGCTTTTAGCCTGCCCATTATGAGAACCCTGAAGATAGTTACATTATCAAGTTTTTCTCAAGCATCAATGTCCTCCTTCCTTTGCTCAGACTAATGCCCTAGTCACAGTTCCCCTTTATAGAATTCTAAATTTATTATCAATTTTGTCAAACAAAGCTCTGGATTTGAGATAGGTGACACTCGACTTCCAGTTCTAGTTCATTTGTCACTTACTTGCTTAACCTGAGCCAAATAACCTGGCCAAATGAGACCTTCTCTACCTCTCCATTTCCTTTTCTATAGAATCGTATTCTAGCATGCTTTAGTTTTTGCAGCCAGGAGTAACAGATGAGATCTTATGTGAATGGAGCTTTGAGAAAAGGGATACAAATGTAGTACTATTTCTTAAGAACAAAAGTGATAGAACCTTGTATAATTCAACCTTCAAAGACAAATTGCTTTTTCTGAGACACTAAAGAAGAATCAATTTGCCAGTAGGCACCTTTCAGAAGTATTAATTCTCATGGATAGTGTTTATACCTAGACCATCTGCCATTTATCAAAGGATCTGGCCCCAGCTTTCTTCAACACTAAATCCACTGATGGAGCCAGTCATGCCGCCTTTTGGATTCCTGTTGCAGTTAGTACTTCCCTCCATGAAAGCATCTATCATACTCCTCAAGGGCAGAAACCTTAGTACCTGCCCTCAAGCCTAACACAGGGCCTGGCACATAGTAAGCCCTTAACAAATGTTGGCTATTAAATTAATGAGTCTGGACACTGTCCAGCCTTGGATTAGATGCACTTCAGGCTAAAGATTAGCACAGTACACGTTCCTGAAATGGAATGGATTTTAAGGATTCATCTTGCCAACTTCCTGTCCAGGAAGCTGGCCAAAGCCAACTTTCAAGCATCTAATAAATTCGGACCCCTTATTTTTAGTTCCTTCTTGAGAAGGATATTGAGTGGTTTCACTGGCTAACTCATCAAGCATGAGCATCCTTTGTGCAGTTGAAGTTCATTTCCATTTCCTCCACTTAAATGGGAGGAGAATATACCCACATCTATATAGGAGTATGTAGGAGTTTTTTACATAATTGAAAAACTCCTTGTATCACAGAGTCTGGTCTAGTTTAGGTTGGAAGCAGGGGCCATCATCTCAATTGGAATATAATTGAAGAACTAAGAAATTGTCAATTTGAATTTTAAAATTACTTCCAGCAGCAGCTGGTAACATGGAAATCCGCTTCAGTGCACTGAAGGGGAGATGCTGCAGATTGGAACACGGCCATCCTCTTGGCAAAGACAGATCATACTAGTATGCTGAAGATCTTGGATTTCTTATGTCTGAATATTACTGTTCTACTCTCTGGTGTTTAGTCCTCTGTACCTTATTTGATGTGACCTGAATGAATTTAATTTACCAGAAGTGCTTTTTTGGCTAATGAGCATTTTACAAAATATGGACATCTTTGGCCAGAAGGAAAGTGATAGTATTGAATATATGGAAGAAAATTTTATTGTCCAGTAAAAATCTTCCAATGCTAGAGCTATTTTGACCTGATAGCAACATGGCTCTAAAATTCTTTGAATTTCTCAGAAGAATGTGGTAATGAAAAGTGAAACCACCGTTTTTATGTTATTTGTTTTACTTTTTTTTAAAGTTCAATTTAGAATTTGAGAAGCTAAGGGAGAGACTATGAAATCATGAAAGCACATGCCATTATGTCACAGAGCCATCACTACATGATGATTCATCTCAAGATGTTTTCTCTACTTCCTTCAAATATGATTCTTTCCAGACAATATCATTTAAATACTGGTGTAAGCATTATTTCTGGAGATGGGACATTTGCTTCCTGTGATAATCTCTTATAATCTATTGAATTCCCATATAGCAGTATTGAGATATATTTTATTAGTTTGCTGATTTTTTTAATCTTCTATCACTATTGATAGAAACTAATTAAAATTAGATGCACACCAGCTTTTATCAAATGGCTGCGACCAAGATGGTGACATTCAGGAAATGATAGGCCAGTCCATTCCCTGTAACACTGTTGGCAGATTCACAATTGGGATAATTTCAGATTTATGAGATTTCAAGCATCCATATGTCCTTACTATTTCCTGAGGAATTCTTTTTAAAGAAATAAGTGTATGTACCATTTCTAATGAAAGCAGAATAGGGTATACTCCTCGTCTAAAATCAATTGACCAACACTAGTAGTACTACTGTGGGCTAAAGCATTTGGGGTTTATGAAGTTAGTTAAAGGCTGTTTTCAGCTACTCCCCACTATATGCTTTTGTAACAGCAAATTATGGGGAAATGATGAATTTAGATAAAACTGGGGATACTAAGGTCACATACTGGCATATAGATCATAAATATTTTTCTCTTGTTCGTTTCATAGGAAGGACAAGTTAGGGATTGGTGTAAGTTATCTGAAAATTTTGATGGAAGAACTAGACAATTTGCTCCTTACCCTGAGAATCCTAGCATTTAAGATCTTGAAGCAGCCTTTTAAGAGTAACTCCCCTGGAGGGGAAGGATGAAGAAGTCCCCAAGAGCTCTATTTCCATACCTGCTTGCCATTGTCTAGCCTTGTGATCCTGGGCCCATTATTAACCCCTTGGCCCAGTTTCCTTATCTGTAATGGAGTTGGTGATAACACGTACACCTGCCTGGAACATTGAAAGCCTGAAATGAAATCTCCTGAAAGCATTTTATGAACTATTAAGGCCAGTGTCAGGGTCAATTGTTATTATTACTATTACCTAGAAAGCCCACCCCCACCCCCACTGTTCCCATGAAGAGCACAAGTATACAGTGACTTGCCCAGGAGCATTCTTCCTATCCCCAAGAAACACTGAAAGAACCAGGAGAGATATAATAAGTTCAGTGCTAGGGTCACCACTGGCTACTGGGCAACTTAGCTGTACTACTTCGCCTCATCCCCTACAGGGAGACAAATAACTGTAGGCTGGAAGCAATGCTATTGGATAAGCATACCAGCCATGCATCTGGGTTCACTAAAGAAGAGAAAACCACATGGTATGGGTTGCACAGTTCACCAAGACCCCTGAACACAAACATAGCCAACAAAGGGTAATGGGACTATTTATAGGAGAATACCCTCTCTTACTACAGTGAAAGCAGAGTGTTCCGAGACTGAGAGGAGTTTTTCTCCAGACTATCTCTTCAAAATTCTCCCTTATCTTATTTTCATTCTGTTGCTCCTAGCATGTCTAATGTCTAAGTGTTTATTCACCCTTAACACTCTGGTTCAAACATTAACAAAAGTCCCCTTTTTTCTTGACTTTCTCTTAGTCATGTTTAAATTTTCAAAAACAATTTTACTAAGAACTAAAGGCAGACAGAGAAAAAAAACAAAAACCCAGCCAAAGAAATAAAAGAAACCTCAAAGTCATCAAAACAGTGAAATTGGGATTTAAATCTCCAGGTATTTGTTCCCAAAGCCCTTGGGTTTTTCTGAGTTCATTAAGTGTAAGATAACCATCACATTGTTAAAATAGAAATTACACACAGGAAGCAAGATGCTTTAGAACTCTAGTGGGGATTTATATTTACATACAAAGTGCATGAAAAATCTGATGCACAAAGAAGTCACATTTCTAAGCAAACAGCTTTCTCATTTGTTGGGAAGAAAAATGGAGACTATGAACCAGTAAAAATTATGGAGCCTTGGTGATATCTACTATCCCCACTTTCTTGGTGGGAGTGTGGTGCTAGCCTCAGATATTGGATCAAGACAATAGGAAAGACCCAGTCTAAGCTAAAACTCTCAGATCCTCTTGGTCTCTAAAGGGAGTCAGAACAATATCAGGCTAGCAGTAGCTTTTTCTTAAATGCATGCAGACACACTAATAATGCTCATTAAGGATATAGCTCACTCGAATTTAATTTAGAGTGTTTCATTTGTGTCCCTGTATAGTTGTCGGGACAGATGTGTGCATGGCTTAGGCATACTTCTCTCTGCATGAGACAGATGTCAGGATATTGGGCCATGCTGGAAAAATGCCAGTTTATTTATTAGTGGCAATACAGTGTCAGCCTCCCTTCCGCCAGGCAGGATTTTCATTTTTGTAGTTAAAATGCCAGTCCTAGGTCAGAAAAAGAAAGATTTTGAGAGAGGTAGAAGAAGACAGAAGCAGGATAAAGGTGGAAAAGAAAATAGAAAGTGATTAAGAGTCTGAAGAAAGAGGGAAAGCTTTGGGTCAGTCATTTCCTAAAACTCTAAAATGGTCTAGGTGATTTATGATCACACACACACACACACACACACACACACACACACACACGAGACTGGAATTCTCCTTGGGCCTGGAGAGACATTAAAAATAATGTAGGGCTCTGGCTCCACCCTAAGCTGCTCCCTTTTAAGGCCCAGGAACCTGTATATTTTTAAGCTCCCCAGCGGTATAGTAGACCATGAGCCAGGCACTGGCTGATTTAATCTCTAAGGTTTTTTTCTAGTCTTAAGAATCCTTGCTTATGAGAAGGGACAGGAAAAAATAAAATAAAATAAAATAAAAAGAGTTGTACAGGTAAACTCACAGGGCAGGACTGGTGTATCCATGTTGCTTTATCCTGGGGAAGCTGCCCTCCTGGTAAAGGCTGATAAGATACAGGATCACAGGAGGCGAGGGAAGGATGTTTGATGTTGGTGTTGATATCTTTTCTATTGTTGGAGTTATTTCAACAACAGTGACACATCCCTGACTAATGAAAGTATTTTATCCCCACCTTGTAAGTCTCAAATGTTTTGATCTCTTTGATGTCTTTTTCCATCTAACATGTAAAGATGCTCTAAGCTCAAGCTTTCCCCACTGGACCATACCACTAGTGAATCAGAATAGGTAGAAAGGAAGTGTCAGCCCTCTGCCTTTAGACCCTCTTCTCTGCCCCTGGGCACTGAAACCTCTTTCCCCATTTATCTCCCTCTTGGAGAATATTCTTATGAGTAGGCTTTAGCAGGTAACTCTCCAGCTCTGGCAGAGGAACCAGGTAGTTCATTCCAACCAGAGGCCTAGGATGAATGTTGCCCCTTATCACTCCCACCATTCCACACTAAAACTTGTCAAGAATTCCTCACAAATTACAAAAACTCTACAAAATGTCTGGAAAATGGAGAAGTCCCCTCAATCCCAAAATAACTTTTTTAATTTTATATAATTTCTTGATGAATTTTCATATTCATATTTTATATAGAGCACTTGTGATTTTCATTGGACTTTTTGTTATAACCATTTTTCTCATTGCTGTAGTCTTGATAATGATCTTTGTAAAAGCTGCAGAATTCTCCATCTCGCAAAGGTATGACTTTATCAAATACACAGTGCTTCCCATGTACCAGGTACATAGATACTGTAACAAATATTAACTCATCCTCATGATATTTATAAGTATACTCATTTCACACTCCTAACACCTCTATTATGCTCATGTTATAGATGGGGAAGTCAAGGCTGAGAGGTTGGATAACCGGCCCAAGGTCCCACAGTAAATGAGCAATAAAGATAAGCATATGTTCATCTGGGCTTATAACTACTATGTATTGCTGACATTTTATTTAATTATTTTTCTACTGTTTAACATTTAAGTTGCTTATAATTTTTTATAAATAACTGCAAAGAACATCCTATCATTCATGGCTCCTTCGTTCTTTTGGATTATTTGTTTAGACTAGGTTTCCAGGGTCTCCTGGGTGGTTCAGTCAGTTAGTTTCGACTCAGGTCATGATATCCAGGTCATGAGATCAAGCCCCACTTCAGGTTCCACACTCAGCGGGAGTCTACTTGAGATTCTCTCACTCTGCCCCACCTTCTCTCTCTCTCTCTCACTCACGTAAATAAATAAATCTTTTTTTTTTTAAGTGGGAAAGGAAAAATTTTAAAAAAGAATAGATTTTAAAAAAAAAGAAGAATAGATTTCCAGAAAAGCTGCATATTCCACTCCCTGTTTTGACCTGAAGGACAAGAGGTGGCCATCTTACACAAATTACTACTGGGGAAAAAGTGAACTGTGGAGCGAAAGGATACTTTCTTTCAAGGCTGTTAATGCTTGATTCATGGCCAGTGTAATCTAGGAACAATAAAGGGAAATTATAAAACTCAGTTTAGTGAAGGTGAAGGCTTTGTATACTAGGTGATGTTCTGCAGCCTGGTGTTGCTCAGTGCCTCCTGGGTGACCTGGTATCCATAAAGCCTCTCTTAAAACAAAAGAAACAAATTACCTTTGTTTCAGTGAGGGAAATAAAAATGGAATAACTCTTCGGCAGCAAATAGATTAACCAACCAGTTGGTGAGTTTAGTCTTTCTTCTTAAATATGGCTGTTTTTACATCCTGTAGACAGAAGTTGAGTTAGAGGTCTAGCCCAATTCTCTAGAATTTCTGCATAGATGGAGAAAGGGTTGGCAATCTTTTTGGAAGGAGGTGCTAGGAGGACTTGTCTTGAGGCTATATTTGCATAGCAAGAGTGGCTGTTTCCTTCCCTAAACATTTGTTTAGGGAATGGCTTGGAGTGGATGAGCTCATGGAATCTATGCCCAACTCCTGCAAATGTGCTCTGAGCTCAAGTTTTGCCCATTAGACCACACCACTAGTGAATCAGAATATGTCCATCAACTTATGTTTAAGTTTGACATTAGACTAAATCTGTCAGTGGTCTCAGTGGATCATAGGGCATTTCTTTTCTTTTCTCATTTATGTCTCAGGCTCACAGTTCTTCTTTGCCTAAGATGATACCATAAACAGTAAAAACTGAAAATGGTTCCCATCCCCCTAGGCCAACATACATCTTCAACCTGACATACACACACACACACACACACATACACACACACACATGCACACACTTCTCCTGGACCATTGTAATGTTAACAATCATACATCTGTTCCCCATTCTCCTTAATTAGAAATGTAATTAGCACATTTTATTAATGGTCTTCCTATCACAGAGAAGTGACAGATCTGAAAACCAGAAACAAGAAAGGTGGAATGTCTGAGTGAGAAGAAAACAGGAATAGTTGATTTTTCACCCCAAAATTCCAGGAAATTGCAATGAGCCAGTGAGGCCTGAGTAAAACACATCAATGTCATAGTTAGAATCCACAGGCTACTTCACAGGCCCATGTCTTCCCTTGCTCCATAGCTCACTGTATCAAGCTGCTGAAAACCTCAAATGTGTTCAGAAGAGAAAGAATGAGGAAGGGGTTTTGGCAGGGGTGGGGATGAGGTAAAAGGTTGGTCCCGATATCTTTTAAGAACATAAACAGCTAAGTAAATCAGACCTGAAAGAGAGTGACTAATGTCAGGAACTGTATGCAGTATACCTGATGTTGCCTGGCAACATATATCCAGTCCTGGAGCAACAGAATCCTAGGCAAAGAAGGAATTTGGAGATGTGTCCAGAAGAGCGAATTTAACCGCCCCCGCCTTCATCACCCATTTGCTAACTATGGATAGAATTGGGTAAGAGACTCTTTTAAAATGAACCCAACAAAAAAATAAAATAAAATGTACCCAAGATACAGAAATGACTATTCTGAGGGAAGACATTTATACTCACAGATCCCCAGATTCAAGAGGCACAGCATGATACACAAGGCCACACAGGGAAACACCGAGGTCAGTCAGGAGACAGAGTAAGGGGAAACATGGGTGAGAGTCTTTATTGTGGTTTTCATGGGAAAGAATGGATGAGGCAGGGTAAGCAGGATAGACAAGTTTAGAACTGGCTAGTTTAAATCATTTTAGTGGGCTCTGTTCCTAGTTACCTAGTACCTGGCCCTGGGGTGTTTGGAGCAGAGGGATAGTGTCCTGTACTGTAAGGGCCTGATAAGGGGAGGTAAGTGGGGGTACAGATTTAGTATTTGTTAGTCTACATATCAAAAGAAGACTCATAGGCAACTTTACTATATCTAAGAATTAGTTATTCCTGGGAGGCGCAGCCCTTTATCACATCTGCACAGCTCCAAATGCCACAGCATAAGAATACAGCAAATATAGTTAATACAGACCCAATGAACACATACAAGCAAAGGATCTATTGCCTGTTTTGTAATGTAAGAGGTGTCTGTGTTTCAGCTGTTGGTTTTCCCAGAGCATGTAAGAAACTTTAAACTGCAACATTAGGAAGATCTCCTGCTTCCTGTCCCTTTTATGGCCAAGTACACAGTAAGCAGGACTACATTCAGTTCTAATGCCAAGAAAGGTACCTCAAGAAAAACCATTCTTTCAAGATTTGCCCTTAGGATCTAAAAAGCATGGAAATATTTCATGCAATTGCAGGATACAATCCATAAGACACAAGCTTAAAAGGATAACTCCAAGTGGTACAAGACTCATATCTCATCATTTTGATGTCTCAACACAGTAAAGTAGAAGATGCATTTTTTTTCCCCAGCTCACCTGGCTCATTTAATCAGAGTTCAAGCATGAAGTATGTCATTTTTCTATCATGCACAGTGAGCATTGCTAAAAAGCTTTATCTGGGAATACTATATTATGCCATTGTTGATTAGTTTCATTAATGAGAATAAACATTTGCAGAGCCTTTCATGTTTGTAAAATGGTTTACAAGCACTGGCAGGCTCACTTGTTAATAATTACTTTGGGGGATTCTTAACAATGCATATTTAGGAGATAAAAGTAATGGTTCTGATGGGATTAGGGGAAAAGACAAGTAATAGAAAGCATTTAGCACAGTTATTTTCAGTTCCATAGTCTCTTCCTAGCCAGCACTGACTAACAATCATTTTCATTGCATTTGGCATTATGGTATTATATATATGTTAGGAATTATATTATGAATTATAATTATAATATTTTTAATATTCAAAACCCAGCATAATTAAACAAAAAAATAGATGAAACTTTATTTTAAGTTTAACATTATCTATTCTTTCTCATTGCCCTTTGGTGTCTTGATTTGCACATAGCATAGATACAAATGAGAACACACTCTGGTGAGTACCCATGGTGAGGTAGGAAACCTGGCTCCCTGCTTTTGCTGTGATTGATGACCCCAAAAACTTCACTGCATTTCTAGGCCTCAGTGTGTTTTCAGTTATAAAATGACTGAGGAAAGGAGGTACATTAGAAGCAAGGGATTACATTCAGTGAATCCATGATCTTGTCATTTCATTGTCTGAAGCTTAAATGTGTGGTTTCAGACGCGCCTCTGTTTATTAGCTTACTGAAACTCAAACCAACACATTAGTGGGACCACAGAAACGTGCATGGATATACACATAAACACCTTACCTAACATTACATACTGAGACATTTATATCCTTTTGGACTGGAGACATGTTCCAAAACCACTCATTAAAAAATGTAGTATTTTTATGAACCTTCTGAATTTTCTAAGCTACATTTATTCTTTTTATTTTTTGAAGATTTTATTTATTCATTTGAGAGAGAAAGTGAGAGCAAATGAGAGAGCATAAGCGGCATAGGAAGAGAGAGGAGAAGCAGCCTTCCCATTGAGCAGAGAGCCCAATGTAGGGCTCAATCCCAGGACCCTGGGATCATGATGTGAGCCAAAGGCAGATGCTTAATCAACTGAGCCACCCAGGCACCCCTCTAAGCTACATAAGCTACATTTAATATTATAATGTTTTCCCTGGATGTTATATAAGACTGATGAATTACTGATTTCTACCTCTAAAACTAATAATATATTCTATGTTAATTGAGTTTAAATCTTAAAAATTAATTAAATAAATAAATAAACAAAACAAATCAGCCAACTAGTTAACAAACAAAATAAATGTTATGGCTTTTCTACTTTAATCTTTAAGTAATATTGAGCCCCAAGTCATCACTCTACTGTGATATTTGGGTATCCTGGAGCACCCCTACACATGTGTCCTGCCTGCCCTCAAGAATGAGTTCTCTTGAAAAGTTCTGCTGGTAGAGGCTGAAGTGGTCCAGGAAACGTGATCAGAACCAGGGGCTGATTTGATAATAAAGCTATCCTATGGGAAATTTTCCCATGATACTTATCTTCAACTTTATAATATAACTTTAATTGTAGAGATGATGTTTCTTTATAGCCAACAATGAGGGCAAGTATCTCAAAAATAATTACCATATATATTTATACATTATTTAGAGTTGTCATTTTGAAAACACTTTTAGATACATTTTAATAGTAAGCACCATTTTTGGAGGATGTACATGCTACATATTCTCTCTGTCTTACATCAGCTATGTCAGTCAGGGTCCCCTCAGAGAACAAATGGCACTCACAGGGCGTTAGTGGACAAGTTTTAGACTTTTCAGAAGAGATGTTTCATAATAGTGACAAATATTACAGACAATGAACTTTATTAAGATTTGCCCAAAAACTCTTTCTTTGGTGCTTTCCTAAACATTTCACTGTGTAGAAAGTTGGTATAATTTAAACTTATTTGCCAAGTCAGTATACTTCTGAAAATAACTTCCTCATATCCCTCTCCTAAAATCAAGAGACTTAAGCACTAATGTAATCTGTTCATTTTTTATTTATTATTTATTCATTTATTATTCAGTTTTAACAAAACATGAAAGCCTTAGTCATTAAAAATGACATATACCCCTAAATTGAATACGGTTAATTTACTAACCCAAGATTGATTTAGGAAGATAAATCACATGTAATTATGTGACAGTTCACTTTGGAAGACTTGACTGATATCATGGTGAAATATCAAGGGAATCTGATTTTAATTGATTACTCTGTTGTGGGTTTTTTGTTTATCTATTAGAAATACAAATGGTTATATAGTAATGTGGTTTCTGTTTCCTTTCTGCCTAAGCAGGAAATTGGAGTTTCTTTCTTTTAATGTAGTTTCTGACTTAATGACTATTTGTAGCTCAGTGCTTTGCTTTGCTACATAAGCCAACATTGCCATATGGTAGCTATTACTTTCAGTAAGTCTCATGATACGAGATCCAACCTCATTAAATCATTCCAGCATATTTCTACCATTCCAACATCTTTTAAGCCCAAACCTGCAAAATGGGAGTAATTACCAACTTAACTGGCTGTTGTGGCTATTAAATAGAACCATGTAAGAAAAGCAACCACCATAATGCCTACTATGTATTTCCTGACTCAATTCATCACTTTTTCTGTATGTGCCATAAAAGGGCTGTGGTCCTCTCACTCTAAAGCACTGGTTAACATCCTGATTCTGCCACAATCATGCAAAAATGGTCTAACAGTGCCTTATCTATTACATTTGCCTTCTGAACTTGGCTATCCTAACTTTGTAAACAGATTTATTGAAATATAAATTACATTCTATAAAATTCACCCATTGCAGGTTTGAAGTTCCATGATTTTCATAAATGTGTGCAGTTGTATAGCCATCACCTGGAACAGTTATAGAACATTTCCATCACCCCAGAAAGTTTCCTCATACCCATTGGCAGTACCTTGCTTTCACTTCCAGGCACCTAGGTACCACTAATCTACTTTCTTTCTCTATAAATTTACATTTTCTAGACATTCCTACAAACATAATTGTCCAATACATGTAGTCTTTTGTATCCGACTTCTTCACCATGCATGTTTTTGAGATTCATTCATGTTGTAGCATTCTATTGGGGTTCCTCAAAGAAGCAGAACCAATAAGATAAAAATATTTTAAAAGAGATTTATTAAGAGGTATTGGCTCATGTGATTAAGTGCAGCTGGAGGCCCAGGAAAGCTGTGGTGCAGTTCTGGTACAAGTCTCAAGGCCTGAGAACCAGGGAGCCAATGGTGTAAATCAAGGTCTGAGTCCAAGGGCTTAAGAACCAGGAATGCCAACATCCAAAGGCAGGAAAAGATGGATATTTCAGGCAGTCAGACAACAGATTTGTTTTTCCTCTGCCTTTTTGTTCTGCTCAGTTCCTCGAAGGATTGGATTATGCTCATGACAAATGGGTGAGGGCAGTCTTCTTTACTCAACCTACTGATTCTAATGCTAATCTCTTCCAGAAATACCCTCACTGACAGATCCAGAAATAATGTTTTGCCAGCTATCTGGGCATCCCATAGGACAGTCAAGTTTATACATAAAATTAACTATCACAAGGATGTATCAATATTTCATTCTTTTTAATTGCTAAATATTTCATCATATAGATATGCCACATTTTGTTTATCCATTCACCAGTTGATGGAAATTTGGATTGTCCCAGTTTCAGCCTATTAAGAACAATGATGCAGTGAACATTCATGTGCATGTCTTTGAACATTCATGTGCATGGACATATTTTCATTTCTCTTGGGTAGATTCTTCAGAGTGAAATTGCAGGGTTATATGGTAAGTCTGTGTTTAACTCTGAAACTGCCAAGTTATTTTCCAAATTGGCTTTACCATTTTACACTCCCACTAGCAATATATGAATATTCCAATTCCTCTACACCCTCACCAATGCTTGTATTGTCTTTTTTGTTATAGTCATTCTAGTGGACATGAACTGATACTCATTATGGTTTTAATTTGCCTTTTCCTAATGACTAATAATATTAAGTATCTTTCTATATCCTTACTTACCATATATTAAGTGAAAAGTCTCCTTTGGTAAAATGTCTATTCAGAACTTATGCCCATTTTTAAATTGGATTGTTTTCTTCCTACTAAATTTTGTTTGTTTTGTTTTGTTTTCTTATATTTTAATAGGTTTAGTTCTTCCAGAGTTCAAATGTTATCAAATTAGACTCTTTAATCAAAATATGTTATCAAATCTATTTACATGTGCCCTAATAGTGGTTCTTTTTTTTCCCCCAGTGTTCCAAGATTCATTGATTATGCACCACACCCAATTCTCCATGCAATACATGCCCTCCTTAATATCTACCACCAGGCTCACCCATCCCCAACCTCTCCCTTCCCAAACCCTCAGTTCATTTCTCAGAGTCCACAGTCTCTCATGGTTCATCTTCCCCTCCAATTTCCCCCAATTTTTGAGAACTCTCTGCCTAACCCAAAGTTTTTCTCCTATATTTTCTTCTAGAAATCTTACGGTTTAATTCTTACATTTAGGTTTGTGTGTCATGGTGAGTTGATTTTTGTGACAGTATGAGATAAATACCTAATTTCATTATTTTTGCATGAGGCTATCTGATTATCCCAGCACCATTTGTTGAAAATACTTTCCCCTCTCCCATTGCATTGTCTTGATACTTTTATCAAAAATCAATTTACTGGGATGCCTGGGTGTCTCAGTTGGTTAAGCCTCCAACTCTTGATGTTGGCTCAGGTCATGATCTCAGGGTTGTGAGATTGAGCCCTTCATCGGGCTCTGTACTGGGTGTGGAGCCTGCTTAAGATTCTCTGTCTCCCTCTCCCTCTGCCCCTTTCCACTCCCACTTGCTCTTTCTCAAAAAACAGAAAAAACAATTTGCCATAAATATAAGGATTTGTTTCTGTCCTCAGGTCTCTTCCATTGATCTATATGTCTATCCTTGTGCCCTTAACACATTCTTTTTTTATTTCTAACTTTTTATTTGAATTTCAGTTAGTTAATATACAGTGTTATCCTAGTTTCAGGTGTGCAATATAATGAGTGATACAGCAATTCCAAACATCACCCAGTGCTCATCACAAGTGCACTCCTTAATCCCCATTACCTATTTCACCTATTCCCCACCATGGCCCCTTCCCCTCAGGTAACCATCAGTTTGGTCTCTATAGTTAAGAATCTGTGTCTTGATGTGTCTCTTTTTTCTCCGAGCCTTTGCTAATTTGTTTCTTGAATTCCACATATGAGTGAAATCATATGGTATTGATCTTTCTCTGACTCTGTTACTTCACTCAAATTTATACTCTCTAGTTCCATCTATGCTGTTTCAAATGGCAAGATTTCTTTTTTATGGCTGAATAATATTCCATTGTACATACATACCACATCCTCTTTATCCATTCATCAGTTAAACTTGGGCTGCTTCTGTATCTTGGCTATTGTAAATAATGTTTCTATAAACATGGGGTGCATATATCCCTTTGAATAAGTGTTTTTGTACCACATTGTCCTAATTACTGTGAATTTATCGTAAACTGTGCAATCACGTAGTGTAAGTCCCCTAACATTGTTCTTTTCCAGAATTGTTTTGGCTTTTCTAGGTCCTTATAATTTCCATATAAATTCTAGGATCTGCTTGTCAATTAACCTATTAGGATTTTGATAGAAATGTTATCAAATTTATAGGTCACTTTGAGAGAATTGACCTCTCAACATAATTGAATGACTTTTTAAAATAATAAAAAGTTGTTTTTGTAAATAACCTCAAACTTATAGAAAAGTTTTAAGCATAGTACAAAAAAACACATATATCCATTATGCACACTCATTAAATGTTAACATTTTGCCCATTTGCTTTAACATTTGAAAAGAAATTGCATATATCGTCTCCTTCATCCCTAAATGCCTTAGTGTGCATTTCCTAAGGATGGCATTCTCTTGCATAACCACAGTAAGGATACCACCTTCACTAGGTTTAATTGTACAACACTTTCCTCTGAATTATCGATATTCCAATTTTACCAATTAGAATTGCTTCATAGCATATTTATCACCTAAACAGAATTCAATCTGGAATCACATAATTCATTCTCTTGTCATGTTTCTTTCCCTAATCTGGAACACTTCCTGGGCCTTTCTTTGTCTTTTATAACATGGACAGTTTTGAAAATACATTTTCAAAAAACAACCAAAAACTTCATAAAATGTTTATAGTTTTGGAAGTAACTTAAATATTGTTTTTATTAATTTTTTATTTTTTATAAACATATATTTTTATCCCCAGGGGTACAGGTCTGTGAATCACCAGGTTTACACACTTCACAGCACTCACCAAAGCACATACCCTCCCCAATGTCCATAATCCCACCCCCTTCTCCCAAACCCCCTCCCCCCGGCAACCCTCAGTTTGTTTTGTGAGATTAAGAGTCACTTATGGTTTGGCTCCCTCCCAATCCCATCTTGTTTCATTGATTTTTCTCCTACCCACTTAAGCCCCCATGTTGCATCACCACTTCCTCATATCAGGGAGATCATATGATAGTTGTCTTTCTCCGCTTGACTTATTTCGCTAAGCATGATACGCTCTAGTTCCATCCATGTTGTCGCAAATGGCAAGATTTCATTTCTTTTGATGGCTGCATAGTATTCCATTGTGTATATATACCACATCTTCTTGATCCATTCATCTGTTGATGGACATCTAGGTTCTTTCCATAGTTTGGCTATTGTGGACATTGCTGCTATAAACATTCGGGTGCACGTGCCGTGCCCCTTTGGATCACTACGTTTGTATCTTTAGGGTAAATACCCAATAGTGCAATTGCTGGGTCATAGGGCAGTTCTATTTTCAACATTTTGAGGAACCTCCATGCTGTTTTCCAGAGTGGCTGCACCAGCTTGCATTCCCACCAACAGTGTAGGAGGGTTTCCCTTTCTCCGCATCCTCGCCAGCATCTGTCATTTCCTGACTTGTTGATTTTAGCCATTCTGATTGGTGTGAGGTGATATCTCATTGTGGTTTTGATTTGTATTTCCCTGATGCCGAGTGATATGGAGCACTTTTTCATGTGTCTGATGGCCATCTGGATGTCTTCTTTGCAGAAATGTCTGTTCATGTCCTCTGCCCATTTCTTGATTGGATTATTTGTTCTTTGGGTGTTGAGTTTGCTAAGTTCTTCATCAAAATCCTTGAGGAGAACACAGGCAGCAACCTCTTCGACCTCAGCTGCAGCAACATCTTCCTAGGAACAACGCCAAAGACAAGGGAAGCAAGGGCAAAAATGAACTATTGGGATTTCATCAAGATCAAAAGCTTTTGCACAGCAAAGGAAACAGTTAACAAAATCAAAAGACAACTGACAGAATGGGAGAAGATATTTGCAAACGACATATCAGATAAAGGACTAGTGTCCAAAATCTATAAAGAACTTAGCAAACTCAACACCCAAAGAACAAATAATCCAATCAAGAAATGGGCAGAGGACATGAACAGACATTTCTGCAAAGAAGACATCCAGATGGCCAACAGACACATGAAAAAGTGCTCCATATCACTCGGCATCAGGGAAATACAAATCAAAACCACAATGAGATATCACCTCACACCAGTCAGAATGGCTAAAATCAACAAGTCAGGAAATGACAGATGCTGGCGAGGATGCGGAGAAAGGGAAACCCTCCTACACTGTTGGTGGGAATGCAAGCTGGTGCAGCCACTCTGGAAAACAGCATGGAGGTTCCTCAAAATGTTGAAAATAGAACTGCCCTATGACCCAGCAATTGCACTATTGGGTATTTACCCTAAAGATACAAACGTAGTGATCCAAAGGGGCACGGCACGTGCACCCGAATGTTTATAGCAGCAATGTCCACAATAGCCAAACTATGGAAAGAACCTAGATGTCCATCAACAGATGAATGGATCAAGAAGATGTGGTATATATACACAATGGAATACTATGCAGCCATCAAAAGAAATGAAATCTTGCCATTTGCGACAACATGGATGGAACTAGAGCGTATCATGCTTAGCGAAATAAGTCAAGCGGAGAAAGACAACTATCATATGATCTCCCTGATATGAGGAAGTGGTGATGCAACATGGGGGCTTAAGTGGGTAGGAGAAGAATCAATGAAACAAGATGGGATTGGGAGGGAGCCAAACCATAAGTGACTCTTAATCTCACAAAACAAACTGAGGGTTGCCGGGGGGAGGGGGTTTGGGAGAAGGGGGTGGGATTATGGACATTGGGGAGGGTATGTGCTTTGGTGAGTGCTGTGAAGTGTGTAAACCTGGTGATTCACAGACCTGTACCCCTGGGGATAAAAATATATGTTTATAAAAAATAAAAAATTATTTTAAAAAAACATGAGGGCCTTTTTTTTTTCTTTTATTTATTTATTTATTTATTTTTAAATTTTTTATTTTTTATAAACATATATTTTTATCCCCAGGGGTACAGGTCTGTGAATCACCAGGTTTACACACTTCACAGCACTCACCAAAGCACATACCCTCCCCAATGTCCATAATCCCACCCCCTTCTCCCAAACCCCCTCCCCCCAGCAACCCTCAGTTTGTTTTGTGAGATTAAGAGTCACTTATGGTTTGTCTCCCTCCCAATCCCATCTTGTTTCATTTATTCTTCTTCTACCCACTTAAGCCTCCATGTTGTATCACCACTTCCTCATATCAGGGAGATCATATGATAGTTGTCTTTCTCTGCTTGACTTATTTCACTAAGCATGATACGCTCTAGTTCCATCCATGTTGTTGCAAATGGCAAGATTTCATTTCTTTTGATGGCTGCATAGTATTCCATTGTGAGGGCCTTTTTAATGTGTATTTAAGGCTTTTCTCTAATGCATGGATGATTCAAATTAAAGAAAGCTAATACAAATTATATGACCATTTTCTTATCCACTGTAATCTAATATAAGATTAACTCCTTTCCGCTGTTCTATTAATATCTCTAGTCAAAGACTTGCCTGATTTTATCCCTACCATGCCTATTCATGAATAAATGGATATGGAGCTGTGTTCCTGTAGGAATTTTTAAGGGTTTTTTTTTTTTTTTCCCTAGTCCATCAAATCAAGATAAACAGCTCAAAAGAAAAGAAATGGCTCAGACTTTATTGGAAAGAATAATACTTAAAAAAAATTTTGGTAACTTAAGAAAATAAAAATGTTGATGACAAATCCAAAGCATGTGCCATGTCTCATCATTATCTCAGCATTCAGTTAATAAGAAAAGATGACAGCCTTGTTATTAAATCATGTAGATGCTAATTGAAGGCACAATCAAATAGGAGGATCAGTTGCTTTCAGAACACTTTCAGATTATTAGCTGTGATGTCAGTGATAGACCTATTTCTAATTCATAAACTGATACATCTAGGAACGTGCATGCACTGTGAAGGAATGGTTATATTCCTTGGTTATAATAATAATTATATGGTTATATATTATATAGCTGGTTTTCGTGGAGAGCCTCATTCTCAAATGAGAGCCTCCTTCTCAAAGAAGAGTGACTTCTTCACATCTGAAGATGTAAGCATCCCTCACTTTCATATTATAGCCAAGGTCACCAGAGAGCTTCTGCATATTAAAACCATTTCTCCATCTGCTCCTATTGAGGTCTAAGGATGGTGAGGATCTTCTAGTGATTTATAGCATGGAATCTGTCCTGTTGTTAGTGGATGAATTAGGCTTTGCCTAAAATTATATGAGGCAAGGACAGATGGCATAAGTTTAAGATTTGAAATCCACCCCCCAAAAAAAGACTTGAAATGCCCCAGTTCTTAGAAATGGCTCAACCAAACCCCCAAAGCTCATTCCTATCAATACATCTCTCTGGGAGAATAATAATGGCAGTGACATCTTGGATTTGCATAGTCCTCTGCCCTTGCAAAGCACACCTGAAGTATCTCCTTTGAAGCAGTAGAGCCAAATGCCTTGGTTCAAGTCTTGGCATCACCATCTCATGACTGTATAATCTTAAAGTTGTTTGACCTTGTGGTGTCTCAGATTCTCCATCTGTAATGGTGGTTCCCTGCTCATAGTTGGTTGCAGGAACTAAATGAGATAATTTTGATCAAGTGCTTAGAACAATGCCTGGCACACAGTAATACTTAATGCAGGTTATCATCATCATCTTAATATTGTATGAAAGAAGGTAAAGGCATAGATTAATATCCTGTTCTGATGGATGAAGAGTCAGAAGGCAGCAGTTTAATGACTTGCTTGTGATCACACAGTAATTGATGAGTCCTAAAACAACAACAAAAAAAAGCAGTCTAATCTTTAAGGTTAGGTCTATAGGGAGGGTCTCTTCTTCCTGTAATCTTCTGAGCATTTCATCATATTAATTTTTTCTTAAAAGATTTTGTTTAGGGGCAACTGGGTGTCTCAGTGGGTTAAGCCTCTGCCTTCAGCTTGGGTCATGGTCTCAGGGTCCTGGGATCAAGCCCCACATCAGGCTCTCTGCTCAGCAGGGAGCCTGCTTCCCTTCCTCTCTCTCTGCCTGCCTCTCTACCTACTTTTGATCTTTGTCTGTCAAATAAATAAATAAATCTTTAAAGATTTTGTTTATTTGAGATAACGAGAGAAAGAGAGAACACAAACAGGGGAAGGAGTAAAGGGAGAGGGAGAAGGAGGCTCTCCACTTAGCAGGGAATCCCATGCAGGGCTGGATCCCAGGATTCTGGGATCATGACCTGAACCAAAGGCAGATGCTTTCACTGACTGAGCCAACCAGGCACCCAAATTAAATGTTTTTGAAGCATAGGAAGCCTGAGGACCTCACCTGGATGTACAGAATAAGAATTAGACCAAACTGCATATCCACAGAAATATTCAGTCCCTCACCCAAGCTCCCAGGCCTACCAGAGCTTGGATCTGTGGTAGCTGCCAGACACAGATTCATTGAGGAACCAGTCAAGATGAAGGCATAAACAACACAACCCCCACGGTTCCTGCCCTTTCCAGGCTCCCAGCTACCCCAGCAGGAAATCTCACTGACATGCTAGTTCTACCAAGCCCAATAGCCATAGTGACATTAGCAAATGTATATAGTTAGGTTCCCCTCAGAAATAAAGACCAAAGAAATATCTGAGAGTTGGATTTTTAACTTCAGATCTCTAGGAAATTAAAATTAAATTTGATCCTACTTTGACAGTGGACACCATAGAAGCACCTTTTTGCAAAATCATTTTCCTTTTTATATTGCACATTAACATTAGAAGAAAAAGGACAGAGCACATAGTTGAATGAACACTGGTATTATTCAGTGATAAAGAGATAAAAAGCATACACACATAGTCTACAGTTTTAGCTAGCACCTATTCTCAAAGTAGACCTCCTTACTACTAAGATCCAGGGACAACTTAAAGCCCTGCAGCTTTTCCTGAAACATGCACAAATAACAAAAAGAAAAGAGAGAATAATAAAAAGGCAAACACTGCTTCTAATAATCAACTATTCTGGAGTTCCTGCTTCATTAGGTATTTCATTAATCATGCAAAACAGGAAGAATAAAAGGAAATACACATATGAGTGAGAGGGATAAAAGGACTTTAAAAATAGAGAAATAAGCTCCTCACATTCTTTTAAAAAAAAAAAGCCCTATGACCCAGCAATTGCACTATTGGGTATTTACCCTAAAGATACAAACGTAGTGATCCAAAGGGGCACATGTACTCGAATGTTTATAGCAGCAATGTCCACAATAGCCAAACTATGGAAAGAACCTAGATGTCCATCAACAGATGAATGGATCAAGAAGATGTGGTATATATACACAATGGAATACTATGCAGCCATCAAAAGAAATGAAATCTTGCCATTTGCGACAACATGGATGGAACTAGAGCATATCATGCTTAGCGAAATAAGTCAGGCGGAGAAAGACAACTATCATATGATCTCCCTGATATGAGGAAGTGGTGATGCAACATGGGGGCTTAAGTGGGTAGGAGAAGAATCAATGAAACAAGATGGGATTGGGAGGGAGCCAAACCATAAGTGACTCTTAATCTCACAAAACAAACTGAGGGTTGTTGGGGGGAGGGGGTTTGGGAGAAGGGGGTGGGATTATGGACATTGGGGAGGGTATGTGCTTTGGTGAGTGCTGTGAAGTGTGTAAACCTGGTGATTCACAGACCTGTACCCCTGGGGATAAAAATATATGTTTATAAAAAATAAAAAATTATTAAAAATAAAAAAAAAAAGAAGAGGAAGACTGGGAGAAATGTACCAAAGGGTTGAGTGGTTCCTTTGAATGGTGAAATTGTGGATGTTCAGTCTGTTTTTCTTTCTGTCTGTAGGTATCCTCTGTATTTATTCTAATGTATTTTACAATAGAAATTGAAGGAGGTTCATTTAAAAAATATTTTTAGAAAAAATTTGGTACCCATTTGGCCCCAATTATAAATTTATACAATTCCTCTGTAGCATTATAATTTAGGGAGCTGTGTGGTCGCTAGGTTTCTTTCCATCCCAGGGAGCCTGTGCTCTATAAGAGTGCAGCCACTATGCCTGGTACTCAACAAGTGGAGTTCTGGACCTTGCCATTACAAGGACATGTGCAGATAGAAAAACAGGTGTGAATATCCTTTCTGTGTGGATAAACCTTATCCGTGCCTCTGGAATTTTGAGAATGAATCCAAGTATCACTGATGGCATACATGGCCATCGGTTCACAGTATGCAAGACCAAAGGACAAATAAAAAAAGACAGGGTCTTGGGGAGATGCAAACCAAAAGCCAGAAGACTTTCCAGGTGAGTTGGCACAGAGCAGGAAAAGCTGGGTAGCAAGCCAAAAGACAGAGGCCAGGTAGCTAAGGCCCTCAGGGATCACGTTGTGGGTAGAGAAAGTTCCCTGTGTAGGAAAAGGAATGCCAGTGAAAATGCCAGTGTGGCCTGGATGGGATGGTTTTTAAGCCCCTTTAAGCTTCTCAGAGTGAGGATTTATTCAAATGTGAACTACAACTATGTCATTGTGAGTAACTGAAAAGCATTCCAAGTTCCTGGACTGGCAGGCATTCTCTCTGTTTCTACAGCCCTATTATTGCCCATCTAAATCTGACAATAGGGAAATTGAAAGGGATTCCTATCCCCAAAGAAGACATGCATTGCTGTTACCATATTACTATAATGGCTTTTTTAAATGTATGCCATTCCCTTGATACAAGATGCTTGACATGCTCCTGGTAAATATGCTGAGCTTTAACACCTTTACTACAGAAGCAATAAACATTATCTCAGCAGGAGGAAAAGAAAGATTTTTGCCAGATCTTAAAGATCTTGGCAGATATCAGTACTATGATTTTTATAAGAAATTAGAGTCTCCAAATTGTGGGTAATGGATTTACAGATTGCCCAGATGGCTTAGTGAATAACAGATTGGAAACAAAACAAATTATAGGCAGGAACACAAACACTAAACCAAATTTTGAAAATAAGTGGAGTAAAAATCTAAAGAGCATTAAAAAATAGTAATTATTTGTAACCTTTAAGGTCATCTTGGTTAAAGATATAATTTGATGTGGATACCCCAAATAACAACTGAAAAGGGGTTTTTTCAACATGGTTCAATCATACCAGCTATTAACTAAGTGCCTTCTACGTGCCAGATACCATTCTAGAAGTTAGGGACACAGCAGCAAACAAAACAGATCAAGTCCCTTTCCTCACGGAGCTGAAATTCTAGTGGGGAAGGACTAATAAAACAGGAATAAATAAGTGAAATATATGGTACATGAGACGATAGTACATGCAATGAAGCAATCTAAAGCCAAAACAGGGAATAGATATATCAAAGAATGGTGCTTCAACTTGGAAAGGGGAGAAATGATTTCCAGAGTGGGAAGCAGGAGGCTTCAGCAAGTCCTTTCACTCTGATCACTGTACCTCTACCTATCACGTAAAACAGACTGTGTATGTCACGAACAAGCTCTTATAGGTCTGGTCTGTGGCAGTGCTTTGATGACAGAAGGAAAAGTGAGAAACAGATTGGATTTCAAACTTTGACAGTAATTCACTAAGTAGGGTTCTTTTGTGCCAGTGATACAAAGCCACAAATTGCCCAGGAGGCTTCTGCTTGGGGTGGGTGCTCCGGGAAGTCACCAATGGTGCTTTCCACTCCTGTGGTAATATATGGGAAGAGAAAAACAGGAATAACTGATTGCATCTTGAAGATCGTACGTACAGACTTTTATAATTGGATCTTTAACCTTTTTTCTTAGAATTCACCACCTGCTAGGCCCTGTCATTTTTCAAGCCCATTTTATAGGTTAGGCAATTTAAAAATAAAGATTAAGTAACTTGCTCAAGTTCATATAGTCAGTTGCAGTTCAAGGATTTAAACCCAGATTTCTCTGATTCCAGAATCTATAATCTCCACTATACCTGGCCGCATTCTTATAAGTGCCTCATTCCTCACCTAAAAATCTTTCCCATTTATGATGCACCCAACAAAACCCAGAATTTGGGACACTATACCAGACAAATTACCTTCTCTTTTCAGGAAACAAACTGCAAACAAAGAGAGAGAGAGAGAGAGAGAACATGGGAAATTACTTATAAATTAGAAGTGATTTAAGAAACAACCAGTTTCAACACTGAAAAGAAATAAAATAGAATAAAAATAAAATGGAATGGAGGGACGCCTGGATGGCTCAGTTGGTTAAGCAGCTGCCTTCGGTTCAGGTCATGATCCCAGTGTCATGGGATCGAGTCCCACATCGGACTCCTTGCTCGGTGGGGAGCCTCCTTCTCCCTCTGACTCTGCCTGCCACTCTGTCTGCCTGTGCTCACTCGCTCTCTCTCTCTCTCTCTCTGACAAATAAATAAATAAAACCTTTCAAATAAATAAATAAATAAATAAAATGGAATGGAAAAAAAAGAGACAACCAGTTTCAATGTTTAGACCTAATTTGGATCCTGATTTGAACATGCTATTTGAAATTAATATAGGAAATAGATTCAGGAATTTGAACACTATTGGGAGTTTGATAATATTAAAGAATTATATTTATTTTTTTAGGTGTTAAAGTACTGTGGTAATGTTTCTTTAAAAAGAGTTATTTTAGAGGTTCTTACGTAACATTTTCCAGAGGAAATGATCCAATGTCTGGGATTAACTTCAGAATAATGTGTTGGAGAGCATGTAAATAAACAAAATTGACCATATGTTAATTACTGTTCTACCTGGGTCATAGAACTTTTTATTCTATTTTCTCCAGTTTTATATATGCTTTAAGTTTTCCAAAATAGAAAGTAAAACCAAACCAAATATCCTAGGATGGTGAATGTGGAATTGGTTGCACTGACTACCTGTCACTGTCTTTAGTGCTATCTCCTCCATTAGACAGGGGACAAGAACCAAATCTAATGGTCAAAGGCCATATGCCACTGCCTGTTGCTGCCTTGGCTTATAGAGCTGGCTTAGACATTGGACTTTCTGCCCATGCTAGAATCTCCTGTTTGGAGTCTGCAGCTTTAATGCAAGCAGCCCCATAGACCATCTCACCCAAGGAACCCAGGAGGCAGTGTGACACAATGGAAAAAAAAAAAAAGACCCTTAGAATCAGAATGCCCTTCACTGGAAGTTTGGCCTTATCCTTTTGTAGCCGCCTAACATTGAGCAAAACCATTCACCTTGCTGAGCCTAAAGGAGTTGTGCTGAACAAACAGAATAGCATAAACCTAATGGAAAAGCATAAACCCTAAAGATCCCTCCCAAGAATCTGGGACCTTAAATGTACCAGTCAGCTGAGATACAACAGTGAATCAGAAGTGGTCTCTATAACAAGAGTGACTGACATTTTTATAGATCATCTCTCTTTTCTACTGGACTATGTGCCCTGAAAGGAGGAACCATACCTTGTGTTTTTGTGTGTGTGTTCCCAGCATAGTGAGGTAGGAAGAACATGGACTCGGAATCAGTCTCCTAAGTTCAAATTCTGACTGTGCTGCTTACTAACTGTGGCGCCTTTGGCAAATGTTTTAACCTCCTTATCTGGGAAATGGCAATGATAATAATGCCCACTAAGAAGATTTAATGAAAGAAGACATTCAGGTGCTAAGCTTATAGCTGGGGCTCAGAAAATATTAGTTTCCCATCACCCTCAGGTACTCTCTCTTGATGCTTCTGAATGAATGAATTAACTAGATGTTTCTCTGGAATGTGGGTGCCTCAGAGACAAATCACCAGGTTTTTACTGGACAAAGGCACCTGGTTGGATTCCTCAGGCTCTGTACCTGAGTGTGGACTATTCACCCTGAAGAAAGGTGGCTTTGTCTGTCTTGTGCAAAGCTGCCAAATGGGCTATCAGTGTCCCTGCTCAAAAGAAAAATGAGTTACCTAGAGAAAGGAATTTGTTTTTATAATGCATGACTCATAGTAGTACCAAGAGTCAAGAGGAAAAGTAACTCCCAATTGATATTGTCAGAACACTGGGCCTTCTTGGAAGCCAACCACATTTTTAGACCATGTTAAAATTTCTTCTTGGTTGATTCAGGACTCTAGCCTAGGCATCATAGTATCAAGGTTATTATGAAGAAAAAAGTATGAAAATGCCACTTTCCAAAAGGGCTATCTGACTAAGGTGGCCACTCTGGGCCTGGCTGCATTCAGGACTCATTTCCCCCAGGCCATCCTCAAGCCATCATTCTGCATGCTCAGCTTCTTACTGATGTCAGGTGAATCTTCAGTGGAGATAGGAGTCCCTTCTGGCAAGCATCCATGAGCAGAAAGATCCAAGGGCTGTTGCTTCCTTTGAAGTATCTGAAAAGGTGCTGGCTTTCCAGAGTGGCGTCAAGATCATTACGTTGGGTGAGCATTTATACTTTCTCTGTCCCTGTCACAGTCTTGTTATTATATCCCAGAAACTCTAGGCTGCAGAGGCTCTATGATTCCACTTTTCTGAAAGAAAAGAGCAGAAACAAGGATCATTTCTGTAGATATTTTAGGGGTGAAAGTTAAAATGATTCTAAATAAAGCCTGTCAGGACAAGCAAAGGCAAGAGAAGAACTAAGAAAATTTTGAAAAGAAGAGCAACAAGGTTCAGTGAAGGAAGGTGATGAGCGGAAGGCACACATAATAAGAGTGAAAAGTGAAATACCTAAGTAGACAATTTTTTTCCGAGTGCTTAACCAGTTGCTCTAGTACCATTTGTTGAAAACAACTTTTTCCAATACCACCTTTTCAGACTAATTATTTCATCTTTGTGGGGATTTCTATTTAGTTATATTTTAACCTATTTCTGATCCTCATGCCAGTGTCTTACATTGGTATCTCAGAAGGCTACTAGCCTGAAGGGGTTTGGGTCTGCATTCAGAACTGATATTAGATGTGTGCTTTTTCAAATAGGGAAATCTTCTCTCTGTCATTCTGAATTTTGGAACCTAACACCATGAGGGCAGAAGGAACTCTTTCTCGGGCAGTCATGTTCTCCTAATAAGGAATTCATTATTTGTGCCCAAGTATAAGATTATGCTATGAACTCCCAACCACAGGGAAATAAAGGGGTATTGGAAAGAACTTTAAGCTTGCCATCTATAATTAAGAGTCTGGTAGAGATCAATGAAAGTTCCCATAATTTGATCAGTTTTTCCTTTTGTTACATTTCTCACTACTGCATGAGCTCTCAATGACCTGCTTACTGTCTGGAGTCCCCAGCCAGGCTCAGCAGAATGTTTTCCCTTTCACCCTGCAAGAAGCAGAGGCACTGTTTGGTTGTTTCTACCCAAGCAGAGTGAGAACAATGTTATCAGACATTTGCAAGCAGACAGCAGGATTTTTCCTAACCTCATCCTACCGTTTTATTTCTCTTGCTATCAAACTATGTTATGGCTACAGGGTCAGTCCACCCTCAGAGAACAATAGACAGGGAAAACAGTATGTTTTTACTTAGTGTCCATTTTATAGTAGTATATAGTATAGTGTCCATTTTATAGTAGTGTCCATTAATATAGTGTAGGACTAAATCTGGACAACACTCTCTGAAATTCTATGCCACAGGTTCCTCTAAATAATTTGGCGGGGGGAGAATTACAGGAAGGAAAAAAGGCGAAGATGGTTATTCATTCCTCCCTTTCAGCCTCACTGTGTTAAACCCATGCTTCTGTTTTAAATCTTATTGTACTGTGGGGGTGTTTGTTTATCTCTATATCACCCCCCCCCTCCAGCCTCTATGAGCTGCCTAAGAATGTTAGGACTATTTTAATCATTTTCATAATATAGTATGGTCTCAGGAATATAGTAGGCGGTAAATAGTGTTTGAGAAATTATTAAATGAATGAGTCTTGGATCTTATGTGACAATACTAGCATTTTGTTAAAAACCCCATTCCTCTGTTCAGTTCAGCCACACTGTGTGTATGGCAGGTGCAAGGGCGAAGGAAAGCATCTGCTTTAAAAAACAACATCCCCACTGTTGCCTAATGCCTTGGAACATTTTCCAGGTCTGTGTCACTAGAATCAGGGAAGGAATCTGGGAAATGAGATTGAGCTTTTTGCTGAGAGAGATAAATATTGTTATCTAAGCAGGTGACACATTGCAACATGAGTTTATTGATGCCTAGAGCCTGTGACAGCCTGGCTGTGACTGGCAGAGCTTTGCTGGGTCTTGTCTCTGCCAGACAGGATCCCAAGACTTCACAGAAAAGCTCTAGTGAGGAGTAGGAAAATCCTAGAAGTGGCAGAAGTCTGACTTTCAATTCCTCCTTTACCCTGCAGGTTTAACTCTGAGCAGCTTTGCTGATCACATAGGAACATCTTTTGGGAGAGATTTTACTTACCCATTCCATTCCTTTACTTGTTTAGCCTCATTTTTATTTAGATTTCTTTTAAGGCAAAGAAAAAGTTCCTTATTACAGCTCACAGGCACAAAGTGAAGGCCCAGAGCCCTCTATTCAGCCTGCACCCCAAACTGTACTCACAGGCAGCATCCATCTCAGAACCATCCTGGGAATGAATGCTTAATCACAAATTAAACATGCTTCTAGGCTGTGATCAGGTTTTTCTAGGAGAAAGGTTTTAGGGTAGTGTGTGGTTACATCTCTCCATATATAGAAGATTAAAACTGAGGAAGATGCAATGTGGGTTCTCTAAGGAATGAGTTTCCTGTCTTTTCATCCTTTAAATCTAGCAGTTTTGCCTTTGAAAAAAAACTATCATGATAATGTGAAGAAGGAAAGGGAGCATTAAAAATGCCGTAAATACCTCCAGCTATTTGCCTACTCCAAAATGGTTTGGGTATACACAATTTCCTTCATACAAATTTTTAAGAACAAGTAAGTAACTTTAGGTAGAAGTTTTCTCTTCACCAGCTCCACTTCTCATGTGAAAGCCTGTGGCGCAGTGGCTGTGCTTCATGGAGGAGACTTCTTTGTCACTTTGGAGAACAGCTTTGGCCAAGAGATTCCAGCAAGGAGGCAGAGAGGCAGGGAGGAAGCTCCCTTCTAAATCTGAAATCTCTGAAGGAAAAGTTAAGCAGAAAAAAAACAATATTCGTGTAATATAACAATATTTTTCCCCCCATGGGCACCACACCCGAGGGAACAACCTCTCTCAGACTGCCATTGAGTGCCCCCCCCCCCCGCCACCCCTGCAGGGCACTGTGTGAGGCTGTGATGTTTATTCCAGGGAGACAAGACCGATCAGGCTGTGAATTTGGGCTGAGCCAGGGCAGGTGTCGGTACTACGGGCAAGACAATTCTCAGCACGGTATTGTCTCCTGCATTGCTGGAGGGTTCACATCCCTGCTGCTTTCTCTCTAAATGCCAGTCGCATCCCTCAACCCAGACTCCGCTCCCCAAATTTCCAAATGGCCCCAGGAGGTTGTGGCACGCCTCTGCTTGAGAACCCCGGACCAGGGGACCTCTGCTGGATGGTGGTTCCTGTTTCTGTTGGCTGATGGATTTGTGCTGTGTCTGGTAGGACTGTGAGGTTTAGGCTGAAGCCCTGGCGCAGGCTAGGGTTTGAAGAATGTTCAGCACAGGTAATGTGATATTTCTGGGCCTTCCTTTGAAGCTGATGGTCAGTTGCCCCCGGGGCCCCTGATGTAGCCCCCGTCTGCAGACAGTCAATAAACGTCAACACCTGCTCCGGACAGACGGCTGCGGGTCTGCCGTTCTGGGCTGGGCTCTAGCTCACGGCAACTACTTTCCCAGGTCTGGATTTTTCTTCTTTTTGATTGCAGAGGCAGAAGCAGGCAGTGGAATCACCAACCCACGGTCCCCTTGCTATAGTGTGTGTGTGTGTGTCTCCCCGAGATATCTTGTGTATGCTAACACACAGAGACAGAGGGAATATGTTTTGCTCAGTATAAGGATTATAGTTAATTTTCTTGAAAAGGTTCTTTTTCAGCATGACATAGGAGAAAATCTTGCACAATAGAGTGTATGTTGTGTTTTTCTTCTTCTTTTTGGTTGCTACTCCTGCTTGTATATTTGCTTTGTTTCATTGCTCTTGAGAAAATAAAATACTGTTTCATGCTTGGGGTGCCTGGGTGGCTCAGTGAGTTAAAGCCTCTGCCTTCGGCTCAGGTCATGATCCCAGGATCCTGGGATCGAGCCCCACATTGGGCTTTCTGCTCAGTGGGGAGCCTGCTTCCTCCTCTCTCTCTCTGCCTGCGATCTCTATCTGTCAAATAAATAAATAAATAAATAAATCTTAAAAAAAAAAAAAATACTCTGTTATGCAGTTATATTCAGCCCTTTCCAGAGAATGGAGCTTGCCCTGATGGCCTTACTGGATTTTAACTCGTGCTTTCTGTGCTGACCAGGTTGTACCTATGTTTTTTAATGTGTTCACTTCTATTAAAATTAATGAACAAATTACTTTTTTAAGGAATTTATTTCTTTGAGGGAGAGAGAGAGCACAAGCAGGAGTGGGGGCAGAAGGAGGGGGAAAAGCAGACTCCCCACTGAGCAGGGAGCCTAATGTGGGGTTTGGGACCCCGGGATCATAACCTGAGCCAAAGGCAGACACTTAACTGACTGAGCCACCCTTGCACCCTAAACAAATCATTTTTTAAAGTATATGAGGCTGGGGGAGGGGAGAAAATCCCTTAAAAGTATGATATTCGAGATTCACTTCAAAATAAAATATTAGAGATGGGAAGTAGACAACATATTAGGCAAAGGGTATAAAGGGGATCCTTAATAATCATTACAATTATATGATGTCTGGAATTTACCTCAAAGTAATATAGGAATGGAGGAAAGTGGGTGGGGGTTTAGGTAAAACTGGACTGTCCAAAATTTGATAACTGTTGGCACATGTAAGGTAATATTAGTATGCCTACTTTTATATAGGCTTACATTTGTAATAAAAAAGTAAAAGAGATAGTTATACACATGTTTCTTAGCCCTTAAATAGGGAAGAAATCTCAGTAGATCTAAAATAAATCTGGCTTCTGGCTACTAAAGGAAGATATTGACATTTAGTGTGGGTGGTTGCTTTATTTGGGGATGGTCACTATCATCAAATGTCTCATTGATAATGAGTAAAAATACTGGAATAACGAAACTCCTGGTTATGGAGTCAATCCAGACTTAATAGGCCTCTTCCATTGCTGATTATTTTATGGGACAATTTACCATACTAATGAAATACTTCTCTGATGAGACATTGTAGTAGAGGCAGAAAAACTAGACAAATGACTCTATTTCCTAAAACCAACAACAGAACATCCAATGCAGACTGCAGTGTGTATTGAACAACCAAAATATTGCCTTTCTTCATCTTTCAGAACCTTCTGAGGAACATAAGACATATGAAATCTGCCCTTAGCTACTGTATCAGTTCTATTTATAGAATGCATACACAAGGTTCTCCAAGGACCCATATGGATTATCATTTCTTTCTCTTCTGCTTTCCCCAGAAGCATGACCCTCTGCGTTCCATGATGCACATACTCCCCTGGGGATAAACCTAATTAAATCTCAAGAATCAGAGGAAGAAATCTTATTAATATTTGTCAGGAATTCTAGTGATGGAGGATGGGGAAGTCTCAAGATCCGAGAGACCAGACTAGAAGTCAATTTGTGTCAGAAATGTATAGAAATCAGAAATACATTCAGAAACTTTGAATTCAATTTCTGGCAGCAGAGGCAACAGGGAAGGGAGGAGGTTTGCTTTGAATCATAATCTACCTGGATGAGTCAGGATGCTAAGAGGGGGACTAAGGTATCCAATTTGTCACTAGAATTGCACTCCTTATATTAGGAAGGGCAGTATATGAAAGAGGTTTGGAAAATGGTTTCTCTACAGAATCATCTAATCTCTTAGAGATTTGAGGAAGCTGGAGATTCAGCAAAGGCTTGAGATCCTACTGGGAGTAATTGTGTTGAAGGGAGATGCTGAATATCTGGAAAAGTCTCTTTATGACTCCTGCTATAGTTATGATGAAAACTGACAAGGAAGAACTTCTTGGAATCCAGGCACCAAATCTGAATGGACACATCCATTCCCACCAGCTCTGAAGGATGAGGAGTGTGATCACCAAACAAGGAAAATTGGAACAGTTAGAATATATAGCTAGGAGACACCAACAGTGAAGCACAGAGATCAGAGATCTCCACCTCAACTTGAACACTCTTTAGAGGTGGGTAAATGAAATGTTAGAATCTGATCCTTCTGGTGCTATGGTAATTAGTCTTATTGGGAAATGCTTGTAGCCCTGAACTTAAATTTAGAGTCCAGTTCTGATTTATTTCAGGACATTCTGAGGTTGGGGGAAATAAGAAAACCTGTATACCTTAAAGCCCTTCATTTTAATCCATTATCAGTTACTAGATTCAGTCTTCTTCCTATCCTTTAAGATGATTAGTAACACAGTACATCATGTTTCTATAACTAAGGAACCATTAGGAAAGTGGGTGACCATTAGTGTCACTTTTTGCAAACTATTTCAGGAAGATAAATTGAGAGAAACAGAAAGCAGAGACTCTATCCACTACAGATTGCTGAGCATTTGCTATAGAATCAGACCATCTCTTCAGTCCCTGACACTAATCCACCAAGACCCTATCTGAGGCAAGTTTTGAATAACTGCATATGCCATGATGGGAAGACCCACAAATACTAGATTTATATTTCAAAATATTAAAAACATCTTAAAAACTAATGCCACTACAGAGTTTCAGGCTGTACTATATGTGCCACTTTGATACAGCATCAGTGATTAGGTTTTGAGTTTCACCAACAAGCCCACCACCACTTAAGAATCAGACCATTGACCCTACTTAATATAAACCTTTTTCCTACTCTTAATTCTTTTAAGCATCTAGATTTGATGACTTTTTTGTTAGGCTCACTACCTAAGTTATTATCTATAGAAAGTTGTAAAATTCTAAATAGTTCCCATCTTTTCTGATCCTTGAGATCTTTGTCACTATAATACCTTCGTTTAGCCTCCTTCCTCTAGCTATTCCATTCATTCTCAAATATACGCACATCCTGATGCCATAGTAATGCAGAGTAAATAATATGAACGGTGATAGGAGTGCACTTTCGTATGCAGGATGGTCACAGAAGGCTTCCCACAGAAGGCCTTTTACATAACATCACAGAAGAAACCAATATCAAGTATGGCAGGAGCCTTTAAGATACTGACAAGGGGACACCTGGATGGCTCAGTGGGTTAAAGCCTCTGCCTTCGGCTCAGGTCATGATCCCAGAGTCCTGGGATCGAGCCCTACATTGGGCTCTCTGCTCAGTGGGGACTCTGCTTCCTCCTCTCTCTCTGCTGCTTCTCTGCCTACTTGTGATCTGTCAAATAAATAAATAAAAATCTAAGAAGAAAAAAAACTGACAAGAGGTTCAAAGACCCTGAGTCAGGAGCCTGTCTGGTGTGTTGGAGTAACATGGAAGTCAATGTGAATACTACAGAGTGGGGAAAGGGGAGGAAAGGTTGATGGCCATTGCTAAGACTGCTCTAGGTAAGCGGGAAGTCCTAGAGGGTTTTCAGCAGAGAAATGTCATGTTATCATATTTAATATTATCATTCTCTAAATGATATTTTTCTCTTCATTTTTAAGCCTTCTGGGAAATACATGATCTCTCAGTCCACTCCAAACTTTGATTTAATATTCTTTAATATACTTGAGTCACCCAGGCACTAAGTTGGATCTGGAGAGCTCAGTCCCAACTCCAATTCCCCTGCTTACAACCTTCACCTCTTTTGGTTTGCCTTTTACTCTAGTGTTGCTATAGGAATCAGCCCCATGGAGAAGTAATGAAAAAGCACCTGCCTAAGCTAATGCCATGTCCTTCTCATTCTGCCCCTGACTTCTCTGCCACAAACATGTGGGAGGACTTCAAGGGCCCGTTGGCCCTTCCATTGCTTACACACTCCTGACATGTGAGCAGGTTTTTATCCCAAAAGGAAGGCAGCCTTTGACTACTGAGGGACAGGGACAATGGATAGATTCTGTCTCTTGTGTCCCTTGGAAAGGCAGAGGTACATCTACATAGCTCCTCAAAGGATCCCCAGCAAGATTATGCCCCAATTATTCACAGCAGCAGTCAGCTCAGTAGCACACTCTTAGATGTTCTTTCTTTTCTTTACTTTTTAACTTTTTCCAGTCCCCTATACCTGTTTCTCTGAAATCACTGTACACAATAAACTACCTATATTTAAGACATGTCTCAGACTAATTTGGGGAAATTAAGGTTAAAACACCCCTACTTTCCCTTACTTTGCTTCTGCTTTTTCATTCAAGAAAGAAAAAGGAAAAAATCAAATAATCTTAGAGTCAGAGGGACCTTTAGAGAGTATTCAGTTACATACCTATCAGTTACAGATAAGGAAACAGAGACCCAAAGAAATTAATATACCTCTGCTATAACTCATCTTTCTGGTGAAAAAGATGAGCAAGTGGAGAATGAAGAACATGTAAAAAACAACAGAGCTTGGCAGACAGTTCCAAAATCAAGAATAAGACTTTCTTAATAGAGAAAAAAAGATGTTTAATCTTTGACAAAGCAGGAAAGACTATCCAATGGAAAAAAACAGTCTCTTCAACAAATGGTTTTGGGAAAATTGGACAGCCACCTGCAGAAGAATGAAACTGTACCATTTCCTTACACAATAAACAAAAATAGACTCAAAATGGATGAAAGACCTCAATGTGAAACAGGAATCCACCAAAATCCTAGAGGAGAACACAGGCAGCAACCTCTGTGATCTTGGCCACAGCAACTTCTTGCTAGACACGTCTCCAAAGGGAAGGGAAGCAAGGGCAGAAATGAACTATTGGGACTTCATCAAGATATAAAAGCTTTTGCACAGCAAAGGAAACAGTCGACAAAACCAAAAGACAACCAACAGAATTGGAGAAGATATTTGCAAGTGACATATCAAATGAAGGGCTAGAATCCAAAATCTATAAAGAACTTACCAAACTCAACACCCAAAGAACAAATAATCTAATCAAGAAATGGTAGAAGGCATGAACAGATATTTCTCTAAAGAAGACATCCAAATAACCAACAGACACATGAAAATATATTCCACATCACTTGACATCAGGATAATAGAAATCAAAACCACAGTGAAATACCACCTCACACGAGTCAGAATGGCTAAAATTAACAAGTCAGGAAATGACGGATATTGGCGAGAATGCAAAGAAAGATGAACCCTCCTACACTGTTGAGGGTGGGAATGCAAACAGGTGCGGCCATTCTGGAAAACAGTGTGGAGTTTCCTCAAGAAGTTGAAAATAGAGCTACCCTATGACCCAGCAACCGCACTACTGGGTATTTACCCCGAAGATACAAATGTAGTGATCCAAAAGGGCAACAGAACCCCAATGTTTATAACAGCAATGCCCACAATAGCCAAATTATGGAAAGAGCCTAGATGTCCATCAACAGGTAAATGGATAAAGAGGATGTAGTATGTATGTGTATACACACACACACACACACACATACACAATGGAGTATGATGCGGCCATTAAAAAATGAAATCTTGCCATTTCCAATGATGTTGATGGAGCTAGAGCTAACTAAGTGAGATAAGCCAATCAGAGAAAGACAATTATCATAGGCTCTTACTGATATATGTAATTTGAGAAACAAAATAGAGGATCATAGGGGAGGAGAGGAAAAAAAATAAAACAAGATGAAACCAGAGAGGGAGACAAACCGTAAGAGACTCCTAATCATAGGAAACAAACTGAGGTTTGCTAGAGGGGAGAGGGCTGGAAAGATGTGGTAACTGGGTGATGGACATTAAGGAGGGCATGTGATGTAATGAGCACTGGATATTTTGTAAGACCAGTGAATCACAGACCTGTACCTCTGAAACCAATAATATAGTATATGTTAATTAATTGAATTTAAATTTTTTTAAAAAGAGTTTAAACTTTGCCATAGCATAAAAGGAACTGATGCCTTCCAGGAATTGAAATAAAGAAGTAATTGTATAACTTTGTAATAAATGTTAAGTGTTTATGAATATTGAAAGTTTGGAGTCAACTACATTTTTCTGAAGAGTTTGGTTTCTTAGTAAGTCAATCCATGTATTTTCACAGGGCATCTGTCCTAACAAGGTTCCGTGCTGGTGTTTGTGAGAGTAGGAGAATAGACTGAGATGGCTACCAGGAGATTGGAATCAAGAGATTGAACTTTTGGTTGTATTTTGGCCATTAATTGACTCCCTGACCTTGAGCAAGTCACTTTCTCTGTCTGGGCTGTGAGTCAGTTCCTTCTTTTAAAATGACTATCAGTCTTATGATTGAGGCATAGAATTTAACTCTTGAAGTGGTTTTGGAGCTCATCTTCATCTAGCAGGTCCAAAGAAATGAATTAAGTTTCTGAAAGGCATTGAGTCAGAAAAAGATCTGGTACTATAACTTGGTCTTCCTGGTCGTCAATCTATGGATGAGTTTTGAAATTCTTCCAGTCATGAAATCTTGTCATTCCATGATTGAAGTATAAGAGAGTATTTCTGCTCTAAAGGATCCCATAATCAAATTGAGGAGATACTTAACACACATAAATAGTTATTATAAGACAGCAAATGAGGTCCTATAAGCAGGACAACAAACTCACTTCTTTGGCCATTCAGAGAAGCAAGTTGTCAGGAAAATCACTGATATTTGAGCTGAGCTTTTTAAAAAATGGAATGATAGAAAAGATCATTATGGATGGAGAAAAGTAGCCAGAGCAAAGTTAAGGACATGATAAGCCAGGAGGACATTAACTGAATCTGTCCAGCAGGAGCGGATGGTTAGATAGGGTTTACGAGTAATAGTCCTCAGGGCGAGGGAATTTATGGTGTCTGTCTTTCCGATTCCATGGGGCTGACCTTAAGTATCTATCTATGGTGAGGCAATCTGACGTCAGTCTATAACAGGGGGAAGCAGAATGTGTTAACTATGACCGAGATCTCTTATAATTAATTATATGCTAATTTCTGATCTGTCCTCAAGCAATTTTATTTTTAAATGACATTTTAAGCATAACTGATACACAGTGTCCCTGGCACCAGTGCTTGATAATTTAATTGGTAGAATAATGAAGAACAATTGACATATTTTGCTAGTAGTTCTTTGGAACAGATTGTTTAAATAACTACAATTGTTTATAAACAGAAATGTGTGAGACCCAGCTGGCTTGATAAATTTCCTGCTTTATGTGAAAATGGTGGAAAGGTGAGAGAGAGACTAAAAGTATGTTTAGGGGGGGGTGCCTGGGCAGCTCAATTGGTTAAGTGGCTGCCTTTGGCTCGGGTCATAATTCCAGGGTCTTAGAAATGATCCCTGAGTCAGGCTCCCTGCTCAGCAGAGAGTCTGCTTCTCTCTCCCCCTCTTCCTGCTGCTCTGCTTGCTGGTGCTCTCTATCTCTCTGTAAAATAAATAAATAAAATCTTTTTAAAAAAATAAATAATAGTTTCGTGTTTAGGGATGCCTGCCTGGCTAAAGCATGTGACTCTTGATCTCAGAGTCGTGAGTTCATACCCCACATTGGGCATGGAGCCTACTTTATATAAATAAATAGAACTTTTTTTTTTAAATAAAAGTATCATGTTTAGCATGGGTAGTTAGAGAAATTTTATTATAGCAGGACAATAGCAGTATGTATACTTTAAAAACAAGGAAACCTCAAAACAACAATAAAATAGAAATCACAAAACAGGATGAGAGAAATAAGACCTAACATTTATGTCAATAAATGTAAATAAAGTCCCCATTAGATGATAAGAACTTTCACCTAAAACAAAATATAGCTATGTTCTCTATTCACCTAAAACATAATTACACAAAAGATTCACAAATACGAGGATAGAGAAAAATTGGACAAAAATAAAGCAAAACATTTTAAAATCAAAAAAATAAGAGAAAATAATACAAGAGTGGCAGTATTAATATTAGTTAAAATAAAAGTTGAGGGGATTGGGAGGGAGACAAACCATAAGTGACTCTTAATCTCACAAAACAAACTGAGGGTTGCCGGGGGGAGGGGGTTTGGGAGAAGGGGTTGGGATTATGGACATTGGGGAGGGCATGTGATTTGGTGAGTGCTGTGAAGTGTGTAAACCTGGTGATTCACAGACCTGTACCCCTGGGGATAAAAATATATGTTTATAAAAAATAAAAAAATTAAAAAAAAAAAAAAAAAAAGTTGAGGGATAAATGTTTTGTATAGAAGGATTGTTTTATAAAAGGTGTGAATCCCAAAGAATGTATAATGTATTATAACACAGAAATATAGAGAGCAAAGCTATTAGAAGGCAAAAGCTGGAAAGAAACACAATTGTTATGGAAAAAATAGCACACCATACTTAGTCTTCAATAAGTCATGAAGTCAAAAATAAATAGAATGTAAATGTGCTTAATAAGGTTAATTTAATTAAATTAACTTTGTGTCTTATAGATGATATAATCAACCTTTGTATATTACAGGTGATATAATCAAATATCCATGGATCACTTATTAAAAATTACTTTATAGTGAACAAAAAAGCCTCACTAAATTCAAAAAAAGTGAATTTCTTTTTTTTTAAGATTTTATTTATTTATTTGACAAAGAGAGATCACAAGTAGGCAGAGGCAGGCTGGGGGTGGGAGAAGCAGGCTCCCCGTGAGCAGAGAACCCGACATAGGGCTCAATCCCAGGACCCTGGGATCATGACCCAAGCTGAAGGCAGAGGCTTAACCCACTGAGCCACCCAGGTGCCAAAAAAAAGTAAATTTCTTCATAGTATAATAAAAGTATTAAAAGTAAAAAAATAAAAAATATAAACCAAAATCTCACATGTATTAAAACAACCATCCTAAATAAATATTAGATGTTAAAGAAAATGAATCATTCAAATACAGATTAAATGGAAAATTACAGCAGTGCAAAAGCTACATGTCAAAGCTTATGGCTAAAAAGTGATTAAAAGATTTTATAGAAATAGTCATTCATAAAGGCTGAAGGAGTATGGCTGATGATAAATTCTGAATACACAAGCAAAGTGAAAATCCTTAGGGCTCAATTCAGATAAATCCATAGCCTCAAAAGTTTTCATCATTTAATAAGGAAGAATGAAGATAAACTGCTATGAATTCAGCTCAAAAAAAAATCCAAAGAACAACAAAATATACTTAAAGCATGAAGAGAAAAAAATTTTTAAGTATAATCAGAAATTACAAAAACAGTCCAATTTATGAGCATATTCAGGAATTGATTGAAAAAAATAAGTGTGTTTGACAATTCTATTAAAAAAGGGAAAACAAAATAAAACTCAATATGAGAAAGGTATGAACAAATTTTTAAACAAGGCTACACTTTGTATTATACTTTGTACTATGTGTATAGAGTGAAAATTTCAACAAAATTCACAATTTCTAGAAAAACACAAATAACCAAAATTACATAGGAAACCAGATATAACTATAAATATGGGAGTTATATTTAAGCCATCAAATTTTTTAAGTTCTTAAATTCTCAAAGAATTATCTCCAAAAAGGAGTGTTTACTGTTTTACAAATAGACTAAAACAAAATGTTTAATGAACAAATATTTCATATGCTATATAAAGTGGCCCAGACTACAGAAAACATTTAAAGCTTCTCACTTTACATTATACAACTCATGTAACCTGGTTACCAAAAGCTAAACTGGTACCTGAAGTACACGCACACACACAAGATTACAGAATAGTCTTGATCATAAATATAGGTATAATAATCTGTTTTTTTTTTTAATTTTTTATTTTTTATAAACATATATTTTTATCCCCAGGGGTATAATAATCTGAAACAAAGTTTTATCAGAATCAAATAAACTCAGTTATTCAAAGAATGCCAAGGTGGATTGCTTGTAAATATCTATTAGTATAGACCAGTAGACCACGGGATCTAATAAGAATTGATGAATGACCATCTCAATAGTTTACAGAAAAAATATTTGATAATATTCAACAACCATTCCTTTTTTTTTAAAACTCTTAATTGACAAAGAAGGATATAACCTAACATCAGTAACTGTTATTATGTACAGTCATTCCCATTAAAACCAGGATCAAAACAAGAATGCCCACCCCATAATTGTTATATAGCCTTATTCTAGATATTCAAATAATGTAATAAGATGTGAAAGAAAAGTAAGAGTAACAAACTTATGGAACAAAAGTATTATTTATCAGAATATCATTATTTTCCTAAAAAATCCTAAATCATTAGAATGAGGAGTAGATGTATACAATTACAAAGTCGGCATACAAAAAAATTAATAGTTAGTGATTCTATTTATGTGATGTTCAAGAACAGACAAAACTAATCTCTGATGATTGAAGTCAGAACACGGCTTGCTCTGAGTGGGGAGCATTGCCTAAAAAGAAGTATAAAGAAAGTTTCAGGGGGTATGGAGTTGTTCTATATCTTGATTGGAGTGCTGACTAATGTATACATCACATTTAATATATGTAAATATTACTGTCTGTAAATTGGAATCATACAATATATAGCCTTTTCAGGCTGGCTTCTTTCACTTAAAGGCATATTGCATTTCTGTGCCTTGATAACTCATTTCTTTTTATCGCTGAATATATTTGATTTTATGGATGTGCCATAGTTTCTGTATTCATTCACCTAATGAAAGGCATCTTGCTTGCTTACAGGCTTTGGCAATTGTGAATAAAGCTACTATAAGCTTTGGTGTGCAGGTTTTTATGTGGACATAGTTTTCAGCTCATTGGGGTAAATACCTAGAGAACAATTTTGAGATCACATGATAAAACTTTTTAGCTTTGTAAGAAACTGCCTATTTCCCCAATTATCTATACCATTTTGCATTCTCTCCAGCAATGAATGAGAGTCCCTTTTCTTTTGTCCTCACCAGCATTTGATATTATAAGTTTTTTGGACTTTAGTCATTCTAATATATGTGTGGCAGTATCTCATTGTTTTAATTTGCATTTCCCTGATGACATTTGATGTCGAACATCTTTTTGTATCCTCATTTGCCATCTGTTTATCTTCATTGTTGAGGTTATCTGTTAAAATCTTTTGCCCATTTTTAAGTTGGATTATTTTCTTAATACTGAGTTTTAAGAGTTATTTGTATATTTTAGATGTAAGTCTTTTATCAGGTGTGTGTAATCTTCTAGTATGTAGCTTTCCATTATCTTTCCAGTATCTTTCTCAGAGTAGAAGTTTTTGTTGTTTTTTTTTTAAGACTTTATTTTTATTTATTTGAGAGAGAGACAGTGAGAGAGAGCATGAGTGAGGAGAAGGTCAGAGGGAGAAGCAGACTCCCCATGGAGCTGGGAGCCCATTACGGGACTCGATCCCGGGACTCCAGGATCGTGACCTGAGCCGAAGGCAGTCGTCCAACCAACTGAGCCACCCAGGCATCCCTCAGAGTAGAAGTTTTTAACTTTAATGAAGTCCAACTTCTCTTTTTCTTTGTTTATGGATCCTACTTTTTGTGTTGTAACTAAAAACTCAACACCAAAGCCAAGATCACTTATTTTTCTCCTAAAACTTTTTAGTTTAAAAAATAAATAAAAATAAATAAAAAATTTAAAAATAAAAAAAACTTTTTTAGTTTTATAGTTTTGTGTTTTACATTTTGACCTATGACCCAATTGGAGTTAATTCTTGTGAAAGATGTGAGATCAGTCTAGATTCTTTTTTTTTTTTTAATTGCCTATGGATATCCAGTTGTTCCTGTACTGTGTGTTGAGGAAAAAACAGTCCTTTCTCCATTGAATTGTTTTTGTTCTTTTGTCAAAGATCAGTTGACTGTATTTGTGTGGGTTGATTTCTGGACTCTATTCTGTTCCATTGATGAATTTGTCTTTTTTTTTTACCAATACTACACTGCCTTGATTATTGTAGCTTTATAGTAAGTCAGTCAGTAAGTTGAGCAGTGTCCTTTGACTGTTCTTCAGTATTTTTTTAATATGTATATGTGTGTGTGTGTGTATAAAGATTTTATTTATTTATTTGTTTGTTTGTTTGTTTATTTATTTGGCAGAGGGACAGAGAGAGAGATCACAAGGCAGAGAGGCATGCAGAGAGAGAGTGGGAAAGCAGACTTCCCCGGCCAAGCAGAGAGTCCCATGCAGGGCTTGATCCCAGAATCCTGGGATCATGACCTGAGCTGAAGGCAGAGGCTTTAACCCACTGAGCCACCCAGTTGCCCCCTTCTTCAGTATTCTTAAGTCTTTTACCTCTCCATATAAATTTTATAGTTTGTCGATATCTACAAAATAACTTGCTCTGGGATTTTGACTGGGATCGTATTGAATCTGTTGATCAAGTTGGGAAAAACTGATATCTTAACACATCTTCTTGTCCGTGAATATATAATATCTCTCCATTTATTTAGATCTTGGATTTCTTTCATCAGAGTTTTGTAGTTTTCCTTATATGTAGATCTTTACATATTTTATTAGTTTTTTTATTAAGTATTTCTTGGCCTGGGGGTGTTAATTTAAATGGTATGGTTTCAAATTTCAAATTCCAATTGTTTATTGCTGATATATAGGAAAGCAATTGACTTTTATATATTAACCTTGCTTGGGACGCCTGGGTGGCTCAGTTGGTTAAGCAGCTGCCTTTGGCTCACTCAGATCATGATCCCAGCGTCCTGGGATGGAGTCCTTGCTCCGCAGGGAGCCTGCTTCTCCCTCTGACTCTGCCTGCCACTCTCTCTGCCTGTGCTTGCGCTCTCTCTCTCTCTCTGACAAATAAAAAAATCTTTAAAAAAATAAAAATAATAAATATATATATATATTTATATAAACCTTGCTTAATTAGTTACAGGATTTGTTGTTGTTGTTTTGGTTTTTGTCAGTTCTGTGGGATATTCTGCATTGACAGTTCTATCATCTGCAAGCAAGTTAATTTCTTCTTTCCCAGTCTGTACCTTTTGTTTCCTTATTAGTCCCTGTTGTCTCATTAGTTAGGACTTCCAGTGTGATATTGAAAGGAGTGGTAAGAGGGAACATTCTTGCCTTGTTCCTGATCTGTATGCAGATTATACCTCATTAAAATAAGTTAATTAAAACTAATAGTTCTGTGTTCTAGCAGTGAACATCTAGAACATAGAATGTAAGAAAAACTGTTTCCATCGTAATACAAGAAAAGCTATATTTAACCAATGGCCAAGACATAAAATAAACTACAAAATTTCACGAAAATGCATAAAAGATTTGTATGAATGGACAGAGATATCAGATTCTATCTCAAAGATTTAGTATTGCAAAAATTTCCAAAATTAGTTTGTAGCCTTAATAAAATTCAAATCAAAATTCTAATAATGGAATTTTTTATTAACCCAGAGAAAATAGTCAAGTTCATTTGAAAGTATGAACAGGCAAAAGTAGTGAAGACATTTTTAAAAAATAAGAGTAATGAGGAGGGGCTTTCTCTGCCAAAAATCAAAACATGTCATAAAGTAATAGTAGTTAAAATATTACAGGTACAAAAAGTGCATATTAGAGAAGCAAACCACATAAACCAGAAACAGTCTCTAGTATACTTGAGAATTTCAGTGGGCGCCTGGGTGGCTCAGTGGGTTAAAGCCTCTGCCTTCGGCTCAGGTCATGATCTTAGGGTCCTGGGATTCAGCCCTGGGTCGAGTCTCTGCTCAGCAGGAAGCCTGCTTCGCCCCGCACCGCCTGCTTGTGATCTCTGTCAAATAAATAAATAAAGTCTTTTTTAAAAAATTTCAAATATAATAAAGGTAGCGGTCCAAAAACTGGGAAGAGGATAATTCTGTAAATGTTACTGAAAAAATTAAGTATGTAGAAACAAAGTTAGAGATTCACCACACACATTATATGACAGTAAATTACAAATGGATTCAGCTATTCATCCAAGGTTCCCTAGGAAACAGTCTAGTTAAGGAGATTTGTTGTGTAGGAGGTTCAGTGCTGAGTCAATTAGTCTGGTGGAGCAGAGGGGCAGTCAGGCTACCATACAGTCAATGCAGGGAGTTCAGCCCACCAGCGGGGAGCCCACCAGCGGTCTGGAATGGACCTTCAAAGTGCTAGATTGAGACAAGGGCCTTTGTACCCTGATATCGACTAGACGTTGGATTTAGGGTTTACCCCAGAGGGTTGTAGTCTTGGACGAGACCACTCCCTTTAGCTGAGAGAAATTCCGGGAGAAGAATTCAGCTGTCAGCCATCAGCAGCCAACTCTCCCAGCAACAGGTGGATGAGAGCCTTCATCTTAAAGACAGAATCTGAGTGGCACACAGCATCCACTACATAGTGAAATGTAAAAGATGAAATTAGAAAACAAATAAAGGAAAATATTGATAAACATTCCTAAAATAGGATTGAGGAGGACTTTTTTGTGATACTTTCCCACAAAAGCTGTTGTAAAACAGCTATTGTGACAGTTGGTTTTATTGAGGTGGGGAATATCGGTGGGAAGAGAAAGCAGTAGGAAAAGCCATGGCCAATGTGGTCCAAGTGTGACCTCATTTGCCTGCAAGCCTGGACATTTAGAGGACTGGCTTTTCTTTCTAGTGCTGCTTTTTTCAAAGCCCTGAGAAATAAAGCATGTCAGCCTTGATTTGTGACCTGAACTAATACTCCTATGAGACCCTCAGGATTAATTCAAGTGTGTATCTGGTAGGGAGGGTCTTGTTTTCAGTCACCCAAAGGGCCCTGCTTATTTCAAACTCAACATGTTTGTAAGAAAACATGGGGGGGGGGGGGGCGCGCGCGCCTGGGTGGCTCAGTGGGGGGTAAGAAAACATGGTCTCCAGGGAATATTCCCCTACCTCTCCTTACAGTTGCACATTCCTGGGTGGCCTTACCCCACTTTTGTGAGCCTGTTTTAGAAAGTTAAGGAGCTGCTAGACATCTAGAGTGGTGAACTTTTTTCCAGATGTGCTCTCTCAATGTCCCCGTGTTCTCACTTGCTTCTTTGTTCTGAACCCTTGGGAGGGCTAATGTGTGGTTTGAGATCAGGCTCTAGGAAGGAACACGACGTCCTCAGGGTCATTAATAATTATGATAACAGCCTCAATGACCATACCAGACACTGTGAGAAGCACTTTCACATATCATCTCACCAAATCATCCTAAATTTCCACTTTACAGTTGAAGGAAGTGAGATTTAAACTGACCAAGTTGCCCCAAATCACACAGCTAGAAGCACTCTCCTGAGTCACCTGGATATGGATTAGGAACTGATTCCAAACACCTCACTCTTTGTACTTCTAGTTCCTCTTGGGTCCCATTCAATGAGACAGGTTATAGGGACCACTTAATATGCAGCTATTATGAGATCAGTGATCTCAGTCTTGGCTTCACACAGATCCATCAGAGGACTTTCCAAAAATCCTGTTGGTTCCAGTGGCAAGCAAAATTTGGAGACCATGTATTAGATGCACACAAAAATACTCTAGAATACAAAATCGGTGTCTTAAAAGCTAATGTTATCTCCATTCCTAAACTTTGAGATTGAATCATTGGATGATCCTGTGACTACTCTGAGACTTTTTTTTACAACTTTATTTTCATATTAACCTAACAGAAATGAAAACATAGAACACAGAGGCTTCACTTGGCTTAGAAATTTTAGGTCCCGCCATACATCCTCCTATGTGGTGGGGAGTTGGAGCTCTGAACAGTTAGAAAGCCTTGGTTTAAGTTTCAGACTTACCACTTACTACCTATGTGATTTTTTTTTTTTTTACTACCTATGTGATCTTGATCTTGATATTTCTCCTTAAACTGAAGGAAGCCAACTGGATATTTGAGCAGCAGAATGACATGCTGGGTGTTGGGGGATACCTCTTTCTAGAATACTAGAAAACTAGAGACAAAGATGTTGTTCAAGGGCTACAGGGTGTTGATAATGCTACCTTTACCCACCCACCTCAGCCTTCATGCGGTTCAGGATAGGGAGAGCAATCTGATGTTGATTTGGGCTTAAGAGTTAGGAGACCCTGTTCTTTGTAAGGGCTCCTTAAATTGAAGCACATACTTATTGGCCATAGTTCTTCGAAAATGAAGATTTAAGATCTGAGCCTAAAAGAGCAGTGACAAAGCAAGAATCTGTTGTGACTTCAGATTTTATAAAGATCCTAACACTGAGGAACTGGAAGTCCAGGATCCCATGCCAAGGATTGCTGTATCTGCTTCTGCTCTGTGCATTCTTCTCAACTCTGATTCAATAAATTAGGACCTTAACCTAACTTGGAGTGGGCATATGTCCCAGCTCTATTTCCTTCATGCTTCAAGATTGACAGAGAAGTACTAGGTGTGAGATTAGAATTGGGATTAAGGTGGTGCTGTAAGAGGAAATAATCCCTTCTTACACACATGGAGGCAGCTTTGGAGCCCTCCAAGGACCTCTCTGTCTTCTCCAGTTGCTGTACTCATGCTTTCCCTTTCAGAAGAACAGCATTGTGTCTTGGCTACTATCCAGTTTAATCATACTGCCCATTTCCCAAACTTCCCTTCACAGGCACCGGACAGGCACATGATTCCTCCTAGCTTTTGCTCTGGTGTCATTTTGGAGAAGCATTGATTTGTGTCCTTTAAGGTTGCTTAGCAATGAGACACGGGAGGCAGAGTGAGCAGATAGAATTTCACAGGTGGCTCTTTCTTCTCCCTGTTGCATTTGTTTTCACCCTCTGTTTCAGCCCATTTTAGTCTTTTTGTTGCTCTGTAAAGTCTTGATCTCAGTTTTTATATTACAAGACTTATGTTTGTGCCTGTTCTATTGTTATCCACCTTGAAGACTTTTCAAAAGCATGAAAGGCACACACTATAAACAAGTTATATCATTTTGGATTTCCATGTCTGTGGTGGGAGCATGGCATACATGATATTAGATACATGCCAGTGAAACTCTGAGCTGGGGAAACACCTGGAAATTTACGTTCATGTGGAGGCACCCAAGAATTCTAAGCAGGCATCTGACAGACTTCTGCCATGCTAGAATGGGCACAGAAGGATGAGTTGGCATCCAGAATATTGCATCCCCATCTCCAGGGAAGCTTTGCCAGGAAATTTGTTTACTATAATAAATTGTGTAGAACAGAAATATTGGGGTTTTGATATGGGTTCTAGCAGTGCATTTGTGAAATGGCAGAGTATGGAAAGAATGGGAGTTTGGGGTTAGAAAGGGGTCTGAACCTCAGGCAAGAAAGATACAAGATTCATGACCAAGAAAGTTAGCTCATGGTGTAGCTCGGTGCTTTCCCTGACACACCAACATACACCCATGCCTCACTAGATCCCTGCACTTCCTACCCCACCAAACAGAACCTGGCAAGCCCAGCTCAGAGAGGGGTTTAAGGAGCCAGGCAGCCTTCTTAACTGTAGGAGTAGCCTGTCAGATCTTACTCTAAATGTCATGAAACCATTTTTACAGGAATATAAATTTCTAATTTAGCTTTTCTCTTTACACATTCCTTTGGCATATGTGCTAAAGCACATGTTTAAAAAACTAGCTATAGTTCAATTCTGATTTTCTTACTTTAAAATGATCAGCACTTCACGCTTTTATGCATAATTCATTATATAAACCATAGATCTTTTTTGAGCTCACAGGAGGGCAGACAAGTGTGAAAATACAGTTTTGTGGGTCATACCAAGTTAGCTCATGCAGGAACTCCATACTTAGACCTGTTTCTATCCAGGTGACTTCCAGTGCACAAGTATTCAGCTAGAAGTATCTGAATATCACTATGCAGCATTTGGAGATGGTTATAAGGAAGAAAAATGCTACAACTTCCTGCTTCAAGGCACTTGGTTTTTTCTTTGCCTCCTAAAGTTTGAAATTAGGACTCTGTTTAAGCATACATTTTCATCTAGGTTCATGTTGTTAGAAGAACTTCTGCTTGTTGTAACATCTCTGAACCCAAGATGTCTATTACAGTTCTGTCAGCCAGGCAGCACTCATGACGGTCATCATTGTACACAGCTGAATTTTGGTTGTAGTTGTTCACCTCATCTCTCCATTTGAAGCAGATGCATATTTAACTGCTTTTTCTAAAGGCACCACAAAGATGCACTGTGACTCAGCATTGACATAAAAAGTTATTGTGTATGCAGAGGACATCAAAGTGGGTTAGCAGGGCATCAATTTGATACTTGTGGAACAAATGTCCATCATTGTAAGAATGATCTCCATTCCGTAGTCCAAACCCAACAATTAAGTCCTAGATGAGATCAAGGGAAAGAAAACACCCACAAAGCAGTTAAAATTCAGTTATGTTTTGTTGCTGAGATGCTTGCAAAAGGGTTGACAGTTACTTAATGACATAAGTGAAGGAATATATGAAAAACTGTCTAGGTGAGTCTAAAGCAGTTCTTTCAATAAGAGTAAAATAAAAATTATAACTGTGGGGCACCTGGGTGACTCAGTCAATTAAGCATCTGATTTCAACTCAGGTCATGATCTCAACTCAGGTCAAAATCTCATCACGATTTCAACCCAGGGATCCTGAATTGAGCCCCTCATTGGGCTCTGTGCTCAGCGGGGAGTCTGCTTCTCATTGTCCCTCTGCCCTTCCCCTGCTGTGCTCTCTCTCTCAAATAAATAAAATCATTTTTTAAAATCGTAATTCTAGGGGCACCTGGGTGGCTCAGTGCGTTAAGCCTCTACCTTCGGCTCAGGTCATGATCCCAGGGTCCTGGGATCCAGCCCCACATCAGGCTCTCTGCTCAGCAGGGAGCCTGCTTTTCCCTCTCTATCTGCCTGCCTCTCTGCCTACTTCTGCCTACTTGTGATTTCTCTCCCTGTCAAATAAATAAATAAATAATATTTAAAAAATCATAATTATATGAAAGCATTATGTCATAGTTTGTATTTTTTTTTTACCCACGCATAAAACAATATTTTACTTCTTCTAGTTGAAGTAATCTGGTACTTAAAGTAGAAGAGCTAAAATTTCCTTAGATAACTATTATATCTATTATCCAGTTGTTAGCCTGGAGAACTTACAAAATTTGCTGCCAGAATTGCATGTCTCACCATAGACTTAATGTACCCTCACATGGTTTTGACATGAACAACAAAGATTTCATGGTCTTGCAGATGGAGATGCTAAAGTCCAGAATCCAGAAGTCTCCATTCAATCACTAGACATTTATTTAATCAAATGGACCATAAGATGTGAATCATGGATGCCCTTTTCCCAGTGTTCCATGTTGACACTTGGGCTTAGAGGGGAAAACAGGGGAAGAAGAAGCAAAAGAGAAAAAGAAGAGAAACATGTAGGAGGACGTTTCTCTACAGACAGCTATTCATTACCCCTTAGTAGTGTTTATTTTCTCTAGCCTCTGCTCCAGGATACCTTCTCCACAATTCCCTCTCACCTTTTCCTTTTCTCTCCACCCCTATCTTCTTCCTTTTGCTTTTGTCCCCTCCTTCCCTCTCTTCCTGTCCTTCTAAACCTTGAGATGGTGGATTAACTGGAATGGGAAGGGAATGGAGACAGCAGGCCTTGAAAAAAGACTTTAAAAACTTAAAATTGCCAATCTGTCTTCATCTCAAATCCTACTATATTCTATATGCCTCTTCTGTAAATAAAGTTTTATTGAGTCACAGACACACCCATTCATGTACATCTTTCCTCCATCTGCTTTTACACTATGATGACAGAATTGAGTACTTGCAAGAGAGACCATATTCACAAAGCCTAAAATATTTACTAGTCTGTCTAGATTTGCACCTCCCCAAGAATATCCTGCAGAATTCTAGTTCTGCAAAATGTTAAACAGATATTGCTGGGAAGAAAAAGATTCTCAGGTCAAATAATTTTGGAAACTTTGCTTTTCAGTCACAAGACTTCTTGGAGCCTTTAATATGCTAATGTGCATTGTAAATTTCTGAGAAGTAGCTGAAGAATACAGCATTTTCCCAAGTTTTTTCACAGAGCTCTTGATGAGGATAGAGTTCCTCAGAACACATATTGGAAAATATCTCTTCAACAATATACAAGGTACATAAGTGAGAAAGGCAAAATGTGTCCATACACATTCAGCTGTATAAAGAATGGGAAGGGGAAATGTAGTTAAGGGCTCACTTGTGAATGTTTCAATTATCTCTGGAAAGGTCCATAATTAACTGGTAACATTGCTTACTTTATGTGAGTTACAGCTGGGACAGAGACTTTTCATTATATTTTTCTGCATTTTGACTTTTCAATCATAACTATATACTTTACTATCTAAATAATCAATTAATCTGTCAATCAACTTAACTAAGTCTTGAAACAAAAATGTAAAATGGTAAACCACTTCAGAAAACAGTTTGACAATTTTTAACAAAGTTAAATATACGCTTACCATATGTCCCAGCGGTTCTCTTTCTAGGTATTTACCCAAGAGAAATGAAAACATATGTCCATAGAAAGACTTGTAAACAAACATTCATAATAGCTTTATTCATAATAGTTCTAAGCTGGAAACAACCCAAATGTTTGTCATTAGATGAGTGAATGCAAATTGGGGCAGAGCCATATAATGGAATACTACTCAGCCATAAAAAAGGAACAAATTACTGATGCAGCAAATGAATAAATTTCACAGATGTTACAAAGAAAAACACAAAATATTCTATCTACATCCACTTATGTAAATATCTACAACAGAAGAAACAAACCTAATAGTGATAGAAGTCAGATCATTGGTTGCCTGGAATAGGTGTAGAGGAGGAGATCTGATTGCAAAGGAACACAAGGACTTTCCAGGGAAACAGAAATGTTCTCTATCTTGATTGTGGTTTGATTGGTTTGTGGTTTGACTGCTGGCTACACAAGTATGTACACTTGTCAAAACTCATCAAGTACAGGTTATGTGGATGTGTGGATTTAATTGCATATAAAGTTAATTTTAAATAATAAATAATATTTAATTATAATTTATTTAATTATAATAATAATTATAATAAATAATATTATTAAAGTTAATTTTAAAAGGAAAGAAATAAATATTTCCCTAAGTCAATCAAAAGGGAGCCATGAAAAAGGAAGGAGTATGCAAGGTGAAAAGATGGATTCAAGTCAGTCCTCCAGTATGACTGCACACAGGATAAGTCTCTGCCCTACAGTATGGGAACCCCAGAGAAATGGAGAGAAATGAGCAGACCCTACCTGAACTGGTTCTCTTTTTTTGCTACCTGGGGATTCTGGTTTACAAACAGGCTCTATAGGAACAGAACTGTTCCACCTGGTTGAAGGGCTCTGTTTACCATGAGTGAGGTTGGTGACCCTTTCTCTCATTTGCTGTGTGGTAGATCAAACTATAAAGCTGTCCCTGATGGTATTCTCTGTTTCTGGGACCTCACAATTCGAAGGGTAGCTGCATTGTCATTTGGGGTATAATAGCTGGTGAAAATGTAAGCAACAGAGCTGACTTTGCTACCGCCCTGAAAGATTATTCCCAATGGGTTGTCTTCAGCTTATAAACCAACTGGACTCCAAAATAAAAGAAAAAGGGCTTTCGACTCTTAGAACACATTTCCTGATGGAAACAACATTATGGATCATTAAATACATGCATACCTACAAACCAACATCTTAAAATCCACCAAGTGTGAACTAAGGTATTGTGGACTTAATCTAAACTTAAGGCAGCCAGTGTTCTTTTTTCCCTTTCCCACTTCAGAGCCAAGTGTCTTTTCATATGAGTATAGGAATCAATCTTCTCTGCAGAACTTTAAAGTAAGTCTTCTTTCTTACAACATAGTAAAAAACCTAGTGGTTGTCTTTGTTTACAGATGTCCACATATACTCTAGCAGATATGTCTAGACAAACGTACAGACCTACTGAGGACTATAACACATGAATGAAATGTGGAGCCAAAGCTGGGTAGGATCTGACTCAGAATCTGCACACAGAGCAAGACAGACCTGGGATTGCAGCTTAGAACTGTCACATTCCAACTGTAAGATCTCAGGCAAATAACTTAAACCCCTTTGCATGTTTCCTCATCTGTAAGCTATGGCAATAATACCTATCTTGAAAAGTTATTATGTGGGTTTAATGAAATAAAGTAGACATTCCATTTACTATTGCCATGTAACAAACTTCCCCAAACCTTAGTGGCTTAAATCAATGACACCATTTATTTTGTTCACATACCTGCATTTTGGATAGGACTTACTGGGGACAGCTTGTCACTACTTCACTTAGCATCAACTAGGCTGAAATCACCTGAAGATTGATTTGCTCACCTGTCTGGCAGTTAATGCTGGGGAGACTCCTACTGCTGGGGGCTTAAAGAGCTGGGACTCCTTGGGCATGTCTATCTCTCTGTGATTCATACAGAATGGCAGCATTACCTTATTGCATGCCATCTTTTAAGAACTCATAATAGAACGTGGAACACATAGTGTCACTTCTACCATAGTATCTCAATGAATGTCAACACACTGTAAGAAGAACCTGTGGGAGTGCCTGAAAGGCTCTCTTGGTTGGGCGACTGCCTTTAGCTCAGGTCCTGGTCCCGGAGTCCTGGGAAGTCTGATTCTCCCTCAGGCCTTCTTCCCTTTCATGCTCTCTCTCACTGTCTTTCTCTCAAATAAATAAATAAAATCTTAAAAAAAAAAAAAAAAAAAAAAAAAGAACCTGTGGGATGAGATATTTTGGGGGCAGTCTTGTTTGAGAAATATAATCTGGCAGAGTAGGAGAGTATGTCACACAGTACCTGAAACATGTAGGACCAGATAAATAATATCTTTTTGACCATTCATACTGCTACCACCACTGTTACTACTATCATGTATTATTATTATTAGCATAATTGCCAGTAAACCTGGGGCAACTATCACTACTAATGTTCTGATGCTTGCCCTTCCTTTGGTGGGTGACAGCCATAGACACATTATCACTTCCAGGAAATCATTAAGTGGAAACCTTGTGTTGGCCTAAAACTTCTACAACATAATTTCCAGTGAGGGAAGGTGATACCATGATTGTGAGCAGAGAGGGCTGAACACACAAGCTGTAAATAAAATTAAACCTGGGGAACAGGAAGCAAAGACAAGAGCCTCCTCTGTGGTGAAGAGACGGTGAGGATGTCCATGGAGCCCCTTGTCCCCAGCTCTCCTCTCCCCCTGGAAAAGAAATGCAACATGAACTTACTAAGTCCTTTAACTCACAGTGTGTCGTACCCACATCACAATGTATAGATTTCTCTGGACTTGTGTCCCTCTGTATAGCCCCATTGAAGACCAAGGACAGAATTTAGACTTAATCAGTTGAAAGACATTCATTTGGTAAGAGACCCAAGAGAAAATAAAGACCATAAATCCGAAGTGCAAAATTACGAAGTTAATATCGAACAGTTTTAATGGGAAAAGATCGCTACAACTGCTCCTAATCCTCACCTGGCTTATGATGTTCTCAAAAAGTGGTTCTGTTTACAAGCTGACCCACTTGTTATGGGCTAGCTCCTGAGCTATTCCAATTGCTCTCTTGCACTCTGTTTCTGAACCTAGGCTGCCCAATTGGCTCCACATCCACCTGGTATGAGCACAACACTAGGAATAACAAATGTACCTTTTGAGGTTGTGTTTTACAAACGCAAGTTAATCTTACTGAAGGCAGAAAGTTTAGGTTCCCTTTGTTCTTGGCTCACTTTGGACTAAAAAGATATAGAAGATAACAGATCCAGTCAGTCCAGAAGGCACTGTTCCAGAAAAAAACCACAACTGTAGTTGCCAAGCAGAGTGGGATGGAGCACTGCTGTAGGCTACCTGATTATTTGTATTTGGAACTTACTGAATGCCTGGACCCTTTCCTGCATGGCCTCACCTGCCCTACCTCTTTTCTGTAGCTCATGTGGATGATGTGGCCTACTCCTCTGACAGATCTAGTTACCAGTCCCTCTGTACTCCCTTAGCAGTATCTATCAAATTTGGTGAGATTGGAATCACAAGGAAGTGATTAAAACACACACACACACACACACACACACCCCAATAACATAGTTTGTTCCCTGATAATCAGTTTCTGGTTCAGTCTAGAATAAGAACCTAATAGTTAATATTTCTAACAGGTTTCTAGATGATACTTATGGAGCTGGTGGTACACACTTAGAGTAGTTCTTCTAATAGTTCATATACCTCTACTATATTTGTTATATTCTGATTTTCATTATTTGCATAGCAAAGACTTAGCACTGTCCAATTGAAATAAATATGAGCCACATATATCATTTTAAATTGTGTAGTAGACACATAACAAGGTAAAACTAATTTTCATAACATTTTGTTTAACCAAATATATCCAAATATTATTTCAACACATCATCAATATGAAAAATTATTACTGAGACATCCTACATTTTTTTGTAAACCTTCAAAATTAGCTATGTATTTCATACTTCCTGAACATTTCAGTTTGAACTGCCCGCATTTGGAATGCTCAATAGCCACATGTGGCTAATGAGGAGTGCAGACTTAGATGTAGTACTATGTGCTAGACAATGTTATAAACCCTTTATATATTAACTCATTTAACTCTCACAGTAATCCTATGAGATAGTGTTATTAACCTCATTTTATAGATGAGGAAATTAAGGCACAGAGAGCTTAAGTGATTTACCCAAGGTCACTGGGCTAGAACATGGGGATAAGGGGTTTGAATCTTGGCAATCTGGCTTCAGGGTCAGCCTCATCACTCAAGTCCTCCCTGCTCAACCGCAATTCCTTGGAGGATAGGGAAGAAACATTATTTCGTTTCATATTCCCATAGCATAAACAACTATTAGCTCAGATAGGATACCTAGTAAATATGTGCTAAATTAATTAAATGAGTGAGAAAGGAAGATGAGGGGGTGACAAGGAATTTGTCAAATGTTCAGCCAACAGGATTAGGTGCCTTCAATCATCAGTGTGTATGATTGGTAAGAAGAATATTTTGGGGGGGTTATTAAGTTTTTTATTTTACTTCCAACATAGTTAACATACAGTGTTAGATTCATTTTAGGTGTACAGTATAGTGATTCAATAATTCTATATATCATTACTCAGTGATCATCATGATAAATGTAATTTTAATCCCCTTCAGCTATTTCACCCATTCCTCTCCCACCTTCCCTCTGATATGCTTTATTTTAAATAAGTACCCTAGGTTAAGGTTTTTTGTTTTTCAACAGAAACATTTTTACTTGAAACATACTTCAAAATACATGCTTCTAAAAGGTATATATATCACATTCCATCCAAGCAAAATAAAATACACATTTTCTTCATGTACACACAAAAGAATGCCCTATTTAAATCACATAAAAATCAGGGCACCTGGGTGGCTCAGTCGGTTAAGCATCTGCCTTCAGCTCAGGTCATGATCCCAGGGTTCTGCTCCCAGGCCATGATCCCAAACTCCTTGCTCAGGGGGGAGACTGCTTCTCCCTCTCCTACTGCCTGACACTCCCACTGTTTATGAGCATGTGCTCTCTGTCACATAAATAAATAAAATCTTTGAAAATATCACATAAAAAGAATCATAACAAATATTACAAATTTAAGAAGACTGGAATCATACCAAGTATTTTCCAATCACAATGGTATAAAACTAAAGATGAACAATAAAACAAAGCTGGAAAATCGACAATGAAAATATTAAATATTTAATACATAAATCTTAACACACTGCTGCACAAACAATGGACCAAATAAAAGTCAAATGAAAGTATGTCTCAAAACAAAAGAAAGAGAAAACACAACATTCTAAAACCTATGAGATGCAGCAAAAGCAGTTAGAGTGAAATTCATGCTATACATGTTTGTATTAAGAAAAAAAGGGGGGGGCTTTTTTCTCGGGTACCGGAAGAAGGCGGTTCTCTTTTCGTGCCTAGTGCAGCCATGGCTCGTGGTCCCAAGAAACATCTGAAGCGTGTAGCAGCTCCAAAGCATTGGATGCTGGATAAACTGACTGGTGTGCTCACTCCTCGCCCATCTTCTGGCCCCCATAAACTGAGAGAGTGTCTCCCTCTCATCATTTTCTTAAGGAACAGACTTAAGTATGCCCTAACAGGAGATAAAGTAAAGAAGATCTGTATGCAGTGTTTTATTAAGATTGATGGCAAGGTCCGAAATGATATAACATACCCTGCTGGTTTTATGGATGTCATCAGCAGTGACGAGACCAGAGAGAATTTCCGTCTGATCTATGATACCAAGGGTCGCTTTGCTGTTCATCGGATTACACTCGAGGAGGCCAAGTACAAGTTGTGCAAAGTGAGAAAGATCTTTGTGGGGACAAAAGGCATCCCTCATCTGGTGACTCACGATGCTTGCACCATCCGCTATCCTGATCCCCTCATCAAGGTCAATGACACCATTCAGATTGATTTGGAAACTGGAAAGATTACTGATTTCATCAAGTTTGACACTGGTAATCTGTGTATGATGACTGGGGGTGCTAACCTGGGAAGAATTGGTGTGATCACCAACAGAGAGAGACACCCTGGTTCGTTTGATGTGGTTCATGTGAAAGATGCCAATGGCAACAACTTTGCCACCCGACTCTCCAACATTTTTGTTATTGGCAAAGGCAACAAACCATGGATTTCTCTTCCCCGTGGAAAGAGTATCCGCCTCACCACTGCTGAAGAGAGAGACAAGAGACTGGTGGCCAAACAGAGCAGCGGGTAGAATGGTCCCTATGTGACGTGATTGGAAGCCTTTATACCTAATTAAAGGTCATACAGCACGATTAAAAAAAAAAAAAAGTCAAATAATCAACATTACACCACAAGAAATTAGAAAAAGAAGAAACTTAGCTGAAATTTTTTAAATTTTTTAGCTGAAATTTAGTAGAGGAAGGAAATAAGGAAAAATCAGAAATAAATAGAGACCAGAATGAATAATAAAATAACACTGAAAATAATGACCAGTTTTTCCAAATAAATAAATAAAATTGGCAATGTTTTAACTACATTAATGAAGAAAAAACAAGAGAAGTCCAAAAACCAAGATGAAAAATGAAAAAAAAAATACAACAGATAACCACATAAATACATAATGTGATAACAGGTTGCTATAAAAATTATATACTAACAAATCAGATAACTTAGGGGAAAAAAACATAATTCTTAAAACACACATTACCAGATTGAATTTGAATCATGAATTCATGAATCTTGAATCCAAAAGAAAAGGAAATCTTAAACCAATAACAAAAATGAAAGTTAAATTAGTTGATACTGAGGCAGGATCAAAATAATACAAGAGCAGAAAAGTCTAGTTTTTCTGATGTAAGTATTGCTACTCCAGCTTTCTTTTGACATCCATATGCATGAAAAATGTTTCTCCAGCCCTCACTTTCAATCTATAGGTGTCTTTAGATCTAAAATGCAGCATAAAGATGGGTCTTCTTTTTATATCCTTTCTGAAACCCTTTGTCTTTTTTTTTTTTTTTTTTTTTTTTTTTTTTTTTTATTGGAGCATTTTGTCCATTTACATTCAGAGTAATTATTGATAGATATATATTTATTGTCATTTTATTACTTGTTTTGTCATTGTTGCTGGAGATGTCTCCAATTCCTTTCTTGTCTTTGTCACTTTTGGTCTCTCCTTTGCGTTGAAAAGTATCCTTTAATATTTCTTGCAGGGCTGATTTAGTGGTCGTGAACTCCTTTAGTTTTGTTTATCTGAAAAACTCCTTCTTATCTCTCCTTCTATTCTAAATGACAGCCTTGCTGGATAAAGTATTCCTGGCTGCAGATTTTTCCCATTCAGCACTTTGAATATATCATGTCACTTCTTCTGGCTTGCCAAGTTTTCTTTTTTTCCTTTTTCTTAGTTTCTGTTAAAAAAAAATCTCCAACTACCTTCATAGGTTTTCCCTTGTAAGTTAAGGACTTCTTTTGTCTTGCTGCTTTTAAGATATTTTCTTTATTAAATTTGTTTTGCAAATTTAATTACAATATGTCTTGGTGTTGGCCTGCTTTTGTTGATTTTGTTGGGAGTTCTCTGTGCCTCCTGGATCTGAATATCTGTTTCCTTCTCCAGATTAGGGAAGTTTATTGCTGTTATTTCCTGAAATAAATTTTCTGCTTCCTTTTCTGTCTTCTTCTTCTTCTTCCTTTTCTGTCTTCTTCTTCTTCTTTGTAGTAATACAAATGTTACTACATTTGATGGAGTCACTGAGTTCTCTAAATCTATTATCATGTTGCATCATTCTTTCTCTCCTTTGTTTGGCTTCATTTTTTTCCATTATTATGTTTTCTAGGTCACTAATTCATTACTGTGCTGCCTCTAATCTGCTGTTCATTACATCAAGCTTGTTTCCAATCTCATTTATTGCATTCTTCATCTCTGATTCATTCTTTTTTAACTCTTTTATCTCTATGGTAAGGGTTTCACTAATGTCTTCTATTCTTTCTCAAGCCCAGTGAGTATCTTTATGATTTAAATCCTCCATTAAGGGGTGCCTGGGTGGCTCAGTGGGTTAAAGCCTGTGCCTTAGGCTCAGGTCATGATCCTAGGGTCCTGGGATCGAGCCCCGCATCAGGCTCTCTGCTCAGCGGGGGGGCCTGCTTCCTCTCTGTCTCTCTGCCTGCCTCTCTGCCTACTTGTAATCTCTGTCTGTCAAATAAATAAATAAATAAATCTTTTTTTAAAAATAAATAAATAAATCCTCCATTAAGGGGGATGCCTGGGTGGCTCAGTCAGTTAAGCATCTGCCTTCGGCTCAGGTCTTGATCGATCCCCATATCTGGCTCACTATTCAGTAGAGAGCCTGCTTCTCCCTCTACCCCTACACCCCCACCCACACGTGTGTGTGCTCGCTCTCTCTCTCTCTCTCAAATAAATAAATACAACCTGTAACAAATAAAAATAAAAAATAAATTATCCATCAGGCAGATTACTTATCTCTGTTCTGTTTAGATCTCTGGCCATGGCCTCATATTGTTCTTTCATTTGCAATAAATTCTTCTTTCTTGGAATTTTGTCTATGTCTATGCCATTTTCTGTGTGATAGAAGTTATGTCTCCTACTACTGAAAGTAATGACCGTATGAAGAAGAGGTCATGTAGTGCCTAAGGCCTAGTGCTTCAAGGAGTACCTCTGGTGTGTACTGCGTGCACTCTGCTATTGTGTTTTGGCTGCTCTATTCTTCAGGAGAGTTACATGCAAAGACTATCCTTGCCTGCTGTGGGCAGTGTTAGGTCCCTGGCCCGAATGTGGTGAGTTTTAATGTGTATGCTATGGTCTGCTTATGAAATGAGACCTGACACTAACTCCACCAGAGCTAAGGTTCTGTAGAACTAACTCTTTGGCTGGGAAATGTAGTATGAAGAGGGGTTTGTGCTGGTCTTCTAGGGGAGAGGCCTGCCACTCTGGGTCTGAAATAAGCTTGACTGAGAAGGACAGTCCCACCAGAGCACAGGGGAATGGGGCTTGGTGTAAGCAAGTTAGGCAGCCAGTATTGGCACTTTGCTGCCTCCTGCAGGTGGCTCTGTGTTTATGCTGAGGTGCAGGGGAGGGAAATGACGCTGACCAGCTCCCTTGTTCCTGAAGAGGTATGTCTCTGAACACTGACTCCCAGGGATACTCTCTGAGGGGAACAAACGAATAATCTCCCCATTGTGTGCCCAGACATTCTTCACATCACTGCTTCCACACTACCTGGCCCCATGTTGTTTGCCTGCCTTCTCTCTAGGAGCAAGAAAGAGGAGCAAGACCCTCTGAGCTCTTTCCTAGCCAAGCCCACTGACCTTTAAAATTAAAAAATATTTAAGCCCTGATGGTTGCAAAGACTCAAAAATTCAATCCCTCCCTTTTCCCAAGCCAGTGACTTTGGGGAAACACTCTCCTTTGCATTCCCCTGTGTATACCTTTCTCTCTCTCTCTTATCCTCAACCACAGCTCCCTCCCCTTTGCAGTACCTACAATCCATTTCTCCCCTAGACTACATCTCCACACTTCCTATCTTCTTTGTTGAGGCCTCTTCTCTCCCTTTAGTTGGAGAGTTTATTCTTTCAGTCTTCAGGCCAATTTCTGGAGTATTTAGGATGATGTGATAGTTATCTAGTTGTGTTTCTGGGATGAAAGGAGCCTTGGTCCTCCTACTCTGTCACCATCTTCTGCTCCTCAAATATGAATGAGAGGAATATTTTTATTTTTATTTTTATTTTTTTAAGATTTTATTTATTTATTTGACAGACAGATCACAAGTAGGCTGAGAGGCAGGCAGAGAGAGAGAAAGAGGGAAGCAGGCTCCCTGCTGAGCAGAGAGCCCGATGCAGGGCTCAATCCCAGGACCCGAGCCGAAGGCAGAGGCTTAACCCACTGAGCCACTCAGGCACCCGAGAGGAATATTTTTAAATTAAATTTGAAAATGTCTATTCTCAAGGAGCTTCCAGGCTAATGGAAAGAGGTGAGAGGTACACAATGACAAGAATATGTCTGATGTATTATTAGTTAGCCTGGCATTCATGGTTAAGATGCTTAGAACCAGGAAAGGGGTACACTGAGAGAGGCTATCCCAAAGTGGTGAATCTTTAAGAGGATATTAAATAATATAGAAGGAATATTTGGATAAGACACTCAAAATAATGGGTAATATATGAGTAATACATAGGAATGACAAGAGGGGAGATCATCCTCCTCTTCTTCATCAGCACTGATTATATACTGTATGTTGCAGATATGGTTCCCAGAAAGCAGACTACGAATCTGCATGTAGGACGTTTTTTGGAAGTGTTCCCAGAATCAACACTTTCAGTAGAGTAAAAGAAGCAGGACTGGGCAGGGGAAGAAATTGGCCTGTGATGCAGTCACACCAAAGGCCTCAGCCAACCCTATAGGGAACTCCAGAGCTGGAGTGGCCCTTTACAGTTCTCCCAAACTGAGGCAAGGAGATCAATCCATTTATCCACAGGAACCAGTCATTGAATCCAAGCTTTTTAGGAATGGGGTATAACCTTGAGCAAGGCAGCTCTCTTCAGCTGAGAGCAATTCCTGAAGAAGAACTCAGCTATGTGACATCAACTGCCAATGCTCCTACCATCTATAGAATAAGAACCTCCTTGTTGGGAGTGGAAAGAGGAATCTAGATGTCAGGCTACATTGTCCTCTTAGTGCAAAATCTAAAAAACCAATGAGAGAATATGATGGTGAATGAAAAGTACCAGACAGAATCCCAACATAGCCAGATTACCTGGGAAATTGATACAAGGTCATACAACTAGTGTGTGAATTTATACCTAGTTCTAGTATTTGTTTTCTTCCCATATTTCTCCAGGAAATAGAAGAGAGAGGTGGAGGAGAAAACTTAAGCACTCTTTATTATAAAGTGACCTATTTCTGGGTCTGTAGGATTTAAAACAGTGTGTTCTAGATTCTAGAAGGTATTTGCATCACATTTGGGTAGAGGGACATCACTTACCTATGTGCTTTAATACCTAAGTTGTGGGAGCTGTGGTTAAAGTAAGGGGAGAAGAACTAACCAAATTTGGGGTAAGGAACTACCTCCCCTCCTCCCCATGCTTAGGAGATAAGGGCAGCTACCTTTTGCGAACGAGGAGGGTATCTGCAAAAGACAACATTCTGAAGCTGGGCTGTGGTGGTGGTCCCTGTACCACCACAGGCTTGGTCTGGGATGAGAATCTTTCAGCAATGTGCTTCAGTTTCTACCCTAATCTTATTTTCTTGGGTTCAAGTCAGAGGCAGGATTTAAACTATGCTATGTGTTCATCTTAGCTTCCCCATTGAATGTGTGACCTTGAATAAATCTTTTAACCTCTCTGAATCTTGGTTTTAGGGAATGAGACCCACCTCTTATAAAATATGAGTATCAAATGGGTTTATAGGAATAAAAATCCTTGAAAACATAATTAGATACTTAATAAATGTATGTTCTGATTCTGAACATTAGTACAGTGTAAAATATAAAGTGCTAAAGTGTTTTCTACTCATGTATAAGTTCTGAAAAAAATCCTTTTCAGAATTTGCCAGAATTTTCTCTGCAAATATGCATTTTAGTACCCATGATGGGGAATGAGGTAATAGCAGCCATCACATGATGGAGATGATCATGGGAGACAGGATGCCAGTTTGGGAAACACAAAGTCACAGTCAGCTTAGCCCTCAATAAATGTTTGTTGAATATATGAATGAAGAAATAAATGAATGGTGGAATGGTAGTAAGGGGATTCAGATTCCTCCTCTTCCAGGAAGACTTCCTGGGTTCCTCTGGCTTTCATGGGTTCCCTGCCAAGCTACTGCACATGAAATCTGTTACATCCCACATTGTTTTGAATTACAGACCATCTTGCATTGTTCCCTCCTTGTTCTGTGTGTGTTGTTCTTGTCTCCTTAGTTTGACATGGATAAGAAAAAATTTTATTAGTTTTTCCTCCAGAAAGCTACCTCCAAGTCCATATTGAATTATTTGGGTACCTATACCCATGGATTTATACTCCAAAGAAGAATATTAAAGAAGTGGAGGGTGGGCACTTTGTAATCACGTGGATTCAGATTTGTTCTTTTCCCCTCATAGGGTTTTATAATGAATGAATAAGATAATATGTAAAAATCACCTAGTAGAGTACCTAGCACATAGGAGGTACTCAATAAGTAGAAATTTAGAATTAGTGAATAGATATCAGTATCAATATTGGGGCGAAAGAAAGATGAATAGGGAGGAGAGCTTTAACCCCCAAGCATGCACAGCCTGGAGGGCTGACTTTTAGAATTCAATTGTGGAAATCTAGCTCATGCCCAAAACCTAAATTATACCTTGGAGTGTGGGCATCCTGCCTTGAAATGGGAAATTGGGCAATTTCACAAGGATGCACAGCTGTGTTGCTTGAGCCGTTTTGTTCCAGGCAAACTGGAACAGGCAGTGAACCTTTGGCAACTGATGAGAGCTATACCAGACAGTCTGCGCCCAGCCCCATCAGGGAACCAGGCGAGAATACCAAGCAGCTTTGCACAGTGCTCATGGAAAAGCCGCGGGGGCTCAGGAGCCTGCAAGCTGGTCTGCCAAAGAGAACAGACACCCTTCTTTGACGTCACCCTCTCCACTCAGCCCACCTCCCTGCTCCCAGACTTGCCACTGTCCCTGCTAGCCTCTTTTTCTCCTCTCAGTAAGCAATAAGCTCTTCTGTGAGGAGTGGGTGCTGAGAGATAATGCTTCAGACTTGTCAGCAAGTGTAGGAGGATGTTAGGTCAAAAGCCCCAGTGCTCTTTTTTTTTAAATTTTTTTTATTAACATATAATGTATTATTTGTTTCAAGGGTACAGGTCTGTGATTCATCAGTCTTACACCGTTTGCAATGGTCACCATAGCACATAACTTCCCCAATGTCCGTCACCCAGCCATCCCCCTCTACTCCAGCAACCCTCAGTTTGTTTCCTGAGATTAAGAGTCTCTGTGGTTTATCTCCCTCTCTGGTTTCATCTTGTTTCATTTTTCCCACCCTTCCCCTATGATCCTCTGTCTTGTGTCTCAAATTCCTCATATCAGTGAGATCTTGTGATAATTGTCTTTCTCTGATTAACTTATTTCACTTAGCATAATACCCTCTAGTTCCATCCATGTTGTTGCAAATGGCAAGATTTCAATTTTTTGATGGCTGCATAATATTCTGTGCTCTTTTTAGGTAGGTAATTAGGCCAGGACTTTGTGCCTTTTCTTCTCCTTTTTGCTTTTGAGAATTTGAAGCTGACGGTAGACAGATACTGGTGAGCTTAGGTTCTAGGAGTATCCAAAGTATTCCTCAGGAATCCTGAAGATCCTCTTTTGATTGCTGAGTAGCCCACCGGACCAGACCCCAAGCTGTGGGACTTTAGGCCCTGTGGGAATCATTTTATTGGGATTATAGGAACCAAGCATTTTATTGGGATTCTAGGAACCAAGCATTTGGAGATTCCGTGGGCTTCACAGGGCTGCCCACTGTGTCCTCAACAGTAAGTTCTCCTGTTTGTCCTGCTTCCTTACCGTTCTCATCAAAACCTGCCGAGAACATACACCTTCAACTAGGAAGCCAACGCTGAGACATATCTCTGTAAAGCCCAGATCCTGGCATACACTTTCACACACTTTGAAAAGAAATATAAAGCTGATTTGCTTTTGTAAGTCAAAATTTACAAATGAATGGGAAACATTCAATGATGGACACAGATGTGGAAGAGGATTGATCTTAAGAGAATCTGTAGGAGGTAGGGTCCATCTCAGCCTTCTCTTGCCTCACCCTGTCTTATGCAATGTTGTGTTCATTTGAACTAGTTAATGTTAATCACCAAAGTAAGCAAAGTAAAAATGAGATAAATACACAGATGCACACACTCACATACATCATACTGCTACGACATGGGACTCACATTATTTACTGCTTTCTATTGTTGACATTGTCTTCAAAGAAATAAACATCTATAATTTTGTTGTTAACATTCAGTTGCAAATAACTTAAATATATGGAGTTAAGTATTAATTTATTCCCCTATTCAGAAAACATTGTTGTGTACCTTGTATGAGTCAGATCGTGAACTAAGTTCTAGGTCTCCAGATGTTCAGGAAGGTCATGGCCTCAGGAAGTGTAGGAGAGACTAAAATATCAGTTGCCTATCTATTTATTGCCAGTACTTTGTGGGGCCCTGTACCTCTAAGTCTCCTATCCCACCTCTGAAAGCACCCTGAACTGAAGTTAGGCATTATCATTCTTATTGTATAGCTGAGGAAAACAACGCTAACTAATTTGCCTGAAGTCACACAAGTTGGAAGTTACAGAGCCAGAATTGTTCCTAAATACCACTGCCCAACCCCAGGTTCATACCTTCCCCCCACACTCCTGAATGAAGGGCTCTGTGGGGAGACAAGCCTCAATATGAATGGGAACAGAGTGTCCTGGCAGCACTGGGCTGGGAGCCATCATTTCTGACCAGGAATATTGAAGGACCTTGATCTTGTCAAGACAAGGTGACAGTCAAGCTGGGTTTTTAGAGATTGATACACTATCACCTAGCAGGAAAGGAGTATGGACAGATATTTTGAATGAGGATGGAGGTATCCATATCCAACACCTTATATAGCTCCCAAGGTTAAATGGCAGGGCAATGTAGCCCTGTAGTGATGATAAATAAGCTTTGATTTTCATGCAGCCTGCTTCCCAGGTCAAGAAAGTTGTGACTGTTTTTATCGCATGAATGACATTTACCCTAAACCCTCAGTTGGATTTTAAACAGGTTTAACACTATGTGTTCAAGCTGTTGGTTTTTCTGACCATTTCGCCTTCAACTTCTATACTTTGTTTCTAAATGCAAATATTTTAAAAGCTGAGAATCAGAGGGAATATAGGAAGATGTGGCAATAATCATGGATTTTTTTTCCCCTTTTCTCTTTCTCTAAATAGGCTCCACAACATATCAGTAGCTAGGTTAGATCAGAATCTACCCACCAAGTTAAGAAAGATCCGAGGAGCCAGAAGCCACTATTAGGGCAGAGTGGGACTCAGACTTTCCCTCCACCCACTGTCCTATCTGCATGCCCTCATCTGTGGACACATGATCTTATACCAAGTTGCTAGGAAAGTTGCCTGCAAACATCCCCTCAGTTAAATCCCCCTCCAAAACCCACTAGGAACTTTTTAAAAAAAAATTTTTTTTAATTTTAGAATAGCTTTAAATTTATAGAAAAGTTGCAAGAGAGAATTCCTATATACCCCACATTCAGTTTTCTGTAATATTTTATATTACTATAGTACATTTGTCACAATTAATGAAATGGTACATTATTATTAACTGAAGTCCATATTTTATTCAGATTTTCTTCATTTTCCCCTAATGTCCTTTTTCTGTTTCAGGATCCTATCTAGGATACCACATCACATTTAGTGGTCATGTCTCCTTAGGCAACTTTTGGCTGTGATACTTTATGAGACTTTCCTTGTTTTTGGTGACTTTGATAGTTTTGAGAAGTATTGGTCAGATACTTCATAGACTATCCCTTAATTTGGATTTTTCATTTGTTTTTCTTATCATTAGCCTGGGTTTATGGGGGAAGGAAAACTACAGAGGTAAAGTGCCATCTTCAAATCAAGGTCATATACGGTCACCATGACTTTATCTCTGTTAATGTTGACCTTGATCACCTGGCTGAGGTAGTGTTGGTCAGGTTCTCCACTATAAAGCATGGAATATAATTTTTTTATTAGCATTTTCCTTTTAGTTTTGGGAGAGTACAAGCAGAACTGCATTTGTGTTCTTTCCCATGACGTCAACAAGATATTCCCTGAATATTAATGATCATGTTATCTTATTAGAAGCTGAGTTGAGGGGTGCCTGGGTGGCTCAGTGGATTAAAGCCTCTGCCTTCAGCTCAGGTCATGATCCCAGGGTCCTGGGATCAAGCCCCACGTCAGGCTCTCTGCTCAGCAGGGAGCCTGCTTTCCTTCCTTTCTCTGCCTGCCTCTCTGCCTACTTGTGATCTCTGTCTGTCAAATAAATAAGTAATATCTTAAAAAAAAAAAAAAAAAGAAGAAGAAGAAGAAGCTATACCCACCTTTTATGACCTGGCCTCAGAACTCATGTGGCTTCACGTCAGCCACAGTCACAGCCCCATCCAGATTCAAGGGAAGAGAACATAGACCTCACTTCTCCAAAAGGAGTACCAAGTCCCATTTAGGAAGAGTAAGTCAGTTGGGATGTATTGTGATTATTTTTGGAAAATACAAACTGTCACAGTTGACTGTTAAGTAATTTAGGTTTCTTAGCCTTCAGCGAATACTTGTTGTAGCCACTGTGCTGCACTAGATATGGAGTTATATCATTGAGCCAGATGCAGTCTCTACCCCTCGACAGCTTAGAGTTCAGACACTCAAACAATTAAGACATTTGCCATTTCCATTCAGAGACTTGGAGGCTGGAATAGGTTAGATGTAGAGGTTACAGCCACCAGGAGGGACCTCTAACAAGGTCTTCAATACCAAGGAGGAATTCTACGTGGAAAATATTTGTCCTAAGAGGAGCTGAATGCATAAGGCAGAAATCTACAGCTGAAGACAAAAGGCAACGCAGTTGCCCTAAGTCTTGCTATCTTTGGGGAGAGTTTTTTTTTTTTTTAAGATTTATTTAGGGGTGCCTCATGGCTCAGTGGGTTAAGCCTCTTGCCTTCAGCTCGAGTCATGATCTCAGGGTCCTGGGATTGAGCCCTGCATCGGGCTCCCTGCTCAGCGGGGAGCCTGCTTCCTCATTTCTCTATGCCTGTCTCTCTGCCTGCTTGTGGTCTCTCCCTTTCTGTCAAATAAATAAATAAAATCTTTTAAAAAGTTGTATTTATGTATTTGATGGAAAGAAAGAGAGAGAGCATACAAGCAGGGCGAGCAGCAGGCAGGGGAAAGGGAAAAGCAGGCTCCCCGTGGACCCAAGGAGCCCAATGCAGGGCTGCATCCTAGAACCCTGAGATCATGACGTGAGCCAAAGGCAGTTGCTTAACTGACTGAGCCACTGAGGTGCCCCACAAGTTTTATTTTTTAATTGTGGTCATCACGGTTGTTGTTGTTATTGTTTTGTCATTGCCTGTCTTCATGCTGCTTCATTCTTCTGTTCCTATAGGACATTTTCCTGAATCAAAAATCTCTCAGTCCCTAAGGTCTCAAGCAGCCAGGATCAGAGAACCTGGGTTTAAATCCTTGTACTTTCACATGGTAGCTGTTTTGACCTTAGACAAATGACTTGATTATATAGTTAGCATGGATATAATAGGAGGGCCCAGACTGCAAATGGGGTGTTCTTGCCTATTTCCTGCTCCTAAGAGAGAATCTGTGCTGTGTATGCGTGTGTGTGTGTGTGTGTGTGTGTGCGCGCGCGCGCGCGCGTTCACATGTGTTTGTAGTGTTTTTGTTAGGAAACTGTGCTCTGGGAGCACCTGGGTGGCTCAGTCAATTAAGTGTCTGCCTTTGGGTCAGGTCATGGTCTCAGGGTCCTGGGATTGAGTCCTACATTATACTCCTTGCCCCTCTGCCCGCTGTTCCCCCTGCTTCTGCTCTCTCTGTCAAATAAATAGATAGATAGATAGATAGATAGATAAATAAATAAATAAAATCCTTAAAAACAAAAACAAAAACCAACTTCCCAGAGCAGCACAAGGCAAGTCATGCCAGCTGGAGACCACAGGTGTGATTGCCTAGAAGGAGAATAAAAGCAAAGATCTGCACCCTAAACTCCCTGGTTTCATAAAGAAGCCAAGGTCACAAGCATACGTTATCTCATAAAAGCATTTGTCCAGCACACCCTGAAGGCAATGATGCATATTTATTTCTGAGGGAAACCATGCTGTGAGAGATGAGGAATTCATGTTTTATCTTTAAAATAAAAGGGAACATTGAAGTTCAGAGGATGGAACACAGTAGAATACCAGGACCAGTGATATAAAGAGAGCACTGTAGGTTTGGAGCATTAGTAGGATTGGAGGGGCGGTGAGTTGGCCTGGGTCACTCATAGTCCTAACCCTGTATAGCTGTGTAGCCCAGGGTAAGTTTTTCAGTTTGTTGGGCCTCAGCCTTCTCATCTATAAAGTGAAGGAGCTGGATACCAAAGAATCCTAATATCCCATCCAACTGAAAGGTAATAATTTTGAAATTAGAAAAGCCCATTTCCTGGCAAGATGGTATGTTCCTGCCCATGTTGAGAACAGACTCTCTGATGGTCAGACTTCATATGTTGTGAATACTCTTTCCTTATATTTTTAAAACACTGGATGCAGAAGCTAAATTCCTAAGTGTTCCAGTTATTTGTTGCTATAAAACAAACTACCCCAAAACAGTGGCTTAATCATTTACTTTGTTCCCAAATGTTAGGATTGACTGAGCTCAGTGAGGTGACTCTCCCTTGGTATCTCGTGTGTGGTTGCAATCCAACAGTGGCTGGAATGAGGCTGCTTCACTGTTGTGTCTGATGCCTGGCTGGGGTTAGAATAGCCAAGGCTCCTTAGGCCTTTGTCTCCCTCTCCAAGTGGTCCCTCCACTCAGTCTCTCCATGTGGTGGCCTAAAGGCCACTGGACTTCTTATATGGGGCCAAAGACACACAAGAGAAACCTGCAGAAGCAGTATTAGCTTTTCTGTCCTGGCCTTGGAAGTCATGTGATGTTACTTCTGCCCCATTATATTCCTCACAGAATTCACAAAGGCCTACCTCAGGTCAAGGGGAAGGAAAAAGACCCACCTCTTGGTGGGAGGGGTGTCCTTGAATTTACGGACAGTGGCTGAGCTGCCATCTTGCTTGGGGCTTGATGATGGGGGGATGGCTCAAAAGACTACTCAATCTCCTGATTTTGTGATTCTATCATAAGGTTTGAAGACAATGGGGGAAATATCTAGTAGAAATCTAGTTTAATGGGGGAGGAAAGCTCTACATAGAAGATAAATACATTTTTTAAGATTTTATTTATTTATTTGACAGAGACACAGCAAGAGAGGGAACACAAGTAGGGGGAGTGGGAGATGGAGAAGGAGGCTTCCTACTGAGCAGGGAGCCTGATGCGGGGCTCAATCCCAGAACCTTGGAATCATGACCTGAGCCAAAGGCAGATGCTTAACAACTGACCCACCCAGGAGCCCCAAAGATAAAGCCATTTTAAATTACAAAGAAAATGATGGGGTGCCCAGGTGGCTCAGTCAGTTAAGCACCCAACTTTTTTTTTTTTTTTTTTAAGATTTTATTGATTTGAGATAGAATGAGAGCAAGAGAGAGTACCAGCGGGCGGGGGGGGGGGGGGGGCAGCGGGAGAAGCAGGCTCTCCTCTGAGCAGGGAACTCGAAGTGGGGCCTGATCCCAGGATGCTGGGATCATGACTGAGCTAAAGGCAGATGCTTAACTGACTGAGCCACCCAGGTGTGCCCCAGTTAAGCATCCAACTCTTGATCTCAGTCCAGGTTTTGATTTCAGGGTCATGAATTCAAGCCCTGTGTTGGGCTCCACACTGGGCATGGAGCCTACTTAGAAAATATTTTTTAAAAATAAAATAACAGGGGCACCTGGGTGGCTCAGTGGATTAAAGCCTCTGCCTTTGGCTCGGGTCATGATTCCAGGGTCCTGGGAACGAGCCCCACATCAGGCTCCCTGCTCGGCAGGGAGTCTGCTTCCCTTCCTCTGTCTGCCTCTCTGCCTACTTGTGATCTCTGTTTGTCAAATAAATAAGTAAAATCTTTTAAAAATAAATAAATAAATAAAATAACAAAATTACAAGGAAAATGAGATAGAATTGTTTATAAGTGTAAGGGAAATCTATATATGTAATAAATATGTCGTGTGTGTGTGTGTATAAGCAATTTTAAGACAAAAATTTAAAAATTTCCTACTCTTCTACATAAAGAGCAGAGACTTAAAACAAGAATTTCCAGGCCTTTTATTTTAGCACTACAAGTTTCCTGTTACTTACAAGATAAAGTTAATTGATCATCTTATTAAAAGAACACCACATGTGTCATATAGAGCCCTGAAAGAAAACAGGTAAGAGGGAAGAAAAGTCAAAAGACCAATAATAGAAAATCAGTACTCAAAGGATTGTGGATCATTGCTTTTGACTATGCATAGCAGCCTGGCAGGTGGGGGTAGGGGGTGAGTGAAAATGTTTTAAGAGTGTAGACTCTGTTGTTTTATTTTGTTTTGTTTTGTTTTGTTTTGTTTTGTATTAAGGAGGCTCCACGTCCAGTGTGGAGCCCAGTGCAGGGCTTGAATTCACAACCTTGAGATCAAGAGTAAGATGCTTAACCAACTGAGCCACCCAAGTGCCCCTAAGAGTGTAGACTCTGAAGCCAAGGTGCCAAGTCAAATCGTGGCTCACCATACCCTACCTGTGTGAAAGGAGACAGGTTCCTGTATCTCTCCATGCTGCTTTTCCTCGATTGCAATAATGAGTTACTGATAGTACCTATCTCATCAGGGTATTCTGGGAATCAAATATATCAGGACAGGCTTAGCCCTTCAAGCAGTGCATGGCATATAGGAATTACCTCATACATTAAATTAGCCATTTCTCCCTTCACCAGCTCCCTCCTTGCCTTTGCCAGATGCAAGTATCGTGCCCAATATGCACTATGGGCAGCCAACCAAATCAACAGGAGGAGGAGGACCTTTCCTTTCCTTGGGCCCTGGGATCATGTACACATTGGAATTTTAGGGAGGAGGAGGCCTTCCTGCAACATCTGGACACCCATCAGTCTGTGGGTTTCCACACCCTACGCTTGTCCATTTTCCAAGATGCTTTAAAATTCAGTTCCACATTTAAAGCATGTCAAGCTAAATTTTAGTTTTAGTCTCTCTCACATATTTGGCATTAGAGCCTCCAGAGGCTATTATGCAAATCTATGCAAATTATATGCAAAGAGGCGATAGTCCCAGATTGTGGGGAGAAGAGTAGCAGGCCAACACAAAGGGACTTGAATGAAAATTTGCATTTGTTAGGGGAAGCCCAGGTTGAAGGCCTTGCAGAGTTATTGTGACAGTATGTGCCCTTTCATTCAGTTATTAACCTTTTATGCCAAAGAGGAGAGGTAAAGTCATGTCTGATTTCCTTAGTGAAAATGACAGTGGAGGTTGAAGGAGGTGTTTGTGCTGTGCAGCATCATAGCAATTTTTATAATACAAATAAAAAGTTGCTTTGAAATAGTGGATGTGGTCCAGGCTGTGCCCCCAACCTGCTGTGTGTTTTTGGACAAGTCACTTTGCTCCTTCCATTGCCCCCTGTGTGAAATGAGGGAATTTGATTAAGTTATCTCTAGGGCCCCTTTTACTGTGACAGCTAAACGTCATTCTCCAAATGAAAATTCTTGGCACCCAGATGGCAATACCCATTCATTGTACCAAACAAAGGTTTACTCTAAAGTCTAAAGAAGAAGGACTGAGAGGTAATTTAACAGTCTTCCTAGAAAGAAAAATAACCTCAAGGAATTAATTTTTTAAAGGGAGAAGGGGACAACAAAGGCAAATATTTATTTACACAGTAAGTCTTAAAGCAAGAACGATTATAGTCATATATTTCCCAGCTAGGAGGATTTTAGCCCCTGGAATGCTCCTGGTGAGAAAGTCAAGAGCATTTCTTTCCCTAGTATTTTACAGACTATGATGTGTTAACCCTTCTACCTCTAGAGTGCTGCAAAAGCTCTTCCGGAGGCCAGGGTGGCTCCTCTCCCACCTGTCACTCAGATCTTTCAGGGTCTGTAAGCTTTGCACTGCCCTTAGTGCTGCTGCCAAAAGATTTCCATGTCCTTGGTCTCTGGTCTCTGATTTTCTCTCACATATCTGATGTTCTAGCCCAGGAAGCCAAGGGCCTTTAATTTTAACTCCAGCTGTTGCAGCAGCCAGCAGCTGGGCACAGGTGTACCCTGACAGCCCCTTGCCTGGGGCTTCTCTGCCTAAGCCACACTGGCCATGGGCCTCATGCAGAAGAAAGGAATACAGAGGAAGGAGCACCAGTGAAGTAGCCCTGAGCCAGTGGAGATGGGAGTGATGTAGGAAGTGCTGGGGTTTGGAGCCAACAGCCAAGAAAGAATTCTTGAGACATCTTTGATGTAAAAGGTGATTTTATTAAAGCACGGGGACAGGACCCATGGGCAGAAAGAGCTGCACTGGGGTTGTGATGGGTGACTCATTATATACTTTCAAGTTGAGAGGGGATCAGGGACAGCACAACCTCCAAGGTATTTTGGAAACAAGGTTTCCAAGATCCTAAGGGGGCTAGCCAGTGTTTAGGGAAAGGTTGTTTATTACTATTTAGAAAAAACTCAATCATGAGACCCTTCAGATGTGTATCAGTGGGCCACATGCTTGAAGGATGATTGCTAACATGTATCTTGGTGGATAGAGAAAAAGTTTCCAAAGGAATTTTTATATGTTAAAGAAGACTTACAGGATCTTGGGGGATTGGGATAAGATTGCCTCTTGCCTTTAGCAAAATATTAACATCAAGGCAGCTGAGTTCCTAGAGAAATGTCACTGCCTGTTTCAAGGATTTGTCAATGGGCTGTAAGCAGTAAGGAAATTTAATTTTTCTTGTGCCTTTGTTTCCCACATCAAGAACTGCTGGGTAAGCGAATGCTCCTCTCACATAGAAAGTTTGAGGTGCAGTCTACTCAGCCCCTCAGAGATCCCCAGCAAATACGAGTATCATATTTGATCAACTCATAACCTGCCCTCAGATTGATTTTCTCTGTTTGACTCATCTCAGACCGCCATGGTCGTCCCCTCAAATCACTTCCCAAAATATACTACCTGAACACAACTCTGCCTTTCCTTTTTCTGAGGGATCTCTAATGTAAGACATCTGTCTTAGCTCAGGCTGGCATAACAAAGTACCACAGGCTGGGCATACTTAAACAACAGAAAGTTATTTTCCCACAGTTCTGGAGGCTAGAAGACCAAGATCGAGTTACTGATAGGACTGGCTTCTGATGAGACCTCTCCCTTTGACTTGAAGATGACCACCTTATCACCGTGTCCTTAGGTGGCCTTTCCTCTGTGTCCAAGCATCTCTGGTATCATTCTGGGTCTTCATCTCCTCTTCTTATAAAGACACCTGTCAGATTAGATTAGGGACCACCCTAAAGGCCTCATTTGACTTAATAACCTCTTTAAAGGCCCTATTACCAAACACAGTGACATTCTGAGGTACTAGAGGTTAGAGCTTCAACAAATGAATTTGGGGGACACACAGTGCAATCTTTAACATTTATACTGAACTAAGGGACTCATGAGCAAAACATAGGCTTGTAAGAGAATGTCCCTCAAAACATCAGAGGTTAAGACTTCCAGCCCTAAGAACAGATTGTCCCTGTGGTATCTGGCTGTAAGAGAGGGGTTGGAATAACCCTGAACCAGTCAGAGCATTGCAGCACAGCAACTTCCTCCTCCTACATTATCAGTGATGGCTGACCAGGAAAAGCATGCATTTTAGATACAGCTCGGTTATATATATACCACAACTATGATGGGACTTTAAACACATTCGTTAATCTACCTGAGATCTCAATTTCCTACCCCATTGAGTGATTGTGAGGATTAAAAAGTATGAAAGACTGGGCCAAAGCAGATGCTCAGAAAACAGTTTTTAAGATTGACTTGAATAAGCAGAGCTTACTGTTAATATATGGTTTAGATCACCAAAGAAAGTTTAGGAAAAAATAGTTTACTTAGGACAAATTGTTGGTCCTAGAGACTGTGTGTGCTACCATCTGTTCAATCTTTTGTCCCATGGCCTTCTTCCACCCACTAATTTAGAAATGGAAGGCGAGGTGAGCTGGTCCACCCTCAGACTCTACCCCACACCCAAGATAGAGGTGGCTTCACTAGTAATCCTGGGCCTGTTTCAAAGGCATGCCAGATGATCTCCCCTTCTTTGTTTCTGAAAGCTCACCAGGGCTGCTGCCTTCCCCCTCATCAGCAGCTTTGCTGATCATCCCAGATACATGGAAATCACTGCCAGGATCCCTGCTTTGGCCATTCAGTGCTTGAATCTAGTGGGAGAGGGAGGTTCCCAGATAGTTACCAAATAGAGACAGATCTCTACCATTGTCTAGGTGGCTAGCAGAGCTGAAGGAAGGACATGACAGTAACCAGGAAGGACTTCATAAGAAAATGGGGGAATTCACAGGTCAGAATTAGGCCTTAGAAGTCGATCAGGCCACCCATCAGCTGTTGAGACCAGTTCTTCCCACCCCATGTATTGTACCAGGGTGGCCAGTTTTCCAGTTTATAATCTGAACAGATCCTATGTCTCACATTTGTATGAGATGTATTATTTGTAAAGTTTGACACATGCTATTATGATTAATAAATCCACATATATTTAGAAGTATTTTTAAATTTATACGTTTTTGTTCCTGTGCATTTTCTCAATGAACCAAAAGCATACACACTGATCATCATGAGAAATTCATAATTTTCTTTTAATGCTCAAAAGAGGTCCTCCTACTCAAAAGGCTGGGAATCACCAGTGATTTTCCACAGAGAGTTCAGCCACATGAGCGCCACAGGGAAAGCAGTTAACATTAATGACAACCATAAAACCAGCTGGTGGTCTTGGAGTGCATCTTCTCTTCCAGCTCTCTGCTAAGTGCTATGTGAGCACCAGATCTGGTCACCCACTGGACTGCTGTCCCCTTCTGCCTATCATTGACCTATGCACTGAGATTTCTCTGTCTTGTTTTAGGATTGTTTGTGGATTGGTTTGAGCTCACTCAGAGCCAGAGACTGCTTTGTCCATTTTGTGTCCTCCGATGTCAAGGAGAGGATAGAGACCCTCCTTACTTGCCCAGTGAATGGGACTGAATAAACAGATATCTGACAATTTGTGCCTTTGTCCAGTCCATAAATGGAATATTCAGAAAAGGCGTAAGAGTTGGTCAGCTCTGCCCACAGAAGCCTTCCACATTTGACTCAGGCTGGCTTACACAAAGCTGCCAGCCTCCCTCTGATCAACCTGGCCTTGACCACTCCCTGGCTGCAGAGGGGCAGCAGGCATTCAGAGGCCATAATCCTTCCCACACCCAGCCCAGCCTGTTCTGAGAAGCTGCTCTTGGGGGTCAGGGTGGCAGTGTGGACCTCCGGAATGCTCCCAATGTTCCCTTTGGCTCCCAGAGCACCACAGCTTCATGCGTAAGGAAGGTCCAGGCTCTGAGCAACTCCCCAGGTATTTCACCTCTTCTCTCTGTCTTCTTCTCAAGGCTTCCTCCTGATCTTGGCACTGACCGAAGCACTGGTATTTGCCACCCAGGAACCATCTCCGAGAGAATCTCTTCAGGTCCTCCCCTCAGGCACCACCCCAGACACCATGGTGACAGCAACCCTCAGCTCTACCAGACATTCTTCCATGGCAACTGCCCCCACTTCTGTGGGCTCACTGACCCCCCATCCCAATGGATCCTCCTCACAGGCTGCAGCTCCCATGGCAATGACAACGCCCCATCCAGATGGACGCCCTCCTACAAACGCTGTCTCCACCATCATGATGACAGCAACCACCCCACATTCTGAAGGCCCCCTAACCACAGGGCCCCTTCCTGCTGCCATGGCAACCACATCCTCCCACTCAGAGGGCCATCCCCAGGGGGAAGCTATGGCCACCATCCTGCTAACAAAGCCAACAGAAGCCACCAGCCGTCCCACCACAGCACCTACCCGGGCTACCACACGCAGACCTCCCAGGCCCCCAGGCTCTTCCCGAAAGGGGACCAGCAGTTCATCACGCTCTGTCCTGCCTGCACCCAGTGGCCACTCTGGGAAGAAGGAAGGCCAGCGGGGACGAAATCAGAGCTCCACACATCTGGGGCAGAAGCGGCCCTTGGGGAAAATCTTTCAGATCTACAAAGGCAACTTTACAGGGTCTATAGAACCTGACCTGTCCACCCTCACTCCCAGGAACCCACTCTGGGGTTATTCTTCCTTGCCACAACCCCAGACAGTGGCCACAACCATGGCGCCCAGCAGGACCTCGTGGGCACCACCCACCACCCCCCTGGTGCCTGCAGAGGACAAACCAGGCCTTAGCAGAGCAGACCAGGGGGGTGGTTCCACCTTCACCAGCCAAGGAGGGGAGCCGGACACCACAGTAGCCTCAGGTGCCCCTGCCAGTCCACAACCTGCCCCAGTGCCTTCTCAGCACCCCCGCGGTGACCCACAGGATGGCCCCAGCCACAGTGACTCCTGGCTTACTGTCACCCCCGGCATCAACAGACCTCCATCTACCAGCTCTGGGGTCTTCACAGCCACCGCGGGGCCCACCCAGGCTGCCTTCAACGTCAGTGTCTCAGCCCCTTCCAAGGGGACCCCTCAGGGAACATCTTCAACCTCGCAGGCCCCAGCCCACCCCACCAGGGGCTCAGAAAGCACTGTTTCCCAAGCCAAGGAGGAGGCTACAACCACCCCCACAACGACCAACAGGGTACCCAGTCCTCTCTCCACAGTGGTGTCCACAGCCACAGGAAACTTCCTCAACCGCCTAGTCCCTGCTGGGACCTGGAAGCCTGGAACAGCAGGGAATATATCCCATGTGGCTGAAGGAGACAAACCCCAGCACAGAGCCACCATCTGCCTGAGCAAGATGGACATCGCCTGGGTGATCTTGGCCATCAGCGTGCCCATCTCCTCCTGCTGTAAGTGCCTCACCCTCTCCTTACTCCTCCCCTTTTCCCTCCTCTCCCTCTATCACATCAATGTGTCTGTTCCCAGAGAGCCTTGCGCCAGAGCTGGGAAGTCCCTACCAAACAGGCGGCTAAACTTCCCAGAATTGTAGGAAACTAGGTGGCAGGACACAAATCATGGCTTATCCCTACCCCTGGTCCTGGTCCTTAGCCAGGACATGGATCAGATGCCCACTCGTCATAAAAAGAGAGCTCCCGGGAGTGGGGGAGAACATTCCAAGTAGTCCAATCAAGCTCTGAATTGTGCAGAAAGAAACACCAAGCTAGAGAGGTGCCATGGCTCACCCAAGAGCCCGAAGTTAAGTGAGGGATAGGCCTGGGATAGAGGGTCACCAACTTCCTGCCCAGTGCTCTTGTCATGACACCATCCTGCCACACTCACCCTCAAGGGCAGTCTGCTAATGGCTGTAGTGACATGGTACCAAGACACCATAGGGGAACACTGGCACTTCTAAACATACAACCTGCAAGTAGTAGAGCCCTATCTTCCTCTCCCACTTCACATCCATCTTTCTGCCTATCTTTCCTCCTTTCCCTTATCTCTTCTCCTCCTGCTCTTTCTTTCTCCAAAAAAGGAGAGGAGGCTTTGATCTTGCAGGAATTTCTATTAGCCTTAGCAAAAGCAGCAGTTCCTATAGCTAAATTGAGAGCCTGAGAGTTACACATGAATTTAGCTATTTTCTCCCTCTTCCACAGTTTTATTTGTTCATGGATGGTGTGAGCTGGATGCAGTGTGGACTGCATTGCTTCCACTGGTGCTGGTAGAGAAGGGCTCTCCCAGGCCACCAGCAATTCTGTGCTGCTACCTGTCACTCCTTTAATGAGAATTTGAGAGATCCTTCCCCCTAACCTTGCCACAAAGTACCTGATTTAATCACTCAGAATATTGGGACTTCTTTTATGTCTTCCCCATGTACTTGATCTTAGATTCTTAGAGTTTCTCTGATAAATTCACATGAATCCTCACTAATTTTAGCTTCCCCCACCCCTCCATGGTTATTGGCCTCCTTCTGAACCCTTCCAGGGGTGAGAAACCCCTTGTGCTTCTCAGTTATTGGACAGCCATTCTCCTTTGACTCCCTCAGGTTGTTACCCAGCTCTCCTGGAAGCCTGACATCTGTCTCTTTGTAATTTTCACTCTGTGGTCCTAAACCATGCCCTCTGAAACCATACAAAATCAGTCTGCTACCAATTCCTGAAACATTTGAAATGGTGCTCAAAAACAGCTTTTCCTTTTCTAAGCCGCTCATCCCAATTCCTTCACATCTCACATTGCCCTGGCCTTACCCCATCATCTGCTGCTCCGAATGACCACAAGTTTAGCCCTGCTCTCCCAGTAGGGAACACAGTGTTCCACATGGCCAGCCATGACAGAGGAGAGCAGGTGGTGTTTCCTTTGTTCTGGACACTTCAGTCACACTCAGAAAGCCAACACTGATATCAGCTCTGTCCGTTATACTGTCACATCACACCTTGGGCTCATCCTGATCTCAATAAGAACAAAGCCCCAGAAACTTTCCACAGAGGAGGCTGTTAAGCTGCCCTCCCAGCCTTTCCTCATGCCATGGGTCATTTGAACATTAGTGCAAGAGGTATATGCCTTTAACATGAGCATAATTTCTACTTGGCATTGTACCAACAAGATCTTTTTAAATCTAGATTCTGGATTCTTTGCAGAAGTCACCTCTCTCAGCTTTTTGTTTCCTTCTAGTTGAAAAGCAAAGCAAACTTTCCATGTCAAAGGTGGACAACCTACTTCTGCTCAAGGACCCAATTTAGGAAAAGTGAAAATGTTTGCAGGTTGCATATTTTATTCTTTCATTAAGTGCCTTTATTGTCTCATGGAAACACACATGAATGCTTAAAACTGTGATTGTCCACTTCTAAAACATAAGAATGATAATGAGAAAATGTAGTTCTATTAGCCAATAAATTATTAATAATAATCATATTTGAGAAGTAACCACATTAGAGACCATTTTTTAAATTTTTCATTCTTTGTGTCTCTAGAAGCTTTAGTTTACAAAGTGAGTTCCCATTATTTTTAACCAAGCCATCTGTAAAACAGACTAGTCAGAGGAATAAAAAACATATTAAACATGCTATGCAAGGAACATACCTTATAGGCAGGGACTAAGTCTTCAGGTGAACTGACTTGCCCAGGGTCCCAATCACATAAGTCATCTCAGATCCGGTGGTAGAATCTGTTGTGATTCAACACAGTATTTCCCAAGTGCCCCTTGTGTGCCAGGCACTATGCCAAGCACTAGAGAATTGAGATATCTGATGTGGCTGCCTCCCTCAGCTCACAGAGCCCACTCCCCACCTGGGCCTTTCTCTTTGCCTGAGCTAGACAGCACAGAGTAGATCTAGGCTTCACTCCACAGGCCACACCCACCTGTTTTACAGTTCTAACAAGACTTCTACAGCTCTTTTTGGCATGTGTGAGTTTGAAATTAGATCTTACTGCAAAGTCAGAAAACCCATGGGCTGCCTAAACCACGCATAATAATGTCAGCCGAGACAGAAACAAGGACATAGCCTGAAACTGCACATAGAGAATGTTCCCAGCACTCTGAAAGAGCCTTCAGATGCTGGAGTAGAAAGTACTACTTTGTAAAGGAAGCTATGAACCCTTTTTTCAAAGTGGACTCTCACAGCCCCTTGGAAGCACAGACTCCATGTCCTTCAGCGTCTGTCTTGCATTCCCAGTGTGCACTTGGGAGGGTCCCCTAAGCCCTACTTGCCAAGATCCCTGCCTTAGTCCTAGCTGCTTCCACATAGAGTTCCCTATCCTTAGTCATGGCCCCAACTCCTGTGAGACCATCCTGTTGGGGCCCGGTGAAGACCCTGATGCAAGGGACATGAAGATAGAATACTTGTCCAGCTTCAAAATACTGTGCTCTTTCAAAGCACATATGAGTAAATACCCAGGCTGCTTTAATAGCCTAATCCCACTCCAGTCATCAGATAAGCAGACCTCTTCGAGCAGCTGCATTTATCCTAAAGCTCACTCTACTGCCCTCAAAGAAGAGTCTTCATTGCCAGTTTGCCATATATTTCAGGCAGGCTGGGTTAGTAGCAAAGTGCATGCATTTCCTCACATCTGGCTTTTCAGACCAGCCTGACCTTGTCCCAGCCCTGACCAGCCCTGACCTTGTTTCCTCCATGTACCAGAAACCAGATTTCAGGAGGCCAGAGTTGCTAGGCAGGTAGTTGAATCTCCTGCCTCTGTTGGAAACAGGGGGTTATCATAGCAAATCTCAGGCCTGCCCAAAAAGGGCTGTCATCAGTTCCATCAACCCTTCCAGATCGTAAGGCCAACCCAATGGCTGGAAAGATACATGTGCGAGGATTGAGAAATGCTTTGTCTCCTGAGCCATGCCAGAGACAGCCACGCAGGGGTTTAGATGTGCTGAAAACCAAAACTGATTGGATCCAGGCCACATTTGGCTAGGGCAGAGAAGCCATGTGGCTCTTGAGCTGGTCTCTGCTGCCACCATCAGGATGCAAAGAGGCCACCACCTTCTTTTAGAACTCTCTGGGCCTAGCACTGAATTGATCCTCACACACCCCAGTCAGTGCTCTGGGCTTTCATCAGGAGGTCAGTTTTGTGGCACATACCAAATCCATTCTCAAGAATGTCTTCACCCTGCCTCTCTGAAAAAGATTTAAGGCTTTATGGATGGTGAGAACAGGAACCAGACCAGCTGCAGATGTTTTTCACCACCAATTTAGGTTGAGCCTGACTGAAACAGTAACAACACCTCTCTCTGCCCCAGATGTTGAGGGTCCACTTGCACTGCGGCCCCAGAGCATTCTGGCTTCTTCCAAATTGGCGGTGAATGCCATTAGATATATGTATCTCTTACAGGTCCAAAATGACTTTGTAGTTATTATATAAGAAAACATGGGTCAGAGTTACTCTTTCCATGAAAAGAGTAGAATAAATTGGAATGAGAAGGAAGTGTGACCAGGAGGGTGGAAGGAAGTGTTTCTCCTTGGGGCTTGTGAGCTAACTGAAGCAAGGGGGATGTAGAGTAGCCCCAGGGGCAGGCGGGGTTGTCCAGGGGCTGTCACCTCAGCTGGACCAGAGTGCCAAGCTCCCATACCTCTTCTCTGTGCTTCCCAACCAGCACCCCCTGCTGGGAGCCTTCTAGTCCCACCCACCAGGATGGGGAGCTGACAGTGAGCCCCCAAACCTGGTTTCCCTAGGCCTATATCCTTATGTCCAGCCTGGCATCCTTCCATACCCTGAGGCCTCCCTGAACCTCCTGCTCGAACCCCCAAAGAAAGGAAGTGATTGTCCACAAGCTAGGCTGGTCCCTCAGGCTGGCACCACTGGACCAATCCTCCCTTCCAGAATGTCAGCTTTTTCATCTTCAAAGTGAAGGAGCCAAACTGGAATATGTGACCGCTCCCTGTCTTCTTTTTTTAAACATTAAACCTGCATAAATCCCTGAAGAAGAGGCCTGGTATGATAGAAAGACTTGGCTTGTGGAATCAAATATGTCACAGCACCTCTCCTGCCAGTCACCTGTAGGCCTTAGACATGTAACTTAACCATTGGCCCAGTGTTTTCTCACCTATAAAAATAGGATTAATATCCACTGTGTTATCTCAGGGCCTTCAAGAGGCAGATGCCAGGGGTATCTGGGTGGTTCAGTCAGTTAAGCATATGACCTTTGATTTTGGCTTGGGACATGATCTCAGGGTCATGAGATCAACCCCTGCATTGGGCTCTGCACTGAGTGTGTTGCCCAGTTGGGATTTTCTCTCTCCTCCCTCTCCCCCTCCCTGCTCACACTCTCTCTGCCTCCTTCTCTCTTTCTCTAAAAAAAAAAAAAAAAAAAAAGGCAGATGAAAGCATGTGCTTGTGTTTGCACAGAGTTGTGTCATTTACAAGTGCTTCCACATGCCTCAGATGTGTTCCCTGCAGTGTTCAGGGCAATATAAGACAACAGCATTTCCCTGAGGGTCACAGAGACCCAGGTCAAGTTCCATTAATTACCTGAGTTATCAAGATCAATTTTGTTAACTTCCATGAGCTTCATTTGCCTCTTCTGCAAAGAGGAAGAGTAACAGTACATTCCTGAGAGAGCTATTTTGTGGGTTAAATCAGACTGTAAAGTGCCTAGGTCAGCGCTGGACATATTAGCAACTCAATAAGTCTCAATTGTACTTTTTCTTGGATGAAAGGTCAGGCCAGCAAAATAATGAAAGTTCTAAATCACAGGTGGTCCCTTGGCCTTGAGACACTCAATAGTCATGTAGCCCAGTTTTTCTTTCTCTTATGGAGGATGCTGGAAGAACAAGAAGAAAACTCTCATTAAATAAGTACTGACTGTGTATCAGGCAGTGTGCTCAGCATTTTGCATTCATGATCTCTAGCTCTCATTACAGCCCTGTGAATCCATAGTAGTCAAGTATGTTGAAGTGACTTACCTAATGTAACATGTAGTAGAGTCAGACTTGAACCCAGGCCTTTTAGATTCCATGCCTAAGTTCTTTCTGTGGCCAGGCCAGCTTCTATTGTAAATGAAAGAGCACTCAAGAGGCACTGGAAATTCCCTGAGAGAAACAATCAGGCCTGAAGCACTAACAACATTTGAGGGGAGAAAACTAGGAACAGAGCTCCCTGTTCCAACCCCCCAGACCATCCTGCAACAGGGCCAGCTCTTCCCACAAGGCAGAGTCCTGGTCCTGTGTCCTAAACAGGCCCAAACATGTTGAATGTTTTAGCTCAAACATTCAGAAATGTCCTTTATATCTTTAAAACTTTTTTAAGGGTACCTAGAAAAGTAGTGAGCAAATGAGAAGTCTTTCTGATCAAAGCAGATCAGATCAATAGAAACTTGCCCAATCTCTTGCCCTTGCCTGGAGGCCTTTTCAGGTTGAGATGCCAGCAAGGCCAGCAGCTAAGAAGAGAGCTACAGAAATCCTGTTATCCCACAGGGACTGAAGCGGTGGGCCCTGAGGTCTCAGCCTATAGGGATGCCAACTTTAGCAGATACCCCACACCCTGACATGTACAGGCAGGCCCCTTTGAAGCTGGCCAAATCCTCAGGCTGCCTTGGACAGAGCTGGCACTCTGCTGCCCCCTGGTGGTCATTGCCATGACAGCGCCAGCCTCTGAACTGCCGGATCTGGGGTCCCCTCTACCCAGGACAGATGGTCATCACCTTTAAGATGTTGACTGCAGCCCTGCCCACCGCTGGCCTGGAGTTTCAGCCATCCCACAGGCTATGGTGATGGTAATCCTAGCAGGGAAATGCCCAGTCTTCATTTACTGGCTTGTCCCTAAGAGGGCTGCTCTCTTCCTTGTTAAAGCATTACTCAGCACTATGTGAGCCTGGACAGGCCACCTTACTTCCCCAACCTCAGAAGCCTTCCCTCTTGGCAAGCTGAAGCCCTCTGTTTACTTACCTATTCATTCACAACATCCAAATATACTCATTCCTCCCTGGAGCTCCATAAGTCTCAGAGATTGGACAGATGGGATCACACTTGAGGAAAGCCTTTCATGATCACCCTAAAGCATTCTCTTCTCAACTCCTCTCCATTTGCTCCCTCACTCCACCCTATTTTATTTTCTTTAAACAATTATTGCTGTCTGAATTTACCTTATATTCATTTTGTTTATTATATATCATGTGACCCTCTCTGTGCTCCTCCATACACAAACTAGGAGGGATATTTATGACACAGCGCAGCCTTGTCTTTTTTTCACTCCCTCTCTCCCAGAACCTGGCCTGAAGTTGGCATTCAATGTGTGTAGATAGTTAACAAATGGTGTAAGTGGCTGAATATATAGCCATCACAAATTCACCTGGTACTCAGCAATGCTGGCCCCATGCTTGTCTCCCTCCCCTGTCTCTAACTTGGACTCTCTCTACAGCTGTCTTGCTGACAGTGTGCTGCCTGAGGAGGAAGAAAAAGACGGCTAATCCAGAGAACAACCTGAGCTACTGGAACAATGCCATCACCATGGACTACTTCAATAAGCATGCTGTGGAGTTACCAAGGGAGATCCAGTCCCTTGAAACTTCTGAGGTAATAAGCCCCAAACCATGAAGTGCCCCTGGAAGGTCCAGCCCCACTACAGGGAATAGCACAGGCTGCAGAGTAACCCACAGAGCATCTCCTTGCTTCTTAGTGTCTTGTTCCTCAAAGGATGGTCCATAGACCAGTAGCAGCAGCACCCAGGAAACTACAGGTCCCACAGCAGCCCTGCTGAATCAATCTGTATTTTAGCAAGACTTCCCAGGTGCTTTCTATGCATGTTAAAGTTTGGGAAGCTCTGTTCCTGAGATCCCTGGGTTGCTGGGAACAATTCAATAAGTATTCCTTGAGAACCCATTTTCTGGCAGACAGTCTCTGGGGGTTATGAAGATGAGAGCTTGGGGCCCAGATTCCAAGATGTGGTTGAGGTATGAGCCCCAAGCATCATTCAAAAGCGGACAAACTAGAGGAGATACAAGAAGAGTTGTAGAGAGCTGTAGAAATCTAGGAGAAGAAAGCTTTTGCAATGGGGGTTAGGAAGGATAAATGGATTTTGACAGGTATTCCAACAAAGGAAGTAACCTGAATAAAGGTGGGAATGTGGGCTACACACAGCATATCATGGGAGAACAGAATACGTTGGGTCAGGAAATATTACCCAAAATACCCATCTGGCCAGTGAGAGAACTAGGCTTTGACCCGGTGTTCCTTCCCCTCTCACATAGAAGGTGGGGGCAGAGGCCAGGGCACAGCAGGAAAGGTAGATTGATTTGGCGTGGTCTTGAATAGGCTTGAATGGAGTTTATACTTCAGTCTTGGGCAATGGAGGGTCATTGAAAGTTTTGAGCTTTGTGTGACCTAGTTTTAAAAAGATTGTGCTGATGGCCTGGTGAAGGTACTCTATATGTGCTTGGTGAACAGCTAGGAAGGAGAGGTAGGAGGGTTTAATGGATGAATGAATGGATGGGAGGACAGGCGGGAAGACAGACAAAATAAGAAGGCCAGCTAGAATGCAATCGAGATGGCCTGGGAGATAAATGGCAGACATTTGAGTAAAAGCAGTGTGAACTGCGAAGAGTCCTGGAGACAGTCCCTTCTTCCCCTGCGGATCCATCCCCCACAGCATCCAGGGTGGGCTTTTATAAACATAAATGTGATCACATCACTCCCAGACTCAGAATCCTTTAGTAGCTTCCTGATGCTCTTAAGTTAAAGTTCACAGTCTTCTGAAGGGCCCATGAGGTGGACCTGGCCCTGGCCCAACCATCCAGCCTCACGTCATGCCACTCTCCATCTCATCTGCTGAGCTCCAGCCACCCTGGATTTCTTTTCATTTTTTTATAACACCAAGTTACACCCCATTCTGGGGCTGTGCATGACTGTTCCTTCTACTGGGATGTGTTCTGTCCCTCCTCAGCACCCCTTCCTTTGTTCATCTCAGTAGCTCCTACCCATTGTTCAGGCCCAGTCTAACTGTCACTTCCTCAGAGAGACGTTCCCTGACCTGCCATGCTGGGCTCTGCTCTCCTAACATATGGTCTCAGCTCCTTATGCTTTTTCCATCATGGCACATACCAGAGTTGTAAGGATGTAGCTGCTGACCTGATATTAGTTTCATATTTGACTCCCTAACTAGAATACCCAGTTGCTTCCACACTGTAAAACCCAGGAGTCAGTTCTAAGCATCCCTCTTACTCAATCTACCAGCAGCATCAGCACCGTCAGTCATTTCCTCCTCAGAAAGTTTGTCTTCACCCCATCCTGTTCTGGCTCTCCTCCACCTTTCAGCAGCTCCTTCTCAGTCTCCATCACTGGCTCCCAGTCCTTTGTCCAGTCTCTAATCACTGCAGTGCCCGGGTTCAGCCTTCCCACTGCTTCTCTTCTCTCTACTTAGTTTCATGACTTTAAATATTATCTCTGCACCATTGACTTGCAATTTCTACCTCTGATCTTTACATTTCCCCTTCACTCAGACTCATGTACCCAGCTACTGCTGTGCATGTCTCATGGGCATCTCAAATTCAACATTCCCCAGATTGAACTGCTGACTTCCCCTCCCCACCCAAACACCCAGAAGTTCCCTGGTGTTTCTCATTACATAAATTGCATTGCCAGCCCCCTTCTCCTCTCACACACTCCACACCCAGTCTATCAGCAGATCCTCTTGGTTCTTCCGATATAGGAGTGCTTCTCACCACCCACATTGCTGCCTCCCTCAAATCATGGATTGCTGCAATAACTTCTGAAAACAAGGTCTCTGCTACCATCTTGCCTTCTATCCTCCACACAGTAGCCAGATGATCTTCTCAAGGAAGGACTCCATGTCTGCCATGTCTCCCAACCCTCAAATGGCTCCTCTTCACACTTTGAACAAAATCCAGATTCTTCTTACCAGACCCTTCACAGGCTGACCTTGCCCACCTCCCTGGCTTCCTCCTGCCAGACCTCCCACTGACCACACACTTGAGCCACACCAGCCTTTGGCTCTTCTTCAACACAGTCTTTCCAAAAACACAAGATTTCTCTTGCACCTGTATAAAATGCTCTTTTCCTGGTTCCATCCCTCACTTCCTTCAGGTCTCTGTTCCAGTGCTGCATCTTCAGAGAAACTTGTCCTGACTTCTCTATACAGAGTAGAAGCCCACCTCCACCCCCATGGTTTTCTATCTTCTTTTCTGCTTTATTTTTCTTCAGAGCACTTCTCACCACCTGACACTGCATCATTCTCTGTTGACTGGCCCCTTATCTGTCTCTTCGTAGAGTATAGGCTGCCTGATGGCAGAAGTTTGTTCTCACTGCTCTATCCCTAGCACCTAGAACAGTGCCCAGAACATGGTAGGTACTTGGTAAATGTTTATCACATGAATGAACCGTAAGTTTTATTCACGATTGACTCATCACCCAGCCCAAAGCCTAAGACACGTGGAAGCTCAATAAAAATGTTGAACCAAAGGACAGAGCAACAGGCTTCATGAAAGCATTGGTCTTTAGTGTGGTCAGGGTACATCTTGCATAGCAAAATTAGTAACTACACTTATTGTGGTGAGCATTTCATAATGTACATAATTGTCGAATCACTTTTTTATAACCCTGAAACCAATATAATATTGTATGTGAACTATACTTCAATAAAAAATAAAAATGCTTTTAGAAACGTTCCTGAAATGACAGATGTTGACGAGGATGCAGAGAAAGGAGAACCCTTCTACACTGTTGGTGGGAATGCAAGTTGGTGCAGCCACTCTGGAAAACATATGGAGGTTCCTCAAAAAGTTGAAAATAGAACTACTCTACAACCCAGCAATCTCACTACTAGGCATTTACCCTAAAGATACAAATGTAGTGATCCAAAGGGGCACGTGTACCCCTTACACTGTTTATAGCAGCAATGTCCCCAGTAGCCCAACTATGAAAAGAGCCTAAATGTCCATTGACAGATGAATGGATAAAAAATGTGTATATATATGTGTGTGTATACATATATACACACACATACGCACACACACACGTATATATACACACACACATACACACACACATACACTTTTTTATCCAGTCATGTGTGTATATATGTGTGTATACATATATACACATATATACATATACATATACATATATGTATACACACACATATACACTTTTTTATCCACTCATGTGTGTATATATGTGTGTGTATACATATATACACATATATACATATACATATACATATATATGTATACACACACATATACACTTTTTTATCCACTCATGTGTATATATGTATGTGTGTGTAAGTATACATACACACACACACAAACACATATACATATAATGGAATATTATGCTGCCAACAAAAAAACCCCAAATCTTGCCATTTGCAACGACCTGGATGGAACTAGAGGCTATTATGCTAAGCAAAATAAGTCAATCAGAGAAAGACAATTATCATGTGATCTCACTGATAGGATGAATTTGAGAAACAAGACAGAGGATCATAGGGGAAGGGAGGGAAAAATCAAACAAGACAAAACCAGAGAGGGAGATAAACCATAAAAGACTCAATCTCAGGAAACAAACTGAGGGTTGTTGGAGGGGATGAGTGTGGGAGGGATGGGGTGGCTAGGTGATGGACATTGGGGAGGGTGTGTGCTATGAATTTTGTAAGTAACTGATGAATCACAGACCAGTACCCCTGAAATAAATAATACATTATATGTTAATTTTTTTTAAGTGTTCCTGAGAACTATTCTAGTGAGTAAAAAATATGGGTAAGTTGGCAAAGGGGCTGGCCACATTTTGAGTGTGGGCTCTGAATCTCTGAACTCTAAATTTCTCATATTCTCTTTGCAAACTGGTAAATGAAAACCAAAGCCAAAGGACAGTGTCTGTGAGCTTACTATAGAAAAGACCATGCTTATGCAGCATCCTAGTTAGTCATTCCAGCCCAGAGCACTGGGGTTGCCATCGGACAAATACCAGAGGTTCTAGTAGAGGCTGCCCCACCCTTCCACCCAACCTACCCCTGCCATAGTCACCATCCCAGGTCAGGAGATTGCAAGAAAACCAGCAGCAGGAAGGTCCGTTTGGCTTCAGAATGGGTTTTATCACTGTTTCCCTCCCAGCAGGTTGGCTGCCCTCATTCTGCTTTATTTAGAGTAATGTTACAATTTGTTCCAACTCCCTGGGTACATGCAGGTCCTGCAGACCACCCATAGCACAGTCATGCGTTCACAGGGCATCTGCCCCGCACGCCATAGCCTGAGGCTGCACTCACAGCCTGCTGTGTAGCTGCCAGCTTTGGTGGCTGCCAAGTGCTTTGCCTAAGCAAGTTTCTCTGGTGCCCTGCTCCCCGTCTGGGTTGATGAAAGCAGCAAAACACAAATCCAGGCTGTACAGGCAAAATTGTAATGCTCAAAATGTACCTGGAAATTTTTCCATACTTTTTCTCCCCCTCTTCCAACCGTTCCTCCTCTTTTTTTTTTTTTTTTTTTTTTTTTTTTTTTTTTTGTCTGTTATTTTCTAAGTAAATTTCTCTTTCACACTGTGGGAAGTATCCACACGGTTCACCCTTGGTGAACACTTGCTTTGTAAGAACTATAAAATGACACACCAGATCTTGGCCGCAAAATTTCCCTTCACAGCTCAACCCAAAGCCAAGTGGAAAAAGGGGATGCCCTGTTTTCCTTACTCAGAGGGCTGACCCCATGTCTCCCTCTCAGATGGACACTCAGTCATTCCAGACATTGAAGAAAATTTTTATCTTCTGAAAAGGCATTTCACCAACAAATGGTCTTTCTTCCTTTCTCTCCTTATTTTCCATAAGGCAATATGTACTCCCCCAAAATTATACATGTTTTGCTTAAAATAAACTTCAGAGAATTAATCATATCTTCTTCAAGTGAAGACATTTAAGCAAGTCTGGCCAAAGCCAATTCTGCCTTGGCATATTACTGAGGCTTTGCCCTGAAGTAGCCTACAGGTTCTGAGACAGCAGTTTTTTAGAATTGGAACAAGCTAATTTTTCCCCTGAATTAATCCCTGGGCCTGACCTTGAGTACAGATGTCTGGTGGACCACAAATGCTTGCAATCCTTGTTCATTGAAGCCAAAGCTGTTCAGAAGACCTAATCAGTAAATTGCTTATCTCTGGGCTTTTCCATTTCTGAGACTGTGTAGACAGACTGAATTTTTCACTAACCACCTACTGTCACGTAGAGACTCATATGTCTTCAACTCAGGACATCTAGTGCTACAAGAAATGGGGCAAAAATTCTGACCAGGCTCTGGGAGAACTCAGGAGGGGGAGGAATGAGCCCTTAAAGGCTCAGACAGGTGGGTGCTAGTTGAGGAGAGAGGTGAGAAGTTTAGGGTGTGAAAGTGCAGGGAGAAAAAGCCGCCAGATCTCCCAAAAAGCTGTGAGAAAGAGGCAGGAATGAGAGTCCGGGGCCCACACAGACCCAGTTTTGCCCATGAGGGCAGTAAGCCATGTGCAATGTGTCATGCACAGCAAGTCCTCTCAGACTTCTACATGGAGAGCAATGCCATCTCTTGCAACCTGAGCTGGGAGTCATTCAGGGAGCAGGAAATCTTTTCCAGACACTACTATAAAAATCTGAAGGAAGAACAGAGAGGGCTCTGCACTTCAGCATTGGCAGTGAGGACGATGAAATGTTTACCAAGCAATCTCATGTGGAAATGGATGTCCTTGTGTGTGTGTTTCTTTATGAATGGCCACCACCTGAACTCTCCGAGTACATACTATCTCCTCCCTCCCTCCTCCCAGGACCAGCTCTCGGAACCCCGATCCCCAGCCAATGGTGACTACAGAGACACTGGGATGGTCCTCGTCAACCCCTTCTGCCAAGAAACATTGTTTGTGGGAAATGATCAAGTATCGGAGATCTAACCGCAGCAGCTCTCGCTTTGCTGTTCCCTACCTTTCGTCTCTAAATTATAAATATACAAATATATATTATAAATATAATCTTTGTGTAACCCTGACTTAATAAGAAACATTTTCAGCTTTTTTTTCCTAAGAATTGTCAACATGTTTTTTATAAGTGTGGTTTAAAAAAAAAAAAAAAAAAAAAACTTTACAGATTGATCTGTGGCTTTATAAAATAAAGGTATTTCTAAGCAAAGCAGTTGCATTGATTGCTTCTCTTAATAACTGTCCTTGAGCATTTGGGGGTCCCAGCAGCCCCAGACTGTTGAGGGAAGAGATAGACCTGTAGAAGTGAAATGTTAAAATTGTCACAAGCACGGCCCTTTGAGTGCTTCTTAAAGCTCCAGTTCTTCTTGATTCAGTGGAACCCCATTTCCTCCCCCTCCTTATGCACACCAGTGAAGGCAACTGGGCCACCTAGGGAGAAGCAGCAGACTCGCACACAGAGCAGGAAAAGGGAACATCTCATCACCCCCGGTGAATGAGTATCCTGCACTTGCACTGTGACACCATTGGCTGTCAAGGCTAATTCCGTCTGAGTTCAGGACAGCAGGCAGGAGCACGCAGCCCTCAGGAGTCTGTGGAGGACATCCAGCATCCCAAGGCCACATCCCCCTAACGTCACACGACAGGGAGCTTCCACTATGCTAAACAATAGGACTGCCTTGCTCTGGTGGACAAAAATGCCCCCACCCCACCCCAAGCACATTCCTGCTTCCTCTCCAACACCCACATCTGCTTTCAAACTTGTGCCTTTCTCTGGAGATGGTTTAGATGTGGATCCTAAGCCTGGAGCTTGGGAATGCTTGCCCTTCCTCAAGGATCAAATGTTTATTGGGATTCAGCTTTGTTTTCTCAAAAGGCATCTCACTGTGCCCCTGAGGAACATGCTTATGTAAGAGGCCTTGAAGTGTGGAGCTGTAATTTTCTAAACCCTCCTGCAATCTTACAAAAACAAGATTGCCAAAGTGGATTGCTTGGGAGAAGACATCATTTTTTTCCCTCCTTAGCACTGCAGACCTGCTTGTAGGTCCGCAGATGGGCTTCCCACCCAGTGCTCATTTCCTAGTCTCCCCTGCATGGCTGTCTTCACTGGTGGTGGGCCAGCACCTCCCCTGCCCATACCCAGGAGTGGTCAGACCCACAGAGATGTACAGGGGCTTCCACAGATGGCTGCTTCTGTGGGTCAGACCCACAGAGATGTACAGGGGCTTCCACAGATGGCTGCTTCTTACTTTTTTTCCTAGTAGATGGTGGCGAGAGAAGAGAACTGCTTTGACTCTTTCTCTAAAAGAAAATTAGTTTGATAGTATATTTTGAATATAGATGTTCTTATAGTAAGATTGGGAATTGACTTGAATGTTGATTCATATGTTCGTGTTGTTACTGTGGTCTTTTTATCATAACTTTCCTTTCTTCATACGTTTCCTTTAAAAAAAAAAAAAAAGATGGCCTTCAAAAATGTGTGTTCTCAATGTTGTATGGATCTACTTAACATGAGTTTGGTGGTTGTCTCTCTTTAAAGATTCTTCAACCCACAAGGAAGCAGGTTAAATGTTGCTCTGAGATTCATTTGCCAGCGTACTCTGTCTGATCTTTTAACCTTATATTTCTGTCAGCTATTGCATTTACTATAGCAATGTGTGTGTGTATATAAAGAAATCTGTTTGTAAAGTAAAACTATATATAATATATGTAATCAAAGATACATATGTTATATATATATATATATATATATATATGTGTGGATGTATGACTTATTTTTCCTTATCCACAGAATTCAACTACCATGTATATATAAATAAACTTATTTTATTAGCCAGAGGATTAAGTTGCTAATACATTTTGCATTCTTTTCATTTTAAAATAATTTTTAAGTCTTCCTTAAGGACTGACACTGTTTAATATTCATCTGTATTTTTTAATCTATTTTAACAATAAGTTGGGTTTTATGAGTGTAATGAGCTAATAGGATTAGCAATTTGTCATTTAACTATACAAATCCTTTAGAACATGTTTGTGATTTCCTCAAAAGAGAATCATCTCTCTCTAGGTCTTTGGAAACATTGGTGTCAAGTAAGGTACATCCCTCTCTCACCTCTTCCTTCCCCGGGACTGGGGGTTTTGCTGTACATATCTTTGAGTAAGAGAAAGCTGGGGTTAACCTGGGCACTGGAAGTTATCATTCTGTAGAAAAGAACAGTTCATAAACATGACACCTGTGCAAACAACTTAATTAGTATCCTGAACCCTTCATTTAGCCTTGGATGACATACCCTGGAAATCCTACAGTTCCTCGAGACCCAGTGTTGATGTTATTACAACAGTCTGGTGGGTGCTGCAGGCCCTACAGGGTGTACCAGAGGGGGACATCTAAAGAAATAAGGGACACTACCAGCTTTTACTTGATCAAGTTGGTTCCTTAAACTGTTAATCATACAACCAACATTGATATTTATAAAGTATCTTCTGTGTCATCTCAAATAGATAAAGTAGAAGGGGAAAAAGGAGTTGTGGTGTCTTTATCAGCAAAGAAGAGCACATAGAATATTCCCGTATGTAATAGTAGTTTTAAACTCTGCTCATGTGATTTTGGATGCTACCTTAGTTCTGTAGGTGTTTGGAGATCGAGGGGGTTCCTAGATTAGTCACTATGAGTGACTCTTCTGCCTAGGAGTCAGAAGAGGCCTTCCCATCCCAGCTCTGCTGCTTTCTGAACAGGAGACCCTGGACAAGTCATTGGAGCTTTCAGGGTCCTCATCACACAAGGAATTAATAAACCATATTTTGACATGTGATGGTTTTTCTGAAGTTGTGCAGTACTCAGATAGTAGCACAACCCACTAAGGTTGAATTGAGAATTCAGTGAAATAAAGTATGGAAGCCACATACAACACTAGGATAGATTCAGTACATACTAGAATTGGCTCCCTTTCCCTTCTTCCACTTGAGGTATGTTCCCATGTTGCAGAATTTGGGAGAAATATCCAGCTCTGGGTTTTGGCTACTTGGTTTCTCTGGGATAAAACTTAAGTGCAGTGGGGTTTAGGTCCATTTTGTGATCTCAGAAGATCTTTTCTAGACCCAGAAAAGCATTCAAGATGTGAATTCAACATGCCTTAGTAGATGCTTACAGTAGGAATAAAACCCAGGGTGTATCATCAAACCCTAACTCAAAGCACCCTCAAAGAGCTTACTGGAAAATCTTCTCTTTGTTCTTATTTATTAGTTTTCTGGCAAATGGAGAAACAGAAGTGTACAGAACAGCTACAGCATAATAGGCGCCCAAAACGTGTGGGACCCGAATTTGCCCAGGATCCCTCATCTAGTGCATTAGAGAAAGCTCAGGCCAGTGCATGGAAGTAAGGTCCAGAGAAGGGGAGCAAGATGGCCAAGGTCAAGCAGCTGATAACAGCAGTGTTCGAGGTAAGAAAAATGTCACATGAGGACCTGAAGCTGTTGCCAGGACTGAGGGAGGATAAGAGAGGCAAGAGGCTTCATTTGCTTCTCTTGAGTTCATGGGACTGCCTCCCACATGGGTGGTTCACATCCATTTCCACCATCTATTATCTGTGTCGACATGCATGCTCATTCACACTTTCACATACACAGCACACACAAAGATGTAGAAAGCTCTGAGATCGGCCCTTGAGCACCTGGATTCAGTTCTGGGTCAGCCACTCCCTACACTTGTGATTTGAGATCTCTGAGCCTTGGTTCATTCATCTGTGAAATGGGCTGCTTTGCCCTCTCTTAAGTAGTGAAGTACACAGATCAGATGAGCCCCCTCCACAGCCTGCACTGATCCAGCCTCCCCCACTACCAGTGGAAAAATCTGGGAGGTCAGACACATGACCTTGCAGAGAATGCATGAGTGCCTTTCTACACGCAGCCCTGGCCAGGGACTGTTTCTCTTTCAGCTGGGTGAATGGTGGAAGCTCATGGAAAACAGCAGACAAAGCAGCCCTGGGGGTAGAGGAGCTTCCAGAGAGGCCCACGACCAGGCCACAGGGACACTGGGGCTGAAAACCAAAAGCCACTAGGCTCTACAAACCCACTAGGCAGAGCAGAGGCAGAAGGGGAGATGAGCACAAGGCGGGTGGTGGTGGACATGCCCACAGGGGTCAGCTCCAGCATGCCCCTCCAGAGGCATAGGGCATCCTTCGGGGGAACATGGTCATCATCCTCCCTGGATAGCCCCCCAGCCTCCAGGACCAATGCCATGGGTGGTCTCATCCGAGCACCCAGAGTCTATGTAGGGATGGCGCCCAGTGGGTACACAAGCGGCCTGGGCACTCGAGTGACACGCCGGGCCCTGGGCATCAGCAGTGTTTTTCTGCAGGGCCTGCGAAGCTCAGGTCTGGCCACAGCACCAGCTCCAGGTCTGGAGAGGAACCTCAGTACCGTTGAAGACCTGGGGGGTTGCCTGGTGGAATACATGGCCAAGGTTCATGCCTTGGAAAGCGTCAGCCAGGAGCTGGAGGCACAACTGCGGATGCACCTGGAGAGCAAGGCCACACGCTCAGAAAGCTGGGGAGCCCTCAGAGCCTCTTGGGCCAGCAGCTGCCATCAGGTGAGTGCCTGGCCATGCCCAAGCGCTTTGCATAGGCCCAGGAGAGGATGCTGACAGCTGTACTAGGAGTCATTATCAGAGAGCAAGAATGCTGAGGCAGGGGCAGGAGAGTGAATGGTCTGAGACCAGAGAAACTGACCATAACTCTGATCCTTTCTTACTAAAAAATACTAATGACAATGAAAACAATAACAACAGCTACTTTTACTGAGGTAGACTAGGGGTCAGGCCCACAATAATCCCTGTACGTGCGCTGTCGCCTATGTTCAAAGCAACACTATGCACAGGCTCATTCACTGATTGCATATTTTTAGTGGCGAAAATCGGCACAAAGGGATTATGTAATTTGCCCAAGATCCTGCAGCCTGTAGGGAAGCTGAGCATTGAGCCTGAATTGTTTCAGTTCCAAAGCTTGCATTTGCCCCATTACCCTGGGCTGGCTCTGTAACATTTGTGCTAAGAAAAGTTTTTTATAGCCATCGCCAAATGGAACACCATCAAATGGTTGTGACATCAAAAACAAGGATAAATGGAGGTGTGTTCCTATATCCATCTGCTGCAGTACTATCCAATAGAAATATGAGCCGCATTGGTAGTTGACAAGTTTCTATTACCCACAGTGAAAAAGGTAAAAAGAAACAGGTGAAGTTCATATTAGTATTTAATTCAGTATATTTTAAATGTGATTTCAACAGATGATCAATATTTAAAATATTAATAAGACTGTTTACACTGAAATAGAACTTTCTGCAGTGATTGAAATGTCCTATTTCCACACCATCCTGTCTGGTAACCAATAGCCACATATAACTATTGAGCATGTGAGAAACATGGCTAATAAGACTGAGGAATTGAATGTTTGTCTTTTTTTATTTTATTTTATTTTATTTTATTTTATTTTATTTTATTTTATTTTATTTCATTAGCCACATAGGGCCAGTGCCGTCTTAGTGGCCAGGGCAGGACACAGAGGTTGCATCTTTCTCCCTTGCTTGGTCAGGATGTGCCCTCCAGGGTGATTTCTGCAGAGCGCTGAGCTCATCTGTCATGTCTGGCCTGCAGCTTCCCCCACCGAGACTCCAGCAGCAGCACATCTCATCAGGTCCCTGCTGGTGGCTGACTTCTCCTCTCCCTTCCCTCCCCCACCTCCATGTGTCAAATGCTGGCCTTGGGATCCCTCTGAGCTACACCAGCCTCCAACTCCACCAGCAACTGCCAGCTTGGACCTCTTGGACCCCCTAGGGCCCAGCATGCATTCCCCAAGGAGAGGTCACAAACTTCCATTTGTGTATGGCCAGCTGATGCAGGGCAGGCACGCTCAGGGGCTCCCCATTCCCCCTCCTGCCTCCCATTTCATCCTGGAATGCTTCTCTTCATCGTAAGTCAGTGCCCGGCCTTCAGCTTAGGACATGTGATGTACAACACTGTCCTCTTGGCTTTCCTCTGGAGCTGTTGCTCTGCTTCCATCCATCTGGGCTGGGAGGGAGAGCCGCTTTTAGAGCAGCTTGGGACTTAAAGTTTTCAAATCTAAGACAGCCATCCCTCCTGGATTTTCCCCAGCAGTGCTGGTTCCAAATATTTATGTCCCATAAACCAGCAGACAATCCCTAGATATTCTAACATTTCGGCACCTGCAGGACAATTTCTTGCATTCAAATACCACATAGACTTTTTATGAGAAGCCAGGCATCCCAATTTCTAAGTCAAAAAGTATCGGCACAAAATTTAGTTCATATTCAACAGATACTGACACGGTCAGGCTTCAGCTAGCTAGCTCTAGGGGACTGGGCAACTTGCCCAACTTCTCTAACCCTCAGTGTCCTTATCTGTAAAATGAGTATAATGCCACAGCTACTCTAGCAAATCCATAGATATCTGAGTTGCATGGTTCCTGCCTGCAGATAGACTAAAGATTCAAAAACTGCACCATGACAACAGCACAGCCCCCTGCTGCCAGAGCCAAGGCTGGACACAGAGACATTCAGGCCTTCCACTGATGCTCACAATCCCAGACAAGGGTCATTTTCCTCTTCACTGACCATAAGTGAGATCCTTCATACGAACCCAGAGTTCTCTTTTTCTTCTTTTGTTTAAAAACATGGACCTGAAGATACAGTTAGACTGACCCATAAAACGGAGTTATTTCTATATCACACAGCCTCACCTTCCAGCCTTATTAAGCTCTGTTCCACCAAAAAGAACTAAAGAAAATTCTACATGTTTGAGAAATGCACATTAATTTTCCTTTGCTATAGTTAACAAAACTGACCTACACTGTCCACCCCTCCTGACTTTAACATAAAGCTTTAAGGTGACTTTGCTGATGCCTGTTCTCCTTCCTGGTATTCGCCACCCAGTCAGCAGTGTGGTCTTTTGGACACGTGGGATCTGATTACATGATGTCCCTGCCCAACACCTTTCTGGGATCCTCATTGCTGGCAGGACACAACCCATGACTCCGGGCTCAGTCTACAGGCCACTTCTAAGTAGTGAAGCCACCTCTAAGTCCTAGGCCCACCATCTACCTGGGAGCCCCTGCACCCGTCCTCAGCCTGCTCCTCTGCAACGCTTCCCCAGTTCCTTCTGTGATCTCATGACAGCCCAGACACACATCCATGGTGGTAGTTACCATGCTGTCTTCTGGTCACGTGTCTATCCAGGCCTTCCCACTCTAGGCCCACTTAGGAAGGACCAGGTCTCCCGAACAGAAGAGTCCATAGAGCATAAACTGGAAATTCATCTGGGAGTTGGGTGAACTTACATTTGAATGTTGGATTTGCCACTTACTAGCTGGGTGACTTTAGGTCAGTTCTGTCAACCTTTCTTCTCATTTGCCATGTGGAGATCACGTTATCTACTGAGCAGAACTGTTAAGGGGGTTAACTGAATATAGTGTACCCAGTAAAATGAGTGGTTTACAGCTCAGAAAGACTTTCTTCACTCGTGGCATTGCAGATATCTTAAGCCATGTACATGATTGATACTCAAAATGAACAGGATCCTGCTTCAAATCCTGGTTCTGCCACTTACTTAGATCAGCCAGTCCTCTGCTCTATGACTCCCTTTCCCCATCTATATAAGGGATGGATGAGCACCTCCCAGAGTCATCGTGAGCATGAAATGAACTAAGATGCGAAAAGGAACACTAGAGAAAGGCGCCTGCGTGGCTCAGTCGGTTAAGCATCTGCCTTGATTTCAGCTCAAGTCATGATCTCAGGGTCATGAGATCAAGCTCCAAGTTGGACTCCATGCAGAGTGTAGAACCTATTTAAGATTCTCCCTCTCCTTCTCCCTTTACTCCCACCCCTGCTGTCATGTGCTCTCTCTCTCTCTCTGGTGGGAGGGCAGATTAGGAACTGTGAAGTACTGTGCACATGCAGCAGGGTATCCTGAGTCAGAGTTTCAGTTCTCTAGGCACCAGGTCTCTGGCCAAGGGACTTGCCTCTGAAGGCCACAGCCCCCCTTCAGGGCCTTGGTTGGACCCTTTCTTCCTCTCTCCACTCCTAACCCAATCGCCACAGGATGACAGCTCCCTCCTAAGTCCCATCTTCCCCCAAATGGCAGCCCCAACTTCTGGCTACTCAGAAACAAAGACTTTCCCACTAGGGAATGGGGTCCCCTCTGGCTTCCAGGGTGCTTTGTCATGGAGCCCTGGGCCCCCAACCAGCCAGTTCCCATAGAACTGCAGGTAGGGCCCACCTCCACCAGGGCCTCTAACCTAGACCTAGAGAAAAGACCACCAGCAATTCATTTATTTCAGAAAGTTCTGCCTTTCCCTTTCACGGGTGTCAGAGGCAGCTGTGCTATACTAAGAGATTCTGGGATCCAGAAATCCAAAGCTCTAAGCTGCCCAATACCACGACCCCAGGCACCCCAAGCCCCTCCTCACCTCTATCCACCTACACCCACCTCCAGCAAGGGCTTGGTTACAGACACAGGGAGGGTCAGGTTTGCTTCTTGGAGCGGGGCATGGATGTGGGCCGGCAACACCACAGTGTACGTGTCAGGCGACTATAGGGGAAGGAGAAACCTTTGTTCACCCTTGATCCAGCTACCTCCAGAGAGGCACTAGGGTTCAATGCACTGGGGATTATTTGTCCTCCATGAGTTGGAGTGGCCAGTCTGTGGGAAAGGGAGATGCCTGGTTTTGCTCCTCCTTTCTCCCCAACTCACCAGGACAAGGCACATAAATGCCATCGCAGGCAGGAAGGGTCACCCAGCCATTGGTGGGCCACATAGTGTCCCAAATGGCAAAGCAGTACCCCTGGGAGGCCTAGGAGAGTTTGCATTTGTCCCCTTGAGTATCTGTGTCTGAGGGTGTGCAAGATTAAATAGCAAAAATTACCATGACAAATCAAGAGAAAAACCATAAAGCTTCATATTTTATCACATTTATTTAGTTAGTTAATTTTACCACCTTTCAAAGCACTTTCCCCCTGCCTTTTGAACAAGGAGCCCCATATTTTCCTTTTGCACTGGGACCCACAAATCATGTAGCCAATCCTGGCCAGGGGTCGTGTATATGAATTTCCTTTTCACTTCCAAACCTCTCACTCCCCAATTCTCAGTTGTGTTAGAAACTCTCAGACACTTCTGCTAAGCAGTAAAAACAGACAGGAAAATTCCCAGGTGATAGCCATGAAGACCAAAGAGCGCACAGCCCCTGCCCATTGCTTGGGCAGAAAGTGGTTCTTTCTCTCTCCTGCTTTGCTGAATGCTCCTGACCTTTCTTGCCAAGTGAATGATGCTCACAGTAAACTCCATCGACAACGTCAGACCCTTTCATCTTCAAATAGACCAAACACAAGGTTGGAATTAGGCAGCCTTCCTGCCTTGGAGCTGTAGATAAAAGGAGAGTGGGGACAGAGAAGGTGTTGTCAGGAATGTGGAGTCTCAAAGCAAAACGAGTAAGCCAAGGCCTTGGCCAGAGAGATGCTGCCTGGGAGGAAAGGGGAATGTGGAGGCTTCAGTTCCACTGAAATTATTGGTCTCCATGGGAGAAAACAGCAACTTACATCTTCAGACAGCAGAGATTGTTAGCTGGAGGAAAGGGAAATGAAAATTATTAAAAGGCAGGAGAATTAGAATTTTAAATGGTCCTGATTTGAATATCTTTCCTGCTGTTCACAGTTCCTCTTTCTGTCCCTTGCAGAGAGAGAGCCCAGACACTGGGGACTGGGGATCAGCCTAATTGGGGAAACTGCTGGAAACTCAGGCAATCCAGGTGAGGGTCAGCTCTCTCCCCACAGAACCTGTAGTCCTAACAAGTTTAAAGGAAGAATGAGAGAAGAAAGAAAGAAAGAAAAAAGAAAGTCAGACTAACTGCTCACTCCCTACCCTGAAGCCTCATCCCCTACAGGCCCTGAATAAGAAGAAGGCAACAGTATCATTGTTCATGATTCACAACCTGGTGTGCCTGAAAGGGGAAGAGAGAAAGAACCATGAACTATTGGAGTATCTGCAACAGCCTGAATACATTTACCCAAGATAAACCACCCCATCTATTGCTTAATACTGTGCATGCACTTTGTTTGGTCAGAGCAGGTCAATAAGGTAGTCACTTTGTTAGCCACTAACAGGGACACTAAAGTATTATTAGAAATGTAACTATACAGAGAAAAAAGTGTATTCAGGAGAATTCTTCTCAGGCAGGGTGACATATGAGATTGGAGGAAATCTTTTGATGGATCAGGGGAAGGGAAGGAGGCATGAGGCTGCTCCTAAGGGTATTGGTGGAGTAATACATGTGGTCACAAATTGCTTTCTGAGAAGGGTGGTTTCTGATTTCCTGGGTACAGGGAAGAGGGTCTTGCTCTGCTAAGTAGAGTATATCTGTGCAGAAGCCCAGTAGAGTATATCTGCCACAGAAGACAGGGGAGAGAATAAGTGCTCTCACTGGGGCCACACTTCAGTCTCCTAAGATCTCTTAAAATGTGAGAGCCATGTTGAAGAGTAGAGGACAGGGGAGTCCTGGTAATGAAAAAATAGGGAATGTGCTAATAAGACTGAAGCCAGAGAGTCCATTGGTCACACTCGGGCCCAGCAAGTTCTTTGCTGATTTTTCTATATGTGATTTCTTACCTAGATGGTAAGGATGTTTGGAGAGTTTCTTGACGTGATAAAATAGCTAAGAAAGAAATACTAGAGGGATTCCTGTAGAAATGAAGAACAAAATAAGTATGCCCACTATCTCTACTGTTACGTAACATTGGTCAGAGGTAGTAATTAATGCTACACAAGAGAAAGTAATTGGAGGTATAAGGATTGGAGAGAAAAAGAGAAAATGTTGATCTTTCTGGAAAGCCCAAAAGGATCCATGTGAAAACTACAACAGACAATAAGATAATTTAGTAAAGTAGCAGGTTATAAAATAACATTAAAGACATATGCTGAGTGTGTATATATATGTATACATACATACACAAACACACATTTATATAAATATAAATGGCTACCGTCTCCTTTATGATAGCAAAAAATAAAATACTTCTGAGTAAACTTAACAAGAAATGTCCAAAATGTATATGAAACAATAATAAAATTCCCCTGAAAAGACAAATGTAAAGAAATACCATGTGCTTGAATATAAACTCAAGAAAAATATTAGTTGTCCCTAATTTACAAATTTAATGCAATCCTAACTTTTAAAATATCATGGGTTTTTTTTTTAAGCTAGGTGGGTTTATTATAAATTTTCATTGGTTAAAAACAAAAAGGCAATAATAGCTGAAAAGATTAACTGAAGGAAGAGAGCAAGGAGGGAAGGGGCAGCTATCCCAGACATTGCAACATACTAGAGAGACTCACTTGGAAAACATTTCTTGTTGGCACATAAAAGACGGGAAGACCAAGGGAACAAAATATAAAATTCAAAATAAACCCTGCTCCATATAGAAATTTAGTATTGATAAATGCAACATTTGAAACCAATGGAGGAAATGATGGACATTTAATAAATGGTATTTAGACAACTAGATAGTCATAAGGAAAATAAAACTGGATCCATCCTTCACTGTACCCTAAATTAATTCCAAAGCTATCCTAGATTTAAGTTTTAAAAAGAAAACCATACAAGTAGAATGTGTGACTGAATTCTTTTATAACCCGGGTGCAAAAGAAGTTTTCCTTGATATAATTCAAAATCCAAAAGCAATGAAGGAAATATCAATAAATTTGATTATCAAAAATTGTTAAATTTTGCATCACAAAATTGCACAATAAGTAAAACTAAAAGATAAATGACAAACTAGACAGGAGTATTTGCAACTCTTGAATACAAATGGTTAATTAATGTCCCTACTCTATAAACAACATTTAGAATTTGCAGTCTGAAAATAATAGCCAAAAACATGCTTACTCTTAAGTAGACTGGAGATATAAATGGGGAATTGACATAAAAATATGTGAAAATGGCTCTTACCTACATAAAAAGATGTTCAACTTCACTCATCATAAGAGAAATATGAACAAAACAAAACAAAAACCTACCTGAGATACCATTTTCACTTATCAGACCGGCAAAATTCCTGAAGTATGTCAATCTGTTTTGTTGGAAAAGTGCTCGGGAAACAACCAATTCCATGGTGCTGATGGGAGAAAAAAGTTTACAATGTCTATAGAGAAGAACTTGGCAATATCTAGATTAAACTATATATGCATGTAATTTAATCCAGCAATCCCACTTCTAGGAATCTCTCCTGATAACACACTGGCAAAACACGAACAAGAAGTATGCACAAGGCTGTTTATTTCAATTATATCTATAATGGCAAAAGACCAGAAACAACCCAAATACCTAGCAATAGGGGACTAGCTGAATAAGCAATGCTACATTCACAAAAGGAAAGAGGGAGGGCTCTATAAGTATTATGGAGGGATGATCTCCCAGATATATTGTTGAACTAAAAAGTGACGTGGAGAGAGTGTGTATTTCATTCTATCATTTATCTGAGAGAGAGGAAGATATACGAATATATACATACATATTCACTTGTAACTGGAAAAACCAACCACAAATGATTTTAAATGATCACTTATAAGAGAAGGAGAGAGTAGGATAGAGGGGAAAGGAATAGACACTAGAATTCTTTCAGTTTATCTTATTATGTGGAGATGACTTTGGAACCATGGAATTATTTTATAGAATTATAGAAGTGACTTTTAAACCACAGTAATTTGTACATCTCTAGTGGGATGCAAAAGAGTGCTGGAAAAAAAAAATCTTAAGTCATTTTCAGTAATCATATTGTTGGCAACATTGCTCGTATTATTCTAACACTGGTGTGTGCATGTGTGTGTCCTGTGGGATAAAGCCAAAGAGTAATTATATTCATGTCATTGAGAATCAAGAATTTTACTATTGGTAAAAGGAGATACATTTGTAACACAGATTAAGTTTAGTGATAATTCTCTAGTCTTGAATTTGAATTTGAATTATCAGTATAAAATCATGGTGTATGTGATCCTAAAATAAATATATACCCATTTCCTCGCTCCAGCAAATGAAAAGAACTAGAAACAATTGCCAACCCAGTAGCAATGAGCATTTTTAGCCTCAGGTTTTGGTCACTAACTACCGTTTTTTTATTATAAGAACTGAGGCTCCTTTGTTAGAGAAATGGCTGAATCCAGGTTTAGGAGCAGGAAGCATAAGAGATGAATCTGAAACATCTCATACCAAAACCAAGGAAGCTATAAAGAATTACTAGAGTCATGTCAAAAGACTTAGGAGCCAATTTGAATAAGCTCTCACTAATCAAAGGTGGCTACATATCAATAAGAATATTAACTGCTTAAAAAAAAAGAATGTTAACTGCTATGGATTGAAACACATCAAATATGTTTAAATCAGTGAGTTCAGTGTAATTAAAAAAAAATCCCGCTTATTAGTTGCCTTGGAGTCTGCTGGGGAACCATCTCATTATTTTGAAAATGGTAAATAATAAGAAGGAATTAGGAATTTTTCCCGCCTTTCCTATAAGAACTGAGGATCCATCATCATTAAAAAAAAAAAAAAAAAAAAGAACTCAGGAGAGGAATTATCCTTTTATAGAAATATCACACCAAGAAAAAATAATGTGACTATTTTATTTATATTTATAGCTAATACTAATCATTAAAATAGAATTCAAATATCACCACTTGCAACCACAGTAAAATAATCGATCTAGGCAATAACAATCATCAAATGGCTACTAATATCACAAAAAGAGAGATCAGCAGACATGTACCTCCTGGTGGAGTACACGGCATCACCTATGTCATAGTCTTGCCAGAAAAGAAAAAAGAAAAAGAAAACTGAATGTGATTGAATCTCAAAATAAAACTACTAATTTATAGAAAATACAGAGTTCAGATGAACATGTGAAATGATGCCAGCGAGATGGAATCCGCAAGACCCAGACTCTGAGGAAACTATAAAACTAAACACCCAATTGTTTCAACAAGCGAACATTGCAAGGGACAATTAGGGATATGAGGAGGAGGCCTATAAATTAAAACAGATTAAACTGACAACCCACTGAAATGGAAATTATTTGAACCACTATTCAAGCAAACTGTAAAAAATAGACAACTGAGGAAAGATAAACTGGATATTTGAAGAATTGTTATTAATGTTTAGGTGTTATTTTTAGATTTTTGCAACTTATTTTTTATTTTTTTAAAGATTTGTATTTTTCTCACTGAAAGATTTATTTATTTATTTATTTGAGAAGGAGACAGAGAGAGAGAGGGAGTGCACAAGCAGGGGGAGGGGCAGATGGAGAAGCAGACTCCCCACTGAGCAGGGAGCCCAACACAGGCTTGATTCCAGGATCCTAGGATCATGACCTAAGCTGAAATCAAGACTCTTGACACCTAACAAACTGAGCCACCCAGGTGCCCCAGAAGTTATTTTTTAAAGCATCTTTATAATTTAACAAGACATACTGAAATATCTGAAGAAGAAATAAGAATACCTGGGATTTGTTCAAAATAATCCAAGGCAGAGTGGAAATGAGAGGGGATATAGGTGAAACAAAACAGGCCAAGCGTTGGTAATCAGTGGAGCTGAGTGATGGGTATATGGATGAAATAGTGTATGTAAACTGCTACATGCATAATCAATACCCAATTAAGTTTGTGGAATTGAATAAATGAGAAGCTACCGACATTAAGGGAGTAGTAACACAAATAACTGTGCTTACATATATGTAATTGTGAGTTGTTCACCTCACCCATGCTACAGGAGGTTAGAGAAGAGGCAGGGTATTGGCTGGGCCTCACTGAGGGTACCCCAGGAGATTGAGTCTAAAAGTGAGACCCAAAGAACCTACCAGAAGATGGCCCTTCAGACCAGGGACCAGCATGGACAAAGGTTGGGAATCAGGATCCAGTCTGGACCATCTGCAGTGCATTCTATGAATGGGGCAGATTTCACAACCGTCAAAGAGAAATTTTGCACTGAACACTTGTTAAAATCAGAAGACATATCTTATTCAGACTACTGCAGCAGGGGAGAGACACTTCAGTATGGACTGAGCTCAACTCCAGTGAAACAAGAGACAGAAGAAAAGCTTTATAAATGCTGGGTGTGCTGAAGGAAAAGTACTGAAGGAGGTTAAGGGAGGGGGTGATGTATGTGATTAGGCCATCTGTGTTTGCTAATTGTTGCTTATCCAGAGGAGAAACACACTTCACATAGCTTTATGACAGGAGCAAATTAGAGGAAGACGCCCACCAAAGTCAGCGTCCGACCCTCCCACAGGAGCTGGGAGATAGGGAGTCATCTCGCTGGAAGTGTGCATTTCACAGAGATTGTTGCCAGGTCCTTGAGGAAAAAGATTCTGGATTGTAGGAGACTTACATCTCCAAGGAGCAGATAAAGGATTTACAATTCTGTTTCCTAAAATAACTCTCAAGGAAAAGGGAGGTCAGGGGCCTCCTGTCGGGTGTTAGCTGGAATAGAACAGTAAATTCTTTCCGCAGCATTGACCTTTCTCAAGGAGCATATTAAGGAGGCTAGGTTCATGCTAGGGAACTGATCTGGGGCCAACAGAAGCCATGCCAGACTATGTGGGGCTAGATGGCATCATTTATGGCATCATTTATGCCCAGAGTTTTCATTCTCACCACTAAGCACCAAGAACCACCACCCCCCGGTCTCTCTCTGTCCCCCTCACCTCTCTATTCCAAGACCCACTGTGGAAAGGCCATGCCACGGTACACAAAAGGCAGCCAAAAAATATCTGGGCAGCCAAGGCTGAATACGGAACCAGGCTCAAGGTTTTCCATAGAAACCCTGAAGTTATAGGCAGGGAGCTCCCTTAAAATCCCACACCACACTGAAATACAAGCAACAACCTCAACGTCCAACACAGATAAATAACACAGCAGAATCCTCTGCAGCTGTAAAGAAAGAAAGAAAGAAAGAAAAGAAAGAAATAAACTTGTTATATACTGAGGTGGGACTAACACCAGTATATATATTTTTGAGGAAAAAGGCACACAGCAAACCCCCATGTATGCTCTGCTACTATTTGGGTCTCTGTTATGTGAGGGAGCAGACTGTCTGGAAACATCTACAAGGTGTGGTAGCGAGGTATGCTTCTGATGAGGACTGGAGACAAGAGTAGGAGCAGGTGTACTTTGGGCTATGTATACTTTTTGCAGTGTTGGGATGTTTTCCCTACATTTTAAAAAATGAAATAATAAATCAAACTTCTGCCAGCGACCTGGGGTGGGAGTGGGGGTGTTCCAACCAGGTCCAGGGCAGGTGAAGCCCTCACAGCCTCACAGAAGCTACTGGCATGTCCCCAGGGGAGAGAAGACTCATCTCCACACTCGTCTCTCAAAGCAAAAATCCAGCAAATGGAATAAGCATGTATAGGAGTAATAGGAAAGACCACGTAGTGGGCTACACTCTCCAGAAGAACTAAATTAAAATTTAATCCAGGCAGCTGGCACAAATGCCGAGGACAAGCATGGTGGCTCTTTACAGGGAATTATCGAAAGAATGGGTGAACCAAGCAGAATGTTACGCAGGGTCCCCAGGGTTTCTCCAGAGGGTTTATGCAGATCCATTGAAGACAAGGACTCAATTTAGGGAAATAAAACCTAGTTTATCATCGTCTGGCTGGGGAAATGCACATAAAGACTCATTTATCTGGTTGTAAACGAGCTAATAGAGCTGACGGCCACAAATGTATTATTCAGCAGAAATGAGAAGTTACTTCAGCTGTTATCAGTAGGTAATGAAAAGCCGAGACCAGGGAGTAGAAAACTCCATCACAAAACCAACTCACCACCAGAAAACAACTTGTAATTTTTATTTATATTTTTCAAGAGCTAATGAATAACCATCTAAATAAACACCATCTAAATAAATAAATAAATAAATACCATCTAAATAAACAGTATGGACAGAGAAATGAAGTTAGAAAGGCTTTTTCAGGACACTTGGGCAAAGTTGTACAAGAGAACCAGACCTGAATTCTGAGTGCCCACACCTGCCTGCCCCCACCAGTGCCCTGCCCCGCCCTGCACGCCACCCCTCCTCCATGCACCCCTTCACAGCCTCTCCTCCTGGCTCTGCCTCCCAGAGCCCTTCCAAGCATCATCCCCAGCCTGCAGTTGGGCCACCACCTTCTTCCCCTTCCTTCCTACTATGCAGGTAAGGGTCCCTTCCTCAGGCCTACTCCCAGCCAACTCTGAAGAGGAAGCTGATCTCATACCTGGGTTTATTATTAGTTACTTGCCAAGGAAACCTGGACCTGACTCTTAACTTAGAACCTTGGTGTATCTGCATAATGAAGGTGAAAACTCTCTCCAGCAGTGTTGAGAGGAATAAATGAGACAGGGAGGTGAAGCCCTGGGGCATCTTGGGAGTTCACTCGCTCAGTCTCCAGAAAAAATAAATTGCTTCTGGTGTTATTTCAGACCACCTCACTGAGAGTGAGCCCAGGGACCCTTGGTGTGGAATCAACCCCCTAGGCCAGCCCTGCCAGGCACTAACCCCAAATTCCTGGGGTTTTGGCCTACGTCCCAGCCACCCTCTTTAGCAGGCACAGGTACTCTGGGGGTTCTGTAGGTTCCCCACCAGTGTCTCCTAACAAAACCGTGTACTGTGACAAGACATGGTCCATACTCTCACTATGGAGTGCAGGTCTTGGGCATGAAGCTCATTTTGTGTGATACAAGGGTTAGCCAGAACTTTCACTCACTGTGTCCTTGATTCTCTCCCCAACTTCTGTGTCACTCAGGACGATGGGACTGTGTCCACTGAAAATGTCTGCAAGGACTGTCAGAACTGCGCAGCACAGGCAGGCCAGCTCCAACAACAGGAGTTAGTCCCTCGGGGTCTGGAGGCCGGCAGTCTGATTTGGAGGAGACAGCAGGGTTGTGGGCTTTTTCTGAGGCCTCTCTTCTTGGTTTGTCAATAGCCAGCCTCTCCCTGGGTCTTCACAGGGTCATCCCTCTGTACATCTGGGCCCAAATTCCCTCTTCTCAGAACCGGTAGAACTGGATTAGTGCCTCCCCCACCCAGAGCATCATTTGAATGTATTCGCCTCTTGAATGTATTCACCTCTGCGTACAACTGGGTTTTGAGGTCCCAGGAGTTGGGACACCAACATATGAATCTGAGGGGGACACAATTCAGCCCATAATCCCCATGTTATAGACAAAGAAACTGAGATCTACAGAGATTAAGTTCCCCTTTGAATTAGTGTCCCCTCCAGGAACCACTCAATATTACTGCCACCCCCAAAATATGAAAAGCCTCCTGTTATCCTCATTTATAAGACCAGGGTCAGTCCTGCCTCACACCCCAGGCCATTTGAATGCCCACTGTTCGGTAAGACAGAGTCATAGTCAACAAGGGCTATTCTCTCTGAGGAGTTTAAACACCAAGATGTGCCTCCTTTTTCTCCTCTTCTCTCTCTTTTAATTTGTAAAAAACTGTCCGAAGCCGTGATCGATCCTTAGCCAAACACACTGGAACTGGGGAACTAACTGCTGCAGCTAGGATGCGTGAGGCTGGGCGGCTTCCAGCTTGTCGGGCAGCTTGGGATGAGGACTTGAAAGTCTAATAGCTTTGCTGCCAGGAAATGGCACAGCACCCACCCACCCCACCCAGCCCCGGGGATTTCTACTTTTCTTTTTCAGTGATTTCAACGCTCAGAAAAAAATGTGCTGAGCGGTCGGCCCTTGAAGCAGAATGTCTATATCTGAGCGGAGTTCAGGAACTCCCCGAGGGGCACCACTCCAGCATGGGCGGGAGGAGGCCTCCTCTCCAAATTCATGCCAGCCTCAGTCAGTGCTTTCCACAGACTTCTGGGCTGTGTCCCTGTCCCCTGCAGGGCAATCCTCTCCCCCACCCAGTTCCAAGTACTACTTGGAGAGCTGAAGGTTCAGCAAGATTCATACCCAGTGGGAGGGGCCCCCAGTGCCAATCCCCAGGGTTCATGGTCTGGAGGGGTGAGACACGCACCTGCTAAAGCCAGACAGACCATTGAGAACACACCTCTGGATGGACAAAGTCAAGTTTATTAGCTTGCTGCAGGAGGGGAGAACCTGGGACCTCTCGGGAAGAGGGAGTTGGAAGGTCTGGGCTTGTGCTGGGTGATTTGGGGGAAAGGCTCAGAACAAGGATTTGCTCTGCTTCTGAGGCTGCCAGAAACTGGGGCAGGATGATGAGTGGGTATCTTTCAGATTTTACCCAGGAGATGGGAGGGATGAAGTAGGCACGGAATGGGCATTACAAAGCAGCAGTAACCCTCATCACCCGTGCTGGCCGAAAGCGGAATGTTGAGTTTCTGGCTGTAGAGCATCCTGTTCTCTCTCTTCCCCTATGATTACAGCCGGGCTTGTCTCTATCTCTTTTCACCACCATCACAGAGTGACCCTGTCTGGTTATCACTGGTACTATATGCATGTTCAGAGCTGGTGAGAGTATCAGGGCCTCCCTGTTAGCTGCCAGGGCCATGGTTTTACCTCCTCCACCCAAACTGGGCTTCCTGAGCTCTCGCATCCTCACCTTGAGGGGGGCTGATGGAGATAGAACAGGAGTGCGAGGGCTCTCTGCCCCATACAGCTATAAATGGGGCCTCTCAAGGCCAGGGGCTGAGGTGTGGTTTCCTGACTGTAATATGACTTAGGGCCCACTTTGTGCCTCTGGGACCCACAGTCCCACCTGCCTCACCCTTCTGTCCCCCAGGAGTCTTATCTCCACAGTCATGTGCACAAGCAGTGAATGAGGTAGAACAGAGTGACAGGTAAGTGCAGGGCCATGCTCCAGACAGAGCCAAGCCCAGGCCTAGCTTTGCCCTTACCAGAAGTCAGACCTCGGCCCAGGTACTAACCCCCAAAGTGAGTTTTCTTATCTCTAAGTTGCGAGAGAACGATCCCTATCTCACAAGATATTGTAAGGACTCTGGAAGATAGTAGAGGTAAGTAGAATGCAAGCTTCAGGAAGGCAGAAATGAGCATCTCTCACTCCCCAGTCTTTCTCTGGCACCCCGGACAGTGCCAGGCACAAAACAGATACACAGGAAATATTGGCTACATCAACAAATGGTTAGACCCAGCAAAGTAATCAGTTAATAAAAGGTAGCTGTATTAGTTTGCTGGGGCTACCAGAACAAGGCACCACAAACCGGGTAGATGAAACAGCAGAAATGTATTCTCTTCTGTTCTGGAAGCTGGAAGTTGGAAATATAGGAATCAGCAGGGTTGGATCCTGCTGTGAGGGAGGTTCTGTTGTGAATACATCTCCTACCTTCCAGTGGTGGCCGGCGTCCTTGGCATTCCCTGGCTTGTAGATGCATCACTCCTATCTCTGCCTTCACTTTCCCTTTGTGTCTGTGTCCAGATTTCCCTCTTACATGTCACACTGGCCTGGGGCCCATCCTCATGGGCTCCTCTTGACTTGGTGACATCTGCAAAGATCTTACTTCCAAATAAAGTCACAGGCACTGGGGATTAGGACTTCAACTTATCTTTGGAGTGGTACCCAATTCAACCCATAAGAGTAACTACTGGGATCCTTTTCATGTTATAGTCCCTATTTCCAACATTTTATCCTATTTCCTCAAATGTCATTGTAAACAGTTCCAGAATGACCAATATTTCTGTGCCTGCTTCATGTCACCCTCGCTTCCCTGGCACTTGGCATCAGATCCCAGACCCTTTTGAACCACATGGAGCTTGAGATTCAGAAAAGAAAGCCATGGTACAGAGAGACTGAGAGAGTACTATCCATACAGTAGAAACAGAGTAAACGTCACTAAATTGCCATGTGATCTTGGACAAGTTACTGCACCTCTCTGAACCTCAGCTTCCTCAACTGTTAAATGAAGAGATTGGGTCAAACTGCCATCTCCCTGCAGACACAGGGAACAGGCCAGATTCCCTTCCCACTCTGGTGAGCACGTGTCCTTCAAGGACAGGAAGACACCAAGTACATCCGCCCCCTGTGTCTGTCTTCACTTCTGACTGCTAGCTAGCTCAGTGCCCTGCAGCAACCCGTTTTGCTCTGAGGCTCCTCCTCTGTAAAATGAGAGGGTGGAATGCCCAAGCCTCCAGCCATACACCTGTCTGTCACGGCTCATCATTAGCTCTGAGCGGTGCAAAGCCTAAAGAGAAACAGCAGCCCGCCATGGAGCCCTGTTCCCTCAGCCTTTGTGGCTCAGCTATAGGGCTGGCTGAGGCCAAGTACAGGCAGTACATGCTGGCCACCTACTTCACTTCCGAGGGTCAGGTAGTGTCCTGTGCAGCACCACTGGTGAACCAACAGTTTTATTAGCCTCCCCTCCCCCCAGGGCTCTCCAACTGGTGATAGAGCTCCTGGAGATGGGAGAGTTCCACATTGCTGCCTCTGACTGAGTTCTCTTGGCAAATAGCGTCACCTTCTAGCTGCCCTGAGCGCTAGCTTGCCTATCTAGTAACCCATGTTGCAAAACGTCATTTGTGTTCAGTTTTGGATGCCTATCATCATCCCTTTGCTGCCAACACCACCTTGATCTGAAAGACCAGCCATGCAGTTCATGCTGCCCTGCAGTCTTTCTGTTTATATCAGAATTTCCGTGATAGCTCCCAATTTCCTGAGGATTATAAATCAGCCATAAAATTATGCTTTGCCCTGAGACTTCGCATATATTAGCCAGCAAATTTGTTCTTACTCTGCCCTGCTTCCTTTTATGATAGAGAAACCCACCCCCGCCTTTTCTCTGTTAGTTGCATTTTCTGCGGCTTTGGGTTTCAGGTCAGAGCCTGCGTTAGGAGTCAGGGGTCCTGAGTAACCCCGCCCAAGTCTCAGCTCACCAAATGCTTCTCCCAGATCCCTAATCTCTCCCACCTGCTGCTTCCTTATCTTCAAAAAGAGGGAGATAATTATACCTGCCACCATGGCCCCGACCCTTCTGAAATTTAAGGAGAATAACATGAGTGGAAAAAGGCTTTGTCAGTGTCAGATAAGGCTGCAGATCCTCAGTCCGTGGGTGTAATTAGTGTCACATGTAAGTGCAGAATCTTTGGTGATGTTGGCGTGCATTGGCCCAGCCTCCCTCCTCCCCAGCAGTCCTGACAGTGTAATATTTGTCACGGTAGCTGCTATGGGGCTGGCACAGAACTCAGTTTTATTATGTTCATTCATCCGGCATTGAAAGTGGGTCTGCTGTGTACCGGGAACTATGAGAATTCAATAGAACATGTCAAAATTCTCAGACTCCGGGACCCGAAGGTCTAAGGGGGATGATGAGTCATTAAATCCACACATTGTTGGGTGCCTGCTATGTGCCAAGCACAATGCCAGGCGTCTGACGGACGTCAACGCTACATTGATCAGGAAGGACTCAGGAGGCAGTTATAAAAGCAGCAGCTGGGTTGCTCAGTCAGTTAAGTATCTGACTCTTGGTTTCAGCTCAGATCATGGTCTCAGGGTCCTGAGATAGAGCCCTAAGTTGGGATTCCTGCTCACTAGGGAGTCTGCTTGTTTCCCCTTCTGCCTCCCCCCACCCCACCCTCTTTCTCTCTGAAATAAATTTAAAATCTTAAAAAATAAAATAAAATAAAAACAAGAAATGGCTTTGGTTCAAGAGGAACCTCTTCCAAGGTCCCCTTTGATCTTTTCATCAGGAGGTAAATACTGTCTCCTACCCCTGGTTGATTAACATGGATGGTCTCATGACTTCTCTGATCACTTGTCGGTAACTAAAAGCTCCATGCTCATTTTAAGTCCCAAAACACAGTCTGAAGCCAGTAGATGGTCTAGTCAGTATATCATTCAACACGTCAACCCTCACCTTCATCCCCCCCTCCCCGCCAAGTTAGGCCCAGCGCCCAGCTCCTTCTTGCAGTTTTCCTACCCTCGTTTCCCACTGCTCTTTCAACCTGACCAAAGTGCAAGCAGGGGAAAAGGAGAGGGAAAGATGACTGGAGAGTTTTTCCTGGAGACATGCTGTTGTGAGGGGGCTTTGCAGCGTCTGGGTCTGGCTAAAATTTAAACCAGAATTTTTCTCTTGTGGACCCCTTTCTGGGTTCTTGTAAGACTTCCCTACTGGACCCGCTGCAAGGAGAAGCACCCCCGCTTCAGGTGCTGTCCCACCTCCAGCCAACCCTCCTCCCTGCTGGCTGCCTGCCCTCTTGAGCAGGACCTCTCTCAAATGAGCTCAGGCTGCCATGCCCATCACAGGCTCCACCTCTATGCCTGGGATGGGTGCCCCTTCGGGGCCGGTCCAGGAGGGCAGGGACCTCCCAGTGCAGTTACCTTTCTGTTGTGACACATATATTTCTGAGAATCATCTTGCAATCCTGGACACCAACTTTCCTTATCCCCAGTCTACAGACAGGGAGACTTGCAGAGCATCACAATCCCCAAGGAACAAAGACAGGGTCTGAAGCCCTGCCTCTCCAGTCACAGCCTGTGGTGTCCCCGTGAGTCCTTGCTACTGGATTCTCAAGGGCAAAGGACCTGCCCCGAGGCCTGAGGTAAGCCTCCACACCTCTCTGGGCCTCAGATCTTCATTTTCCACGATCTCCAAGAGCACTTTTCATTCTAAAACTGTGAGATGAAATTGCTGAGTTGAGGTTTCCTGGAAGCAGATGGCAGAGAAATCTGCATAGGACTCCCTCCCCCAGCCTATGGCTTGGCTCTTCATATCTTGCTCCAATACCCTATGTCTCCTAAGAACGTGCACCTTAAACAAGTATGGGGAAGAGAGAAACACCGTTAATCTGCTCCCCCCATGTTAATCCTCAGTGGAGATGAACACAGCTGACATTTACTGAGCACCTACTATGTGCCAGAATTTGTTCTGAGGTTCTTGCCCATATTAATTCACTCAAACTCACAACAACCCTATGAGGCCACTGCTTCTATGACTCCTTTTTTGAAGATGAGGAAACTGAGGTTCAGAGCCGTTAAATAACTCTTTCCAAGGTCACACAGCTAGGCAGTGATAGAGACAACACTTTCAGCTTAGGCAGTCTAGTTCCAGAGCCTGTGTGCCCTGCTCCACCTGAGACAGACCAAAGTTTGAGGCAGCCCTACCCCAGAGGTCTTCTGGGATGCAGGGCAGGAGGGAGAGAAGCCCACTTGTCCCAACAGATTACCAAGAAGCAGAACCCAAGTGCAGTTTGTGGGAAGGGAAAAGCGGGGTGCCTGGGGGACATACAAACATGTTTTTAAAAACCTCCAGCAGCCACCCCTGAAATAGGAAAGAAGAGCTCCTAATTTAGGTTAAGCCTCAACAAGTCCCTAGTGAGAAGGCAAATTCCTCTAGCTCTGGCCAGTGCCTAGGAAACAAATCTTGTCCAAAGGAAATCAGGAATAACCATTTCTGAAGGGCCCCCTTGGGGTAAATACAAAGTGCCACTGGGAAAGCTCTAGCGACTGTGACCGTGACCCCATGGCGAACCCACATCTGCGCACTGTTCTTAGTTCCTCCGTCCTCACACCTCCTGTCCCGCCCTACCTACCCCAGACCTTAGTCCACAGCCAGTCCCACTGCATCGCCATCCCTGCAGCCCAAAGAGGCCTTTTCTGCTTCATCTACCCATCTCTGACTTGCCTTCTCCAGCCAGTCTTTCTCTCTGCACGTTAGGGACCTACCGCATAACATTTGCTGCGCTAGATTTCTTCTCCTGGTTGTTTTATGTTACCTCATTTTTTTTCTTGATTATGAACTATTTCAAACATAAAAACAGGTGCTCAACATCCAGAACTGTCCATCTTAATGTTATTTGCTACAGACCTTTTATATTTAAACATGAAATCAAAGATTTCAATGGAAACCTTATTTGTGCTCTGTCCTGATTTCGTTCCCGTCCCCAGAGGCGATGACTGCTCTAACTTCAGCATTTATCATTTCCACCAATGTTGTTCCAGTTTTACTATATATGTATATAAACCCTTTGTGGGATTGTTTTGCATGATTTTAAACTTTATATTAAGTTGTATCATACTGTGTATTAGGGCTCTTCAGAGAAACAGAACCCATAGGATGTTTATATAGAGAGAAAGAGATTCATTTTAAGGAATTGGTTCACAGGATAATGGAGGCTGGATGTTCCAGATTAAGGGGAGCCGTTTGGAGACCCAGGAAAGAACCAATGTCCCCGTTCAAGTCCAAAGACCATCTGATGACAGATTTCCTTCCCCATCATGGGGTATTGGGCAGGGTGGGGGAGCACTCAGTCTTTGTTCTATTAAGGCTTTCAACTGGTTGAATGGGGCCACCCCACATTACAGAGTGCAATCCACTCTACCCAGAGTCCACTGATTTTTTTTTTTTTTTTAGATTTTATTTATTTATTTGTCAGAGAGAGAGAGAGAACACAAGCAGGCAGAGTGGCAGGCAGAGGCAGAGAGAGAAGCAGGCTCCCACTGAGCAAGGAGCCCAGTGTGGGACTCAATCCCGGGACCCTGGGATCAAGCCGGGCTGAAGGCAGCGGCTTAACTGACTGAGCCACCCAGGCATCCCCGAGTCCACTGATTTAAATATTAATCTCATCCAAAAACACTCTCACAGAAACATCTAGAATAGTGTTTGACCGTATCTGACCACTATAGCCAACTGACACATAAAATTCACTACCACATAGTATTTCCCTCTGCAACTTGCTTTCTTCACTTCTCATTTTGTTTTTGAGATTTATCATGGTGACCAAGATAACATTCCCTTGTATATACACCACAGGTTATGAATTTTTTCCCACAGGTTACAATTTTTTTTGTTAATGGATGTGGGTTGCTTCCACTTATCTCTGTCACAAACAGGAGAGTGCATAAACCTCATGCACACATGGGAGAGTTTCCTCAGGTCAGAGTTGGGCATCGTACTGTAAGTAGACCAGATTCAACCAGGTACCACCTGATCTTATCGATAAAGTTTGACAGGAATGTAGTCACATCCATTCACATGCTAATTGTCTGTGACTGTTTTTATCCTATAAGGGCAGTGTTGTTTAGTTGCAACGAAAACTGTGGGCCCACAAAGACTACAATATCTCCTCTCTGGCCCTTCATAGAAAAAGTGACTGACCCTGCTCTTGGCAAGTACTTAGGAACTGTCAGCGGCTCTTACATGGCATTGCCAAACTGCTCCCCAAAGTGGCTACCTGATTTATCCTCCTGGAACAGTGTGTGAGACCTCCCTTCCTCCACACCCTCTTTTCCCAAAGGTTTGCTGGTCTGCCGCTTGTGACTCAGTGTCTCATCATTATTTCATATGTTTGGCTCTTTAAACATATATCGCTTATTCACTTACCAAACACCATTTAAGGGATTACTGTGTGGCTAGTACTACCAAGCTATAGTGGCCCCATTTCACAAGAGAAGAAATGGAGCCCCCTAATGTCAAACACATGCTTCAAGCACGGTGGTAATGCTATATGGCTGCGCGGGGGATTGTGTAAAAGTGCCCTGAAGAGGGCAGCACTGCGAGAACGAATCAGGCAGTTGACAGTACTCTGCAGGCCTGAGGATGCTCAGTTGGGACATAAAACAATTTGGCTCTCTGCCCACAGCTTCTGCGCGTCAGGGGCACCTGTGTCATAATTCCTAGCAGAAAGGACCTATATTTCACACAGGCGTCAGTAAAGTAGGTTAGTAATTAAGCTGGTTTTGTGTCCTCACTTTGACCTGAGACAATAAAACACCTGTGATTATTAGAGAGCGCGTGAGTGCCTGAAAGAGAAGCTCCATGACTGACACAGCAAGAAATAGAGATTTCTTATTTAAAGTCACCAAGATGGCCAATAAATACAGGAAAAGGGCAGTGAGTGAGCTAAATCTTCATTTGTTGGCTAGGAAGTCAATAAATGATATCTGTGGCTCATAACTCAAGCAATCAAAAATTTGTAAAAATATGGGGCAAGCTCTGGACAAACAAAAGGCAGAAGATGCAGGGATTGGGGCTGTGGGACAAGCAGATATGGGGTCGGGAACGATTTTCAGCCCCAGCCTTTCTTTTCATTCTTGTTTCATTTTGTGATCAAATGTATGCATTACTCTGATACCTTTTAAATTTAAAATGCAGAAGTTCAAAATAGAGCATGACTCCTGAAATATTTATAGAGGAAGTGATATGTATGTAATCATCTCAGACAGGTGTGGGGCGGGGGGGGTGGGTGGCAGGAATAGAAGTTTTTAAATTTAGCCATGAGATTTCAGTAATGGAAGTGGGGAGTAAGGGAGCCATCATTCTAGGGTCTCTCTACCTTTACATGTAGCTTTGCCTCATTGAAATGTCCCATAATAAGAAGTGGGGGTTTTGTTAAAAAGAAAATAAAAGAAAAAGAGCGTGGGTTGCAGAGTCTGGCAGACACGGATGAAATTCAGTTGGAGCACTATGGGCAAGTCACTTGAACTCTCTGGGTCTCAGCTTCTCATGTGTGGACTGAGCTTGCACACACTCTGTATGGCCACTGGTGTTGGGCACAGGGATTAAATGACGACCTGCCTATGAAGGGCTGATCCTGGCATAAAGTGTAGGAAGTGCAGTAAAAGTGTTTGGGTTTGATTTGTTTGGTTACTTGTATTTGGGATTTTATGAAGTTTGGCTCTAGATTTTGAGTTCTTCTCAGGCAAGCTCCACTTAGTTCCACACATCCTGCCTTACCTGTTTGTGTTCATTTGCATTCTTCAGCTAGCCCACTTCACCTACTGAGTTCACAAACATCTAGTGTCCGCATGCCAGGCACTGAGCTGGGTGCTGAGAAGGCAAAGAGAGGAGGCTGCCCCAGTCCCAGGGGACACAGTGGTGTCAATGGTGGGGAAAGAGAAAAAGTCCAGAATAAAATACAGCATGATAACTTGCAGTAATAGATGCCCACAGTGGATCTGGGGTATACATGGGATGCCCAGCACAGCCCGAGCTGGGTTTTGAAGGATGACTAAGAGTTTACTAGGCAAAGAAGGAAAGCAGGGCAGCCAGGTGTCATGGTTAGGCCATGACATACAGAAGCAGAAGCATGACTTATGGTTCTGAAAACTGGAAAGGCCTGAATCTGTTCAGAAAAATAGTTCAGTTTGCAGCAGGAGAGTGAAGAAGAGATAAAGCCCGAATCGTGTGGGTTTGTTCAAGAGCACACTGTTGAATAAATGTGAGCTCAGATTTGCATCTTACTAAGTCACTACAGTAAAAAAGGGAATGGGAGGTTGGAATGCATTTGCTCTAAATCTATAAAAGAAAGAACAGGAGAGATCGATCAAGTGGCTGCCCAAACAGAGCCTTCAAGGCTCTGGTCCCTATATCTTGATGTGCCTAGCGCTCAAAACTCAGATTTTGTTAAGAAGTCTGTAGAAGATTAGACCTTGGAGGGCTGGCTCATGGCAAAGAAACCTTTGTGATACATACACCCAGGACGAGATAGGACTGTACAGTGGTGGCTACTCTTAGTGCCCAGCAGTGGTGCTGCTGTCCCAATCAGGCCCTCCTATTTCCCAGGGAGCTGGAGGCAGGATGCTAGATAATCTCAGAACTAGTCCTGGGATGGGCAGAGAGGTTTGGGGGGAAGGTGAGGCCTAAGAAGGTTTGTCCTCATCAAGACAGAGAGCAACCCATAGGGAGCAGGGTGTTCCCGATCGCCCCCAAATGGTTCCTAACACTACCCACCCATTCTGGCCCCTCACTCCATGCTCATCTGACCCCTTTGACAAAGACATTCTTCAGACAACACACAGTTCAATGATGAGGTCATTTATCTGCAGTGCAGACACAGAAATGTCCACCGTCCTGGCCTCCTGAAGAAAGACCCAACCTTAGCTCTCAGGTGCCCCGGATCCTCCCTGGATCTTTAATGTCTGTGACTGCATTCAGGAGTCAACTATGCTCGAGATGGTTCAACCTCTCCATCCGGGCTTTAGGGCATGCTCCCTAACTCCACCTGCACCTGCGATCTGAACTCAGTGTGCTTAGGCTTTGTACTCTCCAACCCTGGGTAGCAACGATCAGGCAAAACCATCAGAGAGACAACTGGGACTCGACCCAAGGCTGAGCAGTGCAGCAGGGATGAACTGGGACACATCAGTGCAGAAGCTCGATGGCACTCTGACCTGGGAGGCGATCTCAGGTTGGAACCAGGTAGGAACCTGGGTGTTCCTGAGAGTGGGAACCACGTCTTTCCTGCTTTGGTTCTCCACAGACAGGCAGCACTAATCCTGGGCTCATTAATTCAACTGATACCTACTGTCCTGGGTCATTTAAGGAGAAAAGAACAAGTCCCATGACCCAACCTGAGCAGCTCTAGCATATGGAGGTCACATGAGGGAGAAAGACCTAGAGAGGGAGACCGAGAAAGCTTGGCTGTGAAGTAGAAGGAAGAGCAGGAGAGAGCTGCATCATGGAGGCCAAGAGAGGAAAATCCATCTTCTGTGATGAGTGTGCCTCGTGGGTCAAGATGAGTGCAGAGGGGCATCTGTTCAGCTTGGTAACATGGTGATCTCTGCCATCATGGTGAAGATGCAGTTTCAGCGGGGCGCTAAGGAGAGATAATGACTTCTTGTTCATTTATTACTAGAACAAGTTATGCTGAGCATTCATCCTAAACTTGAAAGTCAAATAAATGTGTAAAGGGTTTCCAGAGACTCTTATACCCTGCCACAGCCCCCGTCAAGTCTAATTTCCCAGGGGCCCAGTCTTGCCCACATCCTCCCACACCTGCAGCTCTGGCTGCTGGGAGGCCAATATCTTTAACTCCAAATAAAACATTAATTGTACCCTTGGGCCCAAATGATAACCCTTCTAAAAATGCTGCTTGTCCTCACCTTTTAAAACCATAGTAACGATCAAATTTCTCTCCTGCCCCCACCGGCATCATTTATTTTAATAACTACAGCCATAGCAAGGAAACAGCCATAGGAAGGGATACAATCCTCATCATCATAGTACCAGTGACCAGAGCTTTTCTCAAGTGACTAGGGTCAGGAAAAAAAAAAACAAAAAACAAAAGAAAAAACAAAAACCAAGCCACTAGATGGAAGTCTTCATTCAGCTGCCTGGGGTGGCGGGGGCAGGAATGGTGCCAGACTGCACACGCCCATCAGGGCCATTGGATCGTCACCGGCCTGGTGCTCTGCTCTGCAGCACACAGCAGTGATGACAATGGCCACCGTGTAAGGAATACCTAGTTGGTGCTAGGCAGCTGGCCCAGTGCTTTACCGGCGGGGTCTCCTTTCCTCCTTGGAGCCTCCCTAGCAGGTAGGAAGCAGTATTATCTTCATTTTAGGGATGAGGAGACTGAATCTTAGAATTATCCAAGTAACTGGCCTAAGCCGGTGAGTGGAAGAGCTGGGTTCATGAATGAGATCATTGTCTACTCTGTGTGGGTTGCAGGTCGGGGTGTGACTCCAATGCAGAAATGATCCAAGGAGGGAGGAAGAGAGTCAGCAAGGACACCATGCACCCAGGATCTGGGGCTAAAAACTTAGAAATCACCCTTAATTCTTTTCTTTCCCTCTTTCTACAACTGTTGTCACCAAAATCCATCTGTTCCATCAGCAAAGTAAGTCTGAAACCTGTCTGCTTCTCTTTGTGGCCCCTATAACTGCCCTAGTCAAAGCTGCCATCATCTCCCTGGGGCTTTTGCAGAGCTTCTTAGCTGGGCCCTCGGCACAGTTCCCTGTGCCCAACAATCTCCCCTTCCTTCAGGACTCGGGGCGCCCACCTACGGTGCAGATCACACCTGCTCACCTGCCCTGCTCAGAGCCTTTTAGGGGCTTCCCAGCAAATCCCGCCTCCCTTCCCTTGCTCCAGAGGCCCTGCTCCTGGATCTTGCCTTTGCCTGGCTTTCTAACTACGTCCCCTGCAGTAACTGCTGATTCCCCCACAACCAGCACAGAGCCTGGCATAGAGGAAACAATGTGCCGATGAAATGAAGGCAAGAGTGAGTGAGCAGGTAAATGAAAAAGCTTTGCAGAGGAAGGCGTGTTTGAGATAAGCGTTACATGAAAGCAGGGTAGGGTTTCTCAGGCGGCAAGGCCCAGGAGTGTGAGGTGGCAAAGCAAGGGCTTCTACGTATGGGCAAGGACACAGGCAAGGACGTGGAGGAATGCCGGGAGCAGCCTGAGAGGCGGCCTGGGCAGGACCGGTGGCAGGTCGGTTTTGCAAGCCAAGTGTGCGCTGCGAGCCCCTAGAAAGCTTTTCAACATGGATTGTCGGGGTCCACCCCAGAGACTCGGATCCTGACATCTGAGGTAGATGTCTGAGAGTTTGCCTTCCACACGGGCTTCAAGTGGTGCTGGTGCTGCCGCTCCAGGGACCGCACTTGGAGAACAGCTGGTGTAAAGTGTGCCGAGGAATCCTCCACCTGGAGGCGAGAGCAAGACAGTCGCTGGGAGGTAACTTAAAGCAGAGCTAACCGCACACTGAGCCAAGAGCAGTTTGAGCTAACACCAGCCAGCAGTGAACCCACCTTCGCCCCTGCCTGTACCATCCCTCTCCAGACGAAGCCCGTGCCGACCTTGGCTTCTGGCCATCCCTCCCTATGGCACTCAGCCTTGCTCTTCTCCTCCATTGAATTATATCCTCTGAAGGGTCTTTTGTTTCCTCCAGCAAAACTTACAAATCCTGAGTCCTACACCCTCCAGACCATCTAATCTCACATTCCAATTCTCACGGAGGTTGCTGTAACCGACAGGAGACCCAGTGTTAAGTCATGTTGCACAGAGGAAACAGTTGTCATGTGCTGAGAAGAGGAGTAGGCTCTGTTTGGCCAGAGGAAGGAGAGGAGGAGGAGAGGTCTCCCCTGCTGGCCTTCCTGGCATGCCACGCTCTTCAAGTTCACCCTGCAGTGCAACTCTGACATTGGTCCACACTCTCTTCCGGTGAGAAAACAGGGCAGGAGCAGTTCCAGGGTTATGAGCAAGGGTGCTCGTACTCACAGCATCAACCTAGTGACTGTACATGTTCATATTTGGTATTCGTCCTGCCTTTGCTCCTGGAGAAAGAAGATGCTCAGAGAGGTGGGGTTAATTTGCATCCGCTTCAACCATAAAAGTGAGAGGACCAGGTAGTTAATGCACAGGTCCCGCAGTTTTAAATGCAGATGGCATTTCTGCAGGCCTGACACACAGCACTCGGCCACTGACGTTCTCCAGGCCTTCAGAGTTGGGCCCACAGTCTGCTCAGCACTGCTCCACTTACGGGGCTCGGCAAGGAAAGCTCAGGAGATGAGAGCAGGAGATGGTTTGGATTGCTTTGATTTGGCGAGCTTCCTCGTGCAGGTGGGAGAGAGAGCTCTTTATCTCCGTGATGCAGCCCAAGGAGGAACCAGGAGTCCCAGCTGTCCTATTACAGGAAAAAGAGAACAATCCTCCTCCATGAGTCTCTCTCTTGATTCTGATGGGCCTTTTATTTTCCAAGGCTGGTGACCAAAATATGCATGCTGCAGAGTCACAGTGACCTGGTGGTGCGTTCTGACTCTGCCACTCTCTGTCTGGGTGATGTGGGGCAATTTTAGACACCGTCATCTGTACACTAGGTGTGCTGGTGTCAGGGTTAGAGATCATGAGCATGTTGTGAATTTATGAGTGCTGAGTATTTAGTTTCATGTCAGGCACGGTCACTGAGTTGCTGTGTAACAAGCAGCCTTCCATGAACAGAAGGCTCTGGCTTCTAACAGTGGCCAATCTCCCTGATGTAAATCCTCTCACAGTGGCCAATAGTGAGCTCCCACCATGCTATCCCTCCCGAGCGCAGACTTGGGAGGAGATGCACGGGGATGTACCATTACACAGGGTTTCCAGGGCACAGATTCAACAGAAGTCAATAACCTCCAGAGCAGGGCTGACAGTCAAAGAGAGCAAAATGGTTAAATATTTAGGACATTTCATTTTGAGTATTTATTAACTGGGCTTTCATAGAATTTATGTAATTATAAGTTCACATAATTACAACTTTCACAATGGCTGTGTTTAGCCACTGGCTCCCAAAACTCCTGGAATCTTCACCAGTCTGCCCCGGCAAGCCAGGACAAGACTCCCCAGCACGTGGGCTGGACACATCTGTATGCGGTCAGGATATTCCCTCCCCTCTGCACTTCCTGTCCTCAGCCCTGGAAAGGATTTCATGAAGCTTTCCCAGGTGGAGACAAAGAGCCTCCTCCATGGCCGGCTCTCCACGCTTTACTTTTGACCTTGGCCTCCATCCGGGTCTTGGGCCTATGCTAAACCTCAGCCAAGGTCCCAGCCCTTGTCCTGCCGCCTCACAGCCCTTTCTACAGTAAAGGAGGCAGAGCTCCCCTCCCCTCTCCTGCAGGTTCCTAAGCCGAGGTACCTGCAGGAGAACAGTAAAGGGGTTCTCTGGCTGACTTGAGGACTAGCAGGTTATTTTAAGATCCTTCTGTGAAGGATATGAGGAAGCAGGGCCAGCCACTGAGCTTTGGCAAGTGAGGACCTATAATTAGCCTCGGCTTGAGGCTTGAATAAGCCCCTGGTTGTTACCAAACATCAGCTAGAGCAGGAAGGCCTCCAGTTCCCCTGAGCCAAGTGCTGCACAAGCTTCCCAGGACAGACATTTGGACAGAACTACCCTCTCTGCTGGACAGTGTCCAGTTTACCCCAGAAAGTGCTCCTGCCCTCAACCCCAAGTGAGAAGGAGGAGGGAGGACACAGAGCAGCCAGCCCCTCGCTGCGGCACGTCTTCAAGCCATGGGCACTTCCTACCCGACCCCTTCCCGGATTGCTCCTTGCAGCCTCTTCTTCATCAAGAGTTTGCAATCAAGAGGGAAGTGTTACAAATTAACACACGGGCTACTGCTGTCGCTGGGCAAAGCTAAGGCTGAAAGGAAGTACAATAGATCCAAATGCTGGCCGTGCTTATTCTGGAAGGCAAGATTTGGGGTGATTGCATTTTCAGCCATTTCTCTGCCTTTCCAGAATTGTACAACTCCAAATATGTATATCCAACCTATGCTCTGGAGTGTTGCTTGGTTTTCACTTTTTCTGCCCGTCTGCCTAGATCCCACATTTAAAAAGCAGAAACCTGTCACAGACAAAATTAAGCTGTACCAAGGGGAAGAATTCTAAGAATTAAAGCTTCAGGGTCCCTTATTTGTGCACACCCCTTTGTATTAGTCTTTTTTTTTTCCTTTTTCTTAAAGGCAGTCTCCCAAATTGCATAAGCCCCAGGCTCCACAGAGGTGGCCGCCCATCCCCCTCCTCCCGCCCCCCCGCCCCCCCCCCCACACACCAGCCACGTTGTCTAGAGTGTTAGTAAAGCCTTCTTCTCTACAGCAGTCATGTTCCAGCCCACCGTCTAGACCTACTGTGATTTGGTGTCCTGCACTAGAGTGAGTCATTTGCCATGGGCATCACTGTGAGAAATCGAGCAGGGTGATTGCCCTTGGCTTTGAATTTGTCATCTGAAAAATGGCCCTAAGCATCCCAGGGGTTTGGAGACCACCCCTGGGGCCCAGAGACCGCTGAAAATCTTCTAGCCACCCAATCCTAAACCTGCTCAACTGTTAACCCTGCCTCACCCTTTCCTTCCCAGGAAAGCCACTATAAAGGCTTTTGCCTATGTTTTCCCCTCATCCTTAAGCGACCAACCCTGGTACTTCCTCCTCTGGACCTGCGTGGTGGGGCTGCCCCACCCTTTGGGAACTGTAACAGCTTTTCAATGTCAGTCATCTCCTGATCTGTTGGCCTCACCACACCTAAATAAAAACAAAATCTTGGGTACATTCTGCAGGGTTTGGGGAGCTGGTTTTGAAAAACCACTTTTCACAGCTCCATGAAACCCCCAAATCATATGCACAGTGTTGATGTTCATATGTATGTTTTGAGGGTGGATGAAATTCTAGAGCCAAGTTGTACAATATATTGGCAACTGGCCACAGATGGATATTCAAATTTAAATTAAATTTAAATAAGGGCACCTGGCTGGGTCAGTGGGTTAAGCATCAGACTCTTGATTTCAGCTCAGGTCATCATCTCAGTGTTGTGAGATCAAGCCCCAAGTCAGGCTCTACGCTGAGCATGAAGCCTGCTTAATATTCTCTCTCCCTCTCCCTCTCCCTCTGCCCCTCCTCTCCCCAGCTCATGTGCACTCTTTCCCACCCCCCAAAAAAATCTATTAAAAATAATAATAAATTAAATTTAAATAAAATTAAATTTTCAGTTCCTCAGTCATCTTTGCCACATGTTGAGTGTTCAGTAGCCATGTGTGGTCACCATGATGGATGGTAGAGACATAGAAGAGTTCTATCATCACAGAAAGTTCTATTGGGTAGCAATGAACTAGAGACTTGATCAGCTTTTCAAGGGTATCCATGACCAGAAAATGTGAAAAGCCACTAAGTCAAACCAGAGAATCTTCATTTAAGGAGGCTGAAACTTCCCTGGGAGTTGAATGTTCAGCCTTATGACAGAGGTTATGAACAAGTCTGCCTTTGAGTAATATTTTAGCTCCAAAAATCCAACTCTAAAGGCTCTTAAAAGGCATCCAGATTTTATGTTTTCTGGCTTATCTGCTCTCCACCTTTTTGGAGAGAGACACTTGGATTCTAAAAATATTTGCTATGAGAAAGGTGCTCTAAGTTCCCCCCAGAACCTCTGTGCCCAGTGCTAGTCACAGTGGGAAGGGAGGGAAGACGGACCAGTGACCTTGTTTCCTCTGATGTGTGTGATTTTTCTAGGTGGGCGAGGCAGTCCTGGAAAATGCCCGGCTCATGCTTCAGACAGAGAATATCCAGGCGGGTGCAGATGACTTTAAAGAGAGGTAACATTTGCCACAGAGGGGACAGTCCCTCTGCTCCTCCAGACTCCAGGAGAAGTCACGTGATGCTGTTCTGGGGTCTGTGGCATTCACTGCCTGCAGCACAGGAGGCTGGAGTGAAATCAAAGAGGTCCTGGGAGAATCCAGAGCAAAGATCTTCCAGCCCAAACCCTCCTTATAGACACAAACCAGGTCCCAAGGGCTCAGAGATGTTGCCCAATGTCTCCTAGTTCAGAGTGGAGTTCTCAAATTGTAGCATGCTTCAGGACCACTGGGAGCTCTTATAGAAAACACAAATTGCTGTGCCCCACCTTCTGAGTTTTTGATTCAGTAATCTGGGGTGGGGCCCCAAATTTACATTTCTAACAAGTTCCCCATGATGCTGATCCCGCTACCCCTAGGAACACACTAGAACAGCTGTTGGTTTTGAGCAATGTTTCTCAATTGCAGCCCTGTGTTGTAATTACCGGGCCACTTCACAATGCCAACAGGCAAGCCATACAGACTGATTAAACCACAGTCCCTGGGGGTGGGGTCCGGGCCTCAGTATTTTTAACTCCCCAGCCTTGAAAAACACCTCTTTGAAGTGTATCCTAAAATATGGCATCTATAGCACTGATGAAGATCATTTTAAGTGATATAAGGATAAACATTTTATTTTTAATAGTTATGTATTTTTAGAGTTAACTTCTATTTATGACTCATAAAACTGTTTTTCCACTACAGCACTACAATTTGTAGTGGCAATTTAAAATTTATTGACTATAAAGAGCTTTTCAAGTTTACCGATTTAACATTTACTTTTTAAGTAGATGAATTTAAGGAACCATGTAAAGTAAATAATGAAGGAGAGAGATGCATTTAGGGCAAAATCACGATGGCACATGAGGTTTGGGAAATGCTGTTTCTCATGGAGAAACAAAATGAAAAAGATCTTTCATTAATGAAAACAGCGATTTTGAGAATATGCTCTGAGGAAGGTGTTCTGGATGTTGGGCAATTGGATGGGTGATGGCATAGTTATTTAGGGAACATTTCCCTAAACTGGTAAAGACAAAGAAGAAAGGCATGTAGCTGGGAGTCTCTAGTGAAGACCGTGACCCATCCCACTGCCGAGCTTATCTTAGAATAAGAGGTGCACTGTGATGAAAAGGAAAATCTCTACCATCTCCTCAGACCCAGGGTTCCTTCCTTTTTCTAAAACCAAGCTTCTCCATCTGCTAAAACGACCTCCCCTAGCAGCCACTCTGGAGTCAAGAGGACTCTCAGTTATCTGGGGTTGCTGTCTCAGACAACACTGTGTTCACCAAGGTCACAGGAGCAAAAAACCGTGAAGCCAACATCCATCCACCGACAGCTTACTGCACACCTAAAGATAGATGCCAATAGACATGAAGCAATTTGTACTAAATTTAAGACAGAACTTAATTAATTGTGAAGTTCAGGTAGGATCTGACCGAAATTTCTTTCGCTCATTCATTTATTCATTATGCGTTCATGCCTTCATCCAGCCATTCAACAGAGTATCAGGGGCTGGGTCTGTTTTGTTCCCCGTTGTATTACCAATGCCTACAACAATGCCACACACAAGATAGATGACCACAAATCGTTGTTGTAGTAGTAAATGAGTGAATGGATTCAACAAGTGTTTGAATATCTGCCAGGCCCCTGACCAAGTCCTGGGAATGAAGTGAATGGGACCTCCGGGAGCTCACGGATTAGTGTCAAAGATGGAGGAGTGAACAGACAGTAGCATCACAGAGTGGTTGTGCCATCACTGAGATGAGCACAGGTGAAATGGCGACAATCTGGTCAGGGAGTGTTGACAACAGAGGTGTCACCTGATTTGGGCCCTAAACTGGTATAGGAGTTGACCAGGCCAATGAAGGAAGCATGACTTCCAGGAAGGGTGGTAGTATATGCTAAGGTAGAAAGGCATGAGAAAGAAGGTGCATCAGTGGCCACTGAGTAGCTCATTATAACCAGGGCATGTGGAGGGAAGGAAGGAGGGAAAGCTAATGAAGCTGGAAAACCAGGGAGAGACCACATCCCAGAAGACCATGTCAGCCATACCAAAGAATTCAGAGATGACCTGAGAGAAGACCCATAAAAGGGGTCTGAGTAATGGTTCATCGTGACAAGATTTAAAGGGAAATTTGTGTTGGTAGAGAGGAGAGGTGGAGCAAATGAGCCAGAAGCAATGGGAGCAAACAGGCTGGACGGATGGCAGGGCAGGGCCTGTACTGGGAGCCAAGGTTGAAAAGGAAAGCAAGATCAGATTACTAAGGGACCAGAGGAGGACACTTGGGTCTCTCAGCAGATGGTGACCCAGTATGGTTAAGGATGGTCCCTCTGGGGGCAAAACTATAGGTCGGTTGTAGGAAGACAGTCAGAGGCTGTTATAGGTCAAGGTTTGCCTGGGGTGGTGGCCATGAGCAGACTTGAGAGATGGGTCAAGGAAAGTAGTGGCAGGGCCAGAAATACAAAACGGGGCGCCTGGGTGGCTCGGTGGGTTAAAGCCTCTGCTTTCGACTTAGTTCATGATCCCAGGGTCCTGGGATCGAGTGCCGAATCGGGCTCTCTGCTTGGCAGGAAGCCTGCTTCCCCCTCTCTCTCTGCCTATATCTCTGCCTACTTGTGATCCCTGTCTGTCAAATAAATAAATAAAATCTTAAAAAAAAAAAAAAGAAATACAAAACAAAGGTAAATTTTGGGTTTTGAACTCGGATAATTTAGAAGATTTGCTATTCTATTGACTAAGATAGAAAATTGTGAAAAGAAAGCTAGTTTAAAATTCAGGTATGGATAATGAGTTTGGCTTTGATCAAGCTGAGTTGAGCTAATGGTTGAGCAACCAAGCAGAAACTGCAGTATGCCACTGAAGATTTTGGGCCAGAGGGGCCTGCAGGTCAAGACAGAAAGCTCTGGGTATCACGAGCAAAGAGATTCTATTTGGAGACTTTGAAATGGAGGGTAAAGGGAAAAAAGACAACAAGAGAAAGCTAAAAGCTTAACAGCAGCCTTGGGGGATATCACAGAGATGTGTCAAATGCTTAGAGGACTTTCAAAAAATGGTCTATAGGACACCTAAGTTATCCCATAATGCTGAATGGAGCCCACCCTGGACAGAGCTAGGCTCCCTGGAGAGAGAAACAAAACAGGATTTCAGAGGCACAGGGGAGCTCTTGCAGCCTGGGTCAGCAGGGACCAAACCCAGTGATACAGGTGGATTTTCATTCCAGCTGGAAGTACAGGACTTGATTCCAAAAGGACTGAATGTTAACAAAATTACAGTCCTCCATGAAGAATACATTTGGGTAGAAAATCAATCCTACATATAGAGTACATAAAAATGATTTCAAAAACCAGCTCTTTGGGGGGATTCAAATGTACAGGTCCAACTCTGAGGTAAGTCTCTAGTGGTCTGCCACAGAGTTCTGTCCTTGGTTCCTTCATTTACTATTTTTAACTGTAAGGTGTATGAAAGCTGCCAAAATGGCAGAAGATACAAAGGCAGGAGGGCTGGTAAGGACGAGAATAGGAGTAGAGATAGAATAGAAGAATAGAGTTAGGAATCAACTCTAACCGGTCCACATCTTTCTCAAAATATGATACAGAGACTGGAATGCAAAACTCCAGATGTTGCCTGATCAGCTCAAACTCCCAGGGGACTGTCACATTGGAACAATGGACCAATGAAACTGAACGAGTTATATATGAACTCCTACTTTGGGGGCCAAATACCAGGAATGTCCAGAAAGAACAGGGTAATTGGACTTGCAAAAAATGCTCAGGGACTCTAGTTGATAGGACACCAAATATTAGCAGCAAATATAGCTGGTCAAAATCAAATGAACAAATACGCAAGTAAAGAAAAACCCACAAAGCAAACCTTAGGGCCCATGATAAATAGAACTAGAGAGTTTATTTTTTTTTTAAAGATTTTATTTATTTATTTGACAGAGAGAGAGAGATCACAAATAGGCAGAGAGACAGACAGAGAGAGAGATGAGGAGAAGCAGGCTCCCTGCTGAGCAGAGAGCCCTATGCAGGACTCGATCCCAGGCCCCTGGGATCATGACCTGAGCCAAAGGTAGAGGCTTAACCCACTGAGCCACCCAGGCGCCCCAGAACTAGAGAGTTTAAACAAAGGAGCAGACAGTCCCCTGGGAGTCTGAGCTGATCAGGCAACATCTGGAGTTTTGCATTCCAGTCTCTGTATCATATTTTGAGAAAGATGTGGACCGGTTAGAGCACTTCTAATCATTCCCACATATATCTGAAGCCTGAAGGTGGATGCTTAGAATACAAAGATGGGAAGGTCATAGTCCCTGCCACCGATGATGAGGGATATGGAAACCAATTTATATGAAGAATGGAGGAACTAGGAATGTTTAATCTGAGGAACAAAAGGCTTGGAGGAAGGAATGAGGGGAAAAGAGAGTGATATAAGAGACTAGACTCTCAATATTTATAGGACTGCCGGAAGGAAGGATAGAACTGACTTTAGATGCTCCAGAGAGTGGAATTCAGACTCTTACAGGAATGAAGACTTAAGCTCTTGAAGGAAGAAATTTCCATAATTAGAGCTGTCCTAAAATGGAATGGTAGTGATGATAGGTACTGAGTTCCCTGTCACTGGAAGCAGTCAAGTCGAGGCTACAAAATCACCCATCAAAGACTGCTGTAGAGGGACGCCTGGGTGGCTTAGTTGGTTGAATGACTGACCCCTGATTTCGGCTCAGGTCATTATTTCAGAGTCCTGGGATAAAGCGCCAGGTCAGGCTCCCATGCTCCTCAGGGAGTCTGCTGGAGATTCCCTCTTCTTCTCCTTCTCTCTCTGTCCCTCCCCCTGATCCTGCACTCTGGCTTGCACTCTTTCAAGCACCCTCTTTCTCAAAATAAATAAATAAATAAAATTTTTTTTAAGAATGCTAGCAAGGGATTGTCACTGAGTAAGAGTTTGAATAGTTGAATCCTAAATTCCCTTAAAACTCTAAAATCCTAAGATGCTTTCTTCAGTGAATGATGTGAGATTTCTCTGTTCTGTGGATGGATGAAGCTAAGGTGTGAAGTGTGGCTGAGGCGTGCAGCTGGTGGAAGGCCATAGAAGGAAAGGAGTAACACTGAGAGAAATTGGCAAAGATGTCGGGCGGTTTATAAAAAGAAGGCTCTGTGCAAACCAGAGATGAAAAGAACTCAGGGGGGCAGTTTCAGATCTGTGTCGATGTGTGTGCTGTGTGTGTTATTATACAGGCTGCAAGTTTTTAAAACCCTGAATATTTCACATATAAATCCAGGTTTCCCATTGTCCTTGAAGAGGACTGGCACAGTCCTTCCCAGGCAGAGGTAATGGAAGGAGCAGAGCACCAGGTCCCCTTGCATGAAGAATGAGAGATGCTGTGGGCTTCAGTCCCTATCTCTCCCTGCTTCCCAGACCCGACCCTCGTCCCTCATCTCTATTCCCCACTTGGCCCCTAAAAGCATTTGGATTTGCAGCCAGTTTTAAAATTGCACATGGGCTCTTTGGAGACAGAAATCATGCTTTCCGTTTGGGGATTGCTAGTGTGTAGTCTGGTGCTTAGCAGATTCTCAGTAATGCAGTAATGTTTGGTAAAGGATCCTCGGGTGGGGGGCAGGGGAAGGATGACAAATCAGAATAATGGTGACGCGCCAGATCCCCCTACCTGGATCTCAGCTCCTGGAGAAGGTTTCCCTGGAGTTCTATGCTTCCAGCGCCCCATTAGCCTGACAGCCTGTAAAGCTAGGTTATCAGAAGTTGGCTGCCTGTCGCTTTCATTTTAATAAATCAACATGTAACACTTGCAGTAACAGTGCCCTCCAAGCCGTTGGAACAGTGACTTCTAACATTCATTTGTCTATCACATAATTGGCTTGTCGTTACCATCTGTAACCTGGCTATTTCCCCTTCTGGGTTGCCCACCTATGCTGATTAAGCTCCTTGATCTGCAGATATGAAAATGAGCAGCCATTTCGAAAGGCAGCGGAAGAGGAAATTAACTCGCTGTATAAAGTCATTGATGAAGCTAATTTGACAAAAATGGATCTGGAGAGTCAAATAGAAAGCCTGAAAGAAGAACTTGGCTTTCTGTCAAGGAGCTACGAAGAGGTAGGTGGGGGCCGGGGCGACACTGGCTTGGCCGCAGCCCAGAGGCACGCAGCTGTCTGGTGAGCTCGCAGTCAGTGACAGTAGCTGCTGTCGGCCTCTCCGCCTCGCTTGCCCAGGGCTGTGGGCAAAACACGAGTAAAATGCATCCAACTCCTTGTAGTGGGTAAGGTAATGCTGGGAGTCTCCAATTCAGATGGCTTCAGGCCCAGGTTGGAACACAAATGAAGGAGAGGCAGGTCCACAGGGGAGAGTGAGGGAGCTGTGTCAAGCCAAAGAAGGCATCCCCTAACTCAAGGCTTCATACTCTGGGGCCTTTTTTGTTGGTTGGTTGGTTGGTTTTAACACTGCATGGAGCAAACAAAATAACTTTGATGGTAGATCCAGGCTGTGGTTTGCACACACTCGTTCATGAAATTAGGTCAGCTCATGGAGTGACAGGACTCAACCGGACAATGCGACCTCCCAATCATGATTCGGTCCAGCTGCCTGCAGAACAGCCCCAACCCTGTTCCACCTCATTCATGTCACTGTCTGAGCAGACATCGAATGTGCTTTCAGCTGAAAAAGTCAAAACCCACTTAACTGTGCTTACCTTGAGAAGATCCTTCCTTTGTCTGACCTTAGGCTCACCAGGAGCCCTAAGTCCATGTCCCCCTGCTCCTAGCTCAGTCGTTTGCCACCCTTTAGTGACCTCTAAATCTCTCCCAGCCTACTCTGACTTAGCAAAATTCAGACATTTCATCTTGCTGTTGTTGCTTCCTCTGAATTATTTTGCTATTTATGCATTTGGTATTTGCTTTAAGTGGGCCCAGGCTTGCAAACACCAGCCTAAGAAATGCCTTCTGCTTGCAAAAGACCATGGCATGCGTGCTGGCAAGAGGGTTGGGGATTTTACCAGGCTCTGGGAAGCCTCATGTTTGGCAGGAGCAGAATGAGAAGCACCAGGAGTGCGCACAGACCTGGGCTTCTGCTGGCAAAAACTCTGTGTGCTCTCCTTGTCCTCTGGAACTCACCTGGAGAGTATATTGTCTTTTGCAGGATGTGAAAGTGCTGTACAAACAGCTGGCAGGGTCTGAGCTGGAACAGATGGGTGTTGCCATCGGCACTGGTCTGGACGACATCCTCGAGACCATCAGGATCCACTGGGAGAAAGATGTCGAAAAGAACCGGGCAGAAGCAGGAGCCTTGCTCCAAGCCAAGGTGAGGCAGGACCTCTTCCCTGTGCAGAAGGAGGCCAAGCAAATGTGAAAGGCAGTCAACATAGGAAAGGAGAAATGCAACAGTTTCAATCTCATTAGACATAAGATAAATACAATTTAAAATAATAACATTTTGTTTCCCTGTCTAAAGGCATAATATGTTTAAAATGGTAATATTTTTTTTTAAGATTTTATTTATTTATTTGACAGACAGATCACCAGTAGGCAGAGAGGCAGGCAGAGAGAGAGGGAGGGAGAAGCAGGCTTCCCACCAAGCAGAGAGCCTGATGCGGGACTCGATCCCAGGACCCTGAGATCATGACCCGAGTGTAAGACAGAGGCTTTAACCCACTGAGCCACCCAGGCGCCCCTAAAATGGTAATATTTGATGTGATGGGGACAAGTGTGTGATGAAGTAGGTTCTTCCCTATATTACTGAGGAGAGTAAACTAGTATGACATGTTTGAGTAAGGAAATTGATGATACGCATTGAGAATCTTGAAATGCCCCTGCCTACCAGTTGAATAATCTAGAGACTGTCCTAAAGAAAGAATTGAAAATACAAAGTTTATATCTAAATGTATTCACTGAAACATTCATTATACGAATGAAAAAAATTGGGAGAAAAGCACATGAATATTTAATAGTAAGAGTAAGGCTAAGCTACCATCTTCCCAGACAATGAAACACCAGGTAATTATTAGAAATATTTATGAAGCATTTATAACAATATGGGAAATGCTCACATAATAAGGTCAAATGGGGGAAAATAAGAGAGTACAGAAAGGTATATACCAGGAACCAATAAACTTTGTCAAGCACCAAAAAATAAATATGCAACTTCCTGGGCGTGACAGTCTACTACAACAATTCAGTCTATTACAACAATTGAAAAGACAAAAGGTAACACATGAGCATGACTGTGTTGCAATAAAACTTTATTTATAGAAACAAGAGGTAGGCTGGATTTGCCTGCAGGCTGCAGTTGGCCAACCCCTGGTAGACACAGTAGAACGCATTCAAACAAAGAAATGAGGCATCAAGCAAAAATGTAAAAGAAAACACTAAAATGAATTGGTGTTAGCAGTGGTTGTCTTTGAGGGAGGGACCTATTTGACATGTCGAGAGGTTTTTTCTTTCTTGCTTTTGAGTATAATATTTTTTCAAGTGTTCTTTAAGCAGTATGAGTTATATTCATGGAGGGAAACATCTTTTTATTAAACCTCATAAATAATGAAGGAATTAACCAGGACACAGAATGCCCAGGGTTTGTTCTTCCCTTCTCCGTCTCCCACCCCTGTGTGACGTGGGGATTCTGAGGCACAGGACCAGAAGAACAGAAGAGGAAGGAAAGTGTAGAGAAAGTATGAAAAATAAAGTAGCTAATTTATTTTTGAGAGAAGGCATGCGGGCAGCTTCTATGCTCTGGGTTACTGTTCAGTGGGTCTCAAGCTCATCTGCACAGCAGAATTATTCCCGAACATTGTCAAGAATGCTCATGCCCAGGCCAAAACTCTCTGGATGATTCTAATATACAGCCAGGTTTGAGAGCCACCAGAGTTTATAAAAGCTACCAGAAAAAACCCCAAGGAAGACCTTTTCTGTTCTTTGTTCTCCCATGTCCCTTCAGCCCCCTGCCCCCGCTCAGTATCAACAGGAACCTTCCCAGCATGGTCTTCACCAATTCTGGATCCCCCAATGTTCTCCAGCCTCAAAAACATCTTTACTCCCCGTTTCTCTACCCAGATCCCTTTTCAACAACCCCTTTTCTTTCTGACCTTAATTCTTTGGGCCAGGTCTCTACAAATTCTTGCTATGGCAAATAGTGCCTACCAACTGCACAACAAGCTGTCTCCCACCCCAACCAGGTGAGAGGGGGAACCACACAAAGGGAAAAATGAAACCAAACCATAGATTTTATATGGGTCCACTGCTTCTTTTTTAGGAGACTCATGAATATTCATAATTCATGACCTGGGACACCACAGCATCCCCTTTCCTCACTTCAGAGGTGAGGATCCAGATCCAGGGAGGGCAGCTGATATCCTGAAGTCACATAGCTGGCTGGCAGCACTGTCGCTCAGCCCTCCTGGCTCTCGGGTCAGGCACCTTTTCCCCACACTGGGTAGTCGTTCCTCCTCCGTTCTGTTTCCAAAGTGGCCCAGCAGTTTGCAGCCTTGCTTTTGTCTCAACACTTCTGGGGCATACCCCACATTGCAGTGATTATTTCTTTGGGGAAGCGGGCGGTGGGGGGACATTATAAATAACAGAAAAAAATCTAAGTAGTGTGAAAAAGAAAAAAATCCTGGCCATTATTACTCACCCTGCACCCTCTTGAGAATCATCACCAGCCCAACAGTAATTCAAATATTAATTCTGAACAGATTCATTAGTGTTTTTTTAATAGAGTAATCTGAAAGCTATATCTCAGAGAAAACAGACAGTACTTGTTTTCATTTGACTAATGCTGCTGGGGCCTCTTACAGAAAGACAGAGCTCAGAAAATATTTGCAGATGAGTGAATTCCTCCCATCATCAACAGAGATCAGAACTGACAGCCAGAAGTCCTCCAATAAATAGTTTTGTCAGTTGCTGTCATGCCCTTAGGGGCTGACATTTGCCCATCCTGAACACCTCTTGTCTGTTTCTTGGCAGCGAAGCATTAATGTAAAATGGTTTAGCACACACTGCTTTCAAACCTTTTGCAGAGAGCATACAGACATGTATTTAATTACCTTTCAGGTTGTGGAGGCTGAAAATTAATTGACATGATTAATTTATGTCTTTGTTTAGGTTTCCCCGGAACTGACCTTGTCTGAGACAAATATTAAAGAGGAAATGGTTTATCTGGAAGCTGGGGGAGGGAGTGAACCAAAATACCAGTAGGGAAGAAGCAGAGAAGGGAACCAACAAAGAACTCATTATCCAACCAGCACCCACTGGGGGAGACCGGACTCTGCACCCACAGGGTTTCTGGATAACAGTACAGAATTGAAGAGGGGAAAGGCGAGGAAGTTGGGGTAGTAATACCATCCCCATCAGACATCTGCGGTCTGCTAGCAGTGTGACCTTTCAAAGACTTCAGAGAAGGTTCTCCCAGCCAAAGAAGGGTAAAATCTGGCAGTGGAAGAGAAGGGTAGGGAGAACCACATGTTCTGGAATAAAGGTTCCTGAGGGATAAAGGTGGATGCCATCAGCATCTGCTCCCAAGTTATCTGCTAACTCTTCTTATTTTTAAGTCATGGAAAGCTTATAAAGAGGTTTGGGCTAGGTTCTCTCCAGCCTCGGTCATGGATGTCAGGAACTTTGGTGGTCCAGCTTTCAGAGCTTCTCAAGTTCTGTAACTCCATGTTTGAAGGAGGGTCAGTTTGGTCCAGAGAATTTCTGGAGGGTCTTCCAAGTCAGCTCTCCCTTGTCTGCTTGTTGTGGTTACCAAGCCCTGGGTATTTGGGGATGCTTGGGGAACCACAGACAACATGCCATCCCACCCTCCAGACCTTCTGGCTACCCATGGAATACATTCTCCACAGACCCTAAACAGGCCGCCTGGGGGAATATGGAAGAACCTCTATCATTCAGCTTTTTCTTAGCATGCCTATGTTAAGATGCTTCCATTCTGTAGCAGGCAACTTGCGTTCTTAATCTCCTCCCTGGGATCTTCCTCCCAGGGAAGGGCTCTACACCGTCACTCCTGGAAGCCTCATCTCTGTCCCTTACTCACTGCAGTGGGAGGGAGTATACAATAACCAAAGGCTTATTCAATTGCCAGCATCAGCTGGTGTGGTGGGGTAGGAAGTGCCAACAAAAGAGAACTCAGCTTCCTTTCAATAGCCCCAGGGGCCAGGAACCTCACAGCAAATGCGCTCATCCTATCTCTTCCGACAGTGGTCTGCACTTGCCTCGGACCTGTTCAAGGCATTTGTGGTCAGGAACTTTATGGTTGCTATAATGACCATATCTTAAACAGCCTCAATGACACATCATGGAGACAGTTAAGAATGAAGAGAGGTGAACAGATGGAGATGAATCGTGAGGTTTCTGGTTATTGATAGTCTTAGAGCTGGATGAGACATTAGCCACTGAATAGAGCAGTGCCCTCTAATAGCAATTTCTGTGAGGATGGGACTGTCATAGGTCTGCGCAGTTACCCAGTATGACAGCCACTGGCCACATGTGCTCTTGAGCACTGGGAAGGTGTCTGATCCAACTGAGAAACGGAGTTCTTAATTTTATTTAATGTTTACTAATCTTTATTTAAATAGCTATGTGTGGCTAGTGGCTACCATATTGGACAACGCAGGTCTAGATCTATCCATGAGCAGACTCCTAACCTTGGATAACATGTCTCCATATCATCCACATTCACAAACAATAATTATATAGGCTGTCATAGCAACACCCACTCTTTGCTTGCTTGTACCAGGAAGTGTGAATAGAATATATGAAATTGTATGGAATGGGTTTCTGCTAGTCAACTGAGGTCAATGGCTCTAGATGACAAGATGGCCTGGTGTGATATCCCCATAAGAGCCAACAGGGAGAGTTCCTTTCAAGGAGAATAGAAAGAGCAGAACCCCTAACAGCATCTATAATCTAGGGGGTCCCTGTGCGTTCATGAGTCAGCGATAATCCCTGATTTCTCTTCAGTGAAATAAGCCATGGTCTATTCTGGCATGCTTACTGCAAGCACCGAAGGGAGTCATCTAGCCTTTCCACACCTCCTACTATGTCACAGAGAGACCTTGGCAAAGGGCCCCAGCCCACTTTCATTTCATTTTTTATTTGCTTGGATTTTATGTAAGCATTATTAATCTGTAATATCCTCACTTGTTTCAAAGGTCAAAATGTACAAAATGACATACAATGAAAAATGACATCCAACCCAGCCACCCTCAGTTCTTTTCTACAGGGTTGATCGAGGTTATCCTTTTACTATGAGTCTTTTCAGAGATACTTTATGCACATGCAAGGAAATAGGTGTAAATTCTCTCTCTCTCTCTCTCATTACACAAATAGTAGTATACAGAACATACTGCTTTTTAGATGCATAATATTAAACCACAGTGGGCAGCAAATTATAGCCCACAAGCAAAATCTTAGCCTCTGCCTGTTTTTTTGCAAGTAAGTTTTATTGGAACGAACACAGCTATGCTCATTCACTTACATATTGTCTATGGCTGCATTTGCATACACCAGCAGAGCAGAATAGTGGCAGTGGAGGCCATATGGTCTGCTAGGCCTAAAATATTCACTATCTGGCCCTCGACAGAAAAAACTGTTCTAGCAATGGGTATTCCAGGACTTATTTAATGCCCTGCTGATCGATATTTAGGGAGCTTCCAATCTTTTGCTATTATACATTAGACTAGTCACTAACTGCATATGTCCCCCACTTCCCAATATAGCAAAATATCTGCTGGATAAATTCCTAAATGTGGAATTTCTGGGTCAAAAATTATGCACACTAGCAATTTTGATAAATATTGTCAAATTACTCTCAATGAAGGTTGTAACAATTTACTTTCCCATCAGAAGTGTTTGACAGTGCCCATTTTCCCATATCCTCACCAATACTGTGAGTTCTCATACCCTGTGATCCTTGTCAATAGTAGAGATAAAACACAGTTTTTCAGTGCAGTTTTATTTTGCATTTCCCATATTATAAGGAAAGTGGAACATCTTTTTTACATGCTGAATTCCGGCCATATTTCTCTTATTTATACTATCGGATCATATCCCTTGCCCATTTTTATTAGGTCTTGGACTTTTTATTACTGGTTTGTAGTGACTCTTTGTACACTAGAGAAATTAGTCCTCTCCCTGCAGTAAGTTGTACGTATGTCCCCAGCTGATCAATTGTCTTTCTATTTAAGTTATGGTAGTTCCAGGTGGCTTTCAAAAGATACTGTTAGCCAGTAGGGCAGGGTTGCTATAGGAGCTAGGAGGCCGGGGTTTGGTTCCCATCACTGTGTGTTACAGGAGCATAGCCAAGCTGGTCAGAGCTGGGGGACAGAATTAGGGGAATCAGTAGTAGTTAAAAGGGAAACTAAAGAGACTGTCTCATTGAGGTAAGCCCTGCCTATCTTTCACCTGTTTTTTACCCAGTACAACATGAGTATAATAGAGGCCACACCCAGACCCTCAGCTTCCATGTTGTTTCTCCAACCCCACAACTGGTCGACAACCAATATTTGAGTGATGGTCTATATTGGGGATCACCCAACACTGTAACCTCCACATGCTACCAAGAAATCTTTACTCACTCACTCATGCAGACTCCATTTGCCAAGCGAATATTTGACAAATGCCAAAAACAAGCAGGCGCCAGGCCCTGTACATGGGGCTGTGGGCACAAAGTCCCTGGCCCGTCCCTGGCCACCCAGTTCTTCAGTCTCAAAGCTATCTTTGGTATTTCTCAATGGTAGCTCTTTCCCATGAAAAGGGTAGGGACCTTACTTCTAAAATAAGAGACTTGCAAATATAAAATAACCCAAATCCCTGATAAATTAAAGTAGTAGTATTTGCATTCAACGCTTACTGGTCTTTGAGAAGAGACAGAGCAGAGGAGACTCTTCTTTGGGATGGAATGACCTCCATGAACCAGAAGAAAAATGCTATCATTAAACTTCTCCAATAATTACTTTAAGAAGAAAAACATATTTTTCTCTTTGGAATTCCACTCACCGCTGAGCCTCTCCTGCTGCCTTCACCGGTGGGGCACCTTTCCTTATGACCGAGGGGCAGCAAGTCTGCAAAGCCGGGTGTCCCTTGCTGTGTCCTTGGGCAGCTTCCCCACTGAGGTTGGGAATCGGTCCCATAGCCTTTCATGAGTAGCTTCAATAGCCAGGCAATTCCTGTGTCAAACAATTCAAGGAGACACTTGGCTTAGCCTAGCCAGGCCAGCCCTCCTGCCAACACCATAGTTCCACTGAGTGAGACACATACTTCTTTTTAGCTCCTGCTAAGGAGAGTTCCTGTCTCAGGTGAAGACTGGATAGCATCTGGCCTTCAGCCTACAACTGGCTGGAGTAGGTCAGGGTTGTGGATGCTGCTTGTCTAAAACTATCCTTAGCTAAGTAACATTTATATAATTCCCATGGTCATTATAATACTGATAAGCTAATCCTCCTAATTAAAAGGAGGTGTGATTTCGTTCCATTGATGGGGGACCCTCCCTTTCTACAGTCCCTCGCATGTGCCTAGGACACACTGTAGACCTTTAGTAAATGTACTGGGAGTGCCCAAGGTGTGAAACACCATGTTAGGTCCCCAGTGCAGACAGAGGCATCAGTAAGAAGTTGTCCTTGCAAACAAGCTTACTACAATCTAGTGCAAGGTTGGCTGAGGGCAGGTGGCAGGCAACAGATAGAAAGACCATTCTACAAGGCGGAATACCACATGCTTGCAAGCAGAGTCAGCAGAGTATTTAGTAAGCCTGTACCAAGTGCCCAGACCAAGCCCTAAGCGCCTGATAGGCCGTCCTCATTTCATCTTCCCACAGACTTAGGTATTGTGATCTTCTCTGTTTCACAGAGGAAGGAACTAAAGCACAGAGAGGTTAGTCACTTCCCCGAGAATACACGGCTCCAGAGTGGTGAAACTGAGATTCAGACCACACGTTCTGCCTCTAGAACCATCACTCTGGACTGCTAGGTTGGCCTGCGCAGATCATATGGAGTGCGGGGGAGTCTTGATGCATTGTCTTGTGGAATGTGAGGTTGAGAGGCCTTTGTCTTGAAGGTCCAGAAGGTTATGCCAGACTTTTGTCATGATCTTCCCAAACCATGATTCTGTGCCCTCCCCATGGGATAAGATTCCTCCTTGATATAAGATGGTGAATGCCTGTCTCTGCGAGGAATTCGTTGCTTTCCCTTTCTCCATGAGAGTGAACATCATAAGGTTAGTGTGATCCCATGAGGTCCAAGAGGCTGCAGAGCAAGGCGGTCAGCTATACTCAGCAGCAGAGCAAGGCTCTTGTAAAGCTCTTGTTCACGGGCTGCAAAAAGAGAGAGCTCAAACCACTGGCTGAAATCCACACAGCAACTGCTGGAGAAAGGCAGAGGACACAGTTCAACCTCTCAGCACCCATCTTGGATACGTGTTCTGCTAGGAACACACCTGCGTAGCAGAGGGGTGGGTTTGGAGATGGCCCTTTTCCCCGCTCCACGTGGAGACTCTCAAATATTTCCTTCTGCCCGACTCCCAAGCATACTGTCCTTCTTCTTCCCCATCCACTTTCACGTGTACTAACGTGTACATTTAATTTAAATTTTTTTAATTTGCAATTTTTTACCATGTTTCCAAGTGTCTATGTGCTCTCCTGTCCCAGAAATATAGATGGAGTGCAAAGGCGCAGGCTGGCCCCCTGCACAACAAAGCCAAGATTTCAAGCAGGTTTGAAAGTCTGGGGACCAGCATATTTTAATCTCATTACACATCTTAGCAACTGCACTCAGCAACAAAATACAGTCCTACCTTCCTAGACTCAGGTCTAGAATGGCATACCTGCTATTTGGTCTGCGAGGAGAAATCTTGAAGGCATTGGGTGGAAGTGGAAACAGAAGTAATGATTAATCAGAAAGCATAACTCTAAAAAGCCATTGGAGAAGGACAAGTAATACTTTTAGGTGAGTTAAAGCAGCAGACTGTCCCCAGATGGAGGGCAAGCACCATTCATAAGCTGATTTGAGAAGGTATTGGGCATGATATAAAATGACACTGAATCCCATAGTGATCAAATTCATTTTTTTCTCTTTCAATCTTAATTAAACTGTATAAGAAAGTTTTCATTGGGTGCTGGTAGGTCATCAACACTACTCTTATACTCATCCATCTCACCTTTCAACAAAGAGAAAGCAGGCTTTGGGACTCAGCTGTGTGGTGGGCAACATTTGCTCAAATAAAATAACATTGGTTTATTTTAAAGTCATTAATTTTTCAGCTATTTTTTGTCTATGACCAACAGTTTTACAGTTTTATCTGTTTCCTTAGCAATCTAGAACTTTGTTCCCATGGACCAGGCATCACATGGGAGTTTTAAATGCAGATTCCTGGGCCCACTCAGCTCTCCCGAATCAGAACTTGCATTTTCTTAAGTTCTCTAGATCATCCTGATGCACATAAAATTTGAGATCTTATCTACAGCTTCCATTTTAAACACATTTATTTACAAATGAAACATGAATCGATTTAAATAAAAATTGAGTCAGTATTCAGATATGTGAAAAACCATGCTACTTGTTGAATGTTTGGGAAACACTCCAACCGAGCAATCCAGCAATCATCCCACTCCCCCCAAGATCAGCACGTACCTCTGAATACAGACCCCTCATTGTCTGGGTTGAGAAGAGGGCAGATCACCTGCAGGACTGTGGTGATGGCCTTGACCAGCAGATTTACCCCGGACCCACCTACCTAAGCTTTGAAATTTGCCTTCAGTGAGACTTGACTTCCACTCATGCCCGCTTCTGACCCAGGGTATGCTGGTAATGTTTCATATCTACTCTCCAAGGACAAATGTAAGCATTTGTGTTTATGTGCCAGTCAGATTCACAATATCATATCAAGGTAAGATAGAAGTTTCTGATGATGTGTTCTTTATATAATTTTAGAGATAACCTACATTTTAGAATAAAACACATACTTTGCTTCTCCATTTGCACCTATACCTTCAGTGTGACTGATTAGCTATCTCTTGCAAAATCTGCCAACGGTTTTTATAATTCTGTCATCGACAATATCCAAAATCAGATTACAAAATATGCTCAATTATTAATATCCGATTAAGCAAAAAGTCACTCACATCAATGATAAATGAGAATAGGTTCAATATGAATTTTGGTTGCTATTTCCATTGACCTTAATGAGTCCTTTCATCAATGACATTAGTTATTTCTTTGCAAATCAGTAATAGTTTATAAATATTGGAAAGCTATTACCTCTAATTTTTTTGCTATTCATAATGTGACAGCTATAGACATTTTAAGTTTAATCTGCATTATTAACATTTTCTGCATCCCTTTCTTAAGTCTAGACAGTCAGCAAAACAATTCAAACCCTGATTTGTAATGTTTGCCAATTTCCATGAGGTAAAAAAAACTCATCACAGCTAATTTCAAACTCCTAACTTGATGTAAATAAGCACAGAGTTTGGAAGAGATGCTCAGAAGCTCACCATTAAATGTTATGCCTACCCCACAGGTACCATCGATATAAATAACTTTGATACAGCACAGATAATGATAAAATGTAAATAAATTAGCAAGTGATGTGTTTGGAGTATTACCATTTAATATATATTAATTGTAAGTGGATATAATTTAATTTTTAATGATGGCAGTATTTACCAAGCAGCTTACAGACTTCCTGAAAATTTAACCCTCGGCTCTCGTGAGCTGTCAGGCATGGGCCCCAGCTGCCGGCTGTCAGCTGCTCCTGGCCGTTCTATCCACCTGCACCTTCCAGCTGCATCTGTCTGCCAGAACCCCGCCCGCCCACCCACACAGCCCACCTGGCCAAGTCCCAACCCCAAAGACAGGGAGAGAAATGGGGTGACCCATCACAGCAGGACTTGACAGCCCACGAGGATGTTTTAGAGGGGTCCACCTTCACTTAGGGGAAGATGGCTCTGCTTTGAGGGCTCTTTTTTTTTCTTTAAGATTTTATTATTTTTTTTATTATTTTTTTAAAGATTTTATTTATTTATTTGATACAGAGAGAGAGATCACAAGTAGGCAGAGAGGCGGGGGGGGGGGGGTGGGAAGCAGGCTCCCCTCTGAGCAGGGAGCCCAATGTGGGGCTCGATCTCAGGACCCTGAGATCATGACCTGAGCCGAAGGCAGAGGCTTAACCCACTGAGCCACCCAGGCGCCCCAAGATTTTATTCATTTATTTGATGAAGAGAGAGACAGCAAGAGAGGGAATGCAAGCAGGGTAAGTGGGAGAAGGAAAAGCAGTTTTCCCACTGAGCAAGAAACCCAATGCGGGCTCAATCCCAGGATGCTGGGATCATGACCTGACCGGGAGGCAGATGCTTAACGCCTGAGCCACCCAGGTGCCCCCACTCTTGGGGCTCTTGATGAATTGGTGGAAATGAATTGGTGGAAGCAGTGGCTTTCAAAATTGGTTGAGAGTACAGCTCTGGCATGGGCCGCAGCATCTCACAGACCATTCAATCTTGAGAAAATAACTCAGTCTCTCTCTGCCTCAGTTTCCTCATGTAAAATAGGAATAACAATGACACTTGCTTCATAGAGTCGTGAAGATCAGCTGAAATAATGGACTTAAGCGGTTAATGGAGTGCTTGGCCCAGAATAAGTGCTTAGTGCCTGTTCGTTATCATTAGCAGTAAGTACCCAACCTAGAGCAGCTACAAACTCATTTTTGGCTGATACTACTTTTTACATCTAGAAAAGTATATGCAGTCACTATTTGCATGCCTTTAAGGTTCTACAAATTTCCATACGTATAACCTGTTGGAAGTGTCATAGTGTCTCCTCTCATTGTCATTTGCATTCTGTAGGGAGGGACTAGGGCTCAGAGAGGCTGAATGGTGGTCCATGGACACACAGCCATGGGCTGACTGGTCCGAGCTGGGCCCACAGCTTCCATTCACCTACCGCTGATCCCAGACCTTTAATGGATGTTTTTGTTAAGCTCTGTCTAGCCCTCACACAGGAAGAACTACACCTGGGATGAGCCCTTTGACCCCAGTTTTCTTAGTCAGTCAGTTTGACTGGACTATTGTTGCATAACCCTGTAAATAAGTATTCATATGTAGTAAAAATGATCAATCCAGAACAGGTTTTTTTCTCCCATATCACTGACTTAGAGACGTGTGTCAGGCTGTACCAAAGATGAACGAAAGCGATCTCTAGTTTTTCCCCTTTCTCCAGCAGAGAGAGAAAGAATGACCTATTCCCCCGAAAGTATGGGAAAGAATCAGACTGTGTCCTTGCTGAGGGAGAAACCGCAAAACACAGACCTTCCTCTTGTGTTCACAACTGTGGCCAGACTGGTTTTTACAAGGAAACAGGGACTATCAGATCAAGTTGGATAGTTCCACATTTGAAGAAGGTGTGAGGCAACTGGCACTGCCTGACAGTATTGGGAGGGGTTGGGAGTTCTCTGAAAGGCAATTTGTCAACATCCATCAAAATGACAGTTGCATACCCTTTGACTCAGCAGTCCCGCTGCAGGGATTTACCCCACAGAGATACTCCCACGTGTGGAAAATGAGGGCTGTAGGTAATTCTTTACACCATTGTAACAGGCAAAGACTGGAAACAATCTAAGTGCTCCTCAGTTCAGGGCTTCTAGATAATTCTGTACTTCCAAACAAGGCAATACTCTGGAGCCATTAAAAAGAATGTAATTAATTGATATACACTGGTAGAGAATATTTTCTAGGATATATGAAGTACCAAAGCAAGTAGAGGATGATTATATATATTTACTTATAAATGTATGAAATATTTGGCGGGTGGGGGGGTGCCTGGGTGGCTCAGTTGGCTAAGCGATTGTCTTCAGCTCAGGTCATGATCCTGGAGTCTCAGGATCGAGTCCTGCATCAGGTTTCCTGCTCATCGGGGGAGTCTGCTTCTCCCTCTGACCACCCCCTTTTGTGCTCTCTCTCTTCATTCGCTCTCTTTAAGAAAGAAAGAATATAACAGATAGATATAGATATCATATATGTGCACGTGCACGTGTGTGTGTGTGTGTGTGTGTGTGATTTCTGGAAAGAGATATAAGAAACTGGAAGGAAGAGAACTAGGTAATTAAGGCACAGGGACAAAAGGAGACTTTCTCCCATAAATCCTCCAGGAAAAGATTTTGAATTTTATTCTACTTGCATGCACTATATGTTCAAATTCAATAAATGCTTGTATGCAAATCAGGAGGAAGGGTGCCCATGGAAAAAGAGGGATTTTTCAGTCAGCCAGCTATTTGAGTTAGAGGCTGTGGAGTGGGTCCTGGGAAGTGCAGGAGGGAAAGCGGGCTTTGGACTGTCCACGCACCCCTGCTCACGCGGAGACCTGCCCCTTCCCAGCAACAGGCAGAGATGGCCCGCATGGCACAGACCCAGGAAGAGAAGCTGGCCGCTGCCCTCAGGCTGGAGCTGCACAACACTTCGTGCCAGGTCCAGAGCCTCCAGGCGGAGACAGAATCCCTGCGGGCCCTGGTGAGTGGGCTGGGAAGAGCCCTGGCATTTCTTACATCAATTTTTACTCTCAACTGCACTGTGGTCATCTGGGTTAGAGTTCACAAGAGTCTTGAGGATCAGCCGATACCGAATCACAACCAGTATAGTGAAGGCTGTTAGTGCCCCACCGGAATACACAACACCAGGCCACTGCTGAGAGTGTTGGCCGCTCACATCCACAGATGTCCCACTTCTCCAGAGAACTGGCCTCAGCCAAACAGTAGACACCTGGCCTGGGAGGTTAGGCCCACTTTCTCTAGCCCTCAGCCAATGACTGGCTGACATGGGGTTTAAAAGCCCAGCCCACTGGCTTCCAAGTGGAATGGGTTTCGCCCTGTACTTCACCCTCGCAGTCTCCCTGTGGGATCAGACGGTACCAGACTCCAACTGAGACTGAGACTTCCTCCCGGCTTAGCGCCTTCCTCTGTCCTATCCTGCTTTCCTTGCTCCCCTTCGCTTGAGAGCAACCCTTTAACTCTTTACATGTACCAAGATCCCTGGCTCAGACTCTGCTTCTGGGAAAGCCAAATTAAGACTAGGAAGCTCCTCAGACTCACTGGGATTTGTGGGAAGGTCTCTTGCATTATTTATTATTAATAATAATTAAAATAATTATTAATAATACAGCAATTTACCCTCTGCTTTCTGGGAGTGAACTGAAGTTCTATTAGGGTACTAAGCCTACAGCTCCTCCTTGATGGCCCCTGTGGGGGGGCCCATGTGTACCAATTTGAACCACAAGCATTTTGTCCACACTGCGGTTTGTGAGGGGATGGTTCATGTAATTCTTATGCAGCTGAGGTGGTCTGGACTCTACTGAGGCCCAAGGAGCTCCTGTCTCTCATCAGCTTCAAGCCTTGGGGGAAGTTCCAATACTATCGCTAGTGCTCCTTTCTTCTACCACTCCCCATACACCCTCCTCATCTCAATCTTGCCACCCAAATCCATTCCATCACCAAACCAGCAGCCCGACCTCCCAATGCAGTCTTAGCCTACCATTAAGTTAGCCCAAGGATTTATTCTAGTTGGTTCCCTCAGAAACAACATTTTCACTACCCATAGTCAAGATCATTCCATCAACCCTGAGCTCCCCTCTTCCATGTGTCTTCCATTCCCTTGGGTCCATCATCCTCTGGATAACAAGGTCACACGATACCCAGTCAGCTCAGGAAGACGCTGTCTTGCCACAGCACAGCACATGACACACATCTCACTGTCACAGCTCTCCCTCACATTCTGTGATGGGATTGGGGTCACTGCAAGGGGATGTGAGAAAAGGATCGGAGGTGAGAAAAATCAGGAAACTACAGCCCAAAGCAATGCCATTTTAGGGTTTTTTTTTAATTGTCTGAAAGACAATTGCATTATTTACTCAGAGTTATGTGAATTTATGCTCATTCGTTTTATTCCCTTGCCCTAACCCTTGATCCTAATATTAGGGGTGCTGCCTTTTCCCCAAGTCCCTTTAAACATGCATAAGGGGGCTGCCATTTATTCCCCAGATGTCTTTGTGATTGCCAAAACTCCACTCTTCCATAACAGAAAGTGCCAGGCAAAACGCTGGTGACACACACTGAAGCCCATATCATCAGAAAAGCCTGGATGAATTGCACCTGAGGGGAGGCAGCCCATCCCTCAGCACACATTCCATACAGATACTTGCTCCAGTTGTGTGCTGAGCCCTCCATGAGGAAGGTCCCAGGGACACAACCATGAAGTGAATGGTTCCCGTCCTCTAGAAGCTCATAACCACACTGGGTTCAACCAAATGACAGAACACAGAAGAGGGTACGGTGCTCCCCAGAGCGGTTGCTCCTAGCAGCCTCCATTCTCAGCAAGCTCCAGCCTGCCCTCACCTCTGTCCCTCAGCAGATGCTGTCACTCACACCATTCTGCAGGTAGGATTAAGGTCCCCAAACACGAGATCCTCTGTCTTCTGTTTCCAAAATACCTCTGAAGTTTTATCCCCTCTCTCCTCCCTTCAGTAAATTTCCCCTCTCCCCTGGTGTCCCATGTGGGGCATTTCTCTATCTACTGTCCTTTCTTGCATTTTCAGGGTCCCTCCCTCCACTGGGATTGCCTGGCAGTAAAATAGAAAGATTCCTTTTCCAGACCTTCTAACACCCCCAGTGCTTGGGCTTCATTTACAGACCAGCCCGGTTTCCACAGGAAGGGAAATGCCCAGAACCACCCTTTGGGGTGGTTGGTCTCCTACACTTGAGCCCTTGGACATGTTCTTCCCATGGCTGCAAGGAGACCCATCCCCTCAACTCTGCCCACCCTTAACCGTCTTCACACCCTTGGTACAAGTGAGGTAGAAGATACGCAAGTGCTACACACAGGGAAGAGCCTAGATCCTGACTCCCACAGGTGGAGTAACCTCTCTACCTGTCACCCACTCGCTTTCACAGCCCTGTGGTTCACGTGGTTCTATCAGCTCATCCACCGACATCACATCAACTCCTTGAGGACAGAGACCATGTCTCATTTGTTTCATGTCCCCAAAGCCCTTGATGAGGGTCCAGAATGTCATTTCTTCAAAGTGATACTAATAGTAAGGAGAGCGTGCTCGCATGCATTCTCTCATCGGACACTCATAGAGACACTGAGAAGTGTGGTGACTGACGACCCATTTTACAGAAGAGCAAACTGTGATTCAGGGGTTTGCCCGTGAACACGAGTAACAAGTGGGAGAGCCAAGCCCTTCCGGCTCAATTGCATTTCTAGACCACAGAAGGCCTGTGGGGATTGGCCCTCACTCTGGGATCTAGAATCTTGACTCCTCTACTTATCAGTGGAGTGATGCCTCTAAGATTCTGTTTTCTCACTTGCGAAGTGAGGATCTCTTCGGGTTATCATATGTATCTGTCGTGTTAGTGGCTTAAGGCAACAGTAAAAAATGTGTTCATTCAGTCTGCAATTTAGGTGGAGTCCAGCAGAGACAGCTGTGCCCTCTGCTGGGGCCGGCCCTTCCAAGAATGGTGGTTTCCGCTCACATATGTGGAGCCTCAACTGTGCATCTCTTTTTCTTCCTCCATGGGGCCTCTCCAGGTGGCTAGCTGTGACTTCCTCAAATCATGGCAGTCTCGTAGTCAGACTACTGCTGTGGCATCCAGCTTCCCTCAGAGCATCAGCACAGAAGCTACCAGGCCTCTTACCACTCTTACCAGGCCTGAAAAATCCCTGAACACCACTTATACAGAACTCTGTTGGTCTAAGCAGTCAAAGGCCATCCCAGATCCCACAGGAAGGGAAAGAAACTCCACCTCCTGACGAGGCAGTGGCAAGGCCACCTAGAGAAAGAACACATGGGATGGAAATAGGGATTGCACCTGCCTTTGGAAATGTGCTCTGTCGATGGACCGACCAGTATTTGCCTCATAAAGTCATGGGGATGATGACTTATGAAACAATGCAGGTCAAGCCCTTAGCACAGTGCCTGGCACAGAGTGAGCAGTCAATAACTGGTATCCATTACTGCCTACCATTGTAAAATTATTATTTATAACCACTGAAATAATAATTCCAGGTTGGCATCATCCAATCACCTCATTCAAACCCCATCGTCCTGACTATCGGAACAAATCAGAAGAAAATTCACACCCCCAACCAGAAGATGTAGGAGTAGTGACATGCTGGCTGTGCTTGAGACCCAGGACAGGCCACCTCTGTCCCCTGCGAGCGAGTAGATCAGAGCTCTGGTCACTGGGCCTTCCAGTCAAGGATAGGAGCCCAGTCAGCCAGAATAAGGAGCACACCTTCCTGCAGCTTTCAGACACAGCTCAGTCCATCCAGCCACAGCTGTTATCCTTGGTCAGAGCAACCTGCACACACACAAGGCCCCCACAGCTTATCTAAGCCTCAGACAGGTGAGCTGGCAGCACTGGCTGTCCCCTTGGCCAGCAAGGCCCTCTTTGTATTGGCAACCAGACACCAGTAATGGTGCTTAAAGCCTACTGAGCTCTGTGTTGCGTCAACTCAAATCAGGAATGGAGTTCAAGTCCAGAAATCACTTAAGGTCACTATTTTTACTTTATGAAGGGCTTAGCAATTCAAAGAAGTCCCTTCAAATTTCCAGAAACTGGGGAATAAGTATGCTTCTGTGACCTGGGTTTGCTTGCCAGTGCTGTGCTACTGTGGGGGCTGGAGTGGGGAGACAGGCAGCAGTGGCCTGATTGCCATTGCTCGAGCCCAAGCATCTCTGTGAGAACCAAGCGAGGATGTCAGGGACTTAGGTGGGAAGAAGCTGGACCGAGACACTGAGGATGGGATGGAAGAGACAGAGGACCTCTGACAGGCATTTGCACAAACATATGTTGGGCAATAGGTCCTAAGTCATCAGAGCAAACTTCAGGCCAAACAGAGAAGTCACCTGTGAACATGGAGCAAAAACTAGACAAATGATCCAAACATGATTCCACGAAAGATCTTTCCAAACAACAGGTGTTACAGGGACAACATTAACACTAAACACTACAAGGAATTTCCTGATGAGCAAAGTGGGAAAACCCAGAGAGTTTGGAACAAGTGATTCTCAAAGTGCAGGTGGCCATTTCCACATCTTCTTTGCCATAGAGGGGTTTTCAGGTCTCACCAAAATAATAACCCTAGGCCAGATGCTGATCTAGATTTCTTTTCTACTAGTCACATTTTTGCCACCTGTAAATGTATCTAGGATGGGAATCTGACTCAATATTCTTATGTCTTATGGAATTAAAATGGTTTAAATAAGGTGATATGATGGCCCCTGCTTAACAGGAGCCATGATTCAAGATGGCATCATGACCAAAAAGTGTCCATTTCAACCACAGTAATCCAAAAGGTATGAAAAATCTCCTAGGAGACAAAGTACAGAAAGTTGTTTTAATGATATTTTATCTCAACTTGAGAAAATATTTATCTGTTCTTATGTGTTATTTAAAAAGCCAGATGCTAAATTATAGGTGCACCATGATTACAACTATTAAAAATGTTAAGGATAGATGCACACAGCTTTTTAAACATGTTTGGTGGTCAGTCCTACAGTCTGCAGGGCTTGCTATATGAGAAAATGAGGTTTCCTGTCTAATGGTGAGACAGGTAGAGCAATAAGTGTAACCATAATACAAGTATTGTCATCCTGGGCAACACCAGATGAGCACCTACTCTGTGCCAGCCCCTGTCTTACTATGAGAGTTACAGAAATGTCCTTTCATCTCTGAAGAGCTCACTGTCTGGTAGAGGAAACATGCCCTTAAGCAGCTCAGCCCACTATGACAAGTTTAAGGGCATCATGTACTTGGGCAGCCATGGAAAGCCAGAGGAGGGGTCTCTAACCCCGCCTGGTGGGAGGAAAGGGCAAGAGACTATCAAGGAAGAAGGAAGCCTTCCTGGGGGAGGTGACCCACAAGCTTGGACTTGGAGATGAATAGGAATGATCCAGGTGAGAAGGAAGGGGAGATACAAATCCAGATTTGGACTTTCGACAAAGCACAGTTGTTGCTGTGTAGAGAATGCAGGGGTAGGAGGAACTAGAGACCAAGAGATGAGTTACAAGCTACTAAGCTTACCCCAGGGGAGCAGTGATAAGCGTATATCCTGGGCACTGGTGGCTGGGGGAGAGAGGGCACAGAAGTGAAAACTTTCCAGAATACCTAAAAGGCAGGACTCTGTGATGATTGGATTGCAGAGGGAAGGAAGATGAGGGACATGCCTTTCCCTTGTTTCTAGTGCATGTGAATTCATCAGCAGAAGCACAGGAGAGGTGGGCAGGTTCAGAAAGAAGTCGGTGGCTCCACTGCGGATACGTTGATTTGAGGTGCCTATGACTTGTATATATTTCCAGGAAGAAACTCAGAAGCAGGTTTATGCTGGTGGGAGACATCTGTCCTGGAAACATCAATGCAGGAGGCATTGGGAGAGAGACAGCTAAAGTCATGAGTGTGGCAAAGACCAACCAACACAGGCCCAGGAAGCAGAGCTCAGAGAGAACAGGCTCAAGATAGGACCTTGGGGAGCCCACAGTGAAGGGGCAGATAGGAGAAGAGGCATTAGCCAAGGTGTGCTACTAACACACTGAAGAAAACACTGAGTGTGCAACGGCCAGAAACATTGATTCGAACTCTGGCAATCTGGCCAAGAGTGTCGGAGGAAAAGGCATTTTAGCTGAATGATGGATGCGGTTTCAGCAGTGGAGGGGGAAAGGGTCCCGCAGGGAGTGAGAAATCATGAGCAGAAAGGCCTAGAGGCAGTTCAGAGAGCAAGGTTTCTTCGAAAAAAAAAAAAAAAAACAAACACCTGCAAACTGTCTCTCCTGTGTGTGTCAGTTTCTCACTCTCATTTTTCCTCTCGTTATCTTTCACACTTTTTCATTCTGTCTCATCAGTACACTTCATCGTTCTCCCTCTCCTTCCCCTCTTGGCTGTCTTCCTCCCACACCCCCTCAACAGAAGAATCTGTGAATGAGACCAAACAAGAGTCTGGCCTCCGGCCTCTGGAGGTGGAGTCATGGCTTCCCTCTGCAACCCAGCCAGGCCCTTGGAGTTAATGGGCGGCCCAGGCCCAGCGCAGCCCCTCGCGCAGCTCTGCCCAACTCCCTCCTCAAGGGCCCTGCGTGCGGCCTCGGATGTGGACCGTGTTCTCTCTTTGGCAGAAACGAGGCCTGGAGAACACGTTGCACGACGCCAAGCACTGGCACGACATCGAGCTCCAGAACCTGGGCGCCGTGGTGAGCCGGCTGGAGGCAGAGCTCAGGGAGATGCGCTCTGAGGCCGAACAGCAGCAGCAGGCTCGCGAGCATCTGCTGGCACACAAGGCGCAGCTGCAGAGGGACGTGGCGTCCTACCACGCCCTGCTGGACAGGGAGGAGAGCGGGTAAGCCTCTCGCCGCCCCTCATTCCTGGGACACCTATACATACCCAGGGGTTCAAAATTAAAAGTTCGTTAAACCCTAAAGAAGCAATTAAGGTAAGAAGGAAAAATCACCCTCAAACTCCCCCGACACACACACACTCCCACAGCCTGTGACCTTGCAGGAATTTTTTTTTTCAAATTAATTTTTTAAATTCAATTAATTGACATATAATGTATTATAGATTTCAGAGGTGGAGGTCAGTGATACATCAGTCTTAAATAACACCCTGTGCTCATTACATCACGTGCCCTCCTTAATGTCTATCACCCGCTTACCCCATCCCCCCCCACCCTCCCCTCCAGCAGCCCTCAGTTTGTTTCCTGTGATTAAGAGTCTCTTTTGGTTTGTCTCCCTCTCTGGTTTTGTCCTGTTTTACTTTTTCCTCCCTTCCCCTATGAACCTCTGTTTCGTTTCTTAAATTCCATGTATCAGTGAGATCTGATGATAATTGTCTTTCTCTGATTGACTTATTTTTCTTAGCATAATACCATTTAGTTCCATCCACGTCATTGCAAATGGCGAGATTTCTTTTTTGATGGCTAAGTAGTATTCCATTGTGTATATATACCACATCTTCTTTATCCATTCATTTGTCAATGGACATCTAGGCTCGTTCCATAGTTTGGCCACTTTGGACATTGTTGCTATAAACATTGGGGTGCACATGCCCCTTCTGATAACTACGTTTGTCTCTTTGGGGTAAACACCCAGTAGTGCAATTGCTGGGTCGAAGGGTAGCTCTATTTTCAACTTCTTGAGGAGCCTTCATACTCTTTTCCAGAGTGGCTGCACCAGCTTGCATTCCCACCAACAGTGTAAGAGGGTTCCCCTTTCTCCACATTCTCGCCAACATCTGTCTTTTCCTAACTTGTTAATTTTAGCCATTCTGACTGGTGTGAGGGGCTATCTCATTGTGGTTTTGATTTGTATTTCCCTGCTGCTGAGTGATGTTGTGCTTTTTTTCATGTGTCTATTGCCCATTTATATATATCTTCTTTGGAGAAATGTCTGTTCATGTCTTCCTTGCATGATTTTTCTTTTCTTTTTTTTTAAGATTTTATTTATTTATTTGACATAGAGAGAGAGCACAAGTAGGCAGAGAGGCAGGCAGAGAGAGAGGAAGGGAAGCAGGCTCCCCGCCGAGCGGAGAGCCTGATATGGGACTCGATTCCAGGACCCAAGATCATGACCTGAGCTGAAGGCAGAGGCTTAACCCACTGAGCCACCGGCGCCACCCCCCTTGCATGATTTTTCTATTTGTATATTCACATCTGCATGTATACACATACACACACGGACATAGTGCTATGTGTTTACATACCGAGGACATACATACTGTCTGTTAGGACTAATTTCAGATGCAGGTAATAGACCCTCATTAATAGGGCTACAAACCAATGCTCCTGAAACTTTAATGTGCACTCAGAACATCAAAACCTGAGCATCTTTTGTAATTTTTGATTGAACTATAATGAACATACAGTGTCATATTAGTTTCAAATGTGCAATGATTCAACAGCTGTAGACGTGACTCAGTGCTCATTAAGATAAGTGTTCTCTTAATCCCCTTCACCTGTTTCCCCCATCCATTTCCCACCCCCACTCCCCTCTGGTTACCATAAGTTTGCTCTCTATATTTAAGAGTCTGTTTTTTCACTTATAGATAGAATTTAAGAACAAATGAAAAAAGAAAAAAAGACAAAAAATAGATTCTTAAATACAGAGAACAACCTGGGGATTTTTTTTAATGCAGACTCTGCCTCACTAAGTCATGGATTAGGCCAGAAATTCTTCATGTCTAACAAAACTTCAGGTGATGCCTGTGACTGCTGGTGCACAAACCACACTTTGAGTGGCCAGGGCACAAACCGTGTTTAGTTAAGAGTTCCAGAAAAGGGGTGCCTGGGTGGCTCAGTGGATTAAGCCTCTGCCTTCAGCTCAGATCATGATCTCAGGGTCCTGGGATCAAGCCCCACATCGGGCTCTCTGCTCAACAGGGAGCCTGCTTCCCCAACCCCCACCTCTCTCTGCCTGCCTCTCTGCCTACTTGCGATCTCTCTCTCTCTCTCTTTCTCTGTGTCAAATAAATAAAACTTTATTAAAAAAAAAAAAGTTCTAGAAATAAGGTGGTCTAGGACTCTCTCTGATTTCAGTAAGGTCCCAAGCTCTTTCATCTTTCTCGTTTTACCATCCCTGATATATGGGCTTTTTGTCTTCATTACCCATGGTTGCCAAATGCCTACCACAGCTCCAGACATCATATCCTCATTCATGGTAAGAAGAAAGAGAGGGAAGAGAGGGGCAGCCAAAAAGCTTTTCCATGGGTGGCTCTCTTCTTTTATCAGTGAAGGAAAGACATGTTGAGAAGGCTTCCAGTGGATTTTCCCTTACATTCCATTGACCATGGCTTGCTCACGTGAGCATACCTACTGCAAGGGATGCTGGGAAAGCAATTACTTAGCTTCTCCAGCCTCCATACTGGAGAGAGGCAAGGGGTAGCAATAGCACATAAACATGTGTATATGTATGTGTATGCACACACACATAGATATGTGTCTATATGCAGTCTTCTTTTAATGGGTAAGGATTCCAGGAGCATATGCCTAAGTCTTGAGACTGCTTCCTTGCCAGCTTGTTAAAGAAATCCAAGCTTTTATTCTATCATAATTCTGTACCTTCATATTTCCCTCCAAAGTCCTTTTCAAGATACACTTCAAATAATGAATAGAATATCAGCTCTGAGAGACGACTTAGTGATTACATAATCCAACCCGAGTTTTGGAGAGAATACACAAGCCCAGAGGAGAAAAGGATGTGTTCACGATCACACGGGGAGGTGGAGGCAGAGCTGGGACTGGAGCCCAGGTCTCCTGGCTTCTCCAATGTGCTGGGTAAATTTTTTTTCTTCTGAAGGCAAGATAGCTGTATAGAAGCAACCTAATCCTCCCTCTTTTCCAATACAAAATATGTCATCCAGCTCCTTTCCAACTGTCTTTTTATTGGGTTAATTATAAAAGCTAGATGTTCCTAGCAAAGCTCATGTTTTCATATGCCCATGAACATTTGAATAAATACATAAAATAGTTTTAAACATATACAAAAAGTAATGAGTTAGGCTGAATTTGCTTCAAGAATATTAGAACTCTATTAGTGAGTGCCCGCTAGGTACCAGTGCAGTCTCAAGCTCTTTATCTTCATTTCTCCCCAAAACCCCGTTAGGATGACATCATTCTTCCCACTTTAAAGAGAGGAGACAAAGCATCAGAGAGCTTAAGTCATTTGCCCAAGATCACACACCTAATAATCTTCAACAGGGGTTTGAAACCCAAACTGCCTTGTTCCAAATGCCTAATTCTTTTCATGGGACACCTGCCTTTCCTACATTCCCACTGTGATATCTTTACTAATTTTCATCATCTATGACTTCTCTCACTTGTGTTTTTTGTTGCAGCCAATGATGAAACTTCCTCTTTTCATGAAGAATATGCCGCCTCTCTCACGAAGTGACCCGTGAAGTTCCTAGAGGAGTTTCCCCATCGCCCAGACTCCCACCACCGCCCTGTCTTCCCAAGCTGGATTCCTTGCTGGATTCTCTGGTTGATTCAGCTTACTCTGAAAAGCATCTTGAAGTGGAGAGGGTCCTTCTGCCTTAATTTAAATAGTCTGTAGCTTGATCGCTCTCCCTTGTCCCTCTCCAAATAAATGCTTTGTGTGTGGCTTCCAGTCTGCCCACCTTGTTCAACCCACTGTCAGGGGAAGAGGAGTGTCTCTTCACCTGCCTGGCCTTTGCTCCTGGAGCCATTCTGCAGGCGTCCTTGAGCATGACGCCATCTGCCTCATTATCCAAGGGTCAGCTGCTCTTGGGTTTAGGGATGTAAATGTACGGTTTAGGCAAGACTTGTGCTCATGGCATGTCAGATTGCCACAGTTTGGGGGCAAAAACAACACTCGTGCTAGAGAGTGGACTGGCATATTGCTTTGCTGAATATATCATGATCGCAAGCAACCCAGAGCATTTAGATCCCTTTAGTGCACGCTGCACAGGCATATATGTGCAGACACACACATCTCTCTGAGATGGCAGGGCGTCTCTCCATCAGTGTAAAGGGTACTTCAATTTAAGTCGGGAAGGGGGGGCATTAGTTGTGTTGTGGTTGCCTACCTCACCAGCAGCCTTAAGATTTTTTTCCAGGGTCCTTCCCCCAGCCTTCTCAGGGCCCAGCCCAGCCAAATATAGTTTGTGAATCTGTCACCTACCCAGGCAAGACTCCCCTGCCTTCTGATTAAAACTGAAACCACCACCTGTGTCCTACCACAGGCTCTCAGTGTCTCCAAAACCACACACACAAAGCCCAGACTTAATTTCTTAATTCTTCCCCCGAGCTTCTGTTAGTGCACCTGCCACATGGAATTACAGACCAAAATATCCACTCTGAGTCTGTCCTCCTAAGTGGCCAATCCAGACAGGGAGATGTGTCCAATATGGACACATTCAAAGACACCCACCGCCTACCCCTGGGGTTCCAAGTAGCCGAAGCCGACATAAACAAAAGAAACCTTCTTTAACCTGAAGAACAGCTTTAGAAGAGAAGCAAGGCAAGAAGGGCGGGGGGGGGGGGGGGGTCTCCTGGTTGACATCGCGCCAACTGTCTTCCCTTTTTAGCTTCTAGGATCAAAAGAATTGTATTCAGAAGTCATGTGGGCAGGACAGCTATTTACAGCTCCCACGACACCTTTACAGAATTCTGTTTGTTGTTTGAGGCATAGAAATTGTCAAGGCATCACCTAACTCTATTCCTTGGCAAAGCACCAATCCCCTGCACAGCTGCGTGCTCCCCCGGCACCCGCAGGGGAAGAGTGGGTCCAAGGGCCTCCCTGGAAAAGAGCGTTCACCGGGCGAGCCATGCGGACTGCTCAGGTCTGAATACACATTTTCCCAAAGAAAATAGATGAGTGGCCAGCTGAGGTCTGCTGGTTTTCTTTCTTTCTTGTTACAATTAGTTTTCTGCCCCCAGCCAAGAACTAAATCCCTAACGGAACACAGCTGGAGGGCCCCAAAGGTCAGCCATCCAAAGAAGGTACTTCGGAGTGTGAAGGGCCATGCGTTTTCCAGAACCTGGAAGCCGTTTCAGCGATTGGACGGAGGGGAGAGCGGAACGCACGCCCTCCCGCGTTTGCAGCAGACAGCGTGCTGCGCGCACTCTGTCTCTTATGCTCCCTGCGCTCCAAGTGCAGCTGCTATAAATCATTAAGTTAATCATCCTTTGGCCTGGAGAGCCGAGGCAGACTGGGGCTTGCGGTTCTCAGCACAGTTTCCTGCTGTTTCTAATGAGGCTTCATAAACAGGTAAGAAAAAGCGCCGTTGGCCCCCTGATTCCGCCAGGGCCTTCCTGAACCCGGGCTTCCTCTCCCAACATCCGGTAAAATTACATCCTGGCAGCGGCTGGCTGGCAGGTGGCGGGGAGGCTGCTGCTCGTGCTGGTGTCAAGGACAGAGCATTTGTTCTGCAGCAGACCGGAGAAGGGCTTCCAAGGGGCTCTTCCAAAAGCACAGACGCGCTCTATTTCCAGACCAGGTAAAGCCACTGGCCTCCGGCTTCGAGCCTGGAGCACAGGGTAAATACCCAGGGAGATTGCTAGAATGTCCATCTGCTGGTTTTCAGACCAAGAACAGCCCCACCTTCACTGTCCTCTAGAGCACTTTTAGGCACCTCCTGGCGCCCAAGCATTTTGCTGGACTTTGAGGATAGTGGTAAACAGGCGACCCTTTCTGCCCTGGGCGGGGTTACTCTTCCCTTGGGGAGTCTGGGTGGGCACACAAAAGGAACACAAGCAAAACAGGCAGAGCAACACCTTACATTTTGTGCGACCCCTTCATAGCATTCAGTTTATTTTCATGGCATGGGAATAGACATCCAGATCTAATTTCTGTGGGTTTTCAAGAATCATCAAGGCACATGCTGGTCTCTGATGATCTTTAAATACCCCACAGATACTCTTTTTTCACCAGATGCATTGAGCTGTGATTGATATTCAGCACTATGCAAATTTGCCACAGGCATGTACCCTGTCGGGATTACTACCATCAGTTACCATCCATCATCTCCTTTAGGTACAGAGAAAGAAAAGGAAAAATACATTGTTTCCTTGTGCTGTGAACTCTTGGGGTTTAGGCTCTTAACTTTCCTAAGTACAGGACAGCAGTGCTAGCTGGAGTCAGTCATCACGCCGTAGGTGACATCCCTGGTATTACTTATCTTCCAGCTGGATTTTTGTATCTTTTGACCACCTTCCTCCAATCCACCTCTTCTCTCTTCTGCTAACCATAGATCTAATCTCTATTTCTAGGAGTTTGGTTTTTTTTAAGATTCCACATTTAAGTGAGATCATACGTTATTTGTCTTTCTTTGGGTGCCTTATTTCACTTAGCATAATGCCCTCAAGGTCCACCCATGTTGTTGCAAATGACAGCCTTTCCTGCTTTTTATGGCTAAATAATATTCCTCTGGGTGTGGGGGGGGGGGTGAGAGAGAGAGAGAGAGAGAGAGATAACTTCTTTATCCATTCTTCTGTCCAAGGACAATTAGGCTGCTTCCATGTCTTGGCTATTGTAATATCCTTGACTGCTAAGGATATGGGGGTACAGAGATCTCCTTGACATAGTGTTTTCATTTCCTTTGAATACTGTCGCAGAAGCGAGATTACTGGATCATATGGTATTTCTATTTTTAAGTTTTTGAAGAAATTCCATACCGTGTTCCACAGTGGCTGTACCAATTTGCACTCCACCAGCCGTGCACAGGGGTTCCCTTTTCTCCACATCCTTGCCAGCATTTGCCTTTTTGATGCTAGCCATTCTAATAGGTGTGAGGTGATGTCTTATTTTGGTTTTGACTTACATTTCGTTAACAATGAATGACATTGAGTATCATTTCATGAACCTGTGTTCTCCACTCATCTGTGTTCTTTGGAAAAATGTCTATCTGAGCGTTTTGGCCATTTTTTAAAATTGTAATTTGGTAATTTGGTTATTATGAGATATTTACACTGTTTCTGAGGTTGAATATATATATTTTTTTTAATTGCAGAAATTAATGCAATTATTTTCAGGGTGCAATTAATGCAATTAATTTCGGGGTGCCTGGGTGGCTCAGTTAGTTAAGAGTCTGACTCTTGATTTCAGCTCAGGTCATGACCTGAGAGTCATGACCCCAAGTCAGGCTCCATACTGGGCATGGAGCCTGCTTAAGATTCTCTTTCTCCCTCTTCCTTTGCCCCTCCCCCTACAAAAGTGTGTGCGCAGGTGTGCTCGCTCACTCTCTCGCTCTACAAAAAAACATGTTTTAGAGCAACTGGGTGGCTCAGTTGGTTGAGCGACTGCCTTCGGCTCAGGTCATGATCCTGGAGTCCTGGGATCAAGTCCCACATCAGTCTCCCAGCTCCATGGGGAGTCTGCTTCTCCCTCTGACCTCCCCTCTCATGCTTTCTCTCACTCTGTCTCTCTCTCAAATAAATAAATAAAATCTTTTTTTTTTTAAGTGTGTGGTTTTTTTTAAAGCAGAACTCAACATAGGACTTTGGCTATTAAAAATAAAGAAATCAATGATTTTAATATTTCTAGAAGGGAAACTAAGTATTCTATCTGTGCAGAACTATGTGATCTCAATCTGTTAGCATAAGATTCAAGTTTACCAATTACTACAAATGAATTTGCAGGGTCCCTTTGAGTAAACATAATGCCAGTGTAAGGGTACCAGCAGCGGCCGTAATAGGAGGATTTTCTTATAAAGAGGCAAGACTGGGGTGTCTGGCTGGCTCAGTTGGAAGAGCTTGTGACACTTGAGCTCAGGGTCATGAGCTCAAGTCTCACATTGGGTATAGAGATTACTTAAATAAATAAAACTTAAGAAATAAAAAGGCAAGAGTAAATCAAGCAACAATGGCGATTTGATATTAATCCTCAGGAAAGCAAAGTCACCTGTTTCATATTCTAAGTGATGAAGCGATAACACCTACATATCACCAGCTGCCTCGTAGCCCACAGAGCTGGTAGAGCATGATGACTACAGCTGGCCTGTTACCCTTACAGATCTAACGTTTTGTTTGTGATCAAGGACTTTTCACTGAGTAGTTCTCTCTCCGAAGTAAGGCCTTTCCTTAGAGAGAAAGGGTGCTCTGTCCCCAAGAGGACTGAGGGGGTAGTGCCAGGGCTGATACGGTCCCCTGTCAGGACGAGAAGTCTTCAAGAAGATTAGAAAGCAGATATGATTTCTCCTTGGATATGCCCTTGTCTGACCAGTTGACATTTTGACTTTGTTAAACCAAATGCCTGTTCTTCTTGAAACATCTTCGTGAAGTGCTAGCAGAATACGGTGCTAGGTCACTGGAAATGAACCATTGCATGCTATAGGACATGGGCCTGGCACCCCCAAGGCTGTGCCCATGCCAGAGTACAGCACCCCATGTCCTGTCTGTGGTCCTCAGCAGGGTCACAGGGAATTGGGAAGTGATGGCTTTGAAAGACTAGGAGCCCCACTTTTGCCCAAGTTTAGCTGAACTATTTGCTTTTTGCTATTGAGTTGTAGGAGTTCTTCATATAATTTGAATATTAACCTTTTACCAGATATAGGGTTTGTAAATATTTTTTTCCCATTCAGTAAGTTGTCTTTCTTTTTATTGATGATTTCCTTTGCTGTGCAGAAGCTTTTTAGTTTGATGGAGTCCCACTTATTTATTTATTAATTTTTTGCTTATGCTTTAAGTGTCCTATCCAAAAAGTCATTGCCAAGACCCATGTCAAGGAGATTATTTTCCGTATGTTTTCTTCTAGGAGTTTTATAGCTCTCAGTCTTAAATTTAAGTCTTTAATCCATTTCAGGTTAATTTTTGCAAGTGGATTTAAGAAACGGGTCTAGTTTCATTCTTTCATGAATATCCAATTTTTCCAGCACCATTTATTGAAGAGATTGTGTCTCCTGCATTGAGTATTCTTGGCTCTCATCAAATATTAATCAATTTGCATGGGTTCACTTCCAGGCTCTAAATTCTGTTCCATTGGTCTACGTGTCTGTTTTATGCCAATACCATCCTGTTTTCATTACTATAGTTTTATAATATAGCCTCAAATTAGGAAGTGTGATGCCTTCTGCTTGTTCTTTCTCAGAATTGGTTTGGCTATGCAGAATCTTTTGTTCCATGTAAATTTTAGGATTGTTTTTTCTGCTTCTGTAAAAAATATCATTGGAATCATGGTAAGGATTGCACTGAATCTATGGATAGGCTTGTGTAGTATAGACATTTTTACAATATGAATTCTTCCAATCCATGAGCATGGGATACCTTTTGATTTATTTATTTCTTCTTTGATTCTTTGATCAATGTTTTCAGTGTAAAGACCTTTTACTTCCTTGCTTAAATTTTTGTCTAGCTATGTTATTGTTTTGATGCTACTGTACCACAGATATTCTTTCATAAAAACTTACATCATCTTTTTTGTTTTGATAAAGAACAAGAAAGGATGTTGCCTCTTTGGAGCAATTCTGTCATCTTTTCTAAGGTTGCTGAACATAATAAAACACAGGATGTCCAGGTAAGTTTGAATTTCAGATAAACAGTGAGTAAGTTTTTAGTAGAAATATATGTCCACATATTATATCAGACGTACTTCTACTAAAAAATGATCAAGTGGGGCGCTTGGGTGGCTGAGTCAGTTAAGCGTCTGGCTCTTGATTCAGCTCAGGTCATGATCTCAGTGTCATCGGATCAAGCCCTGCATTGGGCTCAATGCTCAGCTCAGAGTCTGCTTGAGAGATTCTCTCTCTCCCTCTGCCCCTCCCTTCCCACTCATGATCTTTCTCTCTCTCTCTCTCTCTCAAATAAATAAATAGATAAATAAAATCTTTTTTAAAATTATCAGACAGCCCTACTCATAATCATTCAGAAACACTCCATACTCACATTCTGCACAGCTTCCTGACCTCAAGTGATTCATGAATATTTGTGTAGCCTTTATAGCTTGAATATCACAAGAAGGGGAAGGGGTGACCCAGGCCATGTTCTTGCCCAGTCTTGATTAAAAACCCAGTCTCCTGACACAAGAGCACACTAGGTCCAATCATGTTGAAGAAATTAATCTGCTAGTTGAGTGAAGAAAGCATACTATTTTCTCAACTGAAGTGACTGGCTTAATTAGATCATATAGACCAGTTATTCTGAACAATAGGTTGAGCACAAACTGGAGTAGATCCCAGCATAGATGTGCTATCCTGCAGAGTCAACAGAAATCCTGACTTCCCCTGTCAAGCCAAAGAGAAAATAGTCTATTTTCTCCTTCTCCTAGAGTGAAAGACAATTCACACTATAGGGAGTCGAGCTCTCAGTGTAATTTTGGGATTGAACACAAAAGATACATTGCATTTTAGGAGAATGGGCTTTGCAAATTGGATAAATCACAAACTCCTTAATTTCTATGGAAAGCCATAGATACTTGGCTTTTTGATTGTTGTTTCATTTTGTTTCTACAGCTAAAGTTCTTATTGATGACTTACCTTAATAAGGTTCACAATTTTTAATTAAAAAACCTACTTGGAAGGTGTGCCTGGGTGGTGCAGAGTTAAGAGTCTAACTCCTGATTTCAGCTCAGATTGTATTCTCAGAGTCATGAGATTGAGCCCCTCCTTCAGCTCTCTGCTCAGCACTGAGCCCTTTGGGATTCTCTCTCCCTTTCCTTCTGCCACTCCCTGCTGCTCGCTTTCTCTCTCTTTCTCAAATAAATACATAAATCTTTTTTTTTAAAAATTCTACTTGGCAAACCTGATTAGATAATTAAGACAAGATGTCACCAGTTCCCTTTATGTCAGTATCGCTATGGATACTTTGAGAGGAAAACAAAAAGGCAGGAATAAATAGACGAGTGGTAAGATAAGCACCTCATCATTTAGCTACTAGAGACCAAGAGAAAAGAGGCAAGAGAAACATGCAGAGTAATAACTGTCTGGGGAAGTGAAATTGTGGTTTTATGTATTGTTTGAGGGATTTGGTCTTAGAAGTTCACCTTCGTGCTCAGTAGTGAAAACTCTCCTCTCCAAGATTAAATCCACTTCCTCAAAAACACAGTTCTGCAGCCCCTGTTCCACATCAACACTGTGCTAGGTGCCAAGGAAGTGAAGAAGTACGCACTGCAGACCTGCCTTTAAAGAATCTAGATCAGCACTGTCCAATAGAAATAGAATCCAAGCCATGTACATAATTTTAAATTTTCTAAACCTACATTTTTAAAAGTGTCAGAGGGAAACCAATTTTAATAATATATTTTTTTATTTCAATATATCCCAGATCCATCATTTCAATACATAATTGACATTTTAAAATTATTATTAAGACATCTTAGATCCGGGGCGCCTGGGTGGCTCAGTGGGTTAAAGCCTCTGCCTTCGGCTCAGGTCATGATCCCAGGGTCCTGAGATCAAGCATCTGGGCTCTCTGCTCAGCAGGGAGCCTGCTTCCCCCACTCTCTCTCTCTCTCTCTCTCTGCCTGCCTCTCTGCCTACTTCTGATCTGTCAAGTAAATAAATAAATAAAATCTTTAAAAAAAAAAAAAAAAAGACATCTTAGATCCTTTTTTTGGTACTAGGTCTTCTAATCAGGCTGATAGTTTATCCTTATACTCCATCTCAATTTGGATACTAAATTTTCTTCAGAAGTACTTGATCTATATTTAGATTTTAAAATTTATAGTTGAAAAAGTAGATTTATAAACCCTATTATTCCAAACATATCTAAAATTTTTTCAGTGACCGAATTGAGGACCAAAAAATTATTCACCTTTGATGTTTATATTTTTTTCCTTTGATCTATATTAACAAAAATGGTTCATCTTTTTTGGATGAGTTTATTGGCTTTGAAGCAAAAGCATATTGGTTTCAAAACCACACTGGTCCAAGTTAGGTAAATTCACTAACTTGTATATCCACTCAATGTTGTTAAATGTTATTAGCATCACATTTAAGAAAGTATTTGATATATTTGAAAATCAATTCTAAATTTATAAATATTTTAAAAATCTACTTTTTAAATTTTTCTGTTTTATAAGACAAATATTTTATACTGCTTATTTTTAATTTTTTAAATAATTAAAATTAAATAACATTTAAAATGCATTACTTCAGTCACACTAGGCGTATTTCAAGAGTTCAATAGCTGCATGTGGCTGGTGGCTACTCTTTGGACAGAGCAGATAAAGGCTGAGTAGAGGTGGGCAGGATGTATAGCTTTTGAAAACTATTAAGGTTTTTACAAGCTTATTTGTGAGAAGCCCTGCTTCCACCTCCTCAGTATATGCGAACTGCTTGGCTGCTGTATCCCAGAGTATCCTAGGCAGGTATAATTAGAATGGCCGCCATTCCAACAGTTTCACAGACATCCCCCATGGCTCAAGTAATCCTTCCTCTCCACAGAACTGCTTCTCACAACCAGCTCTTTTGGAAGAAGTTCCTCTGGCAGAGCTCTCAAGACTTCTGTGACTAAATCTTTTGTTTCATGCCGCACCTCTCTCCTTTCCTTGACCCACTACCACACGAGCCCTGGAAGGGGTGAGATGAGTTAAAATTGGCCACCAAGATCTCACCTCTAGCCCCCTCTTGCTCAGCTGAATCATTCTGCCAGTCTCTTCTCTCCCTTGTAGTGATTTCCTCTCCAAGGTTCCATAGACTTTCCCTCAATCCAGCTTCATCAGGAATCACCCCAAACCATTTCAGTTCCTGAGACATATATAAACCCCATATTTGGACTGAGTTCATGTCCTGTCCTCAGCTCCATGCCAGCTGCACGTGTGACCAGGCATCTGTTTCAAAGTTCCTAAATATCTCCTAAGTTTTAAGAAACTCCTGAATAATCAGTAGTAACTGTGGGGGTAGTGTGGTCCAACTCCATGGGCTAGCCTACTGGTTTCAGCTGGTCCCAGCCCGAGGGTCCCATTATATACTACATTCATGAAACTTAAGGCATCACTGATTATAAGATGTACCGTCACTGGATGTAACACTAAGAAGTAAAACCACTGCCTATGGAAATCTACTAGGAGACCCATGATTCAGCTGAGACACTAAAGGCCTTAGTCAAGGAGTAAATGAGAAATTTACAGAAAAGAGATAGCAGGAAGGGAACTTATAGAATGGGGTAGCAAGGGAGGTTGCATGTTTCAATTTTGCCACAAGTGCCACGGTGGAAGGAGGGAAAATTCTTCCCTAACCGTTTGAACCCCAAGCTGGTTCTCATACTTGGGACTGTGGGACTACTTGTGCAGTTCAAAAACCTCAGAGAATTTCACCTAAAGTGGTCTCATTATTGAGTTCCCCGGCAGGAGCAGAGCCCAAAGCTTATATAATTTGGGGTTATCTTTAAGAAAATGAATATAAAATATCTTATTCTTTCAAATTTTACATAAACATATGATCATATGGGGCACCTAGGTGGCTCAGTCATTAAGTGTCTGCCTTCAGCTCAGGTCCTAATCCCAGAGGATCAAGCCCCACGTTGGGCTCCTGGCTCGGCAGGCAGCCTGCTTCTTCCTCTGCCCCTCTCCCTGCTTGTGTTCCCTCTCTCGCTTTCTGTCAAATAAATAAATAAAATCTTAAAAAAAAAAAAAAAGGCAAAACCATATGATCACATGAAGCTGTGACCGTGGCTCACCTGGTCATCTAGAACCGAGCGGATCCATTTCATATTTTCATCAGCTAATTGGACCTGGTGGGCCTGAGGAGCTAGCTAGCAAGTAGGCACCTGCATGCCAGAGGATGGGAAATAAGCCCTGGCAACATTCAGAAGACCGCCATACAGGTAAAGCCTCTAGGGGTCCAGTGATCCAGGGTATGTAGGAATAGACCTTCTAAAATGAGTAGTGTATGTTGTAATTTACACCAGCCACCATGAGGAGAGAGGCACAAAGCTTGATTTTCAGAAGTAACACAAATCAGTTTGGGCTATGAACCACTCAGTAATTCAAAAATCTACAAGGTTTAGCGTTTGGGATTTTTCTTTTTCTTCCTTTTTTGTTTTCTTTTTATTTTGACATAACGTTTATATTTTACCTAAGTTAAGATGGAGGAGCAGTAGGGGGAACCTAGGCTTGCCTCATCCCCCAAACACAGCTAGATAAATATCAAATCATTCCAAACACTCAAGAAATTGATCTGAATGCTGAGAGAACAGCCTGCAGAACTAGAGAGAAAAAAGAAGCCACATCATGGAAGGTAGAAGGTGCAGAAATGTGATTCCAGGGAGAAAAGAATCACAGGTACCGTGGAAGGGAGGAAGCCTTGATCTCAGAGAGAGGAGAGAGAGAGAGAAACAGAGAGAAAGTGGTGCACAGGGGATTATACAAGAGAAACACTTCCCCAAAACCATTGACTGGGAAAACTAGAGGGGCTGTTGCAAGTGTTTTACAAACAGCAGATCTAAAAGTCTGAAGTTTTAGAAGTCCACACCGTCTCTGGGGTCGTGCCTGGTGGGCATTACGGTGCTTCTGTGGGGAAGGAGGGTGGAGACCCAGGAGCAGACAGCATGCTCTGAGGACACTCTGAGTTGTAAGAGAAGAGACAGTTCCCCTTCTGGAGTGGCATGGCCTCTCAGGGGACAAAAGAACTGGTGTCACCAACATGCTGTCCTGTTCCCAAGCATAGGAACAGAGACGCCAGCTAAGGGTAGCAAACCTTAGTGGCGGCTTTATGCTGTGCTTTATCATAAACTCCAAAATGCACAGCACTGTGACTGCTTTTCTGGGACACAGTGGCAAACGGCAAGAGTCAGGCGAGACCCTCCCCTAGAGGATCAGAATGGGTCTTCACCAGGCCAGGTTCCTAAAATTTGGAGTTTTGAAAGCCAGCTGTGTGCCTGAGATAAAACACAGGAGTCCAGTGCAGCTTGGTAAACAAGTGGCTCACACAGACAGGACAAAAGCAGGTATCAAGCAATTGCTGGGGACACAAGAGGGGTCATTGTTTACTCTTCTGTGAAGGCTTCCTGAAGAATGGCAGCAAAAACTTGGTGCTGGGGGGGGGGGGGCAGAGCAAAGCAAAGCAAGGCCCTTCCTCCCTTAACACTGACAGACTTCAGTGAGCCACATAGCACCCTCCTGTGGAGACCAGAGCTCCTTACTACTGAGCCCCACCCCTCAGCACCCTGCAGGCACATTTCCACTGGGGCAAATCCCCCTGAGAATCAGCGCAGCAGGCCTCTCCCCCAGAAATCCAGCACAAACCCCTTGCTCACACCAAGTCTACTGATCATAGAATGCTGCAAACCTTCAGCTCTGGGGAAATACTTTCAGGAGCAAGAATACAACAGGCTTTCCAACAACCACACACAAAAAAACAGTGACCTAGACAAAATGACAAGATAGAGGAATTCGACCCAAAAGAAAGAACAGGAAGGAGTAACAGTCAGGGATTTAATCAATACAGATGTAAGTAAGATGTCTGAACCAGAATTTAAAACAACTATAAGGATGTTAGCTGGGCTTGGAAAAAAGCATAGAAGGCCCTAGAGAATCCCTTACTGCAGAAATAAAAGAACTAAAAGCTAGCCAGGCCGAAATTAAAAATGCTATAACTGAGATGCAAACCCAAATGGATGCCATGAAAAAGAGGATGGATGAAACAGAGGAACAAATCAGTAATATAGGCGGTCAAATTATCAAAAATAATGAAGCTGGGGCGCCTGGGTGGCTCAGTGGTTTAAGCCTCTGCCTTCGGCTCAGGTCGTGATCTCAGGGTCCTGGGATCGAGCCCCACATCGGGCTCTCTGCTCAGCTTGGAGCCTGCTTCCCCCTCTCTCTCTGCCTGCCTCTCTGCCTACTTCTGATCTCTGTCTATAAAATAAATAAACAAAAATCTAAAAAAAAAAAAAAATAATAATGAAGCTGAAAAGAAGAGGGAAAGAAAGGTATTGGGTCACAAATGTAGTCTTGGCGAACTCAGAAGACCACATAAAGTGTAAAAACATTCATATCATAGGTGTCCCAGAATAGGAGACAGAAAAAGTGACAGAAGATTTATTTGAGCAAATTACAGCTAAAAACTTCCCTGACCTGGGGAAGAAAACAGACATCAAAATCCAAGAGGCACAGAGAACTCCCATTAAATTCAACAAAAGGTCACCACTACCAAGACATATCATAGTCAAATTCACAAAATATGTGGACAAGGAAGGAATCCTGAACACAGCAAGGGAAAAAATGTCCTTAAGCTACATGTCCTTAAGCTACAAGTGAAGACAGACCAGAATCATAGCAGATCTGTCCACAGAAACTTGACAGGCTGGAAGAGAGCAACAGGGTGTATTTAACACGCTGAATGGGAAGAACATGCAGCCAAGAATACTCCATCCAGCAAGACTGTCATTCAGAATAGAAGGAGAAATAAAGAGTTTCCCAGACAAACAAAAACTAATGGAGTTCATGACCACTAAATCAGCCCCACAAGAAATATTAAAGGGGACACTTGAAGTGAGGAAAGAAAGACCAAAAGCAGAAAAGACTGGAAAAGAACAGAGAGCATCACCAGAAAAAAACAACTTTACAGGTAACAAAACCATAGAACTAAATTCATATCTATTAATAATCACTCTGAATGTAAATGGACTAAATGCTCCAATCAAAAGACAGGATATCAAAATGGATAAGAAAATCAAACAAGACCTATCTATATGCTGCTTACAAGACTCATTTTAGATGTAAAGACACCTGAAGATTGAAAGTGAGGGGTTGGAGAACAACCTGTCATGTTTGTTTGCTTCTGTATCATTTATTTCTGCCCTTTATTCTTTATTATTTCCCCTCTTCTGCTGGCTTTAGGCTTTATTTGCTGTTCCTTTTCTAGTTCCTTTACATGTAAAGGAAGGTCATGTACTTGAGACTTTCCTTGCTCCTTGAGGTAGGCCTGTATTGCAATATACTTTCTTCTCAAACTGTTCCAAAAGGAAGGAAAACTTACAAATTCATTCTATGAGGTCAGCATTATCTTTATTTCAAAACCAGACAAAGATCCTACTAAAAAGGAGAATTGCAGGCCAATACCTATCAAAAAGACCATCTATGAAAGACCCACAGCTAATTTCATCCTCAAGGGGGAAAGGCTGAGAGGTTCTCTTCTATAGAGAGTAAGAAGACAGGAATATCTACTCTCACCATTACTGTTTTAACATACTGGAAGTGTTAGCCTCAGCAATTAGACAACACAAAGAAATAAAAATAAAAATAAAAATAAAAATCAGCAAGGAAGAAGTCAAACTTTCACTATTCACAGATGACATGATCCCCTATGTGGAAAATGCAAAAGACTCCATCAAATAATTGCTAGAATTGATACACAAATTCAACAAAGTTGCAAGATATAATATCAATGTACAGAAATCTGTTGCATTTCTATACACCAATAATGAAGCAGCAGAAAAAGAAATCAAGGAATCGATCCCATTTACAATTGCACCAAAAACCATAAGATACCTAGAAATAAACCTAATCAATGATCTAAAAGATCTGTACTCTGAAAACTATAGGACACTTATGAAAGAAATTGAAGAAGACATAAAGAAATGGAAAAACATTCCATGCTCGTGGACTGGAAGAACAAACATTGTTAAAATGGTTGGGGTGCCTGGGTGGCTCAGTGAGTTAAAGCCTCTGCCTTCAGCTCAGGTCATGATCCCAGGGTCCTGGGATCAAGCCCTACATTGGGCTCTCTGCTTGGTGAGGAGCCTGCTTCCTCCTCTCTCTCTGCCTGCCTCTCTGCCTACTTGTCATCTGTCTGTCAAATGAATAAATAAAATCTTTTTAAAAAATGACCATACTACCTGAAGCAATCTATGCATTTAATGCAATCCCTATCGAAATACCACCAGCAGTTTTCACAGACCTAGAACAAATAATCCTAAAATTTGCATGGAACCACAGAAGACACTAAATAGCCAAAGCAACCTTGAGAAAGGGGGGGGGGGCTGGAGGCATCACAATTCCAGATTTTAAACTATATTACAAAGCTGTAATCACCAAGACAGTATGGTGCTGGCACAAAAACAGACACATAGATCAATGGAACAGAATAGAGAGCCCAGAAATGGACCCTCAACTCTGTGGTCAACTAATCTTTGACAAAGCAGGAAAGAATGTCCAATGGAAAAAAGTCTCTTCAACAAATGGTGTTGGGACAGCCACATGCAGAAGAATGAAACTGGACCATTTCCTTACAGCACACAGAAAAATATATTCAAAACGGATGAAAGATCTAAATGTGAGACAAGAAACCATCAGAATACTAGAAGAGAACACAAGCAGCAGCCTCTTTGACCTTGCCCAAAGTAAGTTCTTATGAGACACGTTGCTGGAGGCAAGGGAAAAAACAGCAATGAACTATTGGGGTTTCATCAAGATAAAAATCTTCTGCACAGCGAAGTAAATAATCAACAAAGCTAAAAGACAACCTATGGAATGGGAGAAGATATTTGCAAATAACATAAAATGTTATTTATTTTATAACATAAAATATATAAATAAAGGGTTAGTATCCAAAATCAATAAAGAACTTGTCAAATCAACACCCAAAAAATAAATAATCCAGTTAAGAAATGGGTAGAAGACGTGAACATTTTTCCAAAGAAGACATACAGATGACTAACAGCACATGAAAAGATGCTCAACATCACTCGCCATCAGACAAACACAAATCAAAACCACAATGAGATACCACCTTACACCAGTCAAAATGGCTAAAAGTAACAGCACAGGAAACAACAGGTATTGGTGGGGATGTGGAAAAAGGGGAATCCTCCTACACTGTTGGTGGGAGTGCAAACTAGTGCAGCCACTCTGGAAAACAGTACGGAGGTTCCTCAAAAAGCTAAAAATAGAACTACTCCATGACCCAGCAATTGCATTACTAGGCATTTACCCAAAGGATACAAAAATACAGATTCGAAGGGGTACATGCACACTGACGTTAATAGAAACATTATCAACAATAGTCAAACTATGGAAAGAATACAAATATATATCTACTAATGAATGGATAAAGAAAATGGGGGAAGGGGACTGTATAATAGAATATTACTCAGCCATCAAAAAGAATGAAATCTTACCATTTACAATGACATGGTTGGAGCTAGAGTATATTATGCTAAGAGAAATAAGTCAGTCAGAGAAAGACAAATACCATATGATTTCACTCATATGTAGAGTTTAAGAAACAAAACAGATGAACATGAAGGAGGAAAAGAGAGGGAAGCAAACCATAAGAGACTCTTAACTATAGAGAACAAATTGAGGGTTGATGGACAGAGGGAGGTAGGGAATAAGCACTGGGTGATAGGTATTAAGGAGGGCACTTGTGTTGAGCATTGGGTGTTACATGTAAGTGATGATGAATCATGAAATTCTACACCTGAAACCAATTTTACCATATATGTTAATTAGAATTTAAATAAAAATTTGAAATAAAAAAATTATTTACTTTTATAAATAAAAAATAAAATGTCTTATATACTTAGCTTTAGAAATTTTGATTAGCAAACATTAAGATAAAAACTTAAAATTAAAAATTTACTCTTTAAAATTCATTAAATTGTATAATAATTTCTAATTGATAGATTTTATTTATTTTTTCATTAGAGAGAGAGCAAGAGCACACAAGCAGGGGAGAGGGAGAAGCTAAGCAGAAGCCCAATGTGGGACTTGATCCCAGGACCCTGAGATCATGACCTGAGCCGAAGGCAGATGCTTAACTGGCTGAGCCACCCAGGTGCCATGTAGACTTTATTTTTTTATATGGTTTTAGGTACATAGAAAAAATTGAGCATATTGTACAAAGAGTTCCATATACTCTCTCTCCCACACATTTTTCCCTATTATTATCTTCTTACATAGGATCAGTACATTTGTTACAATTAAAGAACCAATATTGACACATCATTAACTAAAGTCCATAACTCACATTAGGGTTCATTCTTTGTGTTGTACGGTCTGTGGGTCTTGAGAAATGCACAAGGACATATACCCACAATAGAGTGTCACTGGAATAGTTCCACTGCCCTAAAACTCCTCTATTCATCTTTATTTGAGCCCCTGGCAACCACTGATCTTTTTACTGTCTTTACAGTTTTGCTTTTTCCAGATGCCACATAATAGGAAACATGCAGTACGCAGCCTTCTCAGATTGCCTTCTTTCACTTAGCGATATGAACTTAAAAGTTCCTGTATGTCTTTTTGTGGCTTGATAGCTCAACACCCCATTGTACAAATGAAATAGGATACACCAATTTGTTTGTTTATTCACCTGTTGAAGAGGATGTTGGGTTGCTTTCCATTTGGGGCAATGATGAATAAAGCTGCTATAGACATCTGTGTGCAGGTTTTGTGTGGACATAAGTTTCTGACTCATTTAAGGAAATGCCTACACGTGTGGTTGCTGGATCATACGGTAACACTGTGTTTAGCTTTGTAGGAGATTGCCAAACTGTCTTCTGAGGTGGAAGTAGCAATCCAAAGTGCCATTTGCATTCCCAACCACCAATGAATGAGATTTCCTACTACTCCACATCCTTGTCAGTGTTTGGTATTTTCAGTCTGGGGGATTTTAGCCATTCTAATTTTTTTTTTTTATTGTGTTATGTTAGTCACCATACATCATTAGTTTTTGATGTAGTGTTCCAAGATTCATTGTTTATGTACAATACCCAGCGCTCCAAGCAATCTGTGCCCTCCTTAATACCCACCACCAGGCTCATCCATCCCCCCTCCCCCTCTCCTCTAAAACCCTCAGTGTGTTTCTCAGAGTCCACAGTCTCTCATGGTTCATCTCCCCCTCCAATTTACCCCCTTCACTTTTCCTTTCTTTCTCCTAATGTCCTCCATGCTATACTTTATGCTCTACAAGTAAGTGAAACCATACGATAATTGACTATCTCTGCTTGACTTATTTCGCATCGCATAATCCCCTCCAGTTCCATCCATGCTGATGGAAAAGTTGAGTATTCATCCTTTCTGGTGGCTGAGTAATATTCCATTGTGTATATGGACCACATCTTTATCCATTCGTCTGTTGAAGGGAATCTTGGCTCCTTCCACAGTTTTCAGCCCTTCTAATGTAGCAGTACCTCACTGTTGCTTGAATTTGTGATGCCCTAATAACAGAGGAGTTGAACACATTTCTATGTACTTATTTGCCACCTACACATCTTCATCAGTGAGGTGTCTGCCCAGATCCTTTGCCCCTTTTTTAATTGGGTGGTTTTCTTATTGATGAATTTTAAGAGTTCTTTCTAGGGGCACCTAGTGGCTCAGTCAGTTAAGTGTCTGCCTTCAGCTCAGATCATGATCCCCAGGGGTCCTGGGATCGAGCCCTACATTGGGCTCCCTGCTCAGCTAGGAGTCTGCTTCTCCCTCTGCCTCTGTCTGTTGTTCTCCTGACTTGTGCCCTCTCTCTGGCAAATAAATAAATATTTTATTAAAAACACACAAAAAGGGACGCCTGGGTGGCTCAGTTGGTTAAGCAGCTGCCTTCGGCTCAGGTCATGATCCCAGCGTCCTGGGATCGAGTCCCACATCGGGCTCCTTGCTCAGCAGGGAGCCTGCTTCTCCCTCTGCCTCTGCCTGCCATTCTGTCTGCCTGTGCTCACTCTCTCCCCCTCTCTCTCTCTGATAAATAAATAAAATCTTAAAAAAAAAAAAAAAAAAAAAAAAAACACACAAAAAAACGAAGTGTTGATCAAAAGACCAAAAAAACTGGGGGAGGGTCCCTGGGTGGCTCAGTTGGCTAAGGGACAATGTCTCCATCTCAGGGTCATGAGTTCAAGTCCCCAAGGCCTACTTTAATTTAAAAAACAAAAACAGGGGCGCCTGGGTGGCTCAGTGGGTTAAAGCCTCTGCCTTCAGCTCAGGTCATGATCCCAGGGTCCTGGGATTGAGCTCTGCATCAGGCTCTCTGCTCAGCGGGGAGCCTGCTTCCTCCTCTCTCTCTGCCTGCCTCTCTGCCTCCTTGTGATCTCTGTCTGTCAAATAAATAAATAAAATCTTTAAAAAAAATAAAATAAATATAAAAAAAACAAAACAAAACAAAACAAAAAAAGATGTACTCAAGACTAGCTAGCACCCAGAACAAATTTTATGTGATTAGGCTCAAGCTACACAAACTGCTTTTTGAAAAGGAAAAACAAAGCAACAAAACAAACAAACAAACAAAAACCACACACACACACAAGAAAAACCTAGAGTTTTAGTTTAATTCCACGTGAATTTAACATAAGAAAAAAATGATGTTGAAAGAAATAGTGAATTTTTGATAAATACTTTTTCGCCTTAAGAAATATTAGTTGTGGGATGCCTGGGTGGCTCAGTCAGTTAAGCATCTGCCTTCAATTCAGGTCATGATCCTGGGGTCCTGGGATCCCTGCTCAGTAGGAAGCCTCTTCTCCCCCTGCCTCCCTGCTCTCTCTGTCTCTATCTCTCTGACGAAGAAATAAAATCTTAAAAAAAAAAAAAAAAGAGAGAGAGAGAGAGAGAAAAGAAATTATTTGCTATAGGACTCTTTTGGGCCCAGCGTTAAAAAAATAAATAAATGAAGATAGTGAAAACTGTTAAGAGGTTAGAATATTGTGCATTACTTTTAAATGCATGTTTATTTTATATAGTATCCATTGTCCCTGTACTAGAACACAGGTAATTATTAACACAGCTACACTTTTCTCTTTTTTCCCCTCTTAATATTTTTTTTTTGTTCACATCATTTTCACTTGATCCAGGTTTCTAGTATTCCCCCTCCTGTGTGCAACCATTTACTCTCTTACTCTTCCTTTTACTCTTTAATTCCTTTTACTCTCCCGCCTTATCCTCCCCATACTATAAAGAACTGTGAGCACTCGTACCACAGCATTGTTGTTCCTGAGTTCTTTGTTTTGTTTCATCTCTTCTTTAAATGGATTTACCTCTGAGGAGTTTTCCAAGAAGGGCGGATGGCTCCTGCGTGCTTTCCTTCCTGACTTCTCTCATGTTGAAACATGTCTGACGACCTCTGCTATAGTTTACTAAGAACTTCACTAAGGATAATATTCCTGGGTCACACTTGGTTTCCCTCAGCTCTTGACAGACGTGGATTCACGGTTTCTTGGCTTTGACTGTCTCTGAGAACAAGTCGGAGGCCGGTCTAACTCTTCACCCCTCCCGCTTCTTCCTGGACAACTGAATAGTCTCTCTTCATTTTTCAAGTTGTTAAATAAATCAAAATGTAGATAGCTTTGACTGCCATCATGTTTAATCAGTTGTTCCAACCATTTTTTGCCTCAAAACTCTATTCTTTCATCTCCAGGCAATGTTTTGGATTCTGTCTCCGAGTGTTCTTTCTGTTCCTATGTTGGCGTCTCTGCTCCAAAACCTTCAAGGGATTGTCTTTGCTCTCCTGTATGTCTGTCATTGCCTCTAGTTTGAAAGTCTTTTTGTCTCTTTCTCTGCATTAGGAGAGTCTAGCCTGAGGGATGCCTGGGTGGCTCAGTTGGTTGAGCGGCTGCCTTCGGCTCGGGTCGTGATCCCAGAGTCCTGGGACGAGTCCCACATCGGGCTCCTGCTCAGCAGGGAGCCTGCTTCTCCCTCTGCCTCTAGCCTGCCTCTCTGTCTGCCCGTGCTTGTGCTCTGTCTCTCTCTCTCTCTCTAACAAATAAATAAAAATCTTTTTTTTTTTTAAGATTTTATTTATTTATTTGACAGAGAGAAATCATAAGTAGTTGGAAAGGCAGGCAGAGAGAGAGAGGAGGAAGCAGGCTCCCTGCTGAGCAGAGAGCCCCATGCGGGACTCAATCCCAGGACCCTGAGAGCATGACCTAAACTGAAGGCAGCGGCTTAACCCACTGAGCCACCCAGGTGCCCTAAATAAAATCTTAAAAAAAAAAAATCAAAAACAGGAGAGTCTAGCCTCTCTACCAAAGTTTAGCCACCGGTCATGTCTATTCATAACCATATGGAGTTTATTTATTACATATCTAATAGCATTAACTCTTTTTTAGTTCTGTAGTCTTCTCTTCAACCCATTTTGCTGTCCTGGCTTATCATCTCATAGGTCTTATTATATTTAATTAATATTCCATATGTTATTAGAGCGTAAATAGGCCCCTGTTTGCAAGTGGTATTTTCTCCTCTACTGGTATCTTTCTATATCATTTATTTTGATACTTATTTGACATTTTTTGAGTACCTGCCACTGCAAGATGGTGTTCTTTGGCGATACCACGAAACAGGAGAACTTGCTCTCATGGTGGTGTTTACGTTGTGCGTGCATTGAGCTTCTGCACACTCGCGGTATGCGGCTCTGTGTTCGGGCTTGCAAAGATGTGTTTACACTACATCTCCTCATTTCCCTGATGGTGAACCTGAACTGTGCTGCCCACGTCTTTCATCTGTCTAGTAAAGTGAGATTGAAGTTTCCTTGACATTTATTATTTTCCCATTATCTGGAACCAGTTTGAATTCCCTTCAGAGCTTTAGATTAAATTACCCGTGTTGATTTTAATCCACTTTTCTGTAACCTGGAGATAGAATTGTGTGGTTAAAGATATGGACTTCAGCCTTACAATTGGAAATTCAGTTTGTTGTCTTAACAAACTTTTCTTTACAAAGGCAAGTGAAACAAAAGCAAAAATGAACTTTTGGGACTTCATCAAGATAAAAAGCTTCTGCACAGCAAAGGAAATAGTCAACAAAACTAAGAGGGAGCCCCTGGAATGGGAGAAGGTATTTGCAAATAACACTGCAGATAAAGATCTATAAAGAATGTCTCAAACTCAACACTTAAAGAATAAATAACCCAGTCAAAAAATGGGCAGAAGACATACTCTGTTTGACTTACTTCGCTTAACATAATCCCTTGCAGGTCCATCATGACCTGTGCCAAAGGCAGATGCTTTAATGACTGAGCCACCCAGGCACCCCTATAAAGGTAATTTTTAATTACAAATTATATAACTACATTTTCAAAAAGTTAGAAATGGAAATGATCACCTATATATGATCCTATTGGAAACTATTTGTGTGTGTGTTTGTTTTTTGAGTAACTGGACCATTACCTAAAGATGAAAAACCTGAGGAACCAATAGAACAACGATAGTCTCTATAGTAACCTACAAAAACATCCATCATGTGACTCTGGAAACTTCTTAACTGACTCTTTAAAAGAAACCCACTAAGGTTTTCCTGATAGATCCACACAAATGAGCAATCCTAAAGGTGTTCCATGTCATAGTTGTATTTCAGGATAAAAATAACCATATGCATGGTTATAATCCATGCACAAGGATAATTTCATTTATGTCCAAACTGAAAAGATGGCCTCCATCTCTCCCTCATCTTCTTCTCAGTCAAGAATCCTTAGTTTCTTGGGTGGAATGTAAAGGAATGATGTATGTCAAGTATCAGAACTAAAGTGTTTCCTCTCTAGGTTGTCTCCCAAATGCCAGAAGAAGGCCAGAGGGAGGACCTTTACCAAATTCAATAAAGACAAAATTGTCTCACGTATCCACAAAGAACCTTTTCAAAGCGTATTGCAGATTCTCAAGGAACCAAGTACAGAATGATAGCACCAACTTCGATTAAAGAACACTTCTACATTCAAGCAGAATACATATATTTGAGTTTCCTGGTAGCCAGGAAAAAAAAGAAAAGAAAATAGGTATCATATTTTCCTTGCCTTATAAGTGTTTTCCAGACTATTGAAAGACTCAAAATTTCATTTTTGAACCCTGAAATTGTCCGGAAAGGACAATTCTTACATGGATCTCTATGTATAGGACCACGAACAATGTAATAGACAATATTCTCAGTAATAGTTTTAATGAAAAAGCAAGGACAAATCTACTTATAACTGTTTCTTCTGTGATCCCAGATATGAAGACAACAAAGCAAGATGTTTTATGAAGTCAGTGCCACAAAAGGAGCTCCCAAAACTTCCGTCTAGATTCGTGAATCCATTGTGTGACTTTCTTCTCCGTGTTCTATTTTCCACTGCTCCTGCCTTTGTCCTTTTTCTCTGATTCTGTTTCTCTCTCAGGAATGAAAGCATCATCTGTTATGAGCCCTTGTTCAACAAGCCATGTTGACAGCCAGAACAGATTGAGGAAGCGGTCCTCAGAGGCAGGTCCCGGTGAAAGCAGGAAGCGGAAACCATTTCTCCTTTGACACACTCCTCTCTGTGGCCTTTAGATCCCCGACCTGAATTGGGTCCTCACAGCCCTAGCGGCTTACTGCCTACTATGTCCCATGCAGGTTCACCGCTTCAAATAGTGCCACAGCCTTAAGATTACTTCCTCTTTTTATTTCCTATCGAAACCTCCCTTTCCTCGGGGCTGAGGGCAGCATCAAAAGGAGAAGGGAGTTGGGGGAAATTGGAAGGGGAGGTGAAACATGAGAGACTATGGACTCTGAAAAACAATCTGAGGGGTTTGAAAGGGCAGGGGGGTGGGAGTTTGGGGGAACCAGGTGGTGGGTAATAGAAAGGGCACCGATTGCATGCAGCACTGGGTGTGGTGCAAAAACAATGAATACTGTTATGCTGTATTAATTAATTAGTTAATTTTTAAAAAGGAAATGACATATATCAATCCAGGTTCAGTCGGAGAAGCAGAATCACAATGAGCTGGGGCATAAGGGAGTTGGAATTAGACCTTTCACGGTGATGGGAGGAGCTGAGAAGCACAGGTTGGAAAGGAAGAGAGATCAGTCATCTGAGAAGTAGGTCTGTTACCACAGTGGGATGCAAAGGGGAAGATGGTAGAGAAATCTACAAGGAGCCGTTGCCTGCTGTATAGGCTGTGGGCTGCTGGGCGGGGGTGGGGAGGGGTGTGCTGTTAGTCCTTAAGGTCAGAGCTTAGACAGATGAGCTGGTCTAGGGTAGGGAAGGGCTAGGACAGGCTGGAACCCGCTGGTACCCCTTCACCTGTCACTGCATTTAACCATGATGACAGTATAAAAGTAATGGCTGGGCTTCTCTTCCAGATCCCAAATTTTATGCTGGTTTTGCCTTTTGGCTAACTCTAACCTAAACCATACAGAAAAAAAGATTTGGAAACACTGTTCCCATTTAAGTTGCTTGGTGGATACATTTCCTAAGTTCCTCTCCCTTAACCATTCAGTTGCATAAAGAAATATGCACCCATTTACCCTGTGGCCTCAAAAACCCCAAACTTGGTGCACCTGGGTGTCTCAGTTATTAAGCATCTGCCTTTGGCTCAGGTCATGATCCCAGGGTCCTGGGATCAGCCCTGCGTAGGGCTCCCAGCTCAGCGGGAAGGCTGCTTCTCCCTCTCCCACTCCTCCTGCTTGTGTTCCCTATCTCTGTCTCTCTCTCTCTCTCTCTCTCTCTGTCAAGTAAATAAATAAAATCTTTCAAAAAAAAAAAAAAAAAAAAAACTCCAACCTCACCTCCATGTCGGCCCTGGAAAGTGCATAAGTGCATACCCCGGACGGAGGAACAGGGCTTTCCCTGGACGCCCAGCTCATCAGCCATTCCCGTGCTTCAAATGATCAAAGGCTCCCAGCTGCTCTCAGGACCAAGTCCAAGATCCCCCACCCAGCATTCAAGGCCTCCCTGGTCTGGGCTCACTTCACTTCTCCTGCCTTGTTTCCTGTCATTCATCACTCACGCCTGCCTCTAGAAGTCTCCTTTCCAGCACACTCCTGTTGGCCCCTGACTCCCTTGTGTGCTTGCTGGTTCCCCGCATTTTTTCCTGGTGTTCCTCTTCTCTGCACTACTTCTTTGCCCAATTCACATGCCTGTCACATCCCTGAAGTACATCCCCCACACGTCATCATTGTGTGGAGGCCAAGAAATATTAAGGCCATCCCACCTCAGGTTTAGCCTTAGCATAAATACAGCCATCTTAGCTACGGCAGCCATCTCAGACCCTTGTGCCCAAGGGCTGAACTTTCCCCTACTTTACTTTAGTTCTAAGAAGCCCCACCCTGCTTTAGTTCCAGAGACCCCAACCCTGCTTTAGTAAACAGGAAGCCCCACCCTGCTTTGGTTCCAGAAACCCCCACCCTGCTTTAGTAACAGGAATCCCCACCCTGCTTTAGTAACAGGAACCCATAAATACCCGTGCCTTAACTAAGCTCGGGGTCCAAGTCCCTACTCCGTTGTGTCGGGTCTACTTGGGCCCAAGCTTAAGCTTGTTGAATAAACCCTCTTGTGATTGCATCGGGTGCTTGGCTCCTTGGTGGTCTCTCAGACGGGAAAACTCGGATACAACAGTTTGTACCATTAGGTCCACCTTTCCGCTTTGTGTTGTGTTGGTGTTTAGTCTGGCTTTCCCAGGCAGCCTATGAGCTCCGCATGGCACACTGTCAGAAGCCTACCCCAGCCTTTCTCCTCTTCCGACTCATCAACTCAAGACCAGTTATATCTGGAGGAATCACCATTACACTAAACCAGTCATGGTGACCCCATTGTCCTTTCCCAGTGAGTGATCTAAGGTTGGGCACATGGCTCAGTTCTGGTCAGTAGGATGTATAGAAAACACACCAAGGAGCTTGCTGTTCCTCTTCGTATACATACCATGCGAGGACGCAGCGAGAAGGCAGCCAGCTGCCAGCCGGAGAGAGCTCTAACCAGACACTGAGCCCTGCAAACCTTGATCTTGGACTGCCAGTCTCCAAAACTGTGAGGAAATAAATTTGGGTTGTTTAAGCCACCCCATTTGTACTAATTTGTTATAGCAGCTCAAATTGATAATTGATATATCCTTAAATATCTAAGACTTAGTGAATGCTTATCATATGCAAGACACTGTTTTAAGTATTTTTATTTTTTAAAGACTTTTATTATTTAGAGAGAGCGGGCATGCGTGCGTGTGGAGGGAGGGGCAGAGGGAGAGACAGAATCTGAAGCAGACTCTGCACAGAGCCCAGTGCGGGGCTCAGTCCCAAGACCCTGAGCCGAAATCAAGAGTTAGACACTTAACGACTAAGCCACTCAGGTGCCCTGTTCTTAATATTTTTAAAGGACCAATTCATTTTTAAAAAAATTTTATTTACTTATTTGACAAGGAGAGACACGGTGAGAGAGGGTACACAAGCAGGCAGAGGGAGATGGAGAAACAGGCTTCCCGTCGAGCAGAGAGACCGGTGGGGCTCAATCCCAGGACCCTGGGAACATGACCTGAGGTGAAGGCAGAGGCTTAACAACTGAGCCACCCAGGTGCCCTATAGCACGAATTCATTTAATATTCACAACTTCCCAGTGAAGTAGGTACAAGTACGATCATACCCATCATACAGATAAGCAATCTGAGGCACAGAAAGCCTGAGAAGTTCACCCCAGATCACAAAGCTGATAAATGGCAGAGCTATGATTTGAACCGAGGTTGTCTGGCTGCTGAGGTCACACTTAGCCACTACGTTCTGCTGCTTCACAACGGCTGTCCTGGGTATCTTACCACCTGAAAATTCTCAGAGGCCAGCACAGTGCCTGACACTTGTTAAAGCATTTCTTAGTCTCTGAGGTGCCCCGCGTCTGCCATCCTTTGTCAGCAGTCCTCTAACTTCACCCTCACGACAAGCTTATCAGGGGGTGGCTGACTGGCTGACTGGCTGGCTTTTCCCTGGGCTGAGGGGAGCACTTAGAAGGCGGGACTATCAATCTCAAACGAAGACAAGTTGGTCACTCCACCTGTCAGGTCAGTTCAGGTCATAGATTTTTGTGGAGGCCCCAAAATTAGTTTTTTTAATGATAGGAGAAAAAAACTGAAACCTTTTCTTCAACCCTGAAGGTTCATTTTTTTTCTTCTTCTCACTTTAAAAGAAATCAAAGCGCCTTAGTGGGGGTCCTAAAAAGATGATGAGCCCTCGTCACTGTGCCCACATGCCTCTTGGTCCTAATGGATGCACTGGCTCTAGATTATAAGCTATCAGGATCCCCATTTCACAGAGATTTTAAGTAATTGTCAAATAATCAAACATCTAGAAAATAACGGAACCAGGATTTGAATTCACGCTGTCTCCCTACAGAGCCTATACTTGTAACCGCTGTAGCAGTGTTTTCCAACATCTTTGTTGGGGACCCACAATCAGAAATAAATTTTATAACACAATGCCACACACACACAAACACACACACACACACACATACATGTACAAATATAGCTGAATCGAAAGTTTTGTGTAACAAATTTACCCTTACTACACATAATTCACATTGATGCTTTCTATTCTACTGTTTTGGTTTTATTTCATTTTTTTAAGTGTCAGTTACAGCCCAACAGAATTCATGACCCCTGTCAATAGGTTGTGACCTACAACTTGGAAAACCTTGCATCCCACTCTAATACCATTTAATTTTTTTTTTTTTTTGAATGAATGTCTTGGGTGTAGGGACAGGATAGGAACATCACCCAAGACAAATATTTTCAACCAAAAAACTATCCATTTGTGGGGCACCTGACTGGCTCAGTCAGGAGAGCATGCAACTCTTGATCTTCGGGTCATGAGTTGGAGCCCCAACTTGGGAGTAGAGCTTATTTAAAAAAAAAAAAAAAATCTCAAAACCTCCTTCCAAATCTCTGTACTCTGTACCATCCCACAGTACCTCCACTGGAAAGGGAGTAAATTTTGAAGGAAAAAAAACCTCAGTTTTACCTGTCTCTTTAACAACTGAACTAACATGAAAAGGAAGTATGTGTTAGTTTAGAAAGACGATGACAATGGATGATTAAATATACTAAAGTATCTGCTTTCTAGAAAGAATGAAATGTGGTAAGAGCTTTGATTTTATACTGCTCTGACTCAAATAAGTCTTCACATTCCATCCCTCTTCTGCAATTTGTAAGGCTGAAAGGGCAGGAAACCATGCTTCAGAAAATTCATGAACCCAAGGGCTAACATGAGACAGCCCAATCTCTTAGGTCTGTGTATGCCTGTTTCCTCCCTGATTAATCAAACATGAGCCTTTCACAGGGTTTCCTTCCCTCTGTACTACAGGGAAATGTGAATTTCAAGCTGGCTATGTAGATAAATAATTGTTACTAAACTAGACCTAAAATGCAGATCAGGTAATGTAAATATACCGTTGGGTTGATTTAAAATCCCTCTGATGCCTGTAGGACTTCTGAACCCCAAAGACATAAGTACATAGTTAGATGTTCTCTTTCTCAGTGACACTGAGGAGCTAGCTTCCCCATCCTATGTTAGGGGACTGGGACCCTCTGATAACCAGCTGTTCGCTTAAGGTCTAGACTCACACTGGCATCAAAGAGCAATAGGTCAATAACGGATGAATTAAGCCCTGCGTGAAGGAGGGGAGGAATGTTGGCATGATCTCAGATTAAGGAAATTCAGACCAAGAAGCTATTTAACCCAGGCTTTCCTCAAATAAGGGCTTAGAGAAGGAGGGGACACAAGAAGAGGAAGAGGAAAGAACGTTGAAGACACAGGGACAGAGCTGGCATAGTGAGAAGGACTCAGAAGAGGCAGGTAGGGGTGTAGGCTCTGGCTGTCATGGTGTCTCACCCGCTGCCTGATTTTGGCCACAGCCTTCCCTTTCTAAGCCCCAGATTCCTCAACTATAAACTGAGTCCTCTCTGCTCAATGGCATTAAAGGTTCCTTTTGGCTCCCAAATTTCAAAATTCCCAGATCTGAACAACTGAAGGTCCTAACTACGTCAGGCTACGCATGCAGCAGTTACAGGAGGAAGGCAGAGAGGAGGGAATTTCCTTTTGGAATTTTGACATGCCCAAAGATGTTGGGACCCACATCTTCACCGGATGGCACTGCTTTCCTGGGGCTGGGGTTAGTAATCCCAGTTCCTTCCCTAATTTGCCAGATATTCTAAGGAGAAACCCCACCGAGCATTGTACTTCTTATGTTCCTGATTATAAGGACAACTGTACCAAGCAATGTGATCATTTCTTATGTGCATGATCTCACTTTGTCAAGGACATTAAGTGGCCCACCCGAAATCATTCAGGTGAGAGGTGGTAGGGGTTGGGTTTGAACCCAGCTATGTCTGCCTCCAATGTTCATGTTCTTTCTAGAGCACGAGGCTATACAAGTGGGATTTGCAAGAAATAAGCCCCCTCCTACCCCACCCATTTTGGCATATCAGGAGGATTAAGATATATATCTCCCTGGACACTTTTTATTTCTTTATTATTTATAGCACACCTTTTTTTTTTTTTTTAGCTTTTCCTTTTTTTATTTTTTTTTGTTCTTATTTTTTTTTCTTTGTTTATTTATAGCACACCTTTTTAACCCACTGAGCCACCCAGGCGCCCTATAGCACACCTTTTTAAAAAAGATTTTATTTATCTATTTATTTGACAGAGAGAGATCGCAAGCAGACAGAGAGGCAGGTAGCACAGGGAGAGGGGGAAGCAGGCTTCCTGCTGAGCAGAGAGCCCGATGTGGGGCTGGATCCCAGGACCCTGAGATCATGACCTGAGCCGAAGACAGAGGCTTAACCCACTGAGCCACCCAGGCGCCCCTATAGCACACCCTTTTTTTAAAGATTTTGTTTGTTTATTTGACTGAGAGAGAATTCATGTGTGCACAAGCAGGGGGAGAAGCAGGTTCCCCACTGAGCAGGGAGCCCAATGCAAGACTGGATCATAGGCCCCCTGGGATCATGGCCTGAGCCAAAGGCAGATGTTCAACTGACTGAGCCACGCAGGTGCCCCATAGCACACTTACTTCTTCTTTTTTTTTTTTTTTTTTTTTTTTTTTTAGCACATTTACTTCTTTAAGATTTATTTATTTAAGAGAGAAAGAGAGTGATGGGGGGGCAGGGAGAAAGAGAGAGAGAGAGAATCTTAAGCAGATTCCCCACTGAACACAGAGCCTGACGCGGGGCTCCATCTCACAATGCTGAGGTCATGACCTGAGCTGAAATCAAGAGTTGGGCACTGAAAGGCTGAGCCACCCAGGTACCCCAACAGCACACTTACTTCTCAAAAGGAATCTAAGACAACTCAGAATATTAAAACATATACTATAGGACAGTTTTTATAAATCAAAGGATATAGAAATATACACACACATACACACACACAAATGAATGCAGGTTTAAAAAATGATAAAAACTGAGTAAGGTCTATAGTCTACTTTACAAGAATGCACCAAAGTCAATTTCTAGCTTCATTGTGCTACAGCTCTAGAAGGTGTCTCCTCTGGGGGAAGCCTTCACAAGATTTTGTACTATCTCTGCAACTTCCTGTGAGTCTATACTATTTCAAATGACAAATTTTAAATTATATGAGTTGGGGGAAATCGGAGGGGGAGACAAACTATGAGAAACTGTGGACTCTGAGAAACAAACTGAGTTTTGGAGGGGAGGGAGGTGAGGGTTGGGTGAGCCTGGTGGTGGGTGTTAAGGAGGGCATGGATTGCATGGAGCACTGGGTGTGGTGCACAAACAATGAATTTTGGAACACACAGACACAAAAAATTAATTTAAAAAATAATAAAAAACAAAATTATATAAGCAAATAATAAAAAGATTAAAAGATTGTAAATAATCTTGATAAGAAAAAAGTAATTTAGATGAGAAGTAGCCTGGGATGGCATGTCGGGAGCTGCCGGCCTTCCGCACTACATCTTCCTTCGTCTCCTGGGCACTCAGCTAGACCGATTTCCCAGCCTCCTTTAGAGTTAACAATGATCACGTGACTGAGTTTAGCCCGTAGAATGAGAGGAACTAATGGGACCCTTGCAGGCTGGTCTATAAAAACCTCCCAAATGCTTTCTCCCCTGCTCTTTCCCTGTATTAACTGAGCACATGACGGCCAGAGTAACAATTGGTACCACATAGCAAAAGCCTAAGTGACTAAATACAGTGCAGGGGAGAGCTGCCCACTGACTTTTCTACCTTGGGCTGTTACAGGAACAGGAAATGAACTTCTATGTGTTCAAACCATACACTCTTTATGTTTCCCCCTTTACATTCTTTAAACTACTGAGGACTCAAAAAAGTTTTGCTTATATAGGCTACATCCAGTGAAATTTACTGTATGAAAAACTAAAACCGAAAAGTACTTAGAATACTTATTAATTACTTTAAGAGGAATGGATCCAGGGGCGCCTGGGTGGCTCAGTGGGTTAAAGCCTCTGCCTTCAGCTCAGGTCATGATCCTGGGATCAAGCCCCGCATCAGGCTCTCTGCTCAGCAGGGAGCCTGCTTCCTCCTCTCTCTCTGCCTGCCTCTCTGCCTACTTGTGATCTCTATCTGTCATATAAATAAATAAAATCTTTAAAAAAAAAAAAAAAAGAGGAATGGATCTATTACATATTAACAAATAGCATTTTTTATTAAAAATATCTTCTAAAACAAAAAATTACATTTTTCAAATGTATTTCTGGCTTAAAGTAGAAGACAGGCTAGATTGTCGTATCTGCTTCTGCATTTCATCTGTAACATAAGTAGTTTTGGTTTAAGTACATGAAAATATATTTAGGCTCACACAAATATGTAACAAAAAGGAGGAATATTTTAATAGTTTTTTTTTTTCAGATAATTCTGAATAGTCTCTGTATACTCCGTCTAAACTTTACAAGTGATAGTTTCTTAAAGGTTGGTTGCAATATGACATCTAAAACTGAATCAGTGAACTTTTCATATTCTCTTAAATTAAAATCCACTGGTTTATTTTGTACTTTGAATGGATCTTTTACCCACTCATGATTTTAGAACCTCATCCATTGGTTGTTTAAAAATAGTGATTCACTGAGCCATGCACATCTTCCATATGTTGATGCATTTTAATTCACAGTATTTTAAAAATCAATGTGTTAGTATAACCACCAATATTACCCCCCAAAAAAAGGTCTTTGAAGTATTGGGAAGTTTCAAAATGGCTGATACTAGTTTTCCAAAATTCTAATTTTCACTTAAAAGCCCGATTTACCACTGGCAACAAATGCTCTCATTTGTTTTCCTTAAAGTAACAGGCTTGTTTCTTTCAAGAACCTGTCTGTCCAGTCCCCAAGCCTAAGTTATGAGCTTGTCATTCTTTCTAGTAAAACTGAAGTTCTATGGAAAAAGCCTCTAGTTCTTGCAGCTCCCAACTCGGCGAGGTACGGGCTTTTCCCTGAGAGACAGGAGTGCACTTCAGTGTGCAAGAGCCATATGAACACTCTCATTCTGCCACACAGAATCCTGAAAGATGGGTATGCAGGGTCACAGCTGCATAACATTAGGAGCTGTACTGCTCATCAAGGAGATTCTTTTTTTTTTTTTTTTAAAGATTTTATTTATTTATTTGACAGAGAGAGATCACAAGTAGACAGAGAGGCAGGCAGAGAGAGAGAAAGGGAAGCAGGCTCCCTGCTGAGCAGAGAGCCCGATGTGGGCCTCGATCCCAGGACCCTGAGATCATGACCTGAGCAGAAGGCAGCGGCTTAACCCACTGAGCCACCCAGGCGCCCTCATCAAGGAGATTCTTAAGTGAAACTGGCGTTTCTTTTCACGAAAGTGCATGATGAAAACAATCTAACGCCCCCAGTACCACGGGACAGTTAGTGCCACTGTCTGGATTCATCCTGGGACCCCACCATGGCTTTTGCACCATTAATACAAATATAAACACAGAGGAAAGGGCAAAGGAAGTCTTAATATTACTATTAAAAGAGTTTTGGGGCGCCTGGGTGGCTCAGTCGGTTAAGTGTCTCCTTGGGCTCAGGTCATGATCTAGAAGTCGGGATGGAGCCCAGCTGCCCTGCGCAGCATGAAGTCTGCTTCTTCCTCTGCCCCTCCCCCACCCCCATCCAGCTCATACTCTCTCTCTCAAATAAATAAATAAAATCTTTTTTAAAAATTAAATTAAATTTTAATTTAATTTTTTAAAAAAAGGTTTTCAACTTCATGGATTCCCTTAAACAGTTGGGAAAGCACGTCACTCCCCTAGAGTTCCTCAGGCCATTCTCTGTCACCCAGGAGAGAATGCACAGCTTTCAGCTTACTCATTTTTTTCCTCTTTCTCATTAGTTGTCTCAGCTTGATCATTGGCAGGCCCTGAAAGACATGGACTCAGGGCTAACACATTTGCCTTCCTTTGATACCTTTGGAACACTGAGAATAGAAGCTAGATTATAATCATTATCTTTCTCCTTCTCTGATGACATGGTCTTTAAAAGGACACATTTTGGCATATTTTAGTGCTATTTTATGAAGTTTTCTCTTTTCCCTCTTTCTGTCTGCCTGCCTGCCCGTTTGTCATTTTTAGATGTCCTGGTATTCATAATAACAGTGCTGTCCCCAAATCATCAGGATTTCTGAATTTCATAACAGAAATTCCAGCAGCCCCAAAGGCTTCTGGGAAATTCTTGACCTGAAAGAGAAAGGAATGTCCCTTCTCTGGGAAAGCTGCCTGCTCATGTCTATCCGATTAAAATGGCCACGTGCAGCAAGGTCACAAAATCAAGGGAGCCCCACAGATGGGAATTCCAGACTCTTCCCCTTCCTCTGTGCTGTAGCCCCCCACACCTAGAGAGGTTTTATTTTTCTCTTTTTTCTGCTCTTTTCCTATTCCCATGTTTCTAACTCCTTCCTAGGGCCCAGATTGAACCCCTGAATTTGACTACCCCCTCCCTTATTGGTTAAACTGACTCTAGAAATCTCATAAGATTCTATTACTTAATCCTCTGGTATTTGTTATCTAAGCTTTACTATATACTGCTTTGTGTTTAATTAGTCTTGCTGGTTTGGGAATTTACTTGAACCGGTGGTATTTGCTACTCTTAGTCTCATATGCTGCCAGTTTTCTTGAAGGGTTTTTAAATTAAAAGCCATAATCAACTCCCCACTTCACCCCTTGTGGAAGATGCCTTCTGTGATGTCACTGTGGCTCACTTCACCCGTTTCTGAGACCCCCTCTCCCACCTTTCTGAATGGGACCTGGCAGCCATTTTGTTATCAGCAGCCCTGCCCATCCCAGACCATAACTGATTGGATCGAGAGTAGACACCTGATGGAAACAGGTCAGTCAGAAGTTTTTCTCCCAAGAATATGCTGTTCGGCCTCAAGTAAATGAGTCAGATTTTGCTGGTTGCTTGACTCAAAGATGGGTCAGTTCAGGAGCTGAGGGTGGGCAGAAAAATCAAGAAGGCGGATCTATTGAAGGGGAACAGGAAGCAGATGGGCAGAGAGGAGAAGAGATAGAGACCTCGCAGCTTTGGCAAGTCAGACGAAATCTTCTACTTAGGTTTCCAAAGTCTGTCCAGCTCCTGGTCCCAGGCCTTGGGAGACCCTGTTTCCTATGGGTTCTAGGAAAGTCCCTGTGGACTCCAGAAAACTTCCCCCTTTTGCCTAATCTAGCCCCATTTTAACCAGGACCCACAATCTCTCCAATCCACGAGGTATCCTTCAAGACTAAGGACAAATTCCCCCTGCCCTGAGAGCCTTCCCTATGCTTTCAGCAGAGTGACCATGTCTTGCCCAGGATTTCTGTACTACCACAGTCCCCTGCATGACCACAGTCCCCTGTGCCACAATAGTACTACTCCCCTACTCCATCCCCATTACTGCCATTGGCCCATGAGCTTACCGGTCACTCATTTATTAAACTTGAGCCTTCGGATAACAGTGACAATGTCTTATTGAAGCCCCTTCTCTTATGGTTAGAACAGCAGCTGGTACCTAATAAGCACTAAATAGATTTTTGAATGAATGAATCAGTGAGAAAAGTGAATTCATGGATATGGAAATCTATTATTCAGTGACCCTTATTCAACATTTCAGGTTGAAATATTTTCGTTGCTTGTGAGAATTCGGAGGCATGCCCCACGGGAGCAGGTACTTCTTGTCCTGTGACCAGGGTGGCCCCAGCACCCAGCACAGGACTCGGCATAACAGACACCCGGTGTTTGTTGATGAATCTGTTGGGAGGTATGTGAGGAAGGAAAAGTAAGGGGTGTGTTTGAGCTGCAAAAAAATCTCAGTCTTAAAACCTTTTGCTCTTAGTCTTGCCCATGGATCACAAGCTTCTAAACTCTGCCCATAGGGCACCTGGGTGGCTCAGTGGGTTGAGCCTCTGCCTTCGGCTCAGGTCATGATCTCAGGGTCCTGGGATCAAGTCCCGCATCGGGCTCTCTGCTCAGCGGGGAGCCTGCTTCCCCCTCTCTCTCTGCCTGCCTCTCTGCCTACTTGTGCTCTCTCTGTGTGTCAAATAAATTTAAAAAATAAATAAATAATTTAAACTCTGCCCATAATTCTCACCCTATTATTTGCATTCCTTTTTAAAGAAAACCTACAGAAGGAAATGAAGTCCTCATTCAGAAGGAGTTACAGAGCCCTGGCCAGCCTCCCCGCAACCTTCATAGCTGCATTCGTGAGCAAGGCAGATGGGCCCCCAAAGTTCTGCTGTCCGCTCTTCCTCAGCCAGCTGAGGAAAGATTTCACGTCTCTGATGCTTGTAGCAACGCGGCGTATGTGTTAGCTTGCAAGGGCCGCCTTAACAAAATTCCACACACTGGGAGGCTTAAAGAATACAAATGCGTGTTCTCACAGTTCTGGAAGCTAGATGTCAAGAGATCAAACTGTCTACAGATTCGGTTTCTTCTGAGGCCTCTCTCCTTGGCCTGCAGGCGGCTGCTTTCCTGCTGTGTCCTCACGGGACACACACTGTGTGTCCCTCTGTGCACACACATCCCTGCTGTGCCTCCGTGTGGGCAAGTGTCCTCTTCTTATAAGGACCCCAGCTGGGTTATATAGGGACCCACCCTAACAACCTCATTTGAACTTCACCACCTCTGTAAAGGCCCTCTCCAAATATAGTCACATTCTGAGTTGATGGCAGCTAGAGTTTCTACATCTGAATTTTGAGAGAACATAGTTCAGCCCATACAGTATATATTAGCCAAACATACCTGAGCCAACGGAAATATTTAACGATAAGATAATGATTAAACTCATTCAAGAACTATATCCTGAATGCCCCCAGGGCTGACTACTGCCCTGGGGGCTCAGTTGCTGTCCACACTCTAGTGGGGACAGGGTTCTAATGGACAAATCAAGAGGGAGGCTGCCTAGCATGGCACTCTTCCGCACAGATTCTGGCCGCAGACGTCCTTGCTTCCCCCCACACCCCCACTTCATCCCGCCCCCACCCCCACTTACCAGCTGGATGACTATGGGCAAACTATTTAACCTCCCTGTACCTCAATTTCCTCATCTGTGTAATGAGGTTACTAATAGCACTTACCTCATAGCTGTGTTTTGAGAATTAAATATTTATAAGACACTTAGAATAGTTGCTGGCACATAACACTAGATGAGTGGTAAATAAACGAATTCGTGAGCATCCATGTGAGTCACTGAAAATGAAGTGTGTGGGAGATTGTGTTACTGGCCCCAAGCTTACCTCCCTCCTTGAATCCATGCCCTTTGCCATGTAACTGCAATTCCACCACCAACAGTAGAGTTGGTTTCTTTGGTTTCTTTGTCCAAAGGAACACTCTGGGCTTGCCCCTGTGACTTGCTCTCTCCAATGGGATGTTCGCAGATGTAAAATCAGTCGAGATTTGAAGCGGACAAGAGCGTCCCCTTGTTTCTCTTGTCATCCTGAGACCATGCTGGAATTAGCCTGCTGATCCTCGGGGACGAGATGGGGACCAGAGTCCACTGACCCACAGACCCCTAAGTGAGAACTAATTTACCACATATGTGTACTAAGATTTTGAGGTTGCTTGTTCTACAGCAAGAACTGACTGACTGACTGACTGACTGACAGAAAGTTGACCGAGACTATTTAATGGCATGAGGACATGTTCTCACTAAACTAGGTGTTGGCCAAGGCAGATAACAAAACATTTGTAACAGTAAGATCTTATTATTTTTTTTATTTTAAATGAATACGTGTGTGTGTGTGTGTGTGTGTTCCTAAAAAATAGATGAAAATGTGAATCGGTGGTAATCATTTGGTGGTGATTCTTACTTTGTGTGTGTTTCTCTCCATGCTTCAAATAATTACATTTATGTTATGAAATGTTATTTGAGAAGATATATAGATGGATGAAAAGATGATTACCGGTAGCTGGGTAGACAATACCTCCTTGGTGTCTGTTCTCCCATCCCAGATTTCAGTCCAGATTCTTCTGTGGTGACCAAACCCACACTCCTGCCGGGCTGGAGGCCACACAGAATGTCTGTGATTGTAGGAGTTTGGAAAATGATTTGTTAAGATTGCCTTTCAAGGTGAGACAGCTTGTTAAGATTCTCTAGGGCCCTATGAATGGTTCCCTCAGGGCTTGGAACATTGTGTTTAATGCATTTTGGACACATGCCAGGTCAGTGCTGAAATTAGAGGTTAACGTTTAGTTTAAGAGCAAAACAAGAGGAGGGCCTGAGGAACAAGCTGGAAATATCTGATTTGCATGCAGCAATTACGCTGCTTTAGGCCACATTGCCCCACACAATTGCACTGGCCTCCCCAGGTGACCAGCTCTGGAAGTTGGAACCTGAGTGGATGGTGCATGGCCTCTCCAGCCAGAGCAGAATAAAGTGGGCCGGTCCCACAGCCTTTGCCCCATCTCCCTCTGGAGTCAGAATCCACACAGGCACTAAAAGGGGCTTCCAGGCCTTCCTAGGAGACACAGTTACTATTTTCCTTCCTTTTTCTTTTCATCAACTTTGTTGAGTTATAATTTAGAGACAATAAATCCATCTGTTTTAAATGTATAATTCAATGAGTTTGGGCAAATGTATACACTCTCTTAACCACCACCACCACCAAGATAGAGACATTTTCCATCACCGTGGAAGGTTCCTGCAGGTCCCTTTGCAATCAGTCCCAACCCACATTCCCAGCCTCAGGGAACCACTGATGTGCTCTCAGATGAAAGATTAGATTTGCCTTATCTAGGGGTGCCTGGGTGGTTCAGTGGGTTAAAGCCTCTGCCTTTGGCTCAAGTCATGATCTCAGGGTCCTGGGATCAAGCCCCACATAGGGCTCTCTGCTCAAGCAGGGAGCCTGCTTCCTCCTCTCTCTCTCTGCCTGCCTCTCTGCCTACTTGTGATCTCTGTCAAATAAATAAATAAATAAATATTTAAAAAAAAAAAAAAGATTTGCCTTATCTAGATAGAGTGTGATATGAATGAAATCACTCTGTAAGCACCCTTTTGTGTCTGGCTTCTTCTGCTTATAATGTTTTGGATTCTCATCCAAGTGGTTATGTATATCAATAATTTGTTCCTTTTTACTGCCTAATAGTATTCCATTATATGAATGAATTACAATTTCTGTATTCATTCATCTTTTTTTTTTTTTTAATGTAAGCTTTAACCCCAACTTGGGACTTAAACTCATGACCCCAAGATCAAGAGTTTCTTGCTCCAACTGAGCCAGGCAGACCCTATTCATTCACCTTTTGATAAACATTTGGGTAGTTTTTAGTTTCGGGCTATAATGAAAAGGGCTTTTTTTTTTTTTTTTTGGAGTTTCAACTGTACTTATTTCATGGCTGTTATGGGACTCACTAGCTATTGATTGAATAATTTTCCCTGAAAACTAAAGAAAAGTTGACAATCAAACAAGTTGACAGTGTATTCATTCATTTAACCACTCTTTGAATTAACCACTTATCCAATAAACATTCACTCACCACCTACTCTTACTACCAGTAATAATTTAATAATATTGTTTAGTGAGTGCTTCATGAATGCTAAGGTCACTGTACTGAGAATGCACCTGGGATTAGATTCATTTCTCATAGCAGTGATGCAGGGTCATTGTTAATTGGTCTCAGATTTAGGTGCTTTCTTCAACCTAAAGTGCGAGGCAAATAAAATTGCAATTTTTTAAAAAGATTTTATTTATTTATTTGACAGACAGAGATCACAAGTAGGCAGAGAGGCAGGCAGAGAGAGAGAAGGAAGCAGGCTCCCCGCTGAGCAGAGAGCCCCATGCGGGGCTCCATCCCAGGACCCTGGGATCATGACCTGAGCCGAAGGCAGAGGCTTTGAGCCACTGAGCCACCCAGGTGCCCTAAAATTGCAATTTTTAAAACAAAAGCATTTCTATACAACTTTTTGTATAGTTGTTTTTCATTTCTTTATTGACCTTCCTTCGTCTCTTTTATTCCACTTTCTGTGAATTAATGAGGTTTTACTACGTCTTCTTTAATCAAGACCAAATGGTCTATGACATTACTCTGGCTTTTATGTTTATTGGGGTTGAAGTAGTGCCTGGTTGACACTGAGCGTAAGACGTCACACTCCCAGCATCCCTGGTGCTCGAAATAGATTGGTGTTCACTCCCAGCACACACCGAACACTTCATCTTCCAGACACACGATTGAGCCAAGGTGCTATATGAGTCAAATGAATAAGTAAAGCCAAGGGCACTTCTGTCCTTGTTTGGCACCTGGAAATACCGTTAACTTTCTCTGGGTTCCTACTGAATGCTAACACTCACCAGGAACTTTGCAGAGAAAGAAAAAAAGACGATGAGACAGAGAAAAACTGTCTTGACTCTTGAAGAGTTTAATTAGTATGAAAGCCAAGAATAAGCTGTAAAAATAGTTAATCAAGAAAGCATAAAGAAGGGAAGGGGGTGCCTGGGTGACTCAATCAGTTAAGCATCCAACTCTTGATTTTGGCCCAGGTCATGATTTCAGAGTGGCGAGATTGAGCCCCACATTGGGTTCTGTGCTCAGCAAGGAGTCTGCTTGAGGTTCTCTCTCTCCCTCTCCATCTGTCCCTCCCCTCCACGCTCACATGCTGTCTTTCCTCCTACAATAAATAAAGAAAAAGAAGGGGAGAAAGCTAGCATTTCTTGAGATTCTACCATCTGCTAGAATGCTAGTCCAGGGATTCTCAGAGTTGGCCAGTTATCAGAAGCCCCTAGAAGGCTTGTTAAAACTAGATTGTAGAAGGAAGGAAGGAAGGAAAGAAAGAAGAAAGTGGAAAGTTTTGTTGTAGGAGCGGTGTCCTGCCCCCTACAGTTTCTGATTCAATAGATCTGGGGCAGAATTCAAGAATTTACACTTCTAACAAGTTTCCAGGTGATGTTGATTTTATCAGCCTAGGGACCACACTTTGATATCTGCTCAGAGTTGCTATATGTGCTAGACATATGTATTATCTCATTTAAACATCCCACAAGCATTGTGAATTAGTTCTCATTATCCCCATTTTATACATGAGGAAAGTAAGAGTTCAGAGAATTTTCAGAACTTGTCCCGGGTCCAAACATTGAATTTTGGTCTGTCTCAATCCAAAACCCATGGTTTTGTCACTATTTCAAACTTTCCCCAAAAACTTCCTGGAAAAGTAGACCTAAGATATTATCTGAGCTGGTCGCTGTCAGAACCTCCAGGGTTTGAGAGTAAACAGGCATGGTGGCATCATTTAGGATCACATGCTACAAAGAAAGAAGGTGGTTAACTCAATGGTTTGGAAAGGATCCAGGATGTAAGAGTCAATGACCCTGACCAAAACTATCAGATTCTTTGAAGCTAACTCAGAATGCAAAAAAAAACAAACAAACAAACAAAAAAAAAAACCCTTCAAGGCAACATGTCCCAGTTCCTCCTTTCATAAAGATGGAGCCTGGGTGCCTGAGTGGCTCAGTTGATTAAGCATCTTTCTTTGGCTCAGGTCATGATCCTGGATCCCAGGATGGAGTCCCACATCAGGCTCCCTGCTCAGCAGGGAGTCTCCTTATCCCACTGACCTCTCTCCTCTCATGCTCTCTCTCTCTCTCTCATTCTCTCTCTCTCTCTCTCAAATAAATAAATAAAACCTTAAAAAAAAAAAAAAAAGATGGAACCCGGTTACAAATCAGATTTTCATCTCTCTCTCTTCTGCTTCTCATAACCCCCCTGCTGCATTTATTCAGTATAAGAAACATTTCCATAAAAATGTAGAAAACCAAAAGCTTCAAACTTAAGTGATTTTCTCATGTGAACAAAGCAATTCTATCTTCCTGTTGAATTTTTTCCTTCTAAGTCTTTAATTCAGACACAAATTACCAATTTAAGAAGTGAGAGAGGAGATATCACTATAGATTCTACAAAGATTAAAAGGATGATAGGTATATTTATGAACAACTTTATGTCAGTAAATTTGATAATTTGATGAAATGGATGCATTTCTTGGAAGACACAAACTACCAAAGCTCACTGAAGAATGAATCAACAACCAGGACATCTACTAAAGAAATTAATTTATAGTTTAAAAACCTTTCCATGAAGAAAGCTCCAGGTCCAGATGGCTTTACAGGTGAATTCTACCAAACATGAAAGGAAGAAAAAATATCAATTTTATACAAATTTTTTTGGAAAATTAAAGAGGAGGGATTACTTTCCAACTAATTATATGAGGCTAAAATTAACAATGAAATGCAAAGACTTTAGATAAAAATTTAAAGCTGCACTTAATATTAAGGGAAGAAAGATATCACAACTTTGGTAATGTTAGCCAACATTGAATCCCGAGCTCCTAGCAGCCCCAGGGAAGTAAGCAAGCTTCATTCATGTCCATTTGGCAAATAAGTAAATGGATAAAGCTCAACCTACATACCTTTTCTGTGGTACTAAGGACAGCAGAGATAAGAGGACACCAAAAATAAACTGCCTCACAATTCTGTGTGAATGAGGTTAGAAAATATTCAATGTCACCCGAAAATGTTAAACATGGTCCTTTTAGAGAAGGACCCCAGAGATGACAATTCACCTCATGGGAAGGTTTAACTTCTTATGACAGAGAATTTCAAACTTATCTGAAGGAGATAAATATAATGAAGCCCCATACCTAAACCCAGCTATCAACCGGTCAACCAGTCTATGCATCCAGACCTTCATCCTTCTCCTCTATCACACATTATTTTGAAGCAAATCCCACCCCTACTATCACTTTGCCCATAAATATTTCAGGATTTATCTCTAGAACAGGACCTCTCAACCTCAGGACTCTTAACATTGAGTGCCAAATAATTCTATGTTTCAAGGAGCTGTCCTGTTCATTGTAGGATATTTAGTGACATCTGTGGTCTGTACCCATTAGAGGGTGGTAACACCCCTCCCCCAGTTTGGACAACCAAAAACGTCTCCAGATATCGCCAAATGTCCTGGAGGGTAAAATCTCAAAACTGAGGACCACTGCTCTAAAAGATGAGGACTCTGTTTAAAAATATAGCCATGATACTGTTTTCACATAAATTATTAATATTTAATGTAATTAAATTAAATTAATTAATTTAATTAAATTAAATTAATTACATTAACATTTAATGTAATTAAATATCCAGTGTTTAAATTTCTAATCCTCTCATAAATATTATAAGTGGATTCTTTCCAATAGTTTCTTTTTCCTAAAGTTTTTTTTTTTTTTAAGATTTTATTTATTTATTTGACAGAGAGAGATCACAAGTAGGCAGAGAAGCAGGCAGAGAGAGAGGAGGAAGCAGGCTCCCTGCTGAACAGAGAGCCTGATGCGGGTCTCGATCCCAGGACCCTGAGATCATGACCTGAGCCGAAGGCAGCAGCTTAACCCACCGAGCCACCCAGGCGCCCCCTAAAGTTTTTTAAATTATTATTTACTTGACAGAGAGATCACAAGTAGTCAGATTGGCAGGCAGAGGGAGAGGGAGAAGTAGGCTCTCCACTGAGCAGGGGGCCTGATGCAGGGCTCCATCCCAGGACCCTGGGATCATGACCTGAGCCAAAGGCAAATGCTTAACTGATTGAGCCACCCAAGTGTCCCTTAGTTAGCTTTTAGTCTATAGGTTTCCCCTCCATTACTTTATTTATTCATTTATTTTTTTTCCTAAAGAAAAGAGGTCATTTGACCTACAGAGTTTCCCACAGTCTGGCTTTCACTGCATACAAATTTATAGTGTGCTTTAATATTTTCTCTGTGTTCTCTATTTCCTGCAAATTGGTAGTAGGATCTAGAGGCTTGCTCAAATTCAGATTGCAAGACTTCTTCAATATTGTGTTCTTCCATGCATCACCTGATGTAAACAGCCACTGATGACCCATGCTATTCTAATTCTACCATTCTTTCTCCATGCATTAACTAAATTCTTCTGTAAAGGGGAATTTTCCCTGAGAAGCAATTGTTTTGGATTAGTACTGACCACCCCCATCTGCAAATTAGGGTGATCAAGATTCTGAAGCCTCCTGCAAACTCAGTAGAAAGAAAGGCCGAGCACTGATGACTGACGCCTGACATGGGCATAAGACAGAACAGCAGTAGTTAGTTCTAATCCCCAGTCTAATTTACTACCCTCTTTTAGAATTGAAGACTCAGTAGAAAGAAGACCATTAAGAGTGGCATAGAATGGGGGCGTCTGGGTGGCTAAGTCAGTTTAGCGTCTGCCTTTGGCTCAGGTCATGATCCCAGGGTTCTGGGATCGAGCCCTATATTGGGCTCCCTGCTTGATGGGGAGCCTGCTTCTCCTTCTGCCTGCCACTCCCCCTGCTTGTGCTCCCTCTCATTCTGCCAAATAAATACATAAAATCTTTAAAAAAATTTTTTTTTTAAGAGTGGCTTAGAATGTGCTGAATATGATTATGGAGTCAGGGTGGACTCAGAATCAGAGTGTTTATTTTTCTTGTTTGTTTTTAGTGTAATCCCCAGTGTGGACAATATTCAAGGAAAAGCCACTTTGGGATACTGTTTGTAGGAATGTAAATTGGAACTTTCCTGGAGGACAACTTGACAATACGTAACCAAAACCTTAAAAGTTTGCATATATCTTTTGACCTAGAAATTCTACTGCCAGAAATTTATCCCAGGTATGTACAGGGAGACTTAGCAAGGACTGTTCATGGCAAGTCTGTAATAAGGAAACAATGTAAGTAAGGGTTTGCCTAGAGGAGGTTAGCTAAAGGCAGAATGCTATCCAACCCATGACTTTGCCATTTTGTCATTTTGATATTACAGAATATGTAAGGGCATGGAAAGATGTTTGTACCTTATTATTGAATGGAACAAAAAAAGTCTGAAGTATTATATTCAGTAAATCTCATTTCCTATTTTTAAAAAAGGAATTTACACATGGAAATATAGGCATAGCAAAAAAGGTCACGGTAGATGTACCACAGTGTTTTTTTTTTAAAGATTTTATTTATTTATTTGGCAAACAGAGATCACAAGTAGGCAGAGAGGCAGGCAGAGAGAGAGAGAAGAGGAAGCAGGCTCCCTGCAGAGCAGACAGCCCGATGTGGGGCTCGAACCCAGGACCCTAGGATCATGACCCAAGCCGAAGGCAGAGGCTTTAACCCACTGAGCCACCCAGGTGCCCCAGATGTACCACAATATTAAGTTAATATTAAATTACTAATATTACCTGATGGTAAAATTGGGAGTAATTTCTATTTTCCTCCTTTTGCTTATATGATCTTTCAAAATTCTCTAAGTAATTCTCATCGCTTTAAAAGAAAACCTTTAATAACAAGTATTTTTAATTAGGATTACCAAATAAAATACACCATGGAACATACTTATACTAAAAAATTATTGTGGGGCACCTGGGCAGCTCATTCTTTAGGCGTCTGCTTTTGGCTCCGGTCGTGATCCCAGGGTCCTGGGATGGAGGCTCCCTGCTCAGCGGGAGGCCTGCTTCTCCCTCTCCCACTCCCCCTGCTTGTGTTCCTTCTCTTGCTGTCTCTATCAAATAAATAAAATCTTTTTAAAAAATTATTGTTTGTCTGAAATTTAAATTTAGGGAGGCATCCTGTACTTTTATTTGTTAAATCTGGCAAACCTACTTTTCATACAAAGTAATCAAAGGAAAAGGGGTGCCCGACTGGCTCAGTCAGTAGAACATGTAATTATTAATCTTCAGTCCTGTGTTGGGTGTAGACTACCATCACCAGCCTCACCATACCCCACTCCTCCCCAGACCCATTCACCCCACAATCTGTATGTCCTGGGCCGAGTTACCTGTCTTCCCTGAACCTCAGTAATAATGCCTGTCTTGCAAGGATCAAATGAAAAGTGTGTGACGGCACTTTGTAAATTGCAAAGAGCCAAGAAGCCCGTTATTATCATGTTAGTAAATTACACACACAAGGACATGTTGAACAGGAACGAAACAGCTGCCACAGATGACTGCAGAATTGTTCCTTGCAGCAGATTTTTGATGGCTCTCTGAGGTCAAAACAACTCAAGGTTTAGTCACTCGGAGACTGAACCCGTATATTAACATCTATCCAAATTGTTCTTACGGTCCTATTTATAGATGCACTGATCACTAGATATTGTGGGAATACTTTGCCGCAAGTCGGTTGCTAAATTGGTTGGCAAGCAGCGGGCCACGAGTGGCTCAGAGGAAGCCTGCGTGCTTCACGAGCTTGGCAGCTCATAACTCCAGGCCCTCACCTTGTCCTCACACACTAGTCTCGGTCACCTTGGAAACTGCCCTATTCTAGATGCAGAGCACAGAACGCGCTGGCTGGCGTGGAATTAATCAGCAAGCGCCTCTCTTCTGGTCTGTTACTGAAAATCCATCAGTACCTCTCAAGCCATTTTAGGGAGGGCCCATGGTGGGGTTTCAAGGCTCTTCCAGGGGGAAATTAACACGGGAAATCAGGGTTTATGGAAAAATAAAATAAGGGAGAAAGAAATTAAGGAAAGATGAAAGAAGGGAAGGAAGAAGTGAAAGAAGAAAAGATCAAAGGAGGAACACATAAGATATTATCCTATTTTACAGATGAGAAAACTGAGGCCCAAGCTCACCCAACCAGGAAATATCAGAGCAGCATTTCAAATCCAAGGGAAATACAATCCCTGAAGGAGGAAAAAGAATCCCCTAAAATGATTGAATTTTCCAAGGTCCAAAACAGTTTCTGGTGGGAATCAGACACTCCAGAAATAGTGCCTACAAAATGCAACTTGTGGCATGGGACAGAGGAGGGACGGGGTGAGAGGCGGCCCTCTGCGAGCCAGGAAGAGGGCCATCACCCAGACACTAACCCTGATCTTGGGCTTCACCCCACCCCCAGCCTTCAGAACTGTAGGAAATAAGTGTCTGCTGTTTAAGCCCCCCAGGCTGTGGTATCTGTTATAGCAGCCTGAGCACACCAAGACGTGACAATTCTGTGGCTAACTTCTGAAGGAGTCGTCAGGACTATTTTTCACAGTGGCTGCACCATTTTCCATTCCCTCCCTCAGTGTTTGAGGAGGGAATGTCAATGTGGAGCGCCACCAGCCTCAGCCTCAGTCTTAGCTTTGCCACCCACGTGACCTAGTAACCTCCTCACGTAACCTCTCTGGCTCTCAATGCCCCCACTGGTAAAATGGGTGTCATCAGGTTGATGTGGATTGCATGGGTGGCGTAGAAAATCTGCTAACATACACTATGCAGTACATGTCCATGGATTCGTGGTTGTTGCAGAAAGAACCACAAAATCGCAGTATGGGAAGGGGCCCAGTAGGCACAATAAATGATTTTACTTCATGGATTTTCACAGCAAGATTCTCTATCGTGCATCCTGCCAAAAGGTCCCCACCAATCTCACTGTGGGGCACAATGGGCCAGAAGCACCCACAGGACATCAGACAGCATTTCCCAAGTGTGTTCTAGGAAAGCTGGCTTTCACGGGGTATAAATGTGGATTATGAAGAGAGAAAGAATTCTGAAGTCTGAAAACTGTGGATCAAAAACACCAAAGCAGACTTCTCTCTTGCAGGACTTCTCAGAGCATTGAGCAGGATTGTGTACTTTGAAATCACCAGTGAGGAATGGAGACGGCAACGTTTCCTCAACTTCCCTGTGCTGGGAGACCTTTCCCAACTGGACAAAGTCTGCTTCGGGAAATGAGGCATCTGTCCACACAGTGCAGAAACCATGTACAAGGTCAACCTCAGCCTTGAGTTCTAAATACTCACCACAAACCATAGCATTGCAAAAGTTTTCTCCTTTGCCACTTTAACCCAAATGGTGATTAGTGTCCCCAATCATCCCTGCTGTGTGACGTAGATCTCTAAGTACAAATTCGGGGTGTAGGATAATCTTCCAAATGCTGAGAGTTGAGGGTCGCCTTGTCAAGACTGAGGAAGACCACCCTCCCCCCGCCAATCCTGTAGCAGATCCTGGACGAAAGTGGGCAGAGCTGGGTTTCCCTTCTCAGCCAGGTTTTTCACCTGCTGAGTTCAGTAAATGTCCAGAGCACCACATTCTAGGGGTTCTGCAATTGCCCCTTTGTATGTTAAAGCACTTTTCAAAAAATCCACCATAAGTCTGGAGGCCCTAACTAAGAGATGTAAGGAAGGGTCGGGATCTGGGACAAAGCAAAAGACTTGGTTATTTCCTGAGACACTAGGCAAGGGGCTGGAGGCCTGGTTCCAGAAGACCCGCCCTCCAACATTCACATGTAATGCAAATGCTTATAAATTACCTCCTCCTGTTGCACCTTCCAGAATGGTGAATGATTCCACCTCTGACGGCGACCCAATAAAATGACTCTCACATATAAGCTTACCTCGAGCCTTCTATTCTCTGGGGAGCTGAGGAAACTGAGGCCTTTTTCCTGAATTCTTTTAACTAAAATGAAAAAGACGGTCCCAGGAAGGCCCCAAGACAGGAGCCCTGGCACTGAAGACTCTTCATTAAGCGCTTACCACGTGACAGATCCATGTGGTCCAACAGCCAGAGAGGAGAGCCAACTGCACGCAAACGCCCACGGCCGGGATTAATCCTAGCTGGCCCCAGGACCACTGCCTCCAGCTCCCCCACGCCGCCTGCTCAGCTGGAGCTTGGGAAACCACACAATGTCTGCAATGTAAGGAATTCCATCCACCCAACCTTTATCAAGCCCGTCAGAAGGTAGCAGCTGCCCGTAGCCTTTGGGGAGATTTGCTCAAATATGGAGCTGGACGTGGGTCTTCTTTTACTGACACACTTGAGGGAAGGAGCAAGAAGAAAGGCTGCCAAGCTCTGCTAGTGGGGCATGGGGGACCTCTGCACCAGAGGCAGGGGGCCCGGCTGTGGAAACAACAGGGTGGCATGCATCTCAGGCCTTTCCATGCCCCCTGGATCCACAGTCTGGGACAGCAGCAAGTGTGTAGAGGAAGAGAAGCAGCCTGCCATGGTGGAGTCAAAGGTCAGCTGCATGCCTGGGCCCCAGCAGGCTGGGTGATCTGACCAGCTCATCCCCCTCTTCGGACCTCAGCTTCCTTGCCAGCAAAAAATGAGATGGTTGTTCTAAATGGTTGTGCATTGGGATTTGTTTTTTCTTGTAATAAAATTCACGTAACACGGGGCACCTGGGCGGTTCAGCCATTTGGCATCTGCCTTTGGCATCTGCCTTCCGCTTGGGTCATGATCCCAGGGTCCTGGGATCGAGCCCTGCATCAGGCTCCCTGCTCAGCGGGAAGTCTGCTTCTCCCTCTCCCACTCCCCCTGCTTGTGTTCCCTCTCTCTCTCTGTGTCTCTCTCTGTCAAAGGAATAAATAAAATCTTCAAAAAAAAAAAAAAATTCACATCACACAAAATGTGTTAGTACTGACATTTGGTACATTCCCAGCACTGGGCAACCCTCATCTCTCTATATTTGCAGGGCATCTTCATCACCCCCCAAAAAAAGCCCGTCCCCATGAAGCAGCTCCTCCCCGGTACCCCTCCCCCCGGCCCCTGGAAACCAGGAATCTTCTTTCTGCCGTGTGCACTTGCCGGTTCTGGGTATCTCATATGAACAGAATCCTACACTTTTGTGGCCTTTTCTGACTGGCTGCTGTCACTCAGCGCTGTGTTGGCAAGGTTCATCTGTGTTTAAGCATTTAGCAGCACTTTGTTTCTTTTCATGGCTAAATAATATTCCATCGTGGACCTTTACTACTTTTTAAAAAATATTTTATTTATTTATTTGACAGAGGGAAAGAGATATCAAGAGAGGAGATCAGGCAGAGGGAGTGAGAGAGGGAGAAGCAGGCTTCGCACTGAGCAGGGAGCCTCATGCAGGGCTCAATCCCAGAACTCTGAGATCATGGCCTGAGCCAAAGGCAGAGGCTTAACTGACCGAGCCAACTAGGAGCCCCACACAGAGTCTCTTTGAGGGCAATTATGGAATCACGGCCAGATGGACAGGACGCCTGGCCTCCCCGGCATGGAGCTTTATCTCGTGGGATGTTGAGGATACATTTCCCTGCCAGCGCGCAGCTAGGAGGGGCTGATTTTGCTGTATAATCATTTAATCACATATAGAAAGGAAATGCCAGCTCGCCAGCCATTGGGTTGAGGACCAAAATTTTAGAAACTTGGTCACAAGGTGAATTTAGGGTTCTGGCTGAGAGGTCTTATACTAGCTTCCTACGGCTGCCCAAGCCGACTAAGACATATGGTATTGTGTGTGTGAATGTCTGTGTGTGTGTGTGTGTGTGTGTGTGCTCAAAGATTTTATTTATACACTTTATTTTAGATAAAGAGAGCAATCGCATAAGCAGGGAGAGGGGCTGCAGGAGAGGGGGAGAATCTCAAGCAGATTCCCTGCTGACCATGGAGCCCCAAATGGTGCTCCTTCTCACAACCCTGAGATCATGACCTGAGCTGAAACCAAGAGTTGGATGTTTAACCGACTGAGCCACCCAGGTGCTCCTGTGGTATTGTATGTTTAAGTGACTGAAGAACCCCAAACTCTTTTCCACAGTGGCCACACCATTTTCCATTCCCACCACCAATGTTTGAAGGTCCTGTTTGTTCCTCAACCTTACCAACACGGGGGCTCTTTTAAGCAGGGAGAGCATTTAGTAATAAAACTGCTTCTTTTTTTTTTTAAGATTTTATTTCTTTATTTGTCAGAGAAAGTGAGCACATAAGCAGGGGGAGCGGCAGGCAGAGGGAAAAAGCGGGCTCCCCATTGAGCAGAGAGCCCAATGAGCCAAAGGCAGACACTACTGACTGAGCCAACCAGCTGTCCCAATAAAACTGCTTCTTATAATGAAATCCTTCTTGCAACCCTACTATAAGAAAACCGATAAAAGAGAAGCTATTGAGTGGAGGGGATATGACAGCACCTCTGAGGAAGCCCTAGGCTTCTAAGAAAAATTGCGTGAAAGCAAATGTTCTGGATAGATTTGTTGGATCCTTCCTGGCTTGGAATCCAGAGAGCCCCATCTTGACCAGTTTCCCAGGTCCATCCAAGTCCTTGGAGGTGTGGCCTACAGAAGAATCCCCCATCTTTATCTTGTGCTTCTAGGGGAGGCTTGAGGTTACAGTGCTCTTCCAGATGTGGTGTGGGGCCCATCTGTGTGAGAAACATCTGGTTCTCATTAAAATGAAAATTCTGGGATCCTACCCCAGACTAACAGAATGGGAATCTTTTTCAGAGGAACCCTGGAATTTGCATTTTTTTACATACTTACAGATGATTTTGATGCCCCCAAATTTGAGAACCACTGGCCTAGAAGGGTCTGAAGGGTGAGGGGTTTGCAGGTGGATGCCTCAATACATAAGGTCAAAGAGCAGCCATCTTGCTGAACTGTGGTAAGCTCCCTCCCTTACTCTTTAAGTGAGAGAAACGCGCTGGATTTTGCTTTGGAATCCAAGTGCCACCTGGAGCTACCCAAAGGTCATGTTGGCACCACCTCCTTCCCACAGGACTGTGAAGTTCCAAAGGATAAGGACCCTCTTATGCCCCTCAGAAACTGTGCACAGTGTTTAAGCATTCCCAAGTGCTGTTATTTCTTTTAATGATGGTTATTATGGTTACTTTTTTGAAATTTGAAAATATAGAAGATCAGTCATAAAGCAATGACTATTTATGCAAGTTTTAGCAGCGTTAAGCAATGCCTTCGTTGTGCTGAGAATCAACATTATTTACTTTGGGAATCTTGCCCAGATTTCTGTTAACTCACTCACACACAGCTTCTCCTCCCAGCTTTGTGACTCAGTGAGGTTTTCCCCCGCTGGGGGAAGGAAAACTATTATGCACAGACCCAGTCTAGTGCAATGGACTCATCAAGGATCATCAAAAGTCCCCATTCCACTTACAGAGTAGAAACCCCCTTTTCAGGCTCTGCTGGGACTCCCCCAAGAAGGAGTAGTTCCTACTGTTTTGGTTATACATTGCTATGTAACAAATATTGCCGAAACTTAGTGACTTAACACAACAACCATTTTATTGTTCCTCACTGGTCTTTGGATCGACTAAGCTCAACTGAGCAGTTCTGCTGCTTCTCTTGTCTGTGAGACCACAGCCATCTGGGGGCTCAAATGGGCTGACGAAGTCAAGCTGGCTCAGTCACATGACTAGGAGCTGATAGTGGCTGTCAGCTGGGAGCTTAGCTGGGCTTGCTGGTGAAATGTCCTGTACGTGGCCTCTTCGTGTCGCCTGGGCTTCCCACCGTGTGTGACAGCTGGGCTACAAAAGGGAGTATCCTAAGATCCAGTGTTCCAAGAGGGAGGAGGTAACTTAAAGCACCGGGATTCAACCCGAGCTCTAAGACCTTGCATAAGCCATTTAATCTCCTAGAACCTAAACTTCCCCATCCACCACATGGAGATAATTCCTCTCTCATCGGAAGGATGTGAAGACTGAGATGGGGTATATGAAGCTCTTCACACAGTGCTCATACAGAGTGAGTTAGGCTCATGGGCACACCAGCACCTAATCCTAGGACGCCCTGGGTTTCTCCACTTTTTCTCCCACCTTATCCAGATTCCTCCACAGCCACCTCTCATTTGAAGACAAAGGAGAGGTTGCTGTCTTTAATGGGATCCTGTAGGTCTAGATGTAGAGATTAGAAACTATGACAGGACTCCTTGGAGTCAAAAGATTTGAAGATATTTGTAGGAAAACGTTGCTTGCTGCCATGTGAATTACATGTTATAATAGCATGTTATCAAACTAAATGTCTGTCAATAGAGGATGAGAGATGATAACATTCATATTCTACTGGATATTCTTTGCTCTTGGGGCATCTAGCAACTGATCATCCTTCCTCTCAGGGGGAAACTGTAAGACAGGAACTAAACACCCCGGCTGTCTGCTACAGAGGCTAAGAGGAAGGCAGATGAGCCCACTCCTGCTCCCTGGAAGGGGTGTAAGCTGAGTGTGGCAGCAAGAGGCTTCTGCTGAGCAAAGTCACAGGCATGGTTAGTGACGTTCCACTTCCCAGGCTGGCAGTGGAGCCTAGATTCCGGAGACACCTAGGTCAGCATCTGGCAGAAGAGAACTGCCTCACCGACCTAGATGACTCAGCCTGGAACTGTTGTGGATGCAAGAAATGAACTTTATTAAGCCACTCTAAGTTGGGCTTTTTATGTTATATAGCTTATACTAGTTATAGTGACTTGAGAACATGGCCACCACGTTCCTTCCATTGAGGGTTAGAATCTGTGTTCTCTCCTCTCAAATCAGGACAGGATTGTGACCACTTAGATGGAGGACTATAGTGAAAGGTCATGAAAGGCCACATGGCTTTCTCCCTGCTTATGGGAACACTAGCTCCTGGAGCACTGAGCCACCCTGTCAGAAGTCAGTCTACCCAGGGGCTGCCACACTGTGAGGAAGCCTAAGCCATATACAGAAGCCACGTATAGGCACTCTGGTCAGAAGTTGTAGCTCACAGGGCACTTGGACGGCTCAGGCAGTTGAGCGTCCAACTCTTGATTTTGGCCCAGGTTGTGAACTCAGGGTTGTGAGAGGGAGCCCCGTATGGGGCTCTGTGCTCAGCATGGAGTCTGCTTGAGATTCTCTCTTCCTTTTCCTCTGCCCCTCCCCCCAAAACTCTCAAAATAAATAAAGAAACCTTTTTAATTTTTTTTAACATTTTATTTATTTATTTGAAGAGATCACAGCAGGCAGAGAGAGGCAAAAGCAGGCTCTCCACTGAGCAGAGAGCCCGATGCAGGGCTCCATCCTACAACCCCGAGACCATGACCTGAGTCGAAGGCAGAGGCTTAAACCACTAAGCCACCCAGGAGCCTCTAAATAAACCTTTTTTTAAAAAGCCTTCAACCTTAGCCCAGGGTTCACATCATCCCAGCCAAATCTCAAACATGTGAATGAAGAAGCTTCCTGATGATTCCATTACCCTCTCCCCACACCAGCTTTTCATCTTTCAGTTTGAATTTTCCCAGCTGAGGTCCCAGACTGTGACATCATCCCTGCTGTATCCTGTTAGAATTCCTGACCCACAGACTATATGAGCATATTAAATAGCAATTGTTTTATTATGCTAAGTTTTATGAATCATTATACTACAATAACTAATAGAACACTGAACTACATATAATAGATTCTGTGGGCTATCAGTACTCTCTCAAAAAATTCCTCTCTTGGGGCACCTGGGTGGCTCAGTGGTTTAAGCCTCTGCCTTCAGCTCAGGTCATGATCTCAGGGTCCTGGGATCGAGCCCTACATTGGGCTCCCTGCTCAGCAGGGAGCCTGCTTCCCCCCTCTCTCTGCTTGCTGCGCTGCCTTCTTCTGATTTCTCGCTCTGTCAAATAAATAAATAAAATCTTTTAAAAAAAAATTCTCTTGCTGATTCAGTTAACCAGACTTGGTTGCTGTTGTTGCCATCAAGAATCTTGACTGGTAGATATACAATGAAACATGCCACAATGCTTAAACTGTGGGAGCTTAGATGTTCACGATGTAGTTTTGAGTGAAAATGGCAGGTTCCAAAACAGGTTTTAAAATAGTTCTATTTTTTTAAACTAAAATGATTTTTGCATAGAGTAAATTCTAGGATGCTATGTTAAAATTATGCAGTATTGTGTTTAGATACTAGAATTACAGGGGTTATTTGTTTTTGTGCTATCTGTATATTCTAATTTTTTAATAATGAATATCATTACACAGTTACATGTATAATATTTTTAATTAAAAATATTTTTTAAAAAATTAAGCCAGCATTATAGATTAAGGAATTTGAGAGTACTTAGCATACCTCTCCACCTTTGAGGACTTTTTACATTGCCCAGTGAAAGACCCAAAAATACAATCCTTAGGAAGTATGATGGTCCCTAATAATTCCTCTTCTCCCTATAAACATATGCAGTTTCTCACACCAGTAGTGTTTGAGGGCGCTTTCTTGGCTCAGGTGTGGGAGCATGCAAGTCTTGATCTCAAAGACCTAAGTCTAAGCCCATGTGGGGCACAGAGATTACTTACAAAAAACAATAGTAATGTTTAGGGGCACCTGGGTAGCTCAGTTGATTAAGTGACTGCCTTTGGCTCAGATCATGATTGTGGAGTCCAGGAACGGAGTCCCTGCTGAGCAGGGAGTCTGCTTCTCCCTCTGACCCTCTCCCCTGTCTTGCTCTCTCATTCTCTCTCTTTCAAATAAGTAAAATCTTTTAAAAAATATATTAGTATTTAGTTCCCCTTTTCTTAAGTCTGGGCAGTGCCTATGACTGCTTTGGCCAATGGAATAGAGCAAGTTTGAGGATTTCTGATCTCGAGGGTTAGGAAGACTAGTAGCTATTGTTTCTTCCTCTTACATGCTTGTTCTTGGGATGTTCCCTCTTAGAACCTAGCCCAACCCAGGTGGCAGAGAAACAAAACTCTCCAGTTGGCTGTGTCAGCTGAGCTCCTAGCTAATAGCCAACACCAACTTTCAGCCATGTGAATGAGTCATATGGAATTCCAATGCAACCAAGCCCCAGATGACTTCAACTCTAGCCAACAGTCTATGGGGCAGAAGAACCACCCAGCTGAGCACTGCTGACCCACAGACACATGAGAGTCCTAATATGGTGGTTGTTTTAAGCCACTAAGTTTTGGGATAATGGGGTAGCCAGCCTCCAAGATGGCTCCAGTGATCTTCATCTTCTGATATTCACACCCTTGTGTAGACCCTTTGCATACTATGCCAGGGCTGGTCTGTGTGACAAACAGAATATAGTAGAAGTGATGTGTGGTATGTTACTACCAAGATTAAAGTATAAAAGACCTTGTTGTTTCTTTCTTGATCACTCTCTCAGATGACTCTTCATATTGTGAGCAGTCCCATGGCAAGAAATCTACATAAGATGACCAACTTGTCAGCAGGTAGCCCAGGACTTTCCTCGTTTTAGACTGAGAGTCTTGTTCTGCAAACCCCCTCAGTCCTGAGCCAACGAGGATGGTTGGCCACCCCACACTCATGTGGTAAGGCACTGAGGCCTTTGGACAACAGTGTGCTAGAAACTGAGGCCTCCTGACATAGCTGCATGTGTTGTGCCACCTTGGAAACAGATCCTCCAGCCCTAGTCAAGCCTTCAAATGACTACAGTGCCAGCTGACCACTTGCAACCCTGTAAAAGACCCTGATCCAGAACTACCCAGGTAAGCTAATTCCAAATTCCTGAGCTCCCCCAGAAACTGTATAAGATAATAAATAGTTGTCGTTTTAAGATGCTAACTTTGGGGTAATTTTTTAAATACCAATAGGTAATTTATACAGGTGGTCTGTCCTACCCAAATTGGTAACAGAAACAGGGGCATGTTCCTGTTGTCCACCCTGCTCTAAACTGCTGTGATGATCTTTCTGTCTGGGGACTTCCTTTCCTTTCCTGAAAATCAACCTGAGGGAATTTTTGCCTCTTGAGTTCCTGAAGAGCAGTGCTGGGCCAGGCCCCTGCTTACTGCTGGGGAAGCTCATTCCAATTCTAATTGTCTTCCGGGCATTAACAATGAATCTCTTGGGCTCACAAGGTCCTCCCGCTCTCCACTTCCAAATGCTCTCTGAGGCCATCCTGATTTCCCTGAAGGCCTGAGGTGCTTACCTGCTGCTTCCGCAGCCTTCTCTGCTAGAAAGTATCCCTTGATCTCTGACAACTATCTGTGAGTGGAAAACAATGCATGGAGTGTGTGATCAGCAGGACACGTGGACTGTTTGTGAAGATTTGGGAGACTTGACCTCAAATCTCTTCCAACCAGGCACCGAGGTATTTGAGATTTGGCCTGCTGAATGTGATTCGTTCACTTGGAAGGGCCAGTCTATTCACCAGCACCTTCTCCTGGATGAGTTGTAAGTCCTTCTTGCCTGGGCAGGGCAGCAGAAGAGCAGTGGGAAATTAGTTGAGGAAATTAGTTGAGGAGCACAAACAGTAGGGCCCCCCCACAAAAGCTGATCTAGGCTCCATTTCCAGTCTGGTAGGAGGTTATGCTGGCCCTGTCTCTGGTCCGCCTGTGGGCTGCACACATGCAGGGCGCCCAGCACACTCAGGCCAGCTGCGGTGTGCACCCGGGGAGCCAGAGACATCTGTAAAATAGATAAAGATACAAGTAACATGAGCTGAGCTATCAGTGTTCTGTAGTCAGACCACAGACCGCGTGGCTTCAAAGAACAGAAAACTATTTTCTCACAGTACTGGAGCCAAAGGTCCAAAATTAAAGTGTCAGCAGGTTTGGTTGTTTCTGGGGCTGCGAGGGAGACTCCATCCCATCCCCGTCTCTAAGCTTCTGGTGGTTTGCTGGTCATCTTGGGCATCCCCGCGGCCTGTCGGTGCATCCCCCAATCTCCTATTTACCTGGCGTGCTCCCCATGTATCTCTCTCGGCCTAAATTTCCCGTCCTCATTGACCCCATCTTAACCTCATCATCTGCAAAGACCCCATTTCCAAATAAGGTCGCATTCAGAGGGAGCAGGAGTTAGGACTTCAGCATCTTTGAGGCAGCACAATTCAAACCATAACACCGAGCATTTAGTAAAAACAGCGCATATCCGTGAAATGCCCAGCATTTGCTAGGATAGGCATTTTGTATACATTATTCCAGATTCTCACGAAGATTTCCTAATTTTATAGCTGTAGAAAAAGGATCGAAATGATTACGGGGCTTATCCTAACTCAGGTAGCTCGAAAAAGCAGGCTCTGGAATCAGCCTAGCTTCACCATTTCGGTGGGAGGGAGCCCTTGGACAAGTTACTTAACCTCTCTGAACCTGTTTCTTCATTTGTAAAGCGAAGATAAGAATCCCGCCTCGCCTCCAAGTTTGTGCGAAGCGGCTTGGCTGCAAAGGTTTTAAAGATAGGTTTTAAAGGTTTTAAAGATAATGCACAGAGCCTGACACACAGTAATTACTGAACTCATGTAACTGTTATGATAAAGAGTAGAGTCAATAGTTAAATCCACATCTCACTTAGCTCTGATACCTTCATCATCTCCTCTAGGACGCCACACAACCAGGTGCCAGGCCCTTCTTCACCCATGATCTCATCAAATCTTCATTGTATTTTATGGATGAGGGAACTAAGATACAGAGAGGTGAGGTGACCTGACCAAGGTCACCCAGCAGATAAAATCTTCTCATCTAGCTCCACTGACTCCGATAATTTTCTGCTATATAACCTCTCATTCCAATGCATAGATACAATATAGTAGAACACTGTCCTCTACCATGGTTTGCTGTTATCTCTGGATCCAACGGAGTCAGTCAATATGAGTTCATAATCTTGTGGCCCTCCCCAGATCTACTACAGGCGAAGAATTCTGTTTCCATAACACTCAGCTCCTGCTGGTTCAGAAAGCTCAGTTCAGGGGTGCCTGGGTGGCTCAGGTTAGGTGTCTGCCTTTGACTCTGGTCATGGTCCCGGAGTCCTGGGATGGAGTCCCACATCGGGCTCCCCACTCAGCAGGGAGCCTGCTTGTCCCTCTCTCACTCCCCCTGCTTGTGTTCCCTCTCTGGCTGTCTCTCTCTGTCAAATAAATAAATAAAACCTTAAAAAAAAAAAAAAAAGAAAAGAAAAGAAAGAAAGAATGCTCAGTCCAGAAGATAGATTTATTTTTTTCTTAAGTCCTTCAGAACTCTTTCTCTCTCTCCTCTCTCTCTCTCTCTCTCTCTCTCTCTCTCACACACACACACACACACACACAATGCTTATACTAGGCCTCACCCATGGAACAAAGTAACTAATCACTGAAAGGGAATGGGTTGTATAAGATACCTCAGTTAGAAAGCTTGAAAAGTTCAGAACCAGCTGCAAGGCCTAATCCAAATTTCCCTGGCAAGTGAAGATAGAGAAGATTCCAAAAGGCAAAAATAAAAACCAAAAAACCATATAAACACCTCAGACATAAGCTCCTTCAGATTTCTCTGTCAGGAAAGAAAAAGACAAAGCAGCTAGATTCTCTGGCCAGGCCTTTCTCTGATCTTCCTTCCGCCACCTCTTACCTAGCCGCCCTTCCATACCACAGCTCAGCCCTACAAACACCTAAGCTGGGCACCTTGGAAGAATGGTGACCCATCGGCTTCCTCTGGCCCATAGACAAGTTTTGTTTAGACTGCACACAATTTTTAAGTTAGTTGTTAACATTTTTCAAAGTGAGATGTTTCAGGTAGGACTTGTTTTTTGCTTCTTTTGGAAACTCGCAGGTTCTGGCCAAGAGGCGCTGTGTCCCTGAGTGGCCACCGTGAGCCAAAGCTGAGTAGTGGCTGCCTCTGAGTTGATTATTTTTATACCTAGACCACTTGACTCATTTATCTTCCTTGCCTGACCCCTCTAGGCACGTGAGGTTTTCACTCTGTGCAGTTGAGTCCTCCTCTCTGCTATCAGATAAAATCTATCTTGCCTCACCTGGCCTGGCATTCAAAAGTCCTTCCCGGGGCGCCTGGGTGGCTCAGTGGGTTAAAGCCTCTGCCTTCAGCTCTGGTCGTGATCCCAAGGTCCTGGGATCAAGCCCCACATCAGGCTCTCTGCTCAATGGGGAGCCTGCTTCCTCCTCTCTTTCTCTGTCTGCATCTCTGCCTAATTGTGATTTCTCTCTCTGTCAAATAAATAAATAAAATGTTTAAAAAAAAAAAAAAAAAGTCCTTCCCAGCGTGATTTATTCAGACTTAGCCCTGTGACTCTATTTCATTCCAAATTCCTGTACTCCTTCATTTCCAGACAGGTCCTGGATTTTCCCATATTGGCTCTTGGGCTAGGGCTGTTTTACTTACTCTGAGATGTCTTCAGCCCAGCTTGGCCAGAACTCTTCCACACCCTTTGAGGTCCATATAAAGGCCTTCTCAGGACCTCCCAAACACATGCAAGCTTTCTTTCATTCGATGCTCAAAATCACCTTGTCATTTTGAAGTCTTCTCACATTTGCATATCACAATTTCTCTTCCTGTGAGTCTTCCCCCACTAGCCAGTGGCTCAGGCGGGGCCCAGCCCTGTAGTTGGCTTCATCACAGCAGCATTAGATCTGTGAATAAGGACGCCATCTTGACCCTCCAAACCAGCCCAGTCGCCACTGATCTAATACCTCAGTTCATGCCACACAGAGCAGAATTGCCTCGCTGAGACTTGCACACATTTCTGACTTTTCCACCAGCTGTGAGATATAATAAAAGGGTTGTTTAAGCCACTAAGTTTTAGGCCAGTCTGACATACAGCAGTAGATAACTGAGACAGTTGGGAAAAATAACAAAGTGTTTAATCTTGTTAACTACTTTCTTCAAGTCTTTTTACAAAAAAAAAAAAAAAAAAGTGTCTCACACACACACACACACACGTGTGCACACACAACTTAGAGAAGGGGAAGGAACTAGTGGTTATTGAGCTAATTTGATTTCTGTTTGGCCATTTTACATGTATTATCTCTAATACTCAAGGCAATCCGGCTTATATTATTATTTACATCTGAAAAAAGAAGTCAAAGCCCAGAGAAGTTCAGTAACTAGCAGATGATCACACAGCTCATGAGTGAGAGAAATGGGAATTGAATGCCCAGTCTGGTCTATCCAGCCACAAGATCCAGGTTTTTGTAACCACCTCACCTTCCTACACCACCTCTCTGGGCTCAGACTGTGGTCTGCACTCCACTTAATGTGACACCATATGTGGTCTCTTCATGTTGCTGCAAAGCCTTCAGTCCTTCCTATTAAATGGCCACATACATATATTTTTTAAAGATTTATTTATTTGAGAGAGGGAGAAATAGCAGGGAAGGGGCAGAGGGAGAAGAAGAGAATCTCAAGCAGACTCCCTGCTGAGCCTGGAGCCTGAGGGGGCTCATTCTACTGACCCTGAGATCATGACCTGAGCTGAAACCAAGAGTCAGACACTCCACCAAGTAAGGTACCCAGGTGCCCCAGTAAATGGCCACATATTATTCCAATTATAGTTTACATACCATTCTCCTCCTGTTGAACATTCACATTCCTTCCAGATCTTTCTGCGATTAAAAGAATTCTGACAGTTGCACCATACCACAAAGAGTAGGAATTCTAAAGGGTGGGGTGAGCCTTTTTGGAGTTTCTTGGGTTTTACCAGGAATCTCATCTACGTGACTCCTCCAGCCATCCACTTCTCACCCAGCCACCCTCTCCACGCCGACTGCTGTAGGGAACCTGGGTACACAGGTGCCTAAGGAGGGTGTCCCAGGTGCAGCAGAGAAAGAGGAGAAGAACTTCCTTGAAACGCACACCCATTCAGCCCAGATGAGTTAATCACCTTTTATCTAGTTAATGCAGACCTCATTAACCTTAAATAGCTTTGACAGCTGGAAAAATGAAGATTATGTCAGGATTCTTGTTGATTTTAAAAAGATTACAAATCCTGTTATTTCTAAAGGGCCAGGTAAAAGGTTTTTAAATCCTGTTAAGAATTTTAGCAGATACCCAGAGAGCAGTGGATAGACATTAAATGGTTTTAAACAGCGGAGTGAGGACCTAATCGGACTTTTTTTTTTTTTTTTTTTAATCTGGAAAGAACAACCTGGATGGAGGGCTATGGCAGGATTTAGTGATTCAGAGGATGGAGGGTGGGGGTAGGGAGGACTCCAGCTGGGTGGGTAGGAGGAGAACCAGGAAGGGAATAATGGGACCAGGTGAGGTAGGGTGCCTGAGGGCAGCACCTGGGCCAGGCCAACTTCTGCTAGGACCGGGGATGCAGACCTGGGAGGGAGGGCCCCATAGGCCAGGAGGGAGAGAGATCTGGAGAGCCACAGCAGGCCCAGAAGGAGAAGTGAGGAAGGACGCTGGGGAAAGGTCCTGAGGCCTCAGCAGCCCATGAGGCTGCCAACCCTTCCTTCCTAAGAAGGGAGTCCTAAACTACCCCATCTTAAGGGGCTGTATGAGTTGGTCATCACATCCCTGGAGGGTTTCAGCTCAAAGATTCCCATGGATTTTATACTTAAGGGAAAGCACTAACCCAGATGGAGCCCCAGGAAGAAAATTCCTTTCTTTCCTTTCTTTCAAGTATTTATTTGAGAGAGAGATCAAGAAAGAGCAGGATGTGATGGGGAGAGGGAGAAGCAGGCTCCCCTGTGGGAAGGGCTGCCGAATAAACGCAGGGCTCCATCCCAGGACCCCGGGATCACGGCCTGAGCAGAAGGCAGATGCTCAACTGAGTTACTCAGGTGCCCCTAAATCCCCTTGTTTCTGCCCTCCTAAAGATATGCAGCCAGCCAGTGCCAAGTGCCAAGGGGACTGCACCAGCTCAGATCAGTGCTTTAAGAGAAGCAGAGACAGGCGCCCAGATGGCTCAGTCGTTAAGTGTCTGCCTTCTGCTCAGGTCATGATCCCAGCGTCCTGGGATGGAGTCCTGCATCTGGCTCCCTGCTCAGCAGAGAGGCTGCTTCTCCCTTTCCTCCCTGCCTGTACTCCCTCGCTATCTCTTGCTCTCTCTCTCTCAAATAAATAAAATCAGAGGAGCAAAGACAAACAACTTGGGGGAGGCAGAATTTCATTCCACCTGGGCATCAGGGAGCAGAAGATGGGATAGGTTTTCCTCTGGGCGGTGAAGGACGAGGGACTAGCCATGCAAAGATCCAAAGAGCGGAAAATACAGGACAGGCCACAGCTAGAGCCGAGGGAACTTTGCAGCCATATGACGCTTCCTGGATGCAAGCAGATACCACTGTTTACACTGCTCAGACTCACAAGATTGTGAAGTTCTGGGCAGCCATCTAACCATGGCCCTGTAGGCTTTTTCATCATTAGTGGCTGAGATAGAAATTTTCTGTGACATCATCTGGGAAAATTGTCCTCCAAAAAGCAACTTTCCAGAGCCTATAGTTTAGTTGTGCATTTTTTGTACTAGCCTCCTTGACCAGCTTCTTCCTGACCTACCTGAATATTCCCTTTTGCCCTCTTTCTTTTTAAGCCTTTGGAGGAGGAGATAAGGTATGTAAAAATAAACAAATCTGTAAAACACAAAACCTATCATCTTTCAACAGAAAGCCATGACCCCCAAATCTACAGGAGGGTCAGTGGTACTATGAGTCTCATGGTTTGGGGGAGGATGGTTGGGGGGTGTAGCTTAATGGGGCCAGAAAGGCAGGGTCAAGGAAGGAAGTCCAGGAAGGGACAAGCCTGGGCAGGGGACTCTGGAGGCAGTGTCTGGAGTGAACTGGGACAGAAAGTCCTCGGGAAACCCAGAAGGTTATTAGTCTAGGTACATACTTAGAGTTGGCTTCAGGTGAGGCTGGTCAGGCAAATCAAGGTCATTTCTGTTCCAAATGCCATACTTGAGAGTTAAGAGAGGAAACTTTTCAGGCTTCACATTTTCTACACCCAGGCAAAGAGGTTCCCTTCTGTGTAGGATAACCTGGGAAATGTGAAGGACCTAGGGATGTGGAAACTGGGTGGGGAGATGGTGATAAATGCTCTTGGAACAACTGCAGAGCTGAGGCAATTTGGCGGGTGGAGCAGAGGTAGGTTGGGATTTGCGCTTCCACACCATGGGCATGGGGGCAGAGGGGAACAAGAGACACAGTATCACTAAGAGCCTTCAATTAACTTTGCCATTTTACTGAGAATTTACAAGTGGAGTTATTCTTGGTTGAGCTGTGTTTGGCAGCAAGTTCAATACATAACATATAATTGCTACATAAATTTACAATTGTTTACAAATACATGACAATGATATTTGCTCCTCCCGGGCCACAACCCACAGATCCCAGCAAGAAGGAGATTTGCCAGCAACAAGGGAGAAAGCCCCATGCAACCTCACAAAAATTTTCCAGTTCCTAACCTTTCAGCATTCCTCAGGCAGGGCCTCCTATTGTGTGGAAAGGTCCCTTCAGGACGGTGGGGAGGGCCTGTCGAGGGGGGCAGATCTCAGAATCACCATCTAAGATTAACTCCGTGCAGGAGGTGGGGTCATCAAAATGCTTTCTTCTTCTGATCATCTGATAGGAGGCATATCAATGATTACCTGAGGAGACCCCTAACTTCTCCCCTCAGATGCTGGACTGAGGAGTAGTAGGTCAGGAAGTCCAGTTCTGTTTGGGCTGAGTGGGAGAGGGACTCCCCAGCTCAAAAGACTGATTGGAACAGCAGATAGCAGTGAAGTGCTCGGTCTTCACTAGACAGTCAGGGTTCTTCAGAGTGGCCATTTTGATCCAGACATCCTGAAGTCATAGACGGTTTAACGTGAGTAAAAACTATATAATTGGATTTGAGAGAAGATGCCAAAATACTAAGTTATTTCATATCTAGTAACTGCAAACATAAAGAATGACATTTTTTTTTCCGTCAGTGAATGTTTCATGATTGTCTCCTCTGGAGCACTCACTCACTCCGTAGGCACTGAAGACCCAGTAATGAAGAAGAAGCAGGGTCTGAGAGGATAGATACAAGGAACAGTCACCTAATACTCCCATATAACTATGATTCATGATACATGCCTTAGCAATAATATGAACATCCCAGTAACAATCCCTAACATTAATTGAGCTGACAATTGTAGGCACTGAGCTGAATGGTCCTCAGTTTGTCCCCTCCTACAGTCCTCACAACTCCCAGGCAACTCTGTTCATCATCCCCTTTACAGATGAACACACCTGAGCTGCACAGAAGTCAAAAGACTTGCTGGGAAGAGGCAGAGCTTCAATTTGAATCCAGGTCTGACTCCAGAAAGCAGGCACTTGACCCTGAGGTAAAGAGCAGGAAGAACTAAAGGACTTGCCTTTGGCATGGAGGAGATCTCTCTGTGCTCCCAGTACCCTCACCCTTATCCTGCCTTCGTAGACCAAGTAGAAATGACGATTGCTTTGACCTACTGACCTGGTAACCAGGGCCAGAGAATTTCACATTTACTTTGTTGGGTCATGAGATAGGACCCGGAATGGAGTTAGGTTCAGGAACAGGATAATCGTGCCTTTCCAGCATAATTACATCCTTGCACTCTGTGATCAAAATGATTGAGTCATAAGGTTTTTCTTAGTGCCAGAGCCATCTAACTTGCTCTCAAAGATGTCACCCAGGGTTGTTTTACTTTGATGTATTTACCAGAGAGCTGAACCTGTTTTGCAGCCAAGTCGGTACTCTGAGGTCCAGCTGCCTGGAGATGCCTGACTCCCAGCAATCCAACTCATAGGAGGCTGAAGTATATAACCAGATACTCGAGTATTCATTCACAGCTGGTATTAGTCCTTCAGTAACTGGAATGCTCCTCCCTCAACTGGGGCATCCTTTTCCCAATATGAGCAATCAGAGAGCCAAATCAGTCATCAGCTGGCTGGTTGGTGAGTATATCCCAAGAGTTAGCTACAGGCAGATTTCATTTAAGTCAGGGTGGGGCTTAGTGAGTCTCCTCAACCTCACAGCAAGGCATTTCTGTATGAGCTCCAGTTTCCTGTTGTTCTTTCCTGGACCACGGTGGGTAATAAGTGTCCCTAGCTGGCCTCTTGGTTTTACCCTATTTCTTTTTTCCTTTCTATTCTCCAGCCTTCTCCCTCATTCTTGTTTCCTGCTTTCTCCATACAGTACAGTTGACAAGATTGCTAGTCATTCCATTGTTATTAGTTCCAGCCCTGCACCCGGCCCTCCCCCGATACAGCAGGGAGGTGATCTGATGGGTGGGTGGGCTGGTCCAAGCTCTTCCTTTAGGTATGGTCTTTTTGTATTTATTCTCAGATATATTAGGTTGAACCATATGAAATTGCTATATGGGCAGGCCAAAAACAGAGAGCAGCAACTTCATGTGGTTCAACTAACAGCAGACCAGATTTATTAGGAGTGGGCTTAATAAGTCCAACCCCTGCTTGCAAGCCTCGGTGGTGTGTGTGTATAGGGTCATACATGGCAGCCTGTTACATATCTCTAGAAACAGGCTTCTCTGGCTAGCCACTGGTCTGGTACCTTGTTCATCTTGCTATCTGTTCAGCCTCTGATTAGGGCCTTAATGTCAGGGATGACAAAGGAGGGACTTGAGGTTGAGGGAGAAAGTCAAATTCTTTGTTATACCTGAGAATATGCATTCTGAAGCCAAAAGAGAACAATTTTAAGGAACACTTTTTGATAGTCCATGTCTTATTTATTCCCCTGTTCGTGTGAAAAATTGGAGACTAATGGAAACAATTTTACATTCTACAACATCAAATACCTGGGTGATGCAGGCTGATACCCCGCACCATTCCTACCTTGTGCAGGGTTTTCAAGGGCTGTAGTTGTATGTACATGCATTTGTCTGTTTCTGGTAGCAGCTTACCATACAGTAAGCTCTGTGAGGGTAATGCCTATCTCTGACTTACTTGTCCTTAACTCGTATCATAGGGCCTGGCATGGAGTAAGTGATCATTTTAAGAAATGTTTTACATAAATGAATGAGTGAGTGAGTGAACGAAGCTAAACAACAAGCAAATCATGGAAATACCAGGAAGCCATCAATTACCATACCAAACAAAAGGTCTCTGGACCTTTAAAGGTCAGGAACCAGGCTGCCTGCAGAAGTCACCAGAGACTCCCCAGAGGAAGTGGTCTGAAGGCATTTGCTCCCCAATTGGAAAAGGTTGGTGGAATAGCTCAGGCCGTAGCACAATCTGCCTCACAGATGTGAGAGAGGAAGCCACAAATGACAAGAAGCCACAAATGAAAAGCTGCTCCCTATTTCCTGGCAAGCTCTTTGGCCAGTATGAGCCACATTCCTTTGAGCTGAGCGTGTATGGAATTTTCAGCCTAGGTAGCAGAATGGAACTTGGAACAAACAGCTCAGCAAAAAAGAACCCAGGGACAATGGGCTGGGTCCAGCTGCCCTTTGCCAGCTCTTGAGCTCACAGAATGTTGGCTCAGTGGGTCTTGTTGAGGGAGATAAATGATGTCTTTTGGATTATACCATTTCAGAGGGCTCAGAGAGACATTTCCATGTTCAGACAACTCTAAGATCCTTAGAAGATGTGCTGAAATACCTGGGAATGGTCTGACTCCTCACCACTGTTCAACTTTCCATCCGGCAAGAACAAGTTAAGGTCTGTTTTACTTTAAAGATGGATAGTGTCTTGGGGTGCCTAGCTGGCTCAGTCAATTGAGCATCTGCCTTCAGCTCAGGTCATGATCCCAGGGTCCTGGGATCGAGTCCCACATGGGGTTCCCTGCTCAGTGGGGAGCCTGCTTCTCCCTCTCCCACTCTCTCCTGCTTGTGCTCGTTTGCTCTCTGATAAATAAAATCTTTAAAAAAATAATAATAAAGATGGGGACGGTCTAAATATTGGAAGGCTGAGGGGAAGAAACCATCAAGAGGGAGCTGGAGGATGCTTTGAGTGAGGGCAGGTGATGATGAGGGGATGATGGCAGGATTCAGGGCACTGTGTAACCAACCTAGAGGAGGGTGGCAGGGGAGATTGAAGAGGAGCTGGTGGGAACACATTCTGTCAGTTTCAGAGCAGAGGATCCCACTAGGAAGGGATAAGCTTTTTGGAGGAAAGAATAACTACAGACAATAGACATATAGAAAGAATAGCTACAGACACAACCACAAAGATACTGGTGTCTCTACTGGCCTGACCAGTACATACGATCAAGTTCTGGGAGCATGTCATGAATCACACTGAAAAATGTAGTGGGAAATTTTGTGGTGTCAACCCTCAGCTGCTATGCCTTCTCTATATTTTCCCAAGTCATTAATTCCTTCAAGACACTGATACATTAATGGGGACCTAAGAAAGGGGCGGGGAGGGGGGGACTGAATTCCAGTTATTCGTATCTGTAATTTCTTGATTATAAGGGAGTTGAAGCCAGGAATGACAAATTACTCAACCTAGAATAAGGCACATAACCTTAAAATATAGCTAAATAGGTGCTTTATAGATGAGGAAAGAACAAAAGTTAGAAAAGGAGGGAGGGAGGAAGGAATGGAGGGAGGAAGGGACAGAAAGGAGGAAAAAGAAATTTGATCAGAGACGTTAAGGGAGATGTGGGTGGGGGCAGGACTTGGCCCGCATCACAGGGAGATAAGTGGTGTCACAGAAGGAAGTTACCTAGGGTTCACCTGGGTGATGGGGGCAGGCTACATCTGGGGAATTATATCTAAGTTTACTATTGCCCAAGGCTAAGTTCTTGATTTACTTTGTTGACCTACTGGGAACTCAGTTCTTTAATAGTAGTGGAGGTGGGGGAGGGAAGGAAGACAACCCTCAATGGGGAAACTATAAAGAAAAAGACAAAGAAGTCACTCCTTTTACTGGCTGTACTCTGTCTACCCCATGAAGCTACTAACATAGTCTGAGTCATTTCCTTAGTAGCTGCACTCTCCTCTGCCCTTAGAAAGAGGAAGTTGAAAGTCTAATACTTGACATTAGGCCACCGATTTAAAATGAAAGAATTCCTTTCATTCTCAAGGCCCAAAAAGTACTTAAATGGCAAAACCAGGTTTAACATGGGTATTTTATCCCCATCCCTATGACACACCGTTCTCCTTTTACCAGATATATAAAAGCTAAGGATAAATTGCATCCATCATCCAGACTCAAGACATGGCGGGGAGCACTATTTAAATGTATTAAAAAGTCATGCATCTCACATCCCATGCCTTACGCATGGTGTTGGGCAGTTAACAGGTCCTCCATATCTTACAGGAGCAATACCCTCATTTTACATATCAGAAGCTCGAGGATCAGATTTCTTTAGCTTGACCTTGGTAGACAGCTAGCAAAGGGTGAAGTCCAGACAAAATTAACCCCCTATCTACCTACCGGCTTATCAAAGATTTTCGTAATAAGACCAAAACTTCAAGCCCACGGCTCCTCTCATTTCCTAGTAACCATCCCATAAAATGAAAATTTAAGAAGTTGCCGGACCAGAGGGGGTTGAAAGTACAGAGTGCAGCGGAGGAGGAGTTACCATCTTGAACACAGCTAGCTTAATACACAACCTTTCCGTTTCGCTAAAGTTCAAGCCACAAGGCCACAGTTCGCTCTGGGCGAGCAGACACGCGCGCACCCTACGCATGCGCTCAGACGGAACCCACCCGCCCCTTTCGCCGGACCTCTTCAGCCAAGTCACCAATTAGCCCTCTAAATGCCCGCCCTCAAGGCTAAACCCCTGGCCAATCGCGAGGCAGGAACCATCAGGAACCTCACTTATTTAGCATACACCCTCCTCTCTCTGTCCCAAGGCCCCGCCCCATCTGAGGCAGGGATTGTCGCCTAAGCGCTTCGTTCTGACACCTGATTGGCTCCTCTGGCAGCTCCGCCTCCGTCTCCTCCCGCAGCCCTCCCCTTTGCGCTCCCACAGCGGCGGGCGGAGTTAAGTACGCACGCGCGGGCGCTGCCTCTCTCTTCTGGTGGCCCGCCCTCCCTCCTCCCCCTCCCTCCCCTCCCCACCCCCTCTCCCTTCCTCTCCGGGCCTGCGCGCGCGTGTCTTCCTCCTGCACGCGCCGCCGCTAGCCAAGCACTCTCGCCGGAGCCGCTGGCCCGCGCGTTCCTTTTCCCCTCCGGCTGCGGAGCGGGCGGGATCCTGCACCGCGGGCTCGGCAGCAGCGGCAGCCCCGGCGGCTTCGAGCGGCGGCACCGGCTCGCGATCCCCTAGGCGGACCGTACCACCGCCCGCCAGCACGCGGGGGGAGCCGCCCGCCCCGCCGCACACGCCTCGGCGACCCCGCGGGGCTGAGGCGTCGCCGCGCCCGGGAGCGTGAGCGCAGAGCCGGCCTCGACCCCGAGCTCTGAGCCCCGCGGGCCGCGCCCGCCGCCGGCCCCACCCATCCAGGCCGAGGAGGCTGCGGCCATGGCCGAGACGGAGGAGCGGAGCCTAGACAACTTCTTCGCCAAGAGGGACAAGAAGAAGAAAAAGGAGCGGAGCAGCCGGGCGGCGAGTGCCGCGAGTGCGGCGGGCGGCGCCGGCGGGAGCAGCGGAGCCGCGGGCGCGGCGGGCGGCGGGGCGGGCGCGGGGGCCCGGCCGGGCGACGGCGGGACCGCGGGCGCGGGGGCCTCCGGCCCCGGGGCCGCCACCAAGGCCGTGACTAAGGTGAGGGGCCGGAGAGGCCGGGATTCGGGGCCGGGCCGCGCGCTTGCGCCCATGTGCCCGCCCCCGCCGGCCGCCCGCCCGGGGAAGCGTCCGGGAGGGGCCGGCCAGCGGGCGGACGGGCGCGGAGGCTGGCCATGTGACGGGGGCTTCCCACGCCGGGCCGGCCGGCTTCTCCCCGCGGGACCCCCAGCCCTCTCCCGCCCCGCCCCTCCACCTCGTGTCGCTGGCCGGGACCGAGAGTCGGTCCGCGGTACCCTCGAGGGGAAATGAGTTTGGGTCCGAAGTACGCAGCCCAGAGCAGCATTTATCGAGTGACGTCTGCTCTGAGTAATTTGGTGTTCTGACTTCAGCCCGCCAGTCTGAGCAGAATTTTCTAACAATCGCATTTGTGGCAGCTTTAATTGCCATGGTTTGGCCTCTAAACCCGTAACAGAATAAGTCTCATGACAACATTGTGGTAGACATTTAGTTGTGGGGTTACCATTGACTTTTTCATTCGACTTTTCCTGGTTGCTTTTAAAGTAACAGCTCTCTGGAGGGAACCCGGTGGAAGCAAGAGGGTTGGACTGTTGGGCACGTTTGTCCTCTAGCCTAGTCGGCCGCCTTGGGATCATTTTTAAAAGGGCCTTTGGCCAGAAAACGAGTCTGTATTTTAGGTTCCAGACGCGTGATCCTCTTTTCATAGTCTGATATTTGCCTTAATTGTGTTTTAACACATAGCTTTAATTGACCAAATGGTGTGTGTGTTACAGGATGAAGATGAGTGGAAAGAATTTGAGCAAAAAGAGGTTGATTACAGCGGCCTCAGAGTTCAGGCGATGCAAATAAGGTATGGTCTGGTTACAAACGCGTTTAGATAACCCTTAGGATAGGTATAGTACGTTTGGTTTTTCACTAGCCCCCAAACTGTATCACAGGGGCCTCATGCTTTAGATATGCATATTAGGGCTGTAATGGATTGTGTCTTCCTTGTCTCTGTGGGGGCAGTCCTTCTGTATGCTGATCAAATTAGCTGTCCGCTCCAAAATCCTGTGAGAGCTCGCCTACTTATTTGAGACCACTAAAAAGAAATGGATTTTGTGGTTTGAAGACATTCACTTTTAACATTGGTGTGTTGAACCTAGGGGTTTTGTTCGTTTGATTCAAAAATAACGTGGTTTTCAGATCTCTCCAATAAGCAAGTTAGTACATACGTATTTTTGTAATTTAAGTATACTTAATTGATGTACAGATTTTATATGTTCACCCAGTGAGACCAATCTGTGTAATCAACAGCAAGGTCAAGAAACTGAACATTACTCCTGCAGAGGTTATCTAAAGCCCTTTTAGTCACTACCTTCACCCCCAAGAATAATCAGTATCCTAACACTGCAGATTTTTTCTCCCTAGAATTTTATAGGGCATCAAATAGTCTGAGCGTGTTATTTTTAAAGTTCAAGAAAACAGGGGCACCTTGGTGGCTCAGATGGTTAAGCATCTGCTGCTCAGGTCATGATTTCCAGGTCCTGTTGGGCTCCCCACCTCAGTTGGGAGTCTGGTTTTCCCTCTCCCACTGCCGCTGTTTGTTTTCTCTCTCTCTTTCTCTTAAATGAATAAACAAAATCTTTAAAAAAAAAAAAAAGGTTCAAGAAGACTGTTTTTTTTTGAAAAATGGGTTGGTTGGTTTAGGGGATTATTAAGTCAAATATGTGATAGTTGGTTTTAGATTCATGTGAATAGATGTCTTACTTTAATGGGTGAATGTATGGTGTCACCGTTTTTAAGGTTAAAACTCTTTAATTCCCAGTTTAAAGAAATAAATGATGTAATGAACTGCCTCCAGTTCGAAGTTTGCAGCTTGTGTATACCAGTGACCATGTGGCACACGGGCAGAAGTGATTTTCCTTAACAGAATACTGTTTTATTACTTCTCCAAGTGGTAATATTTATGGCCTTACATAAGTTACTCAAATTCAAACACCAGGGCTAATATTTTTTACTTCTGTTGAATACCTCCCAGAGTGCCAGACGTTTATCTCCTAGGTTCTTTCTCGTCTGTAGTGAGCTTAACCAAAGTGAAACCTGACTGACTGTGGGAAACGTTTTAGGAAATGGGGCTTCTCCACTCTTGAGGTTCTTTTGAAGTAATGATAAGTAGAAGTGATAAGGCTAAATTTTACTCCCCAAAACTTCTTGAATTTGTATGTGAGATGTTTCTAGAGAGGTTAGTTAAGAAAATTTCCCTTAAAAAAATTTTTTTTTCCCCTGATTTCTGGGGTTTGGCCTGTGAAAATGAAGAGGAGGAGATGTGAAGTTCTTATCCATTGGGGCTTTGGCACTGGCTGTGTGGTTCCTGTTTGGCTGTAAAATAAGGCTCTTGGTCTGTCTTTCCTAAGCACAGGTTTTTTTTTTTTTTTTCTTTTTTTTTTTTAGATTTTTTTTTTTTTTTTTAAAGATTTTGTTTATTTATTTGACAGAGAGAGATTACAAGTAGGCAGAGAGGCAGGCAGAGAGAGAGGAGGAAGCAGGCTCCCTGCTGAGCAGAGAGCCTGATGCGGGACTCGATCCCAGGACCCTGAGATCATGACCTGAGCCAAAGGCAGCGGCTTAACCCACTGAGCCACCCAGGCACCCTAAGATTTTATTTATTTATTTGACAGAGAGATCAGTAGGCAGGCAGGCAGAAAGAGACGGAGAAGCAGGCTCCTTGCTTGCGGAGCAGAGAGCCCGATGCGGGGCTCCATCCCAGGACCCTGAGATCATGACCTGAGCCGAAGGCAGAGGCTTAACCCACTGAGCCACCCAGGCACCCCCTAAGCACAGGTTCTTAACTGCAAATTCTGAAGATTGAATGACAGGAGGAATAGTGTTTAACTGTGTTGAACTTACTGAGCAAGAGTAACACTTTCTGAGGGGAAATGTTTTGAATTCACTGAATGCTAGAAATTGATTTTTTTTTAAATATTTTATTTATTTATTTGAGAGAGAGACAGTGAGAGAGAGCATGAGTGAGGAGAAGGTCAGAGAGAGAAGCAGACTCCCCATGGAGCTGGGAGCCCGATGCGGGACTCGATCCCGGGAATCCAGGATCATGACCTGAGCCGAAGGCAGTCATCCAACCAACTGAGCCACCCAGGCGTCCCTAGAAATTGATTTTATTATATTATGGGAGGATTTTTATTTTTTTTTTTATTATGGAGGTCTATTTTTGTGTCCTTGATTATATATCCCATATCCATACTCAAGGTTATTTTGTCTTTCTGGCTATTCCAGAGATAATGAAACATTTCTTAAATTATGTCTTTCACCTCTGCCAGGGGCGTAGGTAAATCTCAGCTAGTACGAGTGTTTAAATTCTGCTTGACCTGAAACATGACTAGCTTTTATGTTGTTTTTCTCGTTATTCTTAGCACCTAGTCTTACTCCTGAGTGGTCTGCCACATGTCTTTCTCTAACCTACCATTGGAAAACATGTTTTCAGGAAGCTGCCTTTATGGCTCCTCAGTCACCCTGGAGTCAAGAGTATTTTTTCCACTACCTTCATGATCTAACCGCCTTCAGGAAAGACTTGAGTGTGAGACATCATCTAAGGTCTAATAATGACAGATTTTCACACTATATACTGTCTATCCTTGTAAACTTTGTATTAAATGTTTTGACAGTGAAACTCGGTAGGCTTGGGATCCCCAAGGAAAGAAGACACTTTGTTTTCTTCAAAAGAGTGGAAGTAGGTTTCCCACATAAATGGGATGGAGTTGATAATGTCACGAAAACATGGACTTTGGGGAAAGAGGAGCCTGGGTTTCAGCTTCTGCTTATGTGTGACTGTGGGCAAGTCATTTTACTTTGGAGTGTTGGTTCTGATCTGCAGAATTGAGACAACTCCTAGGATTGTTGTGAGGATTTTTGAATAGGGTATTTGTAAAATACCCACTCAGCAATACTAATCTCTATTCATTGGGTAAATTAGAATAACTTAGTCTTGGCAGTCTGTTATTTAACCATGAGGCAACTGATTTATAATACCAAGATTTGAGGACAAGGGGTAGTGGAAGTACGCTGACTACTATCATGACTAAAGACTGGTGAGTCAGTTCACTATGAACCTGATAGAAAATGACATGTTCAGGTTGACATGAGTATGACCATACCAAACAAAAATCCCTCTCAGAGTGTTCAGCTGTAGAATTAATTGTCTTTTATAGCTTGGTCTTAATCTTTTAGGCAGAAGCCCTTACTTAGGAAGGGGCAGAAGAAAGGACATAGCTTTGAGAAGGTGGGGCACATGATTCTTTATGCCTTCAATTTGTTAAACTTTTTCTATGAGAGAGGCAGCTTTGCTATCTCTGTATGAGACAAGGGAATATGAAACTTTGGAATTTGACTTAAAATACCTTGACATTTACAGCCTCATAATCTTAAAGTTTTTTTCTTCCAACTTTTTGCTTTGAAAAATGAGAAACCTCATGAAAGTTCCAAGAAAGATAAAATAAGTACCCATATACTCTTTGCTTAGATCTCCTTATCATTTTTGTCACATTTGCTTTAGTCAGCTGTAAATTCTGCATATAGCCTTAAAATTTTTTTGACACTAGACCTTATGATAGGTTAGCATGCTGGACCTTTATTGAAGATAAGTGTTCATTTGAAAGGAAATTTTCAGTAGCGGCAAACAATGCTGTATTAATGTTCTAACACATTTACCAACTAGCTCAAGATTAAAGTGCCAAGAGTATTAAAAGAACTTGCGTACAGATTTTGTGTCTAAATTAATAGATGTGTTCAAGGTCCTCATGATGTAGAGACAAGTTCTTTAGAGGGGTGCCATTGGGATGGTGATAAAAGGGGCTTAACATTGGAGCTTGGATTGTTGGATTGTTAGCAGTCTAAATGGGACCTGTAGGCCCCATTTAATTTAATATTGAAGTTACTAAATGTTGAGCATTTGTCATGTTTCGGTAATAAATTGACTTCTTGGAGGGGCACCTGGCTGGCTCAGTAGGGGGAGCATGTGACTCAGTCTCAGGGTTGTGAATTCAAGCGTCATTTTGGGCTTGCTTTAAAAAAATGAGTTCTTGGAGCCCAGTGGTTTTTTTTTTAGGAACCTTCTTAATAAATCTAGAACTCGGGGTGCCTGGGTGGCTTGGTCATTAAGCATCTGCCTTCTGCTTATATCACGATCCCAGAGTTCTGGGATCAAGTCCTTCATCAGGCCCCCTGCTTGGCGGGAAGCCTGCCTCTCCCTCTTCCGCTCCCTGTTTATGTTCCCTCTCTTCTTTGTCGACTAAATCTTTAAAAAAAAAAGAAAAGAAGAAGAAAAAATCTAGAACTCTAGGGACACCTGGGTGGCTCAGTTGGCTAAGCATCTCCCTTCAGTTCGGGTCATGATCCCAAGGCCTTGGGATTGAGTCCTGCATTGGGCTCCCTGCTCAGCAGAGAACCTGCTTCTCCCTCTTCCTCTGCTGCTCCCCCTGCTTGTGCATGTTCTGTCTGTCAAATAAATAAAATCTTAACAACAAAAAAAGAATCTAGACTTTTAAAACCATTAGGTAGAGCTGGGTAAGTTGTTACTTGAAGAAATCACTCCTGCAGCAAAGCTGGATTCATTGTAGCAAATCTTAGTGTGACTGTAGTGTGCCAGACATCAGGGTTATAGAAATAATTCCTGCTCTACTAAACACCAGTAGATCATTTCAGTGACGGGCAGGATACTGTGGAACACAGGAGAGAGACACTTAGTCTCCCATGAAGGCATTGAGAAAGTCTTCGGAGGAAGCTGCCAGCATAGCTCATCAGGCCATGTCTAGTGATTTTGCTGTTGTAACAGTGGTTGGGTAATAGGGCAAACCAGTGGAGATGCAGAAGCACAGTCAAGTCTGGATTTTGTTTTAGCTGCTAAAACCCTAGTAATTGGGGAAGGAGGGTTAGGATGTATAAACTCTCATGTAATGTCCTGTGAAGATAAAGAGGTAATGATGTCCCATCTTTATTAAGAAACTGCTGCAGGTTGTGTAATCCTGATCAGCCGTACTGAAAATGAATTTGCTCAAAATAGAGAAAATTTGTGTCATATGTTAGACCTCTAAAGAGGATAAAATGAAAGAAGCAACATGAGAGTATGAGCTCTGAAGACAAGGGGTTTGGCTTGCCAGTTTTTAGCCCTGGGGAAGGGGCTTAAATTTTAGTCTGAGTGTCTGTGTCTTCTTTGTACATTAAGTCTCCTGCCTGCCTTGGTGTTATTGTGAGGTTTAATTTGTGAAGTTCTAGGACAGGGTCTGGCCTTCTAGATACTCAGTAAATATTACATTTTCTTGCTTCATTCAGCTATACTACCACGAGTACCTTACAGACTGTTGCATATTTAAGACCATAGACTGTATATTGTGATAATGTATTTACAAGTAGCAGTGTAGTGTTTAGAAATGTGAAATTTAGCTGATAAATTAATCAGCTATATATTTAGCTATGTATTCTTTCGGGTCAAATACCAAATTTTAGCCTAATTACCTTCTGTGGAAATGATTCTTTGCAACATGTATTTTAAGACATTTAGAGATTTGACATTTTCTGGAAGTGTGTAAGTAAGAAAAAGTAATCAGATAAAGTTTTAAGTTATTTCTACCCTGCCCTTAGTCCTACAGCCTTTTGACAAGGCTTTTAGCATCTCTGGGCCTTTGTTCCTTCTCTCTCTTGGATGAAAGATCCTTACTAGACAATTTCCAATGTTTGGTTTAATACTTGAGAATCTTAAGAAACCAAAATATTAGGTTGTCTTGTGCCTATTATTACAGATGCACAATCCCTTTAATTAAACTCCTCTTACTTAGTAATATTTTGTAATTTAAAGGGATCTTTAGATTTATTCATTCTTCACTTGTCTCAGGGTGAAGAGGTAGTAAACATTACAGTAAAGGAACTTCTTTTACATGGATCATCAGTATTCTGCCAGGCCAATTTGGGGCTTTTCTTTAGTATCTTACTGTGAATTAGAAAAACTATATTTTTTAAGGGTTTTTAAAAGGTATAACAGCTTTAAAAATGTATGAGAGTGATCTCTAATCCCTTCTGCTTAGAGATAATCAGTGTTAAAATTTTTTAGTGTTCAGCTAATTGCTTACTGTAAGCTGATAATTGCAGTTCAGATATATTAATCACTAAATATTAGAGAATTTGAAGAAAAATCTATTTTAGAATATAGTGTGTATGTTTGAACAAGTGATTCAGCACATTTTGCTGAGGTAAGTGTTTCACAATGTAAATGACAAACAGAAAGCTAGCATACCTAGGGGATCTATATGAGTATAAAAGTGCCGTGAAGGTTCTTAAAGTCCTTGTAGGGGTCTTACTTCCTTGTCTGGCTGGGATTGGGTTACTGGGACAGACTAACAAGTCTTACGTAACTAGGTAAATAAAACTTGGGTTTTTACTCAGGAACCAAGCAAATTACATGAAAGTAAAATTATTGGCATCAGTTCTCAGAAATGGATGACTGAAAAAAAATATTTTGGAACAGTTCTAATGTTAGGATACCACTGTTAGACTCCTGGGTAAATTAGGACCTTCATATCCTTACCTGGTCATTCTTTCTATGTGTAAATTGTCAAACACAGGGTCATAGTGTTTAGTATCTCATTTTTAAAAATCTATTTAAAAAATATATATATCTATTTACAAGGAACTGTTCGTGTTGTGGGTTTTTGAGATTTTGAGTTTTGTTCTCTTATTTTTTTTTCCTAGTATAAAGATGGCATCTCTCTGAAAACTCAGATGGATATTAAAAAGCATGTAATAGTGGGGTGCCTGGGTGGTGCAGTTAGTTAAGCGTCCGACTCGGTTTCAGCTGGGGTTGTGAGATTGAGCTTCTTGTCAGACACCATACTCAGTGTGGAATCTGCTTAATTAATATTCTCTCTCCCTCTGCCCCACCCCCACTCCAAAAAAAAGTCATAACATTTAACAGCACCTACTCTATGCCAGGCACTTTTCTTGGTGCTTTGTGTCCATTAACTCATTTAATTTTTATAACAGAACTATTATCCCTATTTTACATAGAGGAAACTGAGGCATACAAAAGTTAAGTGTCATACTTAAAAGTCTCCTGGCCTAGTCGGTGGCAAAACCCAGATGATTTGAACCAGGAAGTCTGGTTTTAGAATCTGCTCGTAACTACTTGCTGCATGAAAAATATAAAATCAGGCATACTAGCACCCAGCTACTTTTTCAAACTGTTTTTTTTTTCTTTTTTTTTTAATCAGAATGTCCTTCTACTTATATTAAGGTGTATAGATTTTGTTTTAGAAAGCCATTGGCTTAACTGACATGAATATTCCTTCCATGTCAGCATTTTAAACGGCTATACAGATTCTATTATGTGTTAACAAAAAAGGAATTCTATTTTAAATGGCTGTATAGATTATATTATGTGTTAACAAAAAAAGGGAAACTGAAGGGTGGCTTGGCCCTATTCTCAATCTTTTTTCCTCTTACAGTCTTAAGTAAAATCATGCTACAAATTCTGGCTGAGGATGTGTTCATTCCCCTCTCCCCTCCCTGATTGTCACCCTAGGCCTCCAAAATCTGGAATCACCTCTGTTGGTGGTCATTGTCTTTGAAATATTCCTCTGTCTTTTTTCTTTTTTTAAGATCTTACTTTTTTATTTGTCAGAGGGACAGATACTGGTCAGGGAAGTGGGGAGGCAGAGGGAGAAACAGGGTCCCCACTGAGCAGGGAACCTGAGGCAGGACTTGATCCCAGGACCCCAGGATCATGACCTGTGCTGAAGGCAGACGCTTAAACGGATTGAGCCACCCACACCCTCTATAAGGGTCTTCAAAGGAGACCGTTGGTTATTTGAGAAATTTGTCTTACAGCTAGCACTTTCCTTGTTTTAACAGAAATGTCAGGAAAACACTCTTTGAGTGTCCTTTTGTAGAAGCCAGGAGGGGCCGTGATGTTCCCAGGGTCATGCACAATAGGGTGGGAGTCATCTTCGCATTGTTAAGACCATGATCACTGATCAGGCATCAAGGGGAGAAGATGTCTGAAAGAGTAAAAGGCGGAGGACAGCTTTAGGCAACTGCCCTGGGTTTTTTGTTTTGTTTTGTTTTTTTCCAGTAGGAGAGAAAAGCGTGGTCAGAATGGTAAAGGAGGTTGATAGGCTGAAGTTCTAGGAAAAACCACCACTGTCACGAAACTGAGTTTTTGTATTCTCTTCTTTAAATGGGTGACCTATCTGGTGATAGAAACCAGTTCTGTATCTTCCCTGTGTCAAACAGTAGAGACTGGCACTAACAAAGTCTGTAGCACTGATGTCAACACTGAACACAGGCTTGTTTCTTTTGGAATGTGAATTCTCATTTTTGAGAGTATTTTGTAATAGGTGCTAAAGGATTAGGAAATGAAATTATACAACTAAAAAAAAAACTTGTATTACTGAAAATTTGCTTACCATAAGTGCCTATTCAGCCACTCTGGTCTGGTCCTAGAAAAATCCAGAGCTTACCCTCTTAATCCCTCTTAAGTCCCCTTTTCTCAGGTTAGTCTGGCCTCTTCTCCCGCAGTTTCGTGAGGTTGGTAGCTGGGGTCCTGCTCTTTCTTGGGGCTGCTGTATGTAATGACATAGATTGTCCTAAGCCTGGCATGGTAGTATGGTAAATATTTCTAAGTGTTCTTGACTATATGAGGTTTGCAAGAAAGGAAAGCAGAGACTATCAGACCAAGTAGTTTTCTAAATGTTTTGTAGCAGTGCAGTCCTTTCATACGAAGTCACGTGGAAGTCCCAGTGTATAACAGATAAAATCCCCTATTTCTGTCTCTGTCTCTTTTAAGCAGGTGGGTCACTGGGGCTCTGAAGAGGTTGGGTGACTTACTTGTCTTAGGGTCACACAGATCAGCCTTGAAACAAAACGAGGATATGGAATGGTGATTTTCCTGGTAGTTCTGTAATTGAATTCACTTGTTTGCTTTTCCACTAGTGAAAAGGAAGAAGATGATAATGAGAAAAGAGAAGATCCAGGTGATAACTGGGAAGAAGGTGGAGGTGGCGGTGGTGGTATAGAGAAATCTTCAGGCCCCTGGAATAAAACAGCCCCAGTGCAAGCACCTCCTGCTGCAGTAATTGGTAAGCTTAATATTTTATTCTCCTACAGCTGTCTGTATAATTCAATGTACTGTTGGCATGCAACTAAATGAATGCTTGTAGGAGAATGAGTGGGGTTCCTTTCTGCTCTTACGAGAGATGTTTGTATTTGTCTGTCTGAAGAGTTTCACATCCTGTGTAAAAGAATTTAGACCTTAAGAGACGTGCTTTTCTGTAGGCTCCTTAAATTTATATGTAAACTAACTTGCCAAACTTAAATACTTGTAATTTATGTCAATTTTTGACAGTTGGCTAAGGGAAATTGTACCTGTGTTTCCACCCGTCTTTATGTTTTTTACCCTGTTCCTCATTTACTCTGTCTTGAGGCATGAATTCTCAAAAGGGCACATTTTCATTCCTAAGAGTTGATAGTAAGAGGTTCTTGGTGGGAGCATGAAGAAGTGTTAGATCTTCTAGTGGGGTGTTGCCCACCAGAGGGCAACAGCGAGCAGGTGCACAGTGTATCTGTGGTATTAACATTTCCTGGTGTGGGGGCATGGTGTTTAGGAAACAGATGTCTGAAAGGGTTCCTTAGAAATGGCAGTGTTGAGAGAAGTTTGAGAAACATTACGTTATAACATATACCCATTTTTTAAAAATGCAGAATAATAGTTCACTCCAAATCTTACTGCCCAGAGATCACAGATAATTAGTATGTATCAGCATTCTTGGCATCCTTTCTAGCCCTTTGCTAGATGTGTATATATATGCTTTTCCATTTAGGTTTTTTTACTTTCTCTCTGATGACCTGAGCATTGCTAACCTCAGTGTCCAGGTCTCCATCCTCACTCAGTTTGCCCCATCAGCAGCGCTTGCTATATAGCTGATCACCCCAGGACACCACAGTCTCCTGCTCCCTCCACTGTTGATTCTGTCTCCCTGGCTGGACTTTCTTTTCTCCTGCCTCTGAGAGAGAACCTACCCCAGTGGTCAGTCCCTGCCACTCTCTTTTCTGTGCCCTCCCTCCCTTGACAGTGTCCACATGCCGGCAACTCCAAAATTCACACCAGCTAACTTCTCTCCTGACCTCCACACACGCTTAGCCGCCAAGCCGGCATCTCGATATCCGCATATCCCCAGCTGAACTCATGTACAGTGGACCCTTGGACAATGCGAGGGTGGGGGCCCCCGAACCTCTGTGCATTCAGATCCACGTTTCACTTCTGGCTACACCAAAATTTAACTACTGAGAGCCTGCTATGACTAAAAGCCTTAAGAGTAACAAACATACCAGTAACCAGTTACTAGTTGTTATCAGTAACAACACATATTTTATATATTTATCCTACTATATCCTTAGAATAAGCTAGAGGAAAAATACTAAAAGCATAAAGAAAAAATCCATTTACAGTTCTCTACCGTATTTATCAAAAACATGAATGTGTTAGTGGAGCCATGCAGTTCAAACCCATGTCGGGGGTGAGCACACGGCTTTCCTAATCTCCTTGCTGTTCATTCAGTCCCTTAGGCCACAACTCTTGGAGTCCTCTTTGATGCCTTTTCCTTGCTCCACACCTAAATCTCATTTGTCAGTAAATTTGTTTTGTCTATATTTTCAAAATCAGATTCTGTGTGACTAGTTCTCTCCAGGGCCACTGCTACCACTCTGCTTTGAACTGTTAATTTTTATATGGATCAGTGAGGTCATCTCTTTGCTGGTCTGTCTGCTTCTGTGCATGCCCCCGCCCCCCCAAAGAGAAGCTGAAGTTCTCAGTGACCTGCAAGGCTTGGGATCCCTGCCTTGTGATCCCTTCTTCTGACTTGCTGTTTCTTTGAATCTGGTCCTCGCTTACCCTGCTTCTTGAGGATACCAGGTACACTGCTGCCACAGGCCCTTTTTGTCTAGGTTCTCATCCTGAATCCTCTTTCCTTTATATTAGGAGCCTCTAAGAAAGCTGCTTCTGCAAAGGGCCAGATAAGAGGTAATTTAGATTTTGAGGGCCGCGCGGAAGAGGATTTTAGTTGCCCAGCCCTGCTGTGACAGCACAGAGGCAGCTGATGCAGACACCCAGTGAGTGTCGCTGCATTCCATTGAGCCATTTAGGAAAGCTGGAGTCAAACCAGATTTGGCTTGTTTGCCTACTCTGATTAAGTTTGCTTCCTTATGGCTTTTAGGCCTTGTTTGGTTTCCACCTCAACACTGAGACCCCTGCCCATCGTGTGCTCCCTTTACAGTCCCTTCCCCTACTCATTTTCTGTTGGGCACCAACCTTTATGTGGATGCGTCTCCTCCCTCGAGCCGAGCACTGCCCCACAGTACTTTTGCATTGACAGAATGGCATTGTTTACCGAAATAGCTGCTAGCCACAGGTGGTGGTTGCGCACTTAAAATGCCACTAGACTACTAGACCTAAGGAACTGAATTCTTAAAAGTTTATTTCATTTCAGATGGCTGCATGTAGCTAGCAGCCTGAATATCCAGTCCAGTTCATGAAGGCATGTCCTTAACATGTGTATCTTCCACGGTGCAGTTTAGAACAGCGTCTGACACAGCAGGTGCTCAGTCACTAATGAATGTGTGTGATACTACAGCTTTCCCACACTTAATTAAAAGCTGTATGAGACAATAAGCCTTTATAGTAGTATTCAAATGGCTGCATTATATTGCAGCTAATAAATGATGGCTAGGCGTTTATTTGAAATGAAGTTTTTGATAAATGGAAAACACACATTATAAAATACTGAATTCATATTAAGAATGGGGAGAGAAAAAATGATACATAAGGAAAAGCTGAAAGATACTGTCCCGAAAACATTAGCCATCCTGTAAGACTGGGCTGCTCAGCTGCCTCATTCTTTCCCTGCTTTACCTGTGTTTATAAAATAAGACATCCTTAAAATCCACTGATGTGGAAGACAAGGAAATTATTAAAGATTTGTAGTGGCTTATTTTTACTAGCCTTTTAGAAGTAAGTATATACACAAGCATTTTCATAAGTAAATTCTTTACACATGGTGTGTTATCTAACCCACCAAACAGATAAAGAAGTCATTACCCACATTTACCTGTATGTAAACTGAGGGCTGAGGTTGTGCTGTTCTGAAAGACAGTAGCTGACAGACTGTGTCCCAGGTCCACAAAAGAGATCCTCTCCCACTTCCAGTAAGTTTGAAAGAACTCCTTTACATAGGAAGGCGAAGTGTTGTACATGGAAGAGAAGTTAGAAGACTGCCCCTGAGAGAGAAGAGCATTTTCACTGTCAGACATTTTCTCAGATAACTTTCTTCTGTTGTCCAGAGAGACTTCTTGTGTAGGTATTGGGGTTTTTTCTGTAATTGTCAAGTCATTGGGAATGCGGGACTAGTTTATTAGAATGCCAAGGCATTTGAATAGTTTCTCTAAACTGTTATGAAATGTTAGTTACAGAGACCCCAGAACCGGCAATGACTAGCGGTGTGTATAGGCCTCCTGGAGCCAGGTTAACCACAACAAGGAAAACACCACAAGGACCACCAGAAATCTACAGTGATACACAGTTCCCATCCCTGCAGTCCACTGCCAAGCATGTAGAAAGCCGGAAGTAAGTACTGTCAACTCCTGCCTTTTGTCTGGGAACCCTGTCCTTGGCCAGCGAGTGGGATATGGGAGATAGGAAAAACCAGCTGAGGTGGGGGGGGGTTGGGAATCTCCTTGGTAAAGTCCAGGCTACAGCCGACAGGCAGCTGTGCATTACGTGGGACTTACAAGCCTGAGGGTGGGGAAAGAGGTAAGGACCCTGGAAGGGGGCAGTGGGGAAGAAGCACCAAAGACAGACATTGTCTACAAAAGTTTCTTTATTCCTGGTTTGTGTTGTTCTGTAGCTATGACATGTATCTATATAGAATTCTTTGTAAGCACACATGTTCCTTATAACATGGAAACTAGAACTGTAAGAGCAATATTTCATTGTATTCCCAGTTGATGTGAAAAGATGAAAGATGTTGGCATTTATAAATCTAATACTAAAATAATCTTATTTCAGCAGGTACTTAAAATGAATGCTACCTGGAATTAAATGACCACATATGGCACTTCCACATCCTTTGTAGGGACATGAATTTTTTATTTTTATTTTATTTTATTTTTTAAGTAAATAAAATGGCAAGAAATGTAAAGGACATCAGATGGAAATACTGGTTTTGGTGGGGGGTGGCTTTTAAAGTAAATACCAGTCTTTTTGTCTCTTTGAGAGCCCATCTGGCTTGAACTTAAGCCTCCATTGGACTTGCACCTGTGCTCTGTCCTACAGAATAAGGGGCAGTGATTCCCCACGGGACTCAACTTGCTTTATCTGATCCACTCCCATCAAGGAGAAGTGAGGAGAAATCATTGAATAATGAGTAGAACCTGACTTGAATCAGAAAATTGTTGCCCTTAGGCATAAAGAAATGTATTGTTTGTATTTGCTAAAAATAAAAGTGACTCTTAGAAGGAATCACCGTGTCATCAGATAGCCTTTTGACTTTGCAGTTGTCTTCAAGTTGGTCCCAAAATAGGTTTGCAGTAAACAGTATTCAAATAGATTGCTGCCACAGAAAATAGGACCATAGAGATTCGGTATTTGTGTTTTCTGTTTCTTCGAAGCCCAGAAAATGATCTGATGATGATTTAATGTGCAGGTTTCCCCCACTGTCGAAAGTAGAGAATTCCTATGAAATGGTTCCTAAGCCAGAAAGGCATAAAGCAAAGAGAGTCCCCACTTTCTGAAAGGTTGCATTACACTGCTTTGCTTTTACCGGAAGACCTGCTTTCTTTTCCTAACTTAACACTAACTGAAAGAAATCTGAAGAGACTTTTCACTGTTACGAAAAAATATATCACCATACTAACGTAGGTCTTATGTGTAAAAGTAAGTGGTATAACCCAAACTCAGGTTACTTCAAAGGGGGGATGTGTGGCTTTTTTTTTTTTTTTTTTTGGAGGATCAATAACCTAGTGAAGAAGAAATTTACTGATTACATTTCTTTTCCCTTAGGGATAAAGAAATGGAGAAGAGCTTTGAAGTAGTAAGACACAAAACTAGAGGTAGGGATGAGGTTTCAAAAAACCAGGCCCTTAAACTTCAGCTAGACAACCAGTATGCTGTGCTTGAAAATCAGAAAAGCAGCCACACACAGTACAATTAAGAAATGGTCTTTGCTAACCCTTCTAAGGTAACTAGACTGCAGCTAACCACCAGGAACAGCCATTCATCATCTGATCTCTGCTGGACCCACAGCCGATGCAGACCACTCGATATAAGTGACCGGCCCTGTGGCACTGTGGAGGTGCAGGTGTCCCAGCTGCTCTTTGTATATACTGGATTTAGGGGGATTCTCACTGTTCTGTAAATGTGAACTAGATTCAGCAGTGCTCTTTCGTTGTTACTCTGCCGATACAAAAACAAACTGCAGCCAGTGGTCATTTCAAAATCTTTTTATGTTCAGATACTGAGCCTTCGTAAGGGCTGACTACCTCAGGTTTGCTGCACTCGTTGCGGACTTCATGTGGATCACAACTTCTGGACACGGAAGGTTACAGCTAGTATGTGTCGGTGTGAAGCTTGAAACCAGCTCTACTGGATTCCTATCAGAAATCCTGCAGAAAGTCAGCCATCTGGGTTCTGATCTGCTGTAAAAGATGAAGATTTAAGTGACCTTAATTAACCTGTCCTGTGCCCCACCCTTAAGGATACTCGTAGTGGGCTGTGTTAGACTTCCTGGAACACACCGCTCTCAAAAGAACTCATGTGTTCAGATAATCTCTGTAGGGTTGTGATTTTATAATTTAAGCTTTGAGTTGTATTCTGAGGTAACCACAAATTAAATTCAACCAAACTTGGGTCCACCAAGTGGGAAAGGGGGTAGGGGAGGGAGTAATCTTATTTCTTTTAGGAATTTTTTATTTGGGTAGTGCTTTTTCTGTGTTCCACCCATTAAGGCCTTTTTTTTCCTTTTTTTTTTTTTTCCCTTTTACTTGGAATAAGTTCTTCCACAGAGCATATTGCTTGGTTAAATAAGTGACCTGAAATACGCATTAGAATTGTGAAATGTCTTGTGAATTTGCCAATCCCTAGAGTGGAACCAAATAGCCTTTGATGTCAAGGGCAGTGGATGTGGGGGGCTCTACTTCAGGTGCTGCTAAGCCTCCTCTAATCAGGTCTAAACTGTACAGTAAACTGCAGTGGAAAGAGTGTGGGTTCTGCTCAGGCCAAGGGATTCACTGACCGGCCCTTAGCAGTTTAGAGCGACGGTGAGCAGAACCTTAACCTAAAACCCACTTAGGTTTTCACAGATCTTGCATATCTTTGACAGGATTTCCAGATAAACTTGTGCCCAAATTTTTCAGGTATTGAACATTTCTACAGATGCAGTGATTGTGCCAGTTTAGCTCTGTTACCAACCTCCTGGTACGTCTTGATGTTCATTTGAAGAGTCAGGGGTGAAAGACAGGCGATGTAGCACTTCTGTTTTTAATAATTACAGCTTAAACTATCCAGTAATTTTTAGTCCTTAAAGGGACTTCAGGAAGCTACCCAGGATTACTGAAAAGTCTTTCCATCTAATGAGATAGTCTGGTAATTTACTAGTTTTGTATCTTCGGTTCAGTAGAAATAACTTCAAAGTGGAATGTGACCACTTGGTGCAGAGTCTGGGTTTCTCTCTAATAAATCCCTTTGCCAAATGCTGGAGTTGCAGACTTGCTCCTGGCAAGAGTGAAGCAAGTGAGCGAGTAAAACTACCCCGGTGTGGGTCATCTCCAGGAGTTCAGTCTTGATGAAAGTGTCAGTGCAGAAATTGACTCCTAGGAGTTCACAGTATCTCTTGACAGGACCTGCCAACCATGTCTGGGCCATGACTTGGGTGGTGGTTGAGGCGGCAGGCAGGGTACCTGCCTTCTGGTGTACTGGGGTGAGCAGCTGAGCCAGCCAAGGAGAGGTTGGATGATTAAGCAAGAAACAAGGGATTCTTGGTTAAACTGAAGACTTCATTTGGGAACCAAAAATCTTAACAAATAATCTTGGATCTTGAGCCACATATTTCCCCTGAAAAGTATGCATTTTTTTTCCAGCAAAATTTTGTTGGGGGTTATGTTACTGAGGAATGAACTGAGATGAGTATGTGGAACTTTTATTTAATAGCATACTATACTAGAAATCTGAAGACCTGCAGGAGATTTAAAATTCCAACTCTTGTTATAACTTTTTAAAGATTGTGAAATCTAAAAATGCACATGAATCAAGTTTTAATATACTGTATGATGGGTGGGTGAGGCTGTCCATTGTACCATTTCTTTCTTTGAATTCTCAGGCATGGTTTGGCAGTGCAAGAACTCTGTAACATTAACAAATTCAATAAAAAGTAAATCTATGGATTGTGCGGTCTGATTGTTTTTATCCCCCCCCCCCCCCCCGTAGTTTTTATTTTTAACCCTTAACGTGTATCCTCTGTTTTTGAAAATGGCTAGTTGATGCCACTCCTCCATTGCCGGAGGAGGATGGTACTCTTCTACTCCTGTTCCAGGAACGTTAACGAGACAGACCTGCAGTGAAGGGGGCTGCAGCGCTAGGATGAGTATTCTTCATGGAAGTTTAAGCATTGAAATGTACGTTTTTTTCTTTGTTAGTGTATTAAATTTGTCATAAACCATAGCAAGGGAATCCACAATCTTCACTGTGTAAAATAAAGATCTCAGGCCTTGTCCCAGGAGAAGCTTACACATTTGTCAAATGAGCAACTATTTTAAAGTTCAGAATTTAGTCTGCATTATAGTTCTACATTTTCTAGTCTAGAGAAGGTATATTTTAAGTCACTTTTGGTAATGGAGTTTTAATGTTTAATGTTAACAATTGCTGCTAGGTCATTCTGGCTACTTGATGGAGAGTTTTCTTGACAGCCCTACTTTAAATAGAACACCCCCAAAAAAAGTCCCTGTCACTAACATCCCTCTTAAAATCTTCCATAGTTGGGGTTTTGTTTTTTGGTGTTTTTTGTTTTTTCTTGAGCCAAAAGTTGCACTCCTAAAATTTACATGTAAGTACTGTTTTTAGTATAGTCTCAAAAATTGTGCAACCATCGCTCTGAATTCTGGGACATACTTCTCATCCTCTCCTCCCCCTTCCAAATTCCATATTCATTAGCAATCCTTTACCATTTCCCCAAGTCCCCTGCCCTAGGCAACAACTATTCTTGGTCCCTTAGACTTCTCTTTCTGGACATCTTCCATAAACAGGGCTGTTGGACAGGGTCTTTTCTGACTAGCTTCTGTGACTTAGTAGGTGTCTGAGGTCGTCCATGTAGCATGCATTAGCACTGTTCGTTGTAATGCCAAACAGCTTTGTGGACACCATGTTCAGTATTCGTTCATCACTTGAACATTTGGGTGGTTTCCACTTTATCCTTGTTACGAATAATGCTGCTATGAACCTCCATGTATAAGTTGTCAGTATGTTTTCAATCCTTTTTTCTGTATTTGGTGGTGAAATTTTGCTGGGTCATACACCTTTTTGAGTCACTGCCAAACTTTTAAGTGGCTGCACCATGTTACATTTCTACCAGTGCTATCTGAGGATTATTTCTTCACATGCTCATAATTACATAGTTAACCTGACAAGTTCTAGTCATCCTAGTTGGTGTGAGCTGGTACCTTGCGGTTTTGATCTGCACTTCGTAACTAGTGACTAGTGACGCTAAATACCTGTGTGCTTATTGGCCATTTGTGTATCTTTGGAGAAATGTCTATTCAAATCCTTTGCTAATTTTTTGTTTCTGTTTTCATTATTGAAAGAGTTTTTTCTATATTCTGGATACTTGTCCCTCATCATTGTAATTGGTAATTATCTTCTCCCATCTTTATTTTTTTTACTGTGTTTTGAAGCACAAACGTTTTTAATTTTGATGAACCCCGGTGTATCTTGTTCCTTTTGTTGCTAGTGCTTTGGGTGTGTCTAAGGAATGTGACTTAACCAAGGTCAGAAATATTTATCCTTATTCTGAGAGTTTTGTAGTTTTAGCTCTTCCATTTAGATAGTATAGTTAATCCATTTTGAGTTAATTTTAGAATATGGTGTGATGTAGGAGTCTAACTTGGTTCTTTTACATGTGGATATCCAGTCATCCAGTGCCATTTGCTGAAGACTCCTCTGTTATTTGGTATGCTAAACATTTTACTTGTCTATCTGGGATATGAGACTGGTCTGGAGTAGAAACCTGCAGGAAGGGATGTTGAGTTTGGAGTGCGCGATAGGAATAGGGAAGAAGAGCCAGGCTGATTTTGGTGACTGATGAAAGCGTTGAGGCCAGAATCCACACAGGCATTCCCTGGGAATGTTGGAGTTTGCCTTCCAGAGCACTGCTATAAAGCAAATACTGGAATAAAGTGAGTCAAATGAATTTTTGGTTTCTCTGGACAAGAGTTATGTTTATACTGTAGTCCATTTAAGTGTGCAAATTGGACTGTACCTAAACAATTTACACGCCTTAATTAAAAATATTTCTATAAAATAACTATCATCAGGGCTTCTGGCAAGTCATAATCTTTTTGCTGGGAGGATCTTGCCTTGATATTGATGGCTTCTCACCGACCAGTGTGGTGGTTGCTGAGGGTTGGGTAGCTGGGGCAATTTCTTAAGACAACAATGAAGTTTGCTGTATTGACTCTTCCTTTCAGAAAGGATTTCTGTGTAGCATTGTGATGCTGTTTAATAGCATTTTTTTAAAAAGATTTATTTCTTTTAGAGAGTGCACCCACGTGTGTGCACCAGTGACAAGGAGAGGGGCAAAGGGAGAGTCTGAAGCAGACTTCCTGCTGAGTATGGAGCCTAACACAGGACTTCGATCTCATGATCCTGAGATCATGACCTGAGAGGAAACCAACAATCAGATGCTTAACCGACTAAGCCACCCAGGTGTACCTCTACTTGATAATATTTTACCTGCACTAGAACTTCTTTCAGAATTGGACTCAGGCCTCTGAAACCCTGCCACCGCTTTATCAGCTCAGTTCATGGGATATTCTTAGTCCTTTGTTGCCATTTCTTTTCATTTAAGATTTTATTTGAGAGGGAGGGAGAGAGCTAGAGCAAGAGATCGCTCTCTTTTTTTTTTTTTTTTTTTTAAGATTTTATTTATTTATTTGACAGGGAGAGATCACAGTAGACAGAGAGGCAGGCAGAGAGAGAGGGAAGCAGGCTCCCTGCTGAGCAGAGAGCCCGATGTGGGACTCGATCCCAGGACCCTGAGATCATGACCTGAGCCGAAGGCAGCGGCTTAACCCACTGAGCCACCCAGGCGCCCCAAGAGATCGCTCTCTTGCTCTAGCACAGGAGCAGGAGGGAGGGGCAGAGGGAGAAGCAGACTCCCCACTGAGCAGGGAGCCCAAGGTGGGTTGCATCCCAGGACCCAGAGATCTTGACTTGAGCGGAAGGCAGACACAACCAACTGAACCACCCGGGTGCCCCCACTTTGTTGCCAGTTCAGTAATCTTTACTGCATCTTTATTAGAAGTTTCCATTTCAAGAAACCACTTTCTTTGCTCATGCATAAGAAGCAAGTCTTCATCCATTCAAGTTTTATCGTGAGACTGCAGCAAGTCAGTCCTGTCTTCAGGCTCCACTTCTAGTTCTGCTATCTCCACACAGCAGTTCCTTCCCCCACTGAAGTCTTAAACCCCTCCAGGTCACCCATGAGGGTTGCACTTCCAAACTCCTTGTTAATGTTGGTATTTCGGCTTCTTCCCATGAAATGTTCTTAATGGCAACTAGGATTGCGAATCCTGCCCAGAAGGTTTTCAACCTCTCTCGGATCCATCAGAGGAATCACTCTCTGTAACAGTTAGAACCTTACACAATGTGTTTCCTAAATAAGAAGACTTGGAAGTCAAAATTATTCCTCATGGGCTGCAGAGTGAATATTGTTAGCAGACATGAATATACTGATTTTGTCCATCTCCATCATAGCTCTTGGGTGACCAGGTACATTGTCAATGGGAAGTAATATTTTGAAAGGAATCTTCTTTTTCTGAGCAGTAGGTCTCAACAGTGGGCTTAAAATATTAAGAAACCATGTTGTGAATCGATGTGCTGTCCTCCAGGCTTTATTGTTCCATTTATAGAGCACAGGCAGAGTAGATTTAGCATAATTCTTTAGGACCCTAGGATTTTGGAATGGTAAGTGAGCACTGGCTTCAACTGAAAGTGACCATCTGCACTGCTTCCTAACGAGAGTCACTCTGTCCTTTGCAGCTTGGAAGCCAGGCACCGACTTCTCTACCTATGAAAGTCCTAGAGGGAATCTTCTTCCAACATAGGGCTGTTTGCCTACATTCAAATTCTGTTGTTTCATGTAGCCCCTCCATTCATTATCTTAGTTCCATCTTCTAGATAATTTGCAGCTTCTGGATCAGCCCTTGCAGCTTCACTTTGCACCTTGATGTTACGGAGATAGCTTCTTCCCTTAAACCTCATGAACCCCCCTCTGCTGCCTTCAAACTTGTCCTCTGCAACTTCTTCCCCTCTCCCAGACTGCACTGAAGAGTCAGGGCCTTGCTCTGGACTAGGCTTTGGCTTAAGGGAATGTTGTGGCCTGTTTGATCTTTCCAGAATACTTATCGGCAATAACGCTGTTCTGCTTTCTTATCATTTGTAGTGTTCCCTGTGGTAGCACTTTTAATTTCCTTCAGGAACTTTTGTTTTGCATTTCCCACTTGGCTGCCTGGTACAAGAGGCCTACCTTTCAGCCTGTCTCGGCTTTTGACATCCTTCCTCGCTAAGCTTAGTTGTGTCTAGCTTTTGACTTAACGTGAGAGACATGTGACTCTTCTCTCACTTGAACGCATAGGGTTCTTAATTGCCCTGATTTCCGTATTTTTGTGTCTTAAGGAAGAGGGGGGCCCGAGGAGAAGGAGAGAGACAGGGAAATGGCCATTCGGTGGAACAGCCAGAACACACACCACACATTTATTGAGTAAGCTCGAGTCAGGGGTACAGCTGGTGAAGCCTCAAAACAATTATACAATAGTAACATCAGCAATCACTGGCCACAGATCACCGTAACAAACAATGATAATGAAAACATTTGAAGTACTGTGAGAGTTACCAAAATGTGACAAGGGAAACACGTAGTGAGCAAATGCTATTGGAAAAATGACACCAATAGATTTGCTCGATTCAGGGTTGCCGCAAACCTGCAAGTGGTAAAAAAAAAAAACCAAAAAACAACGCAGTATTGGCAAAGCACAATGAAGCAAAATGCCTAGAATGAGTTACAGCACTATTTACAAAGTGGAGACAGAAGTTAATGGGGTGATTGTGCTGGGCAGGAGAACCAAAGTACAGAATCCTGTAAACAGATACTCTAATAACGAGTGTGAAACTGCAGGTCTGTGATGGTTTTAATTCACTACCCAGCTATTCTGTTGTTTGTAGCGAGGCATTTTTGGGGCCTGCAGAATGCCGGCAAGTTATGAATTGCTTCCTGAGCTTGATACAAAGGTAATGAATATTGTGAAGGATACATTAATCAAAGAAAAGAAATAACTGCTTTAAATAAGCATTTTTATTACCTAAAAATAAATGAGAGGAATTGTGTCCACATCAAGGATTTAGGGGAGACTACACACGCACACAATCATTAAAGTAGTGTTTGGACATTGTAGTCAGTTGAGACCAGAATTCTGTGGTTCCTAGACATATGTAGTAACACAGAAGCTGGGTGGAGCTTCAGTTGTAACTCATGTGACCTGGTAACACCGTCCCCCAGCTGAACTTTCCAGGGATCCCATCAGAGCATGCAACAAGAAACTTCTGTAAGGTTGAGTTCCTTTGTCTCCAAATACAATGGAAAATAGTGCATAAGGACAAAGGTCCCAGGGACAGAGCATCCCAACCCGGAGCTGTCCTCGCTGTTACAAGGCTCGAACAGACAGCTTTAGTAGCAGGTGCAAGGCTGGGTGAACCACTAAGTAGGAGGCAGTCATGCCCTCACTTAAAGGGGTAGCAGATTTAACGGGGAATAACTTTCAAAGTTTCTTGCAAATACTTACTGTGATATTCCACATTTTGCAATGACATTTCAGGAAACACGGTCTTCTGTTTTTGTCTTCCTTTAGACTTGAACAATTTTAGACCCCAAGCTCTGAAGATTTAAATCTTAAACCAGCAGATTTTACCTTTTCTTACCTTGTTAGAACAAGTGGCAATAGTTTTTCTATATCCTCTCTTTACACCAGTTGGATCATTTTACCTTTTTTCCCCAGGAAAACTTGAACTTTGATTTTTTTAATCTTTTTTCATCTTTACATACAAAATAAACTTTAAAAAAATATTTTATTTATTTGTCAGAGATAGAGCATTTACAAGCTGGGGGAGCAGCAGACAGAAGGAGAAGTAGGCTCCCCACTGAGCAGGGAGCCGGACGCGGGGCTTGATCCTCGGACCCTGGGATCATGACCTGAGCTGAAGGCAGATGCTTAACCCACTGAGCCACCCAGGCATCCCCAAAATAAACTGTTGATCTTTTTTTTTTAATGTTAGCATATAGAAACAATCAGGGCAGAGACCGTGTTCTTCCTTTTTTTTTTTTTTTTTTTTTTAAGATTTTACTTATTTATTTGACCGACAGAGATCACAAGTAGGCAGAGAGGTAGGCAGAGAGAGAGGGAGAGGCAGGCTCCCCGCTGAGCAGAGAGCCAGATTCGGGGCCGATCCCAGGACCCCAGGATCATGACCTGAGCCAAAGGCAGAGGCTTAACCCACTGAGCCACCCAGGCACCTCCATGTCCTTCCTTTTTAATGCCAAAGTTTAGACCATCTCTCATCTCTAAAAAAGGCTGCAGTTTTTATCCTGGGTAAGCAACTTTCTTCATAAGAAGCAGGGTGATTCTACAGGTGTTGTCGTGGTCCCTGCTTTTTGGCATAACCTGAAGGTTTTTAAAAAATACTGATGCCTGGGACACCTGGGTGGCTCAGTTGGTTAAGCAGCTGCCTTCGGCTCAGGTCATGATCCCAGCGTCCTGGGATCGAGTCCCACATCGGGCTCCTTGCTCCGCGGGGAGCCTGCTTCTCCCTCTGACTCTGCCTTCCACTCTGTCTGCCTGTGCTCGCTCTCACTCTCTCTCTCTCACAAATAAATAAAATCTTTAAAAAAAAAAAAAAATACTGATGCCTGACTCCTGCGCGCTCCTCCCCGCTACGCAGTGTGACTTGTCCACAGGGAATTTGTGTGTTTGTTTGTTTTTTTAATGTTCCCCAGTTAATTCTAATGTGTTTGGGACACACTGGGTTACTTCCAAATAAGAGACAGATGACTTCTCTGTGACTGAGCTGGAAAATTCACAGGGCTAGAGAAATGGAGAAGTTGTTTTCAGTTGTATTCTTAGCCCAGAAAGGATGTTCATGTTTGTAAATGCATTCTTGGATACTCTGAAATGGGGGCAAATTCATACTGAAATGGGGTGGGGATAGCTGTAAGGTGAAACATTAAATTCTTTTTATTTTTATGTATATCTATAGTTCAGGAATTATTGAAATAAATACCATTTTTAAGATTTCCCAACACTTCTTAGAAAATGACCTCACCATTAACAGGATTCCTGTAGCTACTTTGTTTTCCTTCTCTATACAGTGATCTTATTCCAGTGGCCTTGTGTCTTGACAGTAAATGTGACCGTTTCAGAATTCACTCCCTGCAATTGTTAATCTGCCCTACCCTGCTTGTGGCCACTTTTAATTTGCTCATCCATTATGTTGCCCAGTTACAAAACCTCTGGGTTTTACGGGTTTCTTCAGTTCTCCCTGATGACTCCAAAATGAACCATAATTAACTTTGCAAGAGATAAGCATCAGCATCTGCAGAATCCCGCAGCTCGTCTGCTTAGGAATTGGAACCTCAGACGCTTCTACCACCCACACTCTTGGCCTGAGATTCACTTCACTCACCAGCTTCTTCCTTTTAAGGGTCAGATGGTCGCACTTAGCATCCTTTTCAATGGTGGGGAGGCACAGACAGGAGTCCTCTTAGGCTCGATTCTGGCTTTAACATGCTGGCACCATTGGGATTTTCTTCCTGGGTTTCTCTGATTTTACAGTTGAAATGTATGTCTTTAATTAGAACCTGAATTAAAGCTGGAAATCAGGAACTCCCATCCTCAACAGCACCGTGAGAATGGGGGCAAAAGAAGGTTGCAAGCTTCCATTATACTTCTTCGTTCTTCCCTGACATTCCCTTCTTCCTTCTTTCTCCTTCTTTTAAACCTTAGCTCCAGCTGAGAGCTAAAAAAAGTTGGGGCCTGTGGGTGGCTCAATGGGTTAAAGCCTCTGCCTTTGGCTTAGGTCATGATCCCAGGGTCCTGGGATCGAGCTCCACATCGGTCTCTCTGCTCTGCAGGGAGCCTGCTTCCTCCTCTCTCTCTCTCTGCCTGCTTCTCTGCCTACTTGTGATCTCTGTCAAATAAATAAATAAAATCTTTAAAAATAATCACTGAAGTGTTAAATAGTAAATCATTCATTGGAATTTTTAAAAAGCACTGATACAGTGGGCTGCCTGCCTGGCTCAGTTGATTAAGCAACTTGACTCTTGATTTCAACTCAGGTCCTGATCTCAGGGTCCTGAGTTTGAGCCCTGAGTTGGGCTCCATGCTCCAGGCAGAATTGCCTGGGATTCTCTCTCTCTTTCTGACCCTCCCCCTGCTTGTGATCTAAATAAATAAAACAAATAAATAAGATCTTTTTTTTTTTAAATTTATTTGACACAGAGAAAGAGAGATCACAAGTAGGCAGAGAGGCAGGCAGAAAGAGGGGGAAGCAGGCTCCCCGCCGAACAGAGAGCCCGATGTGGGGCTCGATCCCAGAACCCTGGGACCATGACCTGAGCCGAAAGCAGAGGCTTTAACCCACTGAGCCACCCAGGCACCCCTAAATAAGATCTTATAGTTAAAAAAAATACACATAGTATTTAACCTTGAGCCAGGCACACTTCTAAACAGGAACAAGTGTTGCTCGTTTAATCCCTGGCCATCCCTTCACTATGAGAAAATAGGATCTTAGAGATTAAGTAGCTTGCCTAAACCCCAAGGCTGGTAATGAAGGTGCTGGAATTCCACTCCAGGTGTTTTGGCTCTAGCACGTTCTTAACCATGAGGCTTTGCTTCCACTCCTCTAGCTGGAATTAATGCTGGAGAAGCGAGGTGGGAAAGAAACATTTCTCTGGTTTGACTTGAAAATACCTTCTGCTGAAGTCCCATCCCAAGGTCAGCACAGATGCACTAGAGCCCGGCTTCTCCACGTCCTGCCTCTCAGAACAGCAGCACATAGATTTCCTAACGTGGAGGTGAGTTGTACTCTCCTCTATTTAATTGCTGGGAATGGGATTTTGTTTTTCTTAGGACACTGTATAATGAAAAACGTGAGAGAATAGTGTAATAGATGCCCTTGAACCCATAACTCACCTTCTATGATTATCAACTTGCAGCCACTCTCCTTGCACTTATGAACACCCTCTGTTCCCTAGATTACTTTAAAGCTAAACCCAGGGGCGCCTGGGTGGCTCAGTGGGTTAAAGCCTCTGCCTTCGGCTCAGGTCATGATCCCAGGGTCCTGGGATCGAGCCCCAAATCGTGCTCTCTGCTCAGTGGGGAGCCTGCTTCCTCCTCTCTCTCTGCCTGCCTCTCTGCCTACTTGTGATCTGTATGTCAAATAAATAAATAAAAATATTTAAAAAAAAAAAAAAAAGCTAAACCCAGATCTATTTCATGCGTAAATATTTCACCTAGGAATAAAGACTCTTCACCATGATAATACCATGACCACACCTAAAAGCCAAACATTTTCTTAATATCAAATATGTTGTTTGGCCTTCTGATCCTTTCATTTCACATGGTTTTTTAAAGTTGGTTTGTTGGAAACAGAATCCAAGCAAGGATGACCTGTTGCATTTTGTTTTCTAGGCTTCCCAGAATTTCCCCACTTTAAGAATAAAGTTCTTTAAGAATAACGTTCAGTTATTGAAGAAAGCTGCTCATTTGGCTTGTAGAAGTTTCCACATTCTGAATTTAGCGGGTTGCTTTCCTAGATCTCCTAGGAGTCATGTGCCCATCATTAATTGATTGCCTCTAGCTTCCAAAGCTGCCCTTCTTTGCCCCATGTTGTGATTCAGGAGCTCTGGACCCTGTGCCCATCTGTCCTTTGCTGACTGGCTTTGCCAGCAGAGGGTGCTGGAGCAGCACTGTAGAGTCAGGAAGAGTGAAGGCTTTTCTTCCGGTCTGCAGGGCCACTGGCAGACCGGCTGTATGGGGCCTCGCGTGTGCTCCTCAACAGCCCTCGTGGTTCAGCTAAAACTCCCGCCCTCCAAGTTTCTCTGCCAAGGTCAGGCTGGGTCCTGTGGTGGCAACCGCGTTCTCCCCTCATGGGTCTGAGCCTCAGGTTTAAGCAGGACCCTAGCTTTAAGATTCTAAGTTCCGTGGGTGCTCAGTGTTCCTCAGCTGTAGGGGCGAGCCGGCTCTCTGCGGTCACTGCTGCTGTACCCCAACATACCTTTTACCCTTCTAGTAGTTAACTGAACTTTTTACTAGTTCGTAATTCTTTATGTTACATTTTTCCTCTTACACTGACTGGTTTGTTTCCTGGCTGATGAAATGGTAGCAGGAAGGGTCTCAGGGAAAAAAAAAAAACCTTCCAAGTTTGGATTTAGGGATTGGTTTGCTGGTGCCTTTAGATTCAAGAGAAATGATGAGCTCCCTGCCAGGGGGAATGGGCTGCTCGTGATCCATGACACACAGTGGTATTACGATGAAGGTACTACCTCTGCTGGGGATGAAGCAAGTGCCTTGGGAGCCCCTGAGGCTGCACTTGACCTTTACGGCAGTTATGATGACTGCGAGGACCCAGGAGGAGCTGCTTCTGTACCTACTGGAGTGCCTCTGGGAATAAATGGCAGGCTTGGGTCCTTAAACTCTCAACTCAAGTCCTATAGTCCAAGGACCAGAAAGCCTCCAGGCCAGACCTAATAGAATCATTTCATGTAGCTGGGGACTTATTGATGAGCCTCCAGGCCAGACCTAATAGAATCATTTCATGTAGCTGGGGACTTATTGATGTTCCTGAAACCAAACAAAATTGTGCAGAATGAAGTATGACAACTTGAGTTGAATTCACAACCTCATTAAGTGTCTCATGTGACATTTAGAATACTGATTGGGAAAGAGGGTGCCTGAAACTCGGAATGGCAACATCTGGTTGGACTCAGCCTAAACCGAGACTTAAAACTTCGAGTCTCAGGGCGCCTGGCTGGCTTGGTCCATATAGCATGTGACTCTTGATTTCGGGGTTGTGAGTTAGAGCCCCATGTTGGGCATAAAGCCTACTTTAAAAAACTAAACCAGATTTTCTTTTTTTAAGATTTTATTTATTTGACAGACAGAAATCCCAAATAAGCAGAGAGGCAGACAGAGAAAGAAAGAGGGGGAAGCAGGCTCTGTGCTGAGCAGGGAGCCCGATGCGGGGCTCAATCCCAGGACCCTGAGAGATCATGACCTGAGCCAAGCAGAGGCCTAACCCACTGAGCCACCCAGGTGCCCCTAAGATTTATTCTCTTAGCCACTTTCAAATATGCAATACAGAACTGTAACTATAGTCACCATGCTGTACACTACATTCCCAGGACTTAATTAGCTTATAACTGGAAGTTTGTACATTTCGATCCCCTTCATTCATTTCTCTTATTCCATCCCCTATAACACCTATCTGTTGTCTGTATCTGAGTTTGGTGTTTTATTTTATTTTGTTGTTGTTTTAGATTCCACATGTAAGTGAGGTCATCTGGGGTTTGTCTTTCTCTGTCAGACTTTTTTGACTTGGCATGATGCCCTCAAGGTCCATCATGTTACAGGTGGTAAAATTTCTTTCCTTTTTTATGGATGAATAATTTTCCTGTGGAGTGTGGGCGTGGGTGTTTTCCGTGTATACATCAGTGTCTTTATCCTTTCAGCCATGGGTGGACTTTACTTGGGTTGTTTTTTTTATAAATAATGCTGCAGTGAACATGCAGACATCTTGTCAGCCTACTGCTTTTAATTCCTCTGAATAAATGCCCAAAAGTGAAGTTGCTGGATCATAGGGTAGTTCTATTTTTAATTTTTCCTACTATTTTCTATAATGGGTGTAACAATTTATATTCCCACCAAAAGTGCAGGAAGCTTCATTCTCCCCTCGCCCCCGCTTGCCAACACTTGTTATTTCTTGTATTTTTGATAATAGCCTTTCTGAAAGAGGTTAAGTGTTACCTCCTGGTGGTTCTGATTTGTATTTCCTTGGTGTTTAGTGATGCTGAATCACCTTTTCACATACCTGTGGGCCATCTGTATGACTTCTTTGGGAAAAAGTCTATTCAGATCATCAGCCTATTTTTTTAAATTGGATTGATTCATCAGTTGTATGAGTTTTTATATATTTTGAATATTAACCCCTTCTCAGATATGATTTAGAGGGGGCAACTTTAGCCCTTTAGCAGTTCCTCCCTATCCCTTTTGCAACCCCCTTAGAACTGTGTGATCCCCAGTGGGTAGGCTGACCTGGCCTGCAGCATGGGTCATGGCTGGAACATTTCTTGGTGGGGTCAGCAGGACAGAGTACATGCTGCTTGGTGCCATGGGTGCCATTGGTGCCATGCTGCTTGAATGGTGCCATGGCATCATTGGTGCCATGCTGCTTGATCCTGCCATGACCCTGGGAGCAGTGATGTTGAGCAGCTCTGAGTCTGTACCTGAGGCTGGCATATGGTGCCGGGAGAACTTCGACTCCAGGGCACCTGGGTGGCTCAGTTGGTTAAGCCTACAACCCTTGATTTCATCTCCCATCATGATCTCAGGGTGGTGAGATTGAGCATTGCATTGGGCTCTGTGCTGGGCATGGAGCCTTCTTAAGATTCTCTCTCTCCCTCTGCTCCTCCCCTGCTGCTCTGTCTCTCTCTCCAAAACAAAACAAAACCACCTCAATCCTGAGAAAGCACCACCCCACCAGCAATGCCCACCCACCCCAGGCTGGCAGTACCAAAGAGCAAGAACCCATGCATTCCAGCACCACAGCAGAGGCCCAGGACACAATGGGTTGCACCTCTTATGGATCTTCCTATAAACGATGAGCATGTCACAGTTCTTCCCTGGAAAGCAAACCATTAACGGTCTTGTATTTACCATTCACATGGATGAAGCAAGAGAAGAGACTCAAAATAGGTCAGCTGAATCTAAAAAAAAAACAAAAAACAAAAACAAAAACCAGAACATGAAAATGTCTGGGTTTTTAATTCAGCCATTCCTTTACCTGGACCAAGAAACTTACTGCTGCCTCCTGACCATCCAGTGGATGGCAGTTTGGAGTCACCACATGCTGTGGACTTGTCAATTGGGCTAAAAGATGAAAAGCCAATGAGTGTCAATGAAGTCCCAGACTACCATGAGGATGTTCCCATGTACCTTTGGGAAATGGAGGTTAAATGTAAGCCTGAAGTGGGCTACAAGAAGATACAGTCAGACATCACTAAGAGGATGAGGGCTGTCCTTGTGGACTGGTCAGCTGAAGTAGGAGAAGAATACAAAGTATGGAATGAGATCGTGCATTCTGACAGGTGTGAGATGGTATCTTATTATAGTTCTTTTCATTGTACTTCTGATTTATATTTCCCTGATGAGTGATGTTGACACCTCTTCATGTGTCTGTTAGCCATGTGGATGTCTTCTTTGGAAAAGTATCTGTTCATGTCTTCTGCCCATTTTTTAACTGGATTATTTGCTTTTTGGGTGTGGGGTTTTAGAAGTTCTCTATGTATGTTAGATACTAACCTTTTATCAGATATGTCATTTGCAAAGAAGTTCTCCCATTTCGTAGGTTGCTTTTCGTGTCACTGATTGTTTGAATGTGTGCACTGTGCAGTATCTTTCTATTCTGATGTAGTCCTGATAGTTTATTTTCACTTTTAAAAAATATTTATTTGAGAGAGAAAGAGAGAACATGTGTGTATGTGAGCAGGAAGAGAGGGAGAGAAGCAGGTTCCCTGCTGAACAATGTTCAGAGACATTACTGCCTGTGTTCTAGGATTTTTATGATTTCAGGTCTCACATTTAGCTCTTTAATCATTTTGTGTTTATTTTTGTATATCATGTAAGAAAGTGGCTGTTTCATTCTTTTGCATGTAGCTGACCAACTTTCCCAACACCATTTGTGAAGAGATTCTTTTTTCTTTTTTTTCCATTGGATATTCTTTCCTGCTTTCTGGAAGATTAATTGACCACATAGTTGTGGGTTCATTTCTGGGTCTTCTATTCTGTTCTATTGATCCATGTGTCTGTTTTTGCACTGGTACCATACTGTTTTGATGACTATGGCTTTGTAATATAACTTGTAGTCTGGAATTGTGGTAGCTTTAGCTTTGTCTTTTTTTTTAAGTTGGATTAGTAATTTCATAGTTTAAAAAATCATGGAAAAAATATTAGCAATGTCTTCAAAGAATTGCTGACTATTATCTTTGTATATGGATGTATGTGTGCTTCCAATGCTAGGAAAATTCAATAGCAATTTCAAACATGTTAACATGACAGCTAACTGACAATCCATAAATATCATTATTAGATTAGAATAATTAAAAAACCTGAAGTGATTTTTATAGCACGCAAAACTTTTCTTAGAATTTCAAATGAAAAATTCTCAAAGGTGAATGATTTACTTTTTCATGGGGAAAAGTTAAAATGCACTGCCGGAGTCTGTGATGGCTATTTTGCCAATCCCATTCTCTAAAATCATTGCAAACTCTAAATAAAAGATTAATTACGTGCCAACTGCAAACCAAAATGATGAATCAAAAGCCCAAACAAGGGTGGAAACAAGTTTTTTTAATATATGACTTTGGGACAATTTGGTTAGTTTTTTTCCCTTATTATGGTTCAGTGTACTCTTTATTCTCCACCCCTATTCTACCTATCTCCCTCCCTACCTCCCTTCTGGTAACCACCAGTTTGTTCTCTATAGTTAAGAGTCTGTTTTTTGTTTTGTCTCTTTTTCTTTTTTTTTTCCCCCTTCCTCGTCTTGTTGTATTTCTTTAACCCCACATATGAGTGAGATCATACAGTATTTGTCTTTATCGGACTGACTTATTTCTCCTTGCATTAGACTTTCTAGTTCTTTTTAAATTTATTTTTATTTTTATTTTTTTAAAGATTTTATTTATTTCTTTGATAGAGACAGATCAGAAGTAGGCAGAGAGGACGGCAGAGAGAGGAGGAAGCAGGCTCCCTGATGATCAGAGAGCCCGGTGTGGGACTCGATCCCAGGACCCTGAGATCATGACCTGAGCTGAAGGCAGAGGCTTTAACCCACTGAGCCACCCAGGTGCCCCCTAGTTCTTTTTTTTAAGAAAGATTTTATTTAAGAGAGAAAGAGTGCATGCGTGAATGTCGTGAGGTGAGGGTCAGAAGGAGAGGGAGAAGCAGACTCCCTAGTGAGCAGGGATCCTGATGTGGGGTTCAATCCCAAGACACTGAGATCATGACCCAAGCTGAAAGCAGATGCCCAACTGACTGAGCCACCCAGGTGCCCCTATTCATGTTATTGCAAATGGCAAGATTTCATTTTTATGGCTGAATATTATTCCTGTGTATGTGTGTGCATGCATGTGTGTGTGGGTACACAAACCACATTTGTATCCATCCATTTGATGGACACAGGCTGCTTTCATATTTTGGCTATTTTAAATAATGCTGCAATAAACATAGGGGTCTATGTATCCTTTTGAATTAGGTGTTTTTGTGTTTTTTTGGGGGGGGCGTGAATACCCAGTAGTGCTATTCCAGCTTTCGTTTCTTCTTTTTTTTTTATTGTGTTCTGTGAGTCACCATAAAATACATCATTAGTTTTTGATGCAGGGTTCCAAGATTCATTGTTTATATATAACACCCAGTGCTCCATGGAATCTGTGCCCTCTTAATACCCACCACCAGACTCACCCATCTCCCTCAGGCCTCCTTCCCTCTAAAACCCTCAGTTTGTTTCTTGGAGTCCACGGTCTCCCCCTCTGATTTCTTTTTCAAAATTGCTTTGGCTCTTTGGGGTCTTTTGTGGTTTCATATAAATCTTAGGGTTGTTCTAGTTCTGTGAAACTATATGATTGGATATCTTGATAGGGATTGCATTAAATATGTAGATTGCTTTGGGTAGTATACACATTTTAACAATATTTCTTCTGTGAATCCATTACCATGGAATGTCTTTCTATTTCTTTGTGTCTTCAATTTCTTTCTTCAGTGTTTTATGGTTTTTAAAATACAGGTCTTTTACCTCTTTGGTTAGTTTATTCTAGGTATCTTATTATTTTTGGTTTAATTGTAAATGGAATTTCTCTTTCTGGTGCTACATTATTAGTGTATAAAAATGCAACATATTTCTGCACACCGATTTTTGTATCCTGCAATTTTACTGAAGCCATTTATGAGTTTTAGTAGGTGGTTGTTTTTTTGTTTTTGTTTTTTTTTTGGTGGAGTCTTTAGGGTTTTCTTTAGAATAGTATCATGCTCCTGTAAATAATGAAAGTTTTACTTCTTCCTTACCAATTTGGATTCCGTCTATTTCTTTTTCTTGTCTGATTGTTGTGGCTGGGACTTTCAGGATTGTGTGTTGAATAAAAGTGGTGAGAGTAGACATCCTTGTCTTGTTTCTGACCTTAGGAGAAAAGTTCAAGGTTTCCCTACTGAGTATGTTGCTCTGGTTTTTTCCTATATGGCTTTTTTTATGTTGAGGTATGTTCCTTCTAAATCTACTTCGTTGAGGGTTTTTTTTTCTTTAATCATGAATGGGTATTGTACTTCATCAAATACCTTTTCTATGCCTATTGAAATGATCATGTGGTTTTTATCCTTTCTCTTATTTTTTTTTAAAGATTTTATTTATTAATTTGACAGAGAGAAATCACAAGTAGACGGAGAGGCAGCCAGAGAGAGAGAGGGAAGCAGGCTCCCTGCTGTGCAGAGAGCCCGATGCGGGACTCGATCCCAGGACCCTGAGATCATGACCTGAGCCGAAGGCAGCGGCTTAACCCACTGAGCCACCCAGGCGCCCCTCTCTTATTTTTTTTTTAAGATTTTATTTATTTGATGGACAGAGATCACAACTAGGCAGAGAGGCAGGCAGAGAGAGAGAGGAAGGGAAGCAGGAAGGGATGTGGGACTCTATCCCAGGATACTGAGATCATGACCTGAGCCGAAGGCAGAGGCTTTAAACCACTGAGCCACCCAGGCACCCCTATCCTTTCTCTTATTTATGTAATGTATCATGTTGATTGATTTGTGAATATTGAACCACACTTGCATCCTGGGAATAAATCTCACTGGATTGTGGTGAATGACTTTTTTAATGTATTCAGTTTGCTAGAATTTTGCTGAGGATTTTTGCATCTCTGTTCATCAGAGATATTGGCCTACAGTTCTCTCTTTCTCTTTTTTTTTTTTTTTGGATGGTGTCTTCATCTGATTTTGGTTTTTGGTTGCTGGCCTCATAGAATGTATATGAAAGTTTTCCTTCCTTTTCTATTTTTTGAGTCATTTGAGAAGACTATGTTTTAATTCTTTAAGTGTTTGGTAGAATTCACTGGTAAACCATCCGGTCCTGGACTTTTTTTGCTGTTGGGAAATTTTTGGTTACTACATCAATCTTCTTGCTGGAAATTCGTCTGTTCAAATTTTCTATTTCTTGGGGCATCTGGGTGGCTCAGTGGGTTAAAGCCTCTGCCTTCGGCTCAGGTCATGATCTCAGGGTCCTGAGATGGAGCCCCGTGTCGGGCTCTCTGCTCAGCGGGGAGCCTGTTTCCTCCTCTCTCTCTCTCTCTGCCTGCCTCTCTGCATACTTGTGATCTCTGTCTGTCAAATGAATAAATAAAATCTTTAAAAAAATTGTCTATTTCTTCCTGTTTAAGTTTTTTTTTAATTAACATATAATGTATTATTTGTTTCAGGGGTACAGGTCTGTGATTCATCAGTCTTACATGATTCATCAGTATTACACAATTCACAGCACTCACCATAGCACTTACCCTCCCCAATGTCCATCCCCCAGTGACCCCATCCCTCCCACTCCCCCCACCAGCAGCCCTCAGTTTGCTTCCTGAGATTAAGAGTCTCTCATGGTTTGTCTCCCTCTCCAGTTTCATCTTGTTTCATTTTTTCCTTCCCTTCCCCTATGATCCTCTGTCTTGTTTCTCAAATTCATCCTATCAGTGAGATCACATGATAATTGTCTTTCTTTGATTGACTTATTTTGCTTAGCATAATAGCCTCTGGTTCTATCCATGTCGCTGCAAATGGCAAGATTTCTTTTTTTGATGGCTGCATAGTATTCCATTGTATATATATATACCACATCTTCTTTATCCATTCATCTGTTGATAGACATCTAGGCTCTTTCCATAGTTTGGCCATTATGGACATTGCTGCTATAAACATTGGCGTACATGTGCCCCTTCAGATCACTACATTTGTATCTTTGGGGTAAGTACCCTGTAGTGAAATTGGTGGTTCGTAGTGTAGCTGTGTTCTCAACTTTTTGAGGGACCTCCATACTGTTTTCTGGAGTGGCTACACCAGCTTGCATTCCCACCAACAATGTAGGAAGGTTCACCTTTCTCTGCATCCTCGTCAACACCTGTCGTTTCCAGACTTGTTAATTTTAGCCATTCTGACTGGTGTGAGGTGGTATCTCATTGTGGTTTTGATTTGTATTTCCCTGATCCTGAGTGATCTTGAGCATTTTTCATGTGTCTATTGGCCATTTGGATGTCTTCTTTGGAGAAATGTCTGTTCATGTCTTCTGCCCATTTCTTGACTGGATTATTTGGTTTTTGGGATATTGAGTTTGATAAGTTCTTTATAGATTTTGAATACTAGCCCTTTATCTGAAATGTCATTTGCAAATATCTTCTCCCATTCTGTTGGTTGTCTTTTGGTTTTGTCAACTGTTTCCTTTGCTGTGCAAAAGCTTATCTTGATGAAGTCCAAATAGTTCATTTTTGCCCTTACTTCCCTTGCCTTTGGCATGGTTTCTAAGAAGGTTGCTGAGGTCGAAGAGGTTTCTGCCTATGTTCTCCTCAAGAATTTTGATAGATTCCTGTCTCACATTGAGGTCACATCCATTTTGAATTTATTTTGTGCATGGTGTAAAGAAATGGTTCAGTTTCACTCTTCTGCATGTGGCTGTCCAATTTGCCCAACACCATTTGTTGAAGAGACTATCTTTTTTCCACTGGACATTCTTTCCTGCTTTGTCAAAGATTAGCTGACCATAGAGTTGAGGGTCTATTTCTGGGCTCTCTATTCTGTTCTATTGATCTATGTGTCTGTTTTGGTGCAAGTACCATACTGTCTTGATGATGACAGCTTTGTCATAGAGCTTGAGGTCTGGAATTGTAATGCCACCAACTTCAGCTTTCTTTTTCAACATTCCTCTGGCTGTTCGAGGTTCCATATAAATTTTAAAAATTATTTGTTCCATCTCTTTGAAAAAAGTTGATGGTATTTTTATAGGGATTGCATTTACGTATTTATTTATTTTTCATTTGAGAGCAAGACAGAGAGACAGAGTATACGCAGGGGGAGAGACAAAGGCAGAGGGAGAAACAGACTCCCTGATGAGCAAGGAGCCTAACGTGGGGTTCAGTCTCCAGACCTGGAGATCATGACCTGAGCCAAAGGCAGACATTTAACTACTTTAAGACACCCAGGTTCCCTGAGAGGGAATACATTAAATGTGTAGTTTACACTAGTTAGCACAGATGTTTTCACAATATTTGTTCTTTCAATCCATAAGCATGGATCATTTTTCCTTTTTTTTTTTTTTTTTAAGATTTTATTTTTTTTATTTGACAGAGATCACAAGTAGGCAGAGCAGTAGGCAGATAGAGGGATGCTCCCTACTGAGCAGAGAGCCCAATGCAGGGCTCAATCCCAGGACCCTGAGAGCATGACCTGAGCTGAATGCAGAGGCTCAACCCACTGAGCCACCCAGGTGCACCCATTTTTCCATTTCTTTGTGTCCTCTCCAATCTCTTTCTTCAGTATTCTGTAGTTTTGAGTACAGATTCTTTGCCTCTTTGGTTAGGTTTATTCCTAGGTATCTTATGGTTTTGGGTGCAAATGTAAATGGGATTGACTCCTTAATTTCTCTTTCTTCTGTCTTGTTGGTGTATGAAAATGCTACTGATTTCTGTGCATTGATTTTATATCCTGACACTTTACTGAATTCCTGTATGAGTTCTGGCAGTTTTGGGGTGGAGTCTTTTGGGTTTTCCACATAAAGTATCATATCATCTGCAAAGAATGAGAGCTTGACTACTTCTTTGCTGATTCAGATGCCTTTTATTTCTTTTTATTGTCTGATTGCTGAGGCTAGGACCTCTAGTATTGTGTTGAATAGCAGTGCTGTTAGTCACTTCTGTCTCCCTGGTCTCTGGCCACAGTACATGCTTGCCCAGCCTGTGACCAAGTGTTTCTATCTCTGGTACATGGCCCTGTTTGAAGACTCCAAACAGCAGCAGATTTCTGTGGCACGTGTTCCTCCTGGGGGAGGTGGGGTGGTCTCCCCGGATCTGCCACTTGGGGTCACTGCTTGAAGTGTAGTGGCCTGACAGTGCCATGGATCATCGTTTAAGGTAACCCCAAGCTGAGAGGCCACTGCTCAGCTCATCTCTGTAGTTGGCTTTCCCGTTCTGATACTTGGGAGGTCTGCAACACTCCAGTCCCCCCCTTCTTTCTGTGACCCTAAGGATCCTGAGACCACAGTGTCCCAGCAAGTGTGTCTCCCCCCCCCCCCCTCTTCTTAGCCACTGGAGTGACGTCCCGCAGTGGAACAGACTTTTAAAGTTCCGATTTTGTGCTCCACTGCTTGCTGGGAGCGTGCCCCCCCCCCCCCACATCTATCTTCCCGTCTGTCACTTCGGATTCACTTCTCCACAAGTCCTACCTTCCAGAAAGTGGTTGCTTTACTATTCATAGAGTTGCTACTGTTCTTTTCTTGGATTGCCTGTTGAGTTCGTAGGTGTTGAGAATGGTTTGATAATTATCTAGCTGAACTCCTGGGACCAGAGGAAATTTAGGTTTACTCCTTGGCCATCTTGCTTTTCTCTCCTGAAGCGGTCTTTCACGAAGTCTCCTGCTTCAGTTTTAGTAGTTTGTATGTTTCTAGAAATTTATCCATTTCTCTAGTTTGTCTAATATTTATTTATTTGTTTCTTTTCTTTCTTTTTTTCTTTATTTCTTTGACAGAGAGAGCGGGAGAGAGCAAGCACAAGCAGGGGGGATGGCAGGCAGGGGAGAAGCAGTCTCCCTGCTCAGCAAGAAGCCTGATGTGGGGCTTGATCCCAGGACCTGGGATCATGACCTGAGCCAAAGGCAGATGCTTTAACAGACTGAGCCACCCAGGTGCCCCTAATTTTTTGGTATACACTTTTTCATAGTATTATAATTGTTTGTATTTCTGTTATGTTGATTGTTATTTATCTTTCATTTGTGATTTTGTTTGAGTCCTTTGTCTCTCTCTCCCAGTTGTTGTGTGTGTGTTTGTTTGTTTGTTTGCTTGTTTTTGATGAATCTGGCTAGTAGTTTATCAATTTTGTTGATCTTTTCAGAAAATCAGTTCCTGGTTTCATTGATCTGTTCTATTGTTTTTATAGCTTCTGTATCATTTATTTCTGCTCTAATCTTTATTATTTCCTTCCTTCTGCTGGTTTGGGGTTTTGTTTATTGTTCTTTTTCTATCTCATGTAGATGTAAAGTTAGGTTGAGATTTTTCTTTCTTCTTAAGTTAGATCTGTATTGTTATAAACTTCCCTCTTAAAACAACTTATACTGCATCTCAAAGGTGTTGGACTTCTTTTTTCATTTTTATTTGTTTGCATGTAGTTTATTTCTGCTTTGATTTCTTGATTGACTCATTCATTGTTGAAATGTATGTTCTTTAACCTGCATGTATTTATGATCTCCCCGGACTGTGTGTGTGTGTGTGTGTGTGTGTGTGTGTGTGTGTGTGTGTGATTTCTAGTTTCATGGCATGTGGTCAGAAAAGGCACATGGTACAATTTTGATCTTTTGGAATTTGTTGAGGTTTTGTTTGTAGCCTAATGGTCTCATATGTGATCTATTCTGGAGAATGTTTTATGCGCACTTGAAAACAATGTGTATACTGCGGTTAGATGATAGAATGTTCTGAATATGTCTGTTAAACCCATCTGGTCCAGTATGTATTCAGAGCCACTGTTCCCTTGTTGATCTGTTTGGATGACCTATCAATGTAAGTAGTATATTAAAGTTCTGAAATTATTGTATTTGTTATTAACTATATTATGTATTTGGGTGCTCTCAAGTTGGGTGCATAAGTACTTATAATTGTTATATCTTGTTGTTGTCCTGTTGTCCCCTTTATTGTTATTTATTACATATTATTATTATATATGTCCTTCATTTCTTTTTACATTTTTTGTTTTAAACTCTCTTTTGTCTGATATAAGTATTTTTACTTGGCTTTCTTTCTTCCTTCCATCCTTCTTTTCTTTAACATTTTATTTTTAAGTAATCTTTACAGCCAGCAGGGGCCTCAAGCTTATAACCCTGAAATCAAGAATTGCATGCTCCACCAACTGAGCCACCCAGGTGCCCTGATCCTTGGCTTTCTTTCAACACTCATTTACATGATAAATGTTTCTCTAACCCCTCACTTTCAGTCTGCAAGTGTCTTTAGGTCTGAAATGAGTCTCTTGTAGGCAGCATATAGGTGGGTCTTGATATTTTTTTCCACTCTGTCACCATGTCTTTTGCTTGGAGCAAATTTAGTCTATTTACATTCAAACTAATTATTACTAGATATGTATTTGTTGCCATTCTGTTACTTGTTTTGTGGTTTTGTAGTTTTCCCTCTGATCCTTCTTTTTCTTTCTTTTATGTTTTGCTGTCTTGTTTGATTTTTTTAGTGATATACTTTGATTCCATACTCTTTATTTTTTGCCTATTACTGTTTTTTTGATTTGTGGTTACCATTGGGCTTTTATAACATTTTCTGCATATAAAAAATCTATATTACTTAATTTTGAACTCATTCTTTACTCCTTTCCACATTTTGTTACTTGTTATATTTTGTTGTTTATTTTATGCTCCTCTTGTCTGATTTTTACAGATACGATTTATTTATTTTTTTTGTGCTTCCTATTTTTCTTACTGTTTCAATTTTTGCTTTCCACTTAGAGTCTCCCATAACATTTCTTGTAGGGCTCATTTAATGGTTATAAATTCCTTTAATTTGTGGGGGGGACTCTTAATCTCTCCTTCTATTCTGAATGATAGTCTTGCTGGATAGAGTCTTCTTGGCTGCAGATCTGTCCACTTCAGCATTTTGAAAACATCATGCCACTTTCTTCTGTTCTGCAAATTTCTGCTGAAAAATCAGCTGATGGCATTACGGGGGGGTGGGGGGTTTCCTCAGTAGTTAACTGTCTTTTTTTTTCCCCTCTTGCAACCTTTAAAATTCTCTTATTATCACCTCCCCACCCCTCGCTCCATTTTAATTGCTGTGTGTCTTGGTGTGGACCTTCTTGGGTTAAATTTGTGAGGGATCTCTGTGCCTCCTGAATCTGGATCTATGTTTCCCTTCCCAGATTCAGGAAGTTTCTAGTTCTTATTTTTTTTCAAATAGCTTTTCTGGTTCCCTTTCTCTTCTCCTTCTGGGATCCCTATAATGGGATTTTGGTATGTTTTAAATTGTCACAGGGTTCCTTTAACCGATCCTCATTTTTAAAATTCTTTTTTCTTTTTGCTGTTTAACTTGGTTGCTTTCTACTACCCTGTCTTCAGATCACGAATGTGTCCTGCATCCTTTAATCTACTGTTGATTCCCTCTAGCGTATTTTTCATTTTACTTATTGTATTCCTCTGCTCTGATTGGTTCTTTTTATATTTTTTCTTTGTTGAAGTTCTCACTGAATTCACCCACTCTTCTCCCAAATCTGATGAGCATCTTTATGACCATTACTTTGAAATCTTTATCAGGTAGATTGGTTATCTTGGTTTTGTTCTCTTTTGAGGTTCTTGTTTTTTTATCTTGAATCTATTCCTCTGTCTCTTCGCTTTGACACTAGGTGTTTGTTTCTGTGAATTAGGTCAACTATATTCCTGGTCTTGAAGGTAGTGGCCTTATGTAGAAGGCCACTACCAGGGCTTCCCATGTGTGGACTGGGTGTGTCCTTCTGTGACTTGGCTGCAGACCTGCTGGTGGGTACAGCTGGCTTCCAGCATAGCCTGCTGAGAGACCTTGCTGTAGCTGCTTGTGTGCACTGTTGGGTGAGGTTAGTCTCCCATACAGCTCCCTGAAAGTCCTTGCCACAATTTTTGGTATGTTTGTGGGCAGGGCTGCCTTCCTTTCCCTGCTGGTCCTGCCTCCCTTTCCCTACTGGTCCCAGCAAGGGCTGTCACAAAGTGACTCCAAAGTAGTCACTTTGGAAGGATGCTGGTCTCAATCAGAGCTGTTGGATGTGGCTGGGCAGGAGTTCCTTTGGAGGGGCACCTTGCCAGGGTGAGTGGGGTGGGTATGGAGGGAAATGCTGAGTGGGGTGAGCTGCACTAGCTAGGTAGATATAGAGTGTTAGACTGGCTCCCATCAACAATGGAGCAGTTAGGTTGAAGGAGGGCAAGAAAAATGGTGTGTGTCAGCACCTCCATCCCTGGAGAAAGTTCTTAGAGATCCCTGCCCCTTTGGCACATGCCTTATGGTCAATCAATCTCCTTCACATATAATCCAGGTGCTTCTGAAACTGTTGCCTCTGTGATGGCTCTCAGAGTGAGTGATATAGTATGTCTTGCCTTTAAGAATGGAGTCCCAGTTTCCTATATTCTTCTGGTCTCCCAGAATTCAGCCCTGCTGATTTTCAAAGCCAGAGTTTAAGGGAGCTTGCCTTCCCAGTGCAGATGCCCAAGGCAGGGTGTGCTGGATGTGGAGATTGGACCCCTCATTCCTCAGAGAGGATCTTTGTACCTGTGATAATCCTCTGTGGGTGGCCACACTGGGAATTTTGGTTCCTAACCACATTTCTGTCCTCCTACCTTCTCAATATAGCTTTCTCTGTATATCTTTAGCTGTGGAAGAGCTGTTCTGCCAGTCTTCATGTCACTTTCAGAGTGAGTTGCACTATATTTAGCTGTAGTCTTGATGTGTCTGTGGGAGGAAGCGAGCTCAGGATCTTACTCCACCATCTTTTCAAGTTCCCCCTTGTTGTCTCTAACTTTTGACACTTTAATTATAATGTGTCTTTGTGTGGGCCTCTTTGGGCTCCTCTTGGAACTCTGGGCTTATTTCCTCCTCCAGGTCAGAGAAGTTTTCAACCATTATTTCTTCATATTTGTTTTCTGCACTACTCCATCCCTCCCACCTGCCCCCATCTCTTCTCCTTCTGAGAGCCCTGTAATGCATATATTGGTTTTCTTGATGATGTCCTCTAGGTCCCTTAAGCTACAATCACTTTTTTCTTTTTGATACTCTGATTCAATGACTTCTACTCTCCTGTCTTTGAGCCCTCTGATCTTTGTTTCATTTAACCTTCTGTTGAACCCCTCTAGTATACTTTTGTTTTTTAAAAGAAAGGGAGAGGGGCGCCTGGGTGGCTCAGTGGGTTAGAGCCTTTGCCCTCAGCTCAGGTCATGATCTCAGGATCCTAGGATCAAGCCCCGCATCAGGCTCTCTGCTCGGCAGGGAGCCTGCTTCCTCTTCTCTCTCTGCTTGCCTCTCTTCCTACTTATGATGTCTCTCTGTCAAATAAATCAATAAAATCTTTAAAAAAAAGAAATGGAGAGACTGTAGGGGAGGGAGGCAGGCAGAGGGAAAGGGAAAGAGAATTTTTTTTTTTTAAGGTTTTTAATTTATTTATTTGACAGAGAGAGATCCCAAGCAGGCAGAGAGAGGGGGACACAGACTCCCCGCTGGGCAGAGAGCCTGACGTGGGGCTCGATCCCAGGACCCTGAGATCATGACCTGAGCCGAAGGCAGTGGCTTAACCCACTGAGCCACCCAGGCACCCCGGGGAAAGAGAATCTTTTTTTTTTTTTTTTTTTTTTAATTCATTTGACAGAGAGAGATCACAAGTAGGCAGAGAGGCAGGCAGAGAGTGAGAGAGGGAAGCAGGCTCCCCGCTGAGCAGAGAGCCCGATGCGGGACTCGATCCCAGGACCGAGATCCTGAGATCATGACCTGAGCCGAAGGCAGCGGCTTAACCCACTGAGCCACCCAGATGCCCCGGGGAAAGAGAATCTTAAGCAGGCTCCACACCCAGTGTAAAGCCAAACAAGGAGCTTGATCTCACAACCCTGAGATCATGACCCAAGCAAAATCAAGAGTTGGATGTTTAGTCAATTGAACCACCTAGGTGCGCCTCTATTGTACTTTTTTAGTTACTGTATTCTTCAGGTCTGTGACTTCTGTTTGGTACTTTGTTATATTTTCTCATTGTTGAAACTTTAACTTCATTCATTATTTTTGAGCTTGGCGAGAATCTTTATGGCCATTATTTTGAACTCTTTACAAGGTAAATCACTTGTCTCCATTTCATTATGGTGTTATTCTAAGGTTTTATCTTGTTTTTTTTGTTTGTTTGTTTTCCTTTGGGAATGTATTCTTCCTTTTCTTCGAGTCTCTGTTAGTTTCTGTGAATTAGATAACACAGTTTGAAGGTGTAGTCTTGTGTAGGAGATGATCCTCATTGTTCAACCCTGGTGCTAGCTCTTGGGTGTCTCTTGAACTGTTTGTCCAAGCAGCCTACTTTATTATCAGTGACTCCTAGTAGCTGAAGTGTGCCAAGAACTATCAGAGTCCCAAAGGGAGGATCTTGGTCAGCACCTAAATTCTGATTGGAAGCCAGACCCTCATATGGTAACTTTTAAAGTATGCAGATATACCTTTTCCAGGGGAATGGAAATGGCACTTCTGTCTGCTTCCTCTGCACTGAGTCCTGGGATAATCGCCTGTTAAATTTTTTTTTTTTTTTTTTTTTTTGCTATTGCCCCACTGAACCTGTGAACAGAAGCCCCACCAGCCACAACCCAGCTATTGTGGGACGGATCTTCTCAGGGTCTGCCATAAATGCTGGAGCACCAGATGTATATACCATTCCTTTCTCAAAGACACCAGTGTCCTAGGGTGAGACAGAGGGACAATGAAAATATGGTGCCCACTGGACCCCCATCCTGGTCTCTGCAGAAGATGATAGTTGGCCTCCAGATGTGGGTTTAACTGGAAGCCAGCTCCTAAGGTCAGTTATAAGGAAGCCAATTGGCCTCTCAGAGTAAGACTGGGATTGCGTTTCAGTCTGGGGTCTATGCTGTGCCGAGGGTGGTAGCTAAGAACTGTTTCTGGGATTATTAACAGCCCTATGGGACCTGGGAATGTAAGCCCTGTTTGCCACCAGACCCAGGTGGTCAAGTATTATCTCCCAGGGAATAGTTACAAAAATGGGCCACCAGATGTGTGCACAAGCTCCTGTTTAGGATATACTGATGACTTGGCGCTAGGCAGAGGGAGCGTGTGAAGATAATACTGCGCTCTAGAGTTCCCTGGAAAGGATTGTAGTTGGTCCTTATCTTAGCTTCTTGTTTAATTAGAAACCAGCCCCTCAGGCCACAGCTACAAAGCTAAGCTAATAGACCTCTCACAGAAAGACTGTGGGTGTGTTTGTTTGCTGTCCCCATGCTGTGCCCCAGGAGGTACCCAGTGAATAACTTTCTGCATTTGCTACAAGATCTGTGAATGTAAGCCTTGCTGGCCACCAGAGCCAGGTGACCAGGTATGTCCTCTGGACAGAAGCCACACAAACATGGGCACCAGAAGAGCGCATAAGCTCCTTCCTGGGAGATGCCAGTAACCTGGAGTGGGGCAGGGGGAGGGGGCAGGAACGTGCCCACAGGCCTCTAGATGTTAGAAGTCTGTCCTTCAGGCTGAAACGTTAAGATTAGCAACCAGGCCTCCTTCACAAGAAGCCTGAAGCTGAATTTCAGTTGCTGAGGCAAGAACCAATTAAGAACCGTTTTGCTTTTGTTACCATCCCACAGGAGCCAGGTGATCAAGAGGTGTTCTCTGGGTGGCAGCTGCTGCAAAAACTGGGGCACCAGACATTAAAGCAGAGCACTAAACGTGTAAACAAACTCCCTTCCGGGAAATAGTAGTGGCTGGGAGTGTGGCAGAGGGAGAGCGCAAGATGGCGCTTGCCAGGCCTCAAGACTTTGGACAGTATTTAAGTAGGTCCTTCCTCTTCAATTGGATGCCTGCCCCTCAGGCTGAAGCTTTAAGATAAGCTAACTAGGCCTCTCTCACAAAAGGTCGGGGCACTTTTCAGCTGCATCTGCTCTGGGCTCCAGAGTGGATGGGTCCATGTCAGCCCTGAAGAAGCTTTCTCGGATTCCCGTTGCCATGTGGGCTCGTGGAAGCAAGCCCCTTTGGCTTTCAAAGCTAGATGTTTTGGGAGCTCATCTCTGAGGGGTAGGTCTTAAAAGTTGGGGTGCCAGATGTGGGGTTCAAACCCTTCACCTTTTAGAGAGAAGCTTGGGGTCACAAATTCCCTCCTGATCCTGGGTTGCTGCACTAGAGGTGAGGTTTATACTGAGATGTGGAAACAGAGCTGGTTGGTTTACTTTGTTGACAGATCCAGATTAAAAAGTCTTTTTAGGATTACAGAGTGGGAATCGACACACTATGGCCCACTGCCTATTTTTGTATGGCTTTGAGCTAAGAATGGCTGGGACGCAATACCACAAAGACCCAGATCACAAAGCTTAAAATGTTGACTATCTGGACTTCTACAGAAAAGTTTACCAACTCCTGATATAAAGCGATGTGTGTTAAAGCACTGCTGGGTGAAATGTTTAGATTTAGGTTTAGATTCTAACAGTGGTTTGTCTTTTTTGGGTGGTAAATCACAGACCTGAGTTGTAAAACTGAGCTCTGCCCTGAAAATGCACGTATACCAAACTGTGCCCATGCCCATTCTAGCCATGATGGCCCCCAGGTTAAGAATCTTTGCGCTGTAATATTTATTAGTCCTGCATGAGCTGCCTGAATTAGGGCCCCCAGCTGTACAATCCTGCTTAACCTAACTACCTCCCTAAAAGCCCTATCTCCAGTTTGTCCCTATGGGGATTAGGCTGCAACCTCTGAATCTACGTATGTATGTGCAGCACAGTTCAGTCTGTAATACAGATCCTGCCTCTCTAATCTCTGTGAGAAAGCATGCTTTCTAAAGGTGGTTTGCTCCTGAATCCCGCGTACTACGTATATGCTAAGGAATATTTGTTGAATTAAGGAATGTTGGCCATCAGACTGATGCACATAAAAACCCACAGAGGAATATAAGATTCTAATTGAAGTGTCACATTGAAATACTGTAGCAATTCTGAGGAAAAACGAAGAATAATCAAGGAAAGCTTTCTTTCCTTCTTAAATGAGAGAACTTTGGAAGCCAAAGCTTGAAATGGTTGATGTAGAGATTCTGAATAATCAGGAGGAGCCGGTGAGAGCTGGAGTCTTAAAATTATAAACTATTTATTTAAGAACTGACTGAAAAAAAACCAGTTCATAATCTTGGCAGAAAAGAAAATGGTACATTATGTAATTTTATCTGGGCTAGAGAGAAAAAGGATCTAACATTTTCTTTAAAAGACTGCACCTGAAATCGTTTTGAACAGTAGTGACTACTTCAAAGAATTTAAAGGATGAAATTCAGGGAAACTTACTGCAAACTGCTAGTGAAAAGACTCCACTCACACAAAATGGCCCCGGTAAAAGCAGATTGGGTGTTTTTGTTTGGGGATGGGGCATGGCTCCATGACAATGCTATCTATTTGGCTGTGTAGGACTTTTTGTCCTGAGCTGTGAATTTAGTTCAAAGCCAAAACCTCTGAAGGGCCGGGATAACCCCCACTACTATTTCTATTTAGAGGAAGATCTGACTAAAAACTTGAGGGGTTTTGTGTCCAGGTTAAGAATTTCAACCCTTCGCCACTTGAGTTTGCCTTTCAAAGAGTCATGAAATGGGACTATTTACATCAAAATCATGGTTCTGATTCTGGTTCCTCCTTTCAGCAAAATGAGGTAGCCTTACATTTCCAGGACTACGCTAACACATGTAGTATTTGGTGTTTACATTTAGATTAATAAAGGCTAATGCAATTTTGTAGTTCCAATAAAAGGGTTTTTAACCCAGGAACAGAATATCCTACGTAAGTAACAAACATCCGAAATATAACTAGCAGTTCATTGAGTTTTGTTTTTTAAGTTATTTTAGGGAAGGAGGGGGGCAGAGGGAAAGGGACAGGGAATCCAAGCAGACTCTGTGCTGAGCCCAGAGCCTGACTTGGGACTTGATCCCAGGACCTGAGCTGAAACCAAGAGTAGATGCCCAACCACCTGTACCACCCAGGTGCCCCAGCAATTTGCTTTTCAAACTAAATCTTACAATCATTTAATGCTTCAACAAGAGAATGGACACCAGAATACTTTGCATTTAAAAACTTACCTGAACTTGTATGAGTCACTTTTATTCTTTATTGTCTTTATTTTCCAAGTTTGGGCGCCCAAACTTGGCAAACATCATGGAGATCTGTACAAACATGCATATACATATATACACTCACACATATTTAAGTTTAAAGCCTCAGTTCCTCATTAAACCTTGTACTCAGGCTCCTGTTAAAAAGAGGGAAAGGGGTGAGAAGAATCAGGGAAATTATGAATAAATCCCAATTGACAACTTCCTTACTGTTACGAATTAAAGCGGACATCTTAAGGCAAAATCTATCACCTTACTAAAGCTTCCACTAAGCTACAGTCTCAGATATTTACAAGAAAATAAATAATCAGCCCCATACACCTTCAATGCACTTTAATGACAAGCTAGCTAAGGCTTTATGTTTTGTTGTTATTTCAGGTAAAACAGTTAATATTTCAGTGATTAAAATTTCAGGTGTTAAAAACTACAAGCAAGGTCATCATGACACTCTGAAGCTGAATTCTTCTTCAGACACTTGTCTTTAAATTACTATGTAAATCCAGGACAGTAACATTCAGGCTTTATAGTTAAAATACTAATGTTTGGTGACTGAAGAGTAAACATTATTAGTTTACTCTAGGTCGTTTGATTTTATTTTTCTCTGTAGGAGCTTTCCTCTTCTGTGATAATCCAAGCCCAGGTTCCTTATTATTTGGAAGAAACGAAACTGCTTCTGGGAGACAGTAATTTTCTACTCGAGGAGGGGATTCCTATAAAAGAGGGAAAAAAAAATGCTCGTTTTTTTTCCTTGACTGTGCTCTTTAACCAGAAAAACTTAAAATTGGTCTTTTAAGGTATGCTACTTAGCACATCACATTTAGGGAACAGAACTGGTATGACAAAATCTCACATTTTATCAGAAAAAAATGTATAGCTCAGGTGGAATTGGGCCAGCTTAGATCTTGATAATGGTTTCATTTGCGAAGTATGGTTAAGATGTGACACCTTATATTCTCAATTTTTAAAAATCCTTTTTATTTAATCTTAAAACATGTGAGATAGGTATTTGTTATTCCTCATTTTACAATAAGATATGTTATTTAACCTTTTTTTATAACTGGCAGGTAGCAAAGCAAAAATTCATACACTGCCTCTAAAATCCTGCACTTTTGGGGCACCTGGGTGGCTCAGTGGGTTAAAGCCTCTGCCTTCAGCTCAGGTCATGATCCCAGAGTCCTGGGCTCAAGCCCTGCATTGGGCGCTCTGCTCAGCAGGGAGCCTGCTTCCTCTCTCTGCCTGCCTCTCTCCCTACTTGTAATCGCTGCCTATTAAATAAATAAATAAATAAATAAATAAAACCTTGAAAAGAAAATCCTTGCACTTCTCTTCCTCACAACCACATTCCAACCTTAAAGGACCTTTACCCTCCTTATTACAAGTGTGATAAAACTTAATTTTCTAGCTAGATGGCAGACTGGATAACATGAAAATGAATCACAAAATACTGGGTTAAGTGCCTTTTGATTCAACTCTTCCCTGATGACGACTTCTGACCCAAATATCTGAAAAGAAACTACCCTGACATTTAGGAAGCACACCAAAGGCATTCTATGGAACTGCACATTAAAACCACAATGAGAGATTATGACATAACATACTAAAATAAAATGACAAATGATAGGTTAGGGTACAGAAAAACTGGATCACTTGTATTGGTAGGAAAGTAAATTATGACCACTCTGGACACACACAACTTAGGAATTTATCCTAGTGCAATCAAATCTTATTTTCACACAAAACCTGTGCAAAAAATGTTCATAGCCGCTTTACTCATAATAGTCCCAAAGTAGAAACAACCTAGACGTCTTTCAATACATTAATGGTTAAGCTGTAGTATATCTGAACTGTTCAGCAATAAAAAGTAAAAAAATTACTGATACAAGCAACACCTCAATGACTCTCAAGATAATTTTGCTAAAAAAAAAAAAAATACACTATATTGATTCATTTTAAGATTTAAAGAAACTGACAACAGATTAGTGATTAACTGGTATAAAAGACCGCTGGGAGAAGAGAATGAAGGGAAGGAGGTGGGTGTAGTTAAGAAAAGGCAAAATGAAAGATTGCTGTAGTGACAGACTGTTCTGTGTCTTGACTGTGGTGGCAGACACATGAAGTAGAAGTGGGGAAATCGGAGGGGAAAGGAGGATTGTATCAGGTCGACATCCTGGTTTTAATATTGTACTCTGTTTTTGCGAGATGTTATCCACTGGGGGAACTGTATTATTTCTTACAATTGCATGTAAAGCTACAATTACCTCAAAATAAAAGCAGCACATCTTGCTCATGACCCAGATGTTGGAAATAGTAGAAAATGATACTAAAGCAGCTCTTATCCTTGAAAAAGCAGACAAATAGAAACTATAATAAAGAACAGATTCTAGATGTAAAAAAAATTTTAGTATCTAATTAAAAAATCTCATGGAATAGGCTTAAGAATAGAATAAAAATAACAAAAATCAGTGAAGCTGGAGGCAGATAAATAGGAATTAATAAAAAAAAAACAAAAAAATGATTGCAAACAAAGTAACCATGGCCCGAGGGACCTGTGGGACAGTTTCAAAAGGTATGAGTGACTAAATTAGGAAAGAATGGAGCAGAAGTAATGATCAAAATTTCTCAAATTTGGTTAAAGAGAGAAGTTTACAGACTGAAGAAACCCTGCAGACATGAAGCAGGATTAATATAAAGAAACCATATATTTATGATATAAAGTATCATAAATGTTGAAAATCAAAGATGAAATAGCCAGAAAAAAAAAAAAAATCAGATACTGCATTGCATACAGGAGAAGAATTCAAATTACTGCTGACTTCTTCTCAGAAGTAATGGAGGCCAGCAGAAAGTAAAATCTTTAGTAGAAGAAAAAACTTTATCAACCCTAAATCCTATGCCCTACAAAAAAAAAAAAACCCCAAATCCTTCAAGCATAAAGGTAAAATAGACACTCTCAAATAAAAGAAAACTAGAATTGGTCCCATAAAATCAAATAAAAAACTAGAAATCAAAGTTTTAGAACGAAGAAAAATTGAAAATTGATACCAGATAGGATAAATATGACTACATTATTCCTTTTAATTCCCTCGAAATACGTAAGATTTTTTTTTTAAAAAAAGATTTTATTTATTTGACAGACAGAGATCACAAGTAGGCAGAGAAACTGGCAGAGACAGAAGCAGGCTCCCTGCTGAGCAAAGAGCCCAAAGCGGGACTCGATCCCAGGACTGCGGGATCATGACCTGAGCCGAAGGCAGAGGCTTTAACCCACTGAGCCACCCAGGTGCCCTACATAGGACTGTTTAAGCAAGTTTTGCTTTAAGGCAGAACACTGTTCTGTGGAACTGTAAGAGACTGATGGAAAATATACAACAAACTACAGAAAGTTTGCTGGCCCCTGCTTTACATTGAAGGACCTGACATTAAATATTTCAGGCTGTCTGGGACAGTCTCTGTTGCAACTACTCAGGCCAGCTGTGGGAGTGCAAAAGCAGAAAAGAGAACACATAAATGAGTGAATAGAGGGCGCCTGGGTGGCTCAGTGGGTTGGGCCGCTGCCTTCGGCTCAGGTCATGATCTCGGGGTCCTGGGATCAAGTCCCGCATCGGGCTCTCTGCTCAGCAGGAAGCCTGCTTCCCCCTCTCTCTCTCTGCCTGCCTCTCCATTTACTTGTAATTTCTCTCTGTCAAATAAATAAATAAAATCTTTAAAAAAAAAAAAAAAAAAAAAGAGTGAATAGAGCTGTGTGCCAGTAAAACTTAGTAACACAGGCAGTGGACAGGGTTTGACCTGTGAGCTACAGTTTACTGGCCCCTGGTTTAAAGGACAGGGGAAGTAAAGGAACCTATGTGACTGCAAGATTTCTATATTCTGTGTGAAGTGGCACAATATCATTCTAGCTAGACCATAAAAAGTTAAGTATATTGTAATCTATAGAGCAAAACGCACCCTGCCTCCAACCAAAAAAAAGGGCAAGAAAGGAAGAATACAAGAACAGAAACAAATTGAAAACTGCAAAAAATCCTAAATCCAATCATACCAATAATTACATGATGGACTAAAGAATAAAAAGGCAAGACCCAACGATACCCTTTTTAAAAGAAAGCCATTTCAAACATAAAGGAAAATTCCATTTACAATTGCATCAAGAATAAAATACCTAGGAACAAATTTAATCAAGGAGATAAAAACACTTGTATACTGAAAACTAGATGACACTGACGAGAAAAACTAAAGATGACACAAATAAATGGAAAGATATTCCACACTCATGGACTGTAAGAATTAACGCTATTGAAATGTCCACACTATCCAAAGCAATCTACAGGTTCAATGCAATCCCTAACAAAATTCCAATGGCATTTTTTCTAGAAGTAGAAAAAACAATCTTAAAATTTGTAAGGAATCACAAAGACTCCAAATAGCCAAAGCAATCTTGAGAAAGGATAACAAAGCTGGAGGCATCACGCTCCCTGATTTTAAATTCTATTTACCTATGGTAACCAAACAGTATGGTACTAGCAGACAGACAGACACATAGATCAGCAGCACAGAAAACCCAGAAATAAACCCAGGTATACACAATCAATTAAAAAGGAGCCAAGAACATGGAATAGGAAGAGCAGTTTCTTCAGTAAGTGGTGTTGGAAAAACTAGATAGCTACATGCAAAAGACTGAAACAGGACCACTATCTTAAACCATATACAAAAATAAACTCAAAATGGATTAAGATTTGGATGAAAGGGGCACCTGGTTGGCTCAGTGGGTTAAGCCTGAGCCTTCAGGTCAGGTCATGATCTCAGGGTCCTGGGATTGAGCCCCGCATTGGGCTCTCTGCTCAGCGGGGAGCTTGCTTCCCCCTCTCTCTCTGCCTGCCTCCCTGCCTGTTTGTGATCTCTCTCTCTCTGTCAAATAAATAAATAAAATCTTTAAAAAAAAACAAAAAAAGGGGCGCCTGGGTGGCTCAGTGGATTAAGCCACTGCCTTCGGCTCAGGTCATGATCTCAGTTTCCTGGGATCGAGCCCCGCATCGGGCTCTTTGCTCAGCGGAAGCCTGCTTCTCTCTCTCTCTGCCTGACTCTCCGCCTACTTGTGATTTCTCTCTCTGTCAAATAAATAATAAATAAAAAATCTTTAAAAAAAAAAAAAAAAAAAAAAAAAAAAAAAAAAAAAAAAGATTTGGATGAAAGGCCTAACACATGAAACCATAAAACCAAAAGAAAACATACGTCATGAGCTCCTTGACATTGGTCTTGGTAAAAAATTATTTGGATTTCACACCAAAATGAAAGGCAACGCAAAAATGAACATGTGGGAAGACCTCAAACTAAAAAGCTCATGCATAGCAAAGGACACCATCAGCAAAAGGAAAGGCAACTTAAGAAAGGGAGAAAATGGGCGCCTGGGTGGCTCAGTGGGTTGAGCCGCTGCCTTCGGCCCAGGTCATGATCTCAGCGTCCTGGGATCGAGTCCCGCTTTGGGCTCTCTGCTCGGCAGGGAGCCTGCTTCCTCCTCTCTCTCTCTCTGCCTGCCTGCCTCTCTGCCTACTTGTGATCTCTCTCTGTCAAATAAATAAATAAAATCTTAAAAAAAAAAAAAGAAAGGGAGAAAATATTTGTAAGTCATCTGTCAGATAGGGGTTAATATCCCGAACAATCTGATTAAAAAATGGGCAGAGAGGGACGCCTTGGTGGCTCTGTGGATTGAGTCTCTGCCTTTGGGTCAGGTCATGATCTCAGGATCCTGGGATAAAGCCCTGCATCGGGCTCTCTGCTCAGCCAGAGCCTGCTTCCCCCTCTCTCTCTGCCTGCCTCTCTGCCTACTTGTGATCTCTCTGTCAAATAAAGAAATAAAATCTTAAAAAAAGGGGGGGGGGCAGAGGATCTGAAGACATTTTCCCAAAGACAGATGGTCACAGGTATATGAAAAGGTGCTCAACATCACTAATCGTCAAAGAAATGCAAATCAAAATCATAATGAGATATTACCTAACACCTGTTAGAATAGCTATTAACAAAAAGTGTTGATGAGGATGTGTACTTTTAGTGGGAATGTAAACTGATGCAGCCATTATTTTTTTCTTCAAAAAATTAAAAAACATACCTCAAGAGTACACTTAGTCTGATGAGCACTGAGCAATGTACACAACTGCTGAATCATTATATTGCACATCTGAAACTATTAACACTATGATAAATTCAATCTTTAATATCCAAGATATGAAAAACTTAGTGTTCACTGACAGATGAATGAAGAAAATTCATACTCATACACACACACACACAAATGGATTAATCAACCATAAAAAATATTTCAGCTAAGGAAACCCTGCCAACTACAGCCATATGGATGGACCTCGATGGCATGATGCTAAGTGAAATAAGTCAGAAAAAGAAAGACAAGTACTAGATGATTTCATTTATACATGGAAACTAAAATAAAAAATAGGGGTGCCTGGGTACTTCAGTAGCTTAAGCATCTGCCTTTGGCTCAGGTCATGATCCCAGGGTCCTGGGATCAAGTGCTACACTGAGCTCCCTGCTCAGCAAGGAGCCTGCTTCTCCCTCTTGCATTCTCTGTTTGTGCTTTCTTTGTCAAATAAATAAATACAATCTTAAAGATAAAACAACAAAACAAAACAAAACACCCCAAACCCCAAACGGGACAGATGCAAAGAACTGATGGGATTGACAGATGCAAGATGTGAGGGCTGGAGGAAATGGATAAGGGTGAACAAGAGGTACAAACTTCCAGTTATAAAATAAATAATCCTGAGGATGTAATATACAACATGGTGAGTACAGCAGTTAAGACTGTATGGTATATTTGAAAGTTGCTAAAAGCCTCAATCTTGGGAGTTATCACAAGAAAGAAAATCTGTCATTATGTATGATGATAATTTTGCATATGCAGTCATGAATACATACAATTTTTATGCTGAACATCTGAAATTAATGTCCTATGTCATCAATTAAGAAAAAAAAAAGGTGCCCAGATTCCTCATTCAGGCAGACTGGAAGACTCCTCTTTGGATAAATTGAAACAATTCAAGAAGTACACCCAAGTATGAACCCAGAAGACAATCCCCAACAACTAGACCACCAAGACTATTGCATCCAGATCAAAACTGCCAAGACCCAACTGTGTGCTCAGTACTTCCAATCAGCTTTTTATACTCTACTCTTAATCTAATAACTTCCTCTAATATGGAAGATAAAGACCCAAAGAAAGAGGAAAATGCAGCTTAGTGGATAGAGAATATACCGGAATAAGTTAAAAAAAAAAAAATAAGTAAATCATTTGAGATCCAGGAGAAGGTATTACATCTATGAAACAAAAAAGGTGTTATTAAAATACTAAAATGTAAATTCAAAAAATAAAAAAAGTCTTATTAAAAACATGATAGCAAAATGAAGACCTGATAAAAAAGACTGAACTGAGGGAACCTCTCAAAAAGTGAAGATTAAAAATAGTTATAAAATAAGAAAATCCAATATACAAGTAGCAGAAGTACTAGAGAAAACAAAGTGGAGGGAAAAAAATTATTAAAATAATTCAAGATTTCCCAGAACTAAAAGACACAAGTTACCAAACCAGAAGAGGCCTATCATGTGTGGCATAACAATGAGACCCTCATGATAGTCTATCATTTTGAAATCTCAAAACTAGGGACAAAAAGAGCTTCCTAATAGATTACAGTTACACATAAGAGATTATAAATCAAAATGGCTTTAACTACTCAGCAGCAATACTAGAAGGAGAAAAGTGATCAGAAGTCTAAGGAGAAAATAGGTTCCAACCCAGAATTTGATGCCCATCCAAATGATAAGAGAAATGTAATCATAGAAAAAATAATTTTCACACATAGAAAAATCTCAGTTTATCTCCCATGAGCTTTCTCAAGAAGTTACTACAAGATGACCTTCAATTAAATGAGAGCAGATCAGGATGACATGGCATACAGAAACAGGAGATCCAAATGAGAAGAGAAAGAATGGTGACTGGAGATCCTGGGATGACATCAGTTTGAAATAGAGGGTGACCATCCAGGAGCAGTGTGGCTAAAAACATGTTGAATGCTGTCATTACCAAGATCCCTGCAGCCACTGCACCCAGCTTTTTAATTAATGTCCCCCTCTTACCCCCTTGCATTTATCCTGAGGTCAGAACACTGGGGTGGCTCTATCTCAAGAGTCTTACTTGTGCTTGGCTTATCTTGACCATGAACTTGAACATGAAGTCACTACTCTCCCTTCCCTAGTCTGCAGCTTTGCCCCACAGAAGTGTTCTGTTTTGACCTACATCTGAGAGCTAGGTAGGCAATGATGAGCTCAGACGTAGAAATACAGAGCAGACCACTCCCCGTCTGCATTCCTCCAGACATCTAGTGCCCAACACACAATACAACCCTGAGAAAAGCAGAGAAAAAAATAACTTGAGCTTTTAAAAAAGTTATTTAGGTGCTTTTAGCAGTTAGTATTGGCTTATTGATTCCTAATCAGTACATCCCACTGCTTTATGACAAAAATTTCATTGTTTACGTTTTAGCCATTTTTTCTATATATCCTGAAAAACTCCCAAACACAAACAGCAAAAATTATACAGCAGGCTGAGTTTTGGCTTCCCCTTATTTCTATACCATTACGTTTGAAATCCTTTGTAGTAAGACATTTATTATCATGTGTCATACCTTGCTGATTCCTAATGGTATTTTAGGTGTTTAGGACAAAGATTTTTCTTTGTCCATTCAAATAAAAACTTAAGCTATTTGTGAAAAGCAATATTTCAACATTATATTGGGCACTTTTAAGACTTTCAGAGGTACCTAGATTTTTATACCTGCCTCGTTTAACTCCAAGCTAAATGTTTACATATGTATTCATTATTATAAAAAATAGAATAAAACTGAAAGGGACTGTATAGAGCACAACTGGAGCTGAACATTCTATTAATAAACAAGCCAAGGGTTTTGCTATGTAGTCACATCCCTATGCAGATAAGCCTATCTCTGGTGATGAGGAGATCAAGGACAAAATCTTACAAACCTGCATCAAATAATCAGCAATGTACTCTGTTTTCAAGCAGTACACATTTTGGGCCGCAGCTTCTGCTATATTAACCCCTGAGTCATCTGGTTTCAGTTTATTGAAGTCAGAAAAGAGATGTGTGGCTTCTTTAAATAAAGGTACAGAATGACCAGGCAGTACCTAAAGAAAAAACAGTAAGAAGCATCACAATCTATGGATGCCCCAAAGTATTCAGCTGTATAATCTGTACTTAAGGACCGCCATCTCACAAAGTACTGAAAATCAAGAACTGATCATAGCAATCTTGGTTGGAAAATAATTTGTGTAAAAAAATTCTTCAAGTTGACTCAATACAAACCTTTGCTCCTCCTGACTGAAGAAGGCGTTTGAATCCTGCTTCTCGGGATTGGTCAACATATAAGATAACCTTCCACCCACTAAATGCCCCCTACAAATGAAAAAATAATCAGGGTTGAAATTATTTGGGAAATAAATGCAAAAAATACATTATTTTATCTATAAATTTAGTTTTATGTCAACAAATAATCTTATAACCTTTACCATCTGCCACAGCGGTAACTGTCTCTGGTCAGAATACTGTGAAACACATAGCCATGGTGTTCGGCACACAGTAGGCCATCAATAAATACTTGAGGAATGAAGGAAAATGTTTTAATGATTAACATAAAATAAAGCAACTTCACTTTTGTCTAGTCTTTTCTTGTACTTTTTCTTATAATTAATCCAGGGTAGAACTTAATGCACAACTTCTCAGATTAGATGACACCCCCATTATATTTCTCTTGAAAATATTTACTATTTTCAATCAGAACTATAAAATATCTCACTAAGGAATTACAATCAACAAAAGCCAGTGGAATTACTCTAAAAGAAGGGAATTAAGGCTAAGAAGAGCTTGGACACAGTAGAGAGCTAAGCATACAATACACAAGATTATTTAACTTGGGTTTCTAACATTTTTGTGAGTCACGGACCCCTCTGACAGCCCAGTGAAACCTATGGACCTGTTCTGTAAATAATTCTTTTAAAGAAACAGCTTTATTGAAATGTAATTTCTGTCATATGAACAATGTTTTAAAATACTGGTTTTAACATGAAGTGTAAAGAATTACAAAAAAATTTTTATTTTATTTTATTTTTAAAGATTTTACTTATTTATTTGACAGACAGATCACAAGTAGGCAGAGAGGCAGGCAGAGAGAGAGGAGGAAGCAGGCTCCCTGCTGAGCAGAGAGCCCGATGCGGGGCTCAATCCCAGGACCCTGAGATCATGACCTGAGCCAAAGGCAGAGAGGCTTAACCCACTGAGCCACCTAGGTGCCCCACAAAAAAAATTTTATTAAAAATAATCAAAATATTTACAAATTTGTGACACAATAGGTATGCTTCTGTATTAATGAATTAAATTAAAGACCTAATGGTGGCTGGATAGCTATTATAATTTTAAAGTGGTAAAGACAGATGGTAGCTATACTTGTGGTAAGAATAATATATAGTTGTCAAATCTGTTACACACCTGAAACTAATGTAACACTGTGTATCAACTATATTTCAATTTAAAAAAAGTGAACATAGGGGCGCCTGGGTAGCTCAGTGGGTTAAAGCCTCTGCCTTCAGCTCGGGTCATGATCCCAGGTCCTGGGATGGAGCCCCACATTGGGCTCTCTGCTCGGCAGGGAGCCTGCTTCCCCTCATCTATCTCTGCCTACTTGTGATCTCTGTCTGTCAAATAAATAAATAAATAAATCTTAAAAAAAAAAAAAAAAAGTGAACATAAGCAATATCTCAAGATGCTTGGAATTGTAATGCAAAGCAAAGATATATTTCTGTTGGGGTAAAATCATAGGTACTATTAAAAGTTTGTGATTTGTTATATAGACTTCTATAATAAAAGGAAATGTTTTCAATTAGAGATGAGGAAAAATAAGGATGTATTCTCCTGCCCCATCCAAAGCGTATTAACAGCCCTCCTGAGTCTGATCTACGACCCCTTTAGGAGAGTCTGTGGATCCCATGTTAAGAACCCCTGAAGGTAGATGCTGAAGAGTCTTTGGAAGAAATATAGTATGGGTCACATTTTACACATATATTTAAATTATTTTTTACCATTTCTTTTTACTTTTTTTTTTTTTTTAAGATTTTATTTATTTATTTGACAGAGAGAAATCACAAGTAGATGGAGAGGCAGGCAGAGAGCTCGATGCGGGACTTGATCCCAGGACCCTGAGTTCATGACCTGAGCCGAAGGCAGCGGCTTAAACCACTGAGCCACCCAGGCGCCCCTCTTTTTACTTTTTTTTAAAAAAGATTTATGTATTTGAGGGACAGCATGTGCTAGCACTCACATGCACAGTGTGGGGGGAGAGGGAGAGAGACTCTCCAGTAGACTCCCAGCTGAGCGAGGAGTTCGATGGCAGGGCTTAATCTCATCACCCTGAGATCATGACCTCAGCTGAAAGCAAGAACTGGATGCCTAACCGACTGAGCCACCCAGGAGCCCCACTTACACATATACTCTTAAAAGAGCCATCAACGTTATATACATCTCCTCCTCAATCATGAATAAAAGAATTAGGAATTAACAGTAAGCCCAATTTAGAATGCCCAAACTAAGTATATCAACAAAGCATTAAAGACAAGTAGAATATTCTTATTTTGTTAATAAGCATATTCTCTTAAAATTAAAATCTGTAATAGTCATGAAAATGAATGCTGTTCCTATCACCATATATTAAGTTAATACCTCAACAATGCCCGATTCTTGTCTTTGCTGGAGTTTCTTCCTCCATCTCATTGCTGCAAGTGCTAGTCTTCGTTGTTGAACGTTGATTCCAGTCAAAACATCAAGTATGGAACTACTTCCCCATTCATAGTCTTCTTCCTAGACAATTAGTACAATACACTTGGATCTGGTCCTACAATATGTCCTCAAGGAGTCCATAATCATGTAGGAGTTAAAAGCTACACATTCAATTGTTATAAATACAGAGCACTAAATAAGCATCAATTTATGAGCACAGAGGAAGGACATATACATTAATTTGGCTTCATGGGAGGGTCAAATATTCTGACATTTAATTAGATATTATTATGATGGTTAGTTAGGGACCAAAATATTACAGACAATTTAATATTTTTTTTAAAAAGATTTTATTTATTTATTTGACAGACAGAGATTACAAGTAAGCAGAGAGGCAGGCAGAGAGAGAGGAGGAAGCAGGTTCCCTGCTGAGCAGAGAGCCCGATGTGGGGCTCGATCCCAGGACGCTGGGATCATGACCTGAGCCGAAGGCAGAGGCTTTAACCCACTGAGCCACCCAGGCGCCTCGTGACAATTTAATATTTTTTAAAAAATGTTCTCTTAAGAACATTTTTTTAAAAAAGATTTTATTTACTTGTCAGAGACAGAGTGAGCAGGCAAGAACAGGAGCAGGGGGGAGGGGCTAAGAGAGAAGCAGGCTCCCTGTTAAACAAGCAGCCAATTCAGGACTTGGGATCATGGGATCATGACCTGGGCGGAAGGCAGATGAGAAGCTTAACTGACTGAGCTACCCAGGTGTCCCCAGACAATTTAATATTTAATGGGCTGGCAGTAAAGATAAAAGCTTACAATGAGGTAATCCTGAAATTTTCTGTCATTCCAAAGAGGAAAACAAACAAACAAACCCAGATTAAAATTAAACAAAACTAATATAACTGAGAATCTGAGACTGTGATCTCTGAATTTTTTTGCTTTGTTAATGTGAATCATATAAAATTGGTATCATCTAATTGGTCATATTTGGTTATTTCAATTATATGAATGGTCAGTGTAGATGCTTGAATCAATTATTAGGACAATTACTTTTAATGAAAAATGATTCTTCATATTAACTTGAATACACACCAGTACGAAGTGGCCAGCAGTCCGGCATGCTTCCAGATAGGAGCGATGAAGTACCCATTTCCCAGCTGCCACTGAGGCCAAATACTTCTCATTTCGAAGTGGATGTCCCACAACAATGTGTGTACAATTGGGATCAAAGCACTGTTTCTCTATTACTAATCCACCTAAAGTAGAGAAAAACTGAATTCTTAACTTCTTCCTAGGAAAAACATGTCAACTCAGCATAAAATTATTTATAAATAAAATGCACCAAATAACCCGTAAAGCCTTGACTGATGGTTATTTTACTTCACATATATATACTTTTATAAAATATATTTTTAAAAAAATTATTTACTTGACAGCGAGCAAGCACAAGCAGGGGGAGCACATTCTAGTATCAAAACCTTTCTACTCAGGGCACCTGGGTGGCTCAGTGGGTTAAGCCGCTGCCTTTGGCTCAGGTCATGATCTCAGGATCCTGGGATCAAGTCCCGCATCGGGCTCTCTGCTCGGCAGGGAGCCTGCTTCCCTCTCTCTCTGCCTGCCTCTCCGTCTACTTGTGATTTCTCTCTGTCAAATAAATAAATAAAATCTTTAAAAAACAAAAACAAAACAAAACAAAAAAAACCTTTCTACTCAAGAGTCCATTACAACAGCACAATCTGTCCTCATCCGCCTCTCTTCTCTATCTTCTTCTAGACAATTCTCTGTTAGTTGATATTACTCTTGTCCAGAGTTTACAGGGATGGAACAAAATACAGGAAACAGGCAAATGAAGCAGCTTCTTCTGTTCTGGAAGCTCTAGGTAAAGCTGAACAATTTTGATTTATAACTCTAATTGATTGGGGGACCAGGAAACAGTGTTCCACATAAGTCTAGTTTCCAAGAAACACAGCTTCTCAACTGTATGACTGTATTTGACAGAAATATTAAAAAAAAAACAACTATCATAGTTTTCCACATTCTTAACAGGACAGCGCTAAGTAACATTTAATCTTTTCTTGACGACTCAGGGCCGTCATTGAAAACAACCATTATTTAATGTTTCCTCTATACGAAGCTGTCAGATTGAGTTCTCCCCCTATATGTTCCTTAATTCTGTAGAGCTACTTTGTCCAATACAGTAGCCATTAGCCACACATGGCTGTCACACACCTGAAGCATAGCCAGACTAAACTGAGATGTGCTACAAGGGCAAAATGTCACTGATATTTTATATTGATTACATGTTGAACATACTTCATGTAAAGGTTAAATAAAATATATGCTTTATTAATTTCACTTTTTTTTCCTTTTTAAATTGTGGCTACTACTAAGTTTAAAATTAGTGGCCTTTGCTCTCTTTATATTGGACAGTACTGCTTAGAGAAGCACCAGGTTACCTGTCTAGTATGCTGCTTCCAGGATGTCAGATGGAGTCTGATAATAATTGAGTAAGAATGTTACCTAAGAAGGAGCTCCTCTCTGGGTATAACCATACCTTCAGCTTCACAGAAATGCAGTTGTATTTTAAGTCTGTAATTTCAATGATTTCATCAAGGAACAAAAGCTCAAGGCAGCAAAAGAGACTCTTAAATCATTTTAATGATTGGTTTCAATTTAAATCTTTAAATCCTATGACCCATTAAATCCTATGACTTTAGATTTAGAAGTATAAAAAAGTCAAAGTTCTAATACTGAGTCAATACATACCACTCAGGACAAGTTATCCATCTTCTTCTTTTTTTTAAGTTACCCATCTTTTATTTGATTTTTTATTTTAAGTAGACTTCACACCCAACATAGGGCTCAAACTCATGACCCCAAGATGAAGAACTACATGCTCTACCACCTGAGCCAGCCAGGTGCCCCACCCATCTTTTTTTTCTCAATTTGTACATCTTACAAATGACATCAACTACATTGACTTCCAAGGAAGGTTACATTTTTGACTTAAAATACTTGTACCTAGTTTTTCAATCAGATGACAATAATCAATACGTTCTTGAGGATTCAGAGATGACAACTGAAATATATACTGTTTTTTTAAATCTTCATGTGTTTCCTCTGTTATAATCTGAAATGAAAGAGTTTTATTTTAGAAAAAATTAACATTAAAAAGGTTATCAATCAGGTACATGGTTCTTTTAAGTGACATTTTTAGTTTTTTGACTTATCAAATACAGAAATAATAGGATGCAGAGAAATGCAGTTTTCAACATTTGCGAACTCATAATAGTGGTACCAGCAAATTTCTAATGCAGCATAATAGCAATATCAAAAAGGTTTTCATCATACTAAGGATAAACTAACCTTCTCTCTAGGATGTGGAGCCACTGGTGGGTTGGCGAGGGGGAAGGCAATACTGGGCGCTTGAGGTGTAGGGATTAGGTGGCTGTCTTTTACCGGTGTTTCCAGTTCTTCAGAGATTGGGGGTTTTGGAGCTTCAGTCACACACACGCTTCCGGGATCACAGACAGCTGAGGGCAATAAAATGCTGCAGTGTGATGTTATCCAAATATGACTAAGAACAAATTGAGGCAAATATTTTCATCTGTCTTAACCAAGATGAAATTAAACACAAATTCTGGTGTGAAAAGTACATGCAAAAAGAAATAGTCTATTTCTAGAGCTTATAAATAAATGCAATTAATTAGTTTTTTAAAAAGGCAAGTGGTGTTATCTGTGGGCTCCTCCCAACCCTTTATTTATTTATTTTTAAAAATTTTATTTATTTATTTGACACGGAGAGAGAGATCACAAGTAGAAAGAGAGGCAGGCGGGGCGGGGGGGAGCCAACTCCCTGACGAGCAGAGAGCCTGATGGGGGGCTCCATCCCAGGACCCGGAGATCATGACCTGAGCAGAAGGCAGAGACTTACCCCACTGAACCACCCAGGTGCCCCTCCCAACCTTTTAACTACCTGGCATTCATCAGAACAATGTAACCCAAATTTGTAAAATGAAAGTCATGTTACACTTGGAGAAAATCTACCTAGGGCAGAGACATAACCATGTGATACGAGAAAATGGGGGGAAAAAAGATGATCAAAGATGGAAGACAGGAATCAATTTGTCTTCAAGGTAAAGCCCAAGGGGAAAAAACTGGGAACACATACAAATCCAAAGAACAAATGTAGGTACCTGCTGGGTGGAATTTAGAAGATTTAGATGAAAATAAGATGACTGGGAAGAAAACAAACATTAATGATACAAATAAAGGATGAGAATGAGAGGAAGAACAATAGGGAAAACTATGGAAAAAACTGCCTAATCCTCAATTTCCAAATTTAAGAATCAAAATATATTTTTCAATTTTACTAACAAGTTACCTCAATTCATAGTAATTTTTCTCTTATATTTAAACAGAAATCAGAAATATCTAGCAAGTTTTTTGTTTGTTTGTTTGCATGTGTAATTCAGAGAACTGCGATATGCTTATCTATTTTGAAGAAGTTAACAAGTACTTATACAAACAAATGAATAGATTTCTTTTCATTACCCTGTTTAGCAATTTCTGAGTCACGTAAAGCCTCCTGGGAAGGAGAGTCCTCCAATTTTTTAATGTCAACCTGAAGCTCTGAATACTGTGTGGGACAACTAGGCCACTGCAGACTGCTGGCAAGTCTTGCTCTCTCCTCCCTGGCTGTTGGGTCATCCCAAATGATCTGCTCATTCTGGGAGGGCTCTGTGTTGACATCAGGTACTGTTTGACGTGACTGCCTAAGGAATAAAAGCGACAATTTTGATAAACAGTTAACTACAACAAAATCTATACTCATAAATTCTATAAGGTAGATGGCAAATTTGAGGCTCACCTTTATATGCCCGCAAAGAGTAAGCTACCTCAAATACTGAGTAAATGCACTTTGGGACATTTTTTCTTTTTAAAATATTTCTTCCAGAAACTGACAAAATATTTTAGTTAGAAAAGGAAACACCATTTTTTACTAAATTTCCATTTATTTAAAACTTCAAAGGGGAAAGTTTATTGTCAAGAAATTGTTTTAAAATTCTAAAATGATTGCTGTATTTAAAAATGGAATTTCTTCTAATTATACAGACTTAGGGAAAGGAAACATAGTAATGTTCAGAAAACTGGTTACTTTGCTTATGAGATGTTGTATTTTTATCACTTGAAATAATAACAACTATAATTAGTACTATAAAATCTGCCTTAAAAGAAGGTCCCTTTGGCTCTTGGTAACCAAACTTCCTAGAGTCTAAGATAGAGCAGCCATATACTGAACTAGAGTAAAGTGTGTTTTATGTCATTATTTTTAGCAACTTCACTAGAGTAAATATAATTCCAACTATTTTCCTTCTATGTATATATATGTAAGTGGAATCTTAGCAAATTTAATTTACCAAAGCTGATGGCACCCCCACAGTTCATTTGCCTCAAAAACAAGGAAGATAGCCTTTTATTCTGAGTTTAATTATCTACTCTGACTTGGCACAAGATTTAGGGTCTCTGTAATGACAACACATGATCTGAAGTATAGTAAATAAAAAGCCACATGTATACAAAATATCTGTAGTTCTAGTAAGAAATAACTTTAATTTAGAACTAATATTATTTAACACTAACATGACAGTACAGAGAGAATTACTGATTGAATCCATTGCAAAGGAGGCAAACTGGATCTTAAAATCATTTCTCGGGGGGGGGGGTAATAAAAAATATTAATCATACCACAACGTGAAAGCAGTTGCTTTGTATGGAACAAACCCTTGTCTGCTTCCTATCCCAAAGTTAAGAATTCTAGAACTGCTTGGAACAAGGGAGGGAAGGAGAAAAAGCCAAGGAAGAAGGAAAAGTGAGCCAGTAAAAGGCCACACAACCAATACATAATATATTTAGTTTGCGCTAAACAAAGCCCAGTGTATAACACTTTTCCTGATCCTGATAGTCTAATCTTTGGCTTTACAGATCGCAATCCCCCCCCACCCCCACCCCCGGTGAAAGGTGCAAAATTAGGCTTAACTCATGGAACTGAGGCAGTAGGAACCTAAATAATGAACTACCTTTCTCACAAGTCAGAGTCACTCCTTTCCACCATCAGTGACAGGTACATACCTCAGTGCTTCCAGGACTCTACTTCGCCCACTGCGGGCAGATCGAGTGCTATCAGGGGTTGAAGAAGCACTGTTACAACCACTTCTTGAAAGAGAAGCCCTCTGCCCTTGGGGTTTCACTATTGATGTAGCAGACATTATCTCCTGCAGCTGCTTTTGAAAGTTCTCTCTCATCTCCAAGGTCTGTGTCAGAGCTTGAAAACACATAAACAATTAAGTTTTTTCTCTTGTTTTAAGTTTCTTTTTTATCGCATCTCATACACATTAACTGTTTTGTCTAGATCTGGCTGAACACAAATTTACTGACATTTATTGACTTACTACACATTATAGTAATGCACTAAGACAAGGAATACTGCAAATACTGCAGAACACAAAGGCAGTCCTTACCAGGATAACTGCGTATGAAAAAAATCAAGAAGTTCTACTAAGACACACTGCTAAGACCTGGTGATTATCCCTTTTGTAGAGCTCTCTGCCTGCTTGTCACCCTCTCCTGTGTTATGTACCACACTCTGAGGTGCACTCCAGGAATTAACATATGTGATTTTCCCCCTGTGGTCCTTGAAAGCAGATCACAGTATTTACCTTTGGTTTCCTTGTAGATTAAATATAGAAAGAGGCACTAAATTAAATATTTTTGGAATGAACTGCGTGGGACTAACCAAATAGATAAGTCATAAGGAAAGCTCTAGTAGGATAAGATGAGTAAGGAAAATAGAAAATATTAATCCATTAAAAATAGGACATCTAGATACAAAGTTATTCATTGGAGCACTCTTTGTAATAGCAAGAAATCAGAAATAAACTAGCTGCCCACAAAAGGGACAGGCTAAATGGCCATTCACACAGTTGTGAAAGAAGATTCAAAATGAAGCACTGCTAAGAGAGTTACTTAAAACAGAGTCAAAGGGGCGCCTGGGTGGCTCAGTGGGTTAAGCTGCTGCCTTCGGCTCAGGTCATGATCTCAGGGTCCTGGGATCGAGTCCTGCATCGGGCTCTCTGCTCAGCGGGGAGCCTGCTTCCCTCTCTCTCTCTCTCTCTGCCTGCCTCTCCATCTACTTGTGATTTCTCTCTGTCAAATAAATAAATAAAATCTTAAAAAAAATAAAATAAAAATAAAAACAGAGTCAAAGGACGCTAAGGAAGTAGGGCCAGCACACAGTCTCCTGTTTCAATTCTCAGAACACCATGAATTGCTAACTTCTGTCAACTGCGACTTGTCAACTGCAAACTCCAACACCTCCTAGAACATATCCTTCTATTTTGAACTGAAGGAGAGATGTTAATACCTGTTAGCCAAATGATAATCTTGTATTAGTCAGTTCAAACTCTGATACCACCAGGGGCAACTGGGTGGCTCAGTCAGTTAAATGTCTGCCTTCCGCTGAGGTCATGATCCTAGGATGCTGGGATCGAATCCCATACCAGGCTCCCTGCTCAGTGGGGAGCCTGCTCCTCTCTCTCCCTCTGCCCCCACCAGGCTTGTGCTCTCTCTCTCTCTCTTGCTCACTCTCTCAAATAAATAAAATCGTAAAAACAAACAAACAAATTTTGACAGCACCAATCATATTTCTTTCAAAACAAGTTATATAGCCATCTGGTTTTTGCCTATAAAAGCCTGTACTCCCCGCTTGCAATTAGAGGAGTTTCAGTGGACTATATCACCTGGACTGCAATCCTAAAAACTTCAAATAATCAGTTTTGGTTGCTTTATAGCTTCTTCTTCTTCTCAGTCAACCCAACGAATACTAGACAGTTGAAAAAGAGAAAAGAAAAGAAAAGAGGAAAGAAAAAAGAAAAAGACCAAAGAAGCTCATGTACCAAAATCAAACACTCCGCAAGTTAAACTATTAAGCAAAAAAGATAAGGATCAAAGGGTAAAACAGCATATATAGTATGTCTACCCTTTATATATATCTTTTAAAGTGCAGAAGGGGAGAACATATGTACTTATGATTATGTATGCATAAAACAACTCTAATAACTCAAAAACTTAAGAAACTAAAAACATTGGAAGGGTGGGAGAAACTCTTCATGCATCCTTCCATACCTTTAAACCATGTCATATGTATAATACACCAAAGCTTTTTGGAAGTTAAAAGAACTGAACTGAAGAAGAAATCTTCACAAAACCACCAATCCCACCTACCTTTAGCAAAATAGGGCTATCACACTACCTCCATAAAATACCTAGTTCCACAGATTTCACAAGTTTGACACTTACAAATCACTAAAGCTTTGTATATTATTACTTAATGATTGGCATGGAACTTTAATTTAATCCTCAAACACATGCTTTATAGAGACAGAGAAAACAACTGTTTTTCTATGCAACGGAAGCATTCTGTATGAAAGATAATATATTTGTAAACAAATTTTTTTTGTAATTTAAAATATTTTACCTCCTTTAGAGTCACTCCTTCCATCGCCATTTGATGTTGCTAATTCTTTGTTACTGGTGGCCACACTGTCTATATTGTTTTCTTCTACAGGCAAATGATCTGGCTATTTAAGGAGAAAAGTTACAATGTCTTAAACCAAGTCACTGCATAAAATTTCAAAGCACCATATGATTAGACATTCAGCTTAAGGAGGGGGTAAATGTGTCATCCATATTATCTACCTCATCATCCTTTGTTGCTGAATCCACTGAGAGTAGTCGACTATTAGAGAGTCTGCCATCTTGCACTGTACTGATATCCAAGCTCATTTTGGGATTGTAAGTATGTGGATAAAGAGATTCAGGAAGGTGTTTATACTCTTGCGCACACTGCAATACAACGGCATGCTTTAAACAGGACTGAAAAACATCTTAGTGAATAAATTACATGAAGTAGAATAAGGACAACCAATATATTACATCCTAAGGTGGCAAAAGTTTGCAGAATTAAAGTTTTGAAAAGTAGGTGATACTGAAATATACCATCATACAAATGACAAAATTGCTCTAATTTTAATGTCATGTACACTTAAGAATAAGATCTAATTCATTCCTTGCTTTTGCCAAGGAATCATTCATACTTCTAGAAATATTCAGAAAGCAAAGAAATAGTTCTGAACTGCATTGGCATGCTAAATTAATTCTCCTTAAATTACGGTAATGTTATCTTTCACATAATTTCAGAAATCAGAAAGAGAAATCAGAGAAATCAGAAAGAGTACCCATTAAGAAGTTGTTAAGTATTTAGGGACTGATCTTAAGTTTTTAATGCCAAAGAAATGAAGTGTGCACTATTAACTAAGGTTATCAAACTTGTTTACATACATGGAAACTGGTTTGTGTCTTCAAAACAATGTTTGTATACATTCTCATTTAATAGAGAGGGAAGGAAAAAAAATCTTGCTTACTTCTAAAAGCCAGTGCTCTGAAACAATGTGTACTCCTCTTTCTTTTACAGATTTATACTCTCGGTTAGTGTCATTTGGTCGGCCTTGATAAATGAAATGAGTCACTGTTTCATCAAAACTCCATCTGAAACAACCAAATTTTTAAAAACAAATAACTAAGAGAAATATCTGAGTTTAAGATGATCATTACTCTCTGTGAATGGAATATATTCACCTTCACCAAACTTTCACGATCTAGAGTAAACATGGACGTTAAATGACAGGCTCCATTTATTTTATTTATTTATTTTTGTCGAATGTTACATACATATCTCTAAGTATGTAAGTTCAGAAAAATATCTGGAGGGCAGTCTTTCAAAATATTACTTGTTTCTTTATACTTTTTTGAATTGTTTAAATTTTCTTTCTTTCCTTTTTTTTTTTTTTTTACAATGAGTATCACCTTAGAGTAACAATAAAGGTATTTTCAAATCAATAAAATAGGCTAAGCATCCAATCTCTCTTCCAGGTATTGGCAATTACTAGTCATTCCACATCTGCTATATGCACCACAATAAACTATGTTCTTTTTTAAAAAAATTATTAATTTGAGAGAGAGAGAGAGAGAAAGTGAGAGAGCATGAGAGGAGAAAAGGTCAGAGGGAGAAGCAGACTCCCCACGGAGCCAGGAGCCCGATGTGGGATTTAATCCTGGGACTCTGGGATCATGACTGGAACCGAAGGCAATCGATCAACCTGAGCCACCCAGGTGCCCATAAACTATGCTCTTTCTATAATATGTCAGCCATTCCTCTCAACAATCCCAACACATTAATATTATTATATTCACTTTACAGATAAGGACACTGAAGGTTAAGTAACATGTTTAAGAATATTCAGTAAGTGACAGAGCCAGTTTTGACTTCAAAACCCATACTCTTAAGAATTACATTATCAGGGCGTCTGAGTGGCTCAGTGGGTTAAAGCTTCTGCCTTCGGCTCAGGTCATGATCCCAGGGTTCTGGGATCGAGCCCTGCATCAGGTTCTCTGCTCGGCGGGAAGCCTGCTTCCCCCTCTCTCTCTGCCTGCCTCTCTGCCTGCTTCTCATCTCTGTCAAATAAATAAATAAAATCTTTAAAAAAAAAAAAAAAAAAGGATTACATTATCCTACAATCTCCTGATTCTTCCCATGTAATGGTTTCCTGACCTAGGAAAATAATCTAAGGATTGTAAAATACATATTATACTTCTTAAAATCAAGTAAAAACCAAAGAGAAAGTAAAAAAGTAAAAATTATATTTCTGAATATAATCGCCAAAATAGAGGTTTCTCATCATGGACACTTAACACACTTTCCATTTACTAAATAAGAAATATCTCTGAACTTTTTAAATAGCCAAGTTAAACAAATTAAGAAGGCATATTTCCTTCTAAATTATAAACATCTCTAGTTCCTACTCTATTGTCTGTGTTTCCTTAAAAACAGGGGTAAAGAACATCTTGCCTGATTTAGTTGTTAGTCTAACAGTTGTTTCCACTTCTGATGTTAGGGAAAATAATACAAACTTAAACAAATTATAAATTAAAAAAATAGAGGAACATTTCTGCCCGATTCATCTTGCTTCATGCCTCACTGTGATGATATGGAAACTATGAATTTCAGTCCTCGGAGATCCTTTAACGACAGACTGTCAATGGGCATAGATGGTTTAGATCAGGAATTAGCAAATTTTTTCTCACAAGACCAAATGATAGTATTTTAGACTTTGCAGGGCAAAAAGCTGTTATAGTTGCAATTGTAAAAAGTTATAACTACTCAACTCTTGCCTTGTATTAAAGCAGTCATAGATAATATGTAAACTAATAGGCATGGCTGTATTAAAAAAAAAACCTCACAAAAGCAGATGGCTGACCCTCTGGTCTAGATCAGTGCTTTCAGCAAAATTGTTACTTTACAAGCTATTTTGTAAATATGTGGGAGTGATTTTGTTGTTACAATAATGTGTTTATATGATGAGGGGCGCTAATAGCATTTAATAAGTTCAAGGGATGCTAGAAATTCTGAGGAACAGTTATAAATACAATTATCCCATATCTTGCATGATTTTCTAATGTCCTGACACAAATTCAGAGGTTAAAGAAAAGTTTGTTGGGCGCCTGGGTGGCTCAGTGGGTTAAGCCACTGCCTTCGGCTCAGGTCATGATCTCAGGGTCCTGGGATAGAGTCCCGCATCGGGCTCTCTGCTCAGCAGGGAGCCTGCCTGCTTCCTCCTCTCTCTCTCTCTCTGCCTACTTGTGATCTCTCTCTGTCAAATAAATAAATAAAATCTTAAAAAAAAAAAAAAAAGTTTGTTTACAATTAGATAAGCCTGAGGCCTATTTTACTTAAAAACACAAGTAGGTTTTTTGTTGGTTTTTTTTTCCAGTTTAAATATACACTAATATATAGGACATCCAACTACTGAGCAACTGATGGAAGACTACACTTTGCTTAATTTGTAACTTTGCCCAATTATGAACAAATCTTGGTAAAGTCCTGTTACCAAAGGAAATGCTGCTCATGGTATCTTGAGTCTCTGTATCTGTTTGATCTTGGGGCTCTAGTATTTTAAGTGATTTTACGTATGTATGTAAGCATATGAATACTCTGTTTTCTTCCAGTGTCTTCAGCCACAGGCATTTACATACTAAACATATATTTTATGATTCTGTGCCTTCTGATAACTTTCATTTATTAAAATTATGAAAGTGGTTAAGTTATGGGGGGCCTGGGTGGCTTAGTTGGTTATGTGTCCAACTCTTGATCTCAGCTCAGGTCTTGATCTCAGGGTCATGAATTCAAGCCGGCATTGGGCTCCACATTGGGTGTGGTGCTTTACTTAAAAAAAAAAAAAAAAGTCATATTTGTGAAATCCTTTTAGGAGAGGTAATGCTATGACATACTGAGGAGCTCTGGCCTAGGTGTTTAACAGTGGGAAGCAGGAGGTGTGTCAGGTAATCTCTTCAGGATGTTCAGGTTCTAGTTTATGGATGGGAAAAAGTAGGACAGTTTTCATTTGAGAACACATTACTCTATAAACATATATAAACAGAGGTTACATATTGTAACCTCTACGTATTAAAGTGTTCTTCTCTCTCATCTAACACCAAGTCTGAGAAATCCCTTTCAGGAATAGATTTTTTTTAAAGATTTAATTTATTTAGAGAGTGAGTAAGCATGTGCACAAGTTGGGGGTAGGGGTGGAGGGACAGAGGGAGAGGGAGACAAAGTCTTAAATAGATTCCTTGCTGAGTGCAGAGCCTGGTGCTCAATCTCATGACCCTGAAATCACAATCTGAGCCAAAACCAAGAGTTTTGGCTGAACTGACTGCACTACCCAGGTGTCCCAAGGAATAGATTTAAGCAAACTTTTAATCAGTTAAATCTGAATTACTTACCAATTTCAGTAACAGATTCTATTTTCACACTGAGAGGACTAGAATTTTTTTTTAAATTTAAGATTTTTATTTATTTATTTGACAGAGAGAGATCACATGTAGGCAGAGAGGCAGGCAGAGAGAGAGGAGGAAGCAGGCTCCCCCCTGAGCAGAGAGCCCAATGTGGGGCTCGATCCCAGGACCCTAGGATCATGACCCTGAGCCAAAGGCAGAGGCTTTAACCCACTGAGCCACCCAGGTGCCCCGAGGACTATCATCTTATTTATTTATTTATTTATTTATATTATTAAAAAGATTTTTATTTATTTATTTGACAGAGATCACAAGTAGGCAGAGAGGCAGGGAGAGAGAGAAGGAAGCAGGCTCCCTGCTGAGCAGAGAGCCCGATGTGGGGCTCGATCCCAGGACCCTGGGATCATGACCTGAGCCGAAAGCAGAGGCTTTAACCCACTGAGCCACCCAGGTGCCCCGAGGACTATCATCTTAAGTCTTAATAAAAGTCAAGTTCTACAGGTTCCTTTTATGTCTTATATCAAGTACAGATGCCAAGTGAATATACAATAAAGCGTTCAATTTTGACAAATACACATACCCTCACAAGACTCTTAAGAATGAAATGAGATAGATAAAGCTTGGCTCATACTAAGAGCTCAGCAACTGGTAAAAGGTAATATGATAATATATAATCATATAGTAGATATTATATAATAATACACAAAGCAGGTAATATAATTATTAGTTCTAAAAGGTAAAAAACTTTTTCTTTTCTACAACAGATATACTAAACACATTAAAATGCTTTTAACTCTCTCAGATACATTTTATTTTTATTCTCCTGATCTATCAAATAGCAAGCTAACCAAAATAACACTTAACTAAAAGGGAAGATAGAGCCAAATGTGTTTCTCAAACTACGACTTGTAGAACCAATCATTATGTTATCTATAAATGGCTGAATAGAAGCGATCAAGAAAGGTAGCACCGCAGACAGTGGAATACGAGGGACTCAGGATTGGCTGGCACGGGTAAGGCTCTCTCAATCCCTGGCACACATGCCATCTCTGCTGGAGGTCTGTCTCTAGCTTGGCTGTCAGGTGGAGGGCAGATATGATAATCTCTGTCTCCAAAAGTAGTGAAAATAAATAGAAATTAAACCAGTCTACAAAAGACCACTGAATGCCTGGATGGCTGCAGTACTGCTCACAGAAGAGCTCTACTCTGAAACACACTAAGGTACAAATATGCTTAATCTCACACCTCATATAAGTCAATATACCTATGAATCTTTTATTAAATACATTAGGCAAGAATTCTTCTAGATTGTACTCATAATTCATGGAACCCAAGTTTCTAGAATAGTGAGTGGTACAAAATAGGTTCTCACATATGGGTTGCACAAACCCTAAATAATACATGTATCAATGTGAATTGATAACTGGAAAGGGTATTTTCCAAGGCTGAAGTAAATGACAAATCAACTGGAGATACTGCAGACAATATGGCATGTTAAAAGGCAAAGTAAATGTTCCTTTGTGAATGTACACAATAGGTTTAGGTTTTCCTATATGTTTAGACAATATCAGTACCAAAACAGAAAGATGTGTCACCTACCTGTAATCTGCTCCTAGAGAGGCTGCAATCCCATTCAGTTCACCCTGTTTCTTACTGAGTTTCTTACTCACACATACCACTACCTTGTGAAGTGGTTTGGGGGCTTCTTCCTGCCCATGGAAAAGAAAAGACATAAGGTCAACTATTATTGTTTGAAATATTTTATCTATAATTTTCTTTTAATAAGAGATCTAATTCTACCTTCTTCGATTGGGCATCCTTCAGCTGAGGGCTGGCAGACAAAGCAACAGCATTTCGAGAGCTATTTGCCAAAGCAAGTTTCAAGTTTCTGACAATGACTTCTGAAAGTGGCGTACTCAGTTTCCTTTTCTGCTGGCTAGGACCTCCTGGAGTTTCCAAGGCTGCAAGTGCATCCTATATGTATGTTAGGGGAGAAAGAAATGTAGGAGGAAGAGGAGAAAAGGACAGGAGGGAAGAAGATGGGACAGAAGGAAAAAGGAAGGTAAATAGTATAAGGAAAGAGGAAGGGAGAGGTAAAGAGAGAAGAGATAAACCTCAAAATTAACTGGATTATAGCTTTAGCCTCCTCCAGTTTTCTTTCAAACAAAAAGAATGAAGTATTAAATGCATCTGAACATAATTAAAAAAAAATTCATACTGTTCAGCAAATGAGTCCAAAGAGACTCACAACATGCTCACATTTTCAGCTGTGCTCATCACATTTGGGCTGAATCTCAGAGCGGGAGGTGCAGATAAAATTAAGCAAAATGAATGAACAATAAACATGGAAGGAAACAAGCAAGGATGGATATAAGCAAGATCTGACCTGTAAGGTTAATAAATTGACGGAGTTGAGAATTGTGAAAAATCCTCAAAAGGACAAAATATATTCCTGTTTCTATGTCACCTACAGTTCCCTCATGAGAAGGGGCCACTGTTATTCAGGCCGCGCTGCTCATTCTCTTTTCCATCTGTATAGTATTCCATGCACACAGCTGATTGGATTTACCACTATTCAACTGATGAATATTTAGATTAACAATCTTTTGCCAGTATGATGATGCAACGAACAACCTTATACACACATCATTTTGCAAAAGGAAACATTTAAGCAAAATTTATGTAACAATGCTGACATTGTTCACATCATGAACAAAGCATTAGAATGTTTCCTAACATGTTTGACAGCACCAGTGGGTAATCAGATTTTTCTTTTTGGCCCATCTGATAGGTTAAAAAAATTTAACTGTATGCTCTAATTTTCCACCTTTTAATACTAAATAAGATTAAACATTTTTATGAATGTATAATATTTCCATTTAATTTTTTTGTGACAGCTATCTCTTCCTAACTTTGCCCATTTTCCCCATTACTTTGTCTTAAAAAAAAAAAATTATTTATTTATTTAGAGGGAGGGAGACTGTTGGGGGAGGGGTAGAGGGAGAGAGAGAATCTCAAGCAGAGCTTGACCCAGACACAGGGCTCGATGCCATGTTCCTGAGATAGTGACCTGACACTGAGAGTCAGGGGCCCTGCTTTTTCTTTTTTTATTCACTTGTCTGAATATATTTCTAAGAGTTTATATGCATACATATACATTGAGATATATGCACATTTCTTTTCAATTTGCTGTCAATTTTTGCCATGGAGAATTTTTTTTTTTACCTAGTTATTTTTTTATTTTTATTTTTTTAATTTTTTATTTTTTATAAACATATATTTTTATCCCCAGGGGTACAGGTCTGTGAATCACCAGGTTTACACACTTCACAGCACTCACCAAAGCACATACCCTCCCCAATGTCCATAATCCCACCCCCTTTTCCCAAACTCCCTCCCCCCAGCAACCCTCAGTTTGTTTTGTGAGATTAAGAGTCACTTATGGTTTGTCTCCCTCCCAATTCCATCTTGTTTCATTGATTCTTCTTCTACCCACTTAAGCCCCCATGTTGCATCACCACTTTGCCATGGAGAATTTTTAAATACTTTTATTGTACATTTATAAAATCTGCAGTTGAATGTGGAGAATTTTTTAATGCTGTCAGATTCATATGACTCTTATTTCTTTTGAGGTATATGTTATAGTTAAAAAGGTCCTCCTAATGCTGGCATTACTGAAAAAAAAAAACTTACTCTTTCATGGCCTGTTCCTATAATCTTTATGCCTTCATTTCTTATATTTAAATATCTAATCCTCTGGAATTTATTCTGGTGTAAGGGGTGAGTTTTCATCCCAACTGTTTTCTCAGATGGTTACTCAGCTTCCTGATTTGAATGCTACCTTTATCATATAATACATTTTCCAATCTGTGGGGTGTAATCCTGTTTATCAATATGAGTACTCATGTGATGACATACTGCTTCAGTTACTGCAACTTCATACAATGCTTGAATAACTACCTACAAACTCAAATCCCCAAATTTCTTTCTCTAGCCCAGATCATTATCCAAACTTCAAGCTATGCATGTAATTGCCTATCTGACAACAGTACTTGGACGTCTAACAGGGATCTCCAACTTTATGTGTCGAAAATACAAACTCTCGGTCTGAGGCCCTGATCCCAACCTGTTCCATTCAACTCAGCTGACCAGAGCTCCATTCATCTACTCTCTCAGATCAAAAATTTAGAGGATTCAAATTCCAAACATTTAAACACCTGCCATGTACTAAGGAAATCTGATGAAGATCAATCATTATCTACACATACCCTTGTAAAATCATTAGATTTTATTTTATTTATTTTTTTTTTTTAAAGATTTTATTTATTAATTTGACAGAGAGAAATCACAAGTAGACAGAGAGGCAGCCAGAGAGAGAGAGAGGGAAGCAGGCTCTCTGCCGAGCAGAGAGCCCGATGCGGGACTCGATCCCAGGACTCTGAGATCATGACCTGAGCCGAAGGCAGCGGCTTAACCCACTGAGCCACCCAGGCGCCCCAAATCATTAGATTTTAAAGATAAAAGAAAACGCCACATGGCTTTCTGGCAAAAAAGATAAAATAACTTACAAAAACAACATAGTTAGACTGGCATCAGAAATTTCAAAAACATATACAAAGAAAGGAAGCAGTAGAGTCGCATTTTCAGGAAACTCAAGAAAAAAAAATGCAAACCAAGAACAATACATCCAATCTGTTGAATAAACAAGGCCCTGGTAAAGGTTTTGAATGTGCAGAACTCAGGAAATATTGTACATATGTCCTTCTCAAATATTCTAGAGGATGCACTTCCTCCTGTAGTGCATTCGTCCTTAATGACAGTAAGCATTTCACATATTTGATTGTAGAGTTAAGACTAAACAAGGGTGAGGTTCATGGGTTAAAAAAAAATAATAAACATTTTATCTTCTGACAAAGTTGATAAATGTAATTAAAAACAGTAAGTGACTCTTAATCTCACAAAACAAACTGAGGGTTGCTGGGGGGACGGGGGTTGAGAGAAGGGGGTGGGATTATGGACATTGGGGAGGGTATGTGCTTTGGTGAGTGCTGTGAAGTGTGTAAACCTGATGATTCACAGACCTGTACCCCTGGGGATAAAAATATATGTTTATAAAAAATTGAAGGAAAAAAAAAAACAGTGGAAGAGAGAAAATGGGGAACCAGAATAAGATTACTGACTGCAACAGTAGTAGGGGTCAAATCATATAATTTACAACTGACATAAGGTTAAGATAGGGGTTTAAGGGCACCTTAAGAATAAAACTAATAAACCCTTTCCTAAATAAAAGGAAAACAAAAACAAAAGCAAAAACAGAGGACATGATACCTGAAGAAACATGTAACATACATACATAACGTAAACTAATTATAATATATGACAGAATTGAGACCAAATAGAAATCATATTAAATGTGAATAGATTAAGTCACCTGGTTGAAAGGAAAAGATTTTTCTTTTTTAAGATTTTATTTATTTATTTGACAGACAAGAGATGACAAGTAGGCAGAGAGGCAGGCAGAGGGGGGTGAGGAAGAAGGCTCCCTGCTGAGCAGAGAGCCCGATGTGGGGCTCGATCCCAGGTTCCTGGAATCATGACCTGAGCCGAAGGCAGAGGTTTTAACTTTTAACCCACTGAGCCACTCAGGCACCCCAAAAGGAAAAGATTTTTTTAAATGGCTCATAAAGCCAATCTCAATTCTATGCTCAATTCTACCTTTAAAATGCAGCAATCTCCAAAGGCTAAAATGAAGGATTACACAGGATTATAATGCAAATGAAAATCATAAAATGGTACGGATTGAAATCCTGATACCAAAGTAGACCTCAAGCCAGAAACTATTACATGAGAAAAAGAACACATTTCAAGTTACATTAATAGTTGTAATATCTATGTACTAGTTAACATACACCAATCATTTATCTAAAAACAAAACCACACAAGATCCAAGAAAGAGAAACACACCATATTATTGTAACTTAAAAACAACACATAGTATGAGTGAGTTAAATGACCAAAAAACAGGAAAGGATATAAAAGATCTAAACAACATTATCAAGAAGTTCGATCTTGTGTGTATGCCTGTGTACAGCAAAGACTATCCATGTTGGAGAATATATCTGCTCATAAAATGTTCTCACAAAATCAAGCAATGTTCTCAAAAATTGACATATATCAGGGCACAAACATCAGTAAGTTCTATGACGTAGAAATATTATAAACAACACTCTGATCACAATGTAATAAAATAATAAAAAGTGTTTCCATCTGGAAAGTAATGAAAACTCTATTTCTGAACAAAGGGTATATGAGTATTCCTCCTAGTATTTTTATTTTGCAACATTTTAAAGAAATTATTTCCAAGTGAAAAGTAAAAACAATATTAACAATAATAACCTCAAACCTTATAATTCTTTATTGAGAAGGATGGGGAACACTGGGTGCTCAACACATTACTAGTAGGACTATTAACTGGTACAACCACTTTGACAATTTGTCAGTCTCTACTAAAGTTGCTCTCCCAGCAAGTTCACTTTTAGGTATATACCAAAAAGAAATGCATGCACACATATTCTAAGAGACATGCACAAGAATGTCTACATGATTTGTAAGAGCAAAAATCTAGTAGCCATCTAAATGTAAATTATGGTATACTCATTTTTTAAAAATTTTTTATTTTTTATAAACATATATTTTTATCCCCAGGGGTACAGGTCTGTGAATCACCAGGTTTATACACTTCACAGCACTCAATTATGGTATACTCATTTAATGGAATATTCTGCAGCAATGGAATCAATGAACTAAAGTTAAAGGAACAGGGACACAGCTTTCAAACAAAGGCTGAACAAAAAAAGAATATATATTATATTCATAATATATAATATTTAAAAGTAAAAAAAACAAGGATAACAAAGTTAGTGTTAGAAGTCAGGAGTGTTACCTTCAGGAGGAAGGAGGAAACAGTGATGAAGGAGAGGCATAAGGAAGGCTCTAAGGTACCTGGCAATGATCTTCTGAACATGTACAGTAGCCTTCCAGCTGTTAACTTTAACATATTTTAACTTTAACTTAACTTTAACATATCATTTAGCAGCACATCTGCTGTACTTCTCTGATGCCAATTAAAAATTAAATAGGAGATTTTTAAAATATGAGGCCTAATGTATTCAATTTTGTGATTATTTTATGGCCCCTTCTGTTTTCAGAGTACAAAGTTCAATATACCATATTACATCAATTTGAAGAAGCACTGATTGTAAGAAGAAGTACCATTTTATGTATTACCAAAAAGATAAAAGTCCCCCAAACCACCACCCCAAAAGAAAGAAAGAAAAAAAAAAAACACTCCTAAGTGAACTATGACTCTAAATAATAAAACTTTTAAATATGTTTTGTGTCTTCACTGAGACTATTTAGAACCATCAGCTTTCTGCAAGGTATCTAAAGAAGAACAGTGTCAATGACAGGGAATATTCTTATTTTCTTCCCTACTAGTGTCATTTCATCTACTATTCAAAAAGTTTGTGGGGGTGCCTGGGTGGCTCAGTGGGTTAAAGCCTCTGCCTTTGGCTCAGGTCAAGATCCCAGCGTCCTGGGATAAAGCCCCGCATGGGGCTTTCTGCTCAGCAGGGAGCCTGCTTCCCCCCCACCCTCTCTGCCTGCCTCTCTGCCTCTGTCAAATAAATAAATAAAATCTTAAAAAAAAAATAGTTTGTGAGCTAAGAGACCTTAGAGATCAATCATCTAGATATACCCTATGATTTTATAGATAAAGATGATAGAGCCCAAAGAGGTTGACCTCTTTCAAAGACAGCAAGAAGCAAAGGAGAAGGCTGATTCTAGATCTCAGGTCTCAAACCAGTGATTTTTCTCTATTTCTTAAGGCATAATGAGCAGTGTTAATCATAGCACAAAAAGTTACTTTTTCAAGCACAGGTTCTGCTTAGTGAAACTATCCAAAGTATCAATTTATATTTATTTTCTGAAGATGAACAATCTATAAATTCTATAAACCTACTTCTTAACACACCAGTAAAAATTATTAGAATGTTGCCTTTTTTTTTTTTTTTTTAAATAGGCTCCATGCCCAGCATGGAGCCTAATATTGGGTTTGAACTCCAGACCCTGAGATCAAGACCTGAGCCAAGAGTCAGACACTTAAATGAGTGAGCCACCCAGGTGTCCCAGAACCTTGCTTCTTAATACCCTACCAGCAAAACTCCAATAGATGACTAGTATAATAACAGTGCAAAGACTCATGGATAAAAAGAATCATAAACAATGATTTCAATAGCCATTCGAAAGGCCAACAGCTACTAAAGGAATAGTAAAGAAAATCATTTTGGGGGAATAAGAGGAAACCGTTTATTGCCAAATAATGTCTTTTTTTTTTTTTCTTAAAGATTTTATTTATTTATTTGACAGAGAGAAATCACAAGTAGATGGAAAGGCAGGCAGAGAGAGAGTGAGAGAGGGAGGCAGCCTCCCTGCTGAGCAGAGAGCCCGATGCGGGACTCGATCCCAGGACCCTGAGATCATGACCTGAGCCGAAGGCAGCGGCTTAACCCACTGAGCCACCCAGGCGCCCGCCAAATAATGTCTTGATCTGGGAATGAATTTCTCAGAAAGGGAGCCATAGTGCTCAGGAGATCAAACAAAGATGCAGACTTAACCTATCTTTTCAAGGGAAGTGACTGCAAGATAAGGTGATAAGAGACACATTTTTGGAGAGCAAGCACTGAGTATACTGCTAGAATCAAAACATAAGTAGCAATGGGTTTATATCATAGTTAATAAAATTATTTCATCACACCATTGCATTTGATCCTTCAGATAAATCTGTGAGTTTTCAGAGCAAGTGATATCCTCTTTATACAAAAGAAAAAGTCTATGCTTGGATATGTTAAATAATCTGCCTAGAGTCATACTGCTCATGACAGATGTAGGACTTGAACCCAGTCCCGACTTCACACCATTTTACCTCCCGCTTTTATCTCAACCCCAAGTATATGGAGGGACTCGATAATATGATCTGCCAGTATCTCTGGAGAACTTACTACCACAAACTAGAGGTGATGCAGAATTTGGAGTTTCAATTAACTTATAAGTTATATTATAACTATTTACTTCATATACTATGAATTATTAATTGTTAACTCAAGGACCATATTCTGTAATCCCTACCTTCACATCAAAGGAAGGCTTGAAGAGTTTGTCCTTGGACAGAAATTTTGATGGTGTATCCAGATGTAAGGAGGGCTCTTTCTGAAGTGGTTGTCCCACTGGTGGGGAGGCCGAAACCTGTCTGGTATGTTGTGAGATCACAGCATGGAAAGCTTTACTCTGAAAGCGGTTCATATCTAAAGGCGTGACGGCTGTTTTCCTATGAGTTTCCAGGTGTGCAACAGGATGCTCTGGAGTACCTGGGTTTAGATTCACCCTGTTTGTTGTTTCAGTTTCCACACTTTGTTCTAGAGATTTAAAACGAGAAGAAACAAATGTGAGCCACTAGTCATCTTTTATCTCTGAAGATGAATACACAAAGTGCTATTTTTATGTCTCATTATTAGTTTTCATGTAAATTCTCAAGTACATTTTAAATCACAAAATTATATATCTACTTTCCAAGAAACAAACCAAATAATACATTAAAATATATGTTGAGTTAAACACAGAACATCAACTGAAACAATTAATGAAATTAGATTTCCTGTTTCATTTTATTGTTAACTTGAAGTATTTTTTAATAAACTTCATGATTTGCCAAATATTATATAAGTGTTATCTTGGTGAATGACAGAATTAAGGGAAAAAACCAAAAACAATTACATATACTCTGAGTTAACAACTACAGTGAAGATTTTATAAAGTTCTCAGTGAAATTTTAATATGACTTAAGTATCACTTTGCCTCAGTTCTAAAATTTCCAGTCTGTTTGGGTAAGCAATAATGGCTCTGAGAGCTGTTCCCAAGCTATTGAAGTTTGCCCAGGGATGCCATCATCTTCTACTGTGTCCTCCCACCAGTCTTTTTTCAATATTTAACAAAAACACTTATTAGATGGCTATGCCATGCCAGGTCCAATGCTAGACAATGGAAATATATTATGCACAAGACACACATATGCTTTGCCCTTTCAGAGCTTGTAACTGAGTAGGGAGACATGAAAGCAAACTAGATATTAGAACACTGAGATCAAAGGTTTAAAGGGAATAATGGAGGGAGACTTGGCAAGACAAAGGCCATACTTGGGAGTCAAGGAAGGCTTCCCAACGGAAAATAACATCCAAGCTTGGAGGGCTGAAAGATATGGACAAAGAGGCAACCATGAGGTGGGCCAGAGAAAAGATGCAGAAGTCCAAAGATGAGAGGAAGAGAGAGCACATGAATGACATGGTGTGTCAATGTGAGCCACAGAAGAAACAATAAATGGGATTCTAGCCCACAAATTTGGACTTCAAACACTGAGACCCCAGAATGCTTCCAGATTGTTTTGTATCTTCCAGCTTTCAGACACTGCCTGTAGTAGAGAGCAGATAAAAATTAAATCTGTGCTATGAACACATTTATTTTGCCACCATATAAGGAATGCTCAACAGCAGTGCACAACACTCAATGTGAAAACTAGAAATCAGTGAACTTCTAAAAACAAGATTCAACATATTCATATTCCAGAGACCATCAAATTGTAAAATACATATAAAAGGACAAGATAAAAGTATTAACCTTCTTTAGCAGACTTTTCAATCAGAAAATGGCTTTCATCTGCTCTCTTTCCCATTCTAGCAGTCTCCAACAGCCAAGATATGGTGACTGCTGGTAAATTCCACTTCTTGGCAGCTTCATACTTAGAACCACCTGGTTCTTTCAATACAAGATGTGTACTGGCAAACATGCCTTTCTTTGCATTGGATTTGCGAACAAAGAATTCTTGAACGCTGAAAATTATATTTAAATAAAAACAAATGGTCATAAACACAACTGAGCAAGCTAAGAAGAAGTTTCTAATACAACTGTTGTTAGACTTCTATGTATAATACTCGCTGATAAAAAGCTCATATATTTTCAAAACCTCTTACATGACTACTCTAAGGTAAAAATGTATTGCTACAGTAAAAGTTTTATAAAAACATTAAGAAAATTAAACTAGACTTTCAAGAACTAATCAGGAAAATTACCTCCTTAATTAGTCATCACCTACCCATATTGGGTCTTTCTTCCCAAAAGGAGGCATGGAATAGCTAGGGAGCACAGAAAGGGTATGAATAACACACTGTATCCTTCCAGTCCACTATGTCTTTGCAAAGCATTTTCAGACACAATCTCTTATGAATATTTGGGAAGTACTAGTATGTTACAAAATATTGGGGGTTTTTGGGAAAGATTTTATTTGCCAGAGAGAGAGAGAGAGAGAGAGAGAGAATGTGTGTGAGTACAAGGGCGGGTGGCAGGCAGAGCAGGCAGAGGGAGAAGCAGGATCCCCACTGAGCAGGGAGTCCAATGTGGGACTTGATCCCAGGACCGTGGGATTATGACCTGGGACTCGATCCCAGGACCATGGAATTAAGATGCGAGCCTAAGGCAGATACTTGACCCACTGAGCCATCCAGGCATTCCTTTTACAAAATATTGTAAAGATACAACCTGGGAAAAGATACAATTAAATGAGAAGGTGGTTGGGTCATGGACATTGGGGAGGGTATGAGTGCTGTGAACTGTGTAAGCCTGACGATTCACAGACCTGTACCCCTGGAGCTAATAATACATTATATGTTAACTTAAAAAAATGCAAAGAAAAAGAAAAAGAAGATAGAATTAAGTGACTTGCTCAAGATGACAGATATTAAACACAGAGAACATAGGGGCAGAAAGAGAAGTCCACCACTTAACATTTAAACAGAAATTTTTTTTAACAACTGCTAGGTTTTATGCTCTAGTCTCCACTTTTAAGATGCTTTAAATCTCCCACATTTTTCCTAGCAATTTCATGGTTTCATTTTTCACATTTAACTCACTGATCCATTTGGTACTTATTATGGTATGAGATGTGGCTCTAACTTTATTGAATCCTATTTACTGAATAAGCCATCTCTCTTCTTCAATGACTTGGAATATCACTTTTTTGTTTAATAAAGATTTTATTTATTTGAGAGAGAGCACATGCAGGAGGAGGGAGAGGAGGAGAGGGAGAGTCCAACTCCCCACTGAGCAGGTAGCCTGATGTGGGGCCCAATTCCAGGACCCTAAGATCATGACCTGAGCCGAAGGCAGATGTTTAACTATCACCAGGGCACCCCAAAAATAACCTGTTTGTATTTGGGTCTATTTCTAGACTTTCTGTTCACTCACTAAACTTTCTGCAACTTATAAAATCCACACTACTATTTAGTGAGGTTTTACAAAATATATTTAAATACAAAATCTATTTAATTACAAAATATAAATAACTATTAACTAATAACTAAATAACTAATAACTAAATAACTATTCTAGAATTTTTATGACTTTCTTGCTTGCTAAACTTTACTTATGAATTCAAGAATTTAGTTTGCTTAATGCTATCCCTAAAAAATTTGGGCAGCATTTTAACTGGGATGTTAAATTTATATAGTAATATAGGAGACAACAGAAACTTCTTTATAATCTTCTTTCCGAGAACATGGATATCTTTTCTACTGTTTCCCTAATAGCATTTTATAAACTTCTGTAGCTCTTGCAAGTTTCATGTTAAACCTTCTGGTAGGTATTTTTTTTTTTTTTTAAAGATTTTATTTATTTATTTGACAGAGGTCACAAGTAGGCAGAGAGGCAGGCAGAGAGAGAGGAGGAAGCAGGCTCCCTGCCGAGCAGAGAGCCCGATGCGGGGCTCGATCCCAGGACCCCGGGATCAGGACCCGAGCCGAAGGCAGAGGCTTAAGCCACTGAGCCACCCAGGCGCCCCTCTGGTAGGTATTTTATCTCTCATTGTAAACTTAGTTTTCATCAACTTTCCTAACTGGCTGGTATGAAGGTCAATGATTTCTGTATATTAATTTGCTACATAGCCACTTTATGGAGTTTTTCTCCAAGCACTGCTTTAGTTTACCCCATGGAACCTGGTGTCATACTTTTGCTATTGTTACTTTCTAGATCTTCTGCAACTTCAGTTTTTTTAAAAAAAGGTTTTCATTGTTTAGCTTAATTCAAATACAGAACATAGCGAGAAAAGAAATACAAAACTTGGTGATTATAATCTATTTGGATATTTATGGCAATAACTTCCTTACCTTTCTTTAGTTTTATCACATAGTGCATTCTTAAACCCTACAGTTTTGTCTTTTTAGTTATAGGATCCATCCTCTTTCCCTATCCCCTTAATAGATATTTGTTGAAGACACTGTATTATTTATAACATAAAGTTATCTCAGAGCCTGAATTTTGCTAATTGCATTTCTGTGCTATAGTTTACATGCTATTCTCCTACTTCCTATAAATCAGTAGTTGAATCCAGAGGCTTCATCAGATAGAGGTTTTATCATTTTTGTAAGGCCACTTTAAGGTGGCCGTGTGTTCATCAGGAGGCACATGATGTCTGTTTTCCTCTTTATTACATGATTATTGATTTTCAGGGCCTAGATGTTTTCATTCATTAGGAATTATAACCCCACCCTTCTTCATTTATTTGTTGGAACACCTATATTTTTAAAATTTAAAAATTTTTTTTAATAAACATATATTTTTATCCCCAGGGTGTTGGAACACCTCTTAAAGGGAAACGCTGTCTTATCCATTATTATGGTACCCTTATACAGATTACATAGGAAAGGCAGGATAAATACTTGATCCTTTCTCTAACAGCTTTCAAAATAACAGGCTGGTTTCCCAGCATCTTTCAATATGACCAATTAGCTTGGTCTGGTGTTATTATAATATTATGATTTAAACATTATTTGATGTGCTTGGATACACTGCCATTATTCTGTCTAGTGGTACTTAAATTGTCCTGTCTTTGGCCTGCAGAGGTCCTTTGATGCAACTTTCTTAGTAGTCCTCGCTATCTGGTCTGACAAAATGTTCCAGACTCACTGGCAGCTTTTTGCCCCAGATCAATAAATAAATAAATAAATAAATAAATAAATGTATGTGTGTGTGTATGTATATATACGTATAATATGTACATACATGTATACATATTATACATGTATACATATATAAAGACTATACATATATATAAATTTTTACACACACACACACACACACACACACACATAAAGACTTTGAGAGAGTGCAGAGAGAGAGAGAGATAGGTAGCGAGCGAGCAAGTGAGCATGAGTATGAGCACAGATATGGGGGGTGGGTAGAGGGAGAAGCAGGCTCTCCACTGAGCAGGAAACCGGCCATGGGGCTTAATCCCACGACACTGGGATCATGACCTGAGATGAAGGCAGATGCCTAATGGGCTGAACCCCCCAGGCACCCCTGGAATTAATCATTTCTTTACATTTTAGTTTCTTTTAGCAGGAAATGGTATTTAAGGATACAATCTGGGCACTGGGATTGCTTATTACCATTGTGTTGATAAATGACTTCTAGGCTTATAAATGGGTTTGAATCCCCCTTGGAACCAAGAGTTATGAAATAGTTCTAAAATGTCCAGTTTATAGGGTCTTTTCATTTTCTATTTATACTATTCATTTCTAGTCTTTACTCATGATTAGAGAGTATGGTCTGCACTCTTCCTATTTTAGGGAATTTACTGAGGTTTTCTTTGTGGCCAGTTTCATTATAGGCAATGTTTATAAGTGTTCTACAGGCACATGAAACGGTATGTTTTATGTCTATGCTATTGAAATCTAGATCCTTCCCTGTTTTCTTTTCTTTTTTTTTTTAGATTTTATTTATTTATTTGACAGAGAGAGATCACAAGTAGACAGAGAGGCAGGCAGAGAGAGAGAGGGAAGCAGGCTCCCTGCTGAGCAGAGAGCCCGATGCGGGACTCGATCCCAGGACCTCGGGATCATGACCTGAGCCGAAGGCAGCGGCTTAACCCACTGAGCCACCCAGGCGCCCCTTCCCTGTTTTCTATAGGACCTCTCATGAAGTAAAAGATGGGAATTAAAGTCTTACAAGTAATGTATTTCTGCTGATTCCATCTTGTATCTCCTATTGTTTTGTCTTATGAATAAGACAAATATATATATATATATATATTTTAACTTTAGTGTGAATACCTATTTATAGCACTCTTCTTTTTCTTATTTAATGCCTCTTCATTTGAATCCAAACTTGTCTGACATTAGAACTGCAACCCCTCCTTTCCTTTTGTTTGCATTTCTTTGACATACCTTTGCCCATCTTTTTCTTTTTTCTTTTTTTTTTTCAGATGTTCTGAATCAGTTTGTTTTGGGTGTGTCTCTTTAAAGTCATTTTAAGTGTTGCTTCAAGATCTAATCTAAAAGAAATTTTTTTGGGGGCGCCTGGGTGGCTCAGTGGGTTAAAGCCTCTGCCTTCAGCTCAGGTCATGATCCCAGGGTCCTGGGATTGAGCCCTGCATCGGGCTGTCCGCTCAGCGGATAGCCTGCTTCCTCCTCTCTCTCTTTCTACCTGCCTCTCTGCCTACTTGTGATCTCTGTCTGTCAAATAAATAAATAAAATCTTAAAAAAAAAAAAAAAAAAAAGAACTTTTTTTTTAAAATATAAAAGTTGAGTTCCTTTACATTTACTGTTAGAACAGTTTTTTACTTCATTTTAAAACAGTTACCACCTAAGGTTAACTTAGGGGCTGGATTAATTTGGAATTTGGAAGTAACTTTCAAGTCCATTTTTTTTTTCCTTCCCAAGTATTCATTACTGAAAAAAAATAAATCTCCCAAATGGACCCATGGAAGGGAATAAAGCTTGGATATGCCATATTCAGTAATGGCTCTTGTATGAGCTTTACACATTCTCTCTGCTGGTAGGTGAGCACTAATGCCCATGGTCTGAACCTCTGCCAGGTATCCATCTAGTAGTACTGAGCCATCACATAGGTACACTATACCCAACCCATAAATATTATAAAGACACCTGGCCCAATTTCAATTTAAATATTCACCAATAAGTCAAAACAGATAGAAGATACACCATGATAGCAGGTGCACAAAAAATACTACATACCTTGCTCCAAGGCGATTTGCCAAGAATGTCAACGAATCTTTTTCTGCTCCTGCACACTGGCTGAATGAAATAACACAATCCTCTAAAGGAGTCATTCCTGCCATCACTGGGACTGGCATGAAGAGAGGATTTGACTTTGGATCAATTAAAGTTTGATAGTCTATGCAGGTTACCTTTTAGAAACAAGAAACACAAGAATGCCAACCTGAAATAAAGCCAGTGGTTTAAAACTGGTTTTTACACTACCAGTAATTTGAGTTTACATGAAAAGCAATTTAAGATAACCTTGTATATGCTCATTCTCAATACATTTCACATGATATTAAAAAAATTAATTCACCATACAGGATATTGAGATCAGGCAGGTTTATCATTTAACTTGCTAAATACTGCTGTAAATTTAATTTCTTCCCAAGTATTAGTTTATAAATTTTCCTCTTAACTCTTGGAAAGTAAAAAAATGATGAAATTACCACTGTTCAGTCAATTAAAAAGATATAATAAGAAATAAAAAGAACAAAAAATAAAATAAACAAAATAAAAAAGAATAATCTGAAAGTGCACACATGCTTTTGGTTGTGAGACAACAGGGAGGACTGAAATAGTAGGAGATGACCTAGGGTAACTTCTTAAGAAGGAATGTTGCTGCTGTGGCCCCAGGGAAATAATAAGTTCTACTCTGCCAGGCTTGGGGCCAAGAAGCTTGTACATTTTCCTATCTTACAATTCCCTTTGGTAAAGGCAAAACCTAAATCTCGCTCAAACAACAATTCACCTAGGAAATAATCATTAACACTCTCAGCATCTGCTATCCTTCAACACTACACTTCAACTGCTACAGGGTCTTCTTACCAGCCACGTATTTGTGACAACTTCTCCCACAGTTGCTTCTACTTCACACCCCAGCAGAGGAACCACAGCATAATCAGCAACAATTCTGCTCTGAAGGGACACGATTTTTCCAGCATTTTCTCTTATGATATTTGCAATATTAGATTCATTTTCATTACTAAAGCCCAAAACAAGGAAACTCTTTTGGCTAAATAAACCTTCTTCGGTAATTGTAGAAGGGTCAGGGAAGCAACAAGTGACAGAAGACTGGTTTTCTTCTGGCAGAGAAATATGAGTAGAGTCATTAAAGGGCTCAACTTCAGACTTCACAGCTTCAACTGAAAGAGAAAAATAAATGTTTTCTAGCAGAGGATTTATCTTACATTTTAAGGTAACACGAAGCCTGAGAATAGTAACCCCACTCACAAAAAATAAGGCTCAGTAAATACACCCCGAGGAAAGGACACAAACCCACCCCATCTTCTTGGCTACCAAGAATACAGTTATTATTTCCACCTTCCATTAGGAATGACAAGAGCAATCATGTCACTGTTGCAGGTATTCCTAGTATACTAGAAACTTCAATTAATTGAAAATTAGGGGACTCCAATAACTCTTTGGGTTTGTCTCAGTCCCAAAATTGGTTTCGCTAATTCACAAAAGAATTGAGAAAATATTGTTAAGGAAAAAAACAGAAGTAACAGGCCTACGTGATCAAGCCCTTCACATGGAAATAACTGTATGAATATAATAAAGAGAATTATGGTTATTTTTTTATGGTTACCTATTTTTCAAAAACTCCTAAAATTTTCATATTGATATTACAGCTGTTTAGTTACTACAATATGGATTTAAGAGAACTGATGAAGGACTCAAGCAAATAGTTTCAACTATTACATTTCAGAATCAAGTTGGCTGACAGATAAGGAGAAGAAAAAAACATAACTGTCAGTAACAAAATATATAATCCCTAATATGGATAAGCACTGGTGAATCAAGACCAAAAGTTTAAATGGTAAAAACTTCGTACTGTTTAACATACTACTGGAAGTCCTAGGCTGAGCAATCACACAACAAAAGAAATGAAAGGCTCCAAAATAGCAAGGAAGTAGTCAAACTTTCACTATTTGCAGACAACATGATACAATATGCAGAAAATCTGAAAGACCACCAAAAAATTGCTAGAACTAATACACGAATTCAGCAAAGCTGCAGGATATAAAACCAATGTGTAGAAATCTGTTGCATTACTATACAGCAATAATGAAGCAGCAGGAAAAGAAATCAAGGAATCGATCCTATTTGCAACTGCACCAAAAACAATATACCTAGGAGTAAACCTAACTATGGAGTTAAAAGATCTATACTCTGAAAAGTAGAGCTCACTTATGAAAGAAATTGAAGAGGACACAAAGCAATGGAAAAACATTCCATACTCATGGATTGGAAGAATAAACATTGTTAAAATGTCCATATTACCCAAAGTAATCTGTGCATTTAATGCAATCCCTATCAAAATACTACCAGATTTTTCACAGAGCTGGAACAAACAATCCTAGTATTTGCATGGAACCACAAAATACCCCAAATAGCCAAAGCAATTTTGAAAAAGAAAAAACTGGAGGTATCATGATTCTGGATTTTAAGCTTTATTACAAAGCTGTAGTCCTCAAGACAGCATGGGACTGGCACAAAAACAGACACATAGATCAATGGAACAGAACAAAGAACCCAGAAATGGACCCTTAACTGTATGGTCAACTGGTATTTGACAAAGCAGGAAAATAACATCCAATGGAAAAAAGTCTCTTCGACAAATGGTGTTAGGAAAAGAAAAACTGGATAGCAACACGAAGAATGAAACTGAACCACTTTCTTACACCATATACCAAAATAAATTCAAAATGATGAAAGACCTAAATGTTGAGATAGGAAACCACCAAAATCCTAGAGGAGAACACAGGCCACATCCTCTTAACCTTGGCCTTGTAACTTACTAAACACACTGCTTTAGGCAAGGGAAGCAAAAATGAACTACTGGGACTTCATAAAGATAAAAAACTTTTGCACAGCAATGAAAACAATAAAACTAAAAGCCTATTGAATGGGAGAAGATAGATGCAAATAACATCAGATAAAGAGTTAGTATTCAAAATCTATAAAGGACTTAACAAACTCGGGCGCCTGGGTGGCTCAGTGGGTTAAGCCACTGCCTTCGGCTCAGGTCATGATCTCAGGGTCCTGGGATCAAGTCCCACGTCAGGCTCTCTGTTCAGCAGGGAGCCTGCTTCCTCCTCTCTCTCTGCCTGCCTCTCTGCCTACTTGTGATCTCTCTCTGTCAAATAAATAAATAAAATCTTAAAAAAAAAAAAAAAGAACTTATTAAACTCAACACCCGAAAAACAAATAACCAGCAATGAAGTAGCCAGAAGACATGAATAGATAACTTTCCAAAGAAGACATCCAAAGGGCTAACAGACATAGAAAATGCCAACATCACTCATCATTAGAGAAATACAAATCAAAACCACAATGAGACACCACCTCACACTAGTCAGAATGGCTAAAATTAACAATACAAGAAACAACAGGTGTTGGTGAGGATGCACAGAAAAGGAGCCCTCTTGCACTGTCAGGAATGCAAACTGGTGCAGCCACTCTAGAAAAGTTTGGAGGTTCCTCAAAAAGTTGAAAATAGATCTACCCATGACCCAGCAATTGCACTACTGGGCATTTATCCCAAAGATACAAATGTACTCCTCTGAAAAGGCACCTGCACCCCAATGTTTATAGCACCAATGCCCACAATAGCCAAACTATGGAAAGAGCCCAGCCAGATGTCATCAACAGATGAATGGATAAAGAAGATGTGGTGTGTACACACACTCACACACACACATGAATATTACTCAGTCATCAAAAAAATGAAATCTTGCCATCTGCAATGACATGGATGGAGCCAGAGTGTATTATGCTAAGTGGAATAAGTCAGTCAGAGACAAACAAGTACCATATGATCTCATTCGTATGTGAAATTTAAGAAAGAAAACAAGTGAACATATGGGGAACAGGGAAAAGAAAAAAAAGGAGAAAGGGAAACAAGCCGTAAGAGACTCTTAAGATTAGAAGACAAGCTGGGAGTTGGTGGGAGGGAGGTGGATGGGAGATGGGCTGAATGGGTGATGGGTATTAAAGAGGGCACTTGCTTTTTAAAAAAAAAAAAAAAAGTAAAGAGGGTGCCTGTGATGACTACTGGGTGTTGTAAATGATGAATCACTGAATTCTACTCCTGAAACTAATATTGCACTGTATGTTCACTAACTAAAATTTTAAAAAAAAAGGTAAAAACTTAGTTTTTGAAAACTTTAGAGGTGCTTTGTAGAGGAGTGGCTAACTATAGCCTCAGGGCCAAACTGGACCTGTAGCCTGTAAGTTAAGAATGGTTTTTATGTGGGACACCTGGATGGCTCAGACAGTTAAGCGTCTGCCTTCGGCTCAGATTATGATCCTGGGGTCCTGGGATCGAGTCCTACATCAGGATCTTTGCTCAGTGGGGAGCCTGTTTCTCCCTCTGCCTGCTGTTTCTTCTGCTTGTGAGCTTTCTCTCTAAAATCTTAAAAAAAAGAAGGGGGTTCATGAGGCATCTGGCTAACTCAGTGGGTTATGTGGATGTCTTTGGCTCAGGTCACGATCCTGGAATCGAGGGATTGAGGCCCATGTTGGGCTTTTCCCCCTTCCTCTGCAACCACCACCCACCCCACTTAGCAAACTGAATTCAACAATAGATTTTTAAAAAATCATTCACCACAATCAAGTGGGACTTATTCCTGCGATGCAAGGGTGGTTTAATATTCACAAATCAATGTGATGCATCATATCAATAAGAGAAAGGATAAAAACCATATGATCATTTCAATAGATGCAGAAAAAGCATCTAACAAAGCACAATGTTCATTCATGATAAAAACTCTCAACAAAGTAGGTTTAGAGGGAAATACCTCAACATAATAATGGCCATATATGAAGCACCCATAGCAAACATCTAATGGGGAAACACTGAGAACTTTCCCCCTAACAAGGAATAAGACAAGGATGTCCACTCTCACCACTTTTATTTAACACAGTACAGGAAGTCCTAGCCACAGCAATCAGACAACAAAAACAAAAGGCATCCAAATTGGCTATAGAAAAAGTTAAAACTTTCACTATTTGGAGATAATATACTATATATACAGGAAGCCCTAAAGACTCCACAAAAAACTGCTGGAACTGATAAACGAATTCAGTAAAGTCACAGGATACCAAATCAATGTACAGGTTGTATGGCTGGTTCAGTCAGTAGAGCATGTGACTCTTCAGCTCCAGGTCATGAATTCAAGCCCCACACTGGGTGTGAGCCTAGTTGAAGGAAAAATAAAATATAAAAAATCTCCCAAAACAACAACAAAACAAAAGCAATATCAAATACAGAAATCTGTTGCATTTCTCCACACCAATAATGAGGCAGCAGAAAAGAAAGAGAAATTAAGGAAACAATCCCATTTACAACTGCACCCCAAAATAATAAGATACCTTGGAATAAACCTAACCAAAGAGGTGAAAGACCTGTACTCTGAAAACTATAAAACACTGATTACAGAAATTGAAAACGACACAAAGAAATGGAAAGACATTCCACTCTCATAGACTGGAAGAACAAATATTGTTAAAATGTCTGCACTACCCAAAGCAATCTACACCGTTAATGCAATCCCTATCAAAATACCAATAGGATTTTTCACAGAGCTAGAACTAACAATCCTAAAATTTGTGTGGAACCACAAAAGACTGCTGGTAGCCAAAGCATCTTGAGAAAGAAAAGCAAACCTGGAGGCATCACGTTTCCAGATTTCTACAAAGCTGTAACAATCAAAACAGGATGGTATTGGCACAAAAACAGACACACAGATCAACGGAATAGAAAAGAGAACCCAGAAATAAATCCTTAACTATATGGTCATTAATTAATGACCATAATTAATGACCATAGTCATTAATTAATCTTCAACAAAGCAGGAGAGAATATGCAATTGGAAAAGACAGTCTCTTTAACAAAATGAGTTTGGAACACTGAACAGCTAAATGCAAAAGAATAAAACTGGACCACTTCCTTATACCATACACAAAAGGGATGAAAGACCCAAATCTTGAGACCTGAAACCATAAAAATCCTAGACGAGAACACAGGCAGTAACCTCTTTAACATAGCCCATAGCAACGTTTTTTTAGTTAGGTCTTTAGACTCATTAATCCACATCACCTATTGAGCCCATTTCTCCACCCCTGTCCCCTCTGATAGCCATTAGATTGTTCTCTATAATTAAGAGTCTGTTTCTTGCTTTGTATCTTTCTTTTTTTTTTTCCACCTTGCCTATTTTCTTTCTTAAATTCCATATATGAGCGAAATCACTTGGTATTTGTCTTTTTCTGATTTGTTTTGCTTGCATTATACTCTCTACCTCCAACCATGCCGTTGCAAATGACAAGATTTCATTCTTTCTTATGGCTGAATAATATTCCTGTGTGTGTATACACATACACCACATCTTCTTTATCCATTCATCAGTCATTAAATACTTGGACTGCTTCCATATCTTGACTATTGTAAATAATGCTGCTATAAACATAGGGCTGCATGTATCCCTTTAAACTGGTGTTCCTATATTCTTTGAGTAAATACCTAGTAGTGTGATTGCTGGATCACAGGGTAGTTCCACTTTTAACTTTCTGAGGAACCTTCATACTGTTTTCCAGAATGGCTGCACCAGTTTGCATTCCTGCCAACAGTGTACAAGTGCTCCTTTTTCTCCATATCCCTGCCAACACCTGTTATTTCTAGTGTTTTTTAATTTTACCCTTTATGACATATGTGAGGTGATATTACATTGCTGTATTTCTAGCATAACTATTTTTTAAGAATAATGACAGAAATAAAGATGTTAATAGAAACTGAAGAAATTTCTAAAGGATATTATTTTATATGAGGAAAGAAAATGATTCCAGAAGAGAATTCTCAGATACAACAAAGAATGAGAAGCAAAGAAATTGCTAAACATGTTGGTAAATCAAAACAAGTATGGACCATATAAAACCTAAGTGTCTGTCAGATTAAAAAAGACAATGAAAATACTGGTCCAAAACACATAAATTGATTGTATGTAGGGGAGTATGATTAGCAGTGCTATTAAAGATAGTATATAAAGTTCTCGTATTATTCAAGATGAAGAAAAAAATTCTGATTAACTTTAGATTTCAAGTTAGGATGCACATTCTAGTTCTAAGTAATCACTAAAAATATAAATAGATGTAACTTCTACATCAGTAGAGGGAGGATAGGGAGGTGGAGATTGAGGTGAGAGGGGGGCAAACTCAAGCTATCCAAAAGGAAGCAAAATGTTAAATATGGAGGCACAGAAAAATGGGGTAAAAAGCATGAAATAAGATGGTATAACATAATAAAAATATATCACAAGTAACAGTAAATGTAAAGCGACCAAATTTGCAGTTTTAAAGAAAAAGTCAGTCATACCAGATAAATACTGACTCACATGAGGCAGGGATAGTTCTATTAATATCAGACAAACAGATTTTAAGAAAAACAAAATTAGGAAAATGAGGATCATGATGTAATAAAACATCAAAATAGGGCGCCTGGGTGGCTCAGTGGGTTGAGCTGCTGCCTTCAGCTCAGGTCATGATCTCAGGATCCTGGGATCGAGGCCCACATTGGGCTCTCTGCTCAGCAGGAAGTCTGTTTCCCTCTCTCTCTCTTTCTCTGCCTGCCTCTCTGCCTACTTGTGATCTCTGTCTGTCAAATAAATAAATAAAATCTTAAAAAAAAAAAAAAAACCATCAAAATATATTAAAAAACTAAATTTGACAGAACTTCATGGAGAAACTGTCACAGTCAACATTACAGTGGAGGAGTTTAACACATGTGCCTCACTAATCTATACAGAGCAGACCAAACCTGGCATCCTGTACATGTAAAGAAACCTCTGAGCAATCAGAGAGACATAGGTAAGAACAATCTCAGCAGTACTGTTTGCAATGGCAAAAAAAAGACACAATAAAAATGTCTATAAGGTGGGAAAACAGATAAACTGTGGTATATTCAATCAGTTACTTGGTTAAATATTTCTCATGGTTGGAGGGGAGCAGCAAAAGAGTACATACTGTATATCATCTATATAAACTAAAATATACACAAAATGAGTATCTCTATTGCACATAGATACATACATATATATATATATATACACACACACACACGTAAACTATAAGGAAAATGGAGAGACTCACAGGAGGCTTTGGTAGAGCAGAATATTTCTATTTTTCTTATACTTATGTAGTAGTATATGGCTACTCATCACATTATTCTTGACATCCTTTTCACTGTATTAAATATTTCAAAAAATTTTTTCTTAAGAAGAAATTCTGCTCACAACTCTTCACTGGCAAGTTTCCTTCTCAAACTGAGAAGACTATATACAGAGGTTGTGGTATAGTGCAGCACTGTATGCATTAAAGATCACAATAACCAAGTAAGAGGTAATTACAAGGTTAAAATGAAAGTGTACGCTGTTACATGGGGCACCTGGGGGGCTCAATCTGTTAAGCATCTGCCTTCAGCTCAAATCATGATCTCAGGGTCCTGGGATCCAGCCCTGCACTGGGATCCATGCTCAGCAGGGAGCCTGCTTCTCCCTCTCCCTTTGCCCCGCCCTCCTTATGTGTACTCTAAAGAATAAGTAAAATCTTAAAAATTTAAAAAGAAAAATTCATGCTGTTACAAACTCAGACTAACAAACTGATGCTGGCATATAAAACAGATCAAAGAGGAGGCAGTGAGTTGAAGAGAGACAAGGCAGTCAGAGGGTTCAGCACCCCCCAGGCTTTGCCTTAGAAAGAGCAACAAACATAAAACATTAAAGAAAGAAAAAGGTTTAACTTCTGCCAGAAAAACTGGCAGAAATCACGTGTATGTATTAAGCTATTAAAACATTTCTTAATGACTGTAAATACTCATTGACTATTTCTTACCTACTGTTGGGTTATTATTTATGTACTGAGAGAGCAGATCTTCATCAGCTTGTTCGTGCTTTTCATCAGGAGCCAAGTTTTTCTTAGACAAGCTGTTGTTCCTTTTTAAAAGGGCTGTTTTACTCTCAGGCTGATCTGAAACTGGAATTTCCACTGGCTGGTAGTTAGCATGGATATATGGCTCTTCAGGAATCATGTAACCTTTACTAAAACACTCTAGCAACCATTTTGCTCCTACTACATGAGGCCTGCAAAAATAGTACATAATTATTTATTAGCTTAAACCATAAAGACTATCATCCCACTTGCCATGCAGTTTCCATAATTGCATGGATAGGCAATTTTAAGGAAAATCATTAGAGTAGAAATTGCTTTGAATTAAAAACTGACAAAACCTGTGGGCTGACTTATCCCAAAACTGCTTCAATTCATCATCATAATCTCCCACGATAACATGAGTTACATCTTCATTGAGCTGATTAAAACGAACTCCACCTCCACTGTTAATAAGCCTTCTCAGTTTATCAAGCTTTCTGCCACTAAAACCACAAAGATAGATCTGCAAAGAAAGAAAATATTTACTTTAGATTAATGCATTTAAGATGGTTTGCTTCTCTCAACAGGAACACATTAAAAATATATATCCAAATGCACTGTGTGTAAATACACAGCTCTGCGTACATTTAATACATTAAGAATAGAGTATAATCTGAAACTTTTTTTTAACAATTCCGACATTTTTTTAAAAAAAGATTTTTAAAATTCATTTGAGAGATAGAGTTGGGAGCGAATGGGAGCAGGAGCTAGGGAGAGGGTCAGAGGGACAGGGAGAAGCAGACTCCAGGCTGAGCAGGGAGCCTGAGATGGGGCTCAATGCCAGGACCTTGAGATCATGACTGGAAGCGAAGGCAGATGCTTAACCAACTGAGCCACCCAGGTGCCCCAACAATTCTGAAATTTGTATTTTTTACTATTTCTTCACAATCCTATAGTATTATTACCCACTGTAGACAGCAGGTAAGTACTTTGAGGCTTTAAATAAAATGGAAGCTAGAATTCAGTAACCTTCTGGATACTAGTGCATAGCAATATCTAAAATGCAGGTAGCTCCTTAAATGCTGAAGATCTTATTACTTGTAAATTTTTTTTTAAAAAGATTTTATTTATTTATTTGACAGAGACAGAGAGATCACAAGTAGGCAGAGAGTCAGGCAGAGAGAGAGGGGGAAGTAGGCTCTCTGCTCAGCAGGGATTCTGAGGCAGATTCAGGGCTCGATCCCAGGATCCTGAGATCATGACCTGAGCTGAAGGCAGCGGCTTAATTCACTGAGCCCACCCAGGCGCCTCACTACTTGTAAATTTAAATTACAGAAATAAACTGGGGGGCGCCTGGGTGGCTCAGTGGGTTAAGCCGCTGCCTTCGGCTCAGGTCATGATTTCAGGGTCCTGGGATCGAGTCCCGCATCGGGCTCTCTGCTCAGCAGGGAGCCTGCTTCCCTTCCTCTCTCTCTGCCTGCCTCTCTGCTTACTTGTGATCTCTCTCTGTCAAATGAATAAATAAAAAATCTTAAAAAAAAGAAATAAACTGGAAATGAGATACCATCTCACACCAGTCAGAATGGCTAAAATCAACAAGTCAGAAAACAACAGATGTTGGCGAGGATGCGGAGAAAGGGGGACCCTCCTACACTGTTGGTGGGAATGCAAGCTGGTGCAGCCACTCTGGAAAACAGCGTGGAGGTTCCTCAAAAAGTTGAAAATAGAGCTACCCTACGACCCAGCAATTGCACTACTGGGTATTTACCCCAAAGATACAAATGTAGTGATATGAAGGGGCACGTGCACCCAAATGTTTATAGCAGCAATGTCCACAACAGCCAAACTATGGAAGGAACCTAGATGTCCATCAACAGAAGAATGGATAAAGAAGAGGTGGTGTGGTGTGTCTGGAATACTGTGTAGCCATCAAAAGAAATAAAATCTTGCCATTTGCAATGACGTGGATGGAACTAGAGGGTATTATGCTGAGTGAAATAAGTCAATCAGAGAAAGACAATTATCACATGATCTGCTTGATATGAGGAATTTGAGAGGCAGGGTGGGGAGTTTAGGGGGTAGGGAAGGAAAAAATGAAACAGGATGGGATTAGGAGGGAGGCAAACCATAAGGGACTCTTAATCTCACAAAACAAACTGAGGGTTGCTGCAGGGAGGGTGATATGGAGAGGGTGGTTGGGTTATGGACATTGGCAAGGGTATGTGATATGATGAGTGCTGTGAAATGGGTAAGCCTAATGATTCATGACCTGTAACCCCTGGGGCAAATACATTATATGTTAATTAAAAATAATTTAAAAAAAAAAAGAAATAAACGGGAGTTTATCTGATTCAGAAAACTTGGGTGTAAATTTTGGTTCAGAGGCCAATAATTAACTACATGCCCATGATAAGTTACTTAGGCTCTTTAAACCAGTGTTCTCACCTATAAATTGAGATATCCCTTACATGGTCGATTACACAAGAAAATTTAGGTCAAGCTGAGGACAGTACTTTGAGGATTATATGCAATAATTTATTTCTAAGTATCACTATGTATATATTTAAACCAATTTAATAAATATAAAGCTTTTTCATCTATATTTTAAATGTCTTTAAAAAATTTTCTTAAGAATGGCAGATCTATTCCTAACTCCATTTATATCCCAAACTAAATAACCTCTGTTATTAGAAGATACTGTAACAAAAATCAGGAATCATAAACTTCCTGTAAGAATAACTAAAAGTTAAGGAGGCCCTGTTGGTTAGGCGTCTAACCTTGGCTTCAGCTCAGGTCATGATCTCAGGATACTGAGATCAAGCTGCATTGCTGGACTCCATGCTCAGTGCAGAGTCTGCTTGAGATCTGCCCCTTCCTCTTGTGGTGTCCTCTCTAAAATAAATACATCTTAAAAACACAATAACTAAAAGTCATATCCATAATTACCAGAGTCTAGGATAAAAGATTATATAAGACACTTTCTGTTCTGACAATAAATTGATGTTTTATCAACTAATGTACAGCCTATTCACTCTACAAGTAGAAATCTAATAAAATTCAGCTCTAGGAGATCTATAGCATATAAGGTTTCCATCAAGGCACTTATAAGATAGTTTATTTATACACTAAAAAATTAGGTAGCCCAAGAGACATAAAACAAAGTAGTGGGTCTAGTGGTTAGGAATATAGGATTTGGAGTAGATGGATGTCTAATTAATATCTGCGTGAATCTGAACAAGAACTGAACAAGCCTGTTTCAGGGTAATATCCATTTTAGAGTTATTTGTGGGAGTTAAATGAGATTACATACAACATATTAACAATATATATTAACTGATTAGCACAGCCTAGGATATTAATAACACTTAATAAATGACAGTTATGGACAGATGTGGTCCAGTGCTTACATCTGCTTGACTAGAGTCAAGAGTTTACATGGATAAGGAATAAGCCCAACTCTGAGGGGTCTTCAAAGTCAGGCTAGAAGTACTGATGTACATTATCACTGAGGTATTAAACATAATAAAGACATACCCGACAACCATCTAATAAATCTTCAGGTGCTTGAAATGCACTGACATCCAGATTTTCCAGATTTTCAAGTGTAGGCTCCACTTTGCTATTAAGAACTGAATTACATATCGATTCATTTATACAACTTGCATTGATGTTGGAAATATGGCTGACATCTGAAAGAGTACGACCTACATATCAAACAAAGATGTAGAAATTTATGGAGATAAAATAGTGATTACCTATTTTCCTATAGGTTAGTTTTTCTTATACACAAAGGCCTGTGAATAATTTCCAAAGTAAGCATCAAATATTTTTATTTCAATCTTGGTGGCCAAGCATGACATGGCTCATATCTTATTTCAAATAAAAACATACTTAATACATTTAATAGTGGCTTGCTTCCATATACAATCTGAAGTTGTTCGCTGTAGGGTCCAGGAAAGGAAAAAGTATAACGTATGCTAAATTCTAACATGGCATGTACAAAATAGAAATGGTTTTCAATTTTATATGAATATAGATGGTCTATAATAATAACAAACTAATAAAAATGTATTACATTTGTCCACCAGTCAGGTTTAGAAAAATTCTTTTTTAAGTCTTCGTAGTAATCTCAGCTTCTTTAATCATCTTTCGCATTAAACTAAGGTATGAAAGAAAATATACATCCATTATAAAAAGAAATACCTAGAATTCTGGACTAGTTTTCATACAATTTAGCTATTACATAATTATGCCTGGAAGCATAGCAAGAAAGGATGGAATTCCCTACTATATCTCACTGATCCTATTTACATCAATTCTTACAAAGAAAGCGGTGGTAAAAATGACTGTTTGCTTTAATCCCACTGAAACTTACTATCAACTGTGTTGATCTGGCCAGTAGGAGTTGAAGTATCAGGCACAGTCTTTGTTTCTGGTCTTGGCTCTGTTTTGTATATGGATTCATCCTGACAAAAACCTTTGTCAACACTGTCAAAAAACCACTGCGTGGTCACACAGTGTACATTCCATCTCTTGGCACATTCGTACTTTTGACCTATCACATCATTAAGAAATAGTGAGAAATGTAAACCATTAAAATCTATCTTTGTAGAAATATTAAAGCATGATCGGTTATGGGAAAAAACTCACCAAAACAAAATTAAAGTTACCAGTAATTATTCTTATATAAACAGTATGTTATATACTGTATGCAAGGGGGTTTGTCTCTTAAAATTGCATAATTTATATGGGGTGACTGAAATACTAGACTTGGTTTAAGTATAGTCTCCACTGCTTAATTTCTTTAAACCAGTTTCTTAATCTGTAACATGGGAATAACTCACAGAATTATGTGGCTTCAGTAAGACTGAATAAAACAACTGTGAAGACTGTAAATGTCCACAATATAAAAATACCAGCTTTGAATAGTCTACTCTAATGTCAACAGGATTTGACTTGAAGTCCAAACAGACAGGCATATTATAAGAAATATATCTTTTTATTGCCTTAAAACAACTTTTAACACAATGTATTTTGAAACAGTGCCATAGAGAAATTGAGGTCAATATGTACTAAACAATAACACAAAAAGGATTGTTTTTGGACATTCTTGAGAGCAAAGAGATGAACTGCCTTCAGGTTCAGAAATCAATAGCAGTTACCAACTCTACTCACAATTATAATATCATAGTTGGCCATACACAAAGTTCTGATTTAAGGACAATTACCAATTAATTTTAGCAGGGTTTTTTTTTCCTATTTTGCTATCTAGGTAGCTTAATAAAACACAGACATAAATAAATAACAAAAACATTAACAAAATTCTTCTCTCATCAATTTGTATATATTTTAAGGGTATTTGTAAAGAAAAAAAAAATCTTCCAAAATAGATAAAAACATTTCAGGACACCAAAATTAAACACAATTTTAAGGAATTCTTCTTATTGGTAGTTTATTTTTCTTCTTTTAACTGCCTTGTGCTCTGCAAGGTGCATCTTCAAGTTACAACTTCTAGTTCATCCAGTAAATCAGATTCATTCAATTAAAAACTAAGCCAAGCCTTTAAAATTTATCATTAGAGGGGCACCTGGGTGGCTCAGAGGGTTAGGCCTCTGCCTTCAGCTCGGGTCATGGTCTCAGGGTCCTGGGATCGAGCCCCACATTGGGCTCTCTGCTCGGTGGGGAGCCTGCTTCCCCCTCTCTCTGCCTGCCTCTCTGCCTACTTGTGATCTCTCTCTCTGTCAAATAAATAAATAAAATGTTAAAAATAAATAAATAGGGACGCCTGGGTCAGCAGCTGCCTTCAGCTCAGGTTATGATCCCAGGGTTCTGGGATTGAGTCCCATATCAGGCTCCTTGCTCGGCAGGGAGCCTGCTTCTCCCTCTGCCTCTGCCTGCCTCTCTGTCTGTCTGTGCTCACTTGCTCTCTCTCCCTCTGTCTCTAACAAATAAATAAATAAAATCTTTAAAATAAAATAAAATTTATCATTAGAAAGAAATGTAATTTAGCTACATCTATTAGCCTTTTTGCTATTCATCCAAATTTCTTATTTTGTAATTATTTGGTACCTATGTAGCAAACTTTGAAAAAAAAATCAAACAATAAAAACCACTGGAAATTGAAAAAAATATTTTTTCAATGACCTGGATAAACCTGGATAGTCATGTAACTTTTCTACAGATTTGTGAACCAAACTACTTTTCTAAGATTTTAGGGGGAAAAAATATGAGATTTTTAACACATCAGAAGCAAAAGCTATTCTGTAAAGATCTTAAAATGTTAAATACTAGAGAAAATTTTGCATTTTTTCCATTTGGGAAACATAGTTTTACCTTTTGGTTCTTGCACAATGAGGTGTGTGCATTCATTCATTTTCAGTTGTCCCATGTATTGACCTCCATGCTTAATTGTGAGTTGCTGAACTGCCTTTCTGTCTAAGCTACACAAGCCAGTCACACAGATAATGCAACCAAGAAAAATGGGACACTTGAAGTCTTCCATGTTTACATCAGTATACCTAGTTATTTTTCTGGAAAAAATAAGTAACAAGGAAAAAATTAACATATTAATATACCAAATGGTTTAAAATTTATCAGAAGAATAATGACAAACAACAGAAATCACTAATACTTTCCTCATTTTTTAGAAAAGGGGAACTGAATCTCAAAATTACACTATCTGCTCATCTAAAAAGTAGTATTTTAGATAGAGCTTCTTAAATAAAACTGTTTTAAGGGAAAATGTTATTTCATTAACTCTTCTGAGTTCATGCTGGTCAAAGTCGTATATTTTCCAAAATTTTACGTGTAAATTTACTTAAAAACTCAAAGGACCTTGGTTGCCTACTAGAAAGATGGATTTTTTATCCTTCCATCATACGATATAAATAATAAGCAATAATTTTTAGCAGAATACTAACAAAAATGTCATTCTTTTTCCATTTAAGACAGATTTTTTAAGATTAAAGGTACCAGTGTGGAAACAGGTTTAGAATGTGCTGGATGGTGTTAAAAAAAGACTAGGAAAAACGCCCATTTCTAAGGTCCACAGGGGCAGGCAGGGATGCTATCCTGCTTTGCTTAGCATGTATGTCTAAAGCCTAGCTCAGGCCAGGTACATAAAACGAACTTGATAAACATTTACTGAATGACCACATCCTAATGGCTGACATATGTTTATATTCAACTTTACACAGACACCTTTGTGAGGGAATACGACTGTCAAAAATGGCTAATTTACTCTCCATCTTAGCACCGTAGTAGAAGGATAATGCAACTTAAGAATAGTTGCCACAGTGATCTTCTCAACTATTTTACAGGCATTTACTGCTGAAAGCAATTTTTATTGTCAAAGCATTTGTTATCTTGTAACTAGTATTAAATCAAAAGCCTATTCTACTTATCAACTTACACCTTGATAAGACCTTGCAGATTATGCTTATTTTCAGTAAAGAGTAATAACCCCATTTTTTTTGTCCCTGAATAACAAATCCCAACAGGACAACATAAAACCTCCCCTGTAATAACCCACAATATGCCAAAATGATTGAATGTATCATTTTTTCAAATCTAGAAAACACATAAATGTCTTTCTTACTTCTCTTGCGACTTTTCCCAAAGTGTTTTAATCCAAGAAGGAAGCAAAATAGGTTTCTTTAGGTTTGCAGCAACTAAATATTTTTTGCTGCCAACTTCTCCTGCAATAAGGTGAGTTACTGATATATTAAGGTCTCTGTATACACGTCCACCCATCATTTGTACATATTTATGAACTTCTTCCTGTAAACCCAAAAGAAAATACATTAATACTGAAGTAAACAATACCTCTTCCATTTTTTTATACAAAAACTCAAGTATCTTTTGTTGTTGTTAGCTTGAAGGCACAAATGTTTCTCACCACTATAAAGTTAAATAATCAAATTACTTTTTGGATAAAGATAAATATGAATTATACATAAATTTTAAAATAATTACTTTCATATAGTTGTTCAACTCCATGAGTTTATTAACCTATGTTGCTTCTATAATATACTGTGCATACACATTTAAAAATATTAATTATATACATTATATATAAAAATATGTATTTTCTCTTTTAGCACTGTCAAAGCATTTCTTTCCTCATAGCAAATGTTAAACCCACAGCCCATTCTACCTCCCAACGTTTTTAAAATAATTTTTTTAAAGATTTTATCTATTAGAGAGCAAGTGAGCAAGAGAGGGAGCGTGAGCACAAGTTGGGGGAAAGGGAGAAGAAAACTCCCTACTGAGCTCAGAGCCCAACGATCCCAAGACGCTGAGATCATGACCTGAGCCAAAGTGAGAAGCTTAACCAACTGAGCCACCCAGGCACTCCATCAACATTTTTTTAAAGAAGATCAACCATCTATTATGGAAAAATATGACTCAAACTCAGGGGAAAAAGAGAGTTTTCTTTCAAGTAGTTCTCAATAAAACAGATTCCACTATTTGTATTTCATTAAAATAGAAAAGCTATACATTGGTGTATACAGACCTTAAGTCATGAACACCGAGTACAAGGTCTTTCAAAGTGTCTCCTATGCAGTGAAAGATTAAGTGTGGAGATAAATATATTGATCATGATATTCCTCTCAGTACCTACCCTTTTATCTTTTTCCAGGCTTGTACAAGACACAGTTACATCAGACATAACCATATTATAAACTGGATGTTCAGCTCTTGGGACACATCGCTGGTGGTGCATACAAAATATGACTACTTGAGGGCCAACAATTCTGCAGCCAAGCTAAAAAAAAAAAAAAGGGAGAAAGCTTAGTATGTAGGAAAAGACCTCTAGCTTATAAAATTACATTTTGTAATTCTTAGCAATTCCTTCTTTTTTTTTTTTTTTTTTTAAGATTTTGTTTATTTATTTGACAGAGAGATCACAATTAGGCAGAGAGGCAGGCAGGGTGGGGGGGGGGGGCGTAGGCCCCTTGCTGAGCAGAGAGCCTGATGCGGGGCTCAATCCCAGGACCCTGGGATCATGACCTGAGCTGAAGGAAGAGGCTTAACCCACTGAGCCACCCAGGCCCCCCCTTTTTTTCTTTTAAAGATTTTATTTATTTATTTAACAGAGAAAGAGAGGGAGGGAGAGAGAGAGAGCAAAAGAAGGGGAGCAGCAGGCAGAGGGGGAGGAGAAGCAGGCTCCCTGCTGAGCAGAGGGCCCAACATGGGGCTCGATCTCGGGACCCTGGGATCATGATCTGAGCCAAAGGTAGATGCTTAACTGACGGAGCCAGCCAGGCGCCTCAATATTTAGCAATTCTTTACAGAAATTGAAGACCACTGCTAAATTGTTATAAGACAAAATAAGGACCATTATATAATTTCTCAGAGACTCTACACATTAAATACACAGGCAATTAATGCAGGCTATCAAAAGAAATAAGCTTTAAGAGCCACATTCAATCACCAAATTTTATTTATTTATTTAATTTCTAAAAAAAAAAAAAAATCGATTTATTTATTTATTTGTCAGAGAGGAAGAGAGACACACAAGCAGGCAGAGAGGCAGGCAGAAGCGGAGAGAGAAGCAGGCCCCTGCTGAGCAAGGAGCCCGATGCGGGACTCGATCCCAGGACTCTGGGATCATGACCTGAGCCGAAGGCAGCGGCTTAACCCACTGAGCCACTCAGGCATCCCACCACCAAATTTTAATATCAGAAACAAACAGTCTTAATGATAGGTTATAGGAATAACAGACTTATGCTATAATAATTGTGAAAATCCATATAGTTTTTAAATGAAGTATCCAGCCAACCAAGCAGTTCAAATGTTTAAGAGCCTAATTAACCCTCTTCTAAAATACCTATTCTGTCACACAAACATACAAAAATCCTAGGCAGTTTCTACATTTGTGTTTTAAATACTTTGTCTTTAACTCAATGTCTTTCCAAGTAAGTATTTCTCAAAGATATTATGAGGCTATTAAAAATGGCCTTTTAACTCTGAAAAACAATCTGAGGGTTTTCAAGGGGCGGGGGATGGGAGGTTGGGGGAACCAGGTGGTGGGTATTGGAGAGGGCACGGATTGCATGGAGCACTGGGTGTGGTGCAAAAACAATGAATACTGTTATGCTGAAAATCAATAAAAAAATTTTTTTAAAAAATGGCCTTTTATTTTCACTGATAACTGAATTAGGAAAAGTTGAGTCTTGCTCAATATCAGCACATTCAAGTCAGATCTAAAAAGCATATGGTTGCCAAAGTCACCAGGGCATGACTGATTTAAAGATGCACACGGTAAACAATTATTGTTACCTTTTTGTTCAGTCATAGGAAAATGTGTTTTCCTATGACTGTTTTAAATGTGTTTTTAATGCTATTTTAATGCTATTGATTCTATCTGACAAGGTGTGTTATTTCCAAAAGGAGGGTAGACCAACAATGCTTTTGGCAAAGGTGGGCACAGACCTTCCATAAATTGTGCAGATACTGCATCTATCTACTCTTCTATGTTTTCTTCTCCTTCAAACAAGAATCACTTCTTTGTAATCTGGATGGAATTACAGCCAGTTTACTTTTATTTCAATGCTTCTCTCTTGTCCAGACACCAAAAAAGTAATGAGTCAGTAGACTCTGGAATCAACAAAAAGAAATAAGATGGCTCATTGGTATATCAGCAATATTCATTCCCAAAATGCTTCCTTTAGGCATATAATGTTTCAGACCCTCTCTACAAGGTACAGATATGAAAACTGTGTGTGAAAGAGCACATAGGAAAGACAGTAAATAACCAAGCATTATGCTGAGGTCCTTCCCAAATTTTTATGGAAAATCTTGCAATCAAACTGAGTTTAAGTATGGCAGAACTCCGTCAATAAAGTGTTTTACTGACTTAAGCTAAGAGAAGTTATATATCCTGAAATATAAAAATTACATATAACAAAAGCCTATCATAACACGATTAGTCTTTAAAAATATAATTCTGGTCTCCCAAACCAAAAAATTCTTCTATATTCATAATCTATATAATACCTCATGATCAGGTTTTGCTTCCACTGAAGCAAAACCAACAAAAATCAGACTACAGAAGGAACACACGAAAAGTTAGCAAACCTTTTTGAGGTGATCAAAGACAATGCCACTAAAAGGGTCACAGATATAAAGTGACCTGTCATTTTCCTTTATCTCCAATGCCTCTTCTTCTGTAATGATCTGAAGATATTCTTCTGATTGGAACTCTTTTATTGACTGAAAGAAAGAAAAAAAATAAAAGAGTGCACCTGAAATTTTTCACCTGTATTTAAGTCCTATGAACTCTATCTTCAAAAATCCATCTCTAATCCAATCTTTTATCCCATTGAAAGCTATCATCATCTCCCACCTAGACCTCTGCAGAAGTCTACAAAGTGGTTCCTTTTCCTTTCCTTGCCCTAAATCAATTTTCCATACAGAAACTAGTCATCTCTTTAATGATACAAATCAGGTCATGAGTCTGGCCCCTGCTTATCTCCCTACTCTAACCTTCTACATCTTTTCTCCCCTGCTTACCATTCTCTAGTCACTTCTTGTTTCTTGCTAGGTCTGGAACAAGCCACACATAAACTCGCATAAACTCGTTAGAGGTTCTGCTCTTGTTCTCACTCCCATGAAATATTTTCCCAGTCTTCACCTGACTTGATCCCTCACTTCAATCAGATTGCTCAAATGAAAAAGTCGAAGTCCTTACCATGGCTCTTAAGGCTCTTTACATGACCTCTTTACTCTTACCCTCTAAAGCACCCATTAATGTTCTTCCTCCAACCCTTGTTCACTACACTACAGCCACACTGTATTTTGGGTAGGCACTCCAAGTACTTTCTCAGGGACCTGTGTATGGCTGTTCTCTCTGCCTGAAAGCTTCTTCCCCAGACATTCACATGTCTAACCATCCCATCTCCTTCAAGTGTACTTATCTTCTCCATAAAGCCTTCACCAATCACACTCTACTTAAGATTATAACCTTCCCTTCTCCCACAACAAACATCCTTTAGAACTCCTTAAACTGTTTTGCTCTTTTCTCTTCACATAGCACAGAGCCCCCATGTAACATATTATACAGTTCACTCATTTATTCTGATTTATGTCTAGGTCCTCCTGCTAAAACAGAAGGTAAGCTCTGAGAAAGTATGGGTCTTTCCCTGCTGTGCTCACCAATGTATCCCAAGTACTACAGCAGTGCTTAACAGGTCATGACACTCAGTAATTATTTGCTGAATGAACTTTAAAAAAAAAACCTGCTACAACAGTGCTTCTTAAACTCTAATATATATAGGAATTACACTGAGGATCTTGTTAAAATGCAGAATCTAATTGGTCAGTCTGAGTTGGGCCCAAGGTTCTACACTTCCAACTCCACTGATGCTGCTGGGGTCTGTAAGTAGCAAGGCTCTACAATACCCCTCACATCTTTCCATATTACACTGTATACTGTGAAACATACTTTTAACTACAAAAAAATGAAGTGTAACCAGTATATAACAGATTCAAATTTCTTCAGCATACAAAGGTCTACTCTAGTTAGTAGACATAGAAAGCAATGTAATGTCCAAGAATAGCAAATTTGCTAACTTCAATATAAATGTCATAATGGGGTGCCTGGCTGGCTCGATCACTTAGGTGTCTGCCTTCGGTCATGATCTCAGGGTCCTGGGATCAAGCCCCACATCAACCTCTCTGCTCAGCCGGGACCCCGCTTCTCCCTCTGCTTGTGATCTCCCACCTCTCTCTCTACCCAATAAAATCCTAAAAAAAAAGGTAATAGACTTCATGCTCCCCAAAATAATTATAATGATATATTTACATCAATCCAAAAATATGTAATGACACATCTATATTAATGTACATTAAAATAAAACTAGTAAGAAAATAAATTACTAAGACATAAAGAGTCCAAAAAATCAAAAACACTAAAAACGAAAAAAAAAGAATTCACAGCATCAAACAAGGCATTTTCAACTATTCTTACCTCAAGTGCTTTAAAAAAACATTCGGAATTATCTGAAGACTTTAAAAACTTCACAAGAAACGGTTCTTTGTCATTTCTGGACATTTTTGAACTGTCAAAATAAAGGAATTATTAACAAGGACAAAACACATCATGTATAAAGTTAAAAGCTAAAAGCATCTACTTTTCTGTGCAGACAACAATGCCCAAAGACAAGGCCTTGTCCATGGATTCGTTCATTAGTTTCTAAGAAACGCTGGAATGCAAAGTCAGGGAAAAAGAGGACAACACCAATCCTGGCAAACCAGAGAACAAAATTAATGTCCCTAAATTGAATACATTCGGACCCTTTGCTATGGGGCTCTAAGACCCCCTAGGCCAATGGGCATTCAATTGCACTTAGCTCAAGGATCCACGAACGAAACAGGCCCCTGACGTCTGTTCACCCCGCAGTAAACGGACTTTAATGGAAAAGTGGAAGCCGGTTAGCAAGGCCATGCCCCCAGAAGGCCGAATGCTCTTGCTTGCCAGCTGCCACAGAGAGGCCCGGCTCTCGGTCCAACCGCAGCCACGTCCTGTCCGGCGTCCAAGTCCCACCCGCCGGTCCGAGGGCCGGTTACACGGGCGGGAAACAAGGGCCCCGAAGGCCAGAGAAGGTGTCGCGACCCCCCAGTTGGGGTGGGGAGGGAGCTGGGTCCTCTCTCCGTGCCTCACTCACCTCGGTGGAGCCTGGGGGGGGCCTTCGGGAGGCGAGTGGAGGGGCACGCGGCCTGCTGGGCGGTGGCTGGGGTCGGGCGCCAGCCCGGCGCACACCCGCCGCAGCCGGCGGCGCCCCCGACCCGAAGCAAACGCCGAACCCGGAAATTGCCGAGGCGGCGAACCGACTTTCGCGCCAACCGCGCGGACGCGCCCGCCTCTTCCTGCGGAAGTGACGCGATCCGCAGCTGAGGGAGGCGGGCCGAGATGTCAAAGGTGGGGGTGGGGCGGTGGGAGTGGCGCTGTCGCCAGCAGGTTTAGGCGTTGCCCAGGTTTAGGGCTTTGAAGGGGCTGCTTGGGCCCCGCTGGGAGTAGGCCAAGTGCTTACAGCTCAGGGGATGGGGCCGCAGGCTAGGAGTACCTTAGACGCGGTCCTAACACATCGAAATATGAAACCCCAGGGAAAATTAGGTTTCCTCAAGCAGTATTTTACACCTGCCATTCGCCAGGCAGTACGTGAGAAACCATGTATTACCACCCCTCTATGAGGCAAATCGTAGTATCTCCGTTTTACAGATGTGAAAACGGAGGCTTCAATAAGTTAAAGGATGTGAGGTCACGCTTTAGAATTAGAACTGTATCCAAGTCTTTGACTCCACAGACAGGGTCCTTTTACCTCTAATACAACCGGAATGTGAGCACCACCTACCACAATCCAAAGCTCTGAAGGGAAGGAAGATGTCAGGATGGCTTGAATCACACAGCTAATGCAAAAGGATCTTTTTCAGAGCTTCAGTAGTCTCTGCCCCTCTTCAAAGGGCATCTCCTTTTCTTTCTCTGCAACTCCCTGAGTGTGGGGGAGATTCTGGGGCAGAACCTAATGTCCAAAGGCAAAGGTCAGGGAGATGGGTTAAATGGGCCTGCAGAATCTTGGCTTGTTGAGAACCAGTGACAAACTGCTTAGCGGGTTTCTTATTTCATTCCTCACTCTTGAGACTGAGAAGCTCATGACTTTGGGTTGAGCAATATGAGAGCTTAATGGCATGTATACCGATTGCTTTTCTTTTCAGTGCCTACAGATGGGTCTACGTGTGTAAATACACCCGTGGCAGGTGAGTCAGCATCAGTAACACTGGGGCTCAAAGGTAAAGGCCATCGTTGGGGAGAGGGTGAGAAAAATCTTAAAAATGAAGCAAAGTGACTAGAGTTGTAAAAAATAAAATAAAAACAAGGAGGATGAGCTACCATCACTACGGCTTAGTGTTAAGGAGCAGATGTGTCACAAAGCTGTGGTGATAAAGACTGTTTGTGGGGTTCTTCACAGACAACAAAGGACTCCTGCTTGCACTATTCCCATTTACTGCCCTCAGCAGTCCTCCAGGCTATGGGCATCATTATCCTGTGTGGATGGGGAAAGTGAGGCCCAGGGCCATCAGCCAGGGAGTGGCTGCCGTGGGCTTGAGAAGAGGTGGTGTGACTGGAAGCCCCTTGCCCTTCCTGACACACCATCCTACTCCTTGCCACGTGCTGCCTGCCCTTCTCTGCCCCAGGAGGCAGGAGCCCATTCCTGACATTTTGGGCCAAGTGGAGGCTTCAGGATAGGAGGAGAGTCCCCGCTGCTCTAATGAAGAAGAGGGGGAAAATGAGCCCGAACTTTTAGCTTTCAGCCAGCTGACTGTAATAGCGGAGGTGTCCACCTTGTCTTTAGAATAGAGGAGGTGACGGGTTCTCCCGTTTGTGTGTCTACATAGGCAGGGAGGGTCTGGATCTGTCCCTGAAGTACGTAATCTTGGAAAAACAGAGCAGTATTTCTCAATCCAGTGTAGTGCCTGGACTGGCTGCATCAGCATCACCTGAGAACTTGTGAGAAATACAAATTCTTGGGCCTAACCTCAGACCTGCTGAGTCAGGAACTCTGCATGTGGGTCCAGGCATTCTATTTTAATAAACCTGCCAGCTGATTTTGATGCCCATAAAGGTTTGCCTGAAAAGCATCTCTGAGGAAAAAATGAAAGTGGTGATATGGGTTGTGGTCCATGAAAGTTATGGTGAAAATGGGAAATAGCTGTGATTTTTCCACAGTCTGCTGCCTCAGAAGATGAGGTTCAGAATTAACTTTTCCTTCCCTTCTCTGGCATTCAGGGTCTTCTTGCTTCTTGGGCACTTCTGTCATGTACAGTCAGACACTCCAAACCCTACTTGGTGTAGGATTAAAGGGAACTTGATATTTAACTGTCTATAGAACAAAAAAAACACAAGAAACAAATATGACAAAATAGTTACTTTTAAAATATGAATGGAGAGAATATGAGTATTTCTTATTATAATTTGCTACATAAATAAGATTTCTGAAAATTAATAAACTAAAAGTATGTACTTTTTTGAGGGATAGGGTTTTATATTTAAGATTCTAGTACAGTAAATGGATAAAGATAGGAATTATGGGGGCGCCTGGGTGGCTCAGTGGGTTAAAGCCTCTGCCTTTGGCTCTGGTCATGATCCCAGCATCCTGGGATTGAGCCTTGCATTGGGCTCTCTGCTCAGCGGGGAGCCTGCTTCCTCCTTTCTCTCTGCCTGTCTCTCTGCCTACTTGTGATCTCTGTCAACTAAATAAATGAATAAATCTTAAAGGAAAAAAAAGAGATAGGCATTATATCTTTAAAAATGAGATTAGTAAATGATCTTGATTTCTGCAGAAACCATCTTTGCAGTGGCAAAACATTTGTTTAAATTGTTGTATTCGGTGGCACCTGGATGTCATTAAGTGTCTGCCTTCGGCTAGGGTCATGATCTCAGGTTCCTGGGATAGAGTTCCACATTGGGTTCCTTGCATTGCAGAAAGCCCACTTCTCCCTCTCCCACTACCCCAGCTTTTTTCCCTCTCTCAATGTGTCTCTCTCTGTCAAATAAGTAAATAAAACCTTTAAAAAAATAAACTGTTGTATTCGGTAACTTAGAAAGTAAAGCATAAGCATATTGAGTTTACTGAGGTGCATGGGAAAGGAAATAAAATGAAATGTTAGTGATACATGTTGCTACTGGCCGCATTTAATTAGGTACTATAAGAAAGAGACAAACTCAGAGAAGAATTGTTTTTTGTATGTGAAAAATAAAAGGGAATTAAGAAAATCCAAAAGTGTAGGGTTTTGCAAGGTTAGAAAGGCTGCCTACATCCGGGCCATAAAAACAAGAGATAAACCTGAGAGAGGTTTTGCACAACAAATGTCAAAACAAATGTCAACCTATCCATATGGGAAGGATCTAGTTGAGAGTATGGTTGTCCCATCCATGCTGGATAGGCACCATCAACCGAGAGAGAGAGATGTGTGACCAAGACAGCAGTCAGGCTTGAAAGTTGGTCTAGGGGAGAACTGTGTGTGTGGCTACTGCTGTAGGGGGAAGGCTCTACCATGACTCCCTGGCAATTTTGCATGTATGCATATAGGAAAGGGTTTGGAATTGCGGCATATTTGGTGGTGCCGCATCCAAACACCTTGTGATCCTGCTGGAACATGAGAGGATGGGAGGCCTCTGTGGAACTGCTAGCTCAGAGGTACCTCTCACTTGTCCTTCTGTTTCCCTTAGCAAGGTGATGGATAGTTTCTCATAGCCTCCCAGATTCTGATGACAAACGGGGCTTTCTGCACCACCCCTCAGAACAGAACCACTTGACTGCTGTCTACATTTGGCTCCGTGGTGATGGGTTTCCCCACAACTCAGGTTGTGGTCCTCAGCTGTTTTCTTTCAGTGTCATCCCTTTTGGTGTGTGGGACAAGGAGCTGGGGAGCTGGCACCTTTGGCTTATTCTCTTTTACTATCTGTGGAAGTAAAAAATGCTCTAAAAGTGTCTCATGTATCTTCACCAGGCTAATCAGTCAGGACTTCCCCTTGCCCTGTGTTCAAGGTTGATGACTAATACATGGGACTGACTGGAAGCAAATAGATACAAAGGATACTAAGGTTTTCAGATAGTTGCTTTGTGAAGGCAGCCAGAAACCTTGAATCAAACTTTGACAATCTTCAAGCTTGCACAATAGGAAATGGATGAAAACTCATACAGCCCCTGAGGAGCACAAACTCCTCAATGTCCAATCCAGATGTAGCTAGTGAAGATAATGGAGAAGGAAGACCCTCCCAGAGGGAGATGCCAGAGAGTGCAATGAATCAAAAATCTACTTTCAGAGAGCAGAATCTGAATCTAATCAGGCAGAGGAACCACCTAATACTGCCTAGTAGAACTTCAAAGTTGATCCTGAGTAGCAACAGCTATAGGTCTCTCTCTACTCCTCCCCTTTCTGAAAGGGAGTTTTATTTTAGTTATTCTGCTCCTGCCCCACCATTGTGTATTAGGTATGTGATTGGGCAGGGCTAAGGAGGGGGAAGCAACTTGTCTTTTTAGTCCATATGTCACTGGGCCATAAAGTCGATTCTGGGAGAGACTGTAGCAGACCTTTAGTGATTCAGACATATCCCTTCAATGTGTAAGTACATTGGCAAACTTCCAACTGCCAGCATCTGTGTTTTTTTGCATAAAGGTATTCTCCAATGCCAGGAGTCTGCTTTACCACCTACACAGTAGGTTAGAGGGTGAGATTATGACTCATGACTGACAGGTGTACACAGACTCTTCTTTGCAAACTTCTCAATTGGGATACTCTACTCTGGTTCCCAGAGGTAAACCAAATCTAGCTTTGGATGCTTTCTTTTCCCTTTCTCATCCTCTTATCTGTGTTTCTTTACTTAACAAATAAAACACTTGAAAAGTCTTATTTAAGAGCCTGTTTTCTGTGGGAACTCAAACTGAGATAAAAGACACAAGATGTGTGTTTCCCTTTCATGGTGTGTGTCATTGTTGGGATGCTGTCCAGCAAGGGATTGCAGTTCTCATCTACTCTAGGTGAAGTCATGTGACTGAGTTATAGCCAAAAGAATATAGGTAGAAGTGGTCCATGAAAACCTCTTGTACTATCTTCCACGCTTCCTTACTCTGGATGTCAACATACAGGGCAAGCTTGGAAGCCACATGTTGCAAATAGCAGAGACTCTCTCAGTCTTGATCTCTGAATGACTGACCAGAGCTGGGCAGGTGAACTCTTCACCCCTGCCTCTCTAACAAATCACCACCACTGCTGCCAGTTGGGCTTTCTTCTATTATGTTAAGTCACTGAGATTTGGAGCTTCAACTTCTATGGTAACTGGTACCAACCTAATCAATCTAAACTTGGCAAGGTTTTCACAAATGTGTGGTCACTTCAAAAATTGTCTTTATTACCTCAAAGGCCCTTGGAAAGAAGAGAGAGTAAAATTGCTCCAGAGACAAACACTAGAGACCACATGGGGAAGATCCTGGACTATGGAAGTGGGCTGCCTGGTTTGAATCCTGGCTCTGACAGGTACTATTGCCTGACCTTGGACAAGTTACTTAATCTCTCTGTGCTTCACTTTCTTCCTCTATGAAATAGGGATAATAATAGCATCTACTCATAGGGTTACTATAAATTAATGTTTGAAGAGCACTTATTTCAGTGCCTGGTACACAGTTCATGATAAATTTACAAATTCCTGGGTGCCTGGGTGGCTCAGTGGGTTAAGCCTCTGCCTTCAGCTCAGGTCATGATCTCAAGGTCTTGGCATCGACCCCCCATTTGGGCTCTCTGCTCAGTGGGGAGCTTGCTTCCTCCCACTCCCGCCACCTGCCTCTCTGCCTACTTGTGATTTCTCTATGTGTCAAATAAATAAGATCTTTTTAAAAATTTACAAATTCCTAATTTTCCAAAGGCCATCATGAAGTCTTTATATTGTTTCCCACAATATAATTTCCTACCTTCTGCTCTGCTATTGTGAGAGGTTGTGCCAAAGCAACAGAGATGGCTTTAGTACTTTGGATGTTCTTCCTTTGCAATATAACTTTGTTCCTGTACATAGGACATTTTCACAGTTTGCTCCACTCAGAGGTCAGATGGCACCTCTGCCCTATTGGATTCAGGCTGTGTTAGCTTTAGGTAGATCATTAACCTTAGGAGAAATGTTCATCTCTTGACCCTACTTGGTTTTTGTCCAAAGGCCTACAGACAAGATTGCTTAATCCATTTTTGAGACAATCATTTATGTGCATGTATTCATCTATTTGATACTTTTCTTGGGCCCTATATAACACCAGGCATTATTTTCTTTCTTTTTAAAAGGATTTTACTTATTTGAGAGAGTGTGTATAAGCAGAGGAGGAGGAGAGGGACAAGCAGACTCCCCACTGAATGAGGAGCCTGAAACAGGGCTTGATCCCAGGACCCTGAGATAATGAACTGAAATGAAGTCAGATGCTTTACTGACTGAGCCATCTGGATGCCCTACCAGACACTATTTTCCAACATTAGGATTAGTATGTTGAACAACAAAAATGCGATGCCTACTTTTATAGACCCTACTTCCTTTCAAAGTTATGAATGAATGAAGGAAGAGCTGAAACAGTTATAAATGAGCACCATAACCCATGAAACTCATTAATCCAGTAGTAATATACTAGAATCTTAAAAAATAAATGTTAGAAACTAGTAGCTAACATAATTCTCACTTGTGCCTCTTTCATGAAGAAGTAACTTATGTACGAATTGTGCTCTTGTGGAGTACATCTAGAAGATGTGAATAAAGCACCATAAAACATTTATTTAAGGGCATTAGAGACTTAGAGGTGCCAAATTAATAGAAAAGGGAGAGGATAAGAGACATAACCTTAAAACCAAACATAAAGGGATATTAAAATGAGGGTAATATTGAAGACTAATTTCTCTCATAAAAAAAAAGATGAGATAGATTCAAAATATCCTAACAAAATATCCTAAACAAATATCCTAAGAAAAATATTTAAAATTCAAGTTCAGCTATATATTAAAAGCATTATATGTAACAACAAAGTGGAGATTATTCCAGGAATGTAATAGTGGATTAACATTTAGAAGTCAGAGTAGATCACCATGTCGACAGAAAAAGGAGGAGAAATCATATGATTATCTCCATAGGTACAGAAAAAAAACCTGATAAAAATTCAGCTTTCATTCATGATTTAAAGAAAAAAAAATAGGCGAACCAGGAAGGAAGGGAGCTTCTTTAATCTGATAAATAATATCTAAAACGAAACAAAACTCTAGCAAACATTTTACCCAGTGATGAATTATTGAAAACTTTCCTCCTCTATCAGTACTTCTATGTAGTGATGTACTGGAAGTCCCAGTCAGTGCAGTAAATCAAGAAAAAGAAATAAAATTATAAGAACTGAAAAAGAAGAAACAAAAACATGATTCACGAAGGCACAAGAATGTACACAGAAAATCCAAAAGAACTTATTATAACTAATAATGTAATTTAGTAAGATCATTAAATTCAAGGTTGGTATACAAAAACCAATTGTTTTTTTCATATACCAGCAACAAGCAAGTGGTAAATAAACTAAAATCATGACCCCATTTATAATAGTACCAAAAACCAGTTGCTATCTAGGAACAAATCTAGTAAGGATGTTCAAGACCCCTAAACTGAACACTACAAAATATTATCAAGAGAAGAACTAGTAAAGAAGGCCTAAATAAATGCAGAGATATACCATGTTCATGAATTGCAAGGGTCAATATTGTGGCGATGTCAAATCCCTCCAAACTGATCTGTTTTTTTGGATAGTTCCAATCAAGTATCTGCAGGGTTGGGTTTTTTGTTTTTTTTTTCCTGGAAATTGACATGTCAGTTCTAAAATTTATATGGTACGGCAAAAGCCAAAATAGTAACAACAAACAAACCCAAGTCTCTCTTGAAGATGAAAGAAACCAAGGACTTATGTCATGAGTTTGCAAGACTTAAAGCTATAGAAATTGAGACAGTGAGATATAAATGGAAGGCTTGATATACTGATCAGTAGAACAGAATGGAGAGTCCTGAAACATATGTATAACTGCCTGATTTTGAACAAAGTTTATATTAAAGTACAGTAAGGGAAGAATCATCTTTCCAGTTATGGTGCTAGGTCCATTGGACATATACATGGGAGAAAAATGAATATAGGCTCCTATCTCACACCATTCACAAACATCAATTCTAAAATCTCCTAGGCCATGTGGCTGAGCTTTGTCTTCTATGACATTATGCTAGCTCACCAAGTTATTTAGTTTATAACTATAGTTATATAGTACAAATTAAAGGGCTTATATATCATTTGTTAAATTCAAGGAGACATGGGTGCCTGGGTGGCTCAGTTGGTTAAGCATCTGCTGTCAGCTGAGGTCATGATCCCAGGGTCCTGGCATCAAGTCCAGCATCCAGCTCCTTCCTCAGTGGGGAGCCTAATCCTCCCTTTGCCTGCAGCTCCCCTTGCTTGTGCTCTCTCTGACAAATAAATAAATAAAATCTTTAAAAAAATAAAAAATAAAATTCAAGGAGACTTAATGAGTGAATATTAAGGGGGGAATAAAAGTCAGTAAAACAAGTCACCTGCTTCTTTTAACCCAATTTCTCTTTAAACTGACTGGAAAATAATCTGTCTATGTATTTTTTAAAAAATCATTTCCAGGTGGATTCTAGATCTAAATGTAAGGGGTATGTAAAATCTATGAAGCTTTCAGAAGGAAACAGAACATTTTCATGAACTTGGTACTGGCAAGGATTTTTTAAACAGTATGTAAAAAGTGCTAAACATAAAGGAATATGTTGAAATTTCTATCAGAAATATTTAAATTTGTGTTTACCAAGAGACACTATTAAGAGAGTGAAAGGTATGCCACAAAATGGGAGAAAATATTTGAAATACACCCAACAAAGTTTTCATAGCTATAATATATAAAAAACTCCTACAACTCAATAAAAAAATAAGCAAACAATCCAATAGAAAAATGGGCACATCCCAAAGGAAGTTATCTAACTTGCCAATAAACATGAAAATGTATTCAGCTTTATTATTTATCAGGGTAATTAATATTAAAACTATGATGAACTTCATCATGTACTCCAGAATAGCTAAAATTTAAATAAGATTTAAATTTATAAATTTTATTTCATTCCAAACTGAATATTAACAAGGACATGGGGCAACTGGAACTTTCATACACTGTTGGATGTAGAAGAGTGGAAATTGTACAACCACATTAAAAAACTGGCACTTATTAAAGCAGAATATCGGTGTACCCTGGAATGTAGCAACTGCATTCTGTTACTATATCAATAGAAATGCATACACATCTTCAGCAACAGACAAATACAAGAATTTTTACAGCAGTATTACTTCGTAATAGCCTTAAATTGAAAAAAAAAAAAAAAGCAACAACCAAATTTCCATCGATACTCAATGATATGTTCACCATTGGAATACCACCGAGCAATGAGAACTATAATAAAGGCATGCCTCATTTTATTGCACTTTGCTTTAAATTGTGTTTCACAGTGACACACAGTTTTACTGTGTGTCATATTTCACAAGGGGAGGTTTGTGGTAACCCTACGTCGAACAAGGCAGTGGGTGCCCTTTTCTCCAACAGCATTTGCTTGCAGTGTGTCTTTGTGTCTCCTTTTGGTAATTCCCACAATATTTCAAACTTTATTATCATATTTGTGACAGTCATCCAGAATCTATGATTATGACTCACTGAAAGTATAGATGATGGACAGCATTTTCAAGCAATGAAGTGTTTTTAATGAAGGTATGTACATTTTGATAGACAATGTTAAGCATGACAATCTCATTTCATGCTTAACAGACTACAGAATACTGTAAACATCACTTTCCTATGCTCTGGGAAACCACAAATTCATTTAAATCTCTTCATTGTGATATTTATTGCGGTAGTATTTAACCAAATCTGCCTCAGGATATATATGAAACAGCAGAGCTGACAAATGTGAGCACAAATGTGATGGTGCTCAAAAACAGAATAACAATGACCATTGGTCATTGGTGGATATAAGGCAGGGGTGGAGGGGTCTTGTAGGGTACTGGTAATATTCCCTTTTTCTATTTGAATACTGGCCATATGGGCTGCTCACTTACGATTTATACACTATGTGTATGTTCAAGTTCAATAAAAGGTTTGCATTAAAACTATATAAATTCTTGGGGTGCCTGGGTGGCTCAGTGGGTTAAGCCTCTGCCTTCAGCTCAGGTCATGATCGAACCCTGCACTGGGCTCTGCGCTCAGTGGTGAGCCTACTTCCCCTCTCTCTCTCTCTGCCTGCCTCTCTGTCTACTTGTGATCTCTGTCTGTCAAATAAATAAAATCTTTTTTTAAAAACTATATAAATTCCTTTTCTTCTAGATTAGACAAAAGAAGAGACTCTTATTGTCATTTTCAGAAATTCTAAAGGTCAAAGAATTCCTTGACTCCAAGGAGAAGTAGCTGAGACCCCTCTTAGAACCTCTGCCCTCTCATGTCTTCAGCATGGGGTGGATGTAGCAGGCTTTCAGGTCTTGTATGCCATTATCACAGCAGGTACCGAGGAAGGGTTTACCTCTTAGCAGTCTCTAGGGCAAATCTTATGCCAGGGACATCCTGATGAGCATCTCAGCAAAGTGAGAACTTGTTCATCATTTTCTTTGGGTTGCTCTTCAGCAGGGATCACTGGTCCAGAGATTGCTTTAATCTCTGCCCAGAAAGATGTAGTTATTTCCAGCTCAAGAGCAGATAGGCTGTGGTCAGCAGGGATGTTGACTGCCTCTCTGGAAAGCACAGTCCCTGTGTAACTGAGGCTCATATGCTTTCAAGGTGGGCTCCAGCTGGTCTTTGCTCCAACGTCCAGAGGGTCACCAGATGTGAGGGGTCCTCTCCTCACTCCACCCTGTCCCTAGTCATCTGGTACACAGAGAGAGACAGTGTATGTCCCTTAAATTGACAACTTAACTCAGTTGGCTAGAGGTGGTGTGAAGAGGTAGAGGAATTAGAACAAACTCCCACTGGGTTGTCCAAAGATGGTGAAGTCTGTAAGGTACAGAAGGAAGAGGGTAAGCTGTTTGAGGTGTGTGTGTGTGTGTATGTGTGTCTGCATGCATACACGCATACCCATGTGCATGTGTATTAGAGAGAAAAGAGCCCAGGTTTGTAAATCATGATCTCATGCCCTTGACCTTGTGAATTCTGTGATTTACAATCTTTTCTAACTCCTTCAGGACTATCTCTGGCCTCAGTGAAGGCAGGGTCAGTCTCTGCCAAAGGGAAGAATTTGTTACAATCTTGACTGGGACTGAAACAAACAATATTTACTTAGCAAAGATTCATCCTTTGCACACAAGACGAGGATGCAGAATAAATAGTTATGATGGGTTCAAAAAATATAGCGCAGTCTTACATCCTGTTCCAAGGATGCTTTATTAGACAAGCCTTGGTTTATAGTTTGAATAATTGTATTGCCAATCCCTAAACTTAATTCGATGAAAGCCTATTTAAAATATATTTAGTGCTAAAGAATTGAACTAATACTTTATACAAGAGGCACCCACACAGCCAATATGCATATAGAAAGATGCTCAGCCTCATTAGCCATTAGAGAAACTCAAAATTAGAGTGTAAAACCAGTAACATTCTTACCAAAACAGAATGTGGAGCAACCAAACTCTCATATTTTCTTTTTTTTTTTTTTTAAAGATTATATTTGTTTATTTGACAGAAAGAGATCACAAGTAGAGATGCAGGCAGAGAGAGAGAGAGAAGCAGGCTCCCTGCTGAACAGAGAGCCCGATGCGGGACTCGATCCCAGGACCCTGAGATCATGACCTGAGTTGCTGGCAGAGGCTTAACCCACTGAGCCACCCAGGCACCCAAGCTCTCATATTCTTAAGTTGGGAGTGCAAATTGGTTCAACCACTTTGCAAAACTGTTTGGTAGTACGTATTAAACATACTTCTACTTTATGACCAAGCAATTACTCTTCCCAGGAAATATCCTACAAAATGCATACCTACATGAACTAAAAGACATGTGCTAGAATGTTCATAGCAGCACTCACTGGCTCTTTATAAGAGCACAAACTAGAAACTACTATCACCAAAAAGAAAGATAAAGAATGGGATAATATGCAACACAGAGAACACATGAAGGACAGCTATACACAACAACAATGAGTAATCTTACAAATAAAAACTTAAATGAAAGAAGCCAGACACAAAATTGTATATATTATATGTTTCCATATCTATAATGTTAAAAAATCAACAACATTTGTCTATGTTGTTAGAAGTCAGGATAACGTATATCTTTGCAGGGGAATGGGAAGCCACTGAAAGAAGGCACCAGGGGACCATCCCAGCTCTGTTCATGTTTTTTTGTTTTGTTTTTTAAGATTTTATTCATTTATTTATTTGACAGAGAGAGAGAAAGAGTGAGAGCAGGAACACAAGTAAGGGAGTGGGAGAGGGAAAGCAGACTTCCCGCGGAGCAGGGACCCCCATGTGGGGCTCCATCCCAGGACCCTGGGATCATGACCTGAGGGAAGGCAGAAGCTTAACGTCTGAGCCATCCAGGCCCCACTTCTGTTCGGTGATGTGGGTGGTGGTTATATGGATGTGTTCACCTGGCGATAATTCGTTGTACACTTACGATGTGTAAAGTTTTAGGTATGTTTATTATACTTCAGCAAAAGTTGTTAAAACTTGATCTAAATTTTCCCCAAGTGGAGCTCACAGACTTCAGGAGGACTGGGCTGTAGGCGGCAGAAACAAGCAGAAGCAGCCCTCTCAGGTTCAGTGTCTCACCTGACTTTAGCCTTCAGCTGAGGATTGTACAGAACCGTGTCTTTTATAAGAGGGGCTTCCGGGAGGGACCTGGAGTGGGCTGCGGAGAAGCTTTCGAAGAAGAGTCTGATGATTCCTGAAAATTGTGCTGAAACTTTGTGCGTAAGTGTGCACATGCTTCCCTGGGGGAAGAGTCCCTAGGTTTCATCCTGTGGATCCCCATTCCTATGGAGTCCGTCTTTTCCAAACATCTAAGAGCTGCTTGGCTATATGATGGCCCAGGGGTCAAGGAACTGACGTTCTAGTCACTAAACTGGGAGTCGGGCGGATCACTTGCCTCTGGCCTCGGTTCGTCTCTGAGAAGGCCGACAGTGCAGCGGAGTCCGAGTTTGCTTCCACTCGCACCTCCGGCAGGCCGACCCCCTCCCGCGAGCAGAGGTGCAGCCTCGCGGCTCTTGGAGCTGGGCCGAGGGGGTGGCCGCGGGTCAGCGGGAGCGTAGCCGGAAGCTTGCCGCGCTCCAGCCCTGCGGAGGGCCCGGGCTGCAGGCGAGCGGTCCCTGGGAGGGGTCGGGGGGTGTGGCGAGGGTGATTTGCCCAAAAGGCTAACTCTTTGGAGTAGGCGGATCCGCCACCCTAACCCATACCCTCCGCAACACACTGCCGCCTACTTAGGCGCAGGGAGCCACGAGTCAGTGTCGCCTGCCCGCAGCAGACTATGAGGCTCGCCATCTACGCCCTGCTGTGTGCAGGGACCCTGGGTGAGTGCGCTCTGGGAGCCCGGTGGGGTCTTGCTCTCCAAGACCCGGACTGGGTGCCAGTGGAGGGTCAGTCGTAGAGGGACCCCGCACAGCCTGGGTCTAAGGAGTCGGGAAGCAGCCCAGGGCCTGGCTGGTCCCAAGGTGCTTCTGCCCGGTGGTGCTCGCAGGCACCCAACAAACTTTTGTAGCCTAGGGCAGGGGCCCAAATCCGGCTTGCTTCCTGATGTACAGCTGGGGGAGCTAAGGATAGCTTTTTACATCTTTAAATGGTTGAAAGAAGATAAAAAGAACAACAGTTTTGACACATGAAAATTATAAGAATTTAAAATTTCAGTATCTATAAATAAAATTTTATTGGAACACAATCATACTCATTCAGATGAAGTATTACCTGTGGTTGCTTTCTGGCTTCAAGGACAGAACTGAGTAGTTGCTACAGAGACCATATATCCCACAAAGCCTAAAATACTCACTAGCCCATTCCCGAAAAGATTTATGACACCTGGCCTGGAAGCTGTTGCTCCTGTTCACAGCCAAGGAAATAGGATCATAGCAGAGAAGGGATTTTCCCCAGGGTTCATGACTATGTTATCATTAAGTAGGAGAGGGGCTTAGTGTTAGGTATTCTTGACCTGTCAGGTATCTAACAAGAAGGGGGTTTTCTGCTTTGAACTGTACAACATCTCCCATCCTTACCACACAAGGAAGAGGTAGAGGAACATATGGGAAAAGCAATCATCCTAGAATAGGATCTACCTGCCACTCAGTTCTGTGTGACTCTGGGCCATCCCTTGACCTCTCTGAACTGGTTTCCTCCTTAGTTCAGTAGCAATTGCTTTTTCACAACCAACACTGCAAAAGTGGAATGAGATAATGTACCTAATGATAGAGCTCTAGACACAGGTGAGTATCACTGGTAAAAATCGTGCACATAAATGTAGGGCGCTCCTTCCTGTGTCGAATAGAAGGAGCCCAGGGCTCTCAGCTGGGTAACTGTAAGGAAGGTAGGTCGTGGTACAGGGTCAATGGGCTCATGCATATGAACCCCCCCCACCAAGGCTCAACAAGTGTTGGTTCTTTCTAGCCCTGGTTCCGCCTGGCCTCAGGCTGTTGTTGTTTGTTTTTAAAGATTTTATTCATCCATTTGACAGAGAGAGAAAAAGTGAGAGAGGGAACACATGCAGGGGGTAGCGGGAGAGGCGGTTTTAAATAACTTCCGGAGTGGTAAGGTGTCTTACCTGAGGAGAGGGGTAACCTGGGGATGGCAGGGGGAAACAAGGCAGGAAGGGCAAGGAGCGCGATGGTGGGCCCTCCCTGGCCTACCACTGCCACATGGGGCCACACAGCCAGATCTGCTGGGGCTGGGAAAGGCTGGAAAGGTTTCAGCCACCAGGAAATCCAGAGTGAAGGCCCTTGGTTGCTCCCCAGTTCCTCCTGGATAGGACGTGTGTTGTTTTTCTTCCTCTATCTCCTCTCCTGGCAATGTCAGGGCACTGAATGAAAGCTCATTTCCCAATCAGCTCTTTATTTACAAACCAGAGGCAAGAGCTGCCTACCTCTCCCCCATTCCCACACCGCCACGGTCCTTCCCACTAGGCACTGGATATGGATCAGGGTGGAGTCTAGGAAGTGCTTTCTTCAAAGCTCAGTGTTCTCTTCTGACAAAAGCTCTTCTAATGGCAAATGCCAGAAAGGCAACCAAACAGTTTAAAATTAAAAAGATCAGAAGAGGGGGGGTTGTTATTAGTAGACCTTGCAAGAGCCAAGAACTAAAGGTTCAGAACAGTCTGTATGTCCACTTTGGCCTCCCCCTTCTACCTCAGCCTTTCCGGAGCCTATGAGATTTCTCCACGCAGTGAGCACGTGGCCACCAGCAGCTTTTCCCTCCCAGGATCCATCTGAAATATCAACAGTGGGCCCTGAATGTCCTTTCTTGAAATTGTCACATGAATGACATGGAGTGTTATTGAATTGGCTTAGGCTAGCTGGCTTGTAGTCTCTATTTCTCTTTCTTTTTTAAAATAATTTTTACTGGGATGCCTGGGTGGCTCAGTCAGCTGAGCGGCTGCCTTTGGCTCAGGTCATGATCCTAGCGTCCTGTGATGGAGTCCCACATTGGGCTCCCTGCTCAGCAGGGAGCCTGCTTATCTCTCTCCCTCTGCCTGCCACTCTGCCTACTTGTGTTCTGTCTCTATCTCTCACTGTTAAGTATACATGTAGTTTAATGAATTTTGGTAACTCCACCTGCCCATGTTACTTCCACCATGATCAAGGTATAGAACATTTCCATCACTCCCAAAGTGTCCTCCTCCTCCTCATTCCCACTTTCTGCCATTATAGATAAGTTTTGTTATTTCACATAAATGGAATCACCCAGTACATAGTCTATCATGACTGGCTTCACACAGCACAATTGTTTAGCGATTCATTCACATTGTTGCATGTTTCAAAGTTTGTTTCTCTTTATTGATTAGCCGTATTCCATTGTATGGCTTTACCACAGTTTGTCTACCTCTTCAGCTGTTGATGAACTTTTGGGGGATATTATGAATAAGGCTGCTTATGAACTTATTGTATAAATCTTTGGGTAGACATGTTTTCATTTCTTGTTTTTTTTTGTTGTTTTTGTTGTTTTGTTTTTAAGATTTTATTTATTTGTCAGAGAGAGCACAGAAGCAGGGGGAGTGGCAGGCAGAAAGAGAACCAGGCTTCTTGCTCAGGGACACGATCTGAGGACCCTAAGATCATGACCTGAGCCAAACGCAGACAGATACTTCCCAGACTGAGCCACCCAGGCACCCCAGGTTTTCATTTCTTTTAGGCAAGTTTTTAGGAGTAATATTTCTGGGTCATATTTAACTAGTTAAGAAAATTCCAAATTTTGTTGAGTAGTTGTACCATTTTACTTTGCTGCCAGCAATGTAGGAGAATTTCAGTTCCTCTGCCTCCCACCAACGCTTGGTATTATCAGTGTTTTCACATTAACCATTTCTGCTGTGGTATTTCACCATGGTTTTACTTTACATTTCATTGATGAACAATGATGTTGAGTGTCTTTCTATGTTCTTACTGGCCACTCATGTATTTTCTTTTATGAATTATGTGTTCCAATCTTGTCCCATTTTTAAAATTTGGTTATTTGGATTATTACTGAGTTAAAAGCCCTTTATATATTCTGGATACAAGTCCTTGGTCACATAGATGTATTGTAATTATTTTTTCCAAGTTTGTAGCTTAGCTTCTTTTCATTTTCTGAACACCATCCTATGAAGAATGAATGTTTTACATTTTGACCAAGTTCATTTACCAGATTTTTATGTTTTGGTTATTACATTCTATGTCCTCTCTAAAAATATAATTGGCTGCTCCAAAGTTGCAACATTTTGTTTTATTTTATTTTATTGTAGAAGTTTTTTTTAACATATAATGTATTATTTGCTTCAGGGGTACAGGTCTATGAATCATCAGTCTTACACAATTCATAGCACTCACCATAGCACATGCCCTCTCCAATGTGCAGCACCCAGCCACCCTATCCCTCCCACCCACCCCTCAGCAACCTTAAATTTGTTTTGTGAAATAAAGAGTCTCTTATGGTTTGTCTCCCTCCCCAGTCCCATCTTGTTTCATTTTTTCCCTCCCTACCCCCACGATCCCCCACCCTGCCTCTGAAATTTCTCATATCAGTGAGATCATATGACAATTGTCTTTCTCTGATTGACTTATTTTGCTTAGCATAATACCCTCTAGGTCCATCCATGTCATTGCAAATGGCAAGATTTCGGTTTTTTGATAGCTGCATAGTGTTGCATTGTGTATATATACCACATCTTCTTTATCCATTCATCTGTTGATGGACATCTAGGTTCTTTCCATAGTTTGACTATTGCGGACATTGCTGCTATAAACATTGAGGTACACATGCCAGATGACTACATTTGTTATAGCTTCAGCTTTTCTGTTTTGATCTATGATACATTTGTAGTTTTTGTGTATGGTTCAAGTAAATGTTGAAATTCATTTTTCTCACATGAATATCTAGTTATTCCAGGACTTGTTTTTGTTTTTAAGATTTTGTTTATTTGACACAGAGAGAGAGAGCACAAGCGGGGGAGCATTGAGCAGAGGGAGAAGCAGGCTCCCCACTGAGCAGGAAGCCCGCCCGATGAGAGACTCTATCCCAGGACCGTGGGATCATGACCTGGGCTGAAGGCAGATGCTTACAGCCATCCAGGCATTCCCAGGACTTGTCTTCAAAAAGGATATTCTTTCTCCACTGAATTACCTTAGCAGCTTTGTTGGAAATCTGCTGACCCTATAAATGTGGGTTATTTTCTAGACTCTCTGTTCTCTGTTCTGTTCTGTTAAGCTGTATGTCTTTCCTTGTGCCAATATCACACTATCTTGATTACAGTAGCTTTATAGTAACTCTAGAAATCAGGTGAAATGAGCCCTTCAACTCTATGGTACTACTTCAGGGTTGGTTTGGCCATTTAGATACTTTGTGTATACATACACATTTTTGAATTGGCTTGTCAATTACTATAGAAAGTGAGTTTAGTCTTGAAATATTTTTGAGGTTTCATTTAATATATAGATCATTTTGAGAAGTGTTAACCCACCACTCTCAGTTATTTTACCAGGAAAAATGGGTAATTTGGGAATAGCAGAAAATCATATTTCAGGGCATGTAAGCTGTGGCAAAACCGTAGATTAGACTAGAGAACAAAAGACAGGAGATTTTGTTTTTGTTTGTTTGTTTGCTTGCTTTGTTTTGTTTTGTTTTAAAGAGAGAGAGAGAAAGAGGGTAGTTGTAAGGTGCTATTATAAACAAGAAGACCATTGGAGAAAACCGGAAATTTTGAGCATAGTGGGTTTTCAGTGGCCAAGTTGTGACAGTCTCTTATCCGCTGGGCTGTTGCTTGGCATAGAGAAAATCTCTTCCTCCTGCTGAGGTAGTAAAGTATATGTTTCTTCCTGTTAGGAATGCAGGGTACCTCCCTTCCTGTTGGAGTTTGCAATTGACAAGGAGTGGTAAGGTGTGAGAACTTCTGGTTCTGGGCTTCCTGCTTTATTTATTTACTTATTTTTAAAAAGATTTGATATATTTTAGAGACAGAGTGTGAAGGAGAGGAGAGGGGCAGAGCTGAACGCAGAACACTATGTGGAGCTTGATTTCAGGACCCTGAAGTCATGACCCTGAGCCAAAATAAAGTTAGATGCTTAACCAACTGAGCCACCCAGGAACTCCAGTTGGTGGGTTATTTTTATTTTAACACTTGGTTGGTATTATTCCTTTGTCTATGACTTGTCCACGCAAGTCACAGACAAAAAGCCTATGATATTTTTCTGACAAAAAGTCTGTGATATTTATTATCTTTGTTCCTCTGTACTTAATTTGTCTCTTTTATCTGGTTGCTCTAGAACTATGAGTTTGTAGTTTTCTTAACATTTCTTAACATTGCCCAGAAAAACTCTGGGCAAATTGTTCTTCGTGTATTTTTTCAGGCCCCTTTCCCCTTTTCCCCTAGGATTGCATTTACATGTATGTTAGATCACTTGACATTGTGTGAAAAGTCACTTAGTCTCTTTTTATTGGTTTTTCAGTCTCTCTTTTTTTTTTTCTCTCTCTGAGCTTCCTTTCAGAGAGTTTCAAATAATGTCTTTCAAGATTTCATTTATTTATTTGTACAATATATTGATTGAACAATTCCACACATCATCTAGTGCTCATCACCATAAGTGTACTCCCTAGTTCCCATTATTTATTTCATTCATCCCCCCACCCGTCTCCTCTGGTAACCAGCAGATTGTTCTCTACAATTAAGAGTCTGTTTCTCTCTCTCTCTCATTTTTTCCCCTTTGCATGTTTGTTTTCTTCCTTAAATTCCACATTCAAATGAAGTCATATGGTATTTATCTTTCTCTGACTGATTTATTTTGCTTAGCTTTATCCTCTAGCTCCATCCATGTCTTGCAAATGGCAAGATTTCATTCTGTTAAAGGGGTTAATTCCTTTTATGGCTGAATAATATTCTATTACCTATCTATTTATTTCATCTTATTTATCCATTCCTCTATCAGTGGACATTTGAGCTGCTTCCATATCTTGGCTGTTGTAAGTAATGCTGCCTTAACTATAGGAGAGCATGTATCCCTTTGAATTAGTGTTCTTCTATTGTTTGGGTAGATACCCAGTGATATGATTGCTGGATTGTAGGGTGGTTCTATTTCTAACTTTTTTCAGGAACCTCCAAACTGTTTTCCACAGTGGCTGCACCAGTTTGCATTCCTACAACACTGCACAAGTGCCCTTTTTACTCCACATCCCCGCCAACACTCGTTGTTTCTTGTGTTTTTTATTTTAACCCTTCTGACAGGTGTGAGTTGGTTTCTCCTTGTAGTTTTGATTTGCATTTTGCTGCTGATGAGCGCTGTTGAACATCTTTTTCATGTTCGTTGACCATCTGGATGTCTTCTTTAGAGAAATGTATGTTTGTGTCTACTGTCCTTTTTTTAAAAAAGATGTTATTTATTTATTTGACACACACACACACACACACACACACACAGAGAATGAGAACACAAGCAGGGGAAGTAAGAGAGGGAGAAGCAGCATCCCTCCTGAGCAGGGAGCTGGATGTGGGACCCAATCTCAGGACCCAGGGTTCATGACCCCAGCCAAAGGCAGAAGCTTAACCAACTGAGCCACCCAGGTGCCCCTTCTGCCCATTTTTCAATTGGATTGTTTGGTTTTGGGGTGTTGAGTTGTATAAGTTCTTTATAGATTTTGGATACTAACCCTTTATCAGATATGTCATTTGCAAGTATCTCCTCCCATTCCATAGGTTGCCTTTTAGTTTTGTTGATTGTTTCCTTCTCTGTGCAGAAGCTTTTTATTTTTATATAGTCTCAGTAGTTTTTTAAAAATTTTATTATTTTTTTAAATTTATTTTTTATTTTCAGCATAACAGTATTCATTATTTTTGCACCACACCCAGTGCTCCATGCAATCGGTGCCCTCTATAATACCCACCACCTGGTACCCCGACCTCCCACCCCCCACCCCTTCAAAACCCAAAGGGAGTTGGGGGAAATTGGAAGGGGAGGTGAACCATCAGTAGTTTATTTTTGCATTTGTTTCCCTTGCCTCAGAAGACGTATCTAGGAAGAAGTTGCTATGGCTGATGACAAAGTAGTTATTGCTTGTGTTCTCTTCTAGGATTTTTATGGTTTCAGGTCTCATGTTTAGGTCTTTAATCTATTTTGAATTTGTGTTTGTGTGTGGTGTGAGAAGGTGCTCCAGTTTCATTCGTCTGCATGTTGCTTTTCAGTTTTCCCATCACCATTTGTTAGAGAGAATATCTTTTGGGGAGCCTGGGTGGCTCAGTGGGTTAAAGCCTCTGCCTTCGGCTCAGGTCCTGATCCCAGGGTCCTGGGATTGAGCCCACATTGGGCTCTCTGCTCAGCAGGGAGCCTGCTTCCTCCTCTCTCTCTCTGCCTGCTTGTGATCTCTGTCTGTCAAACAGATGGATAGCGTCTTTAAAAAAAAAGCATCTTTTCCCATTAGATATTCTTTCCTGCTTTGTCAAAGATTAATTGACCACATAATTATGGGTTTATTTCTATTCTGTTCCATTGATCCGTGTGTCCATTTTTGTGCCAATACCATACTATTTTGATTACTGCAACTTTGTGATATAACTTGAAGTCCAGAATTGTGATGCTTCCTGTTCTGCTTTTCTTTTTCAACATTGCTTTGGCTCCTGGGGGTCTTTTGTGGTTCCACACAAATTTTAGGATTATTTGTTCTAGTTCTGTGAAAAATGCTGTTGGTATTTTGAAAGGTATTGCATTAAATGTGTAGGTTACTTTGGGTAGTGCAGACATTTTAACAATATTTGTTTTTCCAATCCATGAGCATTCCATTTCTTTGTGTCATCTTCAATTTCTGTAATCAGTGTTTTATAGTTTTCAGAGTACAGATCTTTTACCTCTTTGGTTAGGTTTATTCCTAGGTATCTTATTATTTTGGGTGCAGTTTAAATGGGATTGTTTCTTAACATCTCTTTCTGCTGCTTCATTATTGGTGTATAAAAATGGAACAGATTTCTGTACGTTGATTTCGTATCCTGTGACTTTACTGAATTTGTTTACCAGGTCTAGCAGTTTTTTGGTGGAAGCTTTAGGGTTTTCTATATATAGTATCATGTCATCTGCAAATAGTGACCGTTTTACTTCTTCCTTACCAATTTGGATGCTTTCTATTTCTTTTTGCTGTCTGACTGCTGTGGCTAGGACTTCCAGTTTTATGCTGAATAAAAGTCCTGAGAGTAGAAACCCTGGTCTTTTTCCTGACCTTAGTGAAAAAGCTCTGTTTTTCCTCATTAAGGATGAAGTTAGCTGTGGGTTTTTCATAAATGGTCTATATTATGTTGAGGCATATTCCTCTCAACCTACTTTGTTCAGGTTTTTTTTTTTTTTTTCTTGAGATTTTTATTTATTTGTTTGTCAGTGAGAGAGAGAGGTGGGAAGAAAGAACACAAGCGGGGGAGTGGCAGACAGAGGGAGAAGTAGGCTTTCTGTTGAGCAGGAGCCCAATGCAGGACTCAGTCCCAGGACTCTGGGATCATGGCCTGAGCCAAAGACAGATGCTTAACTGACTGAGACACCTAAGCCTCTGGTTGAGGATGTTTTGTTTTGTTTTATCATGAATGGGTGTTGTACTTTGTCAAATGCTTTTTCTGCATCTTTTGAAATGGTCATATAGTTTTTATCCTTTCGATTGTTGATATGATGTATCATTTCTCATAGCTTGATTTGCAAGTATTGCAGAACATTTGCACCCAGGAATAAATCCCACTTGATTGTGATGAATGATTGTTTGATGTGTTGTTGAATTCGGTTTGCTAGTATTTTATTCAGAACTTTTGCATTTATGTTCATTAGGGATATTGGTCTGTTCTAGGTACTATCTCTTCTTTAATTGTTTGGTAGAATTCATCTGTGAAGCCATCTGGTCCTGGATTTTTGTTTTGGGGGAGTTTTTTGATCACAAATTCAATTTCTTTGCCGGTTAACAGTCTGTTCAACTTTTCTGTTTCTTCCTGTTTCAGTTTTGGTAGTTATCTGTTTCTAGGAATTTATCCATTTCTTCTAGGTTGTCCAATTTGTTGGTATATAGTTTTTCTTTTCTTTTTTTTTTTTTTTTTAAAGATGTTTTTTATTTATTTGACAGAGAGAGAGAAATCACAAGCAGGCAGAGAGGCAGGCAGAGAGAGAAAGAGAGGAGGAAGCAGGCTCCCTGCTGAGCAGAGAGCCCGATGCGGGACTCGATCCCAGGACCCTGAGATCATGACCTGAGCCGAAGGCAGCGGCTTAACCACTGAGCCACCCAGGCGCCCTCTTTTCTTTTTTTAAAAAATATTTTATTTGTTTATTTGTCAGAGAAAGAGAGAGAGAGAGAGAGTACAAGCAGGGGGAGCAGCAGGCAGAGGGAGAAGCAGGCTCCCCACAGAGCAGGGAGCCCAACAAGGGACTCGGTCCCAGGACTCCAGGATCATGACCAGAGCCAAAGGCAGTAGTAGCCTAACCAACTGAGCCACCCAGGTGTCCCATAGTTTTTCACAAAATACTCTCTTATGATTGTATTTCTGCAGTGTTGGTTATTATTTTTCTCTCTAATCTGTGATTTTGTTTGAGTCCTTTCTCTTTTTTTCATGATAAGTCTGGCTAGAGGTTTATTAATTTTTTTGATTTTTCTTTCAAAGAAATACCTCCTGGTTTTATTGATCTGTTCTTTTTTTTTTTTTTTTAAGTTTCTGTATCATTTATTTCTGCTCTAGTCTTTATTATTTCCTAATACTCCAAATGTTTCTGTTCTGCACGGGCACATGGCCTCTGGAGTTCTGTTCTGTAGCTTGCTCTCCCTTCCCTGGGCTATGGAAAGCTTTTTCAGATAGGGTTGAGGGGCTCCATTTGCCATTTTCGAGTGCGATTCTAAGGTAGTTTGGCATTTCCTGTCCCATCTCTTTTCATATTTCCTACTTAGAGTTAAAAGGCAGTACGGATTTTGGATTCCGTCAGACTTGGGTAGTTCAAATACACTGGACTTCATAAAAAACGAGGAGCTGCTACTGTTGTAACTTTATTCTTCTGTATTTTATTTAAAATAACTTTTGGCTCAAATACTACAGATTTGTAAAGAACATTTTACCTTTGTAATATTCTCTATGCTTATTACTATAGCTTAAAATGCCAGTGAAATAAACATATACTGATTTAAATGCCCCAGCATTTAGTGTCATGTAAGATTAGAGTATCCAATGTCAAAAGAAAGACTAATTCAGTAGGCTCAAGATTCCTTCCCATAGGTTTCTTTTATCTTTTTTTCCCTGAGGTGACATGCACTAACATCAAATCAATTATTTGAAAGTATATAATTCAGTGGCATTTAGTATACTCACAGTGTTGTGTGGACTACCATTTCTGTCTAGCTCCAAAACAGTTTCATCACCCCAGAAGAAAATCCTGTACCCATTAAGCAGTCAGTACACATTCCTTTCTCCCCCAGCCCCTGGCAACCACCAATTTGTTTTCTGCCTCTATAGATTTACCTATTCTAGATAGTTCATGTGAGTGGAATCATATAATGTATAGCCTTCCATATCTGGTTTCCTTCCTTTAACATATTAATCTTGAGGTTCACCAATGTGTAACATATAGCAGGACTTCATTCTTTTTCTGGCAGAACAATATTTCACAGCTTGGATAGACCAGATTTTGTTTATCCATTCATCCACTGATAGACATTTGGGTTGTTTCTGTTGTGGCCAGCGTGACAAATCGACCAGGAATGTGAGGATGGTGAAAAGAAATTAAGAGACAAAGAGATGGGGGAAGAAGGAGCACCAAAGAGGATGTCCAATAGTGCCGAGTTTATTCAAGGCAGCAAGGCATTATATAGCTAACAGAAACAATCATAAGAAAGTATCTATTTTTAGCTGATTACTAAAGAGTTTGCAACATGCACAGAAAACCCTTCAAGCTTTCCCATTATCTAGGGACCAGCCAAGAATTTATGACCCCGGCCAAATCATTTCTATCTGACTAGCAAACGTGTGGGAAGTCACGTAGGTGAGCGCACAACACATAGCACAGACCCTTTCTCAGTGCTACTCGACTTTATCGACCTAAGCCTTTTGTTTGGCTATTCAGCCTTTAAAGGAGGCACAAGTCAGGGCCTGGTTTGGTCCTCGTCTCAAGCCTTACCGTGGCCTCCCACATGTTTCTGCCTTTTTTGACCAGTGTGAATAGTACCGCTATGAATATTTGTGTATGTATATTGGAATACCCAATTTCAATTCTTTGGGATATATACTGAGCAGTGGGATTTCTGGATTATATGGTAATTCTGTGTTTGACTTTTGGGGGGTGCTTTTGGCTTTTTTCTCCAAGGGGGATGGCATAATCAGTGAAATAGGAGTTGAGAATTCACGTGAGCCATGCAGCTAACCCAATTTTTGTCTATCCCACTCAACGAACCCTTTATTACCTTTCACCTCTTCTACCAGCAGAGAAAGATGAGTGCTGTGGGTGCCTTACAGTTCTGGCCTCTGTCCCCTAGGGCTGTGTCTGGCTGTCCCTGGGGAAACTGTGAGGTGGTGCACCATCTCAGATCACGAAGCCAGTAAGTGCTCCAGTTTCAGTGCCAATATGAAAAGAGTCCTTCCAGCAGATGGTCCCCACATCACCTGTGTGAAGAGAACCTCTCACCTCGAATGTATCAAGGCCATTATGGTAAGTTGCAGCTGCCAACAGGAGAGTGGAAGAAAATTCATACTTCCTTTCTCTGTGCCTGTTATTGTTTATTGCTTCAGAACAACTTTCTTCCCACAGGAACTAGACCATGCTTTAGAGGAGAAAGAAATAAGCTGAAGACCTGAAAGTACAGGGACTGTGTGTAGAAAAATAATATAAGTGCTCAACATTCATTAATAGTAAAAACAATAATAATAATTAAACAACTAATAAAGAAGGATTCATTGAAAATGCCTGTGATAAAGCAAAGCCAGACTGCACTGGAAAATCCATAAAGAGTCAGAAATAAACAAGAAGTTGTAGTTTTACCCTTATTACTTAACATTGTTTTTAGAATTTCCCAGCAAAAAGATACAAAATGCATATGGGATAGAAAGAAACAAATAAAATATTAATATTTTCAGATGATTGCATGTCTGGAATATACAGTGGGATCAAGGAAAATATTACTCTAATTGTGAATAGGTTCTATAAATTTAATAAATTAAATTTAATTAATATATCACAATGTCATTTTTGTATAATAATGGTCATTAGTTGGGGGAAAGTAGCCCAAAATTACAACTCATTTTCATTTAAAACAATATACTATAATTCTATTATACTATAACATAGTCTACTATAATATAATAGAAAAACATCTCAGGAAAAAAATCATAGGAGAGATCTGCAAGATTGTTATAATACAAAAGTCCAGGACAAACAAACAATATTTATCAATGAATTAAAATATATGTCATATTCCTAAATGGGAAGACTAAATATCATATACTTGTATATCTTGCCAAAGAATAAGTTTAATATAATTTACATCAAAATACAGTCTTTTTAAAAGAACCAATTGAATAAAAATATAAATAAATAAATATATATTATTTTTAAAAATATATTTTATATATATATAAATTTAAAAATATAAAAATCCTAAGAAAAAGCACATGGATGAGGAAATAAATAGTATTATGAAAAAGAAAATAAGCATGGGAGTGGATGAGACCTACTTGAAACTTGAAAAATATTAAAGTAGCAATGTTACAGAGCCCAGGGTCCTGGTGTAGATGTAAGAGACCTGGAAGAGAACAAAATTTGCATATATTCGCAGCTTTCTTTACATACATTCATCCATCTCCTTGTCTATGTGATATGAGGCAGATGTCAACTATGATCAATACCCAACATCAGGGTACTAGGGCTCTAGGTTTAATAAATTTATGTAAGATACATGTGGATTTATATAGATTTATATATGATAAAGTAAACTTTCTAAACAAACGGCTAAAGAAAAGATTCTTTAGCTGGACAATTGGGTAATTATTTAACAAGGAAAATCAAGTGGAATGTTTAATCCATTTACCAAAACAAGCTCTCAGTTTGACTCAACTTGACTAATAAAGATAGACATCACAAGATAAATCACAGAGGTAGATAAACTTGGAAATGTAAAAATTATAGATCTCTGACAAAAGAAATGTAAAGCCTTAAGCATATGAAAATATATTCGCATCAGCTATAACAAACCAGCTAGGGCAAAAACTAGATAAAGATGTCATTTAAATATGTAAGAAATGCTTAGAATAATAAGCTATAAACAAACCACTCACAGAAATTACATATAATAAATAATATAAAAATAAGGGAAAAGTGTTCATCCGTTTTTAAATTTTTTTCAAAAGATTATTTATTTATTTATTTGACAGAGATCACAAGTAGGCAGAAAGGCAGACAGAGAGAGAGGGGAAGCGGGTTCCCTGCTGATCAGAGAGCCCGATGTGCAGGGCTCTATCTCAGGACCCTGGGGTCATGACCTGAGCTGAAGGCAGATGCTTTAAACCACTGAGTCACCCAGGTGCCCTGTGTTCATCCTTTTTAATAATCAAATGCAAATAAGTGCAAATAGAGCCATTTCTTAAAGTAACAGTTTTTACCTAGAAATGTAGTAACATCTCTTAAATGATAGCATTTTTTTGCTGGTAGGTTTCCGTGACAGTAGGATACGTTGCTATTGGCATTATAAATGATAAATTCTGTGTTATTTCTGGAAAACACTCTGGAAATATTCAGTAAGGGTCACAAACATGCCCACAAACTTTTATTTATTTTTCTCTAATTCATCGATGAGTGGGGGGGGAATGATTCGTTACAAGAATTAGACCTTATACAATTGTGGGAGCAGGTTAAACACTTTCTGTGGCACTACTGTCTTTGCAAATGCTCTTGGAGCTTGAGGAGGAAGCAACCAGGAAGGGGAGATGTATGTAAAGTGGAGAAAGAGCAAGAACAGTCTGGAACCTCAGGCGTGACCTGGAGCCCATGGATGTAAACTGAAACCGCTGTCTCTAATTGCTTCTGACCTTGGCAGTGTTCACTAGGCCCAGTGGCCTTCTTTTCCTTTTACCTTTATACTAACTCCCTCCTTTTCTCAAGTCAATTTAAGTTGGTTTCTGATACATGCAACCCATAGATATTAATTATACATAAACATAAATACATAAATACCCAAGTATGAATACATACATAGAAAAAGATGGGATAGGGAAAAAGGAGGCAAGTATATAGAAATGCAACACTAAATTCAGAAAAAGCCTAGGTTACTTCAAATGTCAATTAATAAATGAATTTTAAAAAATGATTTCCATGATGGGTTGGGAAATGATCCAATGTCATTTCTGAGAAGAGGCTGTGAGGTGGCTGCTTCTCACAAGAAGGAAGGAATGCTGGGCTGACAGATACTTGAAGAGGGAATCCAGATCTGTGAGTGCAAACCCTGACTTCTTATGGATAGAAATATTCAATAATTCACTCATTCGCTTACCCAGTAAACATTTATTGAGCACTTACCTGTAGTAGGTGCTTTTCTGGGTACAGCAGGAAAACACACACACACACACACACACACACACACACACTCACACGCACACACACACACATGCACGCACGCAAGTGTCCCCACCTTGGTAGAGCTTACATTCCAAAGAGAAGAGCAAGCAGTAAACAATGAAAACTTCTCAGGTGGTTGATAAAGGCTAAGGAAAAAACAAAGGGGAGTCTGGCATTCATACATGAAGTGGTAGTTTTAAGATGTGGCTGGAGAAAGCCTTGCTGGGAAGGTGACATTCAAGCAGACACTAGGGAGAGAAGGAGGTCTGACCCATGCAATATCTCTGGGTCAGTCATCCCTGGCAGAGGGCTAGGTTAGGGCTCCCTTCATGTTCTGGTCTCTTCTATTTCAGGCCAATGAAGCAGATGCTGTGACCCTCGAAGCAGGTTTGGTGCTTGAAGCGGGGCTGCCCCCCTTCAATCTGAAGCCTGTCGTGGCAGAATTCCATGGGTCAAACATTGGTGCGTTCTTCCTGGGGCCCCAGGTCTCTGATTTAACATTGCAGCTATGGGGGAGAAGGCAGGGTCTCTGCCAACATTTCACCTGAAGGGAATAGAATTGCTGGAGCTCTTTGGATCAAAAGAGGGTGTCATCTACACTGACCCATAAGGGTTGGAATGCTGACTCTCCCTGGGAAGCTATGAACTGTGTGCATCCTAATGGAAGTGCCCTTGGTGCTGCTGGATAAGGGGGGTAGGGCTTTCTGGGGTCCATCACCTACCCGTGGGGCTGCGCCATTGGGTGGCCCATCTCTGGAGACACACAGACCTGGACAGGCTCTTCCTGGGGCTGAGTCCCCTGCAGGTGCTACAGAACATGGGTTTGTGAATGCTGTCAAAAGAGGTTTGGTGGGGGGGAGTCGAAGAATAAGGTTTTGCCTCCTCCCTGTACTTGTCCATTAGTGTCATCAGTGTGTGCGTGAGCACAGCCCACCTCAGTTGGACTCCTATTTGCAGAGCCCTGGCAAAATCCCGGGGTACCCCTGCATCCTTCCTCCCAGACCTTCACCACTGTGTCTGGGCTGCAGACGGAGAAGCTGAGAAGGGAGAAAAGCCTTTGGGGAGAAACAGTAACGTCACAATGACTGGGAGTTGAAGATCTTCCTGAGAATGCCCTGCAGGCCCTATAATAGCTGGGGACCCCCACCCCCATGTCTCCACTGGCTTGAAGGGGTTGGCAAAAAGACACTAGCGTTTATTGCCTTAATAAGGGACTTCCCTCTATTCTGCTAATCAAAGGCTTTTTTCTTTTCTTTTCTTTTTTTTAAGATTCTATTTATTAATTTGACAAGAGATCAGAAGTAGGCAGAGAGGCAGGCAGAGAGAGAGAGAAAGAGAGGAGGAAGCAGGCTCCCCACAGAGCAGAGAGCCTGATGCGGGGCTCAATCCCAGGACCTCAGAATCATGACCTGAGTGGAAGGCAGAGGCTTTAACCCACTGAGCCACCCAGGTGCCCTGGCTTTTTTCTTTTCTTTGTCTACCTGTTCATCAGGGGATGGTGGAGACCCTAGGATTTCCCTCAAGTTGCCCATTGCACGCCCTCTGGAAGATTAGCTAGTGACTGTGGTATCTTCCTTTGGCCCTTCTTTCTCTCTGCTCCTTTGCAGAGCCACAAACCTTGCATTATGCTGTGGCTGTGGTGGAGAAGGGCAGCGACTTCCAGCTGAAACAGCTCCAAGGCAAGAAGTCCTGCCACTCGGGCCTAGGATGGTCTGCTGGGTGGTACCTCCCCATCCGGATACTTCTTCCTTCTGACTCTGTTGAAGAAGGTAAGCTGGCTGAGGCTGGGTGCCTTCTGGCAGGACTCCTACTCCAGTTGCCCGCAGGGATTGCAGTGGGGCCAAACAACCACTATCCAGCATACCAGTTTCAGGAACTGTGAGATGGGGTGAGAACAGCCTGCTTTAAGTGTGATCAGCCAGGTTTGTTGCAGCAGTAACCCTTGGGAACTGGACGCTGTGTCTTCTCTCAGCAAGGGTACCTTGGTCTCTGAGCTCCTGACAGCCCTGAACTCATTGTAACCCCAGCAGTTTGGCTTGACAAGGAAGGTCACTGAGGCTCATGAGAAAGGACAATTCCATTTTGCTTCCCAGGAAGGCTTACTGGGAATTACAGCCACACCGTCAGCAGTCCGGCCTTTGTGCCTGGGGTAAGGGCTTGGGATGGGGCCAAGAAGAGAGGAGTGGACTGGAGCCATGATTTCTTTTGTGTATACTTCTTGTTCAGTTATGAAGAGCCAAGGGAGCCTAGGGTACCTCTTTAGCATTTGGAAGATGATTACAAAGTCTTTCTGTGCTTTTGAGGCCTGCCAGCTCTGCAGCATTCATGTTTTGCCTATAATAGGACAACAGGCTGCTGGGGTCAGATGGAGTGCCACACGTCAGTGTGATATCTGAACACCCTGGGCCATCCACTTCCTCAGCCATGGGCACTGTCAGCCACCTCTGCACATCTGCTTCCTCAGGATGGTCCTGGGAAGTGTGTTCAGCCTCTTGGGCTCTCATATAGGGCCACTCACTCACTCACATGCAACCTGGAGGTCCCCAGCCAATTCATGCTCTGAGGTTCCTTATGTTTCTGTTAAGCAGCCACAGCAGAAATGGCCAAGATCTTCTCTGGGAGCTGTGTCCCCTGTGCGAACAGGGAGGTATTCCCCAAGCTGTGTCAACTCTGTGCAGGGAAAGGGACAAACAAGTGTGCCTGCTCTTTCCAAGAACCATACTTCGGCTACGCTGGTGCCTTCAAGTGAGTGGGGACACCCCCCCCCCCATTCTTCCTCACTCTGATGCCAGGGAAACTAAGGTGCAGGAAGTGAACACAGAGCCTGCCCAGACCACCTGGGGTATCAGTGTGAAACCCATGGCCTGCTCTCACTCCTAACCATCCTGAGGAGCAGTCTACTGTGTGGGAGCCCCTCTTCTCTCTCTATGGCCTAGGGTCTGTGTGTTACCCTCCTGGACCAAGGAGGGCTGAAGGGAAAAAACTGTATCTGGGACTCTGGGATTCACAGACACATGTTTGGGCTTCCAGCTGGGCCAAAGGCCAGGACCTCCCTGCTTGCTTCTCTCCCTGAGCATCTCTCTGTGTCATAAACATGTGCCTGCCTTTCCCTCAGCCCCTGCAGGGGGGCACAAGAGACAAGGCTACTGCTCAAAAGCAGAACAAAACAGTCCAGGAATCCAAGGCTATCCCGAGTTTTTATCCTCAATATTAGGCTATAAGCCTTTATTAAAACAAAAACAAAAACTAGTCGCTTTAGGTTGCCTTTGAAGGGGAAGGGGAAGGTCTTGCCCTCTCATCTCTCCCCCTAGAGTTATGACTTACAAAGCTCCTGCCTGCTTCAGACTCAGGTTGGCTGTGGAGGTATAAAGGCTCCTCAGCTAGAGCCATGGCCTCTGAGGACACACTGAAGCCTGGGAAACTGCGGGCAAAGCCCTGTGAACCAGTGGTCAGTGCAGAGCAAATCATGGGGACTGGCCTAACGACTGCTGTCTTGTTCCTCAGGTGTCTGCAGGATGGTGTGGGGGATGTGGCCTTTGTGAGGCATATGACAGTGTTTGGTAAGTGCTGGATGGGGGAAGACTCATGTGAGCCATTCCCTGGCCAGAGCAGCTAGTTCTGGCCTGAAAATTTCCCTACATCTAGAGATGGGTGATGACAAGACCCTTAATGGAATAGGAGAGTTTCTATACAAAAACCATTTCCATTACTCGTACTTTGTTTAGTGTTTAGTTTGTTCAGTCTATAAATCTACTAAACAAATTTTCTAAACAGTAACAATTAGTATTTATTAATTAATAAAATGAAACAAATTTTAATAATTTAATAACTCAATTCCGCTTAGCCACTGCAATATCCATTTCATATGTAATCATACTCTCCCAAATGCTTCAGTATAAATGGTTCCTAAATGTTATAAACACCTTAAACAAACAAATTATAATGATTTCAGAACTTAATTAGCATATTTACAATTAGATGTGTTGCAAAAGCAATACATTACTACTGTGGACAACACAGTAGTCCACATTACAACACATTATTACTGTGGACAAAAATCTATTTCTTTCTCGTTTCTATATAAAAAAACGCTTTTAAGGGTTTTGGGCAACTTATCAGAAAGAAAAAAAACAACATAAATTTAAGACAAATTGAAGTTACAGAATCTGGGTTTTGTTTTGTAACCAATTAAATTTCTATCAGATACAAAATACACTTATATTGCTTTAGATATTTAAACTAAATGTATATTTAGTTTGCTAGGTTCATTTTTAAGATCAATGTCTGCTACCTCAAGGGGAACTTTAAGTCCTCAGTTTTTACATGGGCCTTAGTTCCTTACAACCTAGTGTATTTCTCTAGCATGAAGTGGGAGCTCGGTGTCCTTTGTTGCCTTGTTCAGCTGTTCACAATTCACTCCCCCTTCATTATTACACACTGACCTGGTTTCTTAGCATTTTGGCAATTGAGGCCTCTCCTATTATCGGTACATTTAATGAGTGGGGTCATCCAGGGGTCCCATCTCCCAGACTCAAGTTGTTCTAGATCCTCGTCATTGTTATTCCTGTGGGCACTCCAGTGAGTGCAGTTATGTTGCCAGGGGCCAGCATCTTCTAATGCCCACCCTGAAATGTTTGAAAACATCTTCATTTTCTGAAAATACCATATTGTCCCAGAGTGTCCTGGACCTTTGCTGGAAGTCACTTGTCTGCTAATATTTAAGATCACTCACTGCCTTTTAAGTAGCAGTTTATGATGATCCACCAGGCTCTTGGGGTGCAAATGAAGCTTGGTGGGGAGCTGCTTCCACCACTGGGCCCCTGAGTGACTGATGTTGAGAATTCTTTCTTTTGAAGCTATGGGATCATATTCATTCTTTTAATTTAATTCTGACATTACTAAATCATTGTAAGTTTTTCTTTCAATATAAAGATTTAAAGAGTATTTTCTTTACAACCTACCTAAGTAAACGCGTAACCATTTACCATAACTAATTGTACTCCTTCTCTTTTAGTATGATCATGCATGAACCCCATAGATGTCTACGAGTCTGCTAGGGCTGCCATAACAAAGTACCACAAACTGGGTGGCTTAAGCAATAGCAATTTATTGTCTCACAGCTCTAGAGGCTAGAAGTTCAAGATCAAGGTGTGGGTAGGGTTGGTTCCTTCTGGAGGCTCCTTGCTTCTCCCTTAGTTTCTGGTGGTTTGCGGGCCATCTATGGAGTTCGTTGGCTGTAGTCACATCACCCCACTCTACTTCTTTCCCTTCATGTGACATTCTCCATGTGTATATGCACGTGTGCGTGTGTGTGGTTTTTATCAGGACACCAGTCATATTGGATTAGGGGCCCCACTACTCTAGTGGGACCTCATCTTTAGTTAATGACATCTGTAATGACTCTGTTTCCAAGTAAGGTGACATTCTGAGGTACTGGGGATTTGGATTTCAACATGGAAATTTGCAGGGGACACAATTCAACCCAGAATACCTTCAAATACCTAGACAAGGGGAACCAAAGTGCCTGTTTTCCTCACAAGGTTTTCTGGTCTTCTTTCTACATATAGAGTATGCCGAGTGGACCCCTAGGCCTCCTTCAACTCTTCCCCACCTTTCCCCAGCAGCCTCTGCCTCCAGGAGCGGATGCTGCTATAGTCGGGAGACCTGGACTGTCCTAGCATGGCAGTGCATCAACCTCAGACCAGCTGACAAGTCACCTTCAGTCTCTGAGCCTGTCTCCTCATCTAGGGGATCATCCTATTACTGGCCTCCCCTGGTTGCTATGAGGATTAAGTGAAACAGAGCCTGGAGAGCCTTCAGCACCATCTCTGGTGTGCTGTGGGTGCTCAGAAAACATTTGCTATCATCATTCATAGCAGAAAGTTACACGTATGTGGGGATACCCTGAAGGGACCTGGGCAAGGGTGCCTCCTAGCCCTGTGTCTATCTGCAATGAGAACCGTCCATTTGGCCTCCTGAGGCCTCAGATTCCTCATAGGTATAAAACATATTTGGAAAAGATTTTCTTTCAGTCTCTTTGGGTTGTTAAAAAAATTATTAAAGGAGACAAGTTAGGTGATACAAACAAGCTTGAACATTTCACAAAGTGGATGGTCTCCTTTTGGAGAACTGCAAAATGGGGCAGAAGGCAGGGAGCTTCTATAGGGTAAAGAACATGAAGAAACAAATACAATGTATCTGGTTGGCTGGGGCCACACTGACAACCTTGTCTGGGGTGTAAGAGCTCAGAATTGGCTTTGTGTCTGGGGACTGGCTAGCTGAATATACTTTGTTCCTGTTCAAGTGGAGCATTTACAAGGACACAAAAGTTGTCTAGATTTTGGCTTGCTTCTGTGGCCCTGGGGCACGAGCAGGGCCTCAAAAGTAATTACAACAAGGTCAGTCTGTGATTCAGGGAGCAGCAGGGACCACGGCTCATGGCTCTGCCTGCAGTCGGCTCATCTGGGCTTTCCTCCTGCAGAGAACCTGGCAGACAGGACTGACCATGACCAGTATAAGTTGCTCTGCCCAGACAACAGCCAGATGCCGGTGGATAAATACAGGGAGTGCAACCTGGGCCTCTTCCCTTCTCATGCTGTCGTGGCTCGAAATGTCGGGGGCAAGGAGGACTTGATCTGGGAGCTACTCAACCAGGCCCAGGTATTCCCACCTTCTACCCTCACCTCCTGCTTTGTGTATATGGCGGGGGTGGGGGTGGGTCTCTGCTTAGATTTGGGGCATTTTCTTATATTCTCTTCTAGCCACTCTGAAAGTTCTTTTGGGTGTAGGGCAAGAACCATGTCATACATCATCTGCTTCACCGAAAAATCTCTCAGTCTGTATTGTCAGAGACTACAGAGGCTCTGAACCCCTCACCTGGCATCATCTACTCCATGGACCAAAGACTCCATAGAAGTGCCTCATTGCTCCATTTTTTTCTCTTCAGTTCTAAAGAGGTTTTCAGGATGCAGAGTAGATGCCCCTCCTCCATGGAGTGTTCCGCTATTATCTTACTGCCATGGAATCCTGCCCTCCTCACTTTCCTCAGTGGCAGGTTCCCTAGCCATGAGCATTCTCTCTTTCTGGTGTTGGTGACAGCATCTCCTGGCCAGCCCTCATTCATTCCCTGTCCCTGCTCTGTTGGTGCTCTCTGCTCAGCACTGGGGGTCCAGAGATGAAGTGGACAATGACTTGCCCTTGAGTTGCTTCCAGACAAGTGTAAGGGCCTTGATGAGTACACATACAAATTATCACCAGATGAAATGGTACAACCTTGGGGACACAGATCGTATACTTTGTAGAGGACAGAGGAACTGATTTGCAGGGTATATCTGGGGAGATTCTTGAGCCCTAGGTAGGAAGCTGTGCATACCCCCAGGAAGGGAGGGGATTATTTGCCAATGAGGGCAGCAGGTGTCTTTTCACATAGAACTGACACAAAAGCAAAAAGCAGATAGACGGTGGAAAGAGCTTAGGAGTTGAGCTTCCATATTTCGGAGGCCAGAAAGTTCCCAGCTGGTCCTTTAGTGGTAGGCCTGAGGTCAGAGAGGAGCCCAGGACTCCTGACCTCCAGTCTCAGTGGCAGGTGTTGGATCACCAGATGTTCTGGGATGAAGACCTCCAGAGCTTCTTGGGACAGTTGGCTGGCCAGGAGACAGGCAGCCTTCACTGCCTGCCCTGTGGAAACTTGCCCTTGGAGAAGGGCAGCTGCATGGGACATGGCAACCATACCTCTTGGTGTGGATCTTGGGGAACAGTCCCTGGCCATTTCCCTGAAGCTGCTCATGGCAGACCAGCTGGGATTTGGGTAGAGCATTCCCTGGAGAGAGGTAGGAGAACCCCAGGAACCACCAGGGCTTCGGTGGGCTTGGTGCTTTGTCTTAGCTCTCAAGGGCTCATATTTTCTCGCTTCCAGTTTTCCTTGTCTGGTTTGGAGTTTGTTATCCCTTCCCCTTGCTTCGCCAGCTTCCCTCCTTCTCTTTTTCTTTTATCCTTTGAACAGGAACATTTTGGAAAAGACAAGTCAACAGAATTCCAGCTCTTTGCCTCTCCTCATGGGAAGGACTTGCTGTTTACAGATGCTACCCGTGGGTTTTTAAGAATCCCTCCTAAGATGGATGCCAAGCTATATGTGGGATATGAATATTTTGCTGCCACTCAACATCAAAGGAGAGGTGTGTAAAGTCCTGGGAGGGCAGCAGAGGCAGGAAAGCCAAAGAGGCTTCCCCAGTGCCTGAAAACCTCACCTTATCCAACCGTCATTGGCTAGTGGAGCCCAAGGGAGCTACCAGCTGCACTGGGTTAGTGAGGGGATTTTCTGCTGAGCTGGGGAAAAGGCCTGAATTATGAGATCATGAAAGGGTTTTGAAGACCTTCAGATTAGAGTCAACTTGAAGTAATGATGGTTCTTGCTCCTGTGTTTTAATTAGGGATACCCCACCCAGTGGCCGGTTTATATGACAGGAGAAAATAGCACATCCCAAACTGAAGTGGGAACATGGCTCTGCCGCTATCAGGAGTGAATTTCCAACTCTTGCCTTCCTCTAGATCCCTATGGTTCATTTCTTCTTTCTTCCCTTACTTTCATCTTCATTTAGTCAACTAATAGTCAATGAGCATCCACAAAAGCCACTGTGTTAGATGTGGCATACTCTGGTGAGCAGACATGGGGGTGGGGAGCGATCAGGCCCACCCAAAGGAGTACACATAACCACCAACTGGGGAATGCTACTGGATGGGAGAACCCAGTCCTGTCAGAACAAACTCTGGAAGGTCCTGACCATCTGGTGCTCAGACAGGGCTCTCCTCAGGAGGACATACTCAAGGAGGTGAGTATATACTCTTCCTTCACTACTCTTTCTGGGTGCAGAGTTCTGCATTTTTCCTGGAGGATGATAGGCAGGAATGAGCAATGATGTGGGCCTGAGACATGCCCACTCTGCTGCTGTCAGTGAGGACCCTACTGGGCAGCCTTTCTGCAGCTAGTGGCGCTAAGCTCCCAGACACATCTTTGGACTCCTTTTGGATGCCTGGCTTTTCTCCACCTGTCCTAGGTGTGGAAGACCCCCAGAGGGTGCTGTGGTGTGCAGTGGGCCACCATGAGAAGGTCAAGTGTGATGAGTGGAGTGCTGTAAGCGGTGGTGCTTTACAGTGCACCACAGAGGAAAGCACTGAGGACTGCATCGCCGCCATCACAGTAAGGAGCGCCTCACCTCCATAGCTGGGCTCGGACACCCAGACATATGGCCTCTCTGCCCTCTTCCCATATGTCATCCTTTTGGCTATGAGACTAAGATGCACCTGTTATGTGCTGCTCCCACCCTCCAAAGGCCCACCCAGCTCTACTGAATGTGCCACTGGAGCTCAGGCTGGCCCAAGGTTCAGACTCCTTAGGTGCTCAGCTCTGGAGTCCTGGGAGCTGCAGGAAGTGGGGTGACATCCCAGAGGGTGGTCAGGGCCTCTGTGGATTGTGAAAGCAAATCAACCTTAGTCCTTGAGTTGTAAGTATAATTGTTTTTGGTGCTAAAAATATTATATGCTGGAAGAGAAATGAAAGATAAATAAAATCATTTACAACTTTATAACTCAGAGATCATTACCTCATAATTTCTGAGTTATGAATTGTGTTATTAGCTTTCCATTGCTCTATGAGCAGATAATATTTTTGTGATTAGAAAAAATAAATTTATAATAAAAGACTAAAAAATTGACAAACTCAGAAGACATACATTCTTCTTTAAGAAGATCTTTATTTTGATAAACTTTCCTAAGACCCATATATTAAGATCTTGAAATTTATACAGTCTCCTTAATGTGTCAATTTTAAGGATTAAATGATTTTGAGTGCTCAGAACATTGCCTAGCATATAATAAGCAGCCAATAAACGTTATCTATTGTTATTATTTAAAGTCAGCACAGTAGGTGCACTTTCTTAGGAAATGGAATATTCATTTAAAATGTTTTTAATGGCTGCACATTATTCCACCAAGTATTTCTGCTTCAATTTATTTAACTGATTTCTAAATGTCTATATATTAATTATTTGCAAATCCTTTGGTATTGTAGATAATATGGGATTGAAGATTTTTGTTCTATAACTCAATATTTCTGGATATATCATAAGAAATAATAATAGTTAATATCTCAGAAGTTGGTTACTATGTGCCAAACATGTTTATGAGCTCTTAACTTGCATTAACTTATCTATCTATTTATTTATTTATTTAAAAGATTTTATTTATTTATTGTTAGAGAGAGAAGGAGGGAAAGAGAGCACAAGCAGGAGGAGTGGCAGGCAGAGGGATAGGGAGAAGCAGACTCTCTGCTGAGCAAGGAAGCTGATGCGGGACTCAATCCCAGACCCCCGGGATTGTGACCTAAACCAAAAGCAGACGCTTAACTGCCTGAGCCACTCGGGTGTCCCACATTAACTCATTTAATCCTAACAATGAGCCTATCTGCCCATTTGATGGTTGAAAAAAATGTGTATAGAATAGTTTTTAAGTATGTGTCCTTTGGTATAGTCAGGTCCAAGAGGCTGTGTGGTATACTGGTTATGAGCAGGAGTTAAGGACTTGAACTGTTTAAGTTTTAGTTTTAGTGACTATCTATTGGAGAAATTATTTAACTTCCCTCTGCTTTACTTCACCAGTGTATAAAAGGGGAAGAATTATATAGTACTTACCTTATTGGATTTTGTGAGGAATACATGAGGTACTCTCTCTTTCTCTCTCTCACTCGCAAATAAATAAATAAATAAATAAAACCTTTAAAAAGAGAAACAGTAAATACAACCCCTGAGTCTGGATATGTAGATTACTGAGTGACAGTGGTCACAAAGAAAATGTGGGGGCATAACCAGGACTCAAGATGGGTCCAATGAGAGCTCAGAGATGCCAGGGAGCAGGATCTGGATTGGGCACTTGTTCCTGGGTCATCATGTCCAGTTTTCTAACCCCCATGGTGATACAGGAGAAGTTTTGGGTGGTCCATGATGTGATGAATCAAAAGGGCATATGACATAAAGCCAATGGATAGACATATCTGAGGGTCAGTGAGACAGGAAGCAGCTTCACTGTTGTACTACTGATTTATTTCTTAACTTCAGAAGGGAGAGGCCGATGCCATGACTTTGGATGGAGGCTTCATCTACACAGCGGGGCAGTGTGGTCTGGTGCCTGTCCTGGCAGAGAACTACAGTAAGTGGGAGGGGGGTGCCTGTCAGTGTTTTATTTTCTCTGGGCCATGGACATAACAGCGTGGACATAGAAAGAAGGAGAAATGATCTAGTTCATTGTTGAGGTAACAATTAACTATGGGAGAGGCTAGCAGATAGTATCCTCCTTCCCCAGAATCAGAACCAATAAAGATATAGACACAGGAGTTAGGCAGAAAGAGATGAAAAGAGATGTTTATTACCAAAAAGGTGATATTGGAGGTCATGGTACAGAGCTGGCCTCAGGGCTCGCCAACTTGCCCTGGAATTAGAGTTACCCATTAATTCAGGAGAACAGGTCTGTTTGCTTACCCAATGGCTGAAGGCAGAGGAGAAAGCATATTGTCATAGAGCATTATTGAAAAGATCTAAACCACCCTCTCCCCACTGTTCAATGAAGAGGGGCACAGCCACATGTGCCTCGTTCAATGCTTTTGCTAAATTTACTAGTCCAAAATTAACTCACCCCAGCTGCACTGGAATGTTGAGGGGTGAGGCTACAAGGTCATGTTCTTCAGTGGGGACCCTTTCACATAAAAAAAAATAAATAAAGCTGGGGAAAAGAAGATTTCACCAATATGATTTATCAAGCTCCTCATCTGTTAGGCAGTGAGCAAGAAACCATCCATTAGCCTTCAAACAAAACAACTCTGTGAAGTAAATAATGGTAACTCCGTTTTAGAAAACTAAGAGTTGTACTGATATAAAAACTCTTATAAAAACTTCTCTAATCTTAGAGAAGTTGAATGAGTTGTCCAAGGTAGAATGAAGACCATATCCAGGTTTTCTGACTCCATGGGCCGTTTTTTTCCCCCTCCAGCATAGCAAGAATATAATGATTGCCTACCACAATCCAAAGCTCTGAAGGGAAGGAAGATGTCAGGATGGCTTGAATCACACAGCTAATGCAAAAGGATCTTTTTCAGAGCTTCAGTAGTCTCTGCCCCTCTTCAAAGGGCATCTCCTTTTCTTTCTCTGCAGCTCCCTGAGTGTGGGGGAGATTCTGGGGCAGAACCTAATGTCCAAAGGCAAAGGTCAGGGAGATGGGTTAAATGGGCCTGCAGAATCTTGGCTTGTTGAGAACCAGTGACAAACTGCTTAGCGGGTTTCTTATTTCATTCCTCACTCTTGAGACTGAGAAGCTCATGACTTTGGGTTGAGCAATATGAGAGCTTAATGGCATGTATACCGATTGCTTTTCTTTTCAGTGCCTACAGATGGGTCTACGTGTGTAAATACACCCGTGGCAGGTGAGTCAGCATCAGTAACACTGGGGCTCAAAGGTAAAGGCCATCGTTGGGGAGAGGGTGAGAAAAATCTTAAAAATGAAGCAAAGTGACTAGAGTTGTAAAAAATAAAATAAAAACAAGGAGGATGAGCTACCATCACTACGGCTTAGTGTTAAGGAGCAGATGTGTCACAAAGCTGTGGTGATAAAGACTGTTTGTGGGGTTCTTCACAGACAACAAAGGACTCCTGCTTGCACTATTCCCATTTACTGCCCTCAGCAGTCCTCCAGGCTGTGGGCATCATTATCCTGTGTGGATGGGGAAAGTGAGGCCCAGGGCCATCAGCCAGGGAGTGGCTGCCGTGGGCTTGAGAAGAGGTGGTGTGACTGGAAGCCCCTTGCCCTTCCTGGCACACCATCCTACTCCTTGCTACATGCTGCCTGCCCTTCTCTGCCCCAGGAGGCAGGAGCCCATTCCTGGCATTCTGGGCCAAGTGGAGGCTTCAGGATAGGAGGAGAGTCCCCGCTGCTTTAATGAAGAAGAGGGGGAAAATGAGCTCGACCTTTTAGCTTTCAGCCAGCTGAATGTAATAGTGGAGGTGTCCACCTTGTCTTTAGAATAGAGGAGGTGACGGGTACTCCTGTCTGTGTGTCTACATAGGCAGGGAGGGTCTGGATCTGTCCCTGAAGTACGTAATCTTGGAAAAACAGAGCAGTATTTCTCAATCCAGTGTAGTGCCTGGACTGGCTGCATCAGCATCACCTGAGAACTTGTGAGAAATACAAATTCTTGGGCTACACACACACACACACATACACACACACACACACACACCCCAGATGGCAATAATTAATGCCATTTGTGCAGAATTAGTTACACCTCCGGAAAGTCATTGTAATAGTATTTGGCTCCCAGACGGTGTAATAGAGCACAGTCTGGTAAGCCAGGGCTAGCTGTGGCTTCAGGAGAATCTGCTTCACTGAGAGAGGGGCTCTGGTACTGCTTGTGCCACTAGCAGCATGGTTGGAAACCCATCAACGTAACCTCCCCGTCATATCCTAATCTACAATGTGCCCATATAAGCACATCTGATCCCCCCGAAAATCCCCCTGGATGGGTATCATTGTCACCATTTTACTGAGGAGAAGCTGAGGATCCTAGACACTAAGTGACTTGTCCTAGGAAGTAACTGGCAAGGCAGGTCTTCCACCTGCCACATTCACTTCCAATTTTTCCAGGTTTGACTATGTAGAAACCCAAACCATGATGGCAAGAAAGGAAGTGTAGTAGGGAGGGGGGTTTGGAGTGGTGGTGGAGGACCACATTATCATCTAGTTCTGTAGATTTAGGATTCTAGTTTTCTTATAAATTCAGATATGCTGTTTAAGCCTCCATCAAAATGCATAATTCAGTTACAGAGTATTAAGATAAGAATATACCAAATACCCATGGTGTTCCATTAGAATCAAGAACATGAGAAGAAATCTCACTCCTACCAAAGACACTTGGTATTACTTTGGAAGTGAATGCAGTAAGACTGAAAAGATTAGAAACATATTTTTAATATTGGAGAAAAAAGAGATTAAATTGTCACTATTAGAAAATGATGTTATAAATCTAGAAAATCAGAGACTTTAAAAAAGGAGTTATTAAAGCTCTTTCTTTTGGACTTCAACAGAAATATTTCAACAGGTACACATATGTATGTACAAGATTTACATAGATAACTTGTAATATGGCAAAGTGGGTCACAACGGAAGTGCCCACCAGTAGGGGGATTACAAAATATGGCACTTCCATACGGTGGAACGTAACTTAGATTCAACCAGTAAACAGAATGAGACAGCGGCATCCACTTTTGCTGAATCAGTTTATCATTGAGGGAGAATAAAGCATCTTTCAGTAAAGAATGTAAGCAGGAGTCCACTGAAAAATATGTGTAAATATTTCTGGATGCACATATGTAGACACGTCTGGAGAGCAGTAGTGTCAGACTGTTTGGCCCCATACCTACTAATGATAATTATTGGGAGAGTCTTCTGCTAGAGCAAGGAGAGGGGTTCAAGCTACTACTCCCCTTCCCCTGGGAGAGTGGCAGGCAGAGACTAACTGTAGCACCTCTAGAAGATATTTTCACAAGATTCTGGAGCTACTGAAATTGCATTTTGATATCTCTGTTACAAGGTCATTACGCCGTGGCAGTGGTTAAGAAATCAGATCCCTACTTCACTTGGGACTCTCTGCAAGGCAAGAGGTCCTGCCACCCCGCAGTTGGTACTTCCGCAGGCTGGATCATCCCCATGGGTTTAATATACAACAAAACCGGGTCCTGTAAATTTGGTAAGTGTGTTCTGGGAGGCAGTGCAGCAGCCCCTTCCATGGGCCTGTACCTGCATTGTACAGGAGTTCAGTTCAATGGCAAGGAATGTCAAGGGATGGCATGAATGGGTAGGGGGGGGTCAAGTGCTGGGCAGACATTACAGGTGAGCTTTGCCTCTCCTTGAGCAGGTGCTCCCTCTTCTCCTCACCTCCTTACTTCTGAGGGGAAAGGCTTGGTCCAGTGGGAAGATATCAGGGAAATGCCCTACTCTTTATGTGTTACAATGGGCTCAGGGAACAAGCCTGGGTTGCATAGCAAGAGTGGTCTCTGTGTGTGTATGTGTGTGTGTGTGTGTGTGTGTGTGTTGTTTTCCCATATAAACCAGATTGGTTGTTTTGTAAAAACCTAAAACCATATACCAGCAAGTCCTTGAGTGTTTTTCACTTGCATCCTTATCTCCTTCAGATTCTCGTATTTGTCATTTTAGCAGTATTCTTGCCAGTACCTAAAAGTCTCCCGGTACCCTGCTTTGCCCAGCCATCTGACAAACCCCATCTCTGCACAAGCACCATTACCTGCTCTCTTCACTCTCTGCACCTTAGCAGCTAAACATGGATGGAGAAGTCATGGGGTAGAACAGTTCATTCCACTGGAAATGGTCCAGCTACTGGCCTCAGCAGGCCTCTCGCAGTCACATCCAAACTGTGTCGCTGCTCCACACCCCCACACTTCCCAATAATTACCCTAATGTCCTCATTGTCCACACATTTTCAGCCCACACCCATCTACCACCCTTTCTCAGCACATGACTCTTCTCAGCTGTAATAGACATCAGAAACGGTCAAAGTTTACCCCTCACCATCCCACTGCCAAAGCTGTGGGCTCCTCATTGGCTGTATCTGCTCAGCCTCCCTCCACCTGTACTCTGGGTGTAGGTACCTCCCCTTCTCTCCTCCCTAGAGCCTCATGCCCTTGGATACTAGTTCTCTGTCGGGTATAGCCAACAATTTCTTTCAACATTAAACGTCCCCAGTGTTTTCTATCTTTTAAAGTCTTCCTTCTCCCAGCAGTCTCCCTGGGTTTCTGATTTGTTTCTCCTCCTTGCTGCCAGACTTCTTAGCAGCATGGTCTGAGCCACTCATCTCCCACTCACTCCTCCACTCCCTGTCCTCTGGCTTCTCTGCATCATTCCATAGGAAGGATTCTGGTCAAGGCTGCTGGTGACCTCCATGTTGCTCAGTTGGAAGGTCTTGCTCCAGTCCATTCCTCTATGACTTCTCTTTCTTCAGATCACCTTAAAACACTATCTTCTGACTTCTGTGAAAATGCTGGCTTGATTTTTCTCCTACCCCTACAAAGTCCCCTTTCCCAACCTGGGTAATAAATGTTTCAATTGTTTAAAGCAGCTTTCTTCCCCCACTCTAAACCCAATCCTTAGGCAATCACATCCATGCCTACAGCCTCATTTGCCATCTAAACAAATAATATGGGCATCTGGGTGGTTCCATTGGTTAAAGGACTGTCTTCAGCTCAAGTCATGATCCTGGAGTCCCAAGATCGAATACTGGATCAGGGTCCCTGCTCAGCAGGGAGTCTGCTTCTCCCTGTGACCCTCCCCTGTCTTGTGCTTTCTCTCTCTCAAATAAATAAATAGAATCTTTAAAAAAACCCTAATCCTGTTAAACATTAAAATCTAGGCACATAGCCAGCTCTAGATAAATGTTTGCTGTTATCACTATTATTAATATTAAATCTATATGTTGATAACTGTTGTGTCTTTATCCCTAGCACAGATCTCTCTTTGACCTCCACACCTGTGTATATTAAACTGGCTATTTGACATTATCTAGTTATTATCAAAAAAAGTCATTCTCAAAAGACATTAAGCTCAAACAGAATGTATCAGCTCCGCTACGTCTGCTCCAGAGCTGTCTAGCTCAGTGGAGGACCCTACGGTCCATCCACTTACCCCAGCAGGAAACCAAGTGGTCATCCTCCATGTACCCATCCATCACCAGTGATGTCCCCCTCCACTGTCTCCCTCCCCTTGTGCTACTCTAGTCCAAGCTGCTCTCACTTCCCCTGGACTATTACAGTAACCTGCTGCCTGCACCCCGCATCTGCCCTGGATTCCATTCATCCCACTGGCAGACCAGTCCTTGCGAAGCACACATCTGGCTATATCTGGCCCACCACTCCTGTCCCAGCATTGCTGTAGCCCTTCAGAAGCTCCTCATTTCTCTAAGGAAAAAGAACAAAATTTACACAAAGGTGTAAAAGTGGGTCTGGACCTTGCCTCCTCTCCACTCACTCTTGCACTGGGTGGTCTAGCCCAATGGCCTCTTACTAACCTTTCTGTGATCCTTGCCCCCACCCCCACCCCCGCCCTGGGCCTTCACAGATGCTGCTCCCTGTCTGGGAAACGCTTGTCCTTTCACCCTTTACTTGAGTAATTGCTATTCATTCTTCCTCTCTCAACTTGAAGTCTCTCCCCTATTCCCAGGTCTGTACAAGATTCCTTTATGTGAAGCTGTATAGAACATATTCTTTCCCATTGCAAGCTGGGGTTGGGGGTACAAATTCACTAGTGTGGCTAATAGAGTTATGACTATTGTTCATGGGCTTGGGTTCCAGGAGCATGGGACCTATATGATGTCCTCACCATAGTGCCCTGGGGCCCGATATGGGGCTTGGCATCTGGGCCTCTTGGCTCCTTCCTGGATTTGGAGTCAAGATGATTATCCTATAAGGGAGGGCAAGGGCGGCAGAGGTCAGGAAAAATGTGGGAGAGGTTCGACTGGGTGGGCTTTCAGTTTTGTTCTCTGTTAGGATTACATCTGTGTGTGTACTTCTAAACCTCTGCCCTGTGCCACTTCTGTTCCACAGACCCTTGTCCCAACTTCAGCCAGTCCCCGTTTACTTTGCTCTAGTTGCAACTTTTTAAAAAATTCTGTAATGTTCTTATTTGTAATAATATGGTACCAAATCCCTAAATGTGTCTCTACATCATTCAAGGAATTCTAGGGACAAAATCGGAGGCTTTCTTGCTAACATAGGTGAGAAGAGCTGACCTACTGTGTTTTCCTGCACAGATGAATTCTTCAGTCAAAGCTGTGCCCCTGGGTCTGACCCGGATTCCAAGCTCTGTGCTCTGTGCAGTGGTGGCAGCAGCCCAGGCCACACCTGTGCTCCCAACCACCACGAGAGATACTATGGCTTCAGCGGGGCATTCAGGCAAGTAGTATCTGTGCACCACCTTTCTCTTGGGCACCAACCCAGTGAACCTCTTGTCCTTTCATCTTTTCCATCACTCCAGGATCTGGCTGCTGCATTTAGGAAGAACCAGAATTAGAAAATAGAACCCCAAATTCCCACTGGCCCCAAGGAGTCAAGCCCAGCTCCTTTCTGGAGGGCTTTTCTGCAGATCCAGCTGACTTAGGGTCCCTGAGGAGAAGCAAGAATGAGGGGTGCAGGTTCACAACCCTGGGTCCACTTTTTTTCTTTGCGATTTTGGACAGGTCATAGAATCTTTCAGAGCTCCAGTTTAAAATCAGAGGATGGGCACTCAACCTGTGCTTCTTACACCTGGCTGATGAGTACATTTAAAAAATAGATATTCCTGGGCACCTTCAGCCCTTCAGGAAACTTTATTGAGCAACTATTAATGTGGCAGGCACTGGTCTAGGTAGAGGGGTCATAGCAGCAAGACACAAGTAGCTCCCTTGCCCCCCGCATCTCAAGAGGGTAGGACAATGAACATAAACAAGGCCACTCATTTCCTGACTGTGCTAACTGCTACAAAGAAACCAAGGTGGGGTGGTGTGGTAGTGACTTGGGTAGGGGACAGTTTTGGAAATGGTGGTCAGGGAAGGCCTCGAAAAGCAGGATTGTGTGAGCTGAGAATTAAATATTGGGAGGGAATCAGGCCTGAGAAAAGCTAAAGGAAGGGTATCAAGGAAGAAGGAACAGCCAGGACAGAGGCATGAAGCAGGGCAAATCATGCTGTGTCTGAGGCCAGAACAGAAGGCCCTGAAGGGGAGTCATGGCGTGGGGGTGAGGGCATGGGTGTGCACAGGTTGGAGCGGAGGCACTGGATATGTCTTAGTGCCCTATTGGCCTGACCAAGGAGGTAGAGTTAATTTTAAGTATGCTGAGCAGCGCGGGACCCTTTGAGGCAGGAGGCATGCTGTGTGAATCGGGGTTGCGTGGCAACTGGAGAGCACGTGAGCATCTAGGATGGACCCCTTTATTTGTCACACTGCCGGACGACTTTGTCCTGCCATTTCCAAAGTTGTGTCTCTTTCATAAGCCATACATAATGGCATATTTCAGATTCCACAACATCAATGTACACTGAACATGAAACCTAGTCTCAAGTAGGGTTGGTTTTTGTTTTTTGTTTTTTACATGGCATTAGGGTTGATGGTCTTACTGGTGCTAATATGATAATATCAGAGAGAACTTAGAATTGTCAGAGCTTTGTCTTGAAACAAAACCCACCCTCTTCCTCAAATGAAGTTCAACACCCACAGAACAATCTTAGCTTCAGATGGCTAGTTCTCCCCACAACCTCCTACCTGCATTTCTACTCCTGTGGGTTTCCTGGCTCCAACAGCTCTTCATTCCTACTGACTTGTGCCCCACCCACCCTGCCAACTCTTCCCTAGTCTCTCCCTGCTTCATATTCTTATCCCTTCCACACCCAACATACATTCCACAGCCAACCACAATAATCATTCCTCTGTGTCTAGCCTCAAGTGCCTGTCCCTCTGCTGGCAAAAGCACCAGGCCTTGCTTAGGTCTGACATTCCACCACTAGGGGTCTGCACTGCTGGGGTGCCCAGCCTCCCATTACAGTAAGGAGAACCCACCTCAAATGTGCATGTGTGCCTAGTGCCTTCACCACCAACCTTTCTAGAAGATGAGTCCATCCTCTGTCCTCTCCTCAGTCCCCCAACACATCTGCCTCCATCTGTCATGCCTTTGTTTCCTACTTCACCAGAGAAAATTGAAGCAATCCAAGGAAACGCCACAGCGTCCCACTGCCACATCTAACCCACTGCCCTCCCTCCTTTTCACCGGCTACCTGGCTGTCTTCTAGCTCAGCCCTATCCCATGGCTGCACCAGCCTCTCCTCCAGCCTGGCCAGGGGCTTTGCTCGGCACTTCTCCCCTCTTGCTGCTGCACCATCACAGGATTTTCTCTACTAGGTCATTTGGTCATTTCTACCAGCATCCACACATGATGCTGTTTTTTTCACCTTAAACATCAGTAAGTAAGTAAAATCTCTCTTGAACTCACTTCCCTCTCCAGCAACTTCCCATTTCTCTCCTTCTCTATATCCCCCTTTCTTGTTTTATTTTTTAGCACTTTTCACTCTCTAGAATACTATATATTTTATGTACTTGTTTAATGTCTTTTTTCCTTTAATAAGATAAATAAAATCTCCTTTGTTGAAAGAGCTTCCTCTTTAGAAGGCAAGAGACTTGAGCCTTGGGAGTGAGCCAAGATACTTTAAGGCGAAAGTTGCCAAACAAAATTTAGGACATCCAGTTAAATTAGAATTTCAGATAAACAATGAATGAATGCTTAGCATAAGGGAACCCACTCCTCCTCCCCCCTTCTTCCTCCTTCTCTCCCCACTTCCTCCTCCTCCTCCTTTTCTTCTTTTTCTCCTTCTCCTCCTCCTCCTCCCTCTCTTTTCTTCTTCTTCCTTTTTCTCTAAAGAGAGATGCCGCATCTTCTTTCCCCGGAGGATGGTTTTCTGTTTCTCAGCCTACATGGAAGGAAATGTCTATGACTAGCATTATTACAGCTTCTCGGTTATAAAGAAGCAGTCAAACACAGACCCTAATGTATTCATCCCAATTCCCAGGAAATGGGATTGTCAGCCCATTGAAAGCTTCATGTTCACACAACTCATGCAGTGAACTTCCACTGTAAAGTTGTAGCTGCCTCCACTGTGACCAGATAGATTGGGGGGGATGGAGGAAAGGAGTCAGTTCTCAAAGTATTAATGTTTGGTAAACCAAACAAGAGTCAAGAATTTTTAAATTAAATTATACAAGGGGAATTTTGTTTTCCTAGATATAAAAATCACATTATAATACTGCATAATACTTTAATACTATGATCAGTACAGACAGGTTTGTGTGCAAGAATGACAAATCAATGGAGATTAGACTTCAAAGACTTATACATGGACACATTATATTTGGTGTATAACGAAGATAATATTTCAAACTGGGGGAAAGATGAACTTGAGAGAGCAAATAAAATGAGTGTGGCAAAGTGGCTCCGGATCTGGTAGGAGCAGCTTCAATAGTGAGTCAATCCCAAAAGCTGACTGGCAGGCTGAAAAGCTCACCCTCAGTGAGGGTGGTGTGAAGGGGTGCTGATTGCAAGGGCAAAGATTCCTTTTAGGTGTTTGGATGAGTGTGGGAGGGAAGCCATGGCGGAGGGCCATGTGGGATCAAACAGGGATTATTGATTTTCAAAAAGGAAAAGAGGTATATGAATGCTGATAAAGAGAGCCCAGTGATCAGGGAAAGACCGCAATTACATAAGAGAAAGAGGATCACTATCGGAAGGTGCCTGAGAGTGTGGGCGGGGTTGGGATGCAGGGCACCTGGAGGGACACTTTTGCCGAGAGAGACCTTCACTCCTTCTTTGTGTCTGGAGGGCAGGAGAAGCGCACTGGAGACTTGGGCTGGCAGATTTGGCAGAGGGAGGCTGGAAGGAAGCCCATGTGAGGATATCTGTGTTTTCTCCGGGAAGCAGGAACACATGTCAGAGTGAGTGTTGAGGAGAGGGTATGTGGTGAGACAGAGGCATGCGGGAATTTGGAAAACATTTTAGTAATTGCTCTATGGAGTGGAGAGGTGGCTATCTGAAAGAGTGGTTCTCACCACTAGAGCACAGAGTCTCTTAGGGGGCTTGTTAAAACACAGCTTGCTGGGCCCCACACCCAGAAATAGGTCTCGGGTGGGGCCCAAGAGTGTGCATGTCTCACGGGTTCACAGCTGGTTCCCATGTTGCTGATCCCAGCCCACACGTTGAGAACCACAGATCTAGAGTAGAGAGAGGAAAGCAGGAATGCCCAGGAGAAGTTAATGATCAGGAGAGTCTCTGGTCTGCCTCCCTACTAGAGTACAGACACACCTGAGGCAGACTGTCATATGTATTCAGGACTGGGATTATATGAAGGACAGGAAGAAGAAAGAAATAGGGCAAAGGGAGTTTAGGAAGAAAATTGAATGGGAGTAATTGACCGTAGCTAAGTATAGAGGGACCTGAAGTTAGGAGAGAGAGAAAACTGGAGAGGTGCTCCTGATAATTGATCACTAATGTCAGTTGCCAACTGATTGGATGTCCTAGAACTGATTGCTAATGTGTTCGACATTTCTCATAAAGAATGGACCTTAGTGGTGCCTAAGTGGGTTAAAGCCTCTGCCCTCGGCTCCGGTCATGATCCCAGGGTCCTGGGATCGAGCCCTGCATCAGTCTCTCTGCTCGGCAGTTAGCCTGCTTCCTGCTCTCTCTCTGCCTCCCTCTCTGCCTACTTATGATCTCTGTCTGTCAAATAAATAAAATCTTTTTAAAAAAAATCCTACAAAAACAGCAAACTGTGTATACTTAAAAAAAAAAAAAAAGAATGGACCTTAAATACAGAGAAAAATTTTTCTGCAATTAATTGTGAACACATACCTAGTGATGTACATTCACTAGTGATCATTAAGACTGACTAGACATTGATTTTAATCTCTGGTGTGAGTTTTGATCCAACCAGAAAGTCAAGCTTGAATATCCCTGTTCATAGGAGAACACAAACATCTTCTCTGGAGAAACCAATCAGTATTTAAAACAAGGAACAAAACAGTGGTTAGCTATAATAGGAACAAAATAAACAGGTTTCTCTTTTTGATTACATTTCCCCTCTAATTCTCAGGGACAGCCCAGGTGTTACAGTTGTGTGTATGGATGTGGCCAGTGTTCGTTGTGGTTCTAGTGGAGGGTGAATGAGCCTCTAGGTGATTCTCTCTGGGCATCTCTCCCTCCCACTCCTATTGATGCTCCTCACTGACCTGACCCTTGCTGTGCAGGTGTCTGGTTGAAAAGGGAGACGTGGCCTTTGTGAAGGAGAGCACAGTCTTCCAGAACACTGATGGTATGTGCCTATGCTGTCATTTCCTCCCTTGGAAAAAATCTGAGTCTCTCCTGGAAAGTCACTCCCAGTCAGACAACTGGGGAAGTTTATTAAAGAATGGCTGACTCTCTTCATTTATAGGCATTCCTTATATATTCTGGATACTTTTTGTCTGCTATATGTATTGACAATATCTTGTTTCTCTCTGAAAGGTTTACCTTTGCATTTTCTTAATGGTGTCTGATGAACAGATATTTTAATGTTTAATGTAGTTCAACTTATCAATCTTTCTGGCTGTTGCCAGGCCTGTTAAAGAAATGTTTGCCTTTGGGACGCCTGGGTGGCTCAGTTGGTTAAGCAGCTGCCTTCGGCTCAGGTCATGATCCCAGGGTCCTGGGATCGAGTCCCACATCGGGCTCCTTGCTCGGCAGAGAGCCTGCTTCTCCCTCTGACTCTGCCTGCCTCTCTGTCTGCCTGTGCTCGCTCGCTCTCCCTCTGTCTCTGACAAATAAATAAAATCTTTAAAAAAAAAAAAAAAAAAGAAAAGAAATGTTTGCCTTTAACAGGACTGAAAATGCACTAACTGGAAAGGCTATGAATTTATAACCATCAATTTTTCTCTTTCTTCTGTTTTATTTTTAAAGTTTTTTATTTCATTTTTCTGTGTCTCTGTGATTCTCCCAGACATTGGTAGTTGGTCACATCCCCCCAAGGAGGGCACTGTGACTAGAGCTGTCAGCTGTGGCTGACCGGCCTTCCTTCTCCCCAGGAAAGAACCCTGAAGCCTGGGCTAAAGACCTGAAACAGGAAGACTTTGAGCTGCTGTGCCTCGATGGTACCAGGAAGCCTATGACTGAAGCTCGAAGGTGCCACCTGGCCATAGTCCCAAATCATGCTGTGGTCTCAAGGAAAGATAAGGCAGATTTTGTCCGCAGGATACTCTTCAATCAACAGGTTTGGGCACACAGAAGGTCCTTCCACATATCCCCCAAACAGAATGCTCAGATCTCCTCCAGAGCTGACAGGCACACCCAGCCCAGTCTCATATTCTTTCTCCCTGGGCAGTGGAACAGATTCTCAGAGCTCTGCCTCTGAAATCAGAAATCTAGCTGGTGGCTCTGTTCACTTTGTGCTCTGGGGCTGTCTAGGATATCAAAGTGGACTGAAAGAGCCTTGGACACATGAATATCTGAAGGGTCTTCCTGAGACTAAGTTTCCTCTCAGAACAGACTCCTGGTACTTCTTGGACTTGTTCAGTCCCTCCATGAGAGTTGTCTCTTGCGTCTTCTGTCATAGAAATAAGGGAGATGGCTTAGTGCCCTTCACACAGGGGTGAGGAAAGGAGGCTACTCTACCTGACTTAGTGTAGGTCCCAAGGCATTACTGAACCTGGGCAGGCTGAGCATTGTTTTAGGCTTCCTGAAAGTTCAAGAGCCAACATTCCGACAACTCATGACTTCTACAGGCAGCCAACAGGGGCTATGAAGTAGCAGGATGCCCAATTCAAATGATCTTAAGAAAACCCAAAGCCTCATCTGCCTTTCAGCTTCGTATACCCCATTCCTGGAAGAACCCTGTATGATTAATCCATGTGTTAGCATATGCTGCCAACACGTCCCAGTTAGAGGACTACAACTCAGGGAGAACTGGCAAAACAAAAGGCTCCTCATTAGGGACACTTGAAGGCATGTGTCTCCCAAAACACAACTTGCCCCTTGGCTGTCCGGGGCTGAACAAAGAAAAAGAGAGGAGGGGAAGAAAAGATGGAAACGGTCAGGTGCCTAGGACAGATCTAGAGTATAGAAGAGGCCAGGCAGCAAGGGCTTTGGGCAGTGGAAGACAGGTAGCACGACCCAGGAAGTTGAAAATATCCAGCATGATAGGCAGAATTGTGATACTGTGACCACAAAACTCAAAGCTGCTGCTTCTTCTTTTTTAATTACATTTTTAAAAATTTTCTTTTCAGCGTAACAGTATTCATTGTTTTTGCACCACACCCAGTGCTTCGTGCAATACGTGCCCTCTCCAATACCCACCACCTGGTTCCCCCAACCTCCCACCCCCCCCCCCCCCCCCCCGCTGCCCCTTCAAAACCCTCCGGTTGTTTTTCAGGGTCCATAGTCTCTCCTGGTTCATCTCCCTTTCCAATTTCCCTCAGCTCCCTTCTCCTTTCAGTCTCCCCATGTCCTCCATGCTATTTGTTATGCTCCACAAATAAGTGAAACCATATGATAATTGACTCTCTCTGCTTGACTTATTTCACTCAGCATAATCTCTTCCAGTCCCGTCCATGTTGCTACAAAAGTTGGGTATTCATCCTTTCTGATGGAGGCATAATACTCCATAGTGTATATGGAAGCTTCTTTTATTAAGCAGTTACTTTACATACATTATCTCCATTTACAAATGAGTAAACCGAGGTTCACTGAGCTCAGTAAAGAAGTTTCTTAAAGTCAGGTGACAAGGAAAAGCTAGGGCCACGGTTTGAACCCAGAGACCATGCTTTTTGCCATTCATGTTGCCTCTGAGACTGTTACCGTGTCCCAGGTCTCCCAGGGGCTGGAGCTGAGCAGTGCAGCAGACTTAGATCTTCTGAGGTAGAATACACAACCTTGTGCTCCTTGGTGCTCCTGCTCACTCTCTATCTGTCTGATGCAGGAACTCTTTGGAAGAGATGGGTTTGAATACAGGATGTTCCAGATGTTTCAGTCGTCAACTAAGGACCTGCTCTTCAGCGATGACACGGCATGTTTAGCTAACCTTCAGGACAAAGCATCCTATCGAAAATACTTAGGACCAGAGTATCTTAGGAATATTGCTAACATGGGACAATGCTTACACTCTGGTGAGTAGAATAGAACACCAAGGAACAATACCATGGCGGGGGGGCAGGTGAATATGTTTAAGGACCATTGTGTGCCAAGCCTTGAGCCAGTACTGATAGGAGAACAAAGATGGAGAAGGCTTGCTCCTGGCCCTGCAGGAGGATGTGAGCCTACACTGTCAATCAGACAACAGTACAAGGGAATACCTGAAAAAAGACCAAATCGTTAAAAGGAGACAGAGAGCGCAATTGAGATCGTTTGGAAACTGAACTTGTTTACTTGTGCATTTCCATTTTTTTCCTAACAAAATGAAAAGGTACACATGTGTGGGCCCTTCATTGTAGGGAGAGTGTTGGGAAATGACCCCTATGTATCACTCATAGAGAATAAATTTTGAAAGATTTTTTTTAAAGGATTTTATTTATTTATTTCACAGACAGAGTTCACAAGTAGGCAGAGAGGCAGGCAGAAAGAGACGGGGAGGCAGGCTCCCTGCCGAGCAGAGAGCCCGATGTGGGGCTTGATCCCAGGACCCTGGGATCATGACCTGAGCTGAAGGCAGGGGCTTTAACCCACTGAGCCACCGAGGTGCCCCCAATTTTGAAAGATTTTAAGTACAATGTATAAATAATATTAATGGAAACTGTAACTATAGTTAGCACTATAGCGTTCCCTTTCTAGTTATACACACACACACACACACACACACACACACATACATATATATTTTCAAATGGCATAATGTGTGAATGTATAGTTGCCTAAAAAAGGATTAAATTGGAGAAATAAAATTAGAGCTGGGATAATCAAATTTCTGGGAGCGTGCCTGAATTTTTGTTGAATTACATCGTATGTTGAAGATGATGAAAGTAAAAGGAACAGAAAATATATTTAAGGATAGCACTGACTTCAGTTAGGAGAAACAGAGACAGAGAGAGAGTGAGAGAGAGAGAGATAGAATTTAAAAAAATCGGGCACCTGGGTGGCTCAGTCAGTTAAGTGGCTGGCTTCAGCTCAGGTCATGATCCCAGGGTCCTGGGATGAAGCCCACCATCGGGCTCCCCGATCAGCGGGAGCCTGCGTTTCCCTCTGCCTGCTGCTCTGCCTGCTGCTCTGCCTACTTGTGATCTCTCTCTCTCTCTCCCTCTGTCAAATAAATAAATAAAGTCTTTAAAAAAAATCATTACCTAGCATTTACTTTTAGAAAACAGGAATAGAAACGTGTTTAGTAAACACAGAATGTACCTGTAAGTCTGTCTTTTATGTTTTGCTTCACAGAACTTCAGGACGCCTGTACATTCCATGTACATTAAAAACTGATCAAAGTGGGCAACCACAGAAATGCTCAGTGCCTGCAAATACAGTGGGGACACATCTCACTTGTCTGCATGTGGGCCTCTGTTAACTTCAGTCGTTTTATATAATTATGTGCTGTAACTGATACAAAATTAAAGTAAACAGAAATTACAATGAATAAAAGTTATTGTGTCTGCTTAGAAAACTTATGTCCTCATTATATGTCCTCATTAGAAAACTCATTATATGTCCTCAGATTTTTTGAGGGGAGAAAACTGATCTTTATGCTTGAGTTATGCTTCTAAATTAAATATCTATTAAATTATACCTTTTTTAAAAAATGTACCAAACAAGCTCGTCTTCCCTCCCTATTCTTTAATTTACTCAAGAGTTGAGTCACCTATATAGAATTGAAGCAATAAATATGTCTGAAGTGAGTCTGAGTGGTGATTATAAGTATGCAAAAAAATGCACTAGTATGTACAGTATCGAGGACTTACACAATAAAAACAAGGGATAAGGAATGAGTTTGTTTATTTTAAAAATATATTTGAACATTTAAAATTCATAATGTCAAGGGGAATAAAAATCCTGACCCAGATTACTTGGAAGACATTAAAATTACTACAAAAATCTAACCCTACTACCTACTGGACTCAATTAAGAGTTTCTTATCAGAGACTTTGCCATATCTTGTATTACCATACTTGCAGCTTGTGGTAGTGCCTCAATAAATATTGACTGGGGCCCTAAGTTACATATTGTTAAATGGTAGTTTCATAAGTGTAGATTTCTGCTTATGTCTGTGAAAAAGTAACCAGTACAAGTCTTGCCCCCCTACCATAAGCAACTAAAAAACTGACAAAGTATATGAAACAACTGTTTTTAAACATTGGACAATAGCAGCACAGGACTCTGGTCCTTGAGATAAGGGAAAGAAAAGAGATAAGCAGAATGATGACCCTACTTTTTGACTGGAGGAAATTTCCAGATCATGGCACAGGGAGGGGGAACCCAAGAAAGCCTGTCACATTAGTTGAGGAAACAAATAAAAGCTTGGAGAGAAGCAAGATGACTGGAGTTTGTATACAGAAGACATCTCTAGAAGAGTCCCCTTGAATGTTTGGTGAAATACCAATCTGCGTGAGTGTAGAATGAAATTGAAATCTGTAAGACTAGACAAAGAATAACTGTGAGAGACCTGCAAGCTGAACAATTCCACAGAGCTAGGAATCATTTGTGCTCATACTATAGCCAGAGTGAAGAAATCTAATTGAACACCTAAAGATTTGACTGAAGGTCAGACCTTAGATGTGAGGATAAATAAAGTAGCTGTAGACTAAGGGCTGCTCTATACCTGCCCTGAGAGTGAACTAGATTTGGTAGAATGAGCTGATCTGTAAGTAACTTAAATGCCTTTTAAAATAAGTCTCAATGCGGGCGCCTGGGTGGCTCAGTGGGTTAAGCCGCTGCCTTCGGCTCAGGTCATGATCTCAGGGTCCTGGGATCGAGTCCCGCATCGGGCTCTCTGCTCGGCAGGGAGCCTGCTTCCTCCTCTCTCTCTCTGCCTACTTGTAATCTCTCTGTCAAATAAATAAATAAAATCTTTAAAAAAAAAAATAAGTCTCAATGCATTAAAGGAAGCCAACAAAATCTAAATATTCAGAAATGTAGCTTATGTAATATCCAGCATCAAATGCAAAAATTACCAGATATGCAAAGAAGTGTAAAATGTGACTCAGAGTCAGAAGAAAAATCAACCAATAAAAGCACACCTAGAGGGGCTCCTGGGTGGCTCAATTGGTTAAGTGTCAGACTCGTGATTCTGGCTCAGGTCATGAACTCAGGGTTGTGAGATGGAGCCCTATTTTGCCTTCCTGCTCAGCACAGAGACCGCTTAAGATTCCACTTGAGAGGGGCGCCTGGGTGGCTCAGTGGGTTAAGCCGCTGCCTTCGGCTCAGGTCATGATCTCAGGGTCCTGGGATCGAGTCCCACATTGGGCTCTCTGCTCAGCAGGGAGCCTGCTTCCTCCTCTCCTCTCTCTGCCTGCCTCTCTGCCTACTTGTGATTTCTCTCTGTCAAATAAATAAATAAATAATCTTTAAAAAAAAAAAGATTCCACTTGAGATTTCCTCTGCCCCTTCCCACACCCCCCAAATAAATAAACAAAACCTTTTTTTAAAAAACCTACATACCTAAAAATCAAAGAGATGATGGTATTTGGACAATGGACTTGATTTTAAAATTTTTTAAAGTTTTTATTTAAATTCTAGTTAGTTAATATACAATGTAATATTGGTTTCAGGAGTAGGATTCAGTAATTCATTACTTACATATAATACCCAGTGCTTATCATAAGTGCCCCCCTTAATACTCTTCACTCATCTAGGCCATCCCCAACCCACCTCCCTCCATGGTTTCTTCTCTATGGTTCTCTTATGGTTTGTTTCCCTGTCTTTTCCCCCCCTTCCCATGTGTTCATCTGTTTTGTTTCTTAAATTCCACATATGACTGAAATCATACGGTATTTTTCTCCAATGTACTTATTTCACTTAGGTAATGCACTCTACATCCATCCATGTTGTTGCAAATGGCAAGACTTCATTCTTTTTGGTGGCTGAATAATATTCCACTATAAACACACACACACACACACACACACACACACACACACACACACACACAACATCTTCTTTATGCATTCATCAGTTGATGGACATTTTGCCTCTTTCCATATTTTGGTTATTGTTGATAACGCTATATACATTGGAGAGAGTGTACCCCTTTAAGTCTGTATTTTTGTATCTTTTGGATAAATATCTAGTAGAGCAATTGCTGGACCATAGGGTATTTCTGTTTTTAACTTTTTGAGGGAACTTCTTACTGTTTTACAAAGTGGTTGTACAATTTGCTTTCCCATCAACAGTGCAAGAGGGTTCCCCTTTCTTCACAACCTTGCCCATATCTGTTTCTTGTGTTATTATTTTAGCCATCTGACAGGTGTGAGATGGTGTCTTATGGTTTTGATTTGTATTTCCTGATGAAGAGTGATGTTGAGCATCTTTTCATGTGTCTGTTAGCCATCTGGACGTTTTCTTTGGAAAGATATCATTTCATATCTTCTGTCCATTTCTTAACTGGATCATTCCTTTTGGGGGGTATTGAGTTTGAGAAGGTCTTGGATACTAGTCCTTTATCAGATACAGGCAATGAACTTTAAAATAATTGTGATAAACATTCCCAAGGATTTAAATGAAAATAAAAATTTAACAAAGAAAAAAGAAAAAAGAAAAAAGAAGACCCAGTGAAAATCTAGAGTTGTAAAATTTGTGTTTTTCAAGGAATTTGTCTATTTCATCTAAATTGTCTATTTTTGCCATAAACTTGTCCAAAATATTTCCTTACTATCTTTTAATATTTATAGGTTGTGTGATGATACCTATTCTTCCACTTTCCATAGCAGTAATTCATGTTTTCTCTATTCATTTTTCTTGATCAGTTTAGTTACAGTTTTTATCAACAGTTATCAAACTTTCAAAGAACAATTTTTTAATATTCACTATTTGCCCATTTTCTATGTCATTTTTTAAAAGGTTTTATTTATTTATTTGATAGACAGATCACAAGTAGGCAGAGAGGCAGGCAGAGAGAGAGAGTGGGAAGCAAGCTCCCTACTGAGCAGAGAACCTGATGCGGGGCTCAATCCCAGGACCCTGAGATCATGACCCGAGCTGAAGGCAGAGTCTTAACCCACTGAGCCACCCAGGTGCCCTCGTGTTTTGTTTTGTTTTTTAAGGACTTTATTTGAGAGAAAGCATGCTAGAGAGAGAGAGAAAGACCATGAACAGGGTGTAAGGACAGGCAGAGGGAGAAGCAGACTTCCAGCTGAGCAGGGAGCCTGATGTGGGATGCAATCCCAGCATCTTGGGATCATGACCCGAGCCGAAGGCAGATGCTTCACTGACTGAGTCACCCAGGTGCCCTCATTTTCTGTTTTTGCCCTTATTTCCTTTCTTTTACTTACTTTTCTTTTAATTTGCTTTTTTCCTTAGATTATTAAGGTACAAGTTTCGATCAGTTATTTAGAACAGTCTCCTTTTCTAATATGGACATTTAAAATTATAAATTTCCTTCTAAGTACTACCTGGGCTGCATCCATCAAGTTTTCGTATTTTATATTTTCTTTAGCATTCAGGTAACAGTTTTTTTCTAATTTTCCAAAGGTTTCTTGGATCAGTTGATTATTTAAAAGTTATTTTTAATTTCCAAATGCTTGATGATTTTCCAGGTATCCTTTTGTTACTGGTTTCTAATTTAATATCTTTGTCAGAGAATATATTCTATATGACTTCAATCCTCTTAAATTATTGTTTGTTTTTTTTTTTAATGGCTACCAGATGGTTTATCTTGGTGGTTGTTCTATGCACACTTGGAAAAAAATATGTAACTTTTATTTTGGGGGTGTAGTTCTATAATGTGTAGATTGTAATATGTAGTATAGCTCTATAAATAGCAATTAGGTCAAATTGGCTAATGTTATTGTTCAAACCCTCCATCTTGACTCATTTTCTGTCTACTTTTTTGCATTAATTGCTGATAGAAGAGCTTTGAAATCCCCAACTTTAAATATGGATTTGCTCATTTCTCCTTCCAGCACAGTCAGATTTTGCTTTATATTTTTTGTTCTGTTAGGTACACACACATTTAGGGTGTTAGGCTTTCTTTCTTCTTCTTCTTCTTCTTATTTTTTAAAGATTTTATTTATTTATTTGATGAGAAAGAGAGAGAGAACAAGCAGAGGGGTCAGCAGGCAGAGGGAGAGGGAGAAGCAGGCTCCCTCAAGAGCAAGGAGTCCAGTGTTGGGGGCTCTATCCCAGGACCCTAGGACCATGACCTGAGCCAAAGGCAGAAGCCCAACCAACTGAGCCACACAGGTGTCCCCAGGATGTTAAGATTTCTTAATGAGTTGACTGCTTCATCATTATGAAATGTCCCTGTTGTCCCTGGTAATACTTCTTAAGTCTACGTCATTTGATATTAATATGATCACTCCATCTTTCTTATGCTTTGTGTGTGCTTATATTTGTTTTCCATTCTTTTACTTTAATCCATCTGTTTATATTAAGGAGGGTTTCTTATAAAGAGCACATGGTCGGGTCTTTCTTTTTTCATTCAGTGTGACAATCTCTACCCTTTTAAAGGATGTGTTTGGTTCATTTATATATAATGTAATTATTAATATTTGTTTTCTGTTTCCTCTGTTCTTTGGTTCTTGCTTCCTCTTTTCTGCCTTTTATTGGCTTGAGTGTTTTTTAGTATTATATTTTACCTTCTCTATTTGCTTTTTAGCTATTTTTAATGTCTTCTCCTAACTTTACAATATTTATCTTTATCTGAAAACTAGTGTCAGGTAAGGACACAAAGTTAACATACAGAAATCTGTTGCATTTCTGCACAATTAAAAATGAAGCAGAAGAAATAGAAACTAAGAAAACAATAATATTTAGAATTGTACCCCAAATAATAAGATACCTAGGAATAAACTTAACTAAGGAGGTGAAAGACCTGTACCCTGAAAACTACAAAAGAACTTGAAGATGACACAAACAAATGGGAAGATAGTCCATGCTCCTGGATTGGAAGAACAAATATTGTTAAAATGTCCATACTACCCAAAACTATCCATAGATTAATGCAATCAAAATATCAATGACATTTTTCACAGAACTAGAACAAATAATACTAAAATTTGTATGGAACCACAAAAGACCCTGAATAGCCAAAGCAATCTTGAGAAAGAAGAACAAAGCTGGAGGTATCACAATTCCAGACTTGAAGTTACATTACAAAGCTGTAATAATCAAAACAGTATGACACTGGCACAAAAATAGATACATAGACCAATAAATCAGAATAGAGAGCCCCTCCAAACCCAGACTTAATGGTTAATCTATCCATGAAGAAAGAGGCAAGAACATACAATATGGAAAAGACAGCCTTTTTTTTTTTTTTTTTTTAGATTTTATTTATTTATTTGACAGAGAGATCACAAGTAGGCAGAGAGGCAGGCAGAGAGAGAGAGAGGGAAGCAGGCTCCCCGCTTATCAGAGAGCCCAATGCGGGACTCGATCCCAGGACCCTGAGACCATGACCTGAGCCGAAGGCAGCAGCTTAACCCACTGAGCCACCCAGGTGCCCCAAGACAGCCTCTTCAATAAGAAAATGGACAGCTACAAGCAAAAAAAAAAAATAAAACTGGACCATTTTCTTACACCATACACACAAATAAGCTCAAAATAGATTAAAGACTTAAATATGAAACCTGAAATCATAAAACTTTCAGAAAAAAACATAGGCAGTAATTTCTTTGACATTGACTGTAGAAACATTTTTTCTAGATATGTCTCCTCGGGCAAGGGAAACAAAAGCAAAAATTAAACTATCGGGGCTACACAAAATAAAAGGGTTTTGCATGGCAAAGGAAACCATCTTTAAAACAAAATAATCCAACACCAAAAACCCCCCCAAATAATCCAATTAAAAATTGGCATAAAATATGAATAGAAATTTTTCCAAAAAACATACAATTGACCAACAGACACATGAAAAGATGCTCAACATCACTAATCATCAAGGAAATGCAAATCAAAACCACAGTGAGGCATTACTTTACACCTGTCAGAATGACTAAAATTAAAAAGACAAAAAAATGACACATTTTGGCGAGGCTGTGGGAAAAAAGGACCCCCTCATGTACTGTTAATGGGAATGCAAATTGTTGCGGTCACTGTGGAAAACAGTATGGAGGTTCCTCAAAAGATTAAAAACAAAATTACCATATGATCTGGTAATTCTACTATTGGGTATTTACCAAAAGAAAATAAAAATTTTAATTTGAAAGAATAGAGGCAACCCTATGTTTATTGCAATAGCCAAGATATGGAAGCAACCCAAGTGTTAATTGACAGATGAATGGAAGAGAAAGTATGGTGTGTGTCTATGTGTATAATGGACTGTTACTCAGCTCTAAAAAGGAATGAGATGTTGCGATTTGCAGCAACATTGACTGACCTAGAGAGTATAATGTTAAGTACAATAAGTCAATCAGAGAAGACAAACACCTTATGACTTAACTACTTTAGAAACAAACAATGAACAAATGAACAAACAAAGAAGAAAAAAGAGACAAAAAAACAGACTCTTAAGTACAGAAAACAAACTGATGGTTGCCAGAGAGGATGTGGGTGGGGGAAGGGGTGAAACAGATGAAGGGGATTAAGAATACTCTTATCCTGATGAGCACTGACTTGCGTACAGAACTGTTGAGTCATTCTATTATACATCCAAAACTAATATAACACTGTATGTTAATAATATTTCAATAAAAAATAAATTTAAAATAATGTTATATCACTTTGTGAATAACGTAAGATCCTGTAATATTATAGCTCTACTTTTGTCAGTGATTTCTGGATAAACTTTTAAGAAGCAGGTCTTTAAGGTAAAAAAAAAAAAAGGTCCTGATTTGTATCATTTACCAAATTCATGAAGTAAACAGTTTTATATAGATGATTTCAAGCTACCAAAGTGATGTCAGTGAATTCAGAGTTTAGAAGAGATACATATAATCAGCTTTTGGAAGCCAGCTCAAGCTGATTGCACAACCCCCACTAATTTCCCTCTTTTATTCATGTGTTCTTACAATCATATATTTTACCTCTGCATACATTAGAAACTCGACAATAATTTTTATTATTTTTATATCAAGTATCAATTATCTTTTAATGAAATTTTTAAATGATAAAAAGAAATCTGTAATATCTACCCACATATTCATTATTTCCAGTTCTCTTCATACCTTTGTATAGATCACAGATTTTAACTATTTTGTAGGCAGATCTTTCTGGCCAAATTCATTGGTCTGTAGACATGTTATTTTTCCTTGTACTAATTTTGTATGGTACTTGACCATGGTACTTTCTGTTCAACTTTAGGTGAAATTTGCTTCTCTGGACTTTTAGAATAAGTGTGTTTTTAGGCAAGGGTTTCTTACTTCACAGATATCCCTTATCTGTCATTTTGTGCATTATTTTAAAATGCAATAGCTTGCTTTCTCTGGTTTCTTGGTTTTATTCCCTTCTCTACTTTGGTCTAGACCTTGTTTGTTCCTTTATCCTCGTTATGCCTTTTCTGTGCAATTTTGATTCCACTTATAGATCCAGATTGCTCCGGATCCTTTGGTCCCTCTTAGGAAAGGTATTTTCACATCTACTCCTAGGTCATCTCCCTGCAGGCTGCCCCCAGAAGCCCGCTGCATGCTTATCTTTTATGTTGGTGCTTCCAGGAAGACTCCTGGACTTTCACCAGCTACAAAGTCCTCAGGCTCTTTTGCCCAAAGCCTCAGAGACTATTGGCTCTGTGTAGCTTGAATTTCTGCTGCCAATCTTTCCCATCAGAAGAGCCAAATCTAGGGGCACCTGTGTGGCTCAGTGGGTTAAGCCTCTGCCTTCGGCTCAGGTCATGATCCCAGGGTCCTGGGATCGAGCCCCACATCGGGCTTTCTGCTCTGCAGGTAGCCTGCTTCCTCCTCTCTCTCTGCCTACTTGTGATCTCTGTCAGATAAATAAAGAAAAAATCTTTAAAAAAAAAAAAAAGAAGAAGAAGAGCCAAATCTATGGATAATCTTCAGTGGCATAAGGCAGGAGCCCAGAGATCCTGGTCCAGCAGAGACCTTTCACTGGCATTGGGGAAGAGTTGTCATGTACCCTACATCTACTTTCTCTGAATTTTAAGAACTTGGAAAGAAGACCAGAGCATATAATTAATGTTTCATGTTTCAACATATTGAGGATACCACTGGACCCATTTCAGATGTAATAAAATCCTAGGACTCTAACCTTAGTAACACACACACACACACACACACACACACACACACATACTACTTGACCTACAATTTTTGTGTATTTATAGCTCCAGTGCAGTGATTTTTCTGTGACCTCATATCACTTTCCTCTGGAGTGAAGGAGTGAGGATAGAGGCTACTTAACCTGTTTTTAGGCAGATGATACCTTAGGGAGCTAATTAGTTTTACTAAATCGTACATATAGACAAGTTGTACATATTTACAAATAAGGCCTATCTGTGGGAATATTTAGAAAAATTAAAACGTTGAAATCATTCAATTGTAGAATCTAACAGTTGACACCAATTCTCTACAGATCTGTGTAAGCCAGAGGTTTACTTTGGAACAGCTGGGAAACCAGGTGAACTTTGCTCTTATCTTCCCACAAAGAGCAGGGACATCAAACAGTGGCATTTGCAGTGGGGCAGCAGAGGGACCAGTGATCTGTTTGTTTTGCCCCACAACTACTAGACTATGCTCAGCTCAACCAGCCACTTTTCATGGGCCCACCTGAAGATCTCAGGACTGGGCTTCTCCTGGTGAAAAAACAATGGGAAATGAAATACTAAATAACCTTGGAAGAAAATATGAATGAGTTACAGGATGATGGGGGATACCACAGGATGTTGAGTGCAAAATAGGTTCTAGCTTTACCTGCCCTGCTGGCCACCCTACCAGTTATGTCCTCTGGCTGGGCCTTAGTTTTTCTCTCTGTAAAATGAAGTCATTGTATTCAATGGTCTTGCAGGGTTTTGCCAAAGGGACCATCAGCAATAGACAAAGCCATTAAAAAATTATCTGGGGTCACTTCATTAAGTCACTGATCATGTTGTTAGTACTTAGTCCATACTAGCTGTTTTGTAATTATGATAGTCATTGCTATCTACTGGGCCAACACTTTAATAGCACAGTGAGTAGACTTCAAAATGGCCCTAGAAGATGGGTATTCATATTCTTTTAAAAATTTTTTAAACTTACTTATTTGTCAGAGAGAGAGAAAGAGAGAGCGAGCAAGCATGGGGGGCTGCAGGCAGAGAAGCTGGCTCCCCACTGAGCAAGAGGCCCAATGAGGGACTCCATCCTAAGACCCCAGGATCATGACCTGAGCCAAAGGCAGACACTTAACTGACTGAGCCATTCAGGCATCCCTCATATTCTTACTACTAATGAGAAAACAAAGTGTAAGAAAAGATAAGTAACTTCTCCAACATCATGTAAGTTCTAAGTTCTAAGTTTAAACCCAGGAATCTCTGACTCCAATTTCATACCCATTTTATTCCACGGACTGCACATGAAAATACTCAGTACCTGCCCTCAAAAATGGACAGGTAAATAAAAGGAGCGCACAGCATCCTTTTGTCTGTACACCAGTTTTATGGATAAAATAAAGCTGCCAGGCTCTGCCTGGTATATTGTCTATGATACATTGTTTAGGATCTAGAGGTCCACAAGCACCTAGGATTCCCTGATATGATGTGACCTGAGGGGCTGGGATCACAGTGTTGTGTACATAGGACTTAGAAGGAGAATAATGTTCTGGGTACTGTACTAGGTGATTTACTTTAATTGTGAATTCAGTTCTCATAAGAAGTCTATGAAGTAGGTATAATAATTCCCACTTTCTAGATGGGAAACTGAGGCACTGAGCGTTATGTAACTTGCCTAATTCACTGAATAACTAAAAGTCTTATTCTACAGAAGTGAATGTATAAAGTAGATCACCAAACCACACTAGTTTTAGTGGTGTTCCAAGTCAGGGAGCACCAGGGGCCATGTTCTTTTCTTGTTTTAATCTTTGCAGTTGTGATCATTTCTCATGCTTACTTCTATCACTATCTAATGCTACTTTTATCACCACTACATTATTGCTTTGCACTGGGTAGATGATTTCCAAATACAAATCTGGAAATAAACTCCACTTCTAGGAACAGATTCCTATACCTGAGATCCTTCCCTTATTTAAAATCCAGAATCCTTGACATTCTAGTGTCCTGGCCCACTTTATACCATGTTTTCAAAATTTTGTACCCTTTCTTCATACTCCCTAGTATCCCACTTTGTGGTCAGGAAGAAACCAATTGTCAGAAGAGCTTCTGGAGTGGGGACTGAAGGAGCTTCTCTAATCTGTTACCTGTTTCACAATTTTGCCTGAAACCAGCCCTGCCATGGAGCTCTAATCTATGCCCCTGGCCCTGACCTCTAACCCTGTTTCCATCTTTGCCAAGCCTCTCCAGGTGTCCTTCAAATGGCATGCTAGAGAAAACCAGCTTTCCCTGAATGCCTACCTTTGACCAGTGACTTTTGTTCCTTTACACATGAAAGTTTCCAGAGTCTACTCAGCTCCAGGGTCAGTGGCCTCTGCACCTGTTGACCTAGAGGTCAGGTACAGCTGGTTTAGGTTGAACATTATACTGACAAGGAAAAAGTTTTCTTGGGAAGTTCTTTTGCTTGAAGAATGGATATTTCTAGATTTTTAAATGAGGACAGTCTGCAGTCTTTCCCAGTATATTACAGAAGAAGGAGTGAATTCAAAAAAGAAGTCCAGAGCTTTGTAAAATTGAATGATGCTGACCACCTCTGCTCAGTTACTCCTTAGTCTATAAAACATCCTAATATCTGCCCTTCACAGTGTACCCTGTGAGCATGGAGACAGATAAAAAGGCTCCCCTTTTGCACTTCCTTTTCCCTACCTTTCTCTCTTTCCTTCCCTTTTTTGTTCTTTTCTTCAGTTTAAAAATATATCTCTGTTCTCCACCTTTTCCTGTCCTTGAGGTGGCCAGAGGTCATAGAGCCTGAGAGTCCAAGGCAAAGAGGCAGCTGGAGGTCAGGAGATTGATTATGTACAGAGGAAGTGGGCAAAGAGCTAAGAATATTGACAATATTGGGATTCAGGTTCCTCTCTGTCAGAGAAGGAAGCTGCAAATATGGAGAGGAAGAAAACTAGAAGATTTGCTGTGGTGTTCAATTGGAATTGGAGGAATCAGTATGAATTCATGGTTGGAGAGAGAGAGAGAAAGAAAGAGGGAAATGAAAAAAAAAGAAAGAGGGCAATAGATGTAGATGTGTGTGTGTGTGTGTGTGTGTGTGTGTGTGTGTGTGTATTCCTAGCTATCTGTCGAAAGATCTTAGTATCAGTTTCTTTCCAACCAACCCAGACTTTGGTTCTTAAATACCATTCTATATTAAAAGGATAACGTTTCTTAGAAAAGCAAGATTCTATAAACAGAGATTCCAGAACTGATGTAGAAACTACAAGATAGGCCTGGATGTCTTAATCTTCCAGAAAGTGAAGTGCTTAAAAAATAATGGGGCTTGTGAAATATACTCAGGAAGAAGCTTGAAGGGCCACCCAGTGGCCAAATTTACAATTTGAACATAAAAATAAATGAGGAGGAAGATTCTTGGAAGATGGCAGACTAGAAAGCACCAGGAAACTGTCTCCCCACTTAGACAATGATTATACTGGTAAGATCTGTTTGATGTAGCTACTCTGGAATTTTGGAGTCTACTGAAGGCTTCCAATATCTAGGAGAAGTCTTAGAAGGAAGACAAATTGCCATTAACTTCAGTTGTTACCTTGGATACCCATTCTCTTCTTCCCACCCTGCACCAGGCAGGTTTGCACATATTTCAGAGAACCTTACATAAAGCTATGGGAGCCAGAGTGGGCAATAAGGATCCTGTCATGCAAATATCTGTATTATGGTCACTGATTATTGCTTCTAAACATGGAGGTGCAGATACAGAGGAGCTAAGACTTTGTTATTTCACGTCCTTTCATTGTTGCAAGTCTTTCCTCCTCCGAGTGATGTCCAGAGAATTTGAAGATTTGAAGAGCTAACACCTTCCCCCCCCTTTTCATATTTCTCTTTTTCTCTTTTTTGAGACCCATACATTTAAGGCTAGAGCATCCAAAAGCAATGATATGTTCTGGAGAAATTAGAAAGTTACTGCACAAACCCAGAGAAAGTAGTAGGAACAAAAAAGACCATAAGTGTTTGGTTTTTTTTTTTTTCCAGCATAACAGTATTCATTATTTTTGCACCACACCTGGTGCTCCATGCAATCTGTGCCCTCTATAATACCCACCACCTGGTACCCCAACGTCTCACCCCCACCCCTTCAAAACCCTCAGATTGTTTTTCAGAGTTCATAGTTTCTCATGGTTCACCTCCCCTTCCAATTTACCCCAACTCCCTTCTCCTCTCTAACTCCCCATGTCCTCCATGCTATTTGTTATGCTCCACTAATAAGTGAAACTATATAATAATTGACTCTCTCTGCTTGACTTATTTTGCTCAGCATAATCTCTTCCAGCCCCATCCATGTTGCTACAAAAGTGGGTAATCGTCCTTTCTGATGGAGGCATAATATTCCGTAGTGTATATGGACCACATCTTCCTTATCCATTCGTCCGTTGAAGGGCATCTTGGTTCTTTCCACAGTTTGGCGACCACGACCATTGCTGCTATAAACATTGGGGTACAGATGGCCCTTCTTTTCACGACATCTGTATCTTTGGGGTAAATACAGAGTAGTGCAATTGCAGGGTCATAGGGAAGTTCTATTTTTAATTTCTTGAGGAATCTCCACACTGTTCTCCAAAGAGGCTGCACCAACTTGCATTCCCACCAACAGTGTAAGAGGGTTCCCTTTCTCCACATCCCCTTCAACACATGTTGTTTCCTGTCTTGCTAATTTTGGCCATTCTAACTGGTGTAAGGTGATATCTCAATGTGGTTTTAATATGAATCTCCCTGAGGGCTAATTATGATGAACATTTTTTCATGTGTCTGATAGCCATTTGTATGTCTTCATTGGAGAGGTGTCTATTCATATCTTCTGCCCATTTTTTGATATGACTGTCTGTTTTGTGTGTGTTGAGTTTCAGGAGTTCTTTATAGATCCTGGATATCAACCTTTTGTCTGTACTGTCATTTGCAAATATCTTCTCCCTTTCCGTGGGTTGCCTCTTTGTTTTCTTGACTGTTTCCTTTGCTGTGCAGAAGCTTTTGATTTTGATGAAGTCCCAAAAGTTTATCTTCGCTTTTGTTTCCTTTGCCTTTGGAGACATATCTTGAAAGAAGTTGCTGTGGCTGATATTGAAGAGATTACTGCCTATGTTCTCCTCTAGGATTCTGATGGACTCCTGTCTCACACTGAGGTCTTTTATCGATTTTGAGTTTATCTTTGTGTATGGTGTAAGAGAATGGTTGAGTTTCATTCTTCTACATATAGCTGTCCAGTTTTCCCAGCACCATTTATTGAAGAGACTATCTTTTTTCCACTGTATATTTTTTCCTGTTTTCTCGAAGATTATTTGCCCATAGAGTATAAGTTTTCATTTATATCTGGTCCTTGGTACAGAAACAGCCTACAGCAATAAAAATGAACAAACAAACAAAAACAAGCACACCAGGAAACACTGGGGAAGAAAGAGAATTTTATTTCCAGAGTTACTACATTATTAGATTTCAATGTCCAGTTTTCAACAACAACAACAAAAATCACAAGGCATACCATGAAACAGGAAAGTATAGCCTATTTAAAGGAAAAAAAATAAACCAACAGAAACTGTTCTTGAAAAGGACCTGATGATGGATCTACTACACAAAAACTTTATAACAACTATCCTAAAAATTTTCAAGGAACTAAAAGATGTGGAGAAAGTCAAGAGAACAAAATATAAACAAAGTAGAAATATCAATAAAAAGAAAACTTAAAAAGAAACAAAAGAGAAATTCTGAAGCTGAAAAAGTAAAATAACTTAGGTAAAAATTCACCAGAGGGATCCAAAGACACATTTGAACAGGCAGAAGAAAAAATCAGTGAACTGAAAGATAGTACAATTGAAGTTATAGAATCTGTGGAACAGAAAGAATAAAAATGGAAGAAAAATGAACAGAGCCCAAGGGACCTGTAGGACATCAAACACAGAACAATATATGCATTGTGGGAGCCACAGAAGGAAAGGAAAAAGGAGTAGAAAAAGTATTTGAAGAAGTAATTATCAAAAGTGTCCCAAATTTGATGAAGTACATAAATACAAATATCCAAGAAGCTCAATGAACACTACATGGGGACCCCCTACCAAGACATATAATAACCAAACTATTAAAAGCCAAAGATAAGAAGAGAATATTGAACGCAGAAAGAGGTAAATGACTTATCACATACAAGGATCTTTAATAAGATTAATATTAATCTTATTGAATAATTGATGGATTATTATTGAATTAATAATTCATCTTCAAAAACTTTGTAGGCCAGAAAGCAGTGGGCTGATATATTTAAATGCTAAAAGAAAAAAAGAAACTTTCAACCAAGAACCGTGCATCCAAAGCAAAACTGTTCTTCAAAAATGAGGGAGAAATTAAGACATTCCCAGAAAAACAGCAGCTAGGGAAGTTTGTTACTACTAGATGTACAAGAAATGTCAGTTGAGATCAAAGGACACTAGATGATAACTTGAAATGTGTTTTGTGTGTGTGTGTGTGTTTAAAGATTTTATTTACTTGAGAGAGAGAGAGATCATGAGAACGAGGGAGGGGTACAGGGAGAAGCAAACTCTCCACTGAGACAGAAGCCCCATGCAGGACTCAATCCCAGGATGCTGAGATCATGACCTGAGCTGAAGGCTGTTGCTTAACTGACTGAGCCATCCAGGCACTTGATAACATGAAATCTTATGCAGAAATAAAGATCACAGTAAAAGACAATAAATGGATTATTATAAAAGTTAGTATTGTAAAAATGATTTGTAACTTTACATTTTGTTTTCTACATATACATATGAAACTAATGCATTAAAAACCAATTATTCATTCATTTTTATTTTATTTTATTTATTTTAAAGATCCATTTACTTATTTTAGAGAAAGAGAGTGCACGCACACAAGTGGGGAGAGGGGCCGAGGGACAGAGAATCTTTAAGCAGAATGCCTGCTGAGCACAGAGCCTAATGCAGGCTTAATCTGAGGACCCTGAGATCTTGACCTGAGCTGAAATCAAGAGCCAGATGCTTATCAGACTGAGCCACCCAGGTGATCCCATTTGTTTTTAGACACATGATGTATAAAGATGTAATTTTATGATATCAACAACTGAAAGGGGTGGATAATAAAGCTGTAAAAGAGCAGTGTTTGTATGTTATTGAACTTGAGATTATATAAATTCAAACAAGAATCATAACTTTAGGATGTTAAATGTAATCTCCATGGTAACTATAAGGAAAATAGCTATATTTATACATAGCCAAAAGGATAAATCCAAAAGAAAATGAGAAGGGAATTGAAATGTTTCACTACAAAAAAAAAAACACAAAAACCCATCCACACACAAATGAAGATAGTGATGCAGGAAAAGAGGAATAAAAAAGCTATACAGCATATAGAAAACAAATAATATGATGTCAGAAGTAAGTCCTTTCTTATCACAGTAATTACTAAATGCAAATGAATTACTCTTCAATCGAAAAACAACTTAGCAGAATGGTAAAAACACACTATTCAACTATACACTGGACAAGAGACTTATTTTGATACAAAGACACAAAAAGATTGAAAATTAAAGGATGGAAAAGATATTCCAAAAGGGAGCAGCATTGACTGTAATATCAGATAAAGTAGATTTTAAATCAAAAGAGTTTATAAGAGGCAAATAAGGACATTTTACATTAATAAAAATTTCAACACTGAAAGAATATATAACATTTATAAACATCTATACACCTAATAACAGACCATCAAAATAGATGAAGTAAAAATTGATGGGATTGAAGGGAGAAATAGTTCTTTTTAAAAATTTTATTTAATTTTAATTTTTTATTTTATTTTATTTTATTTTATTTTTTAAAGATTTTATTTATTTGTCTGAGAGAGAGAGCATGAGGAGCAGGAAGGGATAGAGGGAGAGGGGGAAGCCGGCTCCCCACTGAGCAGGGATCCTGATGTGGGGTTCGATCCAGGACTCTGGATCATGACCTGAGCCAAAGGCAGACACTTAATGCACTGAGTCACCCAGGCGCCCCTAATTTTTATTTTTAAAAAGATTTGTTTATTTATTAGCAAGAAAGAGAGTGAGGGGAGGGACAGAGAGAGAGAGGGAGAGAGACTCCTTAAGCAGACTCCCTACGGAGCTTGCAGTCTGATGCAGGGTTCAATCCCAAGACCTCAAGATCATGACCTGAGCTGAAGTCCAGAGTCAACCTCCCAGCTGCTCCAGAAATAGTTCTATAATAATAGTTGGAGATGTCAATACCACACTCTCAATAATGGACAGAATAACCAAGCAGAAAATAAGTGTGGAAATAGAGGACTTGAACAACTCACTAAACCAAAGGGGCATGTACAGAACACTCTATCCAATAACAACAGTATACAATTTTTTCTCAACTGTGCATAGGATATTTTCTAGGGCAGACCATATGTTAAGCAATACACTAGGTCTCAAAGATTTTAAAAGATAGATATGATACCAGGATTCTTCTGCGACCACAATAGGATGAAGTCACAAATGAATAGCAAAAGGAAAACTGGAAATTCACACATCTGTGGAAGTTAAGCAATACATTGTTGAACAATCAATGGATCAAAGAAAAAATCGCAAGTGAAATTGGAAAATACTTAGGTATGAACGAAATGAAAACATAACACAATGTGGGACACAGCAAAAGTGGTCCTAAGGGGGAAATTTATAGCTATAATCACATTTAAAAAGATGAAAAGATCTCAAATCAACAGCCTAGTTTCACAACTTAAGGAACTAGAAAAAAGAACAGCAAACTAACCTCAGTTGGTAAAAGGAAGGAAATACCAAAGACTATGGTAGAAATGAAAGAAATAGAGAATAGAACAGAAAAACTAGAGAAAATCAATGAACCCTAAAGTTGTTCTTTGAAAAGATCCATGAAATTGCAAACCTTTAGCTTGGCTGACTGAATAAAACAGAAAGAAGTCTGAAATTACTAAAATCAGAAATGAAAGGAGGAACATTACTGATTTTAAGAAATAAAAATGATTATGAGATTATTATTAATAATAGCATGTCAACAAATTGGATAATCTAGATGAGATGGACAAATTCCAAGAAACACAAAACCTATCAAGACTATATCATAGGGTGTCTGGGTGGCTCAGGTGGTTGAGTGACTGCCTTCGACTCAGGTCATTATCCTGGAGTCCTGGGATCGAGTCCCATATCAGGTTCCCAATTCCATGGGGAGTCTGCTTCTCCCTCTGAACATCTCTCTTATGCTCTCTCTTGCTCTCACTCCCTCAAATAAATACATAAAATCTTTTTGTAAAAAAAAATTATTTCATGAATGGGGTGCCTGGGTGGTTCGAGGGTTAAGCCTCTGCCTTTGGCTCAGCTCAGGTCATGATCTCAGGGTCCTGAGATCAAGCCCTGCATTGGGCTCTTTGCTCAGCAGAGAGCCTGCTTCCCCCCTCTCTCTGCCTGCCTCTCTGCCTGCTTGTGATCTCTCTCTCTCTCTCTGTCAAATAAATAAATAAAATATTTTTAAAAAAATACTGTATCATGAAGAAATAGAACACTGGAATAGATATTTATTTTGTAAGGAGATTGAGTCAGTATTTAAAAATCTCCCACCATCAAAAAACCCTAGATCTGATGTCTTGACTGGTGAATTCTACAATATGTTTAAAGAACCAACACCAATCCTTCTTAAACTTTTCCAAAAAATTTAAGAGGAAAGAACACTTTCTAACTTATTCTGATGCTTATTATATGATATCATACTTATTCTATGATATAAAGCCAGACAAGGATGCTGTAGGAAAAGAAAACTAGAAATCAATATCCCTGTGAATATTGATTAATAAGTCCTCAACAAAATACTAGCAAACTGAATTCAGCAGCATATTATACACCATGACCAAGTGGGATTTATTTCTGGAATGCAAAAATGGTTCTACATATGAAAACCAATTATTGTAATACACATTAACAGAATGGCAGAAACCCCCCACATGATCATCTAAATTGACACAGAAAAAGCATTTGATGAACTCCAACATTTTGTCTTTCATGACAAAAAAATCATTCAACAAACTAGGAGTGGAAGAGAACTACATCAATACAGTAAAAGCCATATATGAAAAACCCAAAGCAGAAATCATATTCAATGGTGAGAGACTGAAAGCTTTTCCTCTGCAATTAGGAACAAGGCATTCTTTCTTTATGGAATAGAAGACTTAATATTGTTGTGATATAAATACTACCCCAAACATTTTACAGATTAAATGTTACTAAAATCCTAACTTTTTTTTTCCATAAATAGAAAAAATCTTAAAATTCAGATGGAATCTCAAATGATCCTGAATAGTTAAAATCTCTTGACAGAACAAAGGTGGAGTACTCAGACTTCCTGATTTCAAGAATATGTTACAGATACCAAGAGTATGGTACTGGCATGAAGACAGATGCATACACCAATGGAATAGAATAGAGAGCCCAGAAATAAACACTTGCATATATAGTTAAATTATTTTCCACAAAGGGGCTAAGGACATTAAAAAAAAGATAGTCTTTTCAATAAACTAGACTGGGAAAACCAGGTACGAAGACATAAGAGAATGAAGTTGGATTCTCACTCAATATCATATACAAAAATTAACTAAAAACTATTTAAAGACCTAAACTTAAGGCCTAAAAGTAGAAAAAATACCTTAGAAGAAAACATAGGGCAGAAGCTTTATGATATTGGATTCGGCAATGATTTCTTTGATATGACATCAAGACACAGGCGACAAAAGCAAAAATAGACAAATTGAACTTAATGAGAATTAAAACTTTTGTGCAACAAAGGACACTATGAGCAGATTGAAAGGCAAACCACCGAATGCGAAAACATATTTGCATATCAGGTAACTGATAAGGGGTTAACATCCAAAATATATAGAGAACTCCTACAGAAGAAGAACAACAACAACCTGGAACAACAGAAGAATAACAACTACAGAAGAACAAATAACCAATTCAGAAGTGGGCAAAGGACTTGAATAGACTTTCCTGAAAAGAAATTATACAAATGGTCAATAGGCATATGAAAAGATGCTCAATATCACTAATCACTAGGGAAATGTAAATCAAATCTATAATGAGATTAAAAAAAAAAACAACAACCTGGAAAGTAATAAATGTTGGCAAGGGTGTGGAGAAATTAGAATCTTCTGTACCATTTGTGGGAGTGTAAAATGGTACAGCTGCTATAGAAAACACTAGGGAGATTCCTCAAAAAATTAAACATAGAATTATCATATCTTCAATGGTTTTGGGAAACTGGACAGCACCTTGCAAAAGAATGAAACCGGAGCACTTTCTTACACCATACACAAAAATAAATTCCAAATGGATTAAAGACCTAAATGTGAGACTTGACCATAAAAATTGTAGAAAAGAACACAGGTAGTAACTACTTTGGCATCAGCCATAGCAACTTCTTTCTAGATATGTCTTCTGAGGCAAGGGAAACAAGCAAAAATAATCTATGGGGGCTACATCAAAATAAAAACTTCTGCACAGAGAAGGAAACAATCCACAAAACTAAAAGGCAACTTGCAGAATGGAAGAAGATATTTGCAAATGACATATCTGATAAAGAGTTAGTATCCAAAATACATAAAGAACTTATAAAACTCAACACCTGAAAAACAAATAATCTACTTTAAAAATGGGCAGAAGACATGAATAGGCATCTCTCCAAAGAAGTCAACCAGATGGCCGACAGATACATGAAAAGATGCTCAACATCACTCATCACCAGTGAAATACGAATCAAAACTGCAATGAGGGGTGCCTGGGTGGCTCAGTGGGTTAAAGCCTCTGCCTTTGGCCCAGGTCATGATCCCAGGGTCCTGGGATCGAGCCCTGCATCGGGCTCTCTGCTCAGCGGGGAACCTGCTTTCTCTTCTCTCTCTGCCTGCCTCTGCCTACTTGTGATCTCTGTCTGTCAAATACATAAATAAATAAATAAGAAAGAAAAAAGATTAAAAAAAAAATCTTTCTTAAAGAAAAAAAAAAAAACAACTGCAATGAGATATGCTCTCACACCTGTCAGAATGGCTAAAATAAAAAAACAAAAAACAACAGGTGTTGGTGAGGATGTGGAGAAAGGGGAACCTCCTTGCACTGTTGGTAGGAGTGGAAACTGCTGCAACCACTGTGGAAAACAGTATGGAGGCTCCTCAAAAATTTAAAAATAAAACTACCCTATGATTCTTCAATTGCACTACTAGGTATTGACCCAAAGAATACAAAAATACTGATAATTCAAAGGGATACAACACTCTGATGTTTATAGCAGCATTATCTACAATAGCCAAAGTATGGAAACAGCCCAAGTATCCATTGACTGATCAATAGATAAGGAAGGTGTGGTGTATATATACAATGGAATATTACTCAACCATTAAAAAGAATGAAATCTTGTCATTTGCAACAGCATGGTTGAAGCTGAGAGTATAATGCTTAGTGAAATAAGTCAGTCAGAAAAAGACAAATACTGTGTGCTCTCACTCATATGTGGAATTTAAGAAATAAAACAAATGAGCAAAGGTCGGGGGGAGAGAGAGAGGCAAACCAAGAAACAGACTCTTAACTACAGAGAACAAACTGAGGGTTACGAGAATGGAGGTGGGTAGAAGGATGGGTGAAATAGGTGATGGGGATTAAAGAGTGCACTTGTGATGAGCACCAGATGTTGCATGGAAGGGTTGAATCCCTGTATTGTACACCTGAAACTAATATTACACTGTACATTAACTAATTGAAGTTTAAATAAAAACTTAAAAAGAAGTATTACTACATTATCCAGAAATTCCACATTGACTATATACTCAAAAGAACTGAAAGCAAGGTCTTGAAGTGATATTTACACACCCATGTTTATAGACATATTATTTGCAACAGCTAAAATGTGGAGAAAACCCAAGTGTTCACTGATAGATGAATAAATAAGTAAATATGGCAAATACATAGAATGGAACATTATTCAGCCTTAAAAAAGAAGGAAATTATTGACATATGTTACAACATGTATGAATAGTGGACATTATGGTAAATAAACTAATCACAAAAGACAAATGTTGTATGATTCCACTTAAATGAGGCACTTGGAGTGGTTAAAATCATAGAGCCAGAAAATAATGGGGTAGTTACCAGGGGCTAGGGGTAGAGAGAAATGAGGAATTTTTGTTTACTGGATATAGAGTTCCAGTTTTTCAAGATAACAGAAGTTCTGGAAATGGACAGTCACAGTCACACAACAACATGAATGAACTGCACACTTAAAAATGGTTAATATGATAAATTTTATGTAATATGTATTTTACCACAATAAAAAAATGATAGTAAAGGATTATAACCCACTGAGAAAGATGGGAACCCTGAGTCCATGCTGATAAAAACAAATAAAAGGAAATAAATAAATAACTGGAAAACAGGAAGCACTTGTTTACTTTAGAATGTCAATTGATAAAAGCACAAAGAATGATATAAACAGAAAAATAGCTCTTTGGCAACCAATATAGTAATAACTGATCAAGGCAAGAGACCTCAATGAATGTTGAAACTAAGCAGTGCCTGTCTGAGGAGGAATAAAATATTAAATAGTGTCAACATATCTTCCCACAAACTACTCATTAATTAAGAGGAAAATAAATTTACAGTGTAGAAATCTGTCAGACACCACCTTAACCAAGCAAAGTTAACAGAATTGATAATGAAACAAGTCACTTTCATGTTCCTTCTAATGCAAACCTGAGAAGAAAATGAGTTTTATTTTTTTCTCTTTAATTCTTTTACATATTATATTTTTTCGTACATGACTGGATTGGCAAGATCCACAAGTAAAATGTTGAATAGAAATGATAAGAGTAGAACTTTTTCTTGATCTCAAAGGGGAAGCTTTCATTCACCATTCTACCACTGAGTATGAAGATTTCATATATATAAAGAGAACATTTCTTTAAAGTATTTATATATATTACACACACACACACAATTGGATTAAACATGTTTCCTAGGATGAATCTGCCAAGAGGTTTTAAAAAGAATGGTTGCTGAATTTTAGCAAATGCTATTCCTGTACTGACTGATACGGTTATGTAATTTTCCTCCTTTATTCTGTTAATGTGACCAATTATAATGATTGATTTTTCAAAAGATAACTTGCATTCCTGGAATAAATCCAACTTGCTAATGATTTAGTATCCTTTTTAGATATTGCTAACATTTTGCTTGGAATTTTTACATCCATGTTCATAAAAGTTACTTTCTTTTTATATTTCATATTTATATTTTATATTTTTTATATCATGTCCTTGATGGTTTTTGCTTTCAAACTATACCTACCAGCCTCAAAAATTAGTCAGGGAGTGCTCCTTTTTTTTTTTTTTTCTATTACCTGGGAAAGTATGTATAAGATTGTTATAATTCTTTTTAAATGTTTGGTAGAATTCATTAGTGAAGCTGTCTAGCCCTGGACTATTTGTGAAAAGGATATTTTTGTGGACTCCTCTGGGAAAAGAATGGGAGCCTGAGAATCTTCCCTTGTCCAGGGACTTCTGAGGGATAGGACTGAGACAGAGAGAGCTGGTGGTGTGTGGCATTTCAACCACCTGACATTTTTCTAGAAGGACAGTGCCCTTGGTTCTCACCTCTCTCATTGCACTCTCCCTGAGCAGTGGTCTGTGGGATAGCGGGTCTATGAGCATCAGTTCTCAGGCTACTGATCACCACCTTACCAAAGATCCAGACTCAGGTCTTTCAGAGGAGAAGCCTTGGTGTTAGGCAGAAAGCAATGAGGGGGAAGGCGGAGAGGGACTGGTTCAACCAGACAGAAGTTCTTTGTTTGCTCTGCTTCTTTGTAAATGAGGCAACATTTGGAAACAACAAATATTGGTTCAGAGAGCCAATGCATTCCTGCCCATCCCTTTAGGTCAGCAACCCACCCCTCACCCCCTGCACGTACACACAAGTTCAGCTCTTTCTACAAGAGACCCAGTCCCACTGAAATTTAAGAGTTCTATTCAGACTTAGGAGATTTGAGTTCAGGTCCTAGAGCTCTGTGAAGGAGGAGCTGTCATTTTAGTATAGAGTCCACATCTGAAAAATGAGGAACTGACCTCATCTCTCCAGGTAATTGGTCAAGATCACAAAGATCTTGCCCCAGAACAGTGCTTGGAACATGGAAGGACAGAAAATGTGATACTTTTGTTCCATCTGAGCACAATAAATTGGTGCATACCTGAGGTTCTGCAGTTGGGGCACTCAGGCTACTTCCAGAAGGACAAGCCCCTCTGCAAACTGAAATGTGGGGTGGTGTGTCTGTGAAGAAATGGCAGGGCTGAGAGAACCCTGTCTGTCCTTTCAATGTGAGCCTCGATGAGTCCCTTGGTCTCTGTATGTCCCCGTTTCCTGGGAGAGTCATTGTTGTTGGTGGATGGGTACATGCACTCTGGAATCAGACTGCTTGATTATGCATCTGACTCACTAGTTGATTTTGGACAAGGTGTTAACCCCTCACAGCCTCAGTTTCCTCACCTCATCTTTAATAGGGAGTCTCTCACACTGACCAGAAGGTGCTCCCTGTAAGGGGCTCAAGCTTGGCTGTGGGTCTGACCCTGGAGGAACTGCCTCAGGAAAGGCTCACTATCCCTCTGGTCCAAGAGTAAGAGCACTAGGGGCCCAGGGGCAAGAATCAAGGTCTCTGTCTTCCATGCCCTCCATGGAGCTTCCCTGAGTTTGTGGCTTATTCAACATTGGGCAACTCTCCTTCCTGCTTCTAAGCAGACACTGCAAGCTCTGTGCACAGCCTCAGGAGGCATCAGCTCCACAGGAGGCTTCTCCCAGCCAGGACTTCTCATTTTCTCCTCCTGTCTTCATCTCAGTACCTTAAGGTCTCCCACAGGAAGAGAGGTCACCCCCTAATACACCTGCTGCAGGGGTAAGTAGGAGTATGCCCTTCCTGCCATGATTCTGGGTTTTCCATGGCTTACGCAGGAGTGTCCATGAGGGGCAGGGACAGAGGGAGGGCAAGCAGCAGCTTCTCTTCCTCAGTGGTGAGGCAGCCTGGTTAGGCTTGTCTTCCGTCCCTACTGTAAACAGAAAGTCCCCGCTATAGCAATACTTTCTAAAGTGGGGTGTAGGTAACCCCTCGTATGTGAGACAATCTACTGAGGTGTGGGAGAATATAGCCTGACTTCCAGTTGTATTTATTCTTAATACAAAAGATTAACAAATGGACATACATTACTATTTTGTGTGAGGATTGGCACTGTCTCCCACTGGTCTGTAGGCCAGACAGACACAGGTCTTGTAGAGCCTCTGAAGTGTCCTGAGGGAAGGTGAGGAACACCTCAAAAGGGCAGGGGTGGGAAAGAGGGTGCTGGATGTTTGTGACTCTCTGACCTGTCCTTTGCTTTTGGCTTTTGTCGTTCCCTATTTTGTGGTGTTTGTGTGCCCAGGAAATTGGATGTACAGATGATGTGATGTGGTTTAATTCACCAAACCTCATAAAATGCACAAGTGCCTTAAAAAGATTTCTGCAAAGAAACTAGAATTAGAAGATGATTCTGATAACACAAACACAAGTGAACAAAAATAAAATGACGATATTGACATCTTCTAGGCCTGGTATAGATTAATTAGTGTAGCTAGAGCCCCAAACCACAATCACCTGATCAGACTGGGTAAGTAACTTTTCGAGAAACCTAAAATTATCTTGAGGACTTTTTGGAGTATTGACTTTTGTCTACTATCAGGACCCTTGCCCTTTCCCTAAGTGTATTATTTTGCCTTGAGATATTATTCAATGTATACAAGGCAGAATAAACAAAGGAACAGTAAAAAAAGAATGTTTTATCTTTGCTTTATTGCTTCATAAATTTCTATTCCTCATATGGTTGAAATGTACACAATATATTAGTTTAAAAAATACACACACAGAATGTATAAGCTCACTATTTTTCCTGATAAGGATGGGCAATCAAAGCCAATTGGAAACCACTTAACTGGAGGGAGCCAGGGATGACCCAGGCATTGAGACCAGGCTACATCCTCCTCTGGGCCTGTTGCTTTGGGCTGGAGTGTCGATTTGTTCTGAGTCTCTAGACTTTGTCACGTTTCTGGGTAGCATCTTGTGGGAGAGAGTTTGTCTCCCCTGTGACTCTGTCCCTAGGCCGAGGTGTCTGTCAGGCTGCGTGGAGGGAAGGAAGGTTTTCAGTCCAGAAGTTTTAGATCAGTGGGGCATATCAGGGGAGAGCAATGCCTCAGTTAGGAGGGCCTTTGAGAGCCCAGGAGCAGTGTTTCTGGGGACAGCTGGGAAGAAGTGAAGGGTGTTGACGCCAGCTTTATCTTCTCTGACATCCTCTGTAAGGAAGGTCTTTGCTTGTCATTCCGCATCTCTAGTCTGGATCTAGGGTAGTTCCTTCCCTCTTTTATCCATGGAATGAATGTGTCAGACTGGTGCAGGACCAGCTCTAGTAGCATCCCGAGATTTGGGAGCAGAACCACCCTCCCCAACACGCGCCCCCCCTCCCAAGCCCCGCTGTGGCCCTGCTCCTGGCACAGAGAGAGCGCACATTAACAAAGGGCTCATTTTTCCTTAATTCCCTTACAATCAGCATTTTTGTGCTGGATTCCATCCGTGGGTCTCTCCGGAGCTCAGGAAATGAGGTGATCGGCCAGGGGAAGGAATGAAGGGGGAGGGGTGGGGGTGATTGGGCAAGCGGGCTGCGCAAACACAGGAGGTCAAAGATTCTGCTTGGCCCGCTGGGCCGGACATAAAGGGGCACTGGACGCGGGGAGGCGGCGCAGAAGCCCACAGGTCTGTGCTCCCAGCTCCTAGACACAGACCCAGGAAGATGAGGCTTGCTGTCCGCACCCTGCTGGCCTGCGCGGTCCTGGGTGAGTGCCGGCTCCGGGAAGGCTCCCAGAGTCGCCAGCTCGGTAGCTTTTTTGCACCCTCCACTCGGCCACACAGGCTCCGGGATTCCATCCACGCTTGGGCTGGAAAGCCTAGAGAACTTCCTTCGCTCTTCTCCGCCGCATCCCTGCACCTGGTTGAGAACTGCCTTAGGGTCAGCTCTGCGCCTGTGCGCAGCTGCTTGTCCTGCTAGTGCTTCTGCTCCTTTTCGTGCCCTCCATGCTTCCTTGCTTCCTCTCCTTGCTCTCCTCCTTGTTGTCCAGTAAATCCCTTAGTATTAGAATGCAATAAGAGCACTTCCATCATGGTTTATTAGATCCCTTCTATGAGGTCTCCTGAGTTGTGTCTGAACTGCTAAAAATGGCTTTCAAGCCCTCCTGAATCTGACTGCGCCCCCATCCTTGGTGGTCTGATGGCCCGTGGGTGCCCTTGGCACTGAAGATGTCCTGCTAAGAAGCAGGGCCACTGACGGATCCAAAGCATATTTGAATCCAGGCTTCTTGTGTCTGCACCAGTGAGAAGGCTGGGGCGGGGAGGGTTGGGTGAGGGTAAATGAGGCCATGGGTCCAAGCACCAGTGGAGTGGAGTCTGTGCACACATCCGTGCTGCGGGGTCTGTAACTGGAAGCCCTCTGCTACACGCATCACCTCCTGAGATTGTTTGGCGTCCTCTGTTCTTTAACTTCTGCCTCTCCTGGTGCATTTGTTATACCTTTGGAGCTTTGTGTTTCGTTATTTGTCTCTCCTGGAAAAGTTTACCCTTGGGAGTTGGCCCTGCATTACTTGCCTTTGGCCCTGGTCCCCTCCCACCCTCAAAGCACCTCACAGGGCTGTGCAAGGTACATGCAGGACTCAGGACAAACTCCTGCCCATGAGACCTCAGGAAGGGCAGTTTGGGGTTGGGGGGGTTTGGGGCAGGGGTGTCTGCCACTGAATCCTGATGCCTCCCATGACTTCTCATGGGCAGAGGTGGGATAAAGGGTGGCTGGGACAGTAATTTCACAGTGGCTCCTCCTTATGCAACCTGGAGAAGTGTTGCCCTCCCCACTTCCTGCTTTGCGCTTTGTGGATATTCATCAGCTTCTCTGAGTCAGCCCTGTGCTCTTCTCCACAGAACGTGGAGATGAAAAAGAGGTCTTTGGGAGCAGTGCAACCACATGATTTTAATAGCTGCAGACACGGCTGCTAATGGCAGCCCAAAAGACTGATGAAAATTGAGGGAGGGGTCACTGGAAGCAGAAAGAGCCACTGAATATGTGGAGTTCTACTTATTCCTGGAACAGAGGATGATAGACGAGATTCAAAGGCAAATTCATTATTTCATCAGTCATTTACCCCTACCTACTGGCCAAGCAGATGGAAAATAACTCAGAATGTCATCTTCTTTTCTTCCCTGGGCAGAGACCAAAGGCTGGAGACCTGGTTTCTAGGCCAGTCTTGGCCACTAACAGGCTGGATGACCTTAGGTAAAGCACCACTCTCTAAGGCCAGTTCCATCATCTTTAAAAGATGGTAATTCCTACCTTGCTAGCTTCCCCAAGTTGTCATATCGAGCCAATGCCTTCAAGTGGCTGAAAGTGCTCTGTCACACTGATGAGGCTTATGTCCCAGGGCAGTCTCATGATGGTGAGATAAGGAGGCAGGGAAAACAGAGAAAAGCAGATTATTGTGGTCTCCAGTTAAGAGCTGATAGTCAAGCCAGCATCCCTCTGACTAGCATAGGGTGGTAAGCAGGTGACTAGGGGACCATTAGGGTTCCATTCTCTTGTCCCCAGCCTCAGAAGGCAATGGAATCTGTGCGCTGGGGTGTTAATAGGAGGAATGGGAGGAGGACAGGTTGGGAGAGATGGAGACTTCAAGAGCCTTCAGGGGGTGCTCTGTCTCTCCCACTAACACAACCTCTGACCTCTTTCTCCTAGGGCTGTGTCTGGCTGTCTCCCCTGAGAAAACTGTGAGATGGTGCACGGTCTCAAATCACGAGGCCAGTAAGTGTTCCAGTTTCATGGAAAATATGAAAACTGTCCTTGAAAATGGTCCTTTTGTCAGCTGTGTGAAGAAAACCTCCTACCTTGAGTGCATCAAGGCCATTTGGGTAAGCCACTGTTGCCTAAAAGAGAGTGGAATAAAATCCAAACCTTCTCTTCTGACATTTTGGAACAACTCTACTCAGGTGGGAGGCTGGTGTGTGGGACAGTCAACCCCCAGTGCTAATAAAGTCACTTCAGAAAGGGAAATTGGAGTAGATACCTTTAAAGAGTCTTAAAAACAAAATCCAACACACTCTGAAAAGGAGACTATTTTGAGGCACCAAGTTCTCTGAATTCAGGGGAAAAAACAAGAATGTTTACTATCAAAATTTCCATATGACATTGTTTTGGACTAGATGAATGACGCTCATGGAGAAGAGGAACACAGTGCCAACGGCAGATGGTTGCTGATGTCTTTGTTTTTCAGATTTTCCAAAAACACTTTACTCCTTCATTGCTGTCCCTGCACATCTGAATGGGGGTCAGACCCTGTGCTGAGCAATGGGGCTGCAGTGGGGAATTTAAACACATCTGGCCCTTATTCTTGACAAGATAACATTCTAGTGGGGAGAGAAGAAAAATATGCAAACAAATAAATTGTAAATTTCAAAGTGTGTGATATACGATGAAGGGAAAGAGTACAATGCTCTGACAGAGACTTTCAGAAGAAACTTACTTTGGCCTGCGTGTCAGGCACAACCTCCTTGACAGGGAAGCAGTGAAGCTAGGACCCCAACGATGAGCATGGGTATACCTGCCGGGTGCCACAGGTAGAACACGTCAGGAAGTGAAGAACAGTTTGTGCAAACGGCCCAGGATAGCAGAGCGGGAGTTTCTGAGGTTGCTGTAGGGAAATCGGGGTGAAGGAGTAGAGCAAGTAGGAAGGAGAAATGAGGAGTAATGAGGTGGGAAAGGTAGACTCAGCCAGACGGAGGATGATCGACTGAAGGAATCAGTGATTTGGTAAAAACAACTGGCCTGTGTGTGTTTTTTAGTTGGATCTGTTATGATCATGCTTTAAATGATCACCCTTGAATTGTGACACTTGTTTAGCTCTAGTCCATGCATGCCCCTTTTCATTTTTAAATTGCTGATAATATAAAATGATACTACACAAGAACCTAACACAGTTTCTCAAAACTTCATCAGTACCAATAGCTTACTTCTAGGGCTGCTGTGTGGTAGCACTGGATTCTATGGGAATGACAACCACGTAGTGTGGTGTAACCCACTGGCCCTACTTACAGTTACCGATGTCTCTCTCCATCCATTCTCAATCTTACGCCTTGTATTAGTTCTAAGATGTATAGGAGTATGTGTGAATGACTATATGGTTTTGATTCGTAAAAAGTTTCATAAACATGGCATTACTATATGTTGTCTTCTCCTTGTTTTTCCCTCCTCAATATTATGCTAAGATTCACCCACATTGTTGAATATAGCTATTGTTCATTCATTTTCAGAGCCCACAATAGTCCATTATGTTAGTATAACACAATGTATTTTTTCTTTCCTGGTCATTAGGCATTTGGGCTCTTTCCAGCCTTTGGTTATTCTAATCAGGGCTTGACAAAAAAATTTTTTTAAGATTTTATTTATTTATTTGACAGAGAGAGAGAGAGATCACTAGTAGGCAGAGAGGCAGGCAGGGAGAGAGGGGGAAGCAGGCTCCCCGCTGAGCAGAGAGCCCTACATGGGGCTTGATCCCGGGACCCTGATATCATGACCTGAGCCGAAGGCAGAGACTTAATGCACTGAGCCACCCAGGCGCCCCGACAAATATTTTTTAACATATCTCCTAGGACACAAGTATTAATAGTTTCTCTTCAATATATATATATGTAGGAGCAGATTTGCTGTACCATGGGATATGTATTTGTCTTCTAAGACAATGCCAAATGTTTGATTTTTTTTTTTAATGAATTAACATATAGTGTGTTATTAGTTTCAGAGGTAGAGTTCAATGATTCATCACTTGCATATAACACTCAGGGCTCATCACATCACGTGCCCTCCTTAATGTCCATCACCCAGTTACCCAATCTTCCACTCTCCTCCCCTCCAGCAGCCCTCAGTTTGTTTCCTATAGTTAGGAGTCTCTTATAGTTTGTCTTCCTCTCTGATTCCATACGATTTTATTCTTCTTTCCCTTTCTTTACGATCCTGTATTGTTTCTTAACTTCCACTTATGAGTGAAATCGTGTGACAATGGTCTTTCTCTGACTGACTTATTTTGTTTAGCTAAACCCTCTAGTTCCATCCACATCTTTGCAAATGGCAAGATTTCATTTTTATGCCTGGGTAATATTCCATTGTATGTATACACACCACATCTTCTTTATCTATTTATCTGTTGAAGGACATCTCTGCTCTTTCCATATTTTGGCTATTGTGGACATTTCTGCTATAAACATTGAGGTGCAGGTATCCCTTTGGATCACTATGTTTGTATCCTATGGGTAAATAACAAACCTAGTAGTACAATTGTTGGGTCATAGGGTAGCCCTATTTTTAGGTTTTTGAGGAAACTCCATACTGTTTTCCAGAGTGGCTGTACAGCTTGCATTCCCGCCAGCAGTGTTAGACTTTTAAGCCAATTCAATGTGGTTCTTCCTTTTTTTTTTTTTTTTTCAAATTTACCTATGTAGTTGGTTACCTTCATTTCTTTAAAAAATTTTTTTAAATTTAAATTCAATCTAATTGACATACACTGTATTATTAGTTTCAGGGGTAGAATTTAGTGACTCATCAGTTGCATATAACAGCCAGTGCTCATTACATCAAGTGTCTTCCTTGATGCCCATCACCTAGTTACCCCATCCTCCACCCACCACCCCTCCAGCAACACTTAGTTTGTTCCCTATAGTTAAGAGTCTCTTATGGTTTGCCTCCCTCTCTGTTTTCCTCTTATTTTTTCCTTCCCTTCCCCTATATTCATCTGTTTTGTTTCTTAAATTACACATATGAGTGATGTAATATGGTATTTGTCTTTCTCTGATTGATCTATTATGCTTAGCGTAATGCCCTCTAGTTCCAACCATGTCATGGCAAATGGCAAGATTTCATTCTTTCTGATGGCTGAGTATTATTCCATTGTGTGTGTGTGTGTGTGTGTGTGTGTGTGTGTGTGTGAATGGACATCCAGGCTCTTTCCTCCTTTTTTTTGGAGTGTAGTTTTGGAGTGACCGTTAATGTGATTATTTCAATTTCTACTCCTACCACCAGCATATGAGTGAAAAATCCATACCATTCTTGGTGAATTTGGTATTTTATCTTTATGAAATTATCTGGCAGTGCTTTTTGACTAAACTCTATTTTTCTATTAACATACTACATCAACTTTCTTTGCTTAGTAGTCTTCTCCTGTGATTTCTTCCATTCCTTCATTTTCAGTTTTCTGTTGCTCCTGCTTCAACTGCATCTTTTGAAAGCTGTTTGTTGCTGGATTTTATTAATACAGTCTGACAATCAGATTTATTTACTTTACATGAAATCTCATTTATTTTATTATTATTACTGGTAAATTTGGACATAATTCTGCCATATTACTTTTTTATTTTAGTCCAGCCTTCCCTTGTTTTCTGATTTTTCCTCTTATGATTTTTAAAAATTGAGTTTGCACATGTGTGTGTTCATTTGCATTGTTTTCCCTTTATTCCACTTTCCCACCTACTGGCAATGAATTTAAACACTTTATTTATATTCCTTTTGAGTTCCTTAAATTTTTACTACATACTTTTATCTTACCAATGTATTACAGTAAAATAATCCTGGCCCTCCTTCTCAAACAATAAAATGACCCTGGGAAGCAGCCGCTCAGATTTCCCTCTTCCCTGTTTAAATATTACCATTTAATATTTTATGTCTATCTTTTTAAAACCCACAATGTAAATACTTCACGTATTTGTAGACACTATATAAAAATATATGTGGGGGGGGGGCTTGTGGGTCTATGTCTATGTGTGTGTGTACACACACCCCAAAATTTAGAAAGAGTGACGGAATATTTGGATTTAACTATATTTTTGCCATTTAGTCTGTTTCCCATTCCTTCTCATTTTTCAGACCATCCTTCTGGGATATGTTTCCTTCTTGATATATATATTTTGGGGGGATTCTTTAGAGCCAATATCTTGGTGTTAAACTCTCTCAGTTGTTTGCTTGTTTCCTCTACAAATGCTTTAATCTCATGAATGGTAGTTTTGCTGAATGTATAATTCTAGCTTGACATTTTTACCCTATTTTAAAATATTATTCCACTGTCTCCTGACTTCCATTGTAGTTGTGGAGAAGAGTGGTATTATCCTGTTATTGCTTCAGTCATTTCTGACTGATTTTGAGGTTTCATTTTCTTGGTCTGTGATGTTCAATAGATTCACTATGATTAATTTGCAGTTGTGAAAATCTTGGTACCTCTCCTGCTTAGTGTATATTGGGTCTGTGGAATTGTGTTTTTCATCAATTCTGAAAAATTTGCGGCCCTCATCTTTTTAAATATTTGTTTGTTTCAGTCTCTTTTTAAAAAAAAAAAAAATTCTAGGATTCCAAGATGACACATGTTGGGTCTTCTTTAATCTAACCTTTTAATCTTTCTTTCATAATTTCCATCATCTATACCTCTTTTTGGCAAGATCTAGAGTACATTTTTCAGATAGAGCTTCTACTTCACTAATTCTTAATTTTAACATGCCTAATCAACTTATTGCCCATTCATCACTTTTTATTTTTTTTAGATTTTATTTATTTGACAGTGAGAGAGAGATCACAAGTAGGCAGAGAGGCAGGCAGAGGAGCAGACTCCCCGCTGAGCGGAAAGCCAGATGTGGATCCCAGGACCCTGAGACCATGACCTGAGCTGTAGGCAGAGGCTTAACCCACGGAGCCATCCAGGCGCCCCTCCCTTCATCACTTTTTTATTTCAACAGTTATATTTTTGTTTCTAGATGTACCAGTTCAAATAATTTTTCTTTTTATTTCTGATAATTTCCTTTTCTATGCTTTAACTCTGATTGCAGCCTTCAATTTGTATAGAAAAGTAAATCCCTCACAGGCAGCTCTTCTCAACGCATCAGACAGCTTCAACCTCCCTCGAGTTTTTTGGTCCTCTTGACACTCAGGCATTGTGGTTTATATTTTTCTGTGTGCTGTTATCTGCACCTGTGGGGGTTCTACTTGATTTTAATGCTCCTCCTCCTTGCTGGTTCAGGTTCCCCTTGGAATCCCTGCTGCTCTAGTAGATCCCATGAGTTAGGCCTTGGCTCCTTGGTTCCTTTGCCCCTGAGGCCACAGTGATGCCTGATCAGTATCCTGGTGTCTTGGCCATAAAGCCCCAGCCTCACTGCTCCGGGAAAAGTTGTTTGTTTGCTTATTTGTTTTTACTCTGTGGTGTGTGGGGTGGGTGGGGGGAGGCTAGAGGTTGTACTTAACTTTTTTTGATACCAAGGAGGACACAAAGATTGCTTCATATTTGGTGTTTAGTTGTGGAATACAGCTATTCTTCACCAATGTGAATGCATCTAATGGCACTGAAATGTATACTTACAAAAGGTTAAACAGTAAATTTTATCTGATGTATATTATAACAAAAACAATACCAACCCTTAAAAGTTGCTCCAAGATTAACTACCTAACTAAATATCCAGCAAGTAACTGTAATGGAAGAAATAAATCCAGACAACCTGAATTTAAATCCCAGCTCCATGACTTACTAGCTATGTAGCCTGGGGAAGTAACAAACTTCCCATGCCTTAGTTTTTCAACTGTAAAATGGAGCTGAGTTGAACAATGGTGACCTCGACATATCTGAATAGTTCATTAAACAAACAATGAGCCATAATAGAAATAATAATCAGCATTTTACCCTTAGTTCATAGTATAAGTGAGAGGTAAAGCCCAAAGAAAGTATCAAATCCTTGAACAAGACTGTTGTAGTTATGGGGTCCCAGGACAGGAAGAAGAAGTACTGAGTACTGAATCAGAGTGGACACAGTGTCTTTAAGGCTCCCCATCCCCATAAGAAGGGCTTGGAAAGTGACTGAGGAAGACCTCAGCAGAAGGCTTAAGATAAAGAGGTTACCGAAGAAAGCAATGTAGTATGAGTATGTAGTATAGATATGGCTCGCAGTATAAATATGTGTAAGAGAATGGTTGAAACTTCCTTCAGTGTCTGTTGTGTTTGTGTATTGTACCCAGTCTAGGGTTGGGAGGGCAGCTTTCCCCTATGAGGTCTGCCAGGAAAAGCTCTTCTAATTCATGTTGATCGTGAAAGACCACACATAGGTTTCTGGGTCAAGAACCAGACTCCTTACCAGGGGAAAGAAAAACATAATCCATTCCTACTCTATGTGGGAGGAATAGGAAAATGGTGGCCAAATCTTCTTACCACGAAGGTGAAGTCAACTGAAACCCTTGGTGTGATGTGTAGTTGGGCCAAGGTGAGGATTCTTCTGGCCCCTTCTGATCTAAGAAGGCCTGCCAGTCACCCTCACTTGCCCAGGTAGAGGTAGCCCTTCCTCAGAAGTAAGGACTTCATCAGGGTCTGGTCTGTTATCTTACAGGCAAATGAAGCAGATGCTGTGACACTGGATGCAGGCTTGGTGTTTGAGGCGGGCCTGAATCCCTACAACCTAAAGCCTGTAGTGGCAGAGTTCTATGAGTCAGGAGGAGGTAAGTTCTTCCTGGGGACCCAGGGGAGAGTTTGTGGCTCTTGTTCTCTCCTGGTAGATGCTGAGTGTGTTTTGCCCAGGCAGCTAATGTAGACTAAATATTGATAAGCATTTCCCATTGGGTGTCAGTGGGGAATGAGAGGCCCTATCAGCTGCCATAGGCACAACTCAAGGCCTCTGGGGCTTTGGGATGGTTGAGGACTGGTGCTCCTGACACTGACCTTCTGGGCTATGAAATGTGATTCCTGGAGAAACAGAGCAGACTGGGCACAACCTGACTTGAACCACTAGAGATTAGAGATACACAGTACATACTTGGAGCCCCAACAGCCTTGCATCTCCTCTGAGAGAAACCAGCTTTCCCTGGGCCTGTGTCAGGGAACAGGAAGTGCTTAGAATAAATGTGGTCTCTGTGCTACAACTTCAGTTTCCTTGTGGGCCTGGTTGGTATGTGTAGGCAGACACACTTCAGGGCCATGGTAGGCAAAAAGTATTCGGGCCACATGTTTATGTGGCCTTCTTGCCCCTGTGTTTGCTTGGGCTATTACTGCAAAAGTTCTCCCTGTGGTCCTTTCTTCCCCCTGCAAGTCTAGGCAGGTTTTCCTGATCTCTCGCCCTGTGGATTCCCTTTCTTTACTCAGGAACCCAGTAGTGATGAGCAATGTTTCCCCGTGGCCAAGGTTAAGGGTCTTTCATTCACATTGTCTTTTTGCAGATCAAAAAACCCAGTATTATGCTGTGGCTTTGGTGAAGAAGAGCAGTAACTTCAACCTGAATGAGCTGGAAGGCAAGAAGTCCTGCCATACAGGCCTTGGCAGGTCTGCTGGATGGAACATCCCTATGGGCTTACTTTATTGGAAACTGCCTGAGCCACGCGACTCTCTTCAGAAGGGTAAGAAGGCAAGAGGGTGACTGCTATCAGGCAGGCCTACACAGGCCACACTGGGATCACTCAGACATGATCAGGTGATCGTGTATGATGAGTCTGGGGGGTGGAGGGAGGAGGTTCACCAGGTTTAAACTGGTCAGTTCTGCCATACTTGCAGCCCTTGGCAGGTGTCAGCTGAGTTTCTTCTCTGAGCTCTTAACACCCAACCAAAGGCTATCCTGAGAAGTTGGGGGGAAGGTCATCAAGCCCAACAGAGGGCTTCAGTTAGGGCCAAGTTTGCTGGGCCCTACTGATCACCTTCCTGGGGTTCATTCCTATCTGTGGCTGATCTGCTGGCCATGAACTTGGCTTGCACCTACCTGGGTTTCCCATCTCTCAGATATGACTCCCAGAGGAGACCTCTCTCTGAGCTGTTCCAGTCTGACAGTGACCTGAGACAGGCCTGGGTCAGTGGCAGGCACAGGTCTGGTTCTTGGGGAGGGTGGTGAGAGGACAAATGTTAACTCATCCCTTTTGGAAAATCTTGATCTTGATCAGTGAACATATGCAAGGGTCTGCTGAGACTGGGTGTATTCATTTTCCTTTAGTCACTCTCTATTCCCTAAAAACCCTAGACTGGGAGCTATAATTGCTTGTGCCCAGGATGGCTCATGACCTGTGTTACATGCCTTGTGTTGAACAGCGGTGTCCAGTTTCTTCGCGGGCAGCTGTGTTCCCTGTGCAGATCGGACAGCCTTTCCCAAACTATGTCAACTGTGTGCGGGGAAAGGGGCAGACAAGTGTGCCTGCTCTAACCATGAACCATACTTCGGATATTCAGGTGCCTTCAAGTGAGTGAGACCAGCTGCTGCTCCATGATGGCCAAACTGTCCAATGTCCTTGGGCTGGGAGACCCTACCTGGCCCGTAGCAGAGCCCAGCCTACAAAGAGGCATCCAGAGGCCTAATGCCCTTGCAGTGACTCAGTGATCCAGCTCAGACTCTCCAGGCCAAGCCAGTGCATATACCTTTTATGTGACATTTGACAAGGGAGCCCCTCTCCTGGAGATCTTTTCTACCTCCCCAGAGCCCTGGAACCTGCCCAGTGTGTTCTTTCGCTGGACTGGGCAGAGCCTAAGGAAACAGGCATATCCTAGTGTTTGAACCATTCTTCAGTGACTGACTCTCTGCTTTCTATTGTAGCAGGGTCTCCTGTTCAATGCACTCTCTCCGGCCTTCCCTCATTGCCCCTGTGCTGACAGCTCATGTGGCTGATTTTTCTCTCCCTCTTTCACCTTGGTTATATACTAAAGTTTGATGCCAGCCAAGGGACATTTCCTCTCTCGGGAGACTCTATGTCTTTATTTTCCATTTCAGAAATTTACAATCTCTTTTCTCTATTAAAATATCTTCATTGACTTTTTTTGCTACTATGGGGCATGTGGTAAGGGATTTCTAGTTCCCATGAGCTCATCGCTCCTCATCTTCATGGTGTATCAGTGCCCTGTAGTGCTTCCTCAGCTATGGGTCGCATAGAGGCCTCCATTGGTCTCTGCCCTTGTCCCAGGCTGGATGGTGTGACCAGACAGACCCTCAAGCCTGAGGTGAAGGGCCTGCCATTCAGGAATCCTCTTAATGTATTTTTTTCCCACAGGTGTCTGATGGATGACGCTGGGGATGTGGCCTTTGTCAAGCATTCAACAGTGTTCGGTAAGGAACAGGAGAATCTACAAATTCCCTCCAGGCAGTGGGCACCCCCGCCCTGTACCCCTTCTCATGGACAGTGGTCACATATAAGCATACTGTATTCCTCCTTTATCGTTGCTTGGGTTTCTACTTGTGCAGAGTTGTGTACCTATGGAGTCTACAACTGGACGCCTGGGGCTCTGTCCATCCTTCAAACTCCTAGACGTGGGGATCCTTCTTCCTGGTCAATGTTGCCACAGCAAGGGATTGGGGGCACATCTGGCTGAACTTGGCCTAAGTTGGTCTGCTGAGATGAGACATGTTGTGGGGTATGGGGCAGTTACCCCTGTACTAGGCATCAGACGCTTTCTTGCCTATAACTGGCTGTGGGATCTCAAGCAAGTCAGTTCCCTTATGTGCTCTGGCCCTCAGTGTTTGTTCTAGGTATTTCAGCTTGCACATGCTATAATTCATTGGGATTGCAAGAGATGAGGAGAGAGACTACAGAGCTCATGACTCTGTCCTATCTGCAGTTGGCTCATCCAGGCTTTCTTCCCCCAGAAAACCTGCCAAACGAAGCTGATCGGGATGAGTATAGGCTGCTATGCCCAGACACCTTGCAGAGGATGACAGTAGATAAATATAAGGACTGCCACCTGGCCCGTGTCCCTTCCCATGCTGTTGTGGCCCGAAGTGTAGGGGGCAAGGAAGACTTGATCTGGGAGCTTCTCAACCAGGCCCAGGTACTGAATTCACTGTCCTCCCTCCTGCTTAGTAGTCCCTGCTTGGATTTGGGGCATTTTCCTACATTCCCTTTTGTCACTATGGAATAACTTTTTTTTTTTTTTAAGGACATAATGGGAAATGTGCCACATTCATCTATTTGTTTAAAAGTGCCCAGTGGGGACTCAGAGTCGTACAGAACCTAGTCCTGCATGATTGCCTAGTGACATAAAGATGCTCCTTATTGTTTAGTTCTGTTTCTTTCCATCTAAACTAGGACTTCTAGGCCAAGGGCAAATACTCCCTCCCCCATAAGGCCTTCCATGACCTCTGCAGAAGGAAATGATCTCTTTCCTAATGTCCTCTCAGCCTAACTGCAAAAAAGCCACAAACACAGCCAGGTTTATTTCCCTAGAGCATCAGAATGCCAGCCCTGAGCCAACCTCCTCTCGTCCAGCCCTCCCATCTGTCTATCAAGGGCTGAAGTGGTAACCACACAGTGTCAACTTCTGAAGGAGACTGCATTTCTTAGACTCAGTGAGTGGTCAGCCCAACCAAGGAGACAGGCACAGAAACATATTCTGTGAAATAGGTTGCTGCATGACTGCAAGAAGGCTGGGAATGGGGATGGTGCTGGGTGGAGAAGGAGGTCTGACTGCCCTTTCTCCTGGAATCTTGACAACTTCATGGTTTTAATTTCATTCTCTGGGGTTTTGTTTCCTTATTCCCCTTTCACAGCCTTTCTTGCTGCTGTAGCCAATCACTGTTGTGTTTTACTATACACAGGAACATTATGGCAAAGACAAATCTAAAGCCTTCCAGCTCTTTGGCTCACCTTTGGGGAAGGACCTGCTGTTTAAGGACTCTGCCCAAGGGTTTTTGAGGATTCCCTCTAAGATGGACACCTGGCTGTACCTGGGTTATGACTATGTCACTGCTCTTCGGAATCTAAGGGAAGATGTGCGTAAGTACTGGGAAAGAATCATGTGACATTTTGGAGCCTGGAAACCTGGTGGGGGCAAGGACCAGCAATAGATGCTTTCCAGGTACTGAAAGCGCACCCTGACATTTATTTGCCCTGCCTTGCTGCCTAGTGTCAGACTGATGCTAAATGGTGTCAGTCATCATGAGATGGGCCTGGACATCACCAGAAGTCATTGAAGGAAATTCATGCTTAAAATGACTTGGGTTGATACTAGCGATATTTTCCTTGTGTAAATCAGGGCGACGGAGGCAAGTAGCCTGGCACAAAGTAAGTGAAATAGGATATAACTGCTATGGACTTGCACACTTGCTGCCAGTATGATGACCAATGTGCGCAAAGCTGGCGCTCTAGATGGCTTGATCCTGCTCCCGAATTTCCCTGGGTCATTGGATGTTTGCTTGATTATATTCATTCATTCAACAGACACTTATTGATCATGTAGCCATAGACTGTGCTAGGTGCTGGGCATGCAATGGTGAGACAAACATATATTAGATTCTGCTCTCATGGAACTTTCTCACCAGCAGAGAAGACAAACATTCTATGAAGAGTCACTCTATTGAATGACTGATTAAAAATGAGAGATTTGCTCAGAAGAAGGGAAAGCAAACATAATAAAACAAAATACCATGGTGTGATGAGACCATGAAAACAAAGAAAAATAGCTCCTAGAGCTGCGGTAAGGCTTCCTTAAGGCAGTGACTTGAACTGAGCCTGTCAGTCAATAGATGGCCATTTACTCAGTAGACATTAATTGCAGTGAACACAAGCCAGGCATTGCCTTTGAACAATGAGTGTGCCATAAGCCCTTGCCCTGGCTGAGTTTATGTTCTCCACAAGGAGAAGACAAAAAATAATGAACATATAAGTAAGAACAACCCAGATGGTTAAGTGCTATTTCAAAAATAAGAAGAAGAAGAAGAAGAAAAAAAAACCCAAAACAGCCTGAAGGGATAGAGGGGTTGGGAGGAAAGTTGGCATCTAGGAAGAGATTATTGTAAGCCCTATCTAAATGGTAAGAAGCCAACAAAGAGATTGTTACTGCCTTTTTTTTTTCTAAGATGATGAATTCCTGGAATGGGACCTGTTTGTATATTGCTGGCAAATCCCAGCATTTTCATAAAGACAGTTAGCAGCATTCATAACCAGCAGGAACTTCTGGGGCTTCATCTGAAATCTGGCTCTTTTTCTTATGTCTTAGGCCCGGATACCCCAAGGGATGAATGCAAGAAAGTGAAATGGTGCGCCATAGGTCACCATGAGAGGGTCAAGTGTGATGAGTGGAGTATAAACAGTGAAGGGAAAATAGAGTGTGAAACAGCAGAGTCCACTGAAGACTGTATTGCCAAGATCGCGGTATGTCACTCCTGCCTTCATAGAGCAGTATTTCTGCCCCTGCTGCCTGCCTGTCCCTAAGGCTGAGGGAGTGTTCTTGAGAAAGATATAAAAACCCGGGTTCCCAAGGAACCCTGCCCTCATGTGGGATCCCAGCCCTATGGAAACTTCAGTACTTTTGAACTTATGGATCTGAAGGGCTCTTTAGGTCTCTGTTTCCTCCAGGTGTCAGCACAGGGTGGAGGGCACTCTGAGCTTTGTCCACTTACGGGAGATTGGACCATGGTGTGAGTGTGCCTGAGACCCGTGGTGTGACATGACAGGTTTGACAGGGCTGCTGATTGTACAAGCAGGTAGAAGTTTAGCTTTGCGTTCATAAGATGCTAGGTGATCACAAGATCATTCCATGATCTTGAGCATTCCATGTTTGCTTTTAGAGTTTTGAAAATCCTGAATGATACAAAAAGAAAATGAGAAGTACTTGTAATCTTCTAACTCAAGAGAAAACCCTGTAAAATGGGATCATATCAGATGCACAATTTACTATATATTTGTACCTGATATCTAGTTAGCTTTTCTTATGTCACAAATAATTTTTCTAAATTAGGATCTTTTATTTTTTTTTAAATTTATTTGGGAGAGAGCAAGTGAGAGAGCAAGTATGCGTGGGGGGAGGGGCAGAGAGAAATGGAGAGAGAGAAGCAGACGAGGAGGGAGCCTGACGTGGGACTTGATCCCAGAGTCTGAGCAGAAGGCAGACACTGAACCAACTGAGCCAGCCAGGCACCCCCAAAACATGATCTTTTAATGTAATCTCTTTCAGAGCGTGGATGTGATGCAATCCATTTAGCCATTTATCCACATTATCTATAACATCATTTAGTCTGTTTCTGTTTGTTTTTTTTTTCTGTTATCAATTATACGTGCATGTTTTACATTGTATGAATCACACTTGCACTTGTACTTTTAATCCAAATAGTTTCCCACATATTTGATTACTCCTTTATGGTGTATTCCTAGAAAGTAGATTTCTAGGCCCAATGGAAAGCTTGGTAATCTTGTGGAATTTAAGCATCTCTATAATACAGGGCTTATAAACCTGAAAAATAGATCATTTGAGAATATTTTACTCATTAACACTTTGTCTACACCAAGCACTGAAAGAGCACTCATCCACATGGCCTGATTCGGGACTCAAGCCCCCATCAGAAGGTGCTCTATGCCACAGACGTAGCCTCCTGTCCCTGACTCCACTCATCTGTCTTACAAATAAGAACCCTTGGTGTCAGAAAGTTGTTGTGGAAATATCTCTGGGACAGTGCATCTTATGAGAGAACAGGAGGACTAACTGGGTCTTTGCTCCTGAAGAAACTAAGCAAGGTACTCCAAAATAATCCTTAGTTCATCATGGTTCGGGTGAAAATGAGAGTACATTTTATTTTCTCTGCTGGGTATTCCTGGTGATAGACCCTTGGGGGTCTGGCACTGCACCTGCTCTCTCCTGGGGCCTTCATGGCCTATGCTGGGAAGGCTGCCTTAAGGAAATGGTTGGAAGAGTGGATAGGACAGGAGATGGCCTCTTTTCACCTGTTGTAATGTGCTGTGTTTTTGCAGAAAGGAGAGGCTGATGCCATGAGCTTGGATGGGGGCTTCATCTACATAGCGGGCCAGTGCGGTCTGGTGCCTGTCCTGGCAGAGAACTACAGTAAGTGGGAGGGGGCGTGCCTCTCTGTGTTTTATTTCCTCCACACCAGGGAGAGAGGAAATGGGAAAATCATAGCCTGATTTATACCACATTGGCCAGAAAGCTTTTGCTTACTGAGCACCTCCTACTTCCTAGACTTTGGGCTCTCTCATCTCTAATCCCCACACTCGTCTTGAAGGATAGAGTCTTCCATCACACCTTCCACCAGGGGGATTGGAATCTTTGCACTGGGAAGTTCCAGCTACAGGGGACCTCTGCAAAGGACAGCTGGGATTCTCAGCTGGGATTCCTGGCAGGTCTTCCTGCTTCCCAAATTCATAATTCTGTTGCCGTGGTATAGGGATTCAAGTATAGTTGGCAGGCACCACTGTGGCTACAGGTCAAACAGAGCAAGAAACTTGAAATTTACAATTTTGGGCTAAATTCCAGAGGCCAGTGAGCAAAAGTGAATTTGTATAATCCAGACAGCCTGGACTGTTTGGGAATTGGTGAAATGTAGATTGTCTTCCTGGTTCTTTTTATTCTGAGCTGCACATGGGAATGGCATGACTTCCAAAGAACATATGCTTAATGACTTCTTCATTTTTTCCTCCAGAAACTCAAGGCGCTCAATGTAGCAGCACAGTAGAGGAAGGTGAGTTGGGGTTGGTAACCTCATGAGTTTAATTTGTATTGCTTTTTGGTATGTTTAAATTCAAATCAAATGTAGGTAAGGTAATGGAAGAGACTAATTTTTAGAATGCAAAAGAACCACAGAAAGATGATAACTGATAATGTTGGTTACTCTTTTACACTTGCCATGCCTTACACACAGGATTTCTCATTTAATTCTGTAAGTGGGTACCGTCATCCTTTAAGGATGTCTAAGAGGACCAACAGCTCACAGAGGTTACAAGTTGTCAGGGTTCCTACATCCTGCAAGCAAGTTCACACCCTCCCCAGCACTCCCAACTCCTCCACATTACATAAGGCCTGTACAGTTTTAGACAAGAGTTATACCAGCCAGGGAGTCTTGCTTATATGTGCCTGGCAGGGCTGAGCAGAGAGGCTCACACAGGCAGATGTCTAGGAGCATGAAATTACTGAGCCTCCCAGCCAGGGCTGGGCCCAGGAACCCAGGCCAATCTGGCTCTCAGCTGGTGCTCTGGTCGGGGTGGGGGGGGGGGGTGGATCTGGAAAGATGGGGCAGGAGCAAGACAGGAAATCTTGCCAAGGTGATCACTGGGTCCCACAACCCCAATGCTCAGATCTCTCTGGTCATTTCCCAGCCATTAGTGTGCAAGTCTGTCCTTGTGACTTCCCCTAGTACAACCTCTTAGCCTTTCCCCATCATTCTAGGACCCAGGCTCTTTGGCCAAAAATAGGAAGACTTGTTCTTGATAAGTCTTGATAAGGCTTCTCTTGTTTTCTGCTGTAAATAGTTGACTGAATTAGCTCATTTAAAAAGTTGAAATCATGGGTTGATCTTCTATTTGCAGTTAAGGAGCAACAAGTATTTTCTGCTAAAGATGGCAGCTGTCTTATTTTGAATTTCTACTTCATATATTTATTTTGGTGCAAACCATATTCTCCATATCCCAAAATACCTGGCCAGAATATTCCCTGTAGTTTATTGGTCACTTACTACTCTTCCCTAATTGTTATTGTATAAAATGTTGGGAGTCACGTGCTTCTCAGGATCCACTCCTCTGATATTCCACAGTGAAAGGTGAGTTGCTAGTTTATAACTTTCATAGTTTTATGCATTTAGGGAAGTGTTATATACCAGCCATTCCTTTGATGATGAGGTTTTCTTACTATTTTGTTTTTAATGTTCAGAATAATCTCCATCTGACAGAGTGACTGGTACTTCATCTCAGTTTTGGGAAAGACCCTTTCAAAAACAGAAGGAATGATTTAGAATAATTTTGCTTTCACAGGCCGATGGCAGGCTTTGATTGCAGACATTCTCTGGAGGGCCTAGGGATGTTAATACTTTCTTTTTTGGTGTCTTTCTTGTAGGGTATAAGGCTGTGGCTGTAGTTAAGGCATCAGCAGATGAGAGCCTCACCTGGAACAATCTGCAAGGCAAGAAGTCCTGCCATACTGCAGTAGAAAGAACGGCAGGCTGGAACATCCCCATGGGCCTGCTCTACAGCAGGATCAACCACTGTGAATTTGGTAAGTGAATCCTGGGAGGATGCTGTGATCAGGGCCAGGCTGGAAAGAGGTGTTCTGGGAAAAGAGTAGTATGGAATAAAATGCTGTGTCCCTGGTTCTTTAGTAGTAAATTTTGGTCAAAGTGAACCTCAAGGAGATATCTAAAAGAGATGGTAGGGTTGAGTCAGAATGGTAGGGTTGAATCAGAATGGTTCTTCTTGGCTGCATATATGGCTTCAGTAGATATGTTTACTTTCATCTCTCATGAAAAGGACCAGCTGAGCAGTCCAAGATTGATATGGTCATTAGAAGCCTAGACTCCTTATCTCTTTCTGAGCCACCATTCGGAGCCTGCAGCTTCTGTTTTCAAGGTCAACCATGGTTGACATTCACGTCTGTTATTCAGGCAGCCTCCAGGAGCAAGGAATAAGGACAACTTGAAGTATATGTCATCTGTGGTTATTGTATTAAAGAAGACATCCAGGAAATAAAAATCAGTTACTTCAAGGAAATTTTCATTGCTCAGAACTTAGACTTATAGTCATACCGGGTTGTCAAAGAGGTTCAGGGATGTCATCTTTTATTGGGCATGTCTCTGCCACACCTATTTTGACCTTTATTTAAAAATCAAAAATAGAATGACCATATGATTCATCAATTTCACTTCTGGGTATTCATCCAAAGGAAATGAAAGCATTAATTGAAAAAGACATATGCATCCCTGTGTTCATTGCAGCAGTATTTACTAGAGCCAAGATATGGAAATAGCTTAAGTGTCCATCCATTGATGAATGAATGCATAAAGAAAATGTCATATACATATACATGTATATATATAATATACATTATATACATATAAAACAAAATAAACTTCTATTCAGCCATAAAAAGGGAAGAAATCTTGCTATTTGTGATAACATGGATGGACCTTGAGGTTATTATGCTAAGTGAAATATATCAGGCAGAGAAAGACAAATATTGTATAATCTTACTTACATGTGGAATCTAAAAAAATCCCAAGCTCAAAGATACAGAGAACAGACTGACACTTGCCAAAGGCGGGGGATGGTGGAGCAGGCAAAATAGGTGAAGGGGCAAAAGGTATGAACTTCCAGTTATAAACTAAATAACTCCTGGGAATGTAATGTACAGCATGGAGACTATAGTTAATAATACCGTATTGCATATTTCAAAGTTGCTAAAAAAGTAGACCTTAAAAGTTCTCATCACAAGAAAAAAATTTTATAATGATGTATGGTGATTGATGTTAACTAGACCTATTGTGGGGACCATTTTGCAATATATTGCAACATCAAATCACCTTGAACACCTGAAACTAATGTAATATTGTATGTCAGTTATGTCTCAATAAAAAATAATAGAGAAAAAATTAAAAGAATAAAACAACTAAGTCTTTGTTACTAAGGAACAGGGGATCCAAATGGCTGTTGGGTGGAAAATCCCTCCCACAGGCTTTTAAGCCTATGAGCTAGAAATGTGAGTGTGTCGATCTCTTTAAGGTCTTGACAGTCTCACTGAGGGAATGTCCAACATCTAGACCGCTTGAAAGGGATGAGAAATCAGTTAATTTTATGTCCTCTGAATATCCTCAGGTATGAAAAGTCTACATGTAAGTTATCCACAGACAAATGCTTGCTTTCCTTTTTTTTTTTTTTTAAGATTTTATTTATTTATTTGAGAGTAAGCGAGAGAGAGAGAGGGAGATAGAAACATGGCATGAATGAGCTGGGGGAGGGGCAGAGGGACAAGCAGGCTTCCTGTTGAGCAGGGAGCCTGATGTGGGCCTTGATCCCAGGACTCCGGGATCATGACCTGAGCCAAAGACAGATGCTTAACCGACTGAGCCACCCAGCTGCTCCAGACAAATGTTTTCTAATGTTTATTTACATCAGCTTCCCCCTTACCACTTCCAAATATGTATAACTGCTTTAAAAGAAGAAGTCTCTAAAGACAGTTATGAATCAGACAAGTCCTGTGTGTGGGGACTTGGAGATGAGACCAGATTTCTGCCCTGGAGTGTTCTCTGACATGAGAGGAAGCAAACTGCGGCGGGGGTGATATCCAGAAATCTCTGGATCCCCACCAGCAACAGCACTATCTCTGCTTGTCTGAGCTTCCTGGCAATTTCACAGCCATGGGAGAGCAACTAAGCTGTGAGTAAAATCCCCTAACCTTTAACTGAGTTCAGAGTTTAAAGTTCTAGCAAAATTTCTTCTAAAAAATAACAAGGGAGGGATGCCTGTGTGGCTCAGTTGGTTAAGTGTCTGCCTTCGGCTCAGGTCATGATTCCAGGGTCCTGGGATAGAGCCTGCTTGGTAGGGAGCCTGCTTCTCCCTCTCTCTCTGCCCCTCAGCCCTGCATGTGCTCTCTTTCTCTCTCGCTCTATTTCAAATAAATAAAACTTAAAAAAAAAAAAAAGGCAAGGGAAGGAGATTTCTGGAAATAAGTAGCACAAGCTTGCAGAATGAGACTTGCAATTTTATCCCTTTTAAGTCAATTTTTACGTAATTTCCCTCTCTTCTTTCTTTAGATAAGTGGTGACACATATAGGGTGCCCATGGAATCCTCTCTACCTGAATTATAATGGTCTATTAACTTCTATTCTCAGCCTCAATTAAGTTTCCTTTTAAAGCCTACAGCCTGGCAGGTCCTGAGTTGGTGGCAGGTCACTGAATATGTTCCAAGTATCCTGGGCCATACACACCTGTTATGTATTAGATGAAGGCTATTCATATTGACTCAGGAGAAGCTGACCTACTCTTGTCCTTCTGTACAGATAAATTTTTCCAGGAAGGCTGTGCCCCTGGATCTATGCAAAATTCCAGTCTTTGTGCTCTGTGTATTGGCTCGGCAAGCAGTCCAGGAAAAGAGTGTCTTCCCAATAACCATGAGAGATACTATGGCTACACAGGGGCTTTCAGGTGAGTATTTTAACCCTGACCCAAATAGAAACACAGCCCTGACAAGATTTCTTTTTAGGGACTAAGGTGAGAGTCTTTCATTCCTGGCCTATTAGTCTTACATGTGTTAGGGTGCCACAGTTAGCAATCATCTGTAGAAGCCTGTGTGAAGGAGCATCCAAGCCCCTACAAGACACTCTCCAGACTGGCAGAACAGTGCAGATCAGAGATTCTCAACAGGCAACGATTTCCCCTTTGGGGGAATTTTGGCAGTGTCTAGAGATGTTTTTGATTATCAAATGGGGTTGGGTGCTATTGGTATCTAATTGGTAGAGGCTGCTAAACATCTTACAAGCATAGGACAGCACCCTACAATAAAGAATTGCATGGCTCAAAATGTTACTATTGCCATGGTGAGGAAACCCTGCCATAGTTGAATACAGGAGTCAGGGTTCTGGTTCATGCTCTTCCATGCACTTTTGGGGAACCTAGAGCCAGCCATACTCACCTGGGAATGTACAAAAGTAAAGAACATGATTTCTACATTTCCAAATACAATTCTATTTCATGGGGTGTTTATTACTTTTATAAAGACACCTGTGCACCTTATGACTTTATTACCTTTTTTTTTTTTTAAAGATTTCATTTATTTATTTGACAGAGAGAGAGAGAACGAACAAACAGAGGGAGCTGCAGAGAGAGGGAGAAGCAGGCTCCCCAATATGTGGCTTGATCCCAGGACCCTGGGATCATGACCTGAACCAAAGGCAGACACTTAACCTGCTGAGCCACCCCAGGCGCCCCGACCTTATTACTTTTTAATTGTCTTTTCTGATCCAGACTTGTGTTAGTAATTCAGGAGTCCATCTACGGCACAATGATAGTGGTATTGTAATTGAGCTTCTCGGTTGTGAAGGAGAAAACAAAGGTTATCCGAATTCTCCAGTTAGAGCCACCTTGTGAGTTTGTGCAAATGCAATTCACAGTCCACAAGTTTCCAATTTTTACAAAGTAGAATGTGAGTAGGTAATCACCTTAATGGAATACTGCCCCTCTAATACCTCTATTTGATGACAGGGAAATGCTGTAACTCTACTGTGCCAAAAGTTAGCATTCAGTGTGTGGGAACTGAGATTGCATGACCACAAAGCAAACTGGAGGTTTTTCTTGTCTGTATTACTTACATGAGTGATATGTAAGATTAGTGATAGAATGAGAGTCACAACTGCTGAAATCGGATGGTTAGCCCTGGGTCTACAAGCTGACTCTCCTGAATGACACATGTGTCTCTGACCGGCTCTCTTCTTTCTCCCTGTCTGGCACTCTGCAGGTGTCTGGTGGAGAAGGGAGATGTGGCCTTTGTGAAAGACCAGACAGTCATGCAGAACACTGAAGGTACATTCACATGCTCCTCTGTCCCCACAAATTGGGGTTGCTGGGCTCACTTATGCTTAGGATGTCTTTGTGGATGTGTTATGGACTCTGTTAGTTTCCAGAGCTCTGATTCTCAATCTGTTTGTTCAGTAAAGACAGAGGTGTTTATCGGGGTAAGCAGAATAGTGGGGAGCATGAGGTTCTGGTGGTTCTGAATTCTCTTCCAGGAACCTTCCCATAGGTGCAGACATTGCCTTTCCCCTAAATACTTCAGGGCACATTTCCCAAGAACGAGGGCATTCTCTTACTTACCTACAATGTGATTACCAAGATCAGGAAATTTAGACAAACATGGATTTAATACTCACTGTGTTCATAGTCCATATTCAGATTGGGTGAATTATTACCAAAAGGTCCTGTTAAACTATTTCCTATATTTCTGGGTCCAATACATATTCCAAATAAATTCTAGGTCTCCCCAAAACACGTAGAGACAATAGTACACCAGTGGGAATGAACACCAAGATCTTGGTTTCTAGAACCATTGTCCAATAGGATGAGCCAGGGCCCCTTGGAAAAATAGCTGATTCTATGGCTGGGCAGGAAAAATGAAGGTGAGCCTGGATCATTGTGCTGAAGATGTTGGGATATGTCAAAATATACAGGAGCCATTTAAAGCCCCCCTACTGGCCAAATCTGGGACATCTTGAACACTAAAAGAAATAATAATGGTAGTAAGAATTAAGTAGGAAGAACATAGGAATACATGAGTCTATCCTGATTAAACAAATGAAGGCGAAGGGAAAGATCTTCCTTATTGTAGAACAAGAATAAATGTAGAAATAATCATGAAGTTAAAAAACTATCATTTGGCAAATAATATAGTAATAATTGTTTCAAGCAAGAAGCATTACTAAAACTAGTGGGTGAATATTAGATGCTGTGACACTGAAATACCAAACAATTTTTTTTTTTAAGTTGGCAAGAATGAGCATTCCACCTACCCCCTCTGTGTCACTAACTGCTTAGAGAACCCGCTACAGGCCAGGCAGATATTACCTCACTTCCTTTCACATGTCCCTGTGCCCAACCTCAGCTCTTCCCAGAAACTCACCTAGAGTGAACTAGCTCAGCACTGACTCCTCCGAGAAGCCTTCTCAGATGGCATCCATCCCACAATAGAATCTTCTGTCCATATGGCTAGCATTATTGGGTTCATCTCATTCTGTAAAAAACTGTGGCCACAGAAACTCTTTTGAGCTCTTTTTTCCCCTCTTATATCCCAACACTAACTATACTAAATGGCACACAGAAGCTGCTAAGTGCTTACTTGAAGGAATACGGTGTTGGCTGATTTTTCTTTCTTCTTTCCTATTATTTCTGCTTTTTCCTTAAAAGGCTGTCTTTTTTCCTACTACCTGAGTGTTAAAATTTTTTTAACACTACCTGAGTGAAAAAAATTTTTTGGGGGTACTCCTCTGAGTGGGGCTACTTTTGGCTTCACCTCTCTACCCAAAAGCCTTATACCCTGACGGCAACATACAGCAGAGGCCTAACCTCCCATCTAAGTAACATCCCAGAGTCTCTAATTGCCATGTGGCCAGTTTTATGTACAAAGCTCACTGGCACTGCAATCTCAAACTCTGTAAGCCCAAATTCCTCATAGTTCTCTCAAAATCCACTCTTATTCTCACAGTCTCTGTCCCTGTTGAGGACTTTATCATATGCCCAGCCAGTCAGGCCTAGATTAGTCTCTTGGTGGTCAGTACAGCGGTCAGTATGTGTAACACACCTTACATGCCTAAAACCATGCCTCCTCCAGCCAGCTCTCCCTAATGAATATGTTCTCAGCCAGCTGGTTTGGCTCACACAATATGCAGAATGTGCTCCACAAAATATAAAATATTATATATATTTTATTTTGTATAGCACATAATATATTATACATATTGTTATCTGTACCCATATATATATGGGTACAGATATATATATATACACACACACACACACAAATATATATATATATTTGGTATGTGAGCTGTTTTCCTCCTCCAATAAGACTGCAGCTTGCAGAAGGCATGCAGCATAGTATTACGTAAATTCTTACATTATGAAGTGGAACAGAATTGGTTTGGAGAGAATGATGGTGGGTTTCATTTGGAAGGAGCTGAGTTAGAGGGACTGGTAAGAAAGGGAAGGAGAAATATTAGAAGATGAGCAAAGATGTATGAAGTTACTTGTGGGAGAGGCACAGGCAATTTGGAGTTTTCTATTAAAACTGTAAGTATATATTTGAGGAGAGTAGGCAAAGAGGTATTTTTATTTTACATATAATACATAATTTTATGATAGTGAAATCACATATTAGTTGCTCATTTAATTTTTTAAATGAGCATTAAATAAAGAAAAAGATTTGCAATTCTGCCTTTTAGATGAGAACTAAAAATTGGGAAAATATATTTGAGAATTGCCTCAGGAGGAAGGAGCTGAAAACCTGAAAATGGGTGCGATTTTCTTTTCTTCAGAGAGAATACAGAAATCATGAAGCTAGGGGCTAAGAAAAGGGTACGGATCTGTATGCACAGAGGCATGTGCACATTTTCATCTAGAACCAGTATGAGTGTGTCAGATTTAGAACACTCGTCCGGTTTACAAAAGGGCCTTTGGGAAAGGTCTTTTGCTTGCTAATGCCAGATGGTATTGCACAGAGATTATGAGCCTGCTTAGAGGGTCGCATTCTTCATATGGTAAAGTAATAAGCCCCGATGCTTTGGAATTCAGTAGAAATGAAGATGTTTTTGAACATCATCCAAGAATATATAGCTCACTTTCTCCTGGTGAGGTGGGGCGGTTAGTTTGGAAGAGGTGGTTGCTAGGAATTCCTGGTTGAGTGTGAGTTGAATCTGACCTATGTAGATGGGAGTGTCTCTTCCTCTCCACATCACTGTGACCCCAGTGTGTGTACTTCTGCTGGCCAGGTCCTTCACTAGTCCGTGGGTTGGTCACCTCCCCTCAGTGAGGGCACCTTGACCAAAGCTGTAAGCTGTGACTGACCCACTTTCTCTGTCTCCAGGAAGGAACACTGAAGATTGGGCTAAGAATCTGAAGGAAAAAGACTTCCAGCTGCTGTGCCCTGATGGCAGTAGGAAGCCTGTGAGCGACGCTGACAACTGTTTCCTAGCCAAGGCCCCAAATCATGCTGTGGTCTCACGGAAAGATAAGGCATCTTGTGTTAGCAAAACATTACTTGAGCAGCAGGTATGGACCAGCCAGGGCCTCCCATTCTTTCCTCCTGGGTGGGTATTATTTTTGAGAGTTCAGTGCTAAATGCAGCCCATACTCAAGCATTCTCTTTCTGGAAACTAAGATAGGGAGGCTGGATTTCTTAGGCTCAGCTCTACTTATAACTCCAGGTCACTGGAGATTAGGTTCCATGTGATCCACCTGTTTTGGGTCTACACATCTGCTTTCTTGCTCAACCTTGACCTTGCTCTGTGGTACACTCAATTTTCTCCACCTCTGTCCTTTTTGAAAACGAAGGAGAGTGATCCCGTGTGCCAGCCCTCCATGATATAAGTCATGAAAGGTGGACTGTATTTCTCTTGTTTATAGAGTCCAAGAACCATTCCAACAGCCAGAAAAACACAGGATCCCTGTCCTCAGGGAGCTTGCCCTCTGGGGAGAACAATCAATCCAGGGCAGCTCTGCCAGGGAGGTGGGGGTGGGGGAGGCTGCTTGAATATTCTAAGCATCCTCTACCCACAAACATCATTTTCCCCTCAACAACAGCTTCCTGCCTGCCATTAGTTGTTCTTTTTTTAAATTAAGGTAGCATATCTTTGTGGGTCCTCTTAAGGTAAATAATAATAATTAGCATTCAATGGACATTTTTTAGGTGTTAGATGTAAAACTTTCCATATTCATCATTTCATTATAATCCTACATTCATTCATTATAATCCTACAAGATCTAGAGTTAAGCCTCGTAGGATAGGATCAAAGATGCAGTCAGACATGAAATTTAACAACTACCTGTACCACCTCTCATTGGGGGCAGGGGATCACATTTACTATCTTTTTTGACAGTAATTACTTGGAAGGGACATGTTTCTGTTCTCTCATTTCCTGGAAGCAGTCCCCGAGGCCATAACCAATGAAATGGGGAAGAAGTGACTGGGTGGGTGGGAGGGACCTCCCAGAGGAGGTGAGACCAGGATGAACCCCATAGAGGATGCTGGGGCCTAAGAAAGTATGAAGCTGGGGCCAAAAATGGGTAAATGCCAGGTGAAGGATATGGAAACACCCTGAGGCATCCTCTACACCTCCCTTTCGTCCCAGGGCTGGTTCCCAGCTTTTATCCCCCTCAGCCCCATCCTTGTATTCTCAGCTGCTCGCTGCCACAGGTCCTCATGCATTTTCCATCCATTTGACAGACTATGTTTGGAGGAAATGGAAATGACTGCTCAGGCAAGTTTTGTTTGTTCCACTCGGAAACCAAGGACCTTCTGTTCAGGGACGACACAAAATGTTTGGCCAAACTTCCAGAAAGCACCACATATGAAAGTTACTTAGGAGCAGCGTATGTCAGAGCTGTTGCTAACATGAGACAGTGCTCCACCTCGAGTGAGTAAGGGGAATGCATGGGGGAAGCTGATATGCAAACACGGGGAGGGAGGGGGGAGCATTTCTGGGTGGTGGGTAGATAAGGAGGAATGGGTTGTGGCCCTCCCGGGATGAGCAATGGAAATGGGCAAGATGAGATGATGAGAGAACACGGTAATCCCCGTATGTGTGAAAGGCTACTTGTATGGGTAGGTGGTAAGGCAGACACAGGCTCAGGGCACTAAGGTAATGAACCACTCAGACATGAAGAAATTCCATATCATTACTAAGACAAGGAAGAAGCTGCATGTGCCCATGCCCACTGCTCTGCAGAAACTCCCCCTTTTTTTTTTTTTTTAAGATTTTTATTTATTTATTTGACAGAGAGAGATCACAAGTAGACAGAGAGGCAGGCAGAGAGAGAGAGGAGGAAGCAGGCTCCCTGCTGAGCAGAGAGCCCAATGCGGGACTCGACCCCAGGACCCTGAGATCATGACCCGAGTCGAAGGCAGAGTCTTAACCCACTGAGCCACCCAGGTGCCCCAGTAAACTCCTTTTTATACAGAGCTGCATCATCCAATAAATACAGTAGCCTCTAATAATCTATGACAATTTAAATTTAAATTAATTTAAATTAAACAAAATTAAAAATTTAGTACCTCAGCCACACCAGCCACAATTCAAGTGTTCAGTGGCTACACGTAGCTCCAGATAGGTGAGCAAAGAGAAAGTTTCCATCATCGCAGAAAGTTCTTTTACACAGCATTACTCTTGTGAGCTTAACAATGACAAGTTTTATAACCATAAAGTTGCCATACCTACTGCTCATCTAGAACACAATTTTTCTAAGCATTACAATACAATAAAACACACCTTTGCACTATAACTATGTTGGACATCATTTAATCACTGAAAATCATTTGGAAGATGTGGGAGAAGAACATGTGGTTGGAGGGAGGTTGTGCTATAACTTTTGTGTGCATGTAAGTGAGCCATGGTCTTTAAAATACTGATTCCCAGGCCCTGGGGATACTGATTCAGCAAGTCTGTGCCAGGGTCCCATAATTCCGACGTAAGAAATGTACTTACCCAGAGCCACTGCTGTAAACACCTAGGTTACATTCACCTACCCTATATGCTCCATAAGGGTAGAAAGTCTGGCTCTGCTCTTCTCTGCTCCTTCTCCAGACCCTAGCAATGGAAACTGGCATGTTCTAGGTGTTTGCTGTATTAGTTCCTCACCTCTCTAAGGAGGTCAGAGAGGACAGTCCTACCAGGCTCCTCCCAGCTACATGGATTTAGGTGTGGGAGCCCTGCCTATGAGACACAAGGTAGGGGGTGATACAGGGCAGGGAAACCATGTTACCATCTTTGCTGTGTGGTACTGCCCAGAAAGACACAGGAGCTGTGCAGGCAAGTGGAGAAGGCTACTGGGAGAACAGCCCGGTCCACGCATCAGTCCCCCAATGGGTCTGAGTGCTTTTATATCAGGCTTAACTAATCATTCTCTCAACAGAAAATAAATATAATAGGTTTTTGACTGCCCTACCTCTCTTCTCTGTCTCACAGAACTCCTGGAGGCCTGCAATTTCCACAGATTTTAAAATCCAAAAGATGAAGCCACACCAGATGGAGATGGGAGCTCTCATAACCCATAAGCTTCCCTCTGGGTCTCACTGGCCTGAATGGTTTGTTTGGTTTCACAGTTCGGCGGTGGTACCTCTGTAGAACATAAAATAAAAATTATTATTGGTGTTATCTTTTAAAAACTTCATTGTTTTCTAAATGTTTGGCTTGGGAGGATTTTTTTTTTTTTTTTTTTGAGTACTGACTAAATACATGTACAAATGAGCCCTTCCTTCAGAGTTTAATGTTCATCTGACCCCTTCCATGGCTTTGGTCTTGGTGTTACAGCCACACCTCCTGGGTACAGTTCAAGTATAAATTCTTTCTGAAAGGAGTCTGCATGCTTACTGTAATAGAATCAACTGTATGTGGCTGTATGTGTGTGTGTTGCTAGCGAGGGGTTAGGAAGGAGAGTGAGATACTGAAATGGAGTGTTCAGAAGAGGACAGAAAAAGAATATAGAAGACATATATTTTTAAATTATTTTAAATGAATTTCATCAGTATATTGAATCAGGTCCTGATTCTAGCAGGTCAGAAAAGTGAACCACTGGAACATCTGAAATTATCGCTTGACCCTGATTCCCACAGTAGTCACTGCCTTGTCTCCTCACTCTTTCCATGCCTCACTTATTAATGATTGAATACCCAGAAACCAGTCTTTTGCTCTACTCACTTCCCTGCAGCTACCCTGGCCAAGGTCACCGCCTATCTGCCAACTGTGAAAACCAATTTTAATTCTTTCAATCCTGAGTCTGTTAACTGCATTTGATACTGCTGACCACTCACCAATCACATGACTGGAGTCCCTGAGTATAAGATCGTTTCCATCATGCTTTGGAGCTACTGGGAATAGAAGAGGGAAAAATATGTCTGGTAAATGAGATATTTTAATTAATAAAAGAGATGGGAAAAATTGTGTCACTGCATTTATTTCATTGTAACTTTCCATTTGCTATTTGGACGAAGAAGCACGACACTTTCAGCAAGCAGCAGTCAGTATCCGCCTGTCCTTCCTCTGGGTTCATCTCCACATACCTCCTGGAAGTGTGTGTTGGTGCAGATGTGAGAGGATAGGAAGCAGCTGATTCTCTCCTGCTCTGATTCCTGAGAACCACACCACCTTCCCACTTGACTGTGGAAGGCGTGCCCATTTCTTCTGACTTTACCCAGGAAATATACTGGGGGGAAAAAAAAAGTCTGTGTCTTCTTAAAACCTTCTTTCTTTCATCATTCCCAAACTTTACCACCAAAGCAGATCTTTCTCATTTACATAGCTCTGACTAAAAATTCTTACACAGTTGCGATAGTAACAGTAGATGTTCCCCCGTCTGGCTCTTCCTCCTTCCCTTCACTTTTAGCTCCTAGCAGAGGAATCAATGGTTATTGTAAAGGAGCTCTGCGTGTGTGTGTGTGTGTGTTTGTGTGTGTGTGTGCACGCACATTGTGGGTGATGGATACAGAGCAGGGCCCAGGACCACAAGAAAGAAAGAAAAAGAGAACGTGGTAAAATTACTGTCATTTCTGATAGTCTTAACTGATAATGTTAATTGAAAATAAAGTAGTTGGTTTACTTTCTTTAGCCTTACCTCTTAAGTACCCTTTCTTAACCTAGAGTCCCTATTTGCCTACATTTATCAATGAAATGCCTGGAAAATGAATTGTACTATGTTAGAGCATACGGTTAAGCATAAAGGAGCCCACTGCCTGGGCTTAATGGATAAGTTATTTAACCCCTGCCTCATTTACCTCTGTAAAATAGAATAATGGATTGCTGTGAGGATTAAGCAAATTAATAAATTAAAATGATTTCAAACAGTGCCTGGCACTAGCAAGCACTCATTAATGTTAGCAATTACCGTCTAACCCTCTTCTCCATCTATCACACTTGCTTCCAAACCCATCCCTCCTCTCCATTTCTCCCCTCACTCTTCCCTCCAAGTTCGCTTTTCATTCAAGTCCTCATCATAGGAGCCCCTTTCTTACAAGAGCTGCTGCTGACCACTTCCAGGACATGCCTTACTTCTGTGCCACTGACTCTTCCTTTTTAGGTATCTTTGTGGGTTCCTTTCTCCTCACTTTTCATTCCGTCCCTGATTTTAATGACAACTTACTTATGCCTGAAACTCGGAGGAAAATATAGCACCTATTGCTGAGACTTTACATCTGTTTATTCTATCACCTGGTTAATACAAGATTTTAAAATGCCCTGAGGCACCTGAAACTCAATATATAGAAAAGAGAGGAGATTTTCATTCTGGTTATGACCTCAACCCCTCTAATTCACTTTATGTACTCTATTCTTTTTAGTACAAAACATCAACTACTTCAGATGCAGTCTTGTTAACTCTCCATCTTAACTCAGCACACCCAAATAATCACCACATCCTATTTTCCTTCTACACATCTTTCAGATCTTTGGTCTCATTCCACACCTACACCTGTTTTCCTGGTTCAGACCCCGCACATCTTTTGCCAAAACACAGCAACAACTCCCAGCTGGTCTCCCTGCCTCAGTCTTTCCTCTCTCAAATCACCTTTCTCCATTTATCTGCCAATCATCTCTATTACCCCCAACCGAAACTTCTTATCCCATTCTGGATATTGTCTAGGTTCCTCAGCATAGCACACAATCACTTCCGGTCATACCTGCCAACTTTTCTGCTTCATCTCCTGCCACTTCCGCTGAAATGACATCAGCTTAGTGACAGACTGCAAACTAGCAGCTCCTAGGTGGGCCCCTTCTGGGCCCCCAAGGTGTTTTATTTGGGTGACAAATTTTTTTTGTTATTGTTGTTGGTGGTAGTGGGTTTGTTTGTTTTTGTTTTTAGTGTTTTTCATTACTTGCTGAAATTTGAAAAGTGGAACATTTCCCTTCTGGCTTCTCTGGAAAAACAGGCCACTTTGGCCCCACATACCTGCCTGGCAGAAGTAGAGACTGTCCACTCTGGGCAAGAACGACAGCCGCACTTTTCAACAGCTTCACCCCACGCACTGATTTTCCTAGCTGCTTCCCACAATGTCGAAATCTCAGTTGCAGCCCTAGACTTACAGTATAGGGACACTGAGTTGCTCGTTTTCTTCTACATAGAGCACTTTTTCTCCTTTTACACCTGCAGAGGCTGACCCATCCCTCATGACTCAGTTCCTCTCACTTTCCTCCACGAGCTTTTCTCTGAACCAGTGAAGGATTATAAGTCCCTTTCTGTATTCCCATATCGCACCGTACATTCTCCGTCACATCCCATGCCACATTATACTCAGATGAAATATTTGTGTAATCCTTGAGTTCCTCACAAGACTCATCTCGGGAAGGGAGAGACTGGAAATTCTCAGTAAAGATTTCTTAAGCCATTCATTTTATTCATCCATCATTTCGTCCACACCCATGAAGAGGGAGGCGATATCCAACTCCTATCTTAAGGGATAAGAAGGTCCCTCGTGAAATTCCGCGAAACGCCGCTGGTTCGGTGGAAACAGTGCGCAAGAGAACTGCAACTCCCATCAGGACCTTCGGGATCCCCGCCCCTGAAAGAGGAAATATAAATTGAGGACTACCACTCCCGTGATGCTCCGCTTCGGACGCCTGCGCAGAGTCTAGGGCCACGTCGCTTTCGCGGCGCTGGAGACCACGCAGCTCAGCCATGGCTTCCGCGGACACCCGGCGGGTGGCGAATGGCGGCAGTGTCGGGGGAGCCTTCCAGCCCCACCTAGACTACTTGCGGCAGGAGCTGCAGCAGAGGGACCCGACGCTGCTGTCAGCCGTGGTGGCGATTCTCGCGGTGCTGCTGACGCTGGGTAAAGAGGCGGTGGGTGGTTTTGACGGGTGTACGGCCGGCGGGATTCCGAGTTTGGACTGGGCTTGTGCAGACCGCGGCCGCGGGGCGGCGGAGGCACCTGGGGGGCATCTAGAAGGGAGACTCACCTCTTATACCAGCCTGCCTTGCTTCCTGAAGCACGGGGAGTAACGTTCCATTAAAGAAGATTCCCTGCGACACTTGCAGTGACGTCCTGGTCCTTGGAGGCGCGGGTTATTCTTTCTTTGTGGGCCCTTTTACGCCTGAGCGCGCGGTCCTTCCCCCCCCCCCCCCCCCCCCGCCGCCCACTTCTTTGCTCTTACTACCAAGACTCACGCGTTCTTCACTCCAAATTTGCATGCTGGGCGCTGGGGATACACAGTAAGTCAAGATTGCACTTGAGAAGTCCACAACACAGACGCAGACACCGAAGGGTTGACAGTTGATAGTGGCTGGCACTTAGAGGAGTCCCTAATGATAGAGTAGGCGGTTAGTTGGGAGGAGGTGGAGGCAAGGACATTGATAAGTGGGTTACACATTGAAAGCCTGGGGGCACAACATCACATTTATGGGAATCCAAGAACCCAGACCTCCGTTCACTTAGCTCGGACTCTCCCACCCGTAACACTAACAATAGTAATGATTATAGTGATGGTGAAAACAATAAAAGAATGAGGTGTTCTGTGATTAACTTCTGTTATTTCCCTACCCCAACAATACAGGTGTACTGTTGATGATCAGGGCATAATTTTGGTTGTTTTTCTCTATTCCGCAGTGTTCTGGAAGTTCATCCGGAGCAGAAGGAGCAGTCAAAGAGCTGTTCTTTTTGTTGGCCTGTGCGACTCTGGGAAAACATTGCTCTTTGTCAGAGTAAATGCTTTGATTTACACCTCTTCTAAAGTTAATGGGAAATGTTAGGCCATATCGTTATTCCTGTGTGGTCGTAGTTCATTCTGGAAAGGAAGCTGATACAATTTGGGAGGTTAATTCTTGATTCACTTGGAAAGACTTGAAAAAGTTGAACAGGCTCTTGAAAAATTCATAAACTGGGATTTCTTGACCGTTTCTGTTTTCTTGACTTGCCAGTTACTAACATTTAGTATTTATCTCAAAATTTATATAGTTTTATGGAACTACTTTCCTGTGGTGTCCAAGGATGCCAGAACAGCTGAAGAGAGAGAAGACAGTGATCTGTATAGGGTGTATAATCTTGTTTAACAAACTCGTCTGAGAGCTTGTCAAGGAAGTTTTTTAAAAGGTTGATTCTTTGACATATTGGGCCACTGAGCCATCTTTTCACTAATATTTAACCTACTATTTTAAACAATTTTTCATTATGGATTGTAGCAGAGGTTTTCTTATTATTCTTCCTTTTGAGAAGATAAATTATTTCCTTTCTACTACAGAAATATAACTTGTAATCATTTGTGATGATTAAAAATGGACGTTTGGTGAATTTGGCCAGTAAGGATTTGAAACTAGGTTTTTTATTTCTGGTTTTTTGTTTTTTGTTTTTGTTTTTTTTTTTTTCCCCATCGTGGAGCGGGGAATATAGATGCAATGAATTAGATTTTTCTACAAGGGAAAAACAGTTGTTGCAAGCAACATTCATTTATTTGACCTGACCAACTGGAGAGTTACTCTCTTTAGGTTTGCTATTTATATATTTACTCTGATCTCCCTCAAATTGTTTTTTTTTACAGTTGTTAACTGGCCTTTACAGAGACACTCAGACATCTATCACCGACAGCTCTGCTGTGTACAGAGTCAACAATACCAGGGTAAGGGGTTTGTAGAATGTTGGGAGTCTGACAATTTTACTTTGGTGCATCAGGGAAGGATATTTGTTATATGAATTAGTCTGATGGTTTAGGTACCATTCGTAGCTTATTTTTATGGATAGATAGAGTTCATGTGACAAATTCTGCTTTTGGTCATCCAAGCAATCTTGCCATCCCCTGTTTTGTTGTACTTCATACACACTGATGTTTTATCATTTTACTAGTTTTTGTTTCTATGTCTTCTTTCCAACTTTACCGTGAGTTCTAGAGGGTGAGCATTAAACCTTTCCCTTTATATTTTGAAGTGGTAATATATGTATATGGGACAAAAATTCAAAAGGTTAAAAGGAATATTCAGTGAAAAGTAATTTTGCCTTTCCTGTCCCTACTAGGTCTTCTCCTTAGAGGTAATAACTTACTATTTTCCTATGGGCTCTTCAGATGGTCTGTGCATATGCAAACCTATCTATATATCTGTTAATTTTTTTTCTTAAGATTTTATTTATTTTTTTTTATTTTTATTTTTTTTAAAGATTTTATTTATTTATTTGACAGAGAGAAATCACAAGTAGATGGAGAGGCAGGCAGAGAGAGAGAGAGGAGGAAGCAGGCTCCCTGCCAAGCAGAGAGCCCGATGCGGGACTCGATCCCAGGACCCTGAGATCATGACCTGAGCCGAAGGCAGCGGCTTAACCCACTGAGCCACCCAGGCGCCCCTTAAGATTTTATTTTTAAGTAACTTCTTCACCCAACACAGGGCTTGATCCCACAAAGCCGAGATCAAGAGTTGCCTGCTCTACCAGCTGAACCAGCCGGCATCCCAATTATTTTCTTTCTTAACTCTTTGTTCTGCCCACTGTTTTTAGGTTTTTTATTTTATTTTTTATTTTTTAATTTTAATTTTAATTTTTTTAAAAAAGATTTGTTTATTTTAGAGAGCAAGAGAGAGTGTGAGAGAGAGAGAGAGAGAGAGAAAACACCCATACACAAGCCAGGAGAGGGGAAGAGGGAGAAGTGAGGGGAGAATCTCCAGCAGACTTCTTGCTGAGCATGGAGCCTGACCTGGGTTTGGATCCCAGGACCCTGAGATCAGGATCTTAGCTAAAACCAAGAGTTGGGTGCTCAGTCCACTGAACCACCCAGGTGCTCCATATTTTATTTTATTTTATTTTTTTAACAATATGACTATTACAGTTGTGTTGTTTTGTTTTTCTCCCTCATTTGTACACATAGTACCACCTGGTTGATTTGTGAGCCACATAGTATTCCATTATGTGGCTGCACTATTCAATTAAGTTCTTGTTTAAGAACTCTGTTAACAAACATTTAGTTTGTTGTTACACTCTTTTGCTTTTACAGTGTTGCAGTGGACATCCTAAAGAGTATACATGAGTATATTTCAAAAATGCCAGTAAGGAAATCATGAGAAGAACTTTTTATATACCTATTTAGCTCCAGAGTATGGATAGTGACTGCCAAGTCTATTGTAATGAATAAGTATTTGGTGAGTGGAAGAAAGGCTGGGGGCTGGTTGGAGGGGTAGGTGTATAGACGAATGAATGAGAATGGTTAAGAGACTTTTCCTGGTACATTTTTTAGCCCAGTCCTTTTTAAACTCCCAAGAGTTTAGATTTTAAAAGGTCAGTTTTGGGAGATCTTTAATTCTTGGAGGACTTGTGCCAGATTTTTTTAAGTAGGATATTCCTGGGCATACTTTAGACCCTTACTTTACAATGGAATAGCCATTGGCTGTGTGAGACATATTGAGCATCTGAAATGTGACTAGTCCAAATTGAGGGGTTCTGTAAATGTAAAGTATACACCAGATCTTGAACTTGGGATGAAAAAGTAAAGTATCAACAATTTCTTGATTTTTTTTTTTTTTTTTACTTGTTTAAAAGATACTTTAGATATGTTGGGTTAAATAATATATACATATATATTTTTAAAGATTTTATTTATTTATTTGACAGAGATCACAAGTAGGCAGAGAGGCAGGTAGAAAGAGAGAGGAGGAAGCAGGCTCCCTGCTGAGCAGAGAGTCCAATGTGGGGCTCGATCCCAGGACCCTGGGATCATGTCCTGAGCCGAAGGCAGAGGCTTAACCCACTGAGCCACCAAGGCACCCCAATAATATATATTATTAAATTAACTTTGTATCTTTTTACTTTTTTCCTTTTGGAAAACTTAGCATTATATATAAAACTTGCATATTGTTACTGAAAATGTAACAGTTTGTGGGTGGCTCAGTTGGTTAAGCAGCTGACTCTTGATTTCCACTCAGGTCATGATTTTAGGGTTATGAGATTGAGGCCTACGTATGGCTTTCTGCTAGGCATGGAGACTGCTTGAGATTTTCTACCTTTCCCTCTGACTCCGCCCCCTGCCTACTCATGTGTGCTCTTTCTAAAAAAGAAAATATAGAGCATTCCTCCCTTCTTTATTACCTCCTCCCACCCCCCCATATGTTTTGGATGTAGTCTGTCTCTCTCAAGTTAGTAATGTGTCCAATATTGTGTCTTTTGAATTGCTTGTGGTGGTATAGTGGTGATAATGAAATGTCCCTAGACTTTTGTCAGGATTTTTTTTTTTTTTTTTTTTTTTTTTTTTTTTTTTTTTAAGATTTTATTTATTTATTTGACAGACAGAGATCACAAGTAGGCAGAGAGGCAGGCAGAGAGAGAGGAGGAAGCAGGCTCCCTGCTGAGCAGAGAGCCCGATGCGGGACTCGATCCCAGGACCCTGAGATCACGACCCGAGCCGAAGGCAGCGGCCCAACCCACTGAGCCACCCAGGCGCCCAGGATTTTTTTTTTTTTAAAACTACCGTACATCATATTTTTACCCATGAAAGACTGCACAGACTACATGATGGCTCATAATGAATCCAACTATAATTATGTGAGATCAGTGCATGATACTGACTCCCTCCTGCTGAACAGTGGTTAAGGCTGGCTATGGATGAGGTAGAGCATCTGAGAAATGTTTGTGGGCCTGGTAATTGCACCAGGGTTATATCAGAGTCTTACTGAGCACAGCTACATCCACACTGAACCTGAGCTCAAGGCCTGAAATGAGTAGCTCTTAGGTGGGTGCTTAATGAGTCAGCTCAGTATGGGCAGAACACCTCACGGTTTGAATGATTGACACGAAATATTGACAGTTGGAACAAATAAATGGTGTGTCTAGTTGTCAGATATTCAAAAGTTAAATTATAGTGGAACATGTAAAGGAATGTTTTGTTTTTACAAAGGTCCCGTAATGGTAACATGGTATATAATAAAGTATAGATCTCCTGTCACATCATTTAGTTTGTGAATATTTACTGCTGTTTTCACATGTTTTTGTTTTTATTCATACTAATGTATTTCCCAGGCTCAGGTGGACTACACTTCCATGACTCCCCCAGAGAGGGTCATTTTCTCACATACCCTGGGAACATTTATCAAAGTTGTAATTTTACATTTATTTGTAATTTTACATTATGTTGATATTTCTGATTATATTATAAACCCTGTTGGAATAGGGATTATATTTGGTTTTGCTCACTGTTAAATCCCCGGAGCCTCTACTAATGATTTATAAATACAGGATGCTTTGTGAACATTTGTTTGATTCATTAATTAATTATGGTGAACATTTTTTTGATTCATTGATAAAAATGGATGCTGTTCTGGTACCTGAAATCTCATATGAGAAGTTTATGTTGTGAATGTGAGCCAGGACCAAAACACTGATTTAATGTTATTGTTGCCATCCTTAGGCCACTAGCCTGACCTTGATTGATCTCCCAGGCCATGAGAGCTTGAGACTTCAGTTCTTAGAGCGCTTTAAGGCTTCAGCCAGGTAAGTAGGATTTGGAGTGAACTTGTGTGAATCTCTTATCAGTGCCACCCATACTTGCACCGGTGGGGAAAAGAGCATGGACCCTGGAGTCAACCATTTCTGGGTTGCAAGCCCACCTGTACTAGGATTTTATGAAGATTTTATGAGATAATGTTTGAAAGTATTTCTTTTTTTTTAAAGATTTTATATATTTGACAGAGAGAGATTACAAGTAGAGAGAGAGAGGAGGAAGCAGGCTCTCTGCTACGCAGAAACAGGCTCTCTGTCTCTCGGCCTAGCAGAGAGCCCGATGCGGGACTCGATCCCAGCACCCTGAGATCATGACCTGAGCTGAAGGCAGAGGCTTTAACCCACTGAGCCACCCAGGCAGTCCTAAAAGTATTTCTTAAGAGTGTTCAGAAAGTGTTAACCCTCACCATATTAGTAAATTTTTCATTTACTTTGAGGACAAATTTTAATGTGTGGAACTATTAAAATCTGCAAAATGAATTGGAAGGCTAGGTGAAATCCTAGAAGTTATTTAAATCCAACATTATATATTTCTGTTCTTAAATTACCTAAATTTAGTGTCTCAAAAGTAGAGAACAAATTTTTATATTTCTTTTACTATTGTCCTAATGTTACTCTTAAAATTCTTGTGCTGCAGTTGAAGATACTTGTTTCTTGTTTTGTCTCTAACACTGATAAGAACTTAAGAGGAAAATCAATATACCACATTTAATTGATATTAAAATATTTTAATGCCTGTGAAATTAGAATGCTAGTTATAGTTGTTTGTGTCATAGTTTAATTGGTAGTATTTTCCCTTTCTTAGTAGTACTTGAAATAATAATGTGTCTTTTAATTGGTGGAATCTTAGGTTTGATGGAATGAGGCAGTTGTTTCTTTCCTTAGTTTTGAAGATGTCTTGACTTTTATTTTGTTGTTGCTTCCTTGCCCACAAGATGGTGGTGATGAGCAATCTGTCTGTTCTGCAAATTTAAAAAAAAAAAAAAAAAAAAAGACTATTTTTTTGAGCAGCTTTAGGTTCACAGCAAAATTGAGCAACAGGTCCAAAGACTTCCTATATTACTCTGCACTCCACACACATGCATAGCCTTTCCTGTTATAAGCATCCTTCTCCAGAGTGATTTGTTACAACTGATAAACTCCTACACGGACACATCGTAATCATTCTGAATCTTTGTTTTACATTAGAATTCACTTTTGGTGTTGTATATTTCTACACATTTGAACAAATGTATAATGACATATTCACCATTTATAGTTTCACACAGAGTATTTTCACTGCCCTAAAAATCCTCTGCATTCTGCTAATTCATCCCTCTGTTCCCTAACCCTGACAGCTACTTAAATATTTTGATGGTCCCCACATGGTACTTTTTTTCAGAATATTTGGAATCATACAGTAGGTAGCCTTTCAGGTTGGCTTCTTTTACTTACTAATATGCATTCAAGTTACTTCCATGTTTTTTCATTGTTCAATAGCTCATTTCTTTTTAGTGCTGGATAATATGTCATTGTCTGGAGGTATCACAGTTTATTTGTCCATTCACCTATTAAGGACTTCTTTTTTTTTTCTTTTTTTTTTAGATTTTTATATATTTATTTGATAGAGATCACAAGTAGGCAGAAGGCAGGCAGAGAGAGAGGGGGAAGCAGGCTCCCCGCTGAGCAGAGAGCCCGATGTGGGGCTCGATCCCAGGACCCTGAGATCATGACCCGAGCTGAAGGCAGAGGCTTAAACCACTGAGCCACCCAGGCTCCCCTCACCTATTAAGGACTTCTTGGTTTCTTCCAAGTTTTGGCAATTCTGAATAAAGCTGCTGTAAACATCCGTGTGCAGGTTTTTGTGTGGACATAAGTTTTTGGGTGAATATCAAGGATTGCAGTTGTGGAGCCATATGGTAAGAAATATGTTTAGTTTTTATTTTTTTTTAATTTTTTTTTTTTAAAGATTTTATTTATTTATTTGACAGAGATCACAAGTAGGCAGAGAGGCAGGCAGAGAGAGAGAGAGAGAGGAGGAAGCAGACTCCCTGCTGAGCAGAGAGCCCGATGTGGGACTCGATCCCAGGACCCTGAGATCATGACCTGAGCCGAAGGCAGCGGCTTAACCCACTGAGCCACCCAGGCGCCCAGAAATATGTTTAGTTTTGTGAGAAATTGCCAAACTGTCTTCCAAAGTAGCTATACCATTTTGCACTCCCACCAGCAATGTATGAGTGTTCCTCATACTCCAATGGATGAGAGTTGCTCTGCATCCTCCCCGGCATTTAATGTTGTCAGAGTTCTTGATTTCAGTAGTAGATCCATAGTGATATATAACTGCTTTAAGTTGCATTTCCCTGATGACATTGATAGGATGTGGATCATCTCTTCATATACTTATTTGCTGTCTATAGATCTTGTTTGGCGAGGTGTCTAAAGATCTTTGACCCATTTTTTCATTGGGTTGTTTTCTATTGTTGAGTTTTAAGAGTTCCTTGTATATTTTGGATAAAGTTCTTTATCAGAAATATGTTTTGCAAATATTTCCTCCCAGTCTTTGATTCATCTTCATTCTTTTGCTGGTGTCTTTTGTAGAGCAGAAATTTTTATCTTTAATAAAGTTCAGTTTATACTCTTCCCCATGAGTTATGCCTTTAGTGTTGTATCTAAAAAATCATTGCCAGACCCAAGATGTCTAGATATTCTCCTGTGTTCTCTCTCAGGATTTTTATGATTTTGTGGTTTACATTTAGATATGTGATCCATTTTGAGTTAATTCTTGTGAAAAGGATATGGTCTGTATCTGTTCATTGTATGTATTCATTTTTTTACACGTGGGTGTTTAGCTGTCCCAGCATCATTTGAAAAGATATCTTGTTCTGTTGTACAGATCTTACTCAACGATGAGGTTACATTCTAATAAACCTATAGTAAGTTGAAAATATCTCCAGTTGAAAATACATTTAATATACGTACTGAATGTCAGAGCTTAGCTTAGCCTACCTTAAATGTGTTCAGAACACTTAACACTGGCCTACAGTTGGGCAAAATCATCTAATACAAAGTCTGTTTTATAATACAGTGTTGAATATATCCATGTAACTTGTTGAATACTATACTAAAAGTAAAAATCAGAATGGTTGTGTATATTAGTTATTTACTCTCTTGATCCAGTGCCTGACTGGAAATGGTGGCTCAGTGCTGCTGCCCAGTATCACGAGATTGTACTCCATATTGCTAGCCCAGGAAAAGATTAAAATTCAAAATCCGAAATATGGTTTCTGTTGAATGTATATTGCTTTTGCACCATTGTAAGGTAAAAAGTTTTAAGTTGAACTGTTTTAAGTCGGGGACCATAGTAGGTGTCTCTTTCTGGACTTTGTTCTGCTGATCTCTACTGATCAGGACCATGCTTTCTTGATTACTAAAGCTTCATAGTAAGTCAGGCAGTGTCAGTCCTCCAGCTTTGCTCTTCAGTATTGTGTTGGCTATTCTGGGTCCTTTGCCTTACCATATAAATTACAGAATCAGTCTGTCAACATCTGCCATAAGTTACTAAGGTTTTGATTGGATTTCATTGGAATCTATAGATCAAGTTGGGAAGAACTGACATTTTGAAACTGTTTAGTCTTCCTGTCTGTGATGGTGGAATATCTCTGTTTATCTAGTTCTGCTTTGATTTTGTTGATCAGTTTTGTAGTTTCCTCATATAGATCTTGTACATATTTTATTATATTTATACCAAAGTTTCATTTTGGGGGGGATGATAATATAAATGGTATTGTGTTTCTAATATTTTGTTGTTGTGGGTGCTGTTTTTTACTGCTATAGGATATGAAAGCCTCTCTCCAGAATGGGTTCATATTTCCTTCTGTTGGGGGCTCTTGGAGTTCATCGAATCTGGCCCCGTTTTTATATAAATCTTTCTGCATCTTACGCCGTGAAAGAGTAAATTCATACCCCTGACCCCCAATCTGTGTGGCACAGGAGGCCTGGTATTTCAGTTCCTTTTGCATTAATTTCCCACACCTCCACTAGACAGCTTTTAAGTTGTAGGCTTTGTGCAGAGGGTTCAGCTCCAGCTCCCTGACTGCATGTTGGCCATTGCTCGTTTCCAGATATTGCTGAGCATTCAAACCCTGGTCCCTACAGTCTGTTATCTGCTCTTTCTCCTGGACTGTTTTGCTTTAGCTTTGATACCTCTTTACTTGTGCCACATGAGGATTCTCACTGTTGCTGCCTTAGGTTGGGCCCTGCCCGGTCACTGTGCTTCTAGTTTGGTTACCCTCTTAGATTTATCTGTCTTCCATGAAGCACCAATATTCTTTGTAATAGAAGGGCACAAACTCTGGAGGTCAGTGTCATTCCCCTTTGCTGCTTGGTCTGGTTTCCTCCCTGTGTACCAGCCTACCTTGAGCTCTGTAGGCCACGATGTTCCACTCTATTGTGCTCTGCACATACTACTTTCCAGGCAGTCTGTGTCCCAGTTTTTTTGTCTGGCTAAAATTTAGCCCAGTTGTTGACATCCTCCATTAAGTCATCTTGACCTTTTCTCATGTAAATGTTCTTGTTTGTTCCCGTTGGTGCATAGGTCTGTTTTAGCATTTTATGACATAGTTTTGTATATGATGACTTTGAAATGCCAATTGAATATTACCCCCACCTTAAAAGACCACCAGAGACGTGAGTCAAAGCCAATCGGCAAGGGTCGTTTATTGCAGGTTCGAACCTGGACCTCTGTGCCGGACCTCTGCGCCGCTCGCTCGTTGCCGATAACGCCGAGAGGTCCAGAGCTGGGTTGGTGCAGGGGTTTTATAGACAGGTACAAACAAGTTTCGGGTGGGGCTGAGCTGATTGATTGATAGTTTGAACAGGCATACTTGGAGTCAGTGGATTGGGTCAGGGGACCGGTGTGCTTGCGAAAGCAGACAAAGCAAATCTTAAAGAAGCAGAACTGGCTGGTTAGCCCACGCATGCGGGGGGGGGGGGGGGGGGGGTGCTGGGGGAAGCACTATCAGGATATTGAAGGCCTGGTTACTATCAAGTAAAGACAATTGGGAGTCTCCTGGTGGAATGTTACATTCCTGCTATGAAGCATCCTTGTTAATGAGATTTAGGTTTAGAAGAAATTTAACTTTATTTACTTTTCCTTCTACCTCCGCCTCCTTCCGTTTTTCATGGAGGGGAGGGTGACATTAGGGCTATTGATAAGGTAACTTCTTTGTTGTAAATCTCAAGGACATTTGCAAACCAAACCAAGGGAGACTCCTACCTTGCAGGACTGTGATCTCTGCAAGTTAACTATCGTTTTATGGCAGTCAGGGGTGCCTGAGGAATGCTACACGTATGGAGGGGAGCGGGTGAAGGGGGGGGTGCAAGGCGCCAGCTTTTGCTTTGTCCTCAGCCAGCCTCCTGCTCCTTCAATTTCCTGGTCTTTGGGGGACAGGCATGATTTCCTTTTTTAACTTTTTGGATTACTCATTGATAATACATTAACACTAAGTAGTCCTTTGTTTTCTGTTGTTGTTTTTGCATTTTTATAAAACTTGATAAAAAAATTTCAAACTGTACAGTCATCAGAAATACATAGTTAACCAAAAATGCACACACTTGGCATCTCCTCAGTAGTCCTTTGTTAAATGAGTATTTTTATGGTATGATTACATGTGTGCACACTTGCATTTGAGCCTGCTGTGTGTTACTAATTAGGATTGAATTGGATGAAATTAAGGATATAACTTTTCAGTATAATGCTGTACTCCTGCTTGCTTACATGCTGGTTTTTCTTTCTCCTCCTTCCAGGGCTGTTGTGTTTGTTGTGGACAGTGCAGCCTTCCAGCGAGAGGTGAAAGATGTGGCAGAGTTTCTGTATCAAGTCCTCATCGACAGTATGAGTCTGAAGAACACACCATCATTCTTAATCGCCTGCAATAAGCAAGGTGCCATCATGTTTTCCAGCAATAATAATTGAGATTTTTCTGGGATTGCTACTAAGAGCTAATACATTTGTTATTATTGAGGATGAGAGATGATTGTTAAGGAACTATGAAGGATTTTAAATCTAAAAGTTGTTTATATACCTGCATTTTTATTAGGTTTTTAAAAAAATTTTTATTAATTTTGTTAGTTTTACCAGTCTGTTCTAAGGAGTGTCTGTTAACAGTTTTTCTTTGATACAGTGTTTTACATTTCACAAAATTATAAATCATTTTACTTTATTTACCAAGTTAAGTTTGTCAGATTGACAGTATGTCCTATCACACACAATTGTGGAGGGCCAGGGGACCATCTGTCTTTTCAGACACATTTACCTTCCAGCACATTTTATCAAGGAGGGTTTTTGTTTGCACAAATTGTGTTTTCTTTAACCTCATAACCATTAAACATTTTCTATCACACCCAGTAATCTGAGGCTTCAGTTTCATTATCTCTAGCGTAAGATAAACTAGTTGATTTTATAGTCTTCTTTCAAATTAAAATTCTGATTCTACAGCATTTGTCAGAAGTGATCAGGTAGTTATAACCCTAACAATGCCTAATCAGGAAGTGGTGTTAGGATCATTACTGGCCTCTCGGTTTCTTTTCTTTGGTGTAGGAGAGAAGGTGATATTTATTTGGCTTTTGCTGGAAGCCAAACCAGCAAAGAGGGTGTTCCTCTCTTACCAAGGGGCAATTAAGTGACATAGTATCTTAGTATCAGCTGGAAATGTGCTTAGTTTACTTTTATATGACAAGTAGGATGTTTCTATTTACAATCAAAAAGCTCTTAGGTTTTCTCTCTGATAGGCTAGCTGGACTTACATATATTTTGTAAGATGTAGAAACTTTCATGAACTAGTCAATTTTAGGGATAGGAACTTAATATATTTGTAAGCATTATTATAGGAAAACCCATACCTGAAAATTAGAAAGCTTATTTTAGTAGTTAAGCTACTAATGGTAAAAAGCTCTTTAGGAAAAAAAAAAGGGGGGGGGGGAGAAACTTACTGGTTTAAATTGGAATTTTCCATATGTGCAAGAGGTCTTGGGAAAAGACCCTTTCCGGTTTAAACTATAACAATGTCTTTATTTCTTTACAGACATTACAATGGCAAAATCCGCAAAGTTAATTCAGCAGCAGCTTGAGAAAGAACTGTAAGTATGAATAAGTCATATTGATTAATGTAGATTTTAACACTTAGGAAATTTGAATATATTGCTTAAGGTCTTTGGTTGTATATAATTATCATAGCCCAAAGAATAGTGTGACATATATTTGTTAAATAATTGACAAAATTAATGGAATTCTAAAAGGCATCGGTGGGATGTTTATGGATGCTTTAAAAATTCATGGAAAGAAAATCTCAGGTTTATTGAGACCATAAGCTCAATTTATTTTCCCACTGTTTCTAGTTCATTTATAGTAGATATGAAAGGTTTTAGAAACTAAAAAATTTGAAAGCCATGGAAATTTTTGTTGACAAAATAAGGAATGCTTTAAAAGAATTTAAAAATCTATTATACTATTTTATAGCTTATTTTATCATTTTCTAGCTACATTGCAATATCATTTAGCTTATTTTAGTGTTTAAAAATTTGTAAAGTGAGCTGTAACTTCTTGAATTTTAAGAAATCTACTAGCATGTCTATACTCTCCCAGTTTATAAGAGCTAGCTACAGCTTGCTTACCCGGGAGCTACCATCAATATTATATGAAGCTAGTAATTTTTTCTTGCTGCTGTTATGTAGACTTTTGTGTGTGTGTGTGTGTGTGTGTGTGTGTGTGTGTGTGTAAATTCAACTTTGAGAGGCACCTGGTTGCCTCAGTCAGTTAAGTGTCTGCCTTTGGAGCAGGTCATGATGCCGGGGTCCTGGGATAGAGTCTCTATATCAGGCTCCCTGCTCTCCAGGGAGCCTGCTTTTCCCTCTGCCCTTCCCCCTACTCATGCACTCTCTCTCAAATAAATAAAATCTTAAAAAAAAAAAAATTCAACTTCGAGCACATTTTTTTCCCCCACCAGGATTTACTTACTCATTTATACATTTAACATCTAGTATATGGCAAGCCCTGCTTTCAGGATGTGGCTGTAGGGGGAACTGTGATGTGGTTCCTGTACTCAGGAGCTTAGGGTTGACAAACTCCTGCTCGGGGTGTGCAAACAAGAAATAGGTTAACATTTTTAAAGGGCAGGTTAAAAAAATAGGAAAAGTAGAAAAATATGTGACAGAAACTAAATGTCACCCACAAGCCCAAAACATTTAATTTATGGTTTTTTACAGAAAAATTTTATCAGACCTGGTCTGTCATTTTCTGTGTTTCTTTTTTCTTTTAACTGAGAATGATATATTTAATTTCATATGCTTTAAACTTTTTAATATATGAATAGAAGAGTAAAGTTAGCGGTTCAGTCAGATTTATCAAAGACCTCCTGCTTTCAAGTTGAATATCAAAAAAGATTTTTTTAAACACTTTTATGGGGAGCAATTGATATGTAAAAAGCCGTGCATATTTAATGTGTACAACTCCATGCATTTGTGGATAAGTATCCACCTTTGAAGCCATCACCACCATCGAGGCCCTAAAAATACCATTATTTTGTAGTTTCCTCCTGCTCTCTTTATTGTTTGTGTTTGTATGAGGGTGAGTGAGAGAAACAGAGTGTTTCATGAGAATACTTAAGATCTATAGTATTGGCAGATTTTAAGTATACAGTGCAGTATTGTTAGCTGTACACACTATGCTATATAGATCTCTAGTATATACTTACTTGCATAAGTGAACCTTTTTTTAAAAAAATATTTATTTGAGAGAGAGAGTTGGGGGAGGGACAGAGGGAGAGGGAGAAGTAGGCTTCCCTCCCTGCACGAGCTGAGAGCCCAACATGGGCTGGGATCATGCCCTTAGCCGAAGGCAGACGCTTAACCGACTGAGCCACCCAGACACCCCTGTATAACTGAAACTTTATAACTTTTGACCTAATAACCAAAGGCTCCCCATTTCTCCCTCTCCCCCCACTCCAGTAACCACCATTCTACCCTGCTTCTATGTGTTTGTTTTAGATTTCATATGTAAGTGTGATTATATATTATTTGTCTTAATTGGGTTTGTTATATCACTTAGCATAGTAGGTTTATCCATGTTGTTATAAATAGTAGGATTTCCTTCTTTTCAGGGCTAAATAATATTCATTGCATGTATGTTCCACATTTTCTTTATCCATTTATCCTTTGCTGGACATTTAGGTTGCTTCCATATATTGCCTCTTGTAGTAATGCTCCAATGAACATGAGAGTGCAATTACCTCTTCAAGAACCTGATTTTAATTCCTTTAGATAAATACCCAGAAATGGAATTGCTGGATCATATGGTAGTTTTATTTGTAATTTTTTGAGGAATCTTCATGGTGTTTTCCATAGTGGCTGTATCTTACATTCCCACCAACAATGTACCAGGATTGCCTTTTGTCTGCATCTCTACAACTTAACTTGTTTGTTTTGTTTTAATGTTAGTCACTATCTCAGGTGTGAGGGTATATCTCATGGTGCTTCTGATTTGCATTTCCCTAATGATTAGTTATGTTGTGTACCTTTTCATGTACTTATTGGCATTTGTGTCCTCTTTGGAGAAACGTCTGTTCAGAAATGTCTATCCTTTGTCCATTTTTCAATTGGATTATTATTTTTTTTTTTTTTGTTAGTGACTGGTAGGAGTTTCTTATATATTTTGGATATTAACCCTTATCAGATACATGGTTTGCAGGTATTCTCCAATTCCAGGTTATCCTTTTATTTTACAGATTGTTTCTTTTGCTCTGCAGAAGTTATTTAAATTAGCAATCACATTTATGTTTCCTTCTGTTGCGTATGCTTTTGGTGTCATATCCAAAAACTCACTGCCACAACCAGGGTCACCGAGCTTTTCCTTTGGTTTTCCTTCTTGGGTTTTTGTGGCTTAAGGTCTTATGTATAAGTCTTTAATTCATTTTGAGTTGATTTTTGTGTACAATATAAGATAAAGGTCCAATTTTATTCATTTGCTTATAGATAATCCAGTTTTCCTAGGACCATTTATTAAAAAGACTATCCTTTACCCATTGTATATTCTTGTCATCCTTGTCAAAGGTTTACTGACTGTATGTGTGGGTTTATTTTTGGCCCCTCTACTATATTCTACTGGTCTGTGTGTCTTCTTATGTCAGTATCATACTGTTTTGATTACTATAGCTTTTTTATATAATTTGAAACCTGCAAGTGTGATGCTTTCATCTTTTTTGTCTTTATTCAAGATTACTTTTACTATTATGGGTCTTTTTGTGGTTCCATATGAATTCTATCATTGTTTCTTCTATTTCTGCAAAAAATTATTCCATTGGAATACTGATATTGCACTGCATCTGTAGAGGACTTTGCATCATACAGACATTTTAACAATATTTAATTATTCTAATTGAGGAACAAAGATATCTTTTCCTTTATTCATGTCTTCAGTTTCTTTCACAGATGTCTTATAGTTTTCAGTATATAGATCATTTGCCTACTTTAGGGTTTACATTTATGCTTAAGTATTTTATTTTTGATGCTTTGTAAACAGGATTGGTAATTCCTAATTTCTCTGATAGATCATTAGTAGGGTAGAGAAACATAACTGATTTTTGTATGTTGATTTTGTATCCTGAAACTTTACTAAATTTTTTAGTAGTTCTTTTTCTTTGATGGTGATTTAGGGATTTATATATATAAGATTAAGTCATCTGTGAACAGAGAGAATCTTCTTTTTGATTTTCATGCTTTTTATTTCTTTCTTTGTATAATTGCTGTCTCTAGGACTTACAGTACTATGCTGAATACACGTGATGAGAGTGGGCATCCTTGTATGGATCTTAGAGGAAAAGCTTTCAGCTTTTCACTGTTGAATATGATATTTTCTGTGGACTTGTCATATATGACCTTTATTATTTTGAGCTATATTCCTTTTGTGCCTATTTCATTGCATTTTAATCATGAAAGGATGTTGATTTTTGTCAAGTGATTTTTCTTTATTGAGATGATTGTATGATTTTTATCCTTCATCCTGTTAATGTGGTATATCACCTCTCTTGGTTTGTATATGTTGAACTGTCTTTCCATCTTGAGTAAATCCCATTTGATCTTAGTGTACAATCCATTTAATGTTTGTACTGTTGAATTTGGTTTGCCAGTATTTTGTTGAGGACTTTTGTACCTATGTTCATTAGGTATTTTGGCCTATACTTTTCTTGTAGTATCCTTATCTGTCTTGGCTATCAGGGGAAGGCTAGCTAAAATGAGTTTGGAAGTGTTACCTCCTCTTTAATTAGGAAGAGTTTGAGAAGAATTGGTGTTGATTCTTCTTTAAATGTTTGGTAGAATTCACCAGTGAGCCATCACGTCTTCACCTGTTCTTTGCTGGTCGTTTTTGATTACTGATTCAGTCTCCTTCCTCATTATTGGTCTGTTCAGATTTTGTTTTTTCAAGATTCAGTTTTGGTATGTTGTGTGTTTCTAGGAATTTATCCATTTCTTCTAGGTTGTCTAATTTGTTAATGGACTCTTATCCTTTGTATATCTGTTGAGTAATTACCCCTTTCATTTCTGATTTTATTAATTTTAGTCTTCTCCTTGCTAAAGGTTTGTCAATTTTATCTTTCAAAAAACTCCTCTTAGTTTCATTGATATTTTCTATTGTTTTCTAGTCTGTATTTCATTTGTTTTTGCTCTGATGTTTATTTTTTCCATCCTTCTGCTAGCTTCAGGGTTAGTTTTTTCTTTTTCTAGTTTCTGGGGGTGTAAACTTAGCTTGTTTATCTAGATCTTTCTTTTCTCCTAGACTAGATATTTATTGCTATAAACTTCCCTCTTAGAACTGCCTTTTGCTGCATTCTGTAAGTTTTGGTGTGTTGGGTTTCCATTTTCATTCATTTCAATATTTTTTTATTTGCCTCTGGATTCTTCCTTGACCTTTTAGTTGTTCAGAAATGTGTTATTAATGCCCCACATATTTATGAATTTTCCAGTATTCCTTCTGTTATTGAATCCTAGGTTCATATCATTGTGGTCAGAAAAGATACATGACGTGATTTCGGTCTTAAATTTGTTAACTTGTTTTGTCACCTAACATGTTATCTATGCTGGAGAACTGTTCTATGTACACTTAAAAAGAAAGCATCCTGCAAATGTTGGCTGGAATGTTCTGTTAGGAATATTTGGTATATAGTCTTGTTCAAATATGTTGTTTTATTGATTTTTGTCTGGATGATCTATTCATTATTGGAAGAGTAGTATTTAAATCCCCTCCTATTACTGTGTTGATATCTACTTCTCCCTTTAGTTCTATTGATATTTGCTTTATGTATTTAGATTCTCTGATGTTAGGAGCATATATGGTTACAATATCATACCCTTTTGATGAATTGACCCCTTTATTTTTATATAATGACCTGCTTTTCTCTTGTGACAATTTTTAACTTAAAGTCTGTTTTGATGTAACAGTTATAGCCAGGCCTGCCCTTTTGGTTGTCATTTGCATGGAATGTCTTTTTCTGTCCCTTCACTTAGAACCTTTAATCTAAAATGTGTCCTGGAGACACATTTAAAGATTTTATTTATTTTATTTATTTATTTGACAGAGAGAGATCACAAGTAGGCAGAGAGGCAGGCAGAGAGAGAGAGGAGGAAGCAGGCTCCCTGCTGAGCAGAGAGCCCGATGTGGGACTCAATCCCAGGACCCTGAGATCATGACCCGAGCCGAAGGCAGCGGCTTAACCCACTGAGCCACCCAGGCGCCCTTGATTTTGTTTTTTAATACATTCATCCACTCAGTTTTGATTAGAGAATTTAAAGCATTTACATTTAAAGTAATTACTGGTAGGTAAGGACTTACTGTGTTTTGTTGATTGTCTTCTGTTTTATAATTCCTTTGTCCCTTTCTTCTTTCTTTAATGATTTGTTTGTGGTGTTATACTCAGATTCCTTTCTCTTTATTTTGTGTATCATAGGTTTTTTCTTTGTGATTATACTGAGACTTTTATAAAACATAGTATTGGTAATCTTATTTTAAGCTGATAACAGCTTTACTGCATGCAAAAATTGCATGCATTAACTTCTTCCCTTCATTTTATACTATTGATTCCACAATTCACATTTTTATCCACAGTTCACGTCTTTTTTTAAAAAGATTTTATTTGTTTATTTGACGGAGAGAGGAACACAAGCAGGGGGAGTGGGAGAAGGAGAAGCAGGCTTCCCGCAGAGCAGGGGACCCGTTGAGGTGCTCCATCCCAGGGCCCTGGGATCATAACCTGAGCTGAAAGCAGACACTTAATGACTGAGCCACCCTGGCACCCCTCCACCATTCATTTTTTATATTGTGTATCCATTAATAAATTACTGTAGCCATAGTTATCTTTAATACTTTTGTCTCTAGCTTTCATGGTAGACTTAAGACTTAAGTGATTTATGTGTCACCGTTATAGTATTAGAGTATTCTGAATTTGTCATAGTGAGTTTTATACTTTCCTATGTTTTCATGTTGTTAGTTAGTGTCCTTTTGTTTCACCTTTAAGAACTGCCTTCAGCATTTCTTCCAAGGCAGGTCTAGTGGTTATGAACTCCTTCAGATTTTGTGTGTCTGGGAAACTTTGTCTCCTTCATGTCTGATGGACAGTTTTGCTGGGTATGGTATTGTTGGTAGCAGTTTTTTTTCTTTCAGTATTTTTTTCTTTTTTTTTTTCTTTCAGCACTTTGAATATATCATTCCATTCTGTACTATCATACAGCCTTTCTGCCAAGGCTAAGAAATTTAGTCTTACGGGGTTTCCCTTGTTTGTAACCGTTGTCTTTTCTCTTGCTGTTTTCAAAATTCTCTTTGTCTTTGTTTTTTTGTTAGTTTGATTATAGTGTGTTTTGGTGAAGCTCTCTTTATGTTTAATCTATTTAGGGTTCTTTGGGCTTAATGGATCTACCTGTTCATTTCCCTTTCTAGATTTAGGGTTTTCTGTATTATTTCTTTAAAAATAAGTTTTCTGTTTGTCTTTCTCTGCTCCTTTTGGACTGCCATAATGCATATATTTGATTCCTTTAGTGATATAAGTTATTTAGTCTCCCTTTACTCTTTTTTTTCTTTTTGTTCTTCTCATTAGGTAACTTCAAATTACCTGCCTCAGGCTCCCTGGTTCTTTCTTTGTCTTAATCAAGGCTGCTGTTAAAGATCTCTGAATTTTTCACATCAGTCAATTGTGTTCTTTAGCTCTAGAGTATCATAAAAACTTTTTATGGCATCTCTTTGTTGATCTGCTGCTGTTGTTGCTTCTTCTTCTTTTTTTTTTTTTTTTAAGTAGACTCCATGCCCAACATTGGGCTTGAACTCACAAACCTGAGATCAAGAGTCTCCTGCTTTACCAGCTGAGCTAGCCAGGTGCCCTGAGCTTCTTATTTTTATTCATATATTACTTTTCTCATTTTGTTGAGTTGTCTGTTCTCTTCTTATAGCTCAGTGAACTTTCAAATGATTATTTTGAATTCTTTGTCAGGAATTTCATAGATCTCCATTTCTTTAAGGTCAGTTATTGGTTCTTTATTTTGTTCCTTTGAACTCCAGCTTGCTGCTGGAGTGCTTTGGCAGACTGGCCTGGCTCCTAGGTCCATGGGTATGTGGGTCTACTGTCTGGGTTCATGGAAGTGGGCCCGGCACCAGGGTCCACTTGGGTGGCCTGGCCAGGTGCCTGGTCTACTGGGGCAGGTCTGGTGCTGGGGTCCATTGGGGTGGTCCTGGAGCTTGGGCCCATAGGAGTAGATTGGGGCCATTGGGGCGGTCAGCCTGGTGCTGAGTTCTGTGGCTTAGTGAGTGCTTACTTCACTGGCCTTCTCCCAAGTGAAGCATATTTCTCCGTGCTTGCAGGAAAAGTAACGTGGGTAATGTGAAACTGTCCTTCCTATCCTCTTTGAATCCATCCTTTCTTATTTCTGTGTAACACCCAGTTGTAATCTTGGACCCAGATGCCTGCTCTCTCATGCATGTGTGTGCTTATTCAAATTGATGGTTCTGTGAGAAGAATTGTGCTGGAAACCCCTATTCTGCCATCTTGCTAATGTCAGTGTCAGTGGTTTCTGTCCCTTCTGAAATCGCATGTTTATCATTTTTCCCTTACTTCTGATGGTCACTCTCTTAAGACTATAAATTGCTTGTTGTTAGGCTAAGGAAATTAGAACAATTAGATGATTTGGTTTTTCCAGAAATTCTGGTGCAATTGTTGGGAATTGGGGGGGAAAGTGATCATAATGTTTGTGTATCCATTTTGGCTTTTTCTTCTGGTATAGTCCAACTCTTCCTAGGTTAAAAAATGTATTTTCTTTAGTCCATTTGCTTTTCACTCTAAAGAGCCATAGAAAAGCAATACAGACAGAAATGCTATATTATAAGGTAGTGAGGTAAAAATGTTAAAAGTTGGGAAGGTGAACATCAATTAAATTAGAAGTCAGATTTGATTTGATCTTTAAAGTTTTTTTATTTTTATTAGTAATCTCTACACCCATTTTGGGGCTCAAACTTATGACCCCAAGATCAAGAGTCTCATGCTCTTAGAACTGAGCCAACCAGGTGCCCCAGGAGTCTGATTTTTAATTAATGTGAGAATTCGGCCCTGTCAGCATTGAAGCATTTCATAGTCTTCTGAAAAACTTCTGAAAAGGCTATGTTCACATGGCCTTATGGTAAGAGCTGAATATAGGTGATGTTTGGCCTTTTATCCTTAAGTTTTTTTTTTTTTTTTAAATTGTAAAATATCTTACATATAAAGGGATACATGACACATATATTGAATTTAAAGAATATTTAAATGAATACCCATGGACCCACCACCTTGCTTATTAGAAGGCTCTAGGGGCTCCTCCCTATTAATCTTGAATTTAGTATCTTGAATTTTGTATTAATTATTTTTTAAAGTACTTTTACCGTGTGTGTGTGTGTGTTTCTAAACCAAGGTATCAGTTTTTCCTGGAGATTCTTCACGAATTTTCATGCAATCTTACAGCTCCAAGAAATGCTTTATTTTGTTAAGAAAGCACATTGGGAGCCTGTTTTCCAAGGCTTCTGGATTGCAGAAAGGGCGGGAGAAGTATATGCAGGAGCATTGCTGTGCACTCTTTTTTGGGGCCAGCAGGTGGCAGTAAGACAACTTAAGTTTGGGAAGGTTTTCCTGGGTAAAGAGGTTGGAGAATAGTAATTGTGCCCAAACTGGATATGAGAATCTGGAGTTTGTAGATTTACTAAGCTCTGTATCCACATAGACTCGTGATAAACATAAATATTGTATTTTCCCACACTTAACTTTCAGAGACTTAAGTTACTTTAACATTTATAGCATGTATTTAAAAAATATGTTCAAAAATGGCATCATGCAGATGATGTTAGAGGAAGGGGATAAGGTTGCCCTGGGTTGAGAGAAGGTTGGTATGACCTGGGCACATGAGCGATCTGCTCTTATCAAGCCAAGTCTGGCTAGACCCCCGCCTCTCCTGTCGGAGAGCAATTTCTGAATGCAAGGGGTTAATCGACGTCTTAATAGTGTAATTGACAGTTGAATGTCTGGTACTTAAATGAGTGCTGAAATGTTTAGGAATGTGTGTGGCTTCCTAAGGCCCTTAGTTGCTATATAAATGCTATTGCTCTCTTCCTGACTCATTTTTCTTTCATCTCACAGCAACACTTTACGAGTCACCCGTTCTGCTGCCCCCAGCACACTGGACAGTTCCAGCACTGCCCCCGCTCAGCTGGGAAAGAAAGGCAAAGAATTTGAGTTCTCACAGTTGCCCCTCAAAGTGGAGTTCCTAGAGTGCAGTGCCAAGGGTGGAAGAGGGGACACGGGCTCCGCAGACATCCAGGACCTGGAGAAATGGCTGGCGAAAATCGCCTGAGGGGCAGGGCCAGAGCTCAGGACATTAATGTGAATATGTGTGGCCCACAGTTTTGGAAAAGGGTTTGGTAGCCTGGAGATGATAAAGAAGTTGATAAAGAATGGGTACGAAATGTAATTAGAAACATTTTCTTGTTCTGGAAACAAATTATTGTTGAAAGTAACTTGGAATTTTTGTTTTTCAGTTTAGTTCTCCCTCAGTGTTTTCTAATCACTTACCTGCCTGTGTTTCTTCCCTTGGTTAAGGTTTATGTCATGTCCCTTTAGCAAATGCTTGACCTAGGGTCAAGGTCTTTGTGACCATAACAAGTGGATCCACATAGAGAGGATATTATCATGAGAGTACGGTTATCATCTGAAAAGTTTCTTATCCTCTGCTTCTGTGTGTTAGTCCCTTTTCCTGAAAACAAACCTGTCTGTGTATGGAACCAGTTGATTCCATTTGCCCTTGATGTTCATGGGCAGTACGTCATCTAGTCCTTTGTGACTTCTCCGAGGTGTGTGTGTAGTTACCATGCGGTTTCCCGACATATGAAGAAGACAGGTAGGAAACAGCAAGGCTGTGTTGACAGTGGGTCTGTTCTTCATCAATGTGGTGACTTGTCTACACTCCAGCCTCACAGCACTCAGGTTTTAAAAACTTGCCCTGAACCCCTGGAGTCATTCCCAGATGATAGAACTATAAATGCTAAATCCCCACATGGCGAGCATCTGATGTGCTCTCGTGGCTTCCCTTAACTGAGGAGTATATAAAGATTTAGAAGCTGTGTGTGGTTTTTTGGATGGCCGAGGGCCCTGGGGCTACGTTTCTATACTCTTTGACCAGCCCCTATTTTATACTAGGAGCTAGAATGCTGTGGAACCCACACGAATTAAAAAAGTTCTCCATAGTTTTTTAAAGTGCATATTCACTCATGGTTGAAAGAAAAGTCAGCTTTTTCAAAGTGGTATTCTTTGTTGTCTTCTTAAATGTTGACTTTTTTTTAATGGCTTTTATAAATTATTAATGCGTTTCTTGGTAAATAAACAACATGTCTGGCTCAGAGCAATCGAGTGGAATGGTAGAGTGAGTACAACTGGGAGCATGTGTTAGGGTGCAGGCTGAGCTCCATTATTTCCAGGGCCTGAGGATTGCAGCATACACAGGGACAAACTGCTGTCCCTACTTCACACACTCAGGGACAAGCCACACTAAAGCTTCAGAGGAGACAGGAGTAGCTGAGGTGAGGGAGAAGCTGGTCCCAGAACAGTGTGGTCAGAGCCAGGACAGGAGAGGTGTCAGGGCTCGGCAGGTGCACAACAGGGGCACCTCACCTGGCTGTGAGGGGTCAGGGAGAGTCAGATAGAAGCATGGGGCCGAAACCATCCCAGGGAGTGCAGTCCCCTTGTCTGTGCACTACAGCCCAAGCCTCTGCCTTCCTGCCTGCCTGTGGGTCATCCCAGCTCTGCGTGAGAGCCCTCCAGCTCCCCGCTGCCCCCAGCCCTGGATCCTACGCCTTGCTGCTCACTTGTGGAGGAAGTGCGGGCAGAAATGGAGAAGACAGTGGGCTTTGACCCACGCAGAGTTCTTATTTGAAAGCCTTATTGCTACTTGTGTTCTTACCATCCTTTGGATTCTTGGTTTTTGTCCTTTTTAGCCAGCAGTAATTTAAGGAAATAGGTAAGAATAATGAACCAGAAATCAACAGAGAATGTGATGCATGTGACACGTTCACATAGTCACAGTAGGTGCTTGTGTGAATAAAAATCAGAGGCTTGACGCTTCCATTAAGAGGCATGTGTGCTCAGCTTCGTTTTGTTTTCCTGGCTAATAAATTGTTTGCTTTACTGGAGGAAGCAATACACCAAAAAAGTCAAGTTCTCTCTCAAGCAGTGATTCTCAGATGCCAGTGGGCATCAGAATGATGTGTGGTGCCCAGCAGACAGGAGCTCCTAGGAGCGCCCTACATACTCACCTGCCCTGGAGTGAGTGCCATACGTGCCTTCAAGAAGCTGGATTTTTAAGTCCTTGGGGCCACATGTCCTGTTTAGTTTTTCTCACAGGGTGGGAAGTAAGCAAGCAGGTGTCAGAGTCCGTCCCAGGCGCTCTCATCCTGCTTCCTACTCCTGTGCTCTCGTTATCCCATTCGTGTGCATTTGGGCCAGGGGGAGATTGTGGAGACCAGTTCTTGGGTGCTGGGAAGGGGTTCCAAGAGGTCCCATGTGGTGTTCTCTAATCATGGTATCCTCTTGTGGCCCTGAAGCCGTTCAGCCATGGGGATTGGCAGACGAGGCACAGCTATGGGTCAAAGATGAGACCACTGTGGCTTGAAACAGCTCCTTCTTGGGAACACAACAGTGTCTGAGCCACTGGATATGTATGGGCCCTGACACCTGCTCACAGGCCAGCTGCCACCTGATACAAATAACCCTATTCCTTGCTAAGGGAGAGGTGCAGGATGCAGGGAGGTGCCATTATGTGTGTGTGGGGGGGGGGTGGCTGTGATGAATATGCCATGGGCACACCATTGCTTCTGGAATGGGGTCTTCCATGGGGTGTGGAACACGTGCAGACTGAGGGGTCGGGGTACTGTTGGCCTTACTGTTTATTCCAGCTCTTTTTTCAAGCCCTTTTCCGAGGGGTCTGGGGCCTTGGTAGCCCTGCCACTGCCAGTAACCTGCCCGTTTGCTGGAGTCCGAGTCAGCAACAGCAGTTCTTAGTAGGGAGTGCCACTTACTTTTTCCCATGGCTTCTGTCTCAGCACCTCCTGGGATTCGTGTCCCCCTGAGGTCCTCTTACGTGTGAGGCACTTAGTGTTCCATTGACTTGAGATTATTGTGTTTCAACTGAAATGTGTGTTTGTGGTATTTTTGGTATATGTGTGTATTGGTGTACTTTGGTATTTCTAAATACAGTTAAGCATAGGATTATCAAAGCTGCTTTCTCCACTCTTGCTCACTGGACACAATGCAGCTACAGTGATAAGGAAAGCCACCTCGAGCAGCATCCTTCGGACAGGTCATCACCAACCCTCTGTCATCTTCATATTTGTGTGGGGAATGTCAGGGTGCTCCGTTCTTCTGGCAGGGGCCGGGGCTGCTGGACGGTTATGTTGATGCTGTGTCCTACATTATTTCCTCCCCTTGCTATCTCAAGTCCTGTTATCCCGAACACAGTAATCCTGGGAAATGGTTGTGGGCTTGGAAGAGCTTGCCTCTGGCTTCAGTCTGGTTTGTACAAGCGTGTGCACTTCGGCTGTCAAGCCTCTCCCCCTTGCTATCCCCTGGACCCCTCTACCTCATTTTACATCTGGCAGCCAGAGAAGTGAGGATTAGCGGACAGAGCATCCATTTCCTGTCTCTCCTAATTTAGAGGTGGCTTCTCTGAGATGGCAGATAGGAGGGTGTTCCAGAAACTTTAGAACCTTCAAAAGGGAAAAATACGTAGTGAGGTTGAACTCAAAAAAATGAGACCTGGTGAACTTAGCTTACTCCATAGCTCCAGGATTCCCAGCATTCTCAGGCCAGAGCTGTTCTGGGCCTGATCTTGGCCTTTGTGTCCTCTCTGGATTGGTCTCACAGTTGTTGAGGATTTCAGGGCATCTTTTAGTCTGGAAATGACTGATATCTGAAGGGGCCTCTCAGGGATGTTCTCTAATCAGTGTGGGGAAAAGCAGGAGGGCGTATGTGGCTGCTTGGTATCACACCAGGATGATTAGGCTCACCTTAAATTCTTTAATAGCTTTCTGGACATCACCAGAAGGGAGAAAGATTCAGTCCCTGCCCCCACCCTTCAAAACCCCCAGCCGTGGCAAGTGGGGACCAGGGATTAAAGAAGTTATTACACAGCCCTGAGTCTCAGTTCAGCCTGGGGCTTCCCTTTCCATTAGCCTTCAGACAGTGGAGATGATGGAAATGAGTGAGACTTTCGCCTCAGTGTGTCTGAGGATGTGAAGGGCCCAGGTGAAGAAGAGGAAGAAGCAAAGGGCATTGGGTGGTAGACCCCCAGACGGGAGACCAGGGTTTGTGGAGCAAGCAGGTGAAGAAATCTGGTTTGGCACAGTGCCCCCCCTCCCCAACTAGCCCCCCATATATGACTGCACCACTTAGAAACACTGGACAAGAGGTTTTGTGTTGAGAGTCAGGACAGTTTATTGTTTGATCAACATGCTGAGTCTTCCACATTTTACACAGTTTTATGTAAAGTCAGTGTGGCCATTTATGTCTGCTGAGCCAGTAAAAGATGGAAATGCCACCCTCTGTGCTCCTCATGGCCAATTGCTTTCCAGGGATGGGTGAGGGAAAGTGAGAGGACAAGATGACACACCACACGATGCAGGCTGGCCTTCCGCATCTGGAAGCTTCCTGCTGAAAGGAAGCTTCCCAACCCCACTGCAAGGATGAGCCATGCCCTCCGGGGAATGTCACCCATGCAGGGGTCTGGCGCCAGAGAGTTTACACGTGAGAGCCCAAGGTTTTGGAACACCTAGATAGTTCATTTCAAACAAAAACTCAGAGGGTGCCCTGGTGTTTGGGTGCCCATGACAATCAGAGTGGACTTGGGGACTGGCCCTTCTTGGCAATCAGGAGTGTGAAATGGACATGCATTCTTTCCCAGCTCACTCAGCTACACTGGCCAGAGTCCTAACCAGAGTAGAGGTGGTCTGAGGAGCACCCGTGCCCGGCAGCCCTTTACGTGTAAGTGCACCATCACATCTGCACACACAGGTTGATGATAGATAAAGAACAGAAACACCTTGGCTCTGATGGCTTCTGGCTTGCTGGATGACCAAAAGCAAGTGGCCCATCTCTGCCTTGGTCTTCCTGCCTGTGAGACAGGAAGGGTTGCAAGAGCTCCGTGTCATGCTGCTATAGTGAGGTGGTGATGCCTCACGTGATCGGGGGAGAGGTAGTTTGGAAATTAGCATATGGCCCTGCTTGGTTGCTGCACCAAAACCTGTTGGGCTGCCCCTCACGTGGCTCCGATGGGACTTAACCCTTGGCTACCTGTTCTCACATCCTAACATCCTCACCTGCCTTCTGCCATATGAAGGAATGAGGCTGCTCTGCCTGCAGGACACCGAAGCCAGCGGTGCCTGGTGTCACACCTGGTACTTGAGGGCAGGCGCTCCCAGCACCGGCTTGCCATCGGGAGGCCAAAGACGTTGCACTCAAAAGAGGTCTGTACATTTAACTGCCATTTTCATTCTTGTTTCTGTTGCCTGAGATTCTCAAACTGACCTGGCCATTGCTCCGCAGACCAAGGAGTGTTCCAGAATGTTTGAGGATGTTGACAGGAGAGCGGGGACAAGGATGGCAGAGAGGCCTCTGACCAAGAGGGACTTGCTCCTAACCGCCCAGCTTGCTAACCGTGGCCTCCACGCGGCAGTTCTCACACTTAAGCTGCTGCCATCACACCTTTCTTCTGGCATGTGTGTGCACTTATAAATACGCTATCTGCTTCTTGCATCTTACACTCTTTTTCAAATACCTGTGGAAATAGGAGCTTAACTGACAGCTTTTGAGACTGCCCCCACTCCAAGGGGAAAAAAAAAGCCTGAAGAGGAGGACTCTGGCCATCTCCCAGGTGAGGGCTAGTCCTTAGGAAGAGGGACTGAACGACGGCTTTGCCTCAGGCTAGCCCATCTGGATTTGGCAGGGATGTACCACTTGCTGGGGATGTGGAGGCAGTTTCATCCCCTTTTCTTCAAGGGAACCTGACCATTATATTACTGGACCTTAACTCCAAGTCAAGATACCACCTACAAGCAAGAGAACAGTGATGGTACCTGCTCAAAATGAGAGCCAGGGAACCAGCCCACTTCTATGCAAGAGCTCTGGCTGCCTCAACAGCCCAGGAAGGGAGGGGTGGAAATTAGGCCTGAGAGAAGGAGGGTCCTGGAATGGCATGGCACCACTAAGATAGGACGGCAAGAGAGACAACTGCCCTTGCCTGAAGCCCACAGGGCTGGGGAGAGCCTGGACTCAAGAGAGGACCTTGTGTATATGCTAGGAAGGCAGGGCTCACCAAGGCCACGTCAAGCCATGTGACATCTATCTACTGCATCTCTTACTGTTCCCAGGCTATGATGGTAGAAAAATGTTCGTGGTGCCTTAACTATGTGTGCACATGAGAAGGGAACTGAGTTTCTGCTTTGTTTTTACAGGAATGTTTCAGAAAAGCTACTCTTTAGTACCAAGAAAACTAAAATCCACCATTCATTCATTTACTGGGACCCAATGCAGATCCCAGCAAATGGGACTGTCCCAGAGGCCAAAAGCAATGGCCCTCACTGCCGACCAGGCCGGGCGCTATATTGTGGACTCTTATAAATTCTCACAAGGTAAGTAAGCACTCTTTCAACAAGCACCACTTGCGGGGGTGCCGTGGTTGGGGGTACTGGCCCACAGGGGCATGCACACCTATGCATATAAGTATAGAGAAAAATGGTGCACATATTCCCATGGCTATTTTTGCCTGTAGTTGAACACATCTATGCATTAGTTTATTGATGGCAAGACAATCACAAGTTTTTTGACAATATTAAGTATTTCTTATTTCAACACGTTGCAGTACTTTTGAATTTCCAAAACTGTTATCACAATGCAAGTTCCAACTTGAGAGCAGGAAAAACAAGAATATACACTGAGCACATGTATCTCTGTGAGAATGTGTGTGTGGAAGGTGTATACACAAGTCTATCTCTATATATAATTATGTACACACATATAAAAACTAAACACATGACACTGGAATTACGTTCGTACATCAGTCTTTGCCTTCTGGAAGAGGAGCTCAGTGAGAATCCTACTTCTCTTCTTCACCTGAAGATAAATTCCTCTCTAAAGATCAGCTCCGACATACACAATCTCCTTAAGCTGAGAGTGTGTGACAGGCCCACTGGACAAATACCAGTGAGTCCTGTCCACTTATTGGCTGCCATTTTGGATTAGTTTCTGAGAAGTTCCAAAATTCACTGCAATAACTTGTTAGAGTCCTGTTTTGTGGAGGAATTCCCCCCTCCCACTCCCAGATGGTCGTTTAGCTCACCTAGGACATGCCCAACAGCAGCCTGGAGGCAGAGGCCATGCCAGCTTGGGAGGGCAGAGTTTATGGGTTTCGGCCAGAGTTGCTTCCCATGGCCTGGCTCTACGCAGGGTCAGGTTCAGTAAACCTGGATCTATTTGGAATGCTGGCCAAATGGGTTGCATTCCCTTAGAATTCTCTTCAGAGATTTTATAGGCCCTCAGGACTAAGCCCTTCTCAGAAATGAGTCAAAATGGCAAGGATGGCTCTCTGGGCAGCCTTCTGGAAACCCCACATCAGCAGCACCCTCAGGCAACCAGAGCGCGGCTGCAATATCCTCAGGTACGTGCACAATGACTACAACTGCTTGATGCCAGTGGGGCAAGTCAGCTTTTCCAGAACAGTGCTCAATGGTATTAGCAACCAAGAATCTGAACATGCATCTTCAAAGTCGTGGTACCGGAATCCACACCCCCTTCCCCAGTCACAGACACATACCATGCGATATAGGCTCAAGCTTCCCTGGCGTGCAAGGCCGAGGGCTTCAGGGCAATACACACTGAATTTCTCTTTGCTGTTTCCTTAGACTCAACCCAGACACGGGTGCTGACTACTGGGAAGGTTGGTTAGAACATTTTCAGAACCACACATGGTGCCCCAAGGCTATGAACCACAGATAGACCTGTACAAGCCCACAGTTGCCAACAGCACCCCATCCTTCCTTCCGATGACCTTTTGCTCTGCCAGTCACTGAGTGGGCCACAGAGGGCACAAGATGCAAGGCAACTGCCCTCCATGCCTTCAAGGCTTGTCAGCGAAGGGAGAGGGGGAGGCAGGAGTAATTCCAGTGAGGCCTCTGGCTGGGCTCCCTGCCATCCACAAGGCCTTAATTTCAGCTCAGGGCCATGGCTGATGTCCCACTCTGGCCACAGAAGGAGGACAGAGTTAAAAGTTGCCTCTTCAGAGGCTATTTTGTTCACTGTTTGATTTAACCAGGTAGGGCCTGTTTGGTGGGTGGGGCTTGGGACTGGAGCCTAATTAAGTTGCCCCATTAATTGTAATTTATCGGGCTAGGGTGGAAGGAGGGCAGAGGTGATGACCATTCAAAGAGGGCAGGAAGGAGGAGGTGGAAAAGGTTCTCTGTAAGTTTACAAATATACAAAAACAAAAAGCACATCTTTTAAATAAAAATGACTACATTTTTATCTGGCAAAAAGTTGTATACACATGATTTAAATTTTTTTTTAAATTTTAACAGTTTTTGGCAATCTTAATAAAGTACAATATATTACAACCAAACCAAAAAATAGTTGTTTAAGTAACAGCTGTTAAGAGTGACGTGATCCCTGATGCCCAGCCTCCCTCCCCACCCCACCCTACTCCTAGAGACAGAGAGAAAAGAAAAATCCTCCCATCTTGATAAGCTCATTTCCCACCCCCCTTAGGAAGCTAACCAATAGGAAGCAACACAACAAGCGAGTAGTGTCAAAGGAAGCCGGCAGGTCAGGCTGCATTAGCAGGAGCAGCCGCCCTCACTGGCTGGGGGCTCCTGGGGTTTGTCCAGCTTGATGTCAATCACTGCGGGAGGCTGCGCTAAGGAAGATGACTGATGAGAAGCTGCCACCTGGCTCCTGTCCCTGGGCACCCCTCAGCGCCCTGTGCAGATCCTCCGTCCTTCCACAAAATACCTAAGGACTCTTGTCTTTGCTGGGTCTGGGGAGGAAGGACGCAGTGTCACCAGCCCCCACCCCTCTTCTTCCCACAAGCCCTCCCCCTCATCCTCCTGAAGCAAAGCTGGTCTTGGGCTGTGGGATGACTGCACAAACACCAGCACCACGGGCCCTTCCTCAGAAGCCTTCTTGGTAACCAGTGCCTCAGCCTTGTCAGCAACCCCTTCCATCTTCAAGTGCACTGAAGTGAACAGCCTGCTGGTCAGGTATGAATCCCACATCTCAGCCCAGGGCGAGGTGGGCCTTGGCCTAGCCAGTCGCAGACACACTAACCGCTCGAGCTCTAGTCAGAGTGTCACTTAGACTCTGAGGATGCTGTTGGGGGAAGGCACAGCCCCAGGAAAGGCCTCCAGCCCTTCCCACTGGTGCCCTGAGACTGTGGGCGGGAGAAGCACCCATCAGAACCACCCAAAGAATGGCTTCAAAATGCAGAGCCAGGTAACCCCTGTGCCCTCAGCAGGCTGACAGGGCAGCGGGCTTGCTGAAGGAACCCCCAGGGCAGCCGACAGGATGGAAGTGTAGGAAGTGCTGCCGTGGGACCTGCTGTGGCCATCCTAGGGATGTTTGCGTGGCCCCTGTTTCAGGCCTATGTACTATAAAGAGCCACACTTCTCCTAAAGACCCCCTTTTCTCTCCTTGCCACTCTCTGGCCAAGACATATATTTTGAATATGACTTTCTCTGACTTTCCCTATTTTTATTTTCCCTACACCTACATAACATTTTTACCTCATGTATATATACATGAACATTTTTTTTGGCAACATGGCAGAGAATAAACTGCCTTCCTTCCTACTTCCTTCCACTGGGCCCATCGGACTACCTCTCTGAACCTCCATTTCTGCTTTGGGGTCTGGTCTGAGGTTTGGGGGTGGGCTGTGCGAGTGGCGTGCAGACCCTGTCCCACAGGGTAGTGGGCATTCCAGGGCTGTGCAGGGCCGGGCTGAGGAAGTAGGCAGGACACAGGAGGGGGGTTTCTGCTGGGGAGATGGTCTCATGCAGACTAGGCTAAACCATGTTCTGGGTGTATAGAATCCTTCCACGCAGTGGAGAGTCTACTGGTACCCATGGAATACAAAGTGATGCTCACTGCGAACCTGGGCAGTTACTATTTCTCACTCCCCACCCTGCAAAGACATTCACATCCATCTGGTCCACAGCCCCGCACCGCCCCCAACACCCCAGCCCCAGCATTGTTTTGGAAATAGAAGCTTAGACTGTTCGAACTGGATGAGGTCTTAAAGCCCTTGGAGTTCAGCCTTGTCCCGGTCCAGAGGCGGGCCCACACCATACCTCTCAGCAGAGAAGGATGGGCTGGAGACCAGGCAAGGACTCGCTCACTGTTCTGAAGTACTAAGTGAATACCTCAATGGATAAATGGCTTCTCTAGCACATCTTTCACTCACTTATCAAAGGAAAAGGATACTCCCTTCTTTGCTTTTCTCCTGGACATTCTCCATTCCAGGCAGAGCTGATGCCACACGTCGGAAGAGCTAGAGAGGGAGGAGACGCAGGATGAGCCCCTGGCCCCATCCTTCCTGCCCCACACTGTCTCCACCATCTTACCTCTTCTAATCCTGACCCAGGGCCGTGTTCTCTTGTCTGTCCCACTAACTGTGCCCTGGAGGGCAGGGGCTACACCAAACTCCTCTCTCCCTTGCCCCTAGGGCCTGTCATAGGTTTGGGCCCTGACAGGCATCTCAGGCAACAGCTGAGGTCACCAGGTTCATGGGTCACTAGGGGCTGAGTGTGGGTCATGCTGACTGTAAGGGACCTAACCCAGTGCAGAAAATGCTCTAGGCCCTGTGAGACAAGCCTTAGGCAGGTTTCTGTCCCACTCCCTGAGGTTGGTTGCCCCCACCTGGTCCCCCAGTTTGGACCTGCCCTTGAGACAAATGACCCTCTGCTCAGAAGGGTCCTGCAAGTCCACAGCAGGGTGCTGGGAGCCAGGGCCACACAGTCATGTCGGAAAGAGAGACTTCCAAGAGAGTAAGCATACAGCATGTGAATCCGTGATGCTGTGGGTTTGTTTTGGTATGGGTATTAGTGTGATGTGTATGTGGTGTGTAGAGATGTATAAGTGGAAATGTGCATGTGAATGTGCGGTGTCTGTGTGAGTTTGTGTAAGTGCACAGGGAGAACCGTGTGGTGTGGTGTGTGTGTGCGTGTGTGCGTGCGCACATGTGGGCATGCACACTGGGGAGGGGGTAGGCAGGGATGTCAGGGAAGACATGGAACCTAGGAGGTGTCAAGTACAAAACACCAGTATAAGGCACCAGAAGATTCTGAATACTCCCGCTCTCACTTCTCCCCGCATAAAAGCCAGCTCTGGGGACTCAGTGAGCTCTATAAGGAGAGTGCGTCTTGTTCATGGTCTCACCCTAGAGCCCAGCTTTGTGGGAGCACCCAGGCTAAATGGCAGGGCCAAAGGTGGTGAGGATCTAGGTGGGGAAGTCACTGGTGGGCCTGGGAGGGTATGGGACCCTCTGGGCAGGATGCAGAGGCCTGGTAATTCCTTCATGGCCTTGCCCCAGGTGGCAATGGCCTGCCTATCTGTCAAAATGGTCACAGTCTCTGCCAGTGGCCAACCTGCCAGTTAGAAGGAAACTCTTGGGGTCACAGGTGGGGCTCCAAGAGCAGCTATGATCAGGCTTGGAATCCAGGAGTCTGCACTGCATGAGGACTCCTCAGAACCACAGAGTTTGACCTAACCACATATAATTCGTGCTTAGACCATCACCTGGGCTCCAGAGCATTCTGAAAAGGGAGGCATTGGCGTCTCCCTGCCTCCGACTACTAGGGCAGAAGCTGCCTGCCTTATGGACTGCTGCCCACTGCTTCCCCACATCCCAGGACTTTCCACAGAGAGGGCCACAGAGAGCAGCAACCCACTGCCTCCAACATGCCTCCAGGGACAGGTAGCTCCTTCTCCAAGAGACACCTCAGTGGCACTGGGAAGGGCATGGAAGTGAGCAGAGCCACACTGAGGGCGCTCTAACTGGGGAGGAAGGCACTGAGGCCTGGGGACTAGAGGGCCCCTCATCTGTCTCTCTGCTCTTCTGCCACCTTCCCCAGTGCCATGGGCGCTGCCCCTGTTGGGTGAACTACCATGATCTCCAGGCCAAGAGCTGATGGGCAGCTTGTGTAGTGCTCCCAGGTGCTGCTGGGGCCGGTTGGGTGGAAGAGACACCCCGCCAAGCCAGGCTCTGCACTCAGAATCCCTTCCCCAGGCCACAACACCCCTCCCGCCGCACCTCTGCTTGCATGCTACCCTGGTCTGGAACAGCCCCCCACTCTCTTCATTGAAGGCAGGGGCTCCTGTGAACTCTTGTGAACCAGAGACTTCCCTGGCAGTCTGCTGAGCCTACGGTCTCCTCATAAGTGGGTGACGTCAGTGACACAGGAGTATAGAGAAACCCATTCAGAACTGAAAGACACTTGAAAAATCTCTAAAGACACCAGTTGGTTATGCACCAGCATTCTTCTGGCAGCAGGTCTAATCACCCCCATGAACTGGAGCAGCAATGCGTGTAAACACTAAGAGACCCGTAACCCCGCAAGGGGACAAGATAACGGCTGGGGTCTGTGCTGTGCCCAAGCCAGCAGCATCCTGCTGCCCACGTTCCTGGCTGAAGGAGGTGCTGAAGAGCCGCAGAGGTGCATGAAGATGGAGGGGCAGTTCTCTCCTATGCAAGGCCCCTGAGCTGTGGACTCCCATCCCTGGGGGTCCACGGACCTAGGGAAGCCCCTGGCTGCGAGGGTTGGCCATAATCTCCTCCACAGCTTCTCTGACTGTGGTGATTCCCCAGGCTTCTCCCCCTGTAAACTCCAGTCGCACCAGGGTGGGCTCCTTTCTCTAAGCCTGCCTGGCCCTCCACAGCTCTGAGCACTTGCTAGTGCCCAGGCATGAACCCACAAACGCTGGTTGGACTGAATTTCCCACACCCCCATCCCAAGTGAGGTAAGATGCTAGAGAGATGCTGCTTCTCTCTCCTGGAAGTTGGTGGCTGGATGCCCGGCACGTATAAGGCCTGTGACTGGTTGCTGTGTGATGTAACGAGGACATGGTCCAGACACGCCCCAGCCCCCAGAGTGAGTGCTCTTGCCCTCTCTCATGCTTTCCCAACGCTAGAGGTTAGCTTGTTTCCCATTAGGTGGGGTTCAGGGTGCTCTGATTGCTTGCCCCAATCTGCACTAGTCCCTCAGGGCAAGCTGGAGCTGGGCCCATGAAGGACCAGGCCAGAAGCCACACATGGTCCCTGGGCCAGATTAGCACCAGGTGCGTCCTACCTGCTTCACGTTGTAGCCGGTCTTGGCGCTGGTCTCAATGAACATGACACTCAGTTCTTTGGCGCGCTGCTCCCCCTCCTCGATGGTTATCTGCCTGTGAGTAAGGGGAGAGGGGAAAATGAGTCCCTGGTAGAGGCAGAGGAAGCAGCATGAGATGAGGAGGCCTAGGTCCAGGACTAAGGTCCAGGTGAGGAGGTCTTGGGTACAGGACGAAGGATACGGGGCCACAGCAGTACATCAGCCTGCCTCTGCCCTGTCAGGTTTGCCTTCCATGGTGCCTCTCGCTTAGGAGCAGGCCCTGCAGCAGGCAGTAAACCATCCTAACAGGTGTGTGCTTCTGTGTGTCTAGAAAGCTCTTCGAGCCACACAGCGCCCCTTGGGTGGTGTCATCAGTCCCCATCTCCACAGGACAGTGAGGTTAAAAGCGACTGCCTGCAGGTTGTATGGAGACACACTTAGCAGTAGAACTGGGCTGTGAGTCCCAGGCTTGGAGTCGGATATTCGTGTAGATGGCCAGAGGACACTTCAGAAGGCCAGCGGTCCAGAACCTGTTGCTTTAGCTGACCAAGCTGGGTCCCCTGATGTGAGTGAATGAATGGGTGCAGGCGGCACCTGAGTCAGCCATTTCTGCACACTGGAGACTCAGTGACAGACAGGAAATTCTGCCCGTTTACGGGCACAGGCACTTCATGGGGACAGAGACACAAAGCAGAAGCAGAAGCCAATGGGGGTCCGAAGGACTGACATCTGCAGCTGTGCCGTGGCCATGGCCGGGCCCCAAACCCCGAGCCATTGTGCAGCCCTCTCGCAGAGCAGTGCCCCTGCAGACCATGGAAGGTGGGGCCTCAGAGCTGAGCCACTGCCATGGGCAAGGGTCTGCCAGGCGCTCACAAAGCCTCCAGTGTCCCTAGGGGACCCTTCTCAGATGCACGGGGACAAGTCAGAAGCACAGACTCAACATTCCTGCATCCCAGAACTCCTTCTCTAGGAGGAGCTGCAGGGGACTGGAGGGCAGGCTGGGCCCGCCAGCACCCTGCACCTTGCACACCTACCTCTTGTCAGCCAGGTCCGTCTTGTTGCCCACCAGCATGATGATGACGTCGCTGCCCCTCTCTGTCCTGACGTCATCGATCCACTTAGAGGTCTGCTGGAAGGAGTTGAGATCTAGAGGTAGAAAGTGGGGAGACAATAGAGGGAGAGTCACCCTGAGCAAAGGTGGGAGGGAGCACGAGATCAGGAGCAGGAGGGAGGAGACTGTGCACCCTCACACCCAGACCAGTGAGTGCGGACCTTCTAGCAGTGGGGAGGTGAGTGGGGGGGCGGGGGGAGCATGTGTGTCTGGGCAGCTGCTGCCCCAGGGCCCTGAAAGACCCTCATGTTGCTGAACGATCCCAGGTTGTGGGGGTCACCCTGTTGGAAGGTCACTGTCATGATTTGCTGCATGGACTAGTGGTTTTAGGGGCCCACCTGAGAATCAGACCTGACTTCATGGGGCAGAGTGGAGTGTGAGAAATGGTGCTTGGCAGCCAAGCCAACTGGACTTGGCTGAGCTCAGAAACAGGTGTGCATGTGTGTGTGTTGGTGAGGAACCAGAGCAGCTCCTGGGGGAGAAGGGCCCTATACAGTGGTCTCCCACTGAGGGGGGTGGCACTGGGAAAAGTGAGTTCCGAAGAGAACCCTCGATCTGTAAGTAAGAGGAGGGGAAGGTGGCCCCAGGAGAGACAAAAGCCACGAGAGGTAAGTCCATTTCAGGGCAGCCCTCTCCTCAGTCAGAAGATGTGACAGACCTTGGGGAGTGGCCGCAAGGGCAATGCCCACTACTCAGCAGCCCATGCACCTGAGAAGGGGGAGGAAGCCTGTCCCAGGAAGCCTCAGTTTCCCCCAGCCTGCTCTCCCTCCTGCTCACATCAGGCTGCACAAACCCAGGCTGAAGGGCCCAGCTCCCACCTGTACTCAAGGTGGAGGGGGTGTGTGGTCAGAGGGAAGCATGGAGAGAGGAGATGGGCAGAGCCTGGGGCAGCGGGCTTAAAGTAGTGGGGTACACATGCTTCCCCATGTGATTTCAGTGCTGTGGACAGCACCCAGGGTGTCCTCCCTGCACAGGTGTAGGCACAGCACAAGGGCTAACCAGGTGTGCTCTGTTAACACCTGTCCACACAGCTGAGGCTTCTCACCAGGCCCTCTCCCTCCCCCAACCATAAGTCTTCCTCAAGGCTGTGCAGTTCTCTCAGGAACAGCTGTCCCAGCCAGAAGAGCTACACTGTGTGGGAAGTGCAGCCCACCCTTGGCTCTCCGACCCGCTCAGCCTCCCCTCCCAGGAAAGCCTATGAGGAGCTGGCATGTCACCTGACAAAACCATGGCTGCTGGGTCATGGCTGGCCCAGAGACCAGTGTCTTCCCCCATCCTGACACATGCACACACACAAGTCGCTCCATAAGGGTCTTTCTGGCCATCAGGGCCAAAGGGGGCACAGAGGGGTGGGAGCAGGCCAGCCTCATCCCTGCTCACCTCTACACACAGCACCCCTCCCCGCCCCCCCCTCCCCCCCCGCTCTGGGCAGGGCCAGCTCAATCCCATACACCCACGCCTGTCCCAGGAGGATGGTGAGACTGAAACCCATGCTGGTGTTGGAAGGCAGCTCACCCCCTACAGCAAGCACCTGTCTTCCTGTAGTGAGAAGACAAGCATACACAATATATACATGTGCATGTACGTGCGTGCACACACACACACCCCCTGGAGCCTCTGTGAGCCACCGTCCCTCTGGCACCTGAGGCCCAAACTCACTTGTGATGTCATACACCACCACAGCCACGGTGGAATCCCGGATGTAGCTGGGAATCAGGCTACGGAACCTCTCCTGGCCGGCTGTGTCCCAGAGCTGCAGCCGCACCTGTCATAAGGAGAGCAGGGGGTCAGGGTAATCCTCATGGTGGGGTGGGGCCGGGGGAAGGCCCCGGCTCTGTGAGGTGGGCACTGCCAGCTCTGTAGTAGGCACGAGCCCTCTCGGTGGTGCCCGGCTAAAGGCTCCAGGTGGTTAAGTCCAAAGGAGCCCTCCCTGTGCTTCTGGTTCTAAAGTCAGGCACTCACCGTACGATCTTCCAAGTACATGGTTTTTGACAAGAAGTCAATCCCAATGGTTGCCTATTAGAGAAAAACAAGGAAAGGTTAAAATGGAAAGGTCTCAGGCAAAGGGGCAAAAGCTCAGTGATCCAGACAGTGACAGCCAGCAAGAGAGGGGATACCCGTGCCAAGCCTAAGGCAGGTCCTGCTCTGCTGTCCCTGCCTGCTCCTCACACTCAACAGTGAATCCAGTCATGTCTCTCAGAGGAAGCAGGTTGGAGTTAAGCAAGGATGAGGACGGGTTTTCAGGGAGTGACAAAAGTGCTTTGAGAAGGCGACAAGAGCCAGGTGAGGAGGCTTCCTCAGAGTCAAGGCCACTGGCAGGTGTATCTCCTGCCCTGCTCAGGTGGGGCCCTCAAGGAGAATGGGCTGTGCGGTCTCCCAGCCCAAGCCTGCTTGGCCTCACCTGCCTCCCACAATCACAGCCTCCCCTCGAGGCTCCTGAGATTCAGGCACCCAGACTTGGGTTCACCTCTGCCTCCAGTAGGCAGGGACAGAGTGAGGATCAGGGCAGCTTGCTGCTGTGTGGGCAGCAGAGAGCAGCTGGCCTTCCTCAGGGCCATCACAACCCACCTGGAGCAGCATCTTCCTGGGAAAGTGCACTCTTTCCTACCCAAACCAACATATTAGGAGCCGACTGTCCCCAACACAAACTATGCCACAACTTTGTGCTCTTTCCTGGCCTTGGGCAGAGGCAGCTGGGCAAGGTGCCATCAGCCTTGTGGCCAGATGGCCAGGACCCACCACTCACTTGCTGTGTAGCCTTGGGCAGGCCACCCAACCTCTCTGGGCTCACCTGCCCCACAGCATCTATGATAGGAGCTCAATGCTGTTGGTGTGAAATGGAGATGACACTGCTATGCAGTTCCTAGTAATGAAGACTCAGACATGGACTGAGAGCCCAGGGCACTGATTCAGTACAGTGTGGCACACCTATGGGATTAGAATTCTTAGCAGCCATTTAAAATCATGTCCTTGAAAAAATATTTAAGGATTTGAGGAATTAGGTTATCAAGTGAAAAAAGGTTGTAAACATCATGTATAGTGTGACCCCAATGTGACGAACTGAAGTAGAAGTATTCTTCATACTTTCTTAGGTACTAAAATGAAGGGCATACACTAAAGCCTTAATAACACCAGTGTGAATAATGACATTATGGGCAATTTTTTTTTTTTTTTTTGCTTCCCTCATTTTAACTTCCTCTATTTTCCACATCTTCTACAATGAAAGTATAATAGTTCTAGAGGTAGAACTAGAGTATTTTAAAACAAAAATAAAAGACTAAAAATAAGCTTAATTGTATGGGAAATTGTGCAGCGACTTCTGATTACAAAAACCACAACCCAGGGAAGCCTGAGGAAATAGAAATATCCACGTCCACAGGTCCCAGGTTGTCTGCAAGCATACATGCACTTTGGGACCTCCAACTCATTCCACAAAGGAGTTAAAGGAGCTATATCCACCCAGAAACCTGCTTTAATGCAAAGTTGTGGAGTGTTGAGGCATCTCACAATTCTAGAACATGGGTGCTAGGCACGCACCTTAGACATAATGTAATCCAACCCCTCTGGAGATGAAAGATCAGGGAAGTTAGAGGATACACACCTAATGTGACTTTACAAGTCAGGGGCAGAGCTGGAAGGGTTGCCACCAAAAGCTTTGCAACACTTGGGCTTTTTCTGCCCCAGCTTGGCACACCTTTCCTATGTGGTGTAGTCACTGGGCAACAAGTCTGGAATTGACAAGTGGCTTGTGGACCCAGCCTTGTTCCTTAAGTCATGTAACAATCACTAATGAATGAAGTGCAACAGTCCTCATCTTCGTATACCCTTAAGGAGAAACGTGCAGACCAGGTGGAAATCTCTCACTTCATCAGTGCTCCCTGGGCTCCCCAGGGAGTGCCAAGATCCTTCAGTAAAGTGATCCGGGAGCTGAAGACTGGGTGTTATGACCTCAAGGACTGGTGGCAGGGACTGCTGGCTGTCCTCCACATGCAGTCTCCTTTTCCACTGCAATAAGATTCTAGATGTGTAGATGGGTCAATGGCTGCCCAAATAAAGGTGATATTTCCCAGCTTTCTTTGAAGGTAGGTGGCTAAAGTCTCGTCAGTGGGATGTAAAGGTGATGTATGCATCTCCTGGGATGGGTCCTTCATGGGGGGATGGAATGTAGTGACATGCTCACAGCTGCCCTCTTTCCCTTTCCTGTGGCTTAGAATGAAGACAGGTAGAGAGATGGTGGTGAGTCATACTGGCCCATCCAGATGAAGGTGATATAGGAGTGATGACAGAGCAACCAGATGGAGGAAGCCTGAGTCCCTGACCCAGGAGAGCCACCTCAATGCTCTAGACTGCTTACACCCACACTTGGGTGAGAGTGAACAGAACTTCTATTTTCCTTTAGCTACTATTATTTTGATTGCTTTTAACACAGACTAACAACAGTCTATCCAAAAGAGCAAAGAACCATGGAGAAACATATCCCTCAAAGGTAAGCAGCATGGACATAGTGATATTCTTGAGGACAGTGTAACAATGAAAACCCCAATCTACTTCATGAGGGCACAAGCCACATCTACTTCCATGGAGGGCTGAGAAGTCATCAGATGACATGACAAGAATTACGCCATTTGGACCAAGCCTTAGCAAAGCTCAACTCAGTGGCCTCCACAATCATAAATGCCATTATTGGACACCCACACACTTTATCTCCGTCGCTCCTCACAAAAGCCTGACCACATGAGTGGTACTGAGGAAACAGTCTGGAAGATGCCAACCTCCTCCCTCTTCAGCTCTCTCCCCGCTTTCGTCCCACTTTCATGCTTCTTCCACATCATAGAGACTTCTGATTCCTTAATTAGACCACTCTGTCCCTAGCAAGTTAGGCCACTGAGCCACAGCAGACCTTCCCCATGGCTGTACAGATTCTTGCTAAAACATAGACATTGTCCCTGGGAATGACTGAACCATCAGCTTGGCCCCAAAATGTATTCCTATGTTTAGTTTAAATAATGGCTGTGTAGTTTCTATCAAACTAACCCTCCCACAGATAACTATTCCAAAACTGTGGAGAAATACAAGAAATAACTTTTAAGCACTGAAGACTAATCAAAAGCTGACAGAAAATGGAGAGTTACAATCTCTGAAGGAAGGAAAGAGAACAAGGTACAATCCAACATCTAACCAATTTTTTCCCCTGAGGTTAACTTCCTAATCATTTAAGTTAGAAGGACTTGGTAAACACCTCAGGCTTTCCATGGGAAAACCACAAGGGCTGGCTTTGGGAGGAAGGTTATCATCTCAGGACTAAGGGTCACACCAGAAGACTGAGAGAAAAACCGAAAGTGACCTATCTTAACAAAATTTAAACATGGCAGATAATCCCTGCCCCCTTATCCCCCCCAAAACGATTAGCTGTCTATAATTTAATTGCCTATTAAAATAAAACTCAACACTCTTCAGAAGAAAGTAACAGAACCTAGGAATCTCTATAACTTATTACAAGCACACTTCATTTTACTATGTTTCACTTTATTGTACTTTGCAGAAAACGGTTTTTCACAAATTGCAGGTCTCTGGGAACTCTGTGTAGAGCAAGTCTACTGGGGCAATTTTTGCAATAACGGTTGCTCACTTTATGTCTTTGTGTCACATTTTGATAATTCTCATATTTCAAAATTTGTATCATTATTACATTTTTTCTGGTACTCTTGTGATGAGTGATCTTTGGTGTTACTATTATAATTGTTTTGGAATGCCATGAACTGCACCCATATAAGACAGTGAACTTAACTGATAAATGTTGTGTGTATTTTGACTACTCCACGGCAATTGGCCATTCTTCCATCTCTCCCTCTCCTCAGGCTTCCCTATCCCCTGAGATACAAGAATATGGAAATCAGGCCAATTAATGACCTGCAGTCATTGCCTCTAAGGCAGAGTTGCACATCTCTCACTTTAAATCAAAAGCTATAAATTATTCAGCTTAGTTAGAAAGGATGTCAAAAGCTGAAATAGGTTAAAAGGTAAGCCTCTTGCACCACACTGTTAGTCAAGTTGTGAACGAAGGAAAAGTTCTTGAAGGAAACTAGAAGTGCTACTCTAGTGAACAGACGGGCCATAAGAAAATGAAACAACCTTAATGCTGATACAGAGAAAATGTTAGTGGTCTGAATAAAAGATCAGACCAGCCACAACATTCCCTTAAGACAAAGTAAAATATGGAGATAAGCCCTAATTCTCTTCAATTCTATGAAGGCTAAGAAAGATAAGGAAGCTGCAGAAGAAAAGTCTGAAGTTAGCAGAGGTTTAAGGGAAGCAGCCGTCTCCATACATCAAAGTGCAAGGGGAAGCAGCCAGTGCTGATGTAGAAGCTGCAGCAAGAGATCCAGAAGCTTGAGCTAAGATAACTTGCAAAGGTGGCTGCGCTAAGTAAGAGATTTTTAAGGTAGACGAAGCAGCCTTATGCAAAGATACCATCTAGGGTCATCTAGCTAACTACTGACTGGCTGATTGATTTGAGAGAGAGAGAGCACAAGTGAGGGGGAGGGGGAGGGGGAGAAGGAGAAGCAGGCTCCCCACTGAGCAGAGAGCCCAATGTGGGGCTCTATCCCAAGACCCTGAGATCATGATCTGAGCTGAAGGCAGATGCTTAATCAACTGAGCCACCCAAGTGCCGCTAGGACTTTCGTAGCTAGAGTCAGTGCCTGACTTCTAAGCTCCAAAAGATAGGCTGACTCTCTCGTTAGGGGCCAGTGCACATGGTCACTTTAAGTTGAAGCCAGTACTCATTTACCATTCCAAAATCCTAGGGTCCTAAAGAATTATGCTAAATCTACTCTGCCTGTGCTCTATAAATGGAACAAAAAAATATGGATGACACACCTATTTACAACGTGGTTTACTAAATATTGTAATACTAATACTAATATTAAATGTTGAGACCTACTGCTCAGCAAAAAGGATTCCTTTCAAAATATTATTGCTGATTAACAATGCACCCAGTCATCCAAGAGCTCTGATAGAGATATACAATGAGATTAATGTTGTTTTTGTGCCTGCTAACACAACATCCATCCTGCAGCCCATGGACCAAGTTGTAATTCTGACTTTAAAGTCTTGTTACTTAAGAAATACATTCTGTAAGGCTTTAGCTGCCACAGATAGTGATTCCTCTGATGGATCTGGGCAAAGTAAATTGAAACCTTCTGGAAAGGATTTACCATTCTAGATGCCCTTAAGAACACTTGTGATTCATGGGAAGAGGTCAAAATATAAACATTAACAAGAGGTTGGAAGTTGATTCCAGCACTCATGGATGACTCTGAAGGATTCAAGACTTCAGTGGAGGAAGTTAACTGCCAATGTGGTAGAAATAGCATGAGATCTAGAAATGAAGCCTGAAGACAGAACTGACTTGCTGCAGTCTCACGAAAAACTTGAACGGATGAGGAGTTGCTTCTCATGGATGAGCAAAGAAAGGGGTTTCTTAAGATGGCATCTACTCCTGGTGAAGATGATGTGGAGATTGTTGAAGTGATGACCAGGGACTGAGAATACCACTAAACTGAGCCGATAGAGCAGCGGGAGGGTTTGAGGGCACAGACTGCAACTGTGAAATAAGTTCTACTGTGGGCAAAATGCTATCAAACAGCATCACATGCTAGAGAAATTGTTTATCAGTGAGTCAACTGCTGTGACAAACTTCCTTGTCTTATTTTAAGAGCCACCCCAACCTTCAGCAATCACCATCCTGATCAGTCAGCAGCAACCAAAAGTGAGGCAAGACCCTCCACCTGCAAAATGATTACAACTTGCTGAAAACTCAGATGATGGTTACCATTTTAAAACAATAAAGTTTTTGAAATTAAGTTATGTATGTTATTTTTTAGTCATAATGTTATTATATGTTTAATAGATGACAGTGTGGTATGAACATAACTTTTATATGCACTGGGAAACCAAAAAATTCATTTGCTTCATACTGTCATGGTCTGGAACCAAACCTGCAGGTATCTCCAAGGTATGCCTGTTTTTGCAATGTCCGCTATGCAATAAAACAAGGTTTAGGCAAGTGAAGAAGAGGAAATTCAAGTCATAATCAAGAAAACAGACCCCCAAATGAACCAGATGCTGGATGTGCAGAGAAGGGCTTCAGAATGCTTGTTATATATATTTTTAAAATACAAAGGAAAAGATGAATGATGAATTTCAAGAGATACATGGAAATTCTAAAAACAAAAACTGAAAATCTCAACACTACAAAATACAGTACCTGAAATAAAAACGCACAGGATTTCTGTAACAGCAGCTCGAATGCTGCAGAAGAAAGGTCAATGAACTTGAAGACAAGCTAAAATGAGCTGTTCAAACTGGAACACAGTGAGAAAAAAGATACAATAAAAATGAAGTCTCCTGAACAGCTAGGACAGTATCAAGTGATCTGCTATACATGCAATTGGTGCCTCATAATGAGAATAGACAGAATAAGCAAAAAGATTTTTGAAAAAATAAGTTAAAATTTTCTCCAATTTGGTTAGAAACATCAACCCATGGTACCAAGAAGCTCAGTGAGCCTAAAACACGATAAATACAAAGAAAACCACACATGGGCATGTCATAGTCAAATTACTGAAACCAAAGATACAGAGAAAACCTTGACAGCAGCAAGAAAACAGAAAGACACATTTGTACAAAGGAATAATGCCGAGAATGATGGTTGACTTCTCATCAGAAACAATTGAGGACAGAAGACAATGGAAAAGAATCAAGTTCCAAAAGAAATAGTATCTCCGCCACCATTATGTCAGCCTACGATTCCACAGCCAGTGTCACTTTTGTTCAGAAATGAAAAACAAAACATTTTCAGATAAGGGAAAGCTGTGATAATCTGTCACCAGTGAGTCTTAATTATGAGAAATACTTTAGGCCAAAGGGAAATGTCACAGACGAACATTTGCATCTTTAAAGAAGGAATAGAAGAGTACCACAAATGGTAAATCTATGGGTAAATATAAAAACAGGTGACTTGTCCTTGATCACCACCTAACTTCCACCCATATCAGCAACAGTTCATAACATTCTCCCCTCTTCTTCTGTCCTCAGTGTGGCTCCTTCTCAGAAATGGCCTCAAGTCGTACTTTTCAACATTATTTATAAAGCACTTCAATTCCTTGTGTTTACCTTTAGTACAATAACAGGGGTAAACATGGTACGATGATGAAACATCCGAGTACTTAGCCTTTGCCAGCTATCATGCAGAGCACTTGACATGCCCTACTTCATGTATTCCTGATAACCTCTGTTACGAGCTACGTTCCTCAGTATGCAAACGCCACTGCTAAGACACCTGAGTGAGAGTGAGAGGTGCTAAGTTACTTGCTCAAGGTCAACAGCTGCCAATGGCAGAACCAGGACTGAAAAGGGTATTTGCAAAGTTGTCTACAAGTGTCCAGCCCTACCCCACATCCTTCTGGACTCTGAGTGTTTGTTCCTCCTGTTCAAAGCCAGCCTCTCCCTGCGGGTCCCCTTGTCCCTAGCCCCCTCCTCCCAGATGATGTTCTGTCAGCCATCTCCTTTCTGTATTTTCAATCTTTCATGCACTACTCACTCTTTGCCTTTGTCCAAGAAGTATTCTCAGAAATCTCACGTCCCTGTCACTAAATGTTTCTCTAGCTACTCTTCAAGTGATATGCTTTCTGGAAAAGGACCCCAAACCCAGGCTCCCCTTCTTCCCCTCCCACCTGCTGCTTGACTAGGGTGGCATGGCTTCTGTCCTCTGCCTACTGGAGCTGCTCTTGCTATGGTTGCCAGGAGCCATTTCATCTCCAAACTGTAAGGACACTTGCAGGTGAAGCTCTGTTTGATGCCTTTAACCCTGATGACCAGTCCTTTTCCTTGGCACACCTCCTTCCTTTGCATTTCATGATACTACTTGTTTCTGGCTTCCCTGCCTCTCTAACTGCTGTTCCTCATTGATCTCTCCTAGGAACTTGTTCCTTTCTCTAACATGTTGCTTGTCGTTCCCTGTTCTGTGTCAGGGGACCTCATTACTCTCCCAGCTTCAGTCCACATCCTGGGCTTTACCTCTGTCCTGCACCCCAAGTCCAGGCATCCAGCTGTTCACTAGACATCTCCCTAGTCACAGTGTGTCCCACACAGAGCCCACCATCTCCCTCCAAACCAGCTTTAATTCTCCTCCCTCCATGCACAGCACCGCTACCACCCCAGGTATCCAAGCCAAGGGAGTCTTCCCGAGTCCCTGCTGGTTGCCTGCTCTCTCGTCTGCTCCCTCATGTCAGAAGAATCACTGAGCTGATGGCTTCACCCCGGAGCATTTCGCCTCTCTGTTCTCAGCATCCCCCTAGCACTGCCCTGGTTCAGACCTCCAACTTCTCTACCTGAATAACCTCAACAGCTTTCTAACTGGTCTCTCTGCCCTCAGGCCCTCTCCCTTATAACTAATCTGTCATCCAGCATGAGGGTTAGCTTTCTAAAACATAAATCTGATCACTTCCCTCCCCCTATCCCTAGGAAACAGTCTAAATGCTTCACTTGGTCTACAAACAGTTCAGGGCCTGCCCTCACTTCCTCTCGTGTCCAGCTGTTACTTTATACTTTACTGACCATGCTCTGGTCAAGACACCACACACACAAGTCACTTTGTATTTCTTAGTGTTATCTCGTACTGTTCCCTCCTCAGAATGTTCTTCCATGTGGCTAAAACCTATTCAGATTCAGTTCCTCTGTAAGTCCTGTTCTGGAAGTCACTTTCTGCACCCTCAGGTTGGCCCCAGGGCCCCTCATTTAACAGTTGCTATAGGAAATAGGGAAGATCTCATACCAGTCAGTCTCTCCTACTGGCCAGGGATTCAACATGTAGTGCATGGGTCACTTGCTTCAGAGACCAGGATTCCAAATAAGCCTACGGTAATTCATTTGTGCAGGTAAGTTTTGCAAACAACTGCCTAGTCTCTGCCTAGTCTCTGAGCTTGGGCTGTAATCAGCCTGAGGTATCCAGAAGGAGGGGTACATTCCCTCCCTGGAGTGAGAGACAGAGGGAGATGCCCATGTATGCGGACGGTGCTGTTCATGAGGAAACCAAGGCTCACCCAGAAACCGAGGTCACACAGGTGCCCTGTGTGGCAGAAGCAGGATTTGAACGCAGGTCTCCGTGACTGCAAAGCCTCTGCTTTTGACTACTTGGCTGTACTCTCTCTGCTTCCTGAAATCCCTTCATTTCTGAAGCTGTCACTGTGCCCTGAAGCTGTCACTGGGTTTGCATGGGGGTCACATCGTGTCTGGCTTCTTATTGTCAGACTCTTATGGTCATTAGCCATAATAGCTCAGCAGAGCCCACTTAAGAGGAACTTCATTTGCATTTTAACGAGAACTACAAAAGGCGGCTCTCTAAGGAGGGAGCAAAAACAAGAACTTTTAAGATGGCCTTTACTGGGCCTTGGTTACCAGGAAATCTCTAGCTCCCTGGCATCATCTATTTTCCCAGACACAAGGCACAAGCAGTTGGCCCCACACCACCACCAGCTGGAGCCCGTCTCTCTCAGGCCCTGGGCAGCTCCTTTCTGGCAAACACTGTGAGTAAATAATAACTCATTCACTTTCTCATCCTTGAATGCCTACTAATTGTTAGGTCCAGAGCAGAACGAGCCCCCATTCCTGCCCATGAAGACCCATTCCCTCCCCTGGAATGCTCTTCCCCATGGTTAATGCTTATTTAGAGTTTCAGATTAAGCTTTGAACTTCCAACCCAGTAGAGGAGCTAAGATTACAGCACACAGAACTGCGGTCCTTGACAGATGGGAAAGGACCAGTACTGTAAGAAGGACTCTAAGAGAAAGGGACCCTGATTCTGATTTCCTGAGACAAGATGAAGGAACTATACAAGTCCTCGAGTGAATGCAAACTTTCCAGCAGGTGAAAATGGGGGTGTATGGAGGATGGGAAATGTGGGGAGAAAAGCCCCAGATGGAGGGAATGGGAGAGTTCTGATTTCTGTCATGGCAGAGCTCCTATCAGAACAAGCCTCTTACAGACTGCTATCATAAACTCTGAACAGAATACAACCAACAACTCTCTGAAGGCACCGCAAAGGGACCAAAAGCAGGTAGAAACTGGAGGGGAGTCAACTTTAAAAAAGGGAACAGCCCTGGGTGAGATTCCTGCTTTTATGACTGAGGGCAGCCCTGGCTGGAGCCCAGGGGTCACTAAAATTTGGCAAGACACCCACAGTCTTGCTATTTGAGAAACAAGTCAAATCCCAAAGCTACCACAACAGCCAGAAAATGTGGGAAATCCTAAACATGAGAAAGTCACAGAGAGGGCACTCCAAATTCTACATGTGAAAGCTGCCCAAATCTCTGACTGACCCAAGCAGACCTCAAGCAGCCTACCTAAAACTGAAAACAAAACAAAGCAAACAAATCTGATAAAACTTTAAAACGTGGTGCCTACTACACGGAAGAAAATGGAGAAATTGTGTCCAACCAATACTCTTCCGAAGGAAGAAACATAATCCACAGTCTAAATTACAATGTGTATGATAAATATTGATGTACTCAGCATATTTAGTGCAAACCATATTCAAGGAAAAAGAGAACAGGTGGAGACCAACATTGAGGTGACCCAGATACTGTAGCAGAGTTTAAAGTAGCAGAGTTTAAAGTAGCTAATATAATTATGCTCAAGTATATAGAGAAATATGCTCAAGGCGCAGATTTTAAGAAAATCTCAGCAGAGAAAGAGAAACAATAAAAGAGAACCAAATACAAACTTAGAATTGAAAAATAAGTATCTGAAATCTTAAAATCACTGATAGGTTTGACAGCACATGGCAGCTGGAACAGTGAGTGTAAAAACAGAACAACAGAAATTATCTGACAGGATGATGGGGGACACCAAGCAAACAGAACAATTAGCTACCCAGGCAGAATCCTCTGTGATTCCCTCTTACCTGCCACAACCTACACTCCCTCTTGAAGGCCAGCACATGTCACAGAGGGTGGTGTGTGTTGATGGGAACGTGTGCATGTGTGGGTAGACCCCCGCACAATGGAGATACACACGTGCCCATGCAACTACGTATTCATTTGCAGGTATAAGTATGTGTATGCGGGTAGGAATGGGTATGGTGTGCTTGTGTGGGTGAGTTGGGATGGGGAGAGTCACTTCTGCTTTGAAGGTAAAGCCCAGATCCACGATATGCCCACAGACCTTGTGCTGCCAGGAGGTTCAGAGGCTGGAATGATCAGGAGCCTTCATAGGCTCTTGGGGAGGGGGCAAGGGTAGATTTCTGCCAGCAAACATAGGCTTCCTTCGGTGCCTCCCTGGGCTGACCATGACCAGTTCCAGAAGCTGCAGCTAAACGGACCTGGTGGGATCATGTGCTGTTTTCAGTGACCTCTGCCAGTGTTCTGTGATGGGCTGGGAAAAACACTGGATTGGGAACTTCTTCTCTCTAAAACGGGGATTATCATAGCCTCCTTGAAGGACTGCAGATCACATGAGTTAGACTACACACAGGTACTCTGCATATACAAAAATGAAGGCTGACCAACTGACCAGAGCATTTCTGAGAGAAGCTGTAAAAACCTGCCATGGAGAAGACCCTCCCTCCCACGTTTCTCAGACTTGGCTCTTGGAAATACATCCCCAAGCGGTAACCTACAGGACAAAGGTAAACTGTAATCAAGTGTTTCTGAGAAAGGCTGCATGTTCTAACTCCTAGTGGAGAGCCATAAAACATGCTGGCACAGTAAAGTTTCTGAGAAGTCCTGCACTGAAGGAACATGAACAATTACACGGAACCCAACATTTCCCAAGCTCCCTTGCTCTAGAAAACTTTGTGCTTACAATCCTTATTAACATCCCTTATTAATAAACTAGTGTTCCCTGTAGGAAAGGCTGACTGGATTCTAAAGGAGACCACATCTCTCTTCCAGCTTGTCATGAAGTCTGAGTCAACGTATGCATTCTCTGTTGTTCATTTCCTCTTATAAATAAATTAGTCTTGCTGGTAACTATGCCACAGGAATGCTAAGAGGATATCAAGACACATGAGCGGCAGGCTTGATTTCAGGGGCTCTCCTGCCAGTCCATGATCCCTATGGACTCAGCTGTGAGTCCTCAGCTGTGCTGCCTGCTGCCTGTCATCCCCCAGGAGGATGGGCTGCGCTCTGGACTCCACTATTTATTCCTGTAGTATCATGCTTACAAAATGCACTACTTATGAAAAATGGCAGGCATTTCATTGTACACAAACTATGAGAAATCTTAGCAAACACAGATTTCCCAGCTGCGTCTACAACTTCAGAAGAAGGTGGTATTACACAGTGTCAGTGGGGGCTCAGACACCATGCAGAATGATGGTCCGTTGTACATCTCCCTCTGCACAAGACAGCCACTGGCCCAGTGGATCCCCAAGAAAAGAGATGTTTCCTAAGGCAGTTGTTGACATCTATTTTGTTGTGTGCTTCTATGATGAAATATAATTTTGCATCCACGTTCTGGCAAGACACAGTAATAAAGTCTGCAGTGGAAATCTGCATGGTGATTTGCATAAATTGACTCAAGACTCTTCTCAGGAAGAGAAATCTTGAAAAGGAGTGTGTGTGTGTCTTTTTCTAGCGTTGGCCAGGCCTTGGCCCATGGCTGGGGAAGCATCCACAAGTGGCAGAAAGCAGCTGGGCATGACAAGCCCTTGACAATGAAGCTGCTGTCTGTGCTCTGTACCAACCATCAGATGAGAGTATAGGGTAGAGTCATGCAAATTAGCATGCAAATGAGGCTGGCAGAACTACGGATTCAGACTGGCAAGTGGGTGCTGTGGGGGAAGGAGGCGGTAGCCTCTGGAAAACATGCTGGTCAGGGTCTGTCCTTGCCAGCAGCTCAGCACTGTGCTCTGAGGGAGTAGACGCTGACTCAGGAGGCCACGGCACAGGTACCTGGCTTCTTTCAGCCACTTCAGCCTCAGAGTCTGCACAGTCTGGGGGCCACTGTCCTCCCAGTGGAGAGTAGCTTGTGCCTGTCACCACCCAATTTAAGTATCTATATCAATTGGTCTTTTATCTCCTGTAGTCTGAAAGGTCAACCAAACAGTATGTACCTTCTGACTTATATAGGGGTTAAATTTCATCAGAATCAGTCAATCCCTTCAAAGCCATGCAGATGGCCAGGGATGTGTGGCCTGAGGGCCACAAAAGGGTCCAAGCACAAAAGCCCTCTCCCTAACAGGGTGAAAGATGCTCCAAGTGGTGGACTTTTGAGGGTGTCTAAGACCCATCTAAGGGTCACCTACAAAGTGAACAGGACAGACTGCTGACATCTGGGGCAGAGAATGGCATCATGAGCCCCTTTAACTTATAAAGCATAACAGGCACTGCTGGTGGACTCACCAATACCTACCAGTCACCTCTTATTCCTCTACTTGCCTAAAGAAGGTCATGGAGATCTTCTGCTCTCCTAGCCTCTCCAGAGGCTAAGAGTGGTTGGGTGACCCAATTCTGGCCAATAAGACTGAAGCTGCAGTCTGCTAGAGAGCAAGGGCATTCCAGGGAAGCACTTGCTTTCCTTTTCTGCCCTGAATGCAGAGTTGATGTCTGGAGCAGCAACAGCCAGCCTGCATGCAGATGAGAACCCACAGAGCAGAAGGAGCACCAGAGTGGGAACCAGAGCCCAGGGACTACAGCACACTTGTGCAGCAGTGCCCCTGCAAGTCCTCCCCATGACTGCGTGCACCTGGAAAACTTCAACCCCTCTTCTCAAGCCACCATTAGTCAGAGTTCCCTACTAGGAGGGGACCGCATTCCTAATTTGTATATGCTCAATGGAAGAGAGGCAGGAAGAGGAGAGAGGAGGGCAGGGAAGACAAGAGGTCAGAGCCAGGCAGGTGTACCCTCAGTCCAGAACCAGATCATTTCCAGATGGAGCATGTGGGTGACTGGTGGCACCCCAGCGGGTCTCCAAAGGCATGGACATCTTGCCAAGCAGCGTGGCATTCAGAACATTTTGCTGTATAGGACTGTTGCCTCCCATTTTGACCACAGAACTTAGTGTTTCCAAAGATGGAACCCCACTCTACGAACATAATAAAATCATCAGCTTGCTAGACTTAAGTGAGGACTTGAGGTCCAGCTTCTGCCAGAAGCACAGCAGCATCTGGCAGAGCTGCCAATCCCTCCCCGGGGGTAAGCACAGGGACGGTGGGGATGGGGGCACGATGTCCTAGCCAGGCACTCCATTAGGGAGGTGTTGTTAGCGCCATCTTGTCACTATCGACCTAGCTGGAGGTAGAGCCATTGCTGTTGTTGGTGAGGTTTTGTGCTGTTCTGCTTCCCTACAGAGTATACCATGACACACATCTATGCCAACGGTACTGTCGGCCTGTGGTTTTCCATCATCTAGACTTTAAGACCCATGTGATGAGCTATGGTCGAAATACAAATGATCCACATTCTTACTGCTAAAGTTAGAGGCAACTGGTCTAGGTCGTATAGGGGTTAAATCTTATCCAAATAATTTCCAGGTTAAAAGAGACTGCAATACTGAGAAAGTAGGATGCCAGCCAAGAGTCTCAGAGCTAAGTGACAGAGCTGGGCTCTTACCCCAGACCTCCTCAGTATGCAGCATCATTCTGGAGGAGAAAGAGCGAGCTAAGGTAAGAGGGAATGTACTGCATCAATCTCCTCGGTGTGTGACCCCACTCGGACCACCTCTACCATGGGCAGAAGATCCTATCCCTGTCTTCCCCAGGTGCTGGGCAGTTCCTGGAACACCCCATGTGGATGGGTGGCATCTTAGATTCTGTGAAGAGAGGTCCCTCAGCCTGGACCCCCACCTCCTTTCTACACTCCAATCCACAACTCATCATTTCTTAGGGCTTTGGGAATCCAGCTTCCATGCAACCATTCAAGGGTCTGCCCAACGTAATGGTCATTTTCAAACATTTCCCTTGGCTGTTCCATTATTCCTTCCCAGTCAACTCTTCGGTTTTCTTGGAGCTGATGGCACTGATGGTTTTCCCAGGTATCTAGACAGAAACCTAGGGCCCATTTCAGCCCCACCCTCTTCTGCATCCCACCGACCCTCTCTGTTCATTCATGCCTTCCGCTGCCTTTGGTGTTTCTGTCCTTGGCCCAGGCCCCTCACTCACCTCCCATGTGGCCCTGCATAACTGCTCCGTCACACTCCTCCCCGCTCTGCCCCACACAGGAGCATCCAAGTCTGTGTGAGCCCCACCTGCATCCATCAACCTTGCCCCAGTCCAGCGCTCTGCATCTGTCTCCTGCAAACTCTGAAATCTTTGATCCCATCAGTGGATCCCTCAGTAGCTCTCTGTTTCCTGCCTCCTGAGCCCAAGTCCCTCTGAGCCTCCAGGGCCTTCCCCAGGCCCAAGCATCCAGGCACATGTATCCACGAGGCAGGGCAGGCTCAGATCCTAGGGCACAGGGTACTTTTAGGGGACCATAAAAATATTTTTTGACTTTTAATTTCTTTGAAAATCAAGAGAAGACTGAACATAATAAAAATATATAATAATGAATCTAGTTGGGATTATATGTTCTCAACAACAGCTGTAAAATATAATTTCATATATACGTATATATGTATATATATATTTAACAAAGGAAGGACCAAAGTACCCATAAAGGCAAAAGTGCATAAGGTCTATGAACATCAAAATGCAGCCTGCCAATAACCCACACAAAGGCCCTACTCTTATCCTCCACTGCCATAGGCAGACCCCTCCCCACCACACATACACACACACGCAGTGATGGATCATCACACTTGGAATTTCCACAAAGGCTTCTCCTTCAGCACATAATCATTCCTCCCTCCAGCACAGCTATAGTCAAACTGTCCCACGCTCCCCTGCAGAACCTTCTGTGCCCACCAGAACAGCCACCAACCCCTGCCTTGTCTAAAGCTCCAGATGGAGCCAAGGCCCAGGCCAGAAGGTCTGGTCCCCACTGGGATCAGACTGGGAGGTGCCGTAGTGGGCTGAAGAATGTCCCACCCCAAATTTATATCCACCTGGAACCTCAGAATGGGACCTTATTTGGAAATACAGTCTTTGCAGATGTAAGCAGTTAAGAACCTCAAGATGAAAAACCACCCCGCATTTAGAAGAAACCTCTCAGTCTAATGAGTGGTGTCTTTTCAGGAAGAGGAGAGGACATACAGAGGCCCAGAGAGAAGACTGCATGAAGACAGAGGCAGGGACTGGAGCTTCGCAGCCTGACAACAAGGGTCTGCAGCCTACAGCTGCAGGATGCTGGGGGGAGAACTTCAGAGGGAGTGTGGCTCTAGACTTCCAGCCTCCAGGACAGTGAGAAATTAAATTCTATTGTTTAAAACTACTCAGTTTGTGGTCATTTGCTCTGGCAGCCCTGGATACAAATCCAGAGCCCAGAGGTGGGAGGAAAGCCTCAGGCAGAGTGGCTGGCAACAACAGTGCAGATGGCTGAGGAGTGAGGGGCTCCTTGGGCATCCCTTGGCCTGTGCTGGCACAGCAGTCACTGCTGTTCTGTTCCTTTCCCAGAGGCTCTGTGAAATCCCCGGAGTGACCCAGCATGGGCAAAGCCTCTCAGTCCTTCAGGAAGGGTCCTGTGCTCCTGGGGCAGCTGAGTAAGCTCCAGCAGGCCAGGACCCTCTCCTAGGAACAGCCGCTTAGGTCAGCCACCTCATAAGTTGTGCTGCGGTGGGAGGTCTAGGGATGGGCTGCTGGCTCAGGCCTTGGCTAGAAGGTCATCTCAGTCACCTCAGAGATTGAAAACCACTACTGCCTGAGCCAGCCTATGGATCTCTGGGCCATCTCCGCCATAGGTGATGTTAAGGTACAGCCAAGACAGAGAGCCTCTGAGGGACCTATGAGAAACCCCAGAAGAGTACTGTTCCCAAATCCTGGTCTCCCCTCCCAGTGGCCGCTGCAGGGGCGGGAAACCTCTCATCATGGTGCTATGCAGGTTTCCAAAAGGCAGCCCAAGAACCAGGCCTGCAGGTATGTTCTTCAGGCCTAGGCAGAGGGTCAAGTCTTATCACAGTACAGGCAGCAGCAGGTGTCTTCTACAACAACTTTTGAAAGCAGTTTTTTAGTTGGGGTTCTGTACAAGAGAATTACTGCAGAGTTCATCTCACCAGGCTGTAAGTCTTGATTTGGGGTTTAATCAGGTAAGTGGATTTCGATGGGGGGATGGGAGGGGTGGTGAGAGGCTGGTTAGCAAATGTGTCAAGAGAACAAGGGGCTATGCCAGGCAGGAGTGGCAGGAGACCCCGTCTCCTGAGGCCCACCAGCTGACAAGGTGGCATCCCCCCAAGGCCTGCTAGGCAGACAGGCCCCCTCCAAGGGGTGGAACAAGGAAACCCAGCTCTGCATGCCCCTGGTCCTCACAAGTCCTCAGGCCAGCCCCTCAGGGCCTCAGGCTTGTCCAGCACCAGACTGAGGGAGGAGGAGGGCTCACGCACTGCCACTCAGGATGAGGTTGAACCCCCTACTCCCTGTCCCCCTGCTGAGGGCAGGACCAGATTCTGCAGCCAGGCCATTGTCTCCCACTGTCCCTCCAGACACAGAGAAGGCACTAGACAAACACCTGCTGTCTGAATGAGTGAATGAGAAACACAGGGGATGAGAGACAGAGCCAGAGAATTATAAAAGGATGGGAGAGAGGGAGGGATGATTCTATCCTGGGAACTGAATGTCTCAGCTAATGGGGAGGGAGGGGGCTCTGCCAGCTGATGGAGAGGAAGTTTGAGGGGGTTGGTGGGGAGAGGCCAGGGACAACTAGCAACATTTCCCAGAGCCCCTGGGGATCTTGTCTACTTCCCAAATGTCTCTGCCACCATCTTAAGATAAACAAAATAAACAATACCATTTCCCCCTCTTTCTCCAGAGAGTTCATTAAAATGGCCTGTGTATGCACAGAACTGGATCCCTGGCCTCCCAGCCTAATTATCATCGTAAAGAGCATTGGGAAAGAAATTCTATCTGCTGCAATAACAAAAGTCAAAAAAGCCTACGGTGGGCAAGGTCTTGCTTCCCTTTGGGCTTTTTCTCCTTCATGCTAAGACATCTGGCCTCTGTGGCCTCCTGGCCTGGTGGGGTCTGAAAACCAAGGCAGAGAGTGCTCCTCCGAGCCGCTCTGGTGCCAGCAGGCACTCGACACCAGCGATGTCCAGACTCTGTGCTGGGCCTACGAATGCAGGGGCAGATCTGAGGGGTGCTGGCCTCAGTCAAACGCCGAGCCCGTCCAAGGAGCCAGAGCACACAGGAGTTGCTGTGAACTGGGAGACTAAAGGAGGCCTGAAGACAACGTGCTGGGGCCAGAGGGCTCCAGAGTAGAGGGAGGGGGGAGGGCCCCACCCACAGAGCAAACAAGTGCTCAGAGTCTTGATGAGCCAGAAGACTTTCTCACAGCAGAGAAGCAGAGGGGGAAGGTCATTCCAGCTGAGGTGACACTATGAGCCAAAGTGTGGAGGCGTGACTGTGGCTCATGTGGGGAGCAGCAAGCAGAGAGAACCATGGGACCAACGGGTGCAGGCCAAGCAGCAGGCCAGAGGAGAGGCCACCGGAGAGGAGGTAGGAGGAGATTCTGAGAAACTCAAAGAACTTGGGGAGGAGTTGAGGCCTTGGTCCATGCGCACGAGAATCACAGTCACTGCAAAGGTCCTGCGGCCACAGTTGCTCCTACCCAGCACCAAGAACAGCAGCCAGCCAAGAGTCCCATTGTTTTCAGTGGGACACCAATGAGAGGCATTATAAATAACTTAGAATTTTTAAAAAATCAAATAATCAAAATAAGATCTGCCAGGTCATTTGCATACAAACATACACACACACACACAAATAAATGCATCTCCAGTTAGACTTCAGAACTGAAGTGTGTTAGAACTGTAATCTCAAGGGAAGACTGATGTGGCAGAACTCCCTTATGGGGGCCTCTGGGAAGCCCTGGCCTGGAGAGAACACAAAGTGTAGCCAAGACAGACATTCTAAAGCCACTGCCCAGGGTTTTGCAGAGAACTGAGGGCCCCCTCTGAGAGCCACATGTTCTTATTCTCTGTCAACTCTTCAAGGCCATTAGTTATCTGGTGTTTTAGACACAGCAGAGGAAAAGCAGGGAATTAAAGCAGGCAGAGAAGAGTGTATTCGAGGCAAAGACAATGACTGGTCCTGAGGGAGACAGACAGTCTAAGGAGCAGACACAGACCTGTCATTTGCCTTGAGCTGCGCTCCATATCCTGTGTAAGTCTGGGGAAGCAGAGGGACCTCTTAGCACAGCAGTCCCCAGTTTGTGCTATAAATACGTGTCCTCTGAGGACTCGGGAACAAAAGGATCCCATGATCAAACACCCCTGGGAGATCCTGCACACTATATCCCTCTTTCAGCAAATCAAAACCATCTATCGATATAGTAAAAGCCTTGAGAAGTCCTGCAGCAGGAAAGTCGACTGACTTTTGTATACCAGTGTTCCCTATATCTGTATAAGCACCGAACCTTCATTCCTACCTTTCCCACTCAACTGACATCAGCTAACATCTCTTGGAACTCATAGCTTACAGAACCCACTGGCTTAGAAAATGATTACTTGTCCTTTGGTTAAGGAAGAAAATATCTTTTTTTCCCCCTAAACATAGCTGAAATATTTTCAATTTTGTGCATTTCACAAAAAGCTAGAGTTGCAGGGGAAACTTCCTTTATCTGCATGATCCTCCAGACCCACCAATAATGCCAGCAGAGTGCAATGTTAGTGAATCCTAGGAGCTCAGTCTTTGGGCTGGTTGGCCCCAGACCATTCTCAAGAGCCAGGAGCTACAGAAGTCACTCTGCCCAGCCTCCTGCCCTCACAGAGCAGTGCAACCCCATCACAACCAGCCTCTCCAGGAAGGAAGTACCTCAGCCACTGTGCACACATGCCCCTGTGTGCAGGGGTGAGTCAACATAACCATGCTTGAAGAGCAAGTTCTCTTACTGCTCTAATTTTCATCTCCCTCAATTCACATCTTGCCTATCCACTCTCCTCTACATGATGACACTCCAAGTAACGAAACAGTGTGGTGGTTTAGACCTGTCCATGGGGAGCAAGAGAACAGAGATTGAAACGTGTCCTCTCTGTTTCTAGAATTTTCCTCTTGGAAGTGTTTCCTTTATCAAGGTCTGGACTTTCAAAAGGGCTCTGGGTCTTTAGTGGGCTGGGCCCAGCACACAGAGGGGAAGCTCTTCCGAGACAAAACAGATGTTGGCATGGGGTCTAGGTGGTCATCCCGGCTGCAGACACGGTGGGGAGGCAAGGGCACCCAGGACCTCACCTGGTACGTGTTGTCGAAGCTGTCATACATGAACCGCGTGATCAGAGACGTCTTCCCGACTGCAAAACAAGAAGAAGAGAGGGGTTCAGCTGGAGCAGGTATGCTAGACTCCTCTAAACACATACCATGAGAAGCAAATGGATAAGGAACCAAAAAAGCCTAGAAGAAAGGAGAAAATGTCCCACATGGGTGTCCCATGGTGAGGTGGCCAAGGCTCCACCAGGTGGGCTGTAGGGGAGTTCCTGCCAGCACCAAGCAGGAAGCCTCCCCTGCCTGGAGAAGTCTCACCGCCCACACCCAGGTCTTCTTTGACCCCCAGAAGCCATATATGAAGAATCAGAGCAAGCTGGTACAAGACAAGATGCCCTGCTCACTTGGGCCCACGTCCACCTGGAAATATATCCTTGCCATTGGCCACAAGCTGGGATGGAGGCATGCTCTTTTCCCCCATTCACTCAGCCTGGGGACTGGTAAGGAGGATGGCTTTCCAAGGAATTGGAGGGGCAGCGGAAGTAAATGGACTACCCCCCTAGTGGCTCAAGGGCAGGACTGGTTTTTGTAGTGTGTGCCTGAGGGTCTAGCTCCTCACAGGATGTTTAACATCCTTGGACCCTGCCAGGTAAATTCTGGCAGGATCCCTAGTCATGTGTCAATCCAAGACCCCCCTCCCACATTTACAGAAGCCCTCTGAGGGGCAGTAACACCCCCCAAACAAGAACCACTGGCACAGCTGAGAGAAATCAAGTAAGGCTCTTGGGAATTCCACAAATGCTGCTAATTTCCCAAACTGCAGGGCTGGGCTTCTGACCTAACCCTGTGCAGGTCCCCTGGGGCCTGGCAGTGGCAGAAATACCTATGGCTGCATTTCTCATTATCTGGGATGGGAGGAAGGGTGACAAAGGAACAGCTGTTGGGTCAGACCCAACAGACTACTTCTCTACACTGTCCCATCACGTCTCTGCCATGGGCCTGGGAGACTTGGAGGGGGGACTAGCCCAGCTGAGCTTGGCTCAGAGCCCCTCCTGCTCTGGGCTGCTAGAGATAGATGACCCTGGCAGGGAAAGCAAGAAAATCAGCTTCTGAAGGTTCTCTATTCTGCCTCTCCCTGATTCTTTGGTGGGATGTCCTTGGGCTGGGACTGGTGGGGGGCTACTCACTGCCTGGATGGAGCAGGGCAACCCAACTCGGCTCCTCCGGGAAGGGTCCTTTGCCAGTTTTGAAGCCTTAGTACTACACCATGTAAGAGACAAGCAACCATCTTCCAACAGCCAACATTTCTAAAGGAAAGGCATCGTCTTCTAGCCAGAAGGCATGTCTGACAGACTGGGGCAGATTTAGATGGCCCCATCTTTGACCCAGAAGTGATTAGCTGGATTCAAATCCTAGCTGGGGTGCTATTTAGCTGTGTCATTTTGAAGTGGCCATGGCTCCTATGGACCTCAGTTCCTCATTTTAAAGTGGGTACAATAACATCAAAGACTTCAAAGAGCAGTGTTAAGAATTAAATAAAACAGAGGAGTGCTGGGCACATAAGAAATGTTTAAAAGAGGAAGGAGGCAGCAGGCAATGGAGGTACTGAGATAATTTCCAGAATATCAGATTAAAAAAAACCACTATCACAGCCACTGGTTTGACCTTGCCCATCATACGTCTCTTCATTTGGCTGTTTCTGATTTGCATCCTTTATATAATCAAACTATAGTCGTAAGTAGAACACTTTCCGGAGTTCTCTGAGTTGCTCTAATAAATTATGGAACCTGAGGAGGCTCTGCGGCCAGCTGGTCAGTGTGGTGTCCTTGGGAAGCCCACTTGTGGCTGGCATCTGGAGCGAGGGGCAGTCTCACAGGGCCATGCCCTTGAACCGGGGATCTGAGGCCAGCTCTAGTTGGTAGTGCCAGCTCATATCCCAACTGGCGTCACAAGAGCCACATTTCTATCCCAAATATCTCTGGCGTGAGCAGTAACAGACCCATGATGTCTTCTAATCTAACTTGGAACCTGAAAGGTATGAATCTGGTTAGGTGCTTCCTAGTTGCTTTAAATTTCCCCTTACCTTTCACATGAAGGTGAGAAATGGAGGTTTCCCGCACAGAAAGGCCTGGCTGGAGAGGGCTCAGGGGACCACAGAGTAAAACCCGGAGCCAGCAAGAGGCAGACAAAAATCAAAGAGAACACAGCACCCACCTTTTCTAAGAGACAGTGGAAAGTTACAACCTCCTCAGGAAGAGAGGGGTCGCAGAGCGTACTAGTAATTTCCCCAGGTGGTGACACACCACATCTCGCATCTCGGGGGAAAGGGGTGAGCATCAGGGAGCAGGACGGGGAGAAGGAAGGATGACACCAGCTCTCTTCCTGCGCTGGGTTTTCCCTGGGGCAGCCATGCAGGAGGGAGGAGAGCATGCAATGGCAGAAAGTCACTAGAAGAGCGGGAGGTTCCATGGCGTGGCTGGGAACTTAGAAATCCCTGCTAGGGCTCCAAAGGCCAAGTTACCCATCTCGAGACAGCAGCCACAGGCGGTGGGGGAGCACAGGCTGGCTGGGTGACTGCCAGGTGGCAGAAGAATGCCCTGAGACAATAAGCTGTTCCCTGGGGTTGTGCAGGAGGAAATTTCAGGTGTGGAGTCCTGCCAGAGCTTCCTGGCGTTCCCCCGATAACCATGACGGGCAGCCCCTCCCGTATTTGGAGTGTGCTCCAGGCATGCATCTGGCACAGATTTACCTCACGGCGCAAAGGACGAGAGACCCCTCCCTGCTGGAAGCTTGCAGGAATTCTGTGCCTGCAGCAACCCCACACCAAGTCCTTAACACGGTTTAGGCCTCAACTCCGAAGCAGGTGCTCACATCAACCTCATTTTCACACGTGGGGAAATGAGTTGACAACTACTTGCCCAAAGCCAGCTGAGTGAGGCCAGGCTGGGGCAGGATACAAGCTCCTCTCCCTGACCTGCCTCAGCATCTTGGGGGTCACACTGGGTCTCGGGATTTTTCCAGGTCACTGCTACCACCACCATGGATGTCACAGGATTCTGGAAATGGCCCCACCAAGCCAAGGCTCCTTTTCCCTAGGACCAGACAGAGGTGGGGGCTTTGCCCCTCTGGGGTCTTGCTTGACCCAATCTGAAAGGTCAGAAACTGGGAAGTGAGAGGCACGAGGTGGGCTCAGCATGTGAGGGTGAGTGAGCTTGAACACCTGGAAACCAGCACTTGGCCTCAGGCCTGGACTGAATGACAGGTTCATTACTGATTTGTTGCCAAAGGGAATTATTTCCTTCTGTTCCTCCAGGTCCATCTTCCTCATTTCTCAGAGCAGAAGCTCACCCTCTTCACCGCCTCAGAGCTCGCCCCAGACCACCTGTACTCTGCCCACAGCTGCCTGGATAATGTGGCTCAGACCCTCCACCCCTGCCCTGGGTGGAAGTTTCGGGACCCTGCAAACGGAGAGCTTGCATCACCCACCTCCTCAGCAGCCTATTCTCTCACTCTCCCGGTGAAGGGTGGCAGGACAGCCGCAGCATCACCTGACTGGGCACTACCACTGCGCCAAAGGCAGGGGAGGCCTGCAAGGGGCAGCCACATTGTGCCTCCAACCAGCTCCTGCCGCCTCTGGGAGCTGGCCTCCCCTCGCAGCTCTGTTCTCAAGGTCACACTGTCCCATATGCCTCCCAACAGCAGCTCACAGACACCACTGCAGCAACGCAGAGCTGATTCTGAGGACAAAGATTCAGCTCCACTGGCAGGATTATATTCAATAACCAGGCATATCGTTACTGAGCTCTTCTCTCTGCTCATGGCTCAGCAGTATCTTCTGGTAGTTTAGTCCCACATGATTAAGCAGGGAGATGCATTTTTCCTCTTTCAACCAAATGAGGGTGAGAAAATTCATTACTGAGCATTTGCCAGGAGTCTTTACAAAGGAGACCAACTCTCTAACTAGGCTTTTACTCAGTGCCAGACAAGAAATGTGCTGCCTAACTTAGGTTCCCTCAGTGAACCCCGATCATGGTCCAGTGGGTTAGATACTGCCGCAAGGTCACAGAGCTGGTAAGCTCTGGAGCAAGATCTGCTGCCACCGTCCACACCCCAAGCACGACGTTGTGCTGGTTTATGAAAAGTCCTGACTGGCAGCAAAGCAGGAGATTGCTAAAAACGGGCCCAGGTGGCTGGGCAGTCGGGAAGGCCACAAGGTAGAGGCAGGGCAGTTGCCAAGCTGTAGGAGGGTGAGGGAGAATGGGTGTACCAGGTGGAGAGAACAGTGTGAGGCAAGGCAGAGAGGCAGAGACACAAAACTCATGTGACAAGGGAGGCAATAGATCAAGGGGAGCAGAAATGTGTCTAGGAGCCATGGGGGACACACTGTGAGGTCTTCACATCTGAGTTTTATCTCAGGGATAATGGAGCCCGACCCTGTGTGAGGAGAGGCATAAGTGACAAATACTGTTCAAGGAAGCTCTTTGTGGCCAGTGGGTTGATTTAAACCAAAATCTATCTCGGCCCAGCTGTGGAGGGAAGGAAGGAAGGGAAGACGGAGAGCGGCAAGACCCGCAGGGCAGGGAACACACCAAAAGGATGGATTCTCTCCCAAGGGCGGCGGCAGCTTCTGAAAGGTCTCAAGTAGAGAGGCGGTGGGAACCGGGGTTGCCGTTCCTAGCTTCCATGACGGCTCACCAAATATTCCCCATCCCCATGCTCTTTGTACAAGGTGCCACCGACACTCTGTCTAGGGGTGAACTTGGGTGGGCCTGTGAGTATGGCAGAAATGGCACTGTGACTCTCCAGGCTGGTTTAGGAAAGGTGGCACAGCCTCTGTCTGGAATGCTTCTGCTCTCTCATGCTCTGGAAGCTGTCCCTTCAACACAGCCACCATGCTGTGAGGAAGTCCAAGCTTCAACACAGCCACCATGCTGTGAGGAAGTCCAAGGCAGCCTACCTGAGGGAGGACCACACAGAGACATCCACCTGGCAAGAAATGGAGGCCCTCCACCAGCAGCAGATCTGTGGGTGAGGGAGCCATCCAGTGACACCAGCCCACAGCCTCAGAGCCATCAGCTGATGGTCAGTGAAACAGAAACACACCTTCCCTGCCAGGAGCTGCCCAAATGATACAAATTCCTGAGTAAAGTAAATATCCATATTGTCTTATGGTACTAAGTTTTGGGGTGTTTATATAAAACAGCATTATGTAATCAGAGCAAAAGAGCTGTGCTTCAGGAAGAAAACTTAACAGCACTTTGGGTAGAATGGCTTACGGGGCCAGACTGGGAAGAGCAGTCCAGCAAAAGACAGCAGATCTCAGTGAAAGCAGAGACAGCTGCGCTGGGGAGAACAGAGCTAGGGACAGCAGGGCCTAGTGACAGGTCAGATGCACAGGAGAGCCTGGGACACCTCTCTGTCACCTGGCTTTGTGACCAGCAGACAATGGAGCCATTCTTTAAGCCTAAGTAAACTGGATGAGGAGCAAACACCGAGTAAGTCAAGTCACCTGGATTCAGGTCACCCATTAAAGTTTTTTTTTTTTTTAAATTGTCAGGCCAAAGCACAAATGACAGCATTAATCCAGAAAGAAAACCATTAACAAATGATTAGTAATAATTTTTCAGTCCCATGAGCTGAGAATCTAAACTTATTATTCATGATTGTCATTATCATAAAATAGTTATTTTCTCACCCGAGTGTGTACTGTGGATCCAGAGGTTTTGCAAACGTGTCCAGATGAGCTCAGTCCCACATGCCCTGAAATTCCACCAGTGCAATGTAGACTGAATGCTGGCCTTTCACAATCAGCTACCAGCATACACCTGGACCTCACTCCACCAGCCTCCCATAGGCTCCAGTCCCCATCTCAGTGGCAGGTCCCAGATAAGTAGACCTTCGTACATTTGGGTGGCTTCTAAGTAGCTGCAGAGGCCTCTCTACCCACTCAACACACACACACACTGGGGGCTTACTCTGCCAGGTCCATGGGTGGCACAGAATTCCCAGCGAGAAAGCAGGTACACCTCTGCTCTCTCCCGTGCCCTGCTCCAGTGGGGGAACTGTTCAGGTGCAGATTCCTAATGGGCCAAGCAACTTCGGAGGGATGGATGAGAGCCGACCAGAAGACAAGGCCACTCAGTTGGAGAACTGCAGTCATCGCCTGAAAGAGGTGGCCATTTGAGCTGGGTATTTGTTGGTGGGGACAGGGCATCAGGTGGAACAGGGTCCTCAGGGGAGGGGCTGGATAGAGCTGGGGATGTGAGGCTGTATCCTTTTCATACAGCTGTCACCCACACTTCTCCATGGAGACCATGTGAAGCCAAAACCTCCCAGGACCTTGGGGTCAGTAGCAATGAGGGCCCCCGGGCTTGGTTTGTGCCCCGGTCATAGGCTGATAGTTGAGTGGATCTTGAGCCCCCAGACTTTTGCTCTAACACTGTCTCCCTGCATGAAGGACCCCTGTTATCTCCATGGCAGGTGTGGATGTGGTGGAGAGATTGCTGTGAGGACCAGAAATGGGGCAGAACATGAGGGAGAGCACAAGAAATTAGCTGGAGACTTCATGGAAGGTCTGGCAAGACCTGGCAGAGCAGGAACTGCCCACAGGTTAGCCCTTTCACTGAGCCAGAAGCTTGGCCCATAATCTGTCCTAGGCCACACACTCACATTTACCACCCACATCAGCTATGGGATGCTGCTGGATGGTGGGGTTCTGCCTGGCATTCTGTGAGACCACAGAGGTAGGCCGAGTAGGAGGCAGGAAAGACCTGGAAGAGCCCCCTGCCATTTCTAGGCCACCCTGAAAGGCTGCCCACTTCTTTGATACCTGTGTTTTTAGCAGAGCAGTCCGCAAGCCAGGGAAAGGGTCTCTGCATCCTTGGCCCACAGCCAGGCCCAGGTTAGAGAATGTCTGTAGCTGTCAGAAGGCGGCCCTCGGGACTGAAAAAGCAAATCTACTTCCCCACAGCTGAGGCCAATAACCCGTTCCTAGGTTAGACCCAGGTGACTCAGGTATTCCATCAGCTCAGTTTCCAGAACACAAGCTGTATGCGTGCTGGGGACAGCCTGTCTGCTGAAGGGCTCAGTCCTTGCCCTGCAGCTAGGAAGGAGCCCGGGCCATCCTGGGCCAGTATCTCTGTTCTGCAGGGGCCTGGAGAGAGGACTCCATTGTTCCCCTGCACCCCCATGCCCACAAAGTACCCCCATTTGGCCTGCCCATGGGTGCACAACGCCTGCGTCCTACAGTGATGAGAGGAACCAGTGAGACGCCAAGCTACATCTGTCTAACCCTCATTTCCTTTTGTGCTGTTTTCACAAAACAGAAAGGTTGACTCTAACCTCCCTGCAAGGTTGATAAGACTGGAAGGCTAGGGGCCAGGCTCCCCATGCCATATCCACCCTGCCACCCCACATTCAGAAAGGCAGCTCTAGACCAGGGTTTTGCTGGCTCCTACCTGAGCCCTAAGGGGCCAGCTGGCTCACTGTAGGCTAAATGAGGAAATGTGAAAAATCCCATTTCAAACCATCCCCCCAAAGACTCAGACAGTAATTAAAAAATATGCAAAGCTCTTCATTGGACACTTTAATTAAGTGTGTTAATTCCCTCTGACAGAGGAAGCTCAGCCACCTGGGCCTCACTGAGGGACCCAGGGAAGACAGAACAGAGGAGGGAGAAAGGAGTGGGAGGAGGGGTCGGCAGGACAATGACTGGGGCTGGCTTGGCTGAGTTCTTCTCTCCTCTTCCAGTTGGGAACATGACTTGTTCCTGCCCCTCTCTCTTTCCCAGTGTCCTCCATCCATCCCTGTCTCCCATGTGCAAGCGCAGGGATCCTAGGAGAGCCTACTCTGCATCAGGGGCATGGGGTGCCATCCCCTCCCTTGGCCCCCTATCAACATACATCTCAGCTCTGCCATTCACTAGGCTAAGAGGTCATTATTCCAGGGAGGTTGGGCTAGATGGTCTTACAGGTCTGCTTCTGCTCTGGGGCTGGTGACAAATGCTTACCAAGCCTGAAATACAGCCTAATGAAAGCACCAACATGAGCTCCTCTCCTATTAGGCCAGAGTCTCTCTGACCTTGGTTTTTGCCAACCTTCAAACATTTCATCCCATCCCCACTGCCGCCCCAATTGCCCTGAGCCCTGAAAGCCCAAAAAGGGGCTGTTCTCTGGCTGTCTTGTCTGGAGAGAGGGCTGGGGCACTGGATCCAGGGAGGGGGCACTGGCACAAAGGGAGAGGCTGTGCTATCTGCATGTGACTGCTGCGTGTGAGAAGTGCCTATGCTTATTGGATAGCCTGGCTTTTTTCCTCCAAAAGTGTTGGTTATTTTTGAAAATATATCTGCTTAAAATAGTATCAGGATATAGTAGTTACCTATCAGTAACAATACTGAATAGCCTCCCAATCTTTTTGAATACCCCTCTTACATCTAAGAAGGTCCGAAACCATCCTCCCCAGTAAAGGGCCTTTCTTGGAGCTGTATTATAGGCACCTGACTTGGCTCTCCTATGGGACCCTCACATGAGACTCCCCTAGAAATGGCCAACATAAATCTCTGGGAGTGGGGGAGACTCCCTCCTGGTTCTGCATATAGAGGCAGCCCTGATGTGAGTTTTAGCATCAGCTTATACCAGTACCCAGCACAGGAACAGTGCCTCCTCCTGGATCAGTCCTGGTGTGACTCAGGCTGCTGCTCTAGGCCTGGTCCTTTGACCCTCCCAGTGACTCTGAACTTCCCAATCACTGCTCACATTCATTGTCTGCTCTGCTCAAATCAGCTGGATAGTAAAAGCAGATGTCTCTTGCTTGCAACTGAGAATTCTGAGAGGGATATAAGGCAAAAGACAAGTAAGCTAAAAAGAGAAGGCTAGAGCAAAGAGTTTGTTTACAAAAGTACATATTATAACATCTTAACAGCTCCAGAAGTCAGACTAAGAAATTATCTGAGCTCCCTGGCAGGCAAAGGAAAGAAAGAAACAAACAAAGAAAGAAAGAAGAAGGAGGGAGGGAAGGAGTGGGAGGGAGGAAAGAAAGAAAATCTCAAAAACCAAAAAAATAAAAACAAACAAAAATCATGACCAATGGTAACATTCATGATATTCATAAGATTAACCAAACTAGTTGTTAATACTAAGCTTTTTATACAAGCTGGACAACAGAAAGTTATTGAAAAGAGTCTGAAGGGCAGAAATCATGTGGCCCATTGAATTACATGCTAATATAATCAACAGGATGAACATCACTGATGAAAAGCAAGGGTGCTACCAGCCCCAACGACACCACCTGCCCAAATCACTGTTCACAGTCATGAGTCCAAACCAGTGTTTCCTATGAGTAAATGGTTAAATGAAAACCAAAGGCCCAGGACTTTGGCTTGTGGTCAAGATGGAATAAAAGGGACCAGATTTATCATCTCACTTGAAACAATAAGAAAACAGACAATATATATGAAACAATGATTTCCAAGACCCTGCAATGAAGAATAGTAAAACCTGAAAAACACAGAACAAATGACATGAGCCCCACAACTGCCCTCAAATTGTTGTTCTGAGGACATTTCAGGCCATGGCACAGGAAGGATGGAGCCAGGTGGACTCCTTGAGTTGAGGAGATCATGCTCAGAAGTCCAGAGAAAACAAGGCAGCTAGAGTTCATAGGACAGAGTGCTGGAGAGAAGGGAGATGCATAGAGAGAAAGAGAATTCCAGGCCATCCTCAGTCTTCAGCTAAGGATGGATCAGCAAATGCATATAAGGAAACCACTCAAGGCTGGGGAAAGAACCACTCAAATGAATTAAAGGAAATTGCCTGGCATCCATGCAGGCCTGGGGGTAGTACCTGTTTCTACCAGCTAGAGTGCAAAGCCTCATCATTTACAGGACACTGGGCTATGCCTCAGAAGTAGGCAATAATTAGCCCCACTCTGGTGATCACCCCTCTAGTCCCAGCTAATAAATCTTAAGAATATTTATAGGAATACAAAAACTATCCAATACACACCAGGGCAAAACTCACAATATCTGAAACCTAATTAAAAATTACTAGGCATGCGGGGGAGGAGTCAAGATGGCGGAGAAGTAGCAAGCTGAGACTGCTTCAGCTAGCTGGAGATCAGCTAGATAGCTTATCTAAAGATTGCAAACACCTGAAAATCCATCGGCAGATCGAAGAGAAGAAGAACAGCAATTCTGGAAACAGAAAAACAACCACTTTCTGAAAGGTAGGACCGGCGGAGAAGTGAATCCAAAGCGACGGGAAGATAGACCCCGGGGGGAGGGGCCGGCTCCCGGCAAGCGGCGGCCGCGCACAAAATCAGGACTTTTAAAAGTCTGTTCCGCTGAGGGACATCGCTCCAGAGGCTAAACCGGGGCGAAGCCCACGCGGGGTCAGCGTGGCCTCAGGTCCCGCAGGGTCACAGAAGGATCGGGAGTGTCTGAGTGTCGCAGAGCTTGCGGGTATTGGAACGGGAAAGCCGGCTACAGAGACAGAGCCGACAGTAAGCTCGCAGCTCCGTGTTACCTTGAACCGGTCGCAGGCTCGGTGAGCTCGGAGCGCAGCCGGAGGTCAGGCAGACGGTAGTAACTGGGCGCGGTTCTCTGAGCGCGCACTGAGGAGTGGGGCCCTGGGCTCTCGGCTCCTCTGGGCCGGAGACCAGGAGGCCGCCATTTGTATTCCCGTCCTCTGGAACTCTACGGAAAGCGCTCAGGGAACAAAAGCTCCTGAAAGCAAACCCAAGCGGATTACTCACTCCGGCCCCGGGTAAGGGCGGTGCAATTCCGCCTGGGGCAAAGACACTTGAGAATCACTACAACAGGCCCCTCCCCCAGAAGATCAACAAGAAATCCAGCCGAGACCAAGTTCACCTACCAAAGAGTGCGGTTTCAATACCAAGGAGAGCAGCAGAATTCTAGAGGAGGAGAAAGCAAAGCACGGAACTCATGGCTTTTGCCCTGTGATTTTTTTTAGTCTTGCAGTTAATTTAATTTTTTCTTTTTCATTTTTTTTTTTTTCTCGCCTTCGGGTAAAATTTTTTTTTTAACTGTTACCTTTTTCTTTTTTAACGATTTTTTACTAGTTTATCTAATATATATATATATTTTTTTTTACATTTTTCTTAGGTGTTTTCTTTTTTTAAAAATATTCTTTTCTTTTTTTTTTTTCTTTTTTTCTTTTTTCTTTCTTCCTTTTTGAACCTCTTTTTAATCCCCTTTCTCCCCACTCACGATTTTGGATCTCTTCTAATTTGGTTAAAGCATATTTTCCTGGGGTTGTTGCCACCCTTTTAGTATTTTACTTGCCCCTTCATTTACTCTTATCTGGACAAAATGACAAGACGTAAAAATTCAACACAAAAAAAAGAACAAGAGGCAGTACCGAAGGCTAGGGACCTAATCAATACAGACATCGGTAATATGTCAGATCTAGAGTTCAGAATGACAATTCTCAAGGTTCTAGCCGGGCTCGAAAAAGGCATGGAAGATATTAGAGAAACCCTCTCGAGAGATATAAAAGCCCTTTCTGGAGAAATAAAAGAACTAAAATCTAACCAAGGTGAAATCAAAAAAGCTATTAATGAGGTGCAATCAAAAATGGAGGCTCTCACTGCTAGGATAAATGAGGCAGAAGAAAGAATTAGTGATATAGAAGACCAAATGACAGAGAATAAAGAAGCTGAGCAAAAGAGGGACAAACAGCTACTGGACCACGAGGGGAGAATTCGAGAGATAAGTGACACCATAAGACGAAACAACATTAGAATAATTGGGATTCCAGAAGAAGAAGAAAGTGAGAGGGGAGCAGAAGGTATACTGGAGAGAATTATTGGGGAGAATTTCCCCAATATGGCAAAGGGAACGAGCATCAAAATTCAGGAGGTTCAGAGAATGCCCCTCAAAATCAATAAGAATAGGCCCACACCCCGTCACCTAATAGTAAAATTTACAAGTCTCAATGACAAAGAGAAAATCCTGAAAGCAGCCCGGGAAAAGAAGTCTGTAACATACAATGGTAAAAATATTAGATTGGCAGCTGACTTATCCACAGAGACCTGGCAGGCCAGAAAGAGCTGGCATGATATTTTCAGAGCACTAAACGAGAAAAACATGCAGCCAAGAATACTATATCCAGCTAGGCTATCATTGAAAATAGAAGGAGAGATTAAAAGCTTCCAGGACAAACAACAACTGAAAGAATTTGCAAATACCAAACCAGCTCTACAGGAAATATTGAAAGGGGTCCTCTAAGCAAAGAGAGAGCCTACAAGTGGTAGATCAGAAAGGAACAGAGACCATATACAGTAACAGTCACCTTACAGGCAATACAATGGCACTAAATTCATATCTCTCAATAGTTACCCTAAATGTGAATGGGCTAAATGCCCCTGTCAAAAGACACAGGGTATCAGAATGGATAAAAAAACAAAACCCATCTATATGTTGCCTCCTGAAACACATTTTAAGCCCGAAGACACCTCCAGATTTAAAGTGAGGGGGTGGAAAAGAATTTACCATGCTAATGGACATCAGAAGAAAGCAGGAGTGGCAATCCTTATATCAGATCAATTAGATTTTAAGCCAAAGACTATAATAAGAGATGAGGAAGGACACTATATCATACTCAAAGGGTCTGTCCAACAAGAAGATTTAACAATTTTAAATATCTATGCCCCCAATGTGGGAGCAGCCAACTATATAAACCAATTAATAACAAAATCAAAGAAACACATCAACAATAATACAATAATAGTAGGGGACTTTAACACTCCCCTCACTGAAATGGACAGGTCATCCAAGCAAAAGATCAGCAAGGAAATAAAGGCCTTAAATGACACACTGGACCAGATGGACATCACAGATATATTCAGAATATTTCATCCCAAAGCAACAGAATACACATTCTTCTCTAGTGCACATGGAACATTCTCCAGAATAGATCACATCCTTGGTCCTAAATCAGGACTCAACCGGTATCAAAAGATTGGGATCATTCCCTGCATATTTTCAGACCACAATGCTCTAAAGCTAGAACTCAAGCACAAAAGGAAGTTTGGAAAGAACCCAAATACATGGAGACTAAACAGTATCCTTCTAAAGAATGAATGGGTCAACCGGGAAATTAAAGAAGAATTGAAAAAAATCATGGAAACAAATGATAATGAAAATACAACGGTTCAAAATCTGTGGGACACAACAAAGGCAGTCCTGAGAGGAAAATATATAGCGGTACAAGCCTTTCTCAAGAAACAAGAAAGGTCTCAGGTACACAACCTAACCCTACACCTAAAGGAGCTGGAGAAAGAACAAGAAAGAAACCCTAAGCCCAGCAGGAGAAGAGAAATCATAAAGATCAGAGCAGAAATCAATGAAATAGAAACCAAAAAAACAATAGAACAAATCAACGAAACTAGGAGCTGGTTCTTTGAAAGAATTAATAAAATTGATAAACCCCTGGCCCGACTTATCAAAAAGAAAAGAGAAAGGACCCAAATAAATAAAATCATGAATGAAAGAGGAGAGATCACAACTAACACCAAAGAAATACAAACTATTATAAGAACATACTATGAGCAACTCTACGGCAATAAATTTGACAATCTGGAAGAAATGGATGCATTCCTAGAAACATATAAACTACCACAACTGAACCAGGAAGAAATAGAAAGCCTGAACAGACCCATAACCAGTAAGGAGATTGAAACAGTCATTAAAAATCTCCAAACAAACAAAAGCCCAGGGCCAGACGGCTTCCCGGGGGAATTCTACCAAACATTTAAAGAAGAACTAATTCCTATTCTCCTGAAACTGTTCCAAAAAATAGAAATGGAAGGAAAACTTCCAAACTCATTTTATGAGGCCAGCATCACCTTGATCCCAAAACCAGACAAGGATCCCACCAAAAAAGAGAGCTATAGACCGATATCCTTGATGAACACAGATGCGAAAATACTCAACAAAATACTAGCCAATAGGATTCAACAGTACATTAAAAAGATTATTCACTACGACCAAGTGGGATTTATTCCAGGGCTGCAAGGTTGGTTCAACATCCGCAAATCAGTCAATGTGATACAACACATCAATAAAAGAAAGAACAAGAACCATATGATACTCTCAATAGATGCTGAAAAAGCATTTGACAAAGTACAACATCCCTTCCTGATCAAAACTCTTCAAAGTGTAGGGATAGAGGGCACATACCTCAATATCATCAAAGCCATCTATGAAAAACCCACCGCAAATATCATTCTCAATGGAGAAAAACTGAAAGCTTTTCCGCTAAGGTCAGGAACACGGCAGGGATGTCCATTATCACCACTGCTATTCAACATCGTACTAGAGGTCCTAGCCTCAGCAATCAGACAACAAAAGGAAATTAAAGGCATCCAAATCGGCAAAGAAGAAGTCAAATTATCACTCTTCGCAGATGATATGATACTATATGTGGAAAACCCAAAAGACTCCACTCCAAAACTGCTAGAACTTATACAGGAATTCAGTAAAGTGTCAGGATATAAAATCAATGCACAGAAATCAGTTGCATTTCTCTACACCAACAGCAAGACAGAAGAAAGAGATATTAAGGAGTCAATCCCATTTACAATTGCATCCAAAACTATAAGATACCTAGGAATAAACCTAACCAAAGAGACACAGAATCTATACTCAGAAAACTATAAAGTACTCATGAAAGAAATTGAGGAAGACACAAAGAAATGGAAAAATGTTCCATGCTCCTGGATTGGAAGAATAAATATTGTGAAAATGTCTATGCTACCTAAAGCAATCTACACATTTAATGCAATTCCTATCAAAGTACCATCCATCTTTTTCAAAGAAATGGAACAAATAATGCTAAAATTTATATGGAACCAGAAAAGACCTCGAATAGCCAAAGGGATATTGAAAAAGAAAGCCAACGTTGGTGGCATCACAATTCCGGACTTCAAGCTCTATTACAAAGCTGTCATCATCAAGACAGCATGGTACTGGCACAAAAACAGACACATAGATCAATGGAACAGAATAGAGAGCCCAGAAATAGACCCTCAAATCTATGGTCAACTAATCTTCGACAAAGCAGGAAAGAATGTCCAATGGAAAAAAGACAGCCTTTTCAATAAATGGTGCTGGGAAAATTGGACAGCCACATGCAGAAAAATGAAATTGGACCATTTCCTTACACCACACACAAAAATAGACTCAAAATGGATGAAGGACCTCAATGTACGAAAGGAATCCATCAAAATCCTTGAGGAGAACACGGGCAGCAACCTCTTCGACCTCTGCCGCAGCAACATCTTCCTAGGAACAACGCAAAAGGCAAGGGAAGCAAGGGAAAAAATGAACTACTGGGATTTCATCAAGATCAAAAGCCTTTGCACAGCAAAGGAAACAGTTAACAAAATCAAAAGACAACTGACAGAATGGGAGAAGATATTTGCAAACGACATATCAGATAAAGGACTAGTGTCCAGAATCTATAAAGAACTTAGCAAACTCAACACCCAAAGAACAAATAATCCAATCAAGAAATGGGCAGAGGACATGAACAGACATTTCTGCAAAGAAGACATCCAGATGGCCAACAGACACATGAAAAAGTGCTCCATATCACTCGGCATCAGGGAAATACAAATCAAAACCACAATGAGATATCACCTCACACCAGTCAGAATGGCTAAAATCAACAAGTCAGGAAATGACAGATGCTGGCGAGGATGCGGAGAAAGGGGAACCCTCCTACACTGTTGGTGGAAATGCAAGCTGGTGCAGCCACTCTGGAAAACAGCATGGAGGTTCCTCAAAATGTTGAAAATAGAACTGCCCTATGACCCAGCAATTGCACTATTGGGTATTTACCCTAAAGATACAAATGTAGTGATCCAAAGGGACACATGCACCCGAATGTTTATAGCAGCAATGTCCACAATAGCCAAACTATGGAAAGAACCTAGATGTCCATCAACAGATGAATGGATCAAGAAGATGTGGTATATATACACAATGGAATACTATGCAGCCATCAAAAGAAATGAAATCTTGCCATTTGCGACAACATGGATGGAACTAGAGCGTATCATGCTTAGCGAAATAAGTCAAGCAGAGAAAGACAACTATCATATGATCTCCCTGATATGAGGAAGTGGTGATGCAACATGGAGGCTTAAGTGGGTAGGAGAAGAATAAATGAAACAAGATGGGATTGGGAGGGAGACAAACCATAAGTGACTCTTAATCTCACAAAACAAACTGAGGGTTGCTGGGGGGAGGGGGTTTGGGAGAAGGGGGTGGGATTATGGACATTGGGGAGGGTATGTGATTTGGTGAGTGCTGTGAAGTGTGTAAACCTGGTGATTCACAGACCTGTACCCCTGGGGATAAAAATATATGTTTATAAAAAATAAAAAATTTAAAAAAAAAAAAAAAAAAAAAAAAGCACTGTAAAGAAAATGCAGGAGGAGCCACAAACTGGGAGAAAATCTTTGCAAAACACTAATCTGGTAAAGACTTGCTTCCAGAACAAAGAAAGAACACTTAATGCTCAATAATAAGAAAACAATTCAATTCAGAAGAAGGAAAAAATGTGAACAGGCACCTCACCAAAGAAGATATAAAAATGGCGAATAAGTGTATGAAAATACGCCCAACATCACATGTCTTGGGGGGAATTCTAAGGTAAAACAACAACAAGATATAATTGCACAACTATTAAACTGGCTAAAATCCAGAATACTGACAACCTCCAGTACTGACAAGGATATGGCACCACAGAAATTCTCACTCATTGCAAATGGTACAGCTACTTTGGAAGCCAGTCTATTAGTTCCTTAAAAAAATAAAAAAACTCAGGGCACCTAGGTGGCTCAGTTGGTTGGGTGACTGCCTTCAGCTCAGGTCATGATCCTGGTGTCCCAGTATCAAGTCCCACATTGGGCTCCCTGCTCAGCAGGGAGCCTACTTCTCCCTCTGCCTGCCACTCCCCCATCTCATGCTCTCCCTCTCTCTCTCCTTCTGTCTCTCTCAAATTAATAAATAAAAGTCTTTTTAAAAAATTTAAACAAACTCTTAAAAAAAAAAAATTACTAGGCATGCAAAGAACCAATAAAATAGATCTCCAATGAGGAAGAAAAAACCAATCAAACCAGGCCCAAACTGATGCAGATGTTAGAATCAGCAGACAAAGACATTTAAAAATTGCTATAACTCTATTTCATATGTTCAAAAAGTTAAGTAAAGATGTAGAAGACATTTACTGACACAAATCAAACTTCTAGAGGTATGAGATTTAAAAATACACCAGCTAAGATTAATAAGAGATTACTCCCAGATTAAGTGCAGAAGAACGGATCAATGAATTTGAAGACATGGTGATATCTAAAATGAAACAAAGACAAAAAAGAATAGAAATAAGGGGTTGGAACCCCAGTGAGCTGTGGAATGATGTTAGGTGGACAAATATATACGTAATTAAAGTCCACAAAGGACTGGTTGTAGGGGAGCAGTGACAGAGAAAAATATTTGAAGAAATAATTACTGAAAATATTTGAAATTTGAGGAAAACTATAAACACACAGATCCAAAAATTTCAATGAGTTCCAGGCAAAGGAAACACGAAAGAAACCATACCAATGCACATAACAATCCATTTGCCAGAACCAGTGATAAGGAGAAAATCATAAACGTAGTAAGAGAAAAAAGATACATTATGTACATAGAAACAAAGATGAGAAGACAGCAATTTCTCCTCAGAAACAATGCAAGCAGGAAGACAATGGAGCAATATCCGTAAAGTACTGAAAAAGAAAAATTTATCAACCTAAAGCACCATAACTCTCAGATATATATTATCTAACATCTGTCAAAACCAAAGATAAAATAAAAATTTTTTCAAACATTCAGACACTGACAGATTTCATCACCCACAGATCCTCACAATGAGGAACATTAAAAGAAGTCCTCCAGGAGAAAGTGAAATGACACCAGATGGAAATGTGGATCTACACTAAAGAATGATGAACATGAGGAATTGTTAATATGTGGTTAAATATTTCTTTCATATTATTTAAAAAGTCTTTGGAGGCACCTGGTTGGCTCAGTTGGCATGCTGGTGGAGCATGTGACTCTTGATCTTGGGGTTGTGCACTGGGTGTAAAGATTACTTAAAAATAAAATATTTAAAAAAAATAAAAATCTTTAAGAGATCATTGACTTTGTAAACAAAAATAACAATATGTTGGATCACAGACCTAAGAAAACATGGAAGAAAAAAATTTATGTTTCCTTCTCAAAAACCACACAAGCAAGAAGAAAATGAAATGACATTTTTCAAGTACTGAAAGAAAAGTACTGTCAACACAGAATTCTATACCCAGCAAAAATCTTTTTAAAAATGAAGGTGACAAAAAGGAATCAAATGCCAAAACAATTTCTGCTAGGAGACCTGTAACACAAGAAAGTAAGTTCTCTGGGCAGAAGAACAGGACACCTGCATAATCATGCTTACATCACACATATTACATGCACTTAAAGTCTGGCGGATCTGGATTTGAGTCCTGGCTCTGCCACTTCTTTGCTATGTGATCTCAGGTTAGTTACTATCCTCTCTGGGGCTCAGCTTCCTCATATGTAAAATGTAGGAAGAAATGCCTAGCCTCACCTCTCACATTATGAATTCTATGAGAGCAGTGAAAAGTTAACATTCTGAGTGAAACACACCTGGAAGTCTTTGCACTATTCTTGTACCTTTCCTAAAGGCCTAAAATTATTTCAAGATAAAAAGTTAAAGGAAGAAAGAAATATGGTGATCTTTTTTTTTTTAAACAACATGCATACGTGCACACATCCATGTCTCTCAGATTCCTGGCACATTCAGGAAATGGCTTGTTCTGATTTATTAAACATTCTGGTAAACATGAAGTTTTCCTAAGAAACCAGAATATAACTGGACTTGGCATCAACTTAGTCTTTTACAGAAAACCAGGAGCCTTTCTAACCATGGGCCAGGGGACTGAGCAAGCCTGGACAGACCAGCTCAGTGGGCAGAGCCTGTGTGAAACCACCACTTGTTTTTGCATGCATGTGCGTGGAGATGCATGCAAATACACACACGCACAAACACACAGACACAGAGCCATGCTCAATCCATCAGGCACCAGAAGCCTTAGTGTGCATCGGAACTGAGACAGCATCTGTGGGATCTTCTTGACAACCACTTGAGATCTGACCACACAGCTTTTGTGGACTATAGAGATCGTCCCAACCACAACTAGTGCACATACTGTCTGTACTTCTCTGCCTCACTGAGTCATCTCAGAGACTCCTGTCAGCTTCAAAAAAGGTGCAGTCTCCCCTCCAGGTCCCAACAGCAGCACCAGCACCTGCTAGCTTTGAGTACTAGCCACCCTCCACTCCCTGCTCGGATCAGGAGCCCCCACCCACAGCACACAGTTAGCCTCTGCCATGTCTTCCCTGGAGAGCCAGCCCAGGGTGGGCAGAATGACCCAAGGCTCAGTCCAACTCCATTCAGACCATACACAGGCTAGCTGTGTCCGCATGCCTGAGTAGCTGCACTCATGCTGTGAAAAACTGATTCATAGTGAGGATATGTATGTCTGTCTGAGAGAAAGAGGGAGCACAAGCTAAATTCCCACCACCAGACGATCTTTTGACAAGGCCGGTGTTAAAGCAATCTGGTCGTTTATTGAACTGATAGGAACTCTTGGCCCATCCACAGCACAGAGTCTGGCAAAGCCGTATTTGTGCTCATGTTTATCCCTTCTTCCCGAAGCAAACTGCTGGTGTCATTGACAGTAAAAGCCTCGCTAACAGAGAGAGAAGAGTGGGGTAGTGAGAATGAGCAGGCAGTGCTGAGAGGCATGGCTTATGCTTCCAAGGCTGTCAGCCGAGGTCCAGTCAGAGCGGCCCTGAGACGGTGGACCCACACCTACCCATCCATGGGAGCACTGCTATGGTCTGGTCAAGAGAGCAAGCTCACTCGGGAGGTGAGAGTGGTGTCTAGATTGCAGGCTAATGTGGGCAGGGCACCTTCCCAGATGCCCAGGCCCCTCAGAGGACCCTGGGCTGACATCCATGGGTGTCCATGAGCACAGAGAACTATTCTTGGCATTCTTCCTGGCCCCAGCTTCTCCTCCTCTCCTGTGTACACCCTCACACAGCCTCACACAGAGGCTCACCTTGCTGCTTTGATAAGGAGGCAACAGGCAGAATCCCAGCCCCTGCACCTCTAGAGCCAGCTGGAAAGGGAAGAATGGATATACAGAACTTGCCCTTCAGTCAACAAAAGAAGCTCTCATGAGGGACTCAAGGTCACCTACTCAGGGTTCACTCCTGGTGAAGTCGAGAGATCGGCATCATTGTTACTGAGGTAGAGAAGGTGCTCTAGATCTCCAGGGCCCTGGGCCTGGGACTGGACACAGGGTCATCCAGTAGGGAGAGAAGAACACTATGTCTCCAGCCCCTGTGAACCAGGGACAACTGCTGACCGGGCCCTGGGATGACCTGAGGGCCAGGCAGAAGGAGGGAGCGGAGTTAATCCTGAGGTGTGCCCTCTGGACTTGGATGTCTGGGTCCCAGGACAAGGAGATGGTAGCCAGGCTCATTCAGTTCCTATCCCACAAGTTCTGGTTCCCTAATAAGCCCTCTAAAAAGCTGCACCAGAAGTGCTGTGAGCCATCAAGGACTCTAGAGTTAATCTTGCCCAAGTCCCTCATTGAGCTGAGGAGATGTGAGGTTAGAAAAGAGGGGCCACTTGCTCCGAATCACATAGCACCAGGGCCATGGTCAGACATTTTCTCTCCTGGTTTACAGCCAGATCTCTTCTGGTTCACAGCCAGATCTCTTCAAAGGTTTCTCTGAGCCTGTAAGGCTTATGGAAGTGTGCTCAGGACAAGGAGATCCTGCCTCCTGAAGTCCCAGTGGAAACATGCAACACAAAAAGTGCCAAGGAACAGCAGGGAGTAAACTGCATGAAGATACAAAAGCCTGGTCCCAGAAGGCTTACAGATCAGAGTGGCTGCAAAATACCACATCAGGGCAAGAAGGTAGGTAGAGAAAGTCTGACCCAGCCCTGACATGTGACATGATCCAGCATGTGGTGGGGAAAATGGAGGTTCAGGGAGCAGGAGGGTCTGTTCAAGGCCACATGAAGAAAGCAACAGCAGAGCAAGAACCAGATCCCCAGTCCCAGGGGCCTCCCTCACTCCCTCTGGGTGGCCTGAGCCAGCGGCTTAACCTGGAGCTGGTCCTGGCCCCACCCTGGATGCTCCAAATCCTTGTCTGCAAAACTAGGGCATCTCTAAGGTGTCTCCTTCCTGGAAAAACGTTACCCCATCGTATTAGTTATTGGTTATCATGTAATACCACAACCTTAGTGGATTAAAACAACAGCTGCTGATTATCTCACGGTTTTTGTGGCCACAAGTCTGGACACGGCTTATGTGGGTCCTCTACTCAAGGTCTTAACAAGGCTGTAATCATGGTATCAGCGTGGTAGCAGCACGTTTTTCTGGCACATGGCGTCCAAGCTCTTCTAAGCTCCTGTGACTGCTGACAGAATTCAGTTCCTTGTGGCTGGAGGGCTTAGGCCCCCATTTTGTTGGGGCTGCCGGCCAGAGGCTACCCTTAACTGCTAGAGGCCCACTCACTGCTCCACGCCACAAAACCCCTTCCAGGCCCTCTCACACAAGACAGCTTGCTTCTTCAAGGCCAGCAAGAGGACTCTTCTACAGGAACAACCATGGGAGGGACATCCACCAGTTCTACCATACCATACTGGGTAGAAGCAAGACTCAGTTTCCATGCGCACTCGAGGGGAGGGGCTATGCCAGATCACGACTCACTCGGGGTCACCTGAGGTGGCATGTGACACACTATCTCACATTCACATGTTCCTAAGAGATACCATCTCTACCCTTCACTCAGCCTCTGCTTCCTCTCCCACAGTGGTGACAGGCTGGTCGTCTACAACAGAACCTCACGGGCCTCCCTGCCTCAGGACAGAAGCTACCAGCCCCGGAGAGAGGCTTGGGGTGGGGGTGGAGGGGAGGAAGGCTGGACCCCTGATGTGTCTACTGCACTGGGCATTTGCACCCTGCTCTGCCCGGTTCTCACACACCACATCCAGCCCTCCCAAGCCAAGGTGGACAGACATGCTGACACCGTCCAAACTAGAACCCTGGTTTAGAGTAGCCCTTCTGTGGCATGATGGAGGCAGGAGGGAGCTGAGATCTGGCCCCGCCTGGGGAATTCTGCCCTCTTCTGATGTAGGTGGGCGAGAGCCAAGTTGGGTGGTTGGCCTGGCACTTCCTCAGGCCTGCATTTCAGACTCTGATCTGGGCAGCAGCCTGCGGCACACTGGATGGCTGTGGGGGAGGAAAGGAGGGACCTAATGAATCAGAATCAGAGAACTTCTGGTTCCTGGTGCTACAGGTAGGATCTGTTAATATTCTAAAAATTCAGCTAATTTTGGGGGAGGGGGGCCTTTTTTCCTTCCTAAAAAGAAGCCCTTCTCAGAGGTGCTCTACGCAGGGAAGAGCAGAACTAAACAAAGAACTCCTGCTCCCAAGACTTGACCCTGCTCACAGCCACCCAGTCTGGGAACCGTAGGGTTCCAGTGGGGCAGAGCCAACCCGCCTCAGAGAGGGAGAGACAAGGCTGACACTGCTCATCAAAGCACAACACTGGGGCAGGACTGCTGAGCATCCTCTCTCATTGTCCCGGAGAAGGTGAGAGCCCCTCTCTCCATCCCTGCTCTGCCATGCTGGAGGTCAGCAGCCCTCCACAGGTGCAGTCCCCGCTGCTCACTTCATCCTCGACCCAAACACAGGTCCCTGCACTCCTGTGCCAGTACACATCAGTGCATCCGTGGGAACCTCCAGCCTTTCATTCTGTTTGGACAGCACCTGGGCTGGAAGGTGCCGTCACCTAGAGCAAACCACCCTGGTTCTCCCATTGCCTCGGTGCTGCTCCAGGAGCCCTGTGACCACACACCTAGGTCCGTCCGTGTCTGGGGGAGTGCCAGCACCCCCCGCCCCCGTCTCAATGCTTCCACGGCTCTCCCTTCTCCATTCTTTCCCCCTAGCCCGCTCCCTTCACCGGATGCTGAAACAAACAAGAAACACTTGTTCGAAATGCTTAGCTTTATGCTCTTCAGTCTGCGCAGTGTTTACTCCTCGCTAATCAACAGGGTCAGAACAGAACATTCTATCTCTGTCTCTCTGAATTAGCACACCATCCTCAGAGGGACCTGTCTCTCATGCAAAGGGCACAGTCAGAGCTCTCCAGTCTGAGCCCTTCAATCTGTGAAAAAGCTGTCCCCTCTCAGAGACACACTTCCTTCACCTATAAAATGGGTATGCAGCTCTACTCATCAGATCACAGTGTGATCAGATCAGATCAGTGTGGGCTCTGCAGCTCACTACACAAAAATGACCCATCAGTGATTCTCAAAACCTCCACCCCTACTTCTTTCTTTCTCATTCATCTACAAAAGGAGGGACTGTGATCACTGTTTCATTAACAAAATTACCTATGACTTGAATATTTACCATGAGCCATGCATGGATGTACTGATCTTCTTGCAACCCCTGCTGTCTGGTGAGGGAAATCAGCTAGGTGGTCCTATTCCGCCCCAGCCCCACCCAGAGAATGAGGAGCAGAGCCGGGGCGGAAGTGCAGGGAACAGGAGCAGGGAGTATGTAGGTGATGGGGCTGGAGCAGGCGTTGGGGCTGGCCGGGTAGGGACACTGCATACACTCCACGTGGCGCTAGCCATTTCCCAGCCCTCCCTGCTCACCACCCACCCGCTGACTGCAGAAAGAGGTGTCCTGGAGTAGGAGTACCTGGGAGCTGTCCCCTTTTCTGTTATCTCAATAAAAGGTCCTCTCTGTACAGTTAGGAATAACCGCATGCCAGCGGGAAGGGCAGGACAGCACCATCCCTGTTGCCTGGCAACCTGAGTCAAACACACCATCAGAGGGGATGAGCCACAGCACCCTGGGGGCACACCAGGGAGGAGGGCCAGGAAGGCCTCCCAGGAGAGGAGGTAGCAGGCTGGAGAGGACCCTGCAGTGGGGCCTGGCCAGGGAAGTTCTGGGGGAGACAGTTAGCAGCAGCCGTGATTACATGCCTTCCTCTCTGCAGTCCCTCTCACCTTTCTAGCCAGCAGTGCTGTCTCCCAGCTGGGAGTGTTACTGGCTTGGCATCATACCCCATGCTGGCGCTGAATTCCAGGACCCGAGTTAGAGCTCCATGGGCCTGAATGGTCACCCAGCCCAGTACCCTCTGAGGATATATCAAGAAAGCCAGAGAATGGCTGGGGCTTATCCAACTAGAGACTGCTGCTGGCTGACCCCTGAACGGGAACAGAGTCTCCAGGGCCCTGATATCTCCAGGCCTGGGGGAGAATGAGGCCAGGAGAGGGGTGACCCCAGACCAGGGGACAGCCAGCCACTTGGTATGGTTGGTTCTTCCCTACGTAGGAATTCTCCACTAGACAGGGATGGCATCTACCTCCATACGGCAATGCAGGGCTGACCTGGGAAGGCCTTAGCCGCCCCACACTCTACACAACTAACTCCTTTCAAACCACCCCAAATCAGCAGTTCATTCTGTGTAAGAATGGAGGGTCTGATAGCAATCCAGCTCCAGCAGACTCCCACACCGAGATCCTGCTTACTTCTTAGAGCAATCCCCCTGTGCTCCTCCCTGCCCCAGTGTCTCTCTCCAGCCGAGGGCAATCAGAGGCCTCTTCCCACTCACCCCCATGCTGTGATCCACTGGCCAATCTTCAGCGAAGATCTTGGCATGTAATTCCCCAGGACACACTTATTGCAGACTTCAAGTCTCTAAGGCCTCGGTGTTCTTCTGTCCTCTCTTCCCCACAACAGGGTCTGAACCTGCCTTTGAGGCATGAGGTCCAACAGATCACTATGTGTTTCTCATAGTGACTTGGGTTCAACTTCAATGCTGCCACACTAGCAGTGAGTCTGAGGCCATGACCAACTCTCTCTGAGCCTCTGTCTCCTGATCTGCATATCAGGGAAAATTTCACATCTATCACAAGATACTAGGGAGAAAGTACCCTGTGTGGAGCCTAGGGAATAGCAAGTATTCCTAACTGCTACCGGGAGGAAGAACACAGAAACCCTGCAGAGTCAGCTCCATTTACCAGGAAAGGCAGACCCCTTCCCATCCATCATCCTCTCTAAGCTGTTAGAATGAAGAATCCTTCCTTGGTGTAGATGTGACTGTGACACTTCCCAGCTGAGGACCCTCCACCAGCTCCCCACTCCCCTCAGAATCAAGTCCCAGTTCAAGGCCAGCCTCTGTGACTTGCCCTCTGTGACTTGCCCCACCTCATCTACAGCCACGGGGGAACCTGGGTGAGCCGGTTAACCCAATACTGGAAGCCCCCTTCTCTGGGGAAATCCTAGTAAGCCATCATGTCCCTTCACCAATTGTCCACCCAGGCCCTGGAAGAAACCTGTGGTCTCTAGCACAGAATGCACACAACTCAAGTCTTCCTCTCTCCCTGGCTCACTACCCACAGCACCTGCCAGGGCATCAGACTGCCAGTCCTCCAGTGCATTTCCTGGAAGTAACCGTGGCTTTTAAGGCTCTCTTCTGCCCTTAGGTGCAGGGTATCATCTGTTTTCTCCTGTACCCTGGCCTGTCCCTTGGGCCTACCCAGGACACGTGGTCATGTCACCTGGGCTCCCACTGGTCTTGTTACCAAGAGCCCAGGATAAATACACTTTTTTACTAAAAATAAATCACTTCACTAAAACGATAAAGTATTCACAGCAGTGAACATTTACTTTTTAGGAAGATTCCACTTAGTTTAGACCAATAGTTACGGAAACAAATAGGAAAATTGGAAGCTTCAAGCCCTAAAATACAGTAAGAAACTCCTCCTACGAGTCCATAGACACTATGAATCTTTATCCTCTCCTTCCCTGTCCCATGAAGCAGAAACTCTGCCTGGTGCCTGTCTTTTTGGCTCTAACCAAAGCTGCTCATCTCAGAGGGTATCTGGTACTTCTCCCTGACAACCTCCCCCATCTTCTCTATTCTGTGCTGATAAATGGAAAAGGAGCACAGACAGACAATCGAGAAAATGCCCAGCACAGTTTTTCAAGCAGTCCACTCTGGATGTCTATGGATTTTGCTGTTCACCCTCCTTCTCTCACCTTGATCAATGGTTCTGCCCAACAATTTCTCTAAGTGATTTACACTGAGACCAAACAGCCTTGCACATTCAATGGTTCATTCATTCAGCAACAGTGGAAGACACAAAGGGTGGGGGGTGGAGAGACGCTGCTGCCTGGATGGACACAGAAATTACCACTCTCAGGTCTGCCCCATGTGAGTCTGCAAGGTCAGGGGAACACCTATAAGGGTAAATATTCGTGGACTGACTTCAGGGATGTTATAAGTAACAAAAGGATGATAAGGTTATTTTGCTGTATTTTAAATAACTTGGGAGCTAAAAATGATCAGGATAATCAGATCAGGCACAGGATGGTACTATTACATTTGCAGAACCAGAACACATGCAAACACTCTCATTTTTCTCTTCTGGTTAGTTCTCTTGTCTCTGACTCTCAGCATCGAGGGCACCATGCTTATCTTATACCCAATACAGGTTAATTCTCACCTTGGGGTCTCATCTGACTCTCTCTCATCTCATGCACACCTCTTTAAAGAAACATAGCCAACATTCTGGGTCCATACACAACACCCACGCTTCTCCCCATCATTCCAGCCACTGAGAGGGGAGGAAAAAAAATTGGGAGGAGAGAAAACAAGACCAAAAAGCTAAAGCACAGAACCACCTGATGATTTACCCCAGATCTCCAAGTGAACTCTGGCAACCTCTGGTTTGGGCATGTCCCTTCCTTCCCACCTCGGCGGTCTTGCTGCCTTCTCATATTTCTTTAGAGAGGGTGGTGGGGATGGGGGGTACCCTGAGAAGTTCAGCTTTTGTGAGATGAACTGTATTGGGCACAACCAAGGCTCAATGCTCCAAACCCCAGTGAAAGATTCGTAAGTGTTGCTAGTAAAGATCTTTAGGCTTGAGAAAGCAGCAGGTGTCAGGAAGAAGAATCCGGTTTCAAAGCTACCTTGACTCCCCTCACTTTTAATGGACTATCAGTACCTATCATCTAGTGAGGATAATCTCATCATTTCTAAATGCAGATATTTAATGAGCATGAACCCTCTGCAGATGGGAAGAGGGGAAAGGAGCTAAGACTTGGTCCTCTTAGATGTTTAAGTTCACCTTTAAGGGGCTTAAAATTCAGTTAGAGGTTTTGTATCTGAAAGAAAGCTAATAAACATTTGAAAACCCAGAGTGACTGAGACAACAGAGAGGTCATGGGGCACGATGTGATAGTTTTTTAAAAATGCTCAGAAAGAAACCAAAGCTATGCCACGGTGTGTGCCCAGGTGGGCTGGCCACAGCAGAGCAAGTGGGTCTGGGAGGTGGCGGGGAGCAGACTTCTGAGATGGGCCTTAGGTACAATGCCCAGGCCAGCAAAGGGCTCCCTGTGTGATTAGGAGTGGTGTGCGGTGGATGGTAACGGACAGGCTGACCCATGCCTTGGGTGGGGCAGAGGGAACCCTCTGGGCGGGAGGTAGGGAAGAGGAGGACTGACCACTCCTTAACCGCAGGACTGAGATGACTGTGGGGGAAAGCCCCCACTCAGCACTAACAAGCCAGATACCCTTGTCCTCCTGCTCCCCACCCGACCCCTTTTTTCTCCACAGCAGGGGGAAGACAGACCAAGCCCCCTGGAGAGGGTGGGCCCCTTGTTAGACCTACTCCCTGCACTCAGCCCACCGAAGGAGTAGCAGCTGGCTGCCTACAGAAGCATCTCCTCTGAAGCCTTGGAAGCCATCTCTGACACCTGCTCACAAAGGTGGGTGGGACGCCCTGCTAGGCTCTTCCATGGCAGCTGTTCTTCCTGTCAGAGCATGCCGAGACCTTTACTGTAATTACAGCCACAGATGTCTGCACTCCCCAGTGGACCATAAGTCCTGGAAGGCAGGGATATACTCAAAGGCCTGACTAAATGAATAAATGGATGATGGAAGGAGCAAGGGAGAGAGGGAGGTAGGGAGAGAGAGAGAGATGAGTGAACAAATGACTGAGTGGCCAAAGGCAGCCATGTGCAGAATCACTGTGTTGCACAACTCTGGGGACGCCATTCACATTGTGCTCCCTGTGATGGCCCCTCCGGCAGCACAACTGTCAGGGACAGGACAAGGAGGACGCATGTCAGAGGGAGACACAGTCATGTGGCCTCAGCCTGGAAAACCAGACCGAACTTGTCGTGGTCCCTCAATCTTCCTGCTTTGGCTGGAGGAGTCTCAGGGAAGGGAGGTCAGAAGGGGCCGGAACACCCACAGGTCTGTCCACATCCTTAGTCCCTAAGACACATTCACATGCACTGAGGGAAGCCTAACCCCCCACAGAACACCATCAGAACTTCAGAGGAAGACGTGTATCCCCCAGGCCTCCTCTCCGTCCTCATACACCGGCCCATCTCGTCTGGATGTTATCAAGGGTCACCGTGGGTATCAGAGTGCCTGCCCTACTACTGCCACCAGCACAAGAGCATGGCCAGCAGACCTGGGACAGCCATCTGAACACCAGCAGGACTGCACCGCCTGCCTACTGGAAGGAGTCCCTTCATTCTGGGTCCACAGCCCTCTCCACAATCCCACCCCTGCTAGTCTGACATTGCCAGCCAGCCAGCCTGTATTCCATGGTCTAGGAGACAGCAGTAATTCTGCTGCCAGGAGGGGGGTCTTCTCACAGGCTAACAGGTGTTCTCTCTAGAGTGGTTCCTTAAGGGCTTCCCACTCAAACCAGGCCCTGGTATTTCTTTTTTATTTTTTTTTCTTCAAAGATTTTATTTATTTATCGGGGGGGGGGGGGGGAGAGCGAGCACAGGCAGACAGAATGGCAGGCAGAGGCAGAGGGAGAAGCAGGCTCCCTGCCGAGCAAGGAGCCCGATGTGGGACTCGATCCCAGGACACTGGGATCATGACCTGAGCCGAAGGCAGCTGCTTAACCAACTGAGCCACCCAGGCGTCCCAAGCCCTGGTATTTCTGAAGGCTTCATGCCCTCCTGGGATTATCTATTTCAGGGTGTCCTCTGTATCACTGGGCTTCAGCTCAGGGACACCTTTTTGGAGTCCAACTATCTTTACCTACTAGCCTAGGGAGGTGCCACCACTATACCAGGCACAAGAAACATGAGAAGGCCACATCCCTTCCCCTGGCTTCTATCCAGGGAAGTCAGCACTTATATCCAGACCCATGTGGCTCTAGAAGGTTCGGTCAAGCTCAGCTGGCCCATGTGTCCGAGGTACAGAAGGTGACGGACCTTCAAGGTCACATAGGGAGGGAGAGCCAGGGTAGAAGGAGGGCCAGACTTCAGAAGCTCCCTGCAATACACAGGCTGCAGTGACACAAAGGACCAACACACACAAAACTTTAGTGCAGACAAAACAGAAGCAGTGTCTACAAAGGCAGTTCCCCAATCCCCCCACCCCCAGGCTCAGGCATATGTCCCCCACCTAACTCAGGGGCCCCAAAAGACACATGGGCCAGCTGAGCTTGACCGAGCCTTCTAGAGTCACATGGGTCTGGATATAAGTGCTGACTTCCGTGGATAGAAGCCAGGGGAAGGTATACAACCCACTATACACTCAAGTAGGAGAAAGCTTCTCAGGGCCCTAGGGCTCCCAGTCAAAAGGGACCAGGTCCAATAACCAATCACACTGATGGCAGATTGTTTGTCTCTAATGACTTGTGTTCTAAGGGCCCACAAACCCTGCCCCCAACCCAAATAGCCCAGCATTCCCACCAGGTCACAGCCACAAGTCTGGTCAGAGAGTGACCTTGATTCAGGAAGACTTCCCCATTCTTCGTTTCCCTGATTCAAGGTCATCTTAATTCCCAATGACATATTAATGATTGGGAACAGGAGATGGGGTTCCAGCCCCAGAAGTGCTGGGAACTCACAGCACTTTTTGTGGGACTCTCCACAAATCCTTCCCATCCCTGTGCCTCAGACCTCTAATCTATACATGTAAGGTGGGAGCTCCATCTCTGAGGCCTTAAGCTCTCATTTCTGTGATTTAGGAACAGAGAGGGTTGGCATGGATCCTCGGGGGCCTCAGCCTATTAGAGATTCTGAGGGAGTCCAGAGTTTTCACTCAAACTCACAAGAGACATTCTCCTCATCAAAGCCCTGGTGCTTTACTGAAGCATGTTCAGACTTAGAATAAATGAATGTTTCCTGAGACCCTAAGGCCAAGGCCCTTTGAGAGGCACTGGGGGAACATAAAGGAGTATAAGAACCTCAAACAACCATTTCACAGAGACAGAAACTGAGGCTCAGAAAGGCCTGGAAATCTGCTCAAGGAAACACAGATAGGAATTCAACTCCTAGGCTGCCTGATTAGGCTTCTAGCCCAGGGCTCCAGGCCAGGTAAGATTAGCACTGAGATACAGACTCCTGAAATCCTTTCAGGCATGGGAAATAGTGAGCTCTGAAGCTGGACTCTATAAGAATCAGAAGCTCAGAGTCCAGGACACAGGGCTGGCTGGCTGAATTGATCTTGTTCTGAAATACCCAGCCTGGTCCCAGGATCCATCCCCCTGTTAGGACCTGACCTTCTGACATCCTTCTCTGATCCATCCATCCCAGGGAATTAGCAGCAACACAGGAGACTGCCATGTGAACTTCACAACCCACTTGTACCCACACTAGGTGAGCACTGTTCCCTGAGCCCATCAGGTCCTCCTAAGGTTGCTTGTGTCTTGGCCCCTAGTACAGATAGGCACCAAACCAGGTGAACTGGACTGGTCTGCAGAGCTAGCGCTGGGGATCCCATCCCCAGTAGCCACCTTCTTCCTGAGGTAAGCTGGCAAGGCCCAGGAGGTCTCTCTGCAGCCCCAGGTGAGAGGCCTCTGGAGAGATGCTCTGAGAGCCACTCCTTCCTACAGGTGTCAGAGGGGTCCACGCTCTTCAATCTGGTCCTCCCGCCTTGGGCCCATCCCGGGTTTCAGAGATGCTTCCCCCAGGGAGGCTGCTGGGCGGCAAGGAAGCCGTCTGTCTCCCCCTCCCCCCCGCCCGCCCGCCCCTGGCCGGCTGCCACGGTGACCTCCCCTCCCCCAAGACGGGCGGTGAGCTAGGTGGTGGGGGTGGGAAGACTCCTCTGCCATCAGCGCTCTCAGGAGGGGTGCTGGGAAGCCAGGCAGGGCGTGTCGCCTGGTCCTTTCTCTGCCCAGCTCCAGGCTTCGCCGCCTCTCGGTGCGAGGCACCCCTGTACCATCCCCCAAATCTGCCTCGCACCAGGGAACCCTGGCCGTCCTCGCCCAGACCCTGAGCCCGAGAGACGCTCGCACACGCTGGCACCGGGCAGCGTCTAGAACCTTCCGTGCCCAATCCGACGTAGGCCAGGGGGAGGTAGGCGCCCTGTTCCCTTGCAGCCTGCGCCCGCTCTTTCCACAGGAGACAGGTGCCGGCCTTCCCCCACGGCCCTCTGCTCCAGGGCCTGGACGTGCCTGTCATTCAACATGGGTCCGGGCAGGGTCCGCAGGGAGCCCTCCGGCGAGACGCCCGCCCCGCCTCATTCTCCGAAGAGGGGCGCCCGTCCTCCCCCGGCCCCCGCCGGCTCCTGGCCACCTGCGCGGTCGCCCGCAGCCCGTGCCGCATTGCGAGGGAGCCGGCGAGCCCAGCTCCTTCACGCCCCGACCGGCGCGGCTGAGCGAGCCGCCGCCCTCCGGCCTCCCCGCCGCGCTGGCCCCGCAGCTGCTCTAGCCCCGCACCCCACCTCCCACCCTCACCCCCACCTAGGGCCCAGCGCCCCCTCCATCCCTCCCCCGGGCCCCTCCCCGGCCCGGCCCGGCCCGGCCCCGCCCCGCCCGAGCCGGTCCCGACCCCCACATCCCCGTCCCTCCCCTCCACCCGGGCTTGGAGGGGCCTTTCCGGGCCGGGGCCGGGGCCCCGGCGGGGCGGAGGATGTGCCGGCGGGGGTCGACTCAGCGCCAAGCCAAGAGAATAAGCGGGGTACTTACCGCTCTGCTCCCCCAGGAACACCAACTTGAATTTTCTCAGTGGGTTCCCAAAATCTCCCCCTGCGGACATGGTGCTGGCAGCCGGGCCGTGCAGGAGGAGGAAGAGAAGCGAAGGAACAGGGAGGGAGGAGGAGGGCGAGGGGAGGCGGCCGGCGGTGCGGGAGCCGGAGGGGGAAGGGCTGGCTGCGCGCGTCCCTGACTCCCCAGCTGCGTCCCGGCCCCGGCCTGCGGCTGCGTGTCCGGCCGCGGCGGAGGAGGAGAAGGCTGCGGCTGGGCTGCTGCGGGCGGCGCTCGCTGCTGTGCGAGGGGCGCGCTCTGGACGCCCGAGGCGCGGCGCGGACAGCGAGGCGCGGGCGGAGCGGGGCGCAGGGACGGCGCGCGGGGCGGAGGAGCGCTCTCCCGAGCCGCGCGCCGCGGCCCCCCTCCCGTCTCCCTCCTCGCCGGCGCCTGCGCTCTGCGCGCTCCCCAGCCTCTGATGTCATGCGGGGCTCGCGCCGCTGCGGGGCAGGGGGCGTCCGCCCGCCCACCCGGAACCCGCACTTGGCAGTAGAGAAGCGCCTGGCCGGGCCTCCGAGGGACCCCCGGACCCGGCCGTCTCTCGCTGCCCGTCTACGTCTGTCTTGCCTACTCCCTCGACCCCTCCTTTAAATCCAGAGAAATGACACGAAATTGTCAGGGGACATTTGTTTCTGGTCTTTTAAAACCTAGATGCCGGTCCCTTCCTCCACCTCCCGCGACGCCGATGCACGCTCCCCCACCCAGAAGACCGAAAGGAAGGGAGGATGGGGGAGACCAAGGGTGTGGTGGATCATGTGGGGGATAGACTGAATTGACTGTGACCCCATGGCGCCTCTAACCCTCCCTCCCTTCTCTAGATCCAGGTCCCTCCTCTGGGCGCCTCTGTGAGGTCATAGGTGTCCCGTTAGACCTCTCCAGCAAGAGACGAGGACCAGAAAAGGTGCACCAATCTCAAACCAACCGCCTCCACAGATAATTTTATCCTAAATCTGCTGTCCCGTGGGATACCTGAATATCAGCGTGGCCATCTCTGGACAGTGCTCTGGAGTTCCTGACTCTGGGGCCACCAGGCTGACAAGGCCACTGCTTGCCCTGGCAATTAGTTGTGTCTGAATAATTAGCTCCCAGAGGACGGCCGGGTTGCTTCCCATTCCCCTCTGCATTCAGCTGGCCCACTGAGGCACATGGGACCAGTTGTGAGTGGGTGAGAGCAAGAAGCTCAGGTGTTATGATCACTCCCAGGACAGCCCAATGGTAAGGCATTCCCATTGATGGAGGGTTCACAAAACTGCCTCTTACCGTCCTAGTGCCACATGGTCTCCTTCTTTATAGCGGTTCGAAGATCATTTATTTATTTGGGAACGAGCTGTGTGTGTGTGTGTGTGTGTGTGTGTGTGCATGGGCATGTACATGTACATGTACACAGAGAGAGAAGAGTGAGAAGCAAACTCAACCCCCAGAGACTAGCAAAGGACAGTGGTTATCCTCTTTCTGCTGTCCATGGCTTGACTGGGGTATCTCCCTATCTCCCTGATTTTTTAATCTTAAGTCCCTCTCTCACTGCTTGTTTGAAAACTAGAAGGTGAGTTCCATGACAGCAGCTGTTGAAGGTCCACTTCACAATCTCAAGGACCTGAGAACTTAGTAAATAGTTTTGAATGTTTGAGTGAATGTCTAAAATGCAAATCAAAACAACTGTTCTATTTCTCAGAGCCTCCCTTGCTTGGGAGCTCCAGGGATTGGAGGCCAGCACTCTGGGATATCTACCCCACTGTGTCTGGCATCCGGCTCGGGGGCACCCTTGAAACTCCCACTCTCCTGCTCTGGGGGTTCTTGCCCTCTCGGGTGACTGCATCCAGCTTGGGGCTGAAGGAAGCTCTAGAAGGAGAGGAGGCTCCCATGCTGCCCCCCCTTCCTCCCCCTGAGCCCCCTCTCCACTGAAATTCCAGAGGAGTTACAGGCAAGCTGCCACCTGGGGCTGTCTTCCTGCACCCTCACATCCTGTGCTGAGGACATTGTCAGTGTCAAGACAAAGCCACTGAAATGTGACAGAAAAAGGACCATCGTTTAGGTAAGCCTGGGCAAGTCCTATACCTTCTCTGATCACCTGGTCTTGGTGGTATGACAGGAGGCGAGGGATAGATGGCACCCACGCCCCTCTGCACACCTAGAAGCTCAAAGTCAGACCCAGCTGGGCTGACTATGGGCCAGGATGCGTCTGGGACTCTCAGGTCTTCAGTTCAAAGACGAAAACCCAGTTCCACCCACTTTAAGCACAGAAGACAGGTTGGCTCTTGTTGCTGGAGCTGATACTGGTATTATTCACAGAATGTGGTCATTGTGCTTGAAAGTCCGAGTCTGCTCTGCCCCATGTCCCCCTCCTTCTCCATCTTTTATCATTATTTGTCTCCCCTTATTTGGGGTCTTGTCCTTAACCTGCCCTGGAGGAGACAGGCTTTCTTCCAGTGGTAAAACATTGTGGAACATGGCCACTATGGCACTCAGTTTGGCAATCCTACCAGAATGAGTTACTTCCACATAGTATCTTTGTGTTCTTTTATTTTTTTTTAGTTAAAGTAAGTTTTTTATTGCATATGTACAATGTATATGTAAGTTATAAAGAAAACCTATCATTGTGAACGCCCATTGGGCATTCCACCCAGCTGGAGAAATCAAATGCTACAATACTTCTGAGGTCTCCAGCTACTTCCCCCCCCTGCGTCCTTTTCCCTTCCTCCCTCCTCAAGGCAGAAATGCACAACTCTGGCTTTTCTTTGGGCATTATCGCGTTTGGATGTATCCTTCAACAATAGTTTGTTTTGTTTGCGTCTTTTGAACTTCATGTAAGGTATCAAACTATATAGTCTCTCTTATGACTTGCATTTTTCTTAACATTATGTTCCTAAGATGTGTCTGTCAACGCATATAGCAGAGGCTCTTTTGCCTTCACTGCTATTTCGTGAACATTAGAGTGTATGCTCCAGTTTTTGTACCATTTCCAGTAAAATGTGTCCAGATAAAAACCTTTTTTATTTAAAACAATTTTAGGTTCACAGTGATACCATCTCCCGTTGCCATCATACATTAGGGAAACCAGGAAATGAACATCAGAAAATGGCCAGAGTTTTCTTTGTGCTACTGCAAATGCTGCTGTGAACATTTCTTTATGTCCTTCCTGATGCACCTGGGAGAAGTTTTTCCAAGATATGTATCAAGTAGATGCATTGAGGTATAGAACCAAGTATGTTTGATTTTAAGACAAACTGTTTTCCAAAGATTGTCCTCAGGTCACCTGCTTCTCCTTCTTCCCCTATATCTGTTATTTCTTTGAGAAAGTCTTGGCTAGTCTTATCCCTTTGCTATTATATATACATTTTTAAAATTAAACTTTTTATTTTGAGGTCGTTCTAGATTCACAAGTAGTTGTAAGAAAGAAGACAGATCCTGAGTATCATTTATCCAGATTCCTCCAGTGGTAACATCTTGCAAAACCGTAATACAATGACACAGCTAGGGTGTTGTCACTGATCCATCTCTGTTGCCACAAGGGTCCCTCACAAGGTCTTTTAATTCTCCTCTGGGAAGAATTCTCCTCTGACTCTCCTGCTCCACCGTGTGCCCAGGGTGTTGAACGTCGAAGCTGACTCGTTTTACTGCCGTGCACTATTGCACTGTGTGAATGTACCGGTTAGTTATCCCTCTATCGGAGAGGGACATTTTGGTTGTTTCGAGTGTTTGCTTATTACAAATATTGCTGACTTGTCCAGAATCATTAAATGCTTCCAGGGCAGAAGCAGTCTAAATGCTGAGCATACTTTCCTGAATTCCCATTTTCTCCGAGATCTCCAAGCTCCCCTGCCACTTCTTTACTACCTTGTTCTCTCTCCATTATCTTTAAGTATGTTTTTAAAAACTGTGCCTGTTTGTCTTGCTGTCCTGAATGAATTTCCTATTCTTCTATCAGAAGAGGCACAGGTTTGTCTTCTTTGATTGCTTCTTGTTCTTCTTGTTCCTTCTTTTCTTTTTTTTTTTTAAGGTTTGTTTGTTTGTTTGTTTGTTTACTTATTTATGAGAGAGAATGAGCCATAGGGAGGAGCAGAGGCAGAGGGAGAAGCAGGCTCCCCGCTGGGCATGGAGTCCGATGAGGGGCTCCATCCCTGAGATCACGACCTGAGCTGAAACTGAGAGTTGGACATTTAACCAACTGCGCCTCCCAGGCATCCCTTCTTCCTTCTTAATTTTAGCAATATTCTCTCATGTCTCTGAAAGTCTTTGTTATATTTTGTATACCTATCTTGGGCTGTTGATCTGTCTGTGGTCTGCATTGTGTTGTTTGTTATGTATGTTTTTAGTGGTTTTACTCCTCAGGTCTCCGCTGACTCTGACTTGTGAACTCAGGTTTCTCTTGTGGTTATCAGCTGCCCGGTCAGATAATGGCGGGGGTGGGTGGGTGGAGAGTACGATTGAGGTCTGCTTTTGTCCCTCCAGTGAGTATGAAGGAGAGTGGGGATGAGCCCTAGGATGGAGAGCCTCAGGTACTCCAGAGTCGCTACTTAGCATCCCTTTTGCTTTCTTTTCACAGAGAAAGTTCTCTAGTCAGGATTCCTCTTTAAATTATTTGAAAAAAGCAGCACTGAAAGAAGACAAGCTCTTTTGACCCATCAGTCACCATTCACAAGGCGATCATCCACTGATGGTCATCTGCCATCCATGAGGATTTTGAGGACATTGGGACAGAAGAGTAAATGCCCAGCCACCTAGTCAGCCTGTGTGTGTTTTTGTCAGAATCTCACCTTGGGCGTGGCTCTGATATGACTCTGACATTCCCAGGCAGCCAGGCTATACCCACTGATCTCTTTCTTCCAGTGGCAGAGGCCACTAGTCACTTTCCCTGGGAAATACGGGAGAGAGGAATGAGCAGAAAGGAGAGTCCCCCGTCCCCAGTCTTCTCTGCCCATCTCTGTACCTGCTACACCCACCTGAGACTGCTATCAACTTTTCACACGAGTTCACCCTAGCTTTACTCTCCCCAGCAACCAGTCACGGTCCTTATGTTGTTTCTCTGTCTCATCTCTGTCATTTCTTTGTTGCTAATTGTTTTGGAAGCAACCAGAAGCTAAGGCTAGTTCTCTAGATTGTAGGACACTACTATCTCTCTTTCTTTCTCCCTCCTCCTCCTCCTCCTGGAACTCCTTGTCACCGTCATTAATGCCCTCTTCTTCCTCCTGCTCCTTTTTCTTTTTCTACTCGAAGTTTGGTTACAGTTCCTTTATCTCTGCTTTTCAAAACACTCTGCAAGAAAGCCTTCAGAATTTGTTTTTATTTCTATACTCTTTTCTCTTGATTTGTTTTGACTTGTCTTTGTCACGAATAGCCTCAATCTAATCATTCTAACTGTGAATCACTCATCTGAGGCACTGAGCTTCTCTCATGTTCAGTTCTTACTGAGGTCCACCAAATGGTGCATCCAAGCTGCTGCACCGACACTGGGGGTGGGGAAAGTGAGGTTAAACTAGGTAGAAATCAGCAAGTCGTGTTCAGTGACTGCATGTGGATGGCGAGGGATCTGTGCAGCAGGTGGACCCATGGAAGGTTGAGACAGCGATGAAAATGTCAGGACAATGATAGAGGAGATCTAAAGGATTCCACATATGGGCAAAAACTCTGCCTCATGGTCTGAGGTTGTAATCTTCGCCAAGGACTCTTCAATAAAGAGAGGATTCGTTACTGTATGAACATTAGAAGTTTCCGTTATTGGGGAGATTACTGAAGGGCTCCATATTTAATAGGGTACCATAACCCACAGTCTCTGTTGCAAGGATTTTCGTATGCGTGAGAGAGAGTTAGGGACCCACAGTCCTCCTTATTGTGCTGGTGGAATGCTGTGGTCTTCTCTTGATGGCTGGGAAATGGAACAAGAGCAAAAGAGAATCTTAGAAGGAGACAACTCCCTATTCTATGGATATAGATATAGATACACTGGTTGGACGAGCAGATGAATTCATAGAAAGGATAAAAGGATCCATGAGAGATGGAATGGACTGATTTGGGAAAGGGTGGCTCCGTGGGTGAGTAGAGAGATAGAAGAATGTCTGGACCAATGGATGTATCTATTTATGTATCCATGTATAGGTGGATGGATGGATATTGGAGTAAATTAGTATGGATAAATGGATAGATAGGTGCATGGGAGGATGATGAGTTGATTGACAGATGAAGTAGGTGGAATGTCTGGATGGATGAATGGCTATGTATGTATATAAGTTTGTATCATGTATGTGTGAGTGAAATAATGGATAAATGGATAAATGGATACAGGGCTACACAGGTGAGTAATGATGGATAATGAGCAAACGTATAGCCGAATGGGAGCAGTGGATAATGGATAGATGACAACAGGGTGAGATTTGAAATTGGGCCTTCATTTGCATTCTGACTTTGCACACTAGCTGTGTTACATTGAGTAAAATCTTTTACTTTCTTGAAGCCTTGGGGAAATTTTTAAATTTTCAAGAAAACATAGCTGCAATTTAGAGTAAAAAATTTAAGGGGAAGTTTTGTTGAATAAAAGTATTTTTGAAAACAAAAACATTTGAGAAATATCACTAGCTGAGAGGGGATAAAGATTTTACTTGAAGTTAAATTTCTGTAAGTCAAAAGGAAGATTTCAAGAGTAGAGAAGCTGTGGTGAGATTTGGAAACATTTAACTATGGCCAGATTGAGTTTTTGCCGTTTGGAATCCTTGGTAAGAACAGGAAGGCAAAAGGGGCTGTGCTGATCCACAAATGGCCAGTCTAGGGCTCTCATGCTTCTGGCTCCAACTTGTTTCAACAAGAGTCAGTTCCGACCACATTGTCTCTTTCCTTTTCTTCACTGTGCACAGGGCATTTGTATGGGGGCATCATTCACATTTCAACGATAAGACCCACAATATAGGAGCCAGAGTGAAAAGGAGGGGCTTACTGTGTATGTGTCAGGGTGTGTAACCCCCTCTCTGGAAGTCACCTTTGGCTTTCCACCCCCGAAGATCTCCATGCTTGACTAAATCATGTGGGTTGAGAGGCCCTTCTGGCACTGGGTTGGGTTGTTCCATTGTTTAAATGGGAAAGATGCTCCCCACCAACACGGTGAAGTGGGAGGTGACAGGAGGGTGTGTCTCTAGGGATTCTCACTCAGCACATATGAATCACGGCCATATGAGGTTATCTACCCAGAGATGCTGAATAATATTCCAACGGTATTCAAATAAACAGTACAGCAATCTGTGGATTCCTGACTCATTATCTTAACAACCAAAGGCTTAATGAACATTTTGTTCTTCCTGCCTGTCCCCCAAGTGTCCTTATAGCCCCAGGGGGCCCATTTTTGCAATCCTATAGAAAGCCAAGGGAAAGAGTGTGATTTTAAAGATTTATTTATTTATTTATTTGTCATAGAGAGAGAAGCGAGAGCAAGCACAGGCAGACAGAGTGGCAGGCAGAGGCAGAGGGAGAAGCAGGCTCCCCGCCAAGCAAGGAGCCCGATGTGGGACTCAATCCCAGGCCGCTGGGATCATGACCCGAGCCGAAGGCAGCTGCTTAACCAACTGAGCCACCCAGGCGTCCCAAGAGTGTGATTTTAAAACTCCAAGATGTGTGTAAGCATATTAAATAAGTTTTAAAAATTTATGGGTAGAGAACGGACTTTATAAAAAAAAACAACTTTGCTCTTGAAATAGGTAGCTTGTGGGTATAAAATTAAACTATTAATAATTAAGCTTCCATTTAACAAGTAAATATTGTGCTCTGACAAGAGAGAACAAATATATGCAGATATTTTGGGGGTAGAAAGCAATTAATTATAACATTTTAAGTTCCAGATGAATTTCAAACAATAAAGATTAAAATGTTATTACAATTTATGCTGAATGTTAAAACTGATAATCCTATTTCTTCTCACATAATTTTTTTGCCCTATCAGACAGTGCAGACTGAGCAAGTGGGGAATTAAAAAAAAAAATCATTTCTTTTATTTTACTAAGTTAAAACAATCAGACTTTTGGCTCAAAGCCATCTCCGTCTGAAATAAATCACAGGGCAGGTGGTAACTTGCAACATTGTACTACCGGTCCTCGTTAAAAAAATTTATAAATATAAAAAGTAAATTGGTAAAAGTTTTATAATGGAAAAGGCTTTCCATTTGCGGGCATTTTAATACAAAGATACTTTTAATACTTAAAAAGATGGTAAAATATTTTATAATAAAACCATGCGTGTAAATCTAAAATGTACTCAGAACCACCAATTCAAGCAACCTTGGGAAAATCAAATCTGACGTGAGTTTGATTTTAAGGACGACTCTGTGTGTCCCCCCCCTCGCCCCCACCGGGGTTGATGGTGGGGCTACGGCGGTGCCCAACTGAGATACATGCGTGACCTGTAGGCACTTCATTCTGCAAACTGGAAGACACGAGGTACAGAAAGCTCAATGAATTCTTCCCAAACCACGGACCCACCATGACTCCAGAAGCAGGACATGGCTGCAACCACAGACCCCTCTCCTCGTGCCTCCACAGTGCCTAAGCTTTCCCCCTTTATTTTCTTCTGTCTCCAAACCTTGGGTCCAATCAGCCAGAAGGCTGGAGTGCCGTGAAGTGCGGTGGGAGAGTCAGAGAGAAGAGGTTCGGCCAGAGAGACGGGGAGTTCAGTTCGGACGCCGCTCTCTAGCGCCCCCGGCCGGCAGTCCTCCGCCGCCTCCTTATTTCTCAAGCGCCTCCCTTCAGGCGGTTTCCGACAGGCTCCTGGATTTTCAGCGGCTCACCTGGACTCTTTCAGGGCGTATTTATGCGTGGAAATTGAAATACCCACAGCCGGTGATGTGGGCCCCACAGCCAACCTAGGAGTACAGGGACCATCTAAAGGAGTGCTCTGTACTCAGCTCCAACCCCTTGTCATCTGGCAGGAGTGCTGGCGCCCAGAGGTTTTTTCAAGAGAAAATCCAAAATTCAAACACTCCTCACGTTTGCAGCAAACTTGAAAACGGGAATGTCCTGTGGGCCTATCAGAACCCAGACACCGTCGATTCCCAACATCTGCTTTCTAACAAGGTGCATTCTGGCCCCGGCATCAGCTCCAGCCCTGGGGTCAGCACACAGCGGGGTTGCTGTGAGCCTGTGGGGGCGGGGGGCTCTGCTGCTCACAGGCCTTTCCCTCAACTCTGGACCCACGAGAGCATCCCAGCCCTGATCTTTTCCAGCACCGGTTCCCCCAGCAGCCGTAATGACAAGAAGGAGGCCTCTTTCCGTAGAACCCACCTTGCCAGCCAGGCTCCCCTTTCCAAGTATACCTGCAGCCCCAGCGGCCTTTTTTTTTTTTAAGATTTTATTTATTTATTTGACAGAGAGAGAGAAATCAAAAGTAGGCAGAGAGAGGCAGGGAGAGGAAGGGAAGCAGGCTCCCCGCCTAGCAGAGAGCCCGATACGGGACTCGATCCCAGGACCCTGGGATCATGACCCTAGCTGAAGGCAGAGGCTTTAACCCACTGAGCCACCCAGGTGCCCCCCCCCCCAGCGGCCTTTTATTAAATAACCCAGAAACTTGGTTGCATCTTGCCTCTGTTAAGCTGTCAATGCCTTCCCATTACCCACAGACAGCATCCAGTTGCTAAAGGGGGTGCGCGTGGTCCAATGACCACCCATTATGCTCCAGCAACTTGTAATGTGCACTCCCAGCTCCTGCTTTCCAGGCAAACATACCCCAGCTTTCTTACCTGTGAACCTTCACTCCTGCAGCCCACTCTGCCCAGAATAAACCCGTTCTGAGGCCTTGCTCAACAAACTTGCCCTAGCCTTCAAGGTTCAGCTGGAGTTCATGGCCTCTACTCTTGCCCCCTACCACCCCCACCCCCACCCTCACCCCCCACCCCAAGTAACTGGCCTCTCTGAGCTTTGTGGAAGCCCCATGGACCTGCTCTTCCCCCTGCATTCCAATGCAGGTATCCATTTGTCTGTACTTCACGGCACTGCTGCACCTGTAACAGATTATTAGCAATTGCCATGCAATTTGCGTGCCTTCTTGGTTATGTCTCTCTTGCTTCCTGAATTGTAAATTCCCCGGGGGGAAGGGGTTCTGTTTGTCTTGTTCACACCACAGGCTGGTGCCCAGTGCTTGCTGGATGTCTGATTCTACAGGATGGGCCATTGGATTACTCCCCAGGTGGCGATGCCCAGGACACAGACACAGCTTTCTCTCTGACGCCCGCTCCCATTTCAGGGCCAGGCCCTCGAATGTGCTCTGGGGATGCGAGCAAACAGGGGTCAGGGGGACCTGAGCCCCCGCAGCCGAGGAACGGTGGTCCCCAGAGGGCGACGCTGTGGACTCCACATTGCGGGCTGGCTGGGTGCCCGCTCTGCTCACAACAGGTCAGAGAGCATCAGGAAGCCGCCTGCGCCCTTTGGTGCTTCCCGGCATCTTTCCCTTTGCTTTCCGTGTTCTTTAATGTGTTCACCACACATTCGTGCTGAAAATACAGATGAACAGACTAAATGGTGCTTTGTCGCCGAGCAGGAGAAAGGGACATCTCCTTACGGCCATGAGCTGTGAGCTGGTGCCCAGATCCCAGGCCACTCCGGGGCGCCAGGGTAGGCGGTGCGGGACTGGGGTGGGCGTGAGGAGGGTGTGAGGACCAAGGGCGCCCGGGCGGGGGCAGCTGCGCGGCCAGAAGCCGGGCGGAGTGCCGGATCGCCGCGCTGAGCCGTCCGGGCGGCGAGTCCCTTGCGTTCACCGGGCGTGGTGCCTCCACGGGTCTCCTGCTAGGGCCCAGGCCCAGGGACGAGCGCGCCCTCTGGTGGCCGACCGCTACTATGCGGGCTAGCGCGGCCCGGCGGGGCCCCGTTCTCAGCGGATCCCAGCGCCCGCCTGCCCAGCGCGCGCCCCCTTACGGCAAAGAAGAGAAATGCAACCGAGACCGCTGTGCGCCGCGCCTCAGGCTCCTCGTCTGTGAAACGGCAGAATGGTGGCATACTACAGGGCTGCAGTGATGATTCAGGGTGCTTGCCTGTCTACCGCACTTGGGACGGCGTCTGAGCTGTCGGAGCCCTGAGGTTCAAGAGTCCTTCTGAAATCTCAGTGTGTCTGGAGAGGTTCCTTGGGTCAAGGAGCCAGACAGAAACAGTGTGAAATTGGCCTGGGTCCTTTCCCAGTGTGGACACAAAGGAGAGCTTCTGTCACATCCAGCCATCCCTGTTCCTCTTCTGTAAACTAGTGGTAGTGAGGTGTAATGTGGACCAAGGTTTAAACAAATGTTAGTCCCTATCTGGGACTTCTGAGGTCACTTCTAAGGATTGGATGTCTGTAAAAGGGGGATACCTCCTGTATCTCACACTGATGGACAGCAGAGTAAAGATAAAGGGGTTGGCAACGATGGGGGACTTAAATGAGTTGCTTTATTTGGCCCGGAGATGAAGCCTTTCAAATCCCAGCTCCATGGGCTCCAGGGCCCAGATGGTCAGAAGTAGAAGGTGGGAGGGAAAGCATGGACACAGAGCAGCTTTCACCCCACCCTCGGCTGGGGCGGCTTTGGAGCACTGACCAAGGGTGAGGCTGCAAATGGGTGCTCCTTCAAGCGCACAATGTAGGGGCTCCCTGAGTGTGTGGGGCAGGGCTGGTGTGTGCGGGGAGTACGGTAAGGCAGCCCCCTGAGGGTATTGCATGGCCCACTCAGGTGCCCCTTTCCAGTGTAGACTCCAGAAGGAGACCCTGAGCTAGGAGCACCTTCCTGGGATTGGTTGGCTGGGGCTCTGAGGCTCTTCTCCCAGGCCCTGACAGAGGAGCCAGGACTTGGCTGGCCTTACCACTCACAGCCTGCCGTAAGCCAGCCTCCAAGACCCTCCAAGAGCCTCTAAGCCTGGATCCAGCTGCCTCTCCAGGTCTTATGTCTGATCTTCTTCGTGGGTCCTGTGGCCCATGGTTTCTCAGAGCTTGCCCAGGTTTTCCTGCTTCCTTCCCGTTGCCTGGAAGGTCTTTGCACCTTGTAGTCTCTTGAGATCCAGTTCATCCTTCAAGACCTGGATCAACCCCCTTCTCTGATCTCTCAACCAAATGAGCGGCATAGCACTTGAACTTTGCCCTCTTAGGAGCCAGTCTTATTCTGGCTCCTAATAAGCCCCTGAAGGCTAGGGACCATGTGTTTGTCATCTCTGGTTCTCATCTGCATTAGGTACTAAGTGAACAAATGGAGGCACAAGTGACAGCTAGAAGGTGGCCTCATTTTTTCCATTCTGAGGATAGGATTAGCCATATTGACCTTCCAGGGCCGGTGGAAGTTCGGGCTGTGGTTCCTCCAGGGCACGTCAGCTCACCCCTCTTCCTTCCCAGGGTTGCTCAGACAGCTGTACTTCTCTTTGGCTTCTCGGTCTCCCTAGGAGATCTCTCCCATCTCAAGAGAACCTTCCTGGGACCTGCCTCTCTCTCAGCTGCCGCCCCAACTCCTCTTCCTCTGCTTCCTTCCCCACCTCCCCACCTCTCTGCAAACTGCCTGTGGGCTGGGCCTTGCCAAGAAATCATACCATCCCCTTTCAGAGCCAGCATGGAAGCTGCCTCCTTTGGAAAATGATTGCCCCTTCCCAACAGCCTGACAAAGCTGGCTTAAAGGTGCAAGAGCACAGCGTCACCCAGGGTCACCCCTGATGGTAGAGGTTTCTAGTACTGTCTGTACCTGCTTTCTGTTTCTTCTGAGCTCATGGGATTATCTTTCCCCACTCCCGTGACAGCCAACATGCTGGGGGCAGAGGTGGAGCGTGTCACGTTGGGTCCAGACTTGACTTACCAGTGCGGGACCTCTGAGGACTTTCTGGGCCTGCCTGGTCAGTGCTGGTGGCACGGTGTGACATGGAGGGACCCCGGCATCCAGGCAGATGGCGTTGCGGAACCACTGCCCTGGAGAGCCAGCGGGACCCACAGGAGACTTTGGATGAGCAAGAGAAGGGCTCCTGTTATGTCCTTTGACAGACGGGGACGGTGACCATGGCTGGCCCTGCCTATCCTGACTGAATTCCAGTTAGAGGAGCTGGCTGGATGAGCGGCTGGGCAGCAAAATCCCTGTGCATTTTAGTCACTGTTACTGACTTCAAGGTGTGGCAGTGCCTGGGGTGGGGTGGGGGGGTGCAGGGGCCTCAGCAAGCTGGGTTGACCCCTGTGTTGTGTGGGGATGAATGGCAGGGTGTGCCATGGGAGAAAAACTTTCTCTCGCAATTTGCCAAGGGCTTGCCTGGGGCCTGTTTACATATTTAATCTCTGAGGAAAGGTTATAATGAATCGGGTGCTATTGGCAGGAGATGGACCTTTTCCCCAGGTATGTAGTTCCTATGGTTGGAAAAGAGGATTTCTCCTTTGGATTTGCAGAGTTTCTCTGTCTGTCTGTTTCTCTCTCTCCCTCTCTCTCTCTCTCTCTCACACACACACACACACACACAGCCCCTGCCAGTCTCGTCACTTCAGGAATCTGTAATATGATATTTTAGTAACAATCTGAGACACCCGGATTCAGCCCCCAGCTTAGCTGTATCTCTCCACCTCTGGGAGGGCTTGGAGATCACAATGTGGCTTTGTTTCCTAAGTGAGAATCTGCTAACCTGTCACCAGGTGGAGGTGTTCCCTTGAAGGTCTGTGTTGTAGCTCTCTCTAGGGCCTTTTTGTCTTGAAAGCCTTTTCCTCTTTGTCCATTTTCTCTGTGACTCTCCTTTAACTCATGGTGCTATGGGGCAAAATCGGCCCTGTGGGATGAGCACGGTGATGTTCTTGCTACTTGAATGGAAGGTGGGGGTGAAGGACGTTGTACCTGGTCGTCCCCCCTCCCTTCCCCCTTACATAGCCCTCAACAGATTCCCCCACCTCCCTCCATGGGCCAGTGAATTTCAGTGGGAATAGAGGGGCCTCCCCCTGTTTCAGAATCTCTCAGTAGGGAGGCTGGGGCTGCCTCTGAGTCTGGAGGAGAAAGAGCTGGCAGCGTGAGTTAAGTCTAGACCCTGATAGGTGTCATTTGGGTAAAGTAGGCCACAGTGACTTCCCCAATTTCAGATTCCTCGTCTTTGAATGGGGCCTTCGGACCAGCGCGGTCTCCCTCATGAGGCTATGATGAGGATCACCCCAGAGGGCCTGAGACCCAAGGATAAATCATGAAGATATGGTATTTGATTTTCACTGCATTTTCCCCCTCCTGTGCTAAGAAATTCCAGGAAGGATGAGGTAAAAAGTTCCTACAGACCCTTTCTTCCCTGGCTTTTTTTGTTCAGCCCTTGAGGCGCTGGATTATGCTGGCAGGGGGAGTGGAGCCAAGAGGTGGGTTTCCTGGGGCTGGGCAGGGGGAGGGCCTCGGTCTGCATCTAGCCTCTGCATGGTTTCCTGGCTCGGCGGGGGTGGGGGGAGGAATGCAGGGCAGGTCGGGAACCTCAGCCTGGGAAGGGGCCAAGGACCCATACTGGCAGGACCCAAGGGACTGTGGATGTCTTTGAGGACCAGACCATTGAGGAGGGTCGATGCTAACCTTCCAGCCACCTGGCTGGATGACAGCTAGAAACCAAACCTAACTGATTCAGAGAGTAATTGTGCCATTGTCTGTGCACGCTCAAGCTGGGAGAGTGAGACTCCCGCTCTCAGTACGTGGTACGCACTTAACACAGCACAGTGAGCTCTGTTCTTCATGCCCACTGGCTCCTGGTTGCAGCGGCCCAGGGAATCCGATGAACAGGCACCCCACCCCTTCAGAGGGGCCTACAGAGCCTGAATTCTCAGTGGCCCAAGCACAGATGGGGGTCACCAAGGTTCTGCTGCACTCAAGACCCACCACCCAGGTGTAGGGACTTCCTACGTTGGCCTCACAGGAGGGGCCTGGGACAGGAGCCACTCCCATAGGCCCCGGGGGCTGGCTGGAGGGATTGGGAAGCTAGGTTTTAACCACATCCTCTGTGAGTGTCCAGCCCTCCAGGAAGTTTGCTCAGCCTTAGAAGTGTTTGCTCTAGAAGTGAAATGAAGGTGGCCCCATTATAGTCTCTGCTGGCCGTCAGGGGAAAAGCTTTGCCGTGGGGAGGGGGTAGGATGGCTGTGACCAAGGGACCAGTGACAATTAGGATATAAATGCTGGTCTGTCTCATGGACTGAGCTATTGGTGCTCCATTCCACCTCCAGATATGAACTCAAGGCACCGTGGGCCTTTGATGATAGTCTGCAGAACTTCACCGAAGGACCAGCAAGCACCTGCTGCCGGCTCTGAACCAGGCTGATGGGTGGGGAGTCATGCTACCTCCGATCCCCATGGCCAGGCGCCCCTGTGGTTGTGGCATGGGCCCCTCCTCCAGCCAGAAAGGTTCTATTGGCTCTCTGATAGATACAGATGACATTACAAATTCACAACCGAGTAATATCAATAGCAAAATTATAATATATTAATAGCAACATCATAATAGAATAAAGCCTTGGGAGGGCAACCAGTCTTCCAGAATCTGCAGGTTGGCATTCATTGTTCATGAGCTTGGCTGAAGGCAGTGCCTCCAGAATTTGGTTACACCACAGAGAGGAGGACCTGGACAACTAGCAGGGAACCATTTTCCAAGCAGAACCATCTTAAAATGCTGTCACTGTCCCCAGAAGTTGCATGGAGCCTCCCTTCCTGAGTGAGATCTTTGGAGATAAGGCCACGTGTAGCAGTGTGACTTTCACAAAGACTTCAGTCTCACAGCAGTTTGGCCACTGGCATACAAGTTTGGCTTACCACCACAGGGATCTTTTCCAGAGACGGCTTCTGGTAGGCTACTGGAGGGTTCTTCCAAGAGGAGTGGCACTCAGGAGGGCCATGGATGGCAATAACCGGTTCCAGCTGCTCCAGAGGACGTGGTGAGCCAGGTTTCTGTCTGGCAAATGGCCAGGTGCTAGGGCCCTCTGGGTCTCCCCTGCTGCTGCCCACCGAGCACACTCTGGGAGAAGGCCCCGTGTGGATGGAGGAAGGAAGAGGAGCTCCTAGAAGGCCCAGCAGAAAGCCACTTTTGGCGCTGCCTTGCACAAAGCTGGTCTGCAATAAATATAATACTTGTTGATGAAAGGCCTCCATTGTGGACGTCTGATTCTGAACCTTCACCACATAGCAGTGGGGTTGCTCGACCCTGGGCCCTGGAGGGGCAGTGAGGAGAGGCTGAGAACACACTGATGAACACAGGCGTGTCTGGAGTCAGAGAAGCCGACCACCCTGGCTTCTGTTTCACGGACTCACCATCCAGCTCGGCAGCCCTTGACACCCCCCCCCCCCAAGCTTCACGGCCTGCTCTGCTGACACCTCGGACTGCCTGTCTTTACTCTTCGGCACACAGAGTGAGGTCCAGCAGGGAAGTCCATGAGCGGCCACCTCATCCGCTCCCAAGGACACTCAGGAAGGGTCTTCCCGTCACTCTGAGTTGAGCAGTCTCGTCCTCACATAGAGGGTGGGGGAGGTTGGGCGACTGACCACTTCACAGCCCTCCTTGGGTCTTCACCATGGTGTGGCTTTCTTAGCACAGAAGGATCTAGTTAAGAGGAACAGCATGTGGGTGACCCACCCTCGGGGTATCTCGGTCTCTGCTCTGGTACCCGAGTGTGTGGTACCTGAGAGGGGATGGGCTGGCCATACTCCCCAACATGGCAGCTTCCAAAATGGCGTTGTGGGGCAGGAAGCAAAGATCTGAGGGGAAGGAGGCCAGTCCCCGCTGGGTTCTGTGCTGATGCTGAACCAAGACACAAAGGGGGTTACAGCCAAGCCCCTCCCTCCCCTAGCCTGCCTCTGGCTGTTAACCATAACCCAGCCCTCTCCCTTTCGCTCTGGGGAGATAATGCTTTGCTCTCTCCACTTAGGAAACCAAGTCTTCCCCACAACGCTGGGGTGGGGGGCAGGGGCTGCATCCTTGCTGGGAGATCCCGCACCGAGGAGATCCTGGGCACAGGGCTGCCTCCCAGGGAACTGAGAAGGCCTGGCCCTCCAGTCCAGTGCCCATCCAGCCCAGGTACACAGTGGACCCGAGGAATCCTGGCAGCGGAGAGGGGTGGAGGGGAGGCAGAGAGGGCAAATGGTGACTGGGGTTTTCTCTTATTTAAAAAAAACAGAAACGATATGTTAACATTAGTAAATACAGACAGTTGTGGAGGGGCAGGGTCCACTTTCTGGAGCAGGCAGTGGCTGGGCCGGGGGTCAAGGGTCAGATGAGGCCCGCAGCCTTCTCCTGCACGTTGTACTCCTTGTTCTTCTTTACCCGCCAGCTGATGAACAAGAGCAGCAGCACACCCAGTGCCTTGTAGCCCACCTGCAGGCCCAGGTACCTGGGGGGCAGGAGGAGACGAACTGGTGAGGGGGTGCGGCAGCTCCGCAGCCCATGTCCCAGGGTCAGGGCCATCAGGAAGGGCAGTGGCCCAGGGACTACGCTGTCACCATTTAGGGAAGGATCCATTACCACCCGAGCCATAGGGGCATGCGGGGCCCTCACCTGTCTCGGAGAGTATCGTTGTCATAGTACGCACAGGCCCCACGCCTCCCTGAGCACTGTGAGCTCCAACGGATGCACGAGTGGTCGATGGTGAGGCCGTAGAGGGCTGGAGAGGGCAGCCAGGCTGGTGTCCACGGGAAGAGAGTTCAGAAAGCGCAGGTTACATAGAGCTGCAGGTGGAGGTGCCTGGCAGGGTAGGGGGCCGTCCTTGCCCCCAGGACCCCTGCATGGTTCCCACGAATGAGAGTGGCTCCGCCCCACCCCTGGGAACTGTAGTGCCTTTGCACAGCCAAACAGCTTTCTTGGAAGACTGAATTTCTCTTTCCTTAGAGGCTTAGGAGAGAAAAGAGACCTGAGCCATCCTTTCAGGGCAGTGAGTCACAGAGGTCACCTAGCTGCCAGCTCAGACAGACAACACGGTTCTCACACTGGACTGGCCTCAGGTGGAGAGATGCTGACTTCCACAGTGTGGCAGGGGTCTCTGGAGGGCAATGACTCCTCATGTCCTTACAGGGCCTGGAGGTGGGTGGGTGCCCTCATTCTAAGGAGGAGGAAGGTGGGCATGGCTAGCTCACACTCTCAGAACCAAGAGGGTCGGGGCTGAACTTTGAACCCTTGTGTCCTCGAAGCCCATGCTCTTCCAGGACACCAGGCTGCCTGCTGCCTTAGACAATGCCCCCGGAAGACCCCGGACACCCTGGCTGCTCAGAGTCTCTCCCCCAGCCCCCTGAACTTTCCCACAGTTGAATGGTGAGACCCGAACTAGCAGAAACTCTAGAGGCCTTCCTGCTGTTAAGTATTCAGAATGACCCCTGTTTTGTTAGCTACGGATCTAGGCAGTCACTGGACTAGGGAGGAACTTGTCCAGGATCCACACTCTGAACTACTGCGCTCAGAACAGCCGGGCCAACCCTGTGGAGGATCCTGAGAGAAGCTGCTTCAGGAGGAATGAAAGAGGAGATCTGCCTGTGGCTCCAGCCATAAGTGGGAATGTTTGAGAACCAGCCTCTCTACTCAGACCCTGCTCACTTCAGAGTCTCCGGCTAAGCAGGGCATGGAAACTGGCCATGGGGATTGTCCACCAACATAGTAAATAATAGTAGTAAAATAATAGTCATAATATAATATAATAAAATAATAGTAATAAATAAAGTAATAGTAATAAAAAATTCCTATGTAGTAAACAAAGTCCAGAAACAATACTGGCCAAGTCCTGGTGGGTAATTTTAAACTTGCTGGGTTTTATCCATGGGAAATCCTGCTTTCTACCCCAGAGTGCGATTGCGTTCTTGGGTGATGAATGGAAGACCTCCGGCCTGGATTTTCTAACTGTGATCCCATATCGAGTTGTCTGAGCTCAAGGGACCAAAAAAGGCGGCAGGTGCCATGAGTGGTGGGACAGTGGTTGTTTCCCAGGTGGCTGGGAGAAGCTCTTCAGGGCCCATCCGGGCCATGGGCTGCGCTGGGTGCAACGTGGGGCTTCCTTCCCAGCACAGGTCTCAGAGTGAGTTACACATGAGTGCTGTGTGGTAAGAAGGAGCCGTGAAGATGGCCATAGCTCAGCCACCAGGACATGGCAGAGCCCGCTGCCCTGTGTTCTCCACACTGGTAATACAGGCCCAAGCAGCAGGCTCTGAAGGGGCGGTACTGGCATGAGAGCAGCCAGGAGCCCGAGGCTGAGAAATCCCGTGGAAAAGACTGGTTTAATCATCATCTGTATGCCCCACCCAACCTCCATGGGAGACGGCCCTGCAAAGGTTCTGGCTCAGCAGGTCCCAGGAGGGACATCACCAACACAGCCCAGAACCATCAGGGAAGATGCTGGAGGGCCAAGTGCAGCCTGGCTCCCGGATAATAAGGCACGGCGGGCTCTGCAGGGCAGCACTGGAGGCCAGCCAGGACCCTCTAACAGTGACTGAAGACCTTCCCAGGTGGCTGCCATGCTCCCCGCTGCTGTGTGCACCCGCCGGATCCTGAATCAATACTCCGTTCCACGTGGTCCCTTTACTTGGCTTACCAGGCCCTGCAAGGGTCTGCGCGCCCTGGCATGGATGGGTCGCGAAGGCATGGTCCAGCCTGAGCCTCTGGGAGAGGGTGGGCGAGAGGCACACATGAGCCACCTCCCCAGCCGTGCCCCCAGGGAGAGGGCCAGGTGTTCTCAGCTCCCCCAAGCAAGGCTCTGTTTCACTGAGGTCTCTGGGCAGCTTGAGTGTAGACTGGGTTTGCCGGCAGAGGGCCTCACACTGGGAAACACTGGCTGAATAGAGTCAGGAGCAGTGAGTTCTGTAAAGTGGGAGGGAAGCCAGGGCCGGGCTCAACTGCTATTCTGGCTGGACAAGAATGCAGGGGTTTGTTCCTACAACCAGTTCTTGGAGAAAGATGAAAAAAATACCTGCGTTCAATTCTTTATTAGGTATCCTCAGCTGTGTCCACTTTTCATTTTCCTTGCATAGTTTTGTTTGGAATTAATGCCATAGATGGAATCTTTCCTAACCCCAAGTAACGGGGAAACCGCCCACATAGGGTCTTGGCCTTTGCTGACGTGTTGATGATGTACTGCCCCTCCTTACAGCAGAGAAGAGACAGGGTTTCCCCCATGCCTGACCCTTGCAGCCCCGTCCCCCCCATGCCCTGGAGCCCCTCTTCAGGAAGGAGGGGGCATCTCAGACACTTACCCAGCAGGCGCATCAGCAAGAACTGTACCCCAATGGCAAATGACTTTTCATCCTGGTTCACCACACTGAAAAGGAAGATAGGAAGAGTCAGGAGCCAGAGGACTCGGGGCTGTGCCTTGGCTCGGTCAGGGGCAGCCTGCCGCAGAGTCAGCCAGAACTTCCCCTCAAATGGCCCGACAGCCACCTGGCTGGCTGGGTTCACCATGGCCGAGTGCTCCTGTTGGAATTGGTGGTTCTCAAAGCGTAGTCGCCGCGCCAGTAGCATGAGCCTCTGGGAACTCATTAGGAATGCAGATTCTCAGGCCCTACCTTAGACCTAAGAATCAGGTCCCCCTGGGGTGGTGCCCAGCCATCTGTGCCTTGGGAAGCCCTTCAGGAGATTCTGTTGCACAGTCAAATTTGAGAGCCTCTGGTCTTGTGGTTTTTAGGGTTGCCCCTGCCCCCTTCAAAAGGCAGAGGGCAGAAGAGGCTAGGAATGGAGAGAAGGATGGGAAAGGGTGTGTTCACAGTAGCAGGTCTGAACAACTCCCGTGGAGTGTGAATAGCAATAAAGCCCCGATGAAAGTGTAATTAAGGCTCCTGGGCCCTAGGCTTCTGTGTGCAACTGAAAAAATCCTTTACCTAGGGCCAGCTTTGTGGGTGTGTGGCCTGTGCTGCCTCCCAGGACCCTGTCCTCAGAAAGACCCCAGGCTGGATTTAATGTTCTACTGTGGCTCTATTGAAATTCTTAATAATTTTGGAACCAGGAGCCTCTCATTTTCAATTTGTACTGGGTCCTGCAAATGAAAGAGCTGGTCTTGCCCCTACCCTTCTTCCCTCAAGAGAGGACAAGTGTTCAGCTGAGGAAGGAGATTCAAAGAGAGACAGTGAAGCTATCTGGCAGTGGTATTGCCAGGCCCTGCCATCCCAGCTAGGCAGGGGGCAGAGAGGGAAACCCCATCCACAAGGTGGGGAGCCAGGAGGTAGCCTGCAGAGGCACCAGGCTTCTTGTGCTCTGAACACCCACACTCCTGGAGGGTGGGTGCCATGGGGGAAGGGCTTTTGGGGCAGAAGGGACATCAAGGAAGGGAACTCAGAAGTAATGTTCAGGTCTCTGCACACATTTTGTTCTGGCTCCACACTCCTGCTAGCAACACGGAAAAGAGCCCTCTTCCAGGTCCTCTGAGGGATGGCCCAGTGAAATAAATGCTCACGGGCTTGAGGCACCCATTTGGGACCCCCCACCCATGAAAGGTGCCTCAAATCTCAATCTAGTGGACACTCCCTTTATGCCCACAGTTTCCTCCGGTGGCCCAAGTTCATAATAGTCCTGGTCATTGTCCCTGAGCAGACTCTCCTAGATTCTGGACTGAACATGGCTTGGGTTCCTCAGTTTGGCTTCTGATGAACGGCTTGAGCCCCTTCTGGTGTTTGCCCTCATTGGCTGTGAACTTACTCTGGCATTTGGCCCACTGTCTCCTCCCAAATTTCTCCCAGCCTGTATTTCCACACCTGGTTAGGGGCCATGGTACAAATAACACTTGGGTCACCTACACGGTCCTCTTTAAGCCTCACCTTCTTCACACTAAATAGCATCCATTCTCTCATCTTTCCCAGTGGGATCTATCTTTAAACCATTTTGGGATGCTGGGGCCTCTTCCGTTTTGCTCCAGCTCCAGATCAGACTTAGAAGACAGAGGTTTTCTAGGAAAGCCCGTCCTGTGGTTGAAAGGATGCTCTTCCTCCACAGCTTCCCTAGCCCTGATGCTTGATGGAGCCCTCTGGGAGGCCGACTGACAGGGACTGCCCCTTACCTGCTGCTCAGGAACTTCCCTGTGAAATGTCCTTATCCTGTTCCCTCTCCTCGTCACGGCCACTCATGATATTTCTTGGGGTTACAGGGTCCATCATGGCCCATCTGGCCCAGGTGCAAGAAGTAACCCCACTCCAGGTCTTGGATGAAAGCACTGGTGCTTGGAATGCACAGAGTGGGGAGGGACAGAAAGAGGGTACTGATGGTGTCGGGAAGGGCAACATGCTGCGGCTCTGAGCAGCCCCACCTGCTCCCGTGGAATGTGCTCAGAACACAAAATTCTGACTGCTCTTTTCCTGGGCCACTTCTCAGGCTTGCGGTTGCAGTAAGCCACCCGGAGGCATGGGGTAAAACCTTACACTAGACCAAGAGCAGGCTTGGTCTACGTAGGTGGTGGCTTTCCCAAGCTCCGTGTTCCTTACCATGACAGGAGCTCACTGTGTGGGAAGCATACACCTGGGACCTCCGGGTCACCCCCTGGGATGTGGAGCACAAGGATGAATGATGCAAGGTTCCTGCCCTTTGCATGCACCTGGGAGTAACAGAACTTTGTCTTGGAACCACGAGTCTCCTATCTCCCACCTGCATTCTCGAAATAGTAACAAGAACAGGAGCTTGGTAGTTTGCAAGCTAACTTGTCAACAGGGTAAAATCCCAGGCCCTGACGGATGGCTGCTTCTGTTCTTCATCTCCTAGCCTTTTGGGAAAAATAGGCCATTGGCACCTAGCTAGCTGTTAATAATTCTTAGAATTTGGTTAACAGTGATAATTAACCAATACATAGAGTACCTTATATTTACAAAGCAATTTATCAGATAATCCTGACACCAGTCCCTTGTGGTCAATATCACGAGCCTCTTTTCATAAATGAGGAAACTGAGACTCAGTGAGGTCGGCAACATCCCAGGACATCCAACCAGTGCACGGCTGAGCTGGGTCTTTGACCCTAGCACTGGACGTCCAGGTCCTGTGTTTTTTCCTCTCTGCTCTCAAGGAAGGTGAGGACAGAGAAAAGGCAGGCAGGGGTGGGTTAGGTGAACTTGGTTGAAATGTTGTTTTCTCTTTGGCAGAGGGTGAGGTGAAGGAAGGGTCAATTCCCTCTCAAAAGCTCAGAGGCATTCCACCGCCACCGCCACGTAATGGGACACCTCTGCTCTCCCCTCCCACCTTGGCCAGCCTCTCTCTTCTGACCTGAGAACTTGGTCCTGGCTCCTAGCACACTGGGCTTTTCTTATTTTCATCCTTTCTCAAAGCCCTCATTCGGTCTCTGGAACTTTCCACATTTTTTGTTTTGTTTTGTTTTGTTTTGTTTCATCTTGATTTTGTGCATCTACCTGAATTCTCTTCCTTCCTCTTAGTTCTTTCAGGATTTAAACATAAGTGAATCTTCAGGTATGTCCACAGTGTGGAGCCAGGCAGCCTGGCTTCCTCAAGGCTCAGCCCTTTGTGGCTCTGCCCTCCTGGGGATGGGATCTCTGTTGGTGGCAGGAAAAGAGGAGAGACAGAAGCCGGCAGGCAGGGCAGGCAGCATGGGGGAAGGAGAGGAGCACTCACCGCAGAACCATCATGTAGAGAGGGTTGTGAGAGATGCAGGCTATGAGGGCCACGAAGGAGATGAGGAAGATGGCTGGGAGCAGGAAGTGGGCACAGGGGATGGGGCACGATCCCGTCTTGGCTGAAGCGGACGCCCCGGTCACACAGCTGCAGTTCAGATACGTCTTGGAAAGGAGAGGGAGGGGAGATCTGTTGTCATCATCACGCAGCCACACACTTCAAAGGCTGGCACCAGCTCCAGCCAGAGAGTCCCCTGGGTCTGGGGAGCTGGGCGATGATGCATGTGGAGGCCGGAGAGCAGACCTGGTGAGGTTTCCGAGGTGCCCCACGGATGCCACCTCTGACGGCTGTTTGGGCCATCAAAACTGTCTTCAAGGAAACTGGTCATGGAGCATGGGCGGGGCCCCTCCCCAGTTCCACCCCTACCAGGACAGGTGGGATCCCATGGCCAGGCAGGGCCTACCCAGCAGGGGACTGGGGTGGAGGGGGAGGGCTCTCTCCATAGTGGGGCTGCCCTGTGCCCAACCACCGCGGTTTTATGGGTGCTTGTTTTTGCTGTCTGTATGCTTCTTACAGGGAAAACAAGAACGGTATAAACAGGAAACATCAGTGGGAACCCAGCAGAATCCACTGAGCTCTCTATCAGTCAGGCCTTTGCCAGAGCTTCCTGCCTGAGAGGAGCTCCTAGCCATGAAGGACTCTAGGGAAAGAGTCCCTGGCTCTGGTCTGTTCGTACGGTTCATACGGTTCAGCACTCTTATACAACTGGCTTTGGGGGCCACTGCCCACGTCAGGTGGTTTTCACCTTTCTTCTTACAGCATCTGATGGACTAGCCTATGACCATTTCAATGTCCCAGCAGTTACAAGGCTAGGACTAGAATTAACCAGCTAGCAGGCTTCTTTCCGGCAGATGGCAGAAACTATGCACCCTCTTTATTTTGGCTGCTGGGAAGCTCAGAAATAAGTCATATACAATACAGCTGTTATTTCTCTTCAGTCTGCGTTTTTTTTTTAACATACATTTTTTTCTGTTTATAATCTACTGTCTTTTCTTGAGAATGTATTTGTGCTGTTTTTGGAAACCTGTCAAGGGTAACTTCTGGAAGTAGATGAGTCAGACGTAAGTAAATAAAGATAAGAAAACCACAGAAGCCACCACAGACTCCTCTGACTAGAAGACAATGGAGAGACCATCTTGTTTGCACTCTTTGTCCTCCCTCTGCCCATGAAGGTGGCTGTGAGAACAGCCCTGCCCAGTCCTCTTGGAGGAGGATGCTAAAGTGGCGGCCAGCCTTGTCCATGGCCTCCATATGGGCTTAAGGGAATGAGGCATGTTCTTCTCCTTCGGGCATTTCTAGCAGAACTGCACAGATTCCCACTGCTCTCAGCAAAAGGCACATCCAGCTCCTAGGCCCAGCCTGCCCAGCCTTGGCCTGGGTGTGGCATGGCTCTCAGCACCAACCCTGGCCTTCTCAGCTTTCTCCTCTAACTGTCTCTGTCATGTCCTTGGGCCCTGCACTTGCCATTCCTTTACCTGGAAGGCTTCACTTCCAGGCCTTCCTAGGGTTTTCTTCTTCAGGTTGCTCAGTTCTAATGCCACCTCCTCAGGGGGGCCTCCAGCAACTAGAGAGGCTAGTCATTAAGTCTCTCCGCAGCATGGGTTACATTCTAAGATTACCTTGTACATTTATTTGCTAGAATGAAAACTCAAAGAGAGTGGGGACCTTGTCTGATGGGTTCACCACTGAGACCTCACACTTGTGGCTGTGCTGGCTGGTCACTGAGTATTTGCTGAATAACTGAATATGTGTCTCAACTTGATTTGCTTCTGGATGACCCTAGAAGCCAGGAGCCTTAGCCCTCAGAGGGCTGGTAGAACCTCACCTTGTGGACCCAGTGAATGTGGGCTGCATAAGTCAAGTTTGGTGGCTAGGAGTTCCATGACCTTGAACAGATGTGCCCCAGACTGAGGCAGGGTCCTGGGTTCTAGTCTCACATCTGCCCCCAAGTAGCTGCATGACTTCAGACCAGTTGTAAGGTTATATACAAGTCAGGGCTGAGAGGTTCGACCAAATGCCCTAGATCGCACTTCCAGGTTCTGATCATAGAAGACCCCCTGCTCTCGATTCCTCTGGGCCTGTTCTTGTGGCTTTCCACACAGGCAGGATGCAGGACCCAGCATTGCCCCTTAGGATCCGTCAGGATGTGACTCAAAGGCGTCAGCTGAAGGAGTGCTTGGCTCATTTCTGCTCTGAGCATTGTTGGGCCTCAAGAATGTGAATTTTTTTGAACATCGGCCAATCTTTAATTGACTTTGGGATGTAGGCATCTGGTCATGACCTTAGGGAAGGGGAGGTGGAAAGAGGGTGGGTGTGGCGCAGAGGCCATGAGGCTGAGAACGAGTGTGGCTTGGGTGGCATTCTGCCCATCCTGGTGCTGAGGAGCAGTCTGCGAGGGCCTGCGCTGAGCACAGAGACCCCCATGGGGCCTCTCTTGCCCTTACCAGCTGCTTGGAGGTCATGGAGCTGATGTTGATGCCAGTGCAGCCGGCGTGGCACGGTGAGAGGTACTCAACTCCGTTGTCTCCGCACACTGGGTGGAAGACGGAATCTGGGCACGAGCAGTGCCTGTGGCAGGAGGGAAACTGCAGATGTATAGAACTTGATGTCCTGCCAGCAAAACAGGAAATGGGGAATCAAACAAAGCAAGACCAAAAGAAAAACCTCCCCACGTCAGCCCAGTGTGAGCTCCCCGCCTGGTTAGTGTGCCTGTGTGTCTTTGTTTATCTCGGGCCAGCGCCACCCTGGGATCTGAATTATGCCTATTGGAGCCAATGGTGAATTGACGGGTTGGTCAGTGCTCATGGCATCACCAACTGCTGCCAGGAGGATGTGGTCAGCAAACCCCACACCACAGAGGGGCATTAAGACAACCAACCAACCAACCAGGACTCCAATGAAAGAGATGGCAGATGCTACACCAAAGTCACAGGCAATACTTCCCTTCACTCTTCCTCCACCTGGACTTGGGGGTGAGGGAAGACTGGGGCCCCTGGTCCCTGCATTCCCCCCTGCACTACAATCCAGGGGGTTTCACCAGCTGATCTCGTCATTCCCACCATTCCTCCTCATCTGACATTCATGATTATTTCCTCTGGTGGGGTGGGGGGGAGTTGGGATAGGCTGACAAATGACAGATCAGGGCTCTGCTGAAAGAATACACTGCTGATGGTTAACATTAATGGGGTATCTCTTATGTGCCAGGCACAGTGCCCAAGACTTTTCATGCTGCCACTATGGCAATTCGACAATTAATCATATTCCTTTCATGATGAGAACACTGAAGATTAGAAAAGTAACTGTCACCAGCTACAAAGCACTGTGCTAGAACTCACCCCAGTCTGAGGACAAAGCCCTGTGCTAAAAACTCCCTGCAGGGTTGGGGGCGTGCCTGGGTGGCTCAGTCAGTCAGGCATCTGACTCGGGATTTCAGCTCAGGTCATGATCTCAGGGTCTAGAGTTGGGCTCTGCGCTCAGCAAAGAGATTCCTTCTCCATCTCCTTTCCCCTTCCCCCTGCTTGCTTTCCCTCAAATAAATAAATGAAGTCTTTTAAAAAAAATTTTTAATCTTTAAAATGATTTCATTTACTTATTTGAGAGAGAGAGCAGAAGCAGGGGGAGGGGCGAAGGGAGAAGCAGGCTTCCCGCTGAGCAGGGAGACCAATGCAGGGCTCGATCGCAGGACCCTGGGATCATGGCCTGAGCTAAAGGCAGATGTTTCACTGGCTGAGCCACCCAGGGGCCCCTGCGTAAATAAATCTTTGAAAAAATAAAAAGGCTCCTAGTGAGAACCACCCGAAAGCTCAAAGTCGTCTCAGTTTCTCTCAGTCCATAGTCAGCTTGCAGAACAATACAAACCGGGTAGGGCTTTGCCCTGAGCAATCCTCCCTTCCCTCATACCCCTCACGAGCACTGAAAGGTAGTTTCTCCAAGTGTTGCAATCTCATTAGGCAAGACCTAAAAGAAGAGGTGGTTGGAAGGGGCACCCAGGAGAAAGTACACGCTCCTTGCTCAGCACCCTCCCCTCACAGGCCCCTAAAGCTCTTGCTGAACATGAAGCCAGACTTCAAACTTGGGGCCAGGTTGCTTTATGCCATCTGACAGGTATACTTTACCTGCCCTCTTCCTCACCTGCCCTAATCTTTGGTTTCTGCCATTGCTTTCATTGTTCTTTCCCAGATCTTTTCAAGTCCCCGTCTCTCATCTTTCTGCAGCAGCTCAAGAAGACTTTGTAATTGTAGCCGGCACAGAGCGGATGCTAAACATAGCTTATTTCCTGGTTCCTGAGGCTTGCAGCCCTACAGATTCACCCTGAAACTCAACTAATTAGTTTTTGGTGCTCCTTAAAAAAACAGAGCCCTGATCCCCATGGCTGGTGGCCCACTAGAACCCTCTGATTTCTTCTCAGGACTGAGCATACGATTCAAGACCTCATTTTCTACGTTGCCACATAAACGGTTAGATCAAAGAGTGAAAAGGAGAGCAGAGAGTTGAAGAAACAGAAAGGAAGACGATGGCAGCCAGATCCAGGCTCTGGCCTCAGCAAAGGGGATCTTCTCACCTCTAGTTCCTCTTACCTGGGGGGATAGACACCCTCGACAGTGGGGGTGGAGCATCCCATGAAGAAGAGCGGGGCGCAGAGGACCATGGAGATGGTGATGATGGTGGCAGCCACGCGGGGAATGGTTTGCAGAGAGAAAACAAAACGCTTCATGAGGATTCCTCCAAACAGCATTCCCAGCGCTGCAGCAGGAAGGTTCACAGCACCTACAGAAAAAGAGAAGCAGTCTGGGTGCACAGGACTGGGAGTGGGGGCAGGACCAAGACACTGGGCTGAACTTTGGATAAGGGGCATGGCTCCCTGAAGGAACATTTGATACATCCAATTGCAATGGTACTAGCTGACATTAAATGAGCACTTACTGTTTGCCAGGCACATCTAGCACATTGCCCTGCTTATGCAAAGAATAAAGAAACAAGTGAGTCCTTGCAGCCAGAGGGAGGTGAGTTGACGGTGCATTTATTAAGCACCTTTCATTACCTGGCCCCCCATTGCATTCTCACTGTGACCACATGGGTCACACAGTGGTACCCCTGTCTAATGTGCTAGCTGGTAACTGAAGGCTAAAGGGATGAGGTCACGGCCAAGGCCTTGACCACCTTGCCACATCCACATGGCCAGGCTCACCTGTAGACGGGGCTCAGTAGTTCACTTTGGTGCTTAGTGGGACCATGTCAGTACTTCTCAACCTCAGCTGCACAAAACACCAATGCTGGGCCCCACCCAGAGACTCTGCTTTCAGGGACTGAGCATGGAGCCTGGCCATCTGTATTTTTTTAAATTTGTCCAGGAGATCCCAAAGTGTAGCCAGGGTGGAGAATCACGGGCTGCATATTCCTTACCCAGGTGAATGTATTCAGTTCCTTGGTGAAGAAGGGAAAAAAAACCGCAAGGCATTTTGCCTAACCTCAAATTCTAGCTTCTCTCTTTCCTCTTTTGCCCCTGGTGATGTCAGGGCCTTTGGGAGGCTGTCAGACTTCCAGTCCCTCTGATGGGGAGGAAGGCAGACCCTGGCCTCCACCCATCCCTGCCTGGAATGATGGGGGCCCCAGAGATCTGCCAAGAATATTCTAGATGGCTAACCAGGAAAAATGTCCTTAAAATTCTTTCCTCTGGCTCTTGTCTGTGTCCGGTCTGACCTCGCCCCTCCCTGGATGGGTGGAGGAGGGTCCAGCTGCTCCTGGAGGCAGGGCCTAGGCAGGGTCCCCCAGCTCCTGTAGCACCCCCACCCTCCAGGACTCACCGATGAGGAAGTTGGCATAGGCCGCGGAGGCGCCATACTGCTTCTCTAGGAACTTGTTGAGGAATGTGGAGAGGCCCGCGATGACCGAGGAGAAGGTGCACTGGGCCAGGACCACCAGCATAAAGAGTGGGTTCATCAGCAGCTTCAGGAAGATACGGGGGAAGCCTGCAAACAGACACTGTCAGGGCCAGGCCCTCATGGCAGTCATCACAGGGCTACCTTGGGACTAGTCACTGCCCTTCCTCCTCCTCTAGGCAGCCCTCCTGTCTTCCTCAGGGCAGATCTAAGACACCAAGATGTTCAGTGGCCGGGGGCACGCAGCTGCCCGACTCCCACTCGACATGCTCACAGGCTAAGTAAAGTGAGGGTGTGCCTAGAAGATACCAGGCAAAGCCTGGCTAGAAATAGAGCTAACACCAGGAAACTCCTCCCCACATGACAGCCACCTCTGTGTGAAAGGAGGGGAGAGAACACGGGGCCTGGGGCCGGGAGGCGGGGCCGACTCTGCTTACATCTGAGTCTCTTGGAACCTGCACAGAAGCAGGCACCAGGACCCCTGGCAGAACCCCTCCTGAGAGATGGGACCACCTGCTCTTACTGCCACTTACCACACACCACACCACATGAGCTGGGGCACCCCCGACCCTCAACGCAAGCCAGCAGTCCCCCACCCCGCCCCAGGGCTTTGTGGGGTCCGTTGGTTACGTTTAATGAAATCCATCAGGGAACTTCTTGGTTTGGCATCGTCCATCTTCCTTGCTTCATCCTCTATGGCAGGAGACCTCTGCGGGCAGCGAAGGGGGAGAATGTTAAGGCCCAGGTTTCCTGTAGTGCCCCTTCCCTGTGCCCTTGCTCCTTCTGGTTTGGTCTCACTGGCTCAGAGATGGCAGCACTGAGCATCCCCAGGTGTGTGGGAGGGCGCGTAGAGAATGATCTCTCCAAGCAAATGCCACCTGCATGTCCATGGGCCCCGTGCTTCGGCTGCCGGCCAGGACATGTCCGTGCCAAAGCCTCTGGAGACTCCTCTGGGCATGTTATTCGTGTCTAACTTTCCCTTGCCTGATGCCAAAAGGTGTCTGATCAGATCTCACCCCTTGTCTGTCTGTCATGGCTATACCTCTTCCCCATCCTCAGATTCCAGGGGCCGCAGGCTTCTGGGATACACTGGTCTAGAATGACCTCTGTTTCCAGCTCTTTCTTACTGTCTCCTCTATAGAGTCTCTGCTTCCTTCTGGGCCCAAAGCTGAGTCCTGCTCAAGGCTCCATCCTGGACCCTGGCCCACACTTTCTACCCATACCACCTCAGTGAGCTTGCCTATCTTTTGTGAACTCATCAGCAGCAGCTTTGAACCCCTACCCACGGTGTGCAAGGCTCCCGAGCTCTGATGCCATTAGAGCTTCCTGGGAGAACTCACCACCAGGCATGGGAGTCCCCACGCACTAAGTGCCTACTCCACACTGGGCACCACGCCCAGGCTTCCACATTTTTCAACTCTCATCATAGCCTCGGTTGAGACAGGTGCTCTATCTCCAGTATGTTAGAGGAAACTTAGAAACAAGGGAACTTGCCCAAGATCACTCAGCATCTGGACCCAGACTCAGGTGTGCCTGACCCCCAAACCACCACGATGCACTGACAACCTCTGAAATTCTTCCCCAAGCCAAGTGGAGGCCCTCCCACCCCTGCCCCTCTTCCTGCTGCTCCGCCTAGATCTCACACACCTCACTGCCAAATGTTGAGCTCTGGCTGTGGCTCAAAACCTTGATGCTAACTTCGGCCCCCTTCTCCTCCAATATGCCCACTGCTGAGTCCTCGGCACCCTCTCCAAGAATGTCGCCCCTACCCTTGCCTTGGCTGCCCGGCAACCCCCACCCTGGTGCTCAGCCCCATCCCACATGTCTACACAGGCCTCTTCAGATGGCCAGCCTTCCCTCCTTCCTGACTCCCCAACCTTGACCCAGCTGCCATGTTGTCCCCTGCATGGTCACCCAGTCACTGCAGGACCCCTGAACTTTATGGGATCATACCCTATGCCTAACATCAAGGCCCCATTGACACTTCTTGTCTCTATTTTCCCTTCTCGTCCTTTTCTGACTTCCTTCCCAGCAGACAGGGCCGGTAGACACACCAAAGGTCTCTCTGCCCACAGTTGGCTCGCTCTCAGCCCACCCTCATGCTCTACAGCTCCAAGGGTCTCCTTCCGAGTCAGTCCTGCGGGTTCACACATGATGGGCCAACTGTGCCAGGTCATATATTCAGCTTTTCCTGACTCTTAACTGTGAACTTGTTGTTTCCCAAACTGTGTTCCCTGGAACCCTCCAGATGTCTGAGATGCTGATGTGGTAAGGGAAGGCTGGTGAGAGACCATCTCTTGGAAATTCACCAGCACTCTTACTTCTCCAAGCCTCTGAGGAGTCCTGCACCTTATAACTTCTCTAGATTTCACCCAGAACTTGCTTCACTTGTGGAAGCTTCTCAGTTCATTTTTCCCCCACCTCCCTTTCTTGAACTCTAATAGGCAGAGTCATGGGCTCTCAGAACCTTACCTCTGCTTCCCTGAGCATTGTTCGAGGAAAGAAAAAAAAGGGGAAAGAGGTGAGAACCAAGGAGCCTGAGGAGATGAGCAGGCCCAGCCACCAGGCTCCAATCCACCGGGGGTCTCCGGGGCTCAGGTTAATGACAGCTGGAAAGACAGCAAAGGGAACAATTGTTTTCTGGATGAATGTGGGATCTCATTTTGCTGGAAAGAGGGCCTCTGATCAGGAGGACTTTCTTCCCATGATGAAGAAGAGGTAAGCCATGGGCTAGAGTCTGATTCAAGACAACTTGAATGGCCCTCTCCAGGCCAGCTGGTTTGCAGAGCATGACAGCCAGAATCAGAGAATCCCCAGGCCGAAGGAATCAGAAACTTGAACTCACTTTATTTTATTCCCAACCCTTGGTAGGAATAATAGTGAAGGCGGCTCCATCCACCTACCTCCAACCAATCAGAAAACTGAGAATCAGAGATGTTAGCTTTGTCTTGGTCCAAGGTCAAGGCTGGTAAGTATGATCTCCTTGGTTAATTTTAAACCCATGTCTCCCTGATGTCCAAACCTGCACTCTTAACCACTGAATGCTACTGCCTTCCAATGTTATTGATCCCTAAGAAAGGAAGACCCATAGTCCTTTGGAGCCTGAGGGAACAACCGTCATCAGATTGGGTTGCTGAGCTTCCAAAGGAGATACTTCCAGCAACGTCTCCCACCTGCAGCTGCCAAGTCTGCCATTGTGTCTCTCTGTAAAGAAACTACGTAGGCATGGAGGGAGGGAGATGATAGCAGAATGGCCCTCAGCCAAACAATGCCAGGCATCACTGGGCACTGTCCCTGGTACTGGGAGCTCAGCTTCGAGTCTCTTTGGGCAACTAAGAGGCAGGAATCAAGTGCCAGTGAAAGTACCAGTGAAAGGGCAAAGATGGCTTGACCCTGAGGCAGAAAGCTCCCCCCAGCTTTTCCCTGTCATGTGAAGTAAAGGCAGGAGACACCTCAAGGAAGACATCGTGGTCTGATGGCCCCCAGGAGCAGCAGTTTTGGACTCCGGCAGCACAGTGGCTCTAACGCCTGTCCAAATTCTTTGTGTGATGGGAAGGCTCCAATCTGCGTGCCAGGAACTGGTGGGAGTATCATTCCTGTAAGTCTGGCTCAGACCTGCCTTCTAGCCACATCTTCCGGCTGGTGGGAGGGAGCTTTCTCTATCACCCCCACACTCCACGCAAGTTCCCTCTCTTGGCCTTGTCCAAGTATTCTTCTCCATCTGGAAGGCAGAAATCCTCCCCCATCCCCTGCCCCCGATGAGGCTCAATGCAGCTGTCAGCGGCCTGGGACGCCCTCCCTGAATGCCTCAGGCAGGAGCCCTGTCTCCTGCCTTGGAGCTTCCAAAGCACTTCACCTGCCCCTCTGTGAGGCTGGCTCTCCCTGCCCTCTGAGGGGTGGGCTGGCATCAGAGCTTACAAAGGCCATGAGCTCTTGCAGGATTCCCTGAGGGGCTGCCCCCGTGAGGGGTTACCTGGCCTTTAGAGCCTATGTCCGTCTCATTCTAAGATACACAGTGATTTCGTCCATACCATTTTGTGAAGTATAAGAGCTCATTCCTGTAAACCTCTTCATATAGATCAGGCATGTTCTAATCCTGACAACGACTCTATTGTATTACCATTAGGCCCATTTTACAGATGAGGAAACTGAGGCACAGAAAGATGTAGAAACTTGCTCACAATCACTCAGCTGGTGAGAGGCAGAAGAAGATTAGACACAGCCCATTTACTGCCAGTGCCCATGGAGTCCCACATGATGTGAATCGCATTCCATGTCTATATTTTATGTAGTGCCTCTTTTTTATCCTCAAAAGAGCTCTTATTAAATCTTTTTTAAAAAATAATCAAACACCATCTTAGAATCCAAGGACTATAAAACTACCAAGATAGGCAGCTATGGTGGCAACTGCTGAGGCCCTGCCCCAAGTCTCAAGGTTTCCTGCTCCAGACTTCCTAAGGAAAGACAGGGACCTGTGCAAGAGGCAGCATGAGGCCCGGTCCCAGCTGTCTGAGGCTCGGCAGGGGTGACTGAGTGAGGGCAGGAAGAGGCCCAAGCATGTGGATTTAAAGCTTCATTTTCTGCCCTGCCTGGCTGGGGCTTGGGGAGGTTGTTTCATGGAACCAGCAGCAGACTGGGCATCCTTGCCTACACTCACCTGTGTCCACTCTGCCGTAGTCCACGAAGATCTGTAGCATGACAGAGCCCAGCAGGTACCCGAAAGCCGGTCCAAAAACAGAGATGGCAAATAAGATGGCTGGAGGGGAGAGTAGGAAAAGGAGGCTGAGGGAGCTTGACGGAGTGGGTCAGCCCCAGGTTTGCCCCCTAGCTGAGGGATTCCTGAGCTGTCACCCCGTCTGTCCTCTGGCCCTCACAAGTCCACACCCAGGGCATTTCCCATAGATAAGACCAGGATCACTCAAGATCCTGAGATGTGCAGAACCAAAGTTGCTTCTCTTGCAGCCAGCTGCCAGAGAGACCCACTCGCCAGGAGGGAAAGCCTCCCCAGCATTTAGCGATTCCTGCTTGGCATGCTGGTGGCCCAAACTCCCCGCAAGTACAATGCTGGGGGCCCCAGCAGCAGCTGTGGGGCTACTGAGCCAGTGTGTGTGCTCTGTCTAGTATGGGGCATAGGCCTCGAGAATGCTCAGCGAGGTTTGTTCTAAGGGAAGGATGGCAGCAATAGATGATCATTTGTTATGTGCCTTGTTTGTCCTTCCTTGAGGCCGTTTGGTCCCTAAGTGGATGGTTTGGGAAGATGCAGGTACCCCAGTCTGTGCCGAAAGGATTGGACAGCAGCAGTTCCAGGAGCTGGTAAAGGAGCTCCCTGGTGCCCAGTGTGGGGCTACGAGGTTACATACATTGCATATTTAATGCCACGACTGCCCAGGGCACAGATACTATTAGCCCTGTTTTGCAGGTGAGGACCCTGGGGCCCTGGGGGCCAGCCACCTGCCCAGGATCACAGTTGGTAAGTAACAGAGCTGGCCTTGCAACCAGATCTGTCTGCACCCCCCCAAAACCTCGGCACTCCTCTGCTGTGTTGTGGGGCAACAAGGGTCTGACCTCCATTCAGCCCCTTAGTGCCTCAGCAAGTGCCACTTCAAGACTAGGCCCCCTCCCTGCAGCTTCCCCAAGCCTGTGACTCACAGATGTACAGGGGTGAGTTGTTGGGCTCAGAGAAATCGTCCACATAGGAGATTCCGAACGGTTGAATGGGCACCGTCCCAATGCCTGCCAGCAGCTGGGCCACCACCATGAGACCCCACATGCTGCTGGTCTCCTTCCGGGAGTCCTGGGTGGTGCTATGGCACTTGCTGGGGGGCTGATCCTTCCAGTGCTTCTGACAGAGCTCGGCTTGGAAGTGGCTGCTGTTCCCTGCAATGAGAGGGCGTACTAGTCACCACTTGGTCTTCTGGTTCCACCAGCAGGTCTCCAAACCTGCCTTTCCTCTCAGGCCTTTGGGAAGTGACTGAAGACACAGAGGTCAGAGTGTGGCCTTTCTGTTCTGGGAGCAGCTGTTCTTGGGTGGGAGAGGAATCTTCCACCCATGGCTGTCCTCTATGGGTACAGGTGGGGAGCTGAGCATGGAGACTGAAACCGTCATTCCCAGAGGAAAGGGTCACTCTGTTGAAAAAGGGGGATCCAGGATCAAAACCCAGGCTTGCTGGCCTGAAGCGCCCTGTGCTCAGCCTCAGGCTTGGGGTTCCCAGGGTGTGGCTCTCTTTAGCAGGACAAAGGCCATTCTGTCTCACAGAAGACAGTGTCAGCCCTACCTGGGATGCATCCCTCCTGTGTCAGGACCCTCGGAGCCTGACTCCTGGATAAGCTTGGCAGTGTGTCACACAAAGGCATTTGATGTCCTTACAGAAAGTGGGCAGCAACCAAGGATCCTACAACACGGGGAGTTGGAAAGGACTTGAGACTGTCTAGTTCAAGCCCTCCTATTACAAATGGGGAGCTGAGGCTGCACCCACAGGAGCCAAACTGCACCTTGACACCCTTCTGTGAGGCTCCCAGAGATTCCCATCATGCCACGAGCACCAGGTGGTTTGTGGCTGCAGGCACCAGGCCTGGCTGGACTGTCACTTCCATGTGGCTGTTTTTAACTTGGCCCACACTAGCCAATCAGCACTTCTCCAAGGCCTCGCAAGCTCTTGAGGGCTCCCTTGCGTAAGATCTCTTCTTCTCTTACCTTGTCTAAGCCAATGGACACCACTGACATCCCTGATCTTGCTCTGTTTTTGTTCTTTTCACACTAACATAATCCCATTTAATTCTCATTGGAATACTCCTAGAGAGGGTATGATCTATGTGGGCCTCAAAGCCCCACAGAGAGGAAATTCGAGCGCTGCAGACTGGATCTGCCCCTCTTGCTCCACTCTGCCCCAGGCTGCCCTGGATGGTGGGGTGGGCGGGCCTGCCCTCCTCATCCCCCAGGATGAGGGGATTCTCTCCATCCCCCAGGCATGCACGCTCCGTCCAGCCTGGCCCAACCCTTACCCCTTCTACACTGGTATTTGTTTCATAGGATACATTTGAAAACTGCTGGGGCCTACAGAGCTCTCCCACTGAACAGGAGGCCTGTCCCAGGAACAGCAAGGAAGGGCAAGATGAGATGTCTTCTTGTCAGAGTCATCCAGACTGGGGGAAAGTTTGGATGCTGAGTCCTAGAAAAATTCCTGGGCCAAATTTCATCTATCCTCAGTTGGTCAGTCATTTGGGAATAGTGACTGTGGGCAGGCACTCTGCTGGGGTGGGGGACAAGGAGGTGACCGAGACAGGCACAGGTGCTGCCTTTATAAACGCCTCGGCCCACTGCGCTACACAGCTCACTGAAGAAGCAACCACAGTGTCGCCTAGTCCAATCCAAACCACAACAAGATACCCTCTCATGCCCATCAGGATGGTCATTATCAACAACAACAACAACAACAACAACAACAAAAACAAATAGGAAACATCAAGAGTTGTTCATATAAGATGGGGGAAAAGTTTGTACATTGCTGGAAGGAATGGAAAATGGTGCGGCCACTATGGAAAACAGTACAGCAGTTCCTCCCAAAACTTTAAATACAACTACCATGTGATTCAGCATTTATACTTCTGGGTATATACCCAGAAAAATTTAAAGCAGGACTTAAGAGATACTTGTACACCAGTGCTCACAGCAGGGTTATTCACAAGAGCCAAAAGGTGGAAACAATCCAACGTCCATCAACAAATGAATGGATAGACAAAATGTGATAGATACATATAATAGAATACTACTGAGCCTTAAAAAGGAAGGGAATTCTGACACGCTCTGTAGAAAATGGAAGAACCCTGAAGACATTATGCTAACTGAAACAAGCCAGACACAAAAGTACAAACATCACAGATTCTACTCATACGAAGAAATGCAAATAGGCAAATTCATAGAGACGGAAAGTAGAATGGTGGTTATCGGGGGCTGGGCAGGCGGGGGAATCGGGAGTTAGTGGTACAGCTTCAGTTGGGAAAGATGAAAAGTTCTGGAGATGGATGGTGTTGATGGTTGTACAATAGTGCGAATGTGTTAATGCCATCGAACTTTACACGTCAAAAGAGTTAGAATGGCAAATGTTATGTTATATATACATATATATTACCACAATAAATAATGATGTAGCCTGCTCCACACTGAGTTGGCAGAGGACAGGGAGTAGGTGGGAGAAGCGCAAACCCAGTGTCGCTGGGAGAGGGTGTAGGAAAAGATTCCTGGAGAAAGTGGCCCTGAGCTAAGAAGAAGCAATGGGAGTAGATGAAGATCAGCCTCAGGAGGACTGGGGAACAGCAATGGGAGGGGCTCAGAGATAAGGGTGACACGCTCCATGGCACAAACTGTGGCTCGGTACGAGCTGCCCTCAAGTAGAAGCAGGGTGAGTCACGGCTGCTCCTGGACGCCTTGTGGGTGCTGGGAAAGGGCACGGACTGTGTCAAGAAGGGTCAAGGGTCTGTGACTGTGTCACAGAAGGGTCAAGATCCTGATGGGAGCGGTGCAATGAACACATTGGAGGCATTAGACCCGTTTGCAAGGCCCACGTGTAGGGAGTGGAATTGACCCCCAGAAGAGCTATTTTGGTGATAAAATAGGTGAGGCCGTGCATTGCACACAGGACAGCAAGGGCTGGCCGGCTCTGCGGACGTGCAGACTGGATGCACAGCCCAGAGGCGTGAGTGTGAGACACACAAGGCCAGGCTGGCTGCGGGAGCATGTAACAAATGAAGGCCTGGAAAATACGTGTTTTCTTTTAAGAGTTCTTCTAGTCCTCGATCTCTCTGATTCTTACTATTTTACTATATGCACATTTATGAAAACACTGTTGCCGGCTTGAAGGGCAACATCATTTTCTGTGGGACATGTATGGTCACTGAAGATCATAAAAATGTCGGGCGCCTGGGTGGCTCAGTGGGTTAAGCCGCTGCCTTCGGCTCAGGTCATGATCTCGGGGTCCTGGGATCGAGTCCCGCATCGGGCTCTCTGCTCTGCAGGGAGCCTGCTTCCTCCTCTCTCTCTTTGTCTGCCTCTCTGCCTACTTGTGATCTCTCTCTGTCAAATAAATAAATAAAATATTAAAAAAAAAAATGTCGACTGGCTTATTCAGCCTTCGCATGGCACACTGCAGCGTCCGCCAGCACCACAGAAATCCTCAGGAAATTCCACCTGATGAAACGTCCAGGAGGCAAAACTCTCTGGGGGTCATGGTCTGTCATTATCTTTTAGAATGTCACACTCTGTGTCAGGAACTGCCTTTATTAAAACGTGTACTTTAAAATATAGGCCATTGGCGTGAAATTCCTCTTTGGCTCTTCCACATTCTGAATTGATTCAAGATCTCCTAATCAACTGTCTTTTCCTTATGCCAGCCCTGAATGGGGCCAAATCCACCCTGGCCCAGGCTGTGACTCATGCAAAATTCACCTGCAGAAGAGCAGGCTTCATTCTCCAGGAGCGCTGCCCACAGGGAAGCCGCATCTGGCTGTCCTGGGGGCAGGGAGCCCCAGAGCCAGGAAGAGCAGAGGGCGGTGGCTAGGACTTGCCACCCCTGCCTTGATGTGAGCACAGGTGTTTATACCAGAGACAGGCACAGTGTGGACTTCCAAGAACTCATGCCTGGGACTCTGGCAGTGAGGGGCTATGGCCGGCTTCCTCTGGTCAGAGTGGAGTTGTCTAGAATTTAGACCCTTAGGTTTTTCTCTTAAAAAATCTAGGGGACAGGGATTGGTGAGCCCAAGGGCTAGAAGAAAGGGGAGGAAAAGACCTTGTGTCGGAAGACCTTGGTAAAACTGGTGATGGGTGGGGGGACTCAACTTTCTTTGGTCCACTCCACCCCTTTCCTCCCTGGAGTGGATTTCTCAGCTTCCTTTAGGAGCTCAGGCCCACATGAAGGGAACAGAGCCACTTCCCCCCATTTTTCAAGCATTCCAGCAAGGCCCTGTACCCAGATACTCTCCATTGACTTATGGAAGCATATCACCCTCCTCTTCTGATGTTGCTAGTTCTGACCTTCCCACCATGTCAAATCCTGTGGTGAGGTCAGAGAAATGCCTGCCTATTCCAGCCACCACAGACTCCAGAGGCTGCCTGCCCACCCAAGGTCCCTTGCCTCCATCTTGGAGAGCCCTGAGAATGGGAGGGAGGGGAGTCTGTTCATCAGAGGGATGTCAGTCTGTTTCTCATCTTCCCTGAGGCCAACTTCTGGAAGGCTTAAGTTCATCAGAGCACATTCTTTTCCCACAAGACACCAGAAGTCTGGCTGTGCCAGTTTTCACAGGGCTGTGAAATGCTAACTAGAAACAGGCTGGGACCTCTCTCCTCCTCCATCTACCCCAGCACCACCCCAGCTGCACGTGAGTCAACCCTCTGACTCATTCCACAATTTAAAATCAGAGTTTCAGTTCTAATTTCTGGACCCCTCAGTGGGTTTGGAAAGATAGGAGACTCTGTGGCAGGAAGGTCTATTTCCCCAGAGTGGGATCTACAGAGACAGGGTAAATCTGGGCAGAGCAAAGTCTAGCCATTCCATTGTTCAAGGACTTACATTCCAGGGGCAGCCAGGCTGAGGCCAGCTGGGGGGCTGACAAGGGTAGAGGTCTCTGCACAGAGATCTGAAACTGGGTCTGAGAGAGGACCCTGGAAGGAACAAGCAACATAGGAAGTCCATGGCAAATGGGGCTTTCCTCTGACTGGTCATGCTCATCATTCTGGTAGAGGAAAGAGAGTTCTTCCAGGGAACAGAAGGGCAGCAGTGAGTTCTCCTTCAAGTCATGTTCCTTGAAAGCCACGCATACCTCCGTGTTCAGAAGGGGGCATGGTTTGCAGATGAGTAGGGTCAAGTGAGGCAAAATCCAAGCCTCAGAAGCAATCCATAAGAGAATAATAGGAAAAGGCAAGGGGGTGTTTCTGGAGAGTCTTCTGGAAACATGTTCAAGGTGCCAAGCCCTTAGGCTATCAGCAAACCCCTGGAACTTCATTCAGAATGTTCCACTCTGAAGGACCTATTTCCTAAATTCAGCTACTCAACAGTTCTTCCCGAAAACTCTGGCAACACCCACTAGCAGGCCTGGAACAGACTGTCCCAAACTCAGACATGATTTGAGGTCTCAAAGTGGTTTGCAAAGTGGGTTGTTCACACATCAGAAGTGATTGGGTTCCCAGGGCAGTTCACAAAGCTTTGTTATTCCATAATGCCTCGATAATAATATGTGGTCTCTTCCAACTAGACCAAGTCTCCACTTACAAAATAATTTCTATGGGCATGAATTCTAAGTTTCATTCTGGAACACTAGAAAACTGTTCTCCCCCTTCTGCACCAGCAGAAACCAACAGAGTTAGTTTTGACAGTCTGAGACACATCATAGGGTAGTGAAAGTGATTCACAGTTTGAAACCAGACAAATCGAGTTCAAATAATTCTACCACTCACTGGTTGGGGGCCTCTCAGAACCTCAATGTCTTCATCTCCAAAACAGATATAATACCTACCTTGCAATATTCTTATTAGGATTAAAAATCATGGGTATATTATAATCTGGGGCATAGTGATTAGATAATACCAATTTTCATCCAGAGACCAGAAACTTTGAGAAATTAAATGAAGAGGGTGGATGGTGGAACCATGGAGACAGGCGACAAAGCCCAGGTTTCTAAGAACCTGGGGGCTGGGTCTAGAAACTAGAGGCAAGTAAGGTCAGTGCTGATCACCAGCAGAGGATGGATTGTAATAAAGGAGCTGCCTGGAAGGGTTCATATTTTTGAAAGAAAAGAGTGAGCTCAGGGAGTGGAAGGAGAGCTTTCCTGGGTTCTATTCTCCGACTGAGTTTGCAAGACTAGTTCTGAGGTTGAGGCTGGTCACTCCATCACACACTGAAACCCCACCACCAGTGGGGACCCCGGGGAAAGCACCTACTTGTATAAGGAGGCCTGTGACCAATGAGCCAGACATGAGAGGGCCAGTCCACTGCACATGATAAAAACAAGGCTGGACGTTACCTTACCAGTGAGGGGCTTTCCACATCCACACCCTTGGCCATGCACCCCAAGGAATCACCACTAGGTCAAGGAAAAAGGAATCACCTGGCCTGGTTCATCATCAAAACTATTTCTTAATGGATAGTAGGGATGGAAGCTCTACCTGAGTGAGAAGGATGGTGGCTGAAAGCCATTTAATTTTAATGTTGGAAGAGATGCGAACTTAATATGCACCCCCAACTGGGAGTGAAGCAGGACTTACTCTTCACAGATTGATTCAACAGGCTGATGAGGAGCTCTTTGGGAACAAAAAAAGTGCTTAGCTGAGCCAACATGAGTTCATAAAGAGCCATTTATGCCAAACCAACCTCATTTCCTTTGTTAGTGGGGCTCGCAGGCCAGCAGGAAGTTGTAACATGGTGTTACTTGACTGGAGGAAGCCTTTTGACAAAGCCTGTCATGATAGCTTGGTAGACAAGATGCGGACACGTGGCTGCAGAGTCCTCTGGGGAGAACTGGCTTAAAGCGTGCCCAGGGCTGGCAACAAGGGCCCGTGTGACTCGGGAGATGACCCTGACTGCACACCACTCAATACTGTTGTCACAGGCTTGGGTGAAAGCAGGAGCAGCTGACAAATTAGGGAATGACACAAATGACACAAACTGGGAGGAAGAGTTAATAAGACAGACCATAAAAGACTCTTAATCACAGGAAACAAACTGAGGGCTGCTGAAGGGGACATGGGTGGTGGGGTGGGGTAACTAGAAGATGGACACTGGGGAGGGTATGTGTATAGCAAGCACTGGGTATTACCGAAGACTGAGGACTCACTGACCTGTACCCCTGAAACAAATAATACATTATAGCTAATTTTTTAAAAGGAGGAAAAAAAGAGAGTCAAAAGCCTGAAAACTTAAAATTAGGCTTGAGGCTATAAGGAGGGGGCTCCAGTCAAGGAGAATGAAGCTAAAGGAATCAGTCTGGGCTGCTATACCCAAGTATCCTAGACTGGGGTGGCTTAGAAACAAGAGAAAATTATTTCTCACAGTGCTGGAAACTGGAAGTCTGAGATGAGGGAGCTGGCACAGATAGGTTTTGCTGAGAGCCTTCTTATTCTGTCCTCACAAGGCAGAAAGAGAGTGAGGGAGCTCTCTGACCTCTTATGAGGTCACAACCCTCATGACCTCATCACCTCCCAAAGGCCTCCCCTTCTACCACCATCATGGTGGTTCTGGATTCTCTTTGCTGTTCTCCCCCCTTTAGATATGAGCCTCACATCCTTTCTGACGGTGGCCCATTCAAGCTGTGAATCCTGAAGAGTGCTTCTGTCCTTGTCTCTTGCTGGTTTTCTGCCTCCTGGTGGATAACACACTACCCAGATATGTCTGGTGGTTCCCATTTCAAACCTTTGGGCCACAGGAGGTGTCTGGGTACAGCCAACGGTTCTGCTCTACCAGGTGTGGCAAGAAGGGCAGAACGTTCCTCCCTGTGTCCTCCAGGGATCCTCAGGGAGCCCCAGGCCTCCTGAATGAGAGATCAAAGGTTTCTTCAAATCCTAATCCCCAGTGGGAGAGGGGCCCGCACTCTGTTTCTGTAGGGCTAGTCCTCACTCCTTAACGGTTTTCCTGGGGTGCCCAAAGGCACTGGAATAGTAACCATATTTTCTTTTTCACCCTGTGTGCTGACTCTCCCAAGGGAACTACCCCCCTGCAACCTCCCACCACACCCAAGGCATACAATCAGCGGGGGCGGGGGGGGGGCAGGCACTGGAGGAGTAACTCTCCCCAGGGCAGTGGGGTGCAGGATACAACTAGCAGGGTGCAGCTTGCTGCCTAGGGCTGCCCACCCCCCCACCCGGAGCCAAGCAGAGCTGACACCCCGGCCTCACTCCTGAACAGGGGAAATGGCTAAACCAGACTTGGGGGCCTGGCTGGGAGGGGGAGCCACACTCAGGTCCCTACTCAGACCTCAGTTGGAGACTTGGGAGAACAAGGGGTTCTCGTTTCCAGGCTGGCCAAGGAAAACAGATGCTAACAGAGCCTGACAGTCAACTACTCTCAGATCAGCTGCTGGGGCCTTTAGAGAGACCACAGTCCTATTGCCATGGAAACGACCAGTTCACCTGAGGAGCCCCAGCTCCTTCCCCGGCCTTCCCCTAATGTAGGTTTCTATTTTGTCCTAATAAGCATTAAAAATGTTGCACATCAAATTTCATTAGGTTTTGCTGTGCTCATCTGTTTAGGGCTATTTTTTCTCAGTTGATTTAATCACCCCCACGTGTTTTGTGACCCCCCCTTGTTATTTTCTCTTCCTTTTCAGGTTAAATAGATCCAACTAGCCAAATTGAACAACTTCCACCCCAACTGCCCACCTACTCAACCTCCCAACGTACACACTCTGCCCGCATATATACCCCCACATCCACACCCTCACCAACTCCTGCCATACACACTTTTTCCTCTCACATCCACCCCCATCTCAACCCTCCACACGCCTCCCCCACGTTTCTTCCCTTGCACACAGCTCCACTTCCACCCTTCCCACCTCCGCGTACAACCACTTCCCATCCACACCAGTACAACTTCCCTCACACACACACCTATACACAATTACCCCACAGACACACTCACACTGCCAACCCCCCACGCCAACCCCGGACACCTTCTGAGCATAGCCATCTCACTCCAGCTGGGCGTTCACCACCGAATAGCCCTGAGCTTGTTTGCCAAGAGCAGTTCCCTCAGCGGGAGGACCCTGAGTGGCTCCCACCGTTCAGCGGGGTGGGTTGTGCTCTGGGGGTTGGGGAGTGGATTCTAGGCCGTGTGTGCTGTCCACCGAGGAAGAAACCATCACTCAGGAGGCTTCTTCTCCTGAAGGCTTCTCATCCTGAGGCTTCCTTTCCTTATGCCTCCTCACCACCTTCCTTCCCAGGGACACCCGTGGGATGAATGAGCAGGGATGAGCTGGCACATTTACGAATAAAGGACTGGAGAGTGACTCCCCTTTCTTCTCTTGCCTGCTTCAAAAATGTAATCCAACCCCCACCTCTTATCTTACAGGAAGCTCCCTGCCTGTGTATATCCATTGTCTACGTAGTAGTTGACTTCCCTCTGGATGTTCCTTGGGATCTTTCACGGGTTACACCTAGTCCTGCCAGACACTGGTTTCTGAAGACCCTTCTTTTATTTCCTAAGGGAATTGGTGTCACCTTGGCCTGTTTCCCATCCACCAAAACCTCTCTGCGCCTTCCAGAAGTGGTCTTGGAGGCTTGGCTAGGTAACTAGTCTTTTTTTTCTAAAGGCGCCAGGGCACATTTCCGGACCCCTCTGACATTTAGAAAATCTAAACATTCATAAATGTCTGCCTGGCCTTTTTTAAAATTAGCAATTAGTTGTTTTAAAGGTCTCCGTTATTCCCACAATGTTCAGTCCCTCTTTATTTTTTTTTTCCTAAAATACATAGTTACTCTTCATTTCCCATGTTCATTTCTGGAGTAGCTTTGCTCCAGGGGAGGAAATCAGCAATCAAGACATAATAGGCCTGGGGGTCATTACTTATGCGTAACAGATTTCAAATGTCACAATAAGGGCAGGCAAAGAAAAATTTGCTGGACAGCCAACATGGGCACTTTACTTATACTATTTTGTGTTAATTTTGCCCTCAGAACATCTCGAAAGTGAAGGTATTATGGGTACCATTTTACAGATAAGGAAACTGAAGTTCAGCAAGGTAAAGTAGGAGCTTGCTTAAGGAACCTTGGCAAGTAAATGGCTGAGCTACATTTGAATGTTGAAGTCCGTGCTCCACCCATCATACCAGGCTGCTCCAACTGAGGGTCTGGGAATAGAACAGAAAAGCAGCCCAAGCTTCAACTTAGAGACTCACTAAGGACTCACATATGGAGTGTGCAGCTGGGACTATGTCGAGGAAAGATCCCTGCTCCAGGCCAGAGCAGAAGACCTACAGTGAGGACGAGGGAGAAGCTGCCTTCAGATGGCACCAGGATGCGTGGCCCATTAGCCATGAGCTGTGAGACTCAGCTTGCTACTGGAAGCAGGATGCTTCCTCATTTGGGACCCTAGTTTACCCAGCATAACACATATCTTGTCCCCATTATTGCCGATCATTTTTGTTCAAAGATTTTACTTATTTTTTTGAGAGAGAGAGAAAGAGAGAGAGAGTGATAGAACATGAACTGGGGGAGGGGCAGAGGAATGAACAGGCTCCATCCCAGGACTCCAACGTTATGACCTGAACCAAAGTCAGACACTTAACCGACTGAGCCACCCAGGTTCGCCATTCTACTACCATAGGTTATAAACACCAACATTTAACAGGCTAAATTCTGAGCAAGCATCCTCCCACCACTTACAGCCCTGTAGGCAAGTGTCTGTTTCATATGGGGAGGAACTGAGTCTCGGCTGCGGAGGAGGTGGCCCGAGGGAGGGAATCCCCATTCCCAAGGACTGCCTGACTCCAGAACACCACTCAGGGTGGTACATTTAATAAAACGCATTTGTTCCTGATTGCCTTGCATAATTCAAACCTAAAGTTCCCGTAGGAATACATTTGAAATAGGAGCTGCTTTTCAAACTTTTCCCATGAAGTGAGATTTCTGGTTATTTTCATTCGCACATGTTAGCATAGCACATGCCCATGCTGCACTAGTACCCACTGCACAGGCCCAGATAGATGCCATGATGTGGCTGCTGGGCCGAAGTCCTCTTCATCCCACCTCCTGACCCCAGGAAGATGCCCTGAAGGTGGCTCAGCCCTAAGCACTTCCAGCTGCGGCTCTGACCCTGGCCAGAGTAAGGGAGACTGCTGTGCCTGTTTATCCAAATAGAATTTACACAGATGAAATGAGCAACAACACTAAAAAAAGTTAATTTTCCTGGTCTGTGGTTCCTCCCTGCAGGCTGAGAGGCCAGCTGTGGTCCCTGTCCCCGTCCCCTTCAGTTCCCTCTTCGTGGAGTTTGGCTAAGAGAACTGAGGTCAAGGAGGGAATGGCAGAGTGTGTCCCTCCCAGCAGGGAGGATCATGGTGGGCTGAACTCCGGCCAATGGACTATCCCTAACAAGGAGCGGAGTGATTGCTTTCAGAGGCCCGCCCATCTCTGACCACCCTCTGTGGTGGCTGCTCTGTGCGGAGCAAATGCCGTTGGTATGTGGCTCACGCTATGGGCAGCCAATCCACCAACCCACAGTGTGTGATGCCTGGCAGGATGCCCTTCCCTCAGCTTGGCCTCAGTGCCCCAGGCTCCTTGCTGGTTTCATTAACCCAGTCCTCATGCTGCTGAGGAAGGGGTCTAGAGTGAGCTTGGCACGGGGTTGTCTGGATGGAAGCCAGCAATGTCCGACTCTCCTTCAGAGCTGGCCTCAAATCCCTTGTCTAGACTGAGGAGGGAAAAGAGCATGGCAGTACACCTAGATTTGGGTCTATCTTCCTCCTGGACCTACTTGAAGAAGGATTCAGTCTCTACATAGTCCAAATAGATACAAGGCCACAAGACATTCATGAGAAAAGATGAGTTCACTGGTGATTTACATGGTAGATTCCCATGATCAGAACCCAACAGACATTTCATCATTAGACACTGCTACTCTGGCTCCATTCTTTTTCCATTCCAGCTTCCATAACAGAAGACTCACAACCCATAAAGGAATCCCTCTGGGGCACCTGGGTGGCTCGGTTGGTTGAGAATCTGCTTTTGGCTCAGGTCATGATCTTGGGGTCACAGATCAAGTCCCATGTGGGGGTCCTCGCTCAACAGGGAGTCTGCTTCTCTATCTCCCTCTGCCCATCCCCCAGCTCATGTGTATATTCTCTCTCTCTCAAATAAATAAAGTTTGAAAAAAAAAAAGGGGGAATCCTTTTTATCATTCTAAGTGATTCAACTCTTGAACCTGACCTCTAGATATGACAAACAACAACAACAACAACACACACACACCAACAAAAAATCCAAGCCCGACATTTAAGTAAATAGGTAAAGAGGAATCAGAATCAGTTATTTCCTTAACACATCCTTTGGTGGCTCATTTATCCTCAGACATCTTTAGATCCAATACAGTGGGCCAAGGATGAGAATTTGTGGACTAGGCCTACCATTGCTGCCCATCACAAAAGCACTGCCACTTCTTACATCCTTCAAAACATGTACAAGTTTATCCCAAGCCAATAAACTATCATAAAATTAGCTCCAAAGCAGCATTGTTCCTGGGGTGCTGAGTGAATGCAAATGCAAAACCACTTTGTAACGCTATTTCCCCAACACAGACCACACAAAATTTCTACACGGGAAAAAAATTCCACTGCAAATGATGCCACAGCCAAACATTATTAAACATATGGGAAATAATCCACCATGAACAAGAGCAAGCAAACACAAAACAGGGGAGGATTCACATTCCCAAAACTTTAGCTAAGGGGAGCCAACTGAAAAAGACTATATAAAATAAATACATTTAAAAGAATTGAAGAGACCAGAGGAAAAATAGGAATCATAAGACAATATAAAAAAATCATAAAATAGGGCAAAGATATTTGAAAAACTAACACAACTTTAGAAATTAACAAAATATATAGAGCCATTAAAATGTACAATGCAGAGTATGAGCTGAATCAGATTAAGAGAGCTGGAGGGAGACTAAGTGAACAGGAAGACGTACATGAGGAAATCACCCAGGAGGCAACTTAGATGAATTAAGCACTTGAAACTATGAAAGATGAGAGACCAGGAGGCCAAACATCAAAACATATTATGTATAACACATTTTGTAACATATGCATTAATGTATTATATATAATATACTATATATTATATATGTTTACATATATTTTCTGTATTTTTATATCTAATACAGTATATGGATTTTTAGAGGAAAGAATGGAGAAAATAGGGTTATGCAGTATCAGGAACATTTTTGGCTGAGAGTTTTTCAGAACCAAAGGAAAACCTTAATATTCAAAAGAAATAATAGTACATTGAACTTCTAAACAGGTAAGTAAAAATTAACCTATACTGAGACACCATATGGTAGACAAGCAAGACCACAAAGAAGAGAGACAATCTTAGAGTCAACTGGAGAGAAAAAATGGAATTCCCAGAAAGAATGATGTTGAGACTGATGGAGAAGTCCTAATACCAGTAAGAGGAGCCAGAAGAGAGAGGCATGTTACCTTCAAATCACTGAGAGGAAATAACTATGAGTTTAAAACCCTGCTTGCAGCCAGACCATAATTCAAGGACAAGGATTAAACTGACATTTTCAGACACAGACTTAGAGATTTTCTCATTCATGAGCCCACCTGCAAGTAATGCTAATGAATATATTTCAGGAGAAAGGAAATTAAATCAACAAGGGTAGATGAAATGCCAGAAGCAATTGTGAGCAAATAAACCAGTAAACTTGTGGGTGAATACATGTAAGTGCTGACTTATTTATAATTAACAGTGACTATAATAATAATGGGTACTAGGGGGAGGTTAAAGACAGGCAGAACAGAAGTACGGGTCAACAAAACATGGAAGATGGAAGAGGACAGTGAGTAGTAAAACATCTCAGCACCCTTACTTTGTTCTGTTGGAGAATAAAGACATTCATTAGCTTTAGGGATTGTGAAGTCATAGGTCAGTGTTAAAATGTAAGGGCAAGGGTGAGGCATACTGTGTTCCTGGACTGGCAGACTCCATAAACATGTCCAGTATCTCCAAATTGATCTATGAATTTAATGCAATTCTAAATAAAAATTCCAGAAGCATGTTTTTGGGTAGAGACAAGCTGATTATAAAGTTTTTATGGGGAGGCAAATGAATAAGAATAGATAAAACAATTTTGAAAAAGAAGAAGAAAGTTGGAGGAACCATAGTATCCAATTTTAAGTCTCAACTACAAAGTTGCAGTAACCATGACAGTGTGAGAGTGGGAAAGAACATACACAGAGACTAATGGAAAAGAACAGAAAGTTTAGAAAAAGACCCACATGAGTATAATCAATTGATTTTTAATAATGATGTAAAAATATTAAGTGGAGAAAAGGTAGTCTTTTATTTTTTTAGATTTGATTTATTTATTTGAGAGAGAGAGCACAAGCAGAGGGGACACCAGGCAGAGGGAGAAGCAGGCTCCTGCCTGAGTAGGGAGCCCAATGCAGGGCTTGATCCCAGGACCCTGGAATCATGACCTAAGCAGAAGGTGGACGCTTAACTGACTGAGCCACCCAGGTACCCCAAAAGATAATCTTTTCGGTGAATGATGCTAAAACAATTTAACATCCATATGCAATAAGAAGAAAAAGAATCTTATAGAAAATTAACTCAAATTAATCATAGATCTAAATTTAAGTGGGAAGCTATAAAATTTAAGGAAAAAAAAAAACACACATAGGAGAAAATCTTCCTGACCTGGAACTAATCAGAGTTCTTAAATGTGCACCAAAAGCATGATCTATTAAAGAAAAAAGAATTATAAGTTGTATTTCATCAAAATGAAAAACCTTTGCTTTGCAAATGACAGTTTTAAAAGAACATAAAAGATAAGCTAAGACCTGGGAGAAAATATTTGCAAATCTTCTACCCAATAAAGAATTTGTATCCAGAATTTATAAAGAACACTGAAACTGAGCAAGAAAACAGATAATCCAATTACAAAATGGACAGAAGGCTTGAACAGACACCTTCCCAAAGAGAACACATGCATGACAAATAAACACATGAAAAGATGTTCAACATCATAAACTTATATTTATAAAAGACACCCCCAGACACAAATATTTATAGCAGCTCTACTTGTACTTGGTACAAACTGGAAACAATTCAAAAGTCTTTCAATGGATGAAAAGGTGAACTGTGGTATATCCATACAACAGAATACTATTCGGCAATAAAAATGAACTACTGATACATGCACCAACTTCAGTGAATTTCAAAGGCCTATGGCCCCGGGAAGAATCCAGTCTCAAGATGTTACCTGCCTGATGTTGCCATTTCTATGTCATTCTCAAAGCTACAAAACCATAGTGATGGAAATGGGCTAGTGGTTGAGGTGATTGGGGAGAGTGTGACCCTGCAGGAATAGCACGATGGACGTGTTGGAGCGATGGATCTGCTCTGTATTCTGATTGTGGTGGCTACCCAAATTTATAAATGTGTTCAAATTTATAGAACAGTGTGTCATGCCCCCCCAAAGTCAATCTTACTCTCCAATAATTTTTAACTAATAATGTATAACTTCTAAACCTGTAGAAGAAAAAAAGATAAGGCTAAAGAAATAAGACACAGGGGTGCCTGGGTGGCTCAGTGGGTTAAGCCTCTGCCTGCAGCTCAGGTCATGATCTCAGGGTCCTGAGATCACTGCATATCAGTATGTTTTTCTTCTTTCTAGTGTTATGTCTTATTTCTTTTTTTTTTTTAAAGATTTTATTTATTTATTTGACAGAAAGAGAGATCACAAGTAGGCAGAGAGGCAGGCAGGGAGAGGGGGGGAAGCAGGCTCCCTGCTGAACAGAGAGCCAGATGTGGATCCCAGGACCCTGAGGCCATGACCTGAGCTGTAGGCAGAGGCTTAACCCACTGAGCCATCCAGGCGCCCCTCCCTTCATCACTTTTTTATTTCAACAGTTATATTTTTTGTTTCTAGATGTACCAGTTCAAATAATTTTTCTTTTTATTTCTGATAATTTCGTTTTCTATGCTTTAACTCTGATTGCAGACTTCAATTTGTACAGAAAAGTAAATCCCTCACAGGCAGCTCTTCTCAACGGATCAGACAGCTTCAACCTCCCTCGAGTTTTTTGTTCCTCTCGACACTCAGGCATTGTGGTTTATATTTTTCTGAGTGCTGTTATCTGCACTTTTAATTCTTAAAAAAATTTTTTAACTTAAATTCAATTTAGTTAGCATATTATTATTAATATGTATTATTATTTTCAAGGGTAGAGTTTAATGGTTCATCAGTTGCATATAAAAGCCCATGCTCATCACATCACATGCCCTCCTTAATACGCATCACCCAGTTACCCCAGCCCCTACCCATCTCACCTCCAGCAACCTGCAGTTTGCTTCCTAGAGTTAAGAATCTCTTAAGGTTTGCCTCCTTCTCTGTTTTTATCTTATTTTATTTTCCCTTCTCTTCCCCTATGTTCACCTGTTTTGTTTCTTAAACTCTACATATGAGTGAAATCATATAGTATATATCTTTCTCTGACTGACTTGTTTTGTTCAGCATAATGCCCTTGTCTCAGTTCTTTTTTTAAAAAAAGAGGTGTCTGGCAGCCTAAGTGTCCATGGACAGGTACTGGGTACATAAAATGTACTGTAGCCATACAATGGCTTATTATTCAGCCACAAAGAAATGAAGTTCTTGATACATGTTACAATACAGATGAACTTTGAAAACATGATGCAAAATAGAATAAGCTAGATACAAAAGGACATATATTGTAGGACTCACTTACATGAAATATCTAGAATGGGCAAACTCACAGAAAGCAAATTAGAAATAACCAGATGCTGGGGAGAGAGAGGAGTGGAGTTACTGCTTAATGGGTACAGTATCTGTTTGGAATTGATGAAAAAAAATTGGAAATAGTGGTGATAGTTACAGAGTATTGTGAATATAATTAATGCCACTAAATGTATACTTCCTAGTTAAGATGGCAATTTTTATGTTTTCTTTTTAAGATTGTATTTATTTCAGACAGAGAGAGAGAGAGCACGTGTTGGGAGAAAGAGTAGAGGCAGAAGTGGACTCCTCACTGAGCAGGGAGCCCAACATGGACTTATTCCCAAGACTCTAGGATCATGACCTGAACCAAAGTCAGATGCTTAACTGACTGAGCCACCCAGGTGTCCCAACATTTATACTTTATATATACTATATATACTTAACCACAATTAAAAAAATAACATGAGAGGGGCTCCTGGGTGACTTAGTTGGTTAAGCCTCTGACTTAATCTCAGTTAGGTCTTGATCTCAGGGTCATGAGTTCAAGCCCTATGGTGTGAAGCCTACTTGAAAACACAGACACACAGACACAGACACAGACACACAGACACACACACTCACACACACACCCCAAAACCATAATATATCAAAACCCTGGGCTGTATACCCTAAATGGGTGAGCTGTATGGTGTGTGAATTACGTCTCAATAAAGCTGTTAAAAGAAAAAAGCGGAAAGAAGAAAAGAGGCATCTGAAGGAAAACTGATAAATCTTAATGATCAGTATGTTTAAGTGTTTGTTGTATTATTTTCTTTACTTGGCTATATTTTGATTTTTTCGTATTAAAAAATAAAATATTTTTTCAAAGGAAAGGGAACCCTTACCAGGCAATTTCATGTTACTTAATTTCTTGTTTATTACCTAGGTAAAATCCTCATACATGTCTGCTTCCCACAGGGCGTATCACTAAGAATCAGAGACTGTGTTACAGAAGGGGCTACTTGTTCAAGAATCGGGAGACCTGGGTCTGTCTCTCCCTAACTGACTGGCACCCTTGGGAAAGTTACTGAACAGCTTTGAGTGCCAAGTTCTCATCTCCGACCTTTTCTTTCCCTTTCGCAGGTGTCCAGGAGAATCAAATGAGATCAGAGTGTAAGTGTATTGTAACCTAAAGAATGACGGACGAACATACAAATGTCAGGAAGTATTAAACACATGATTGAACATGCAGAAAATCCACAGATCTCATCGTGGGCAAAGCTTTGACCCTTTGCCAAGCCCATCACAGGCACTGCTCGAAAGCATCCCCACTTGCGAGCACTGGATCATTCCTTGCAGGAAGCAGAGGAAAGTATGAGGAATCATGGGGGAGGCAAGCCACCTGCTGTACGCTGTGACCTCAGCAAGTCAGGGCTGCTCCAAATCTCTGCATAATTCTGTACGTTTTCACTTTCAGGTGTGCTTTGGGGAGAAGCAAAACAATAAAAGCCACGGACTCTTTCTGGTGGGAGAGGACAGCATGGCCCTAGAGTGATACTCACTATCCCAGAAGCATCCCCACCAACTTTGGCAAGATGCCCACTCCTTCCTCATTCCCTTGAAGCAGGGGTTGGGGGCCACTCACCAATGCTGGCCACGGTGTACTGATAAGGCTCTGAGAGGAAGTGTGGGAGGGTGAGGACGAAGGCACCCGAGGCTAGGAGGAGACCCCCAATGCCGATCAGCCGTGGACGGTGCACCCGGCTGCCAAAGTAGCTGACAAAGATGATGAGGATGGCGTTGCTGATCTGCAGAGAAAGCAGAGGGGCCGGGTGAGGCCTGAGCCTTTGTGGCTACTCACACACAGAGAAGACTTGATTGTAGCTGGCCCAGGAAAAGCAGGGATGCAAGAGGCCACCTTGTGTCAGCCTCACCCAGAGAGCCCTACAGTGGGCTCAGGATATGCTGAGTCAGCTCTCCCCTACCGTCAGAATCCCTTCCAGCCTCAGCCTCTTGGACTAGACAAAGGAAAGTACCTAGGGACCATGAAAACCTCATTGCCTAAATTTCAACCATCTTAGGCCCAAAACTCTTGGGGCAAAGTCCCAGGAAGCTTCCAGTTCCAGCTGGCTCCTAGGAATAGTACACACTGACTAAATGCCCTAGGGACACTGGCTGAGTAATCAGAAAAACCACCAAGCAACATGTACTGTCTCATTTCCTGATGCAACAACTCTCTTTTTGTGACAACAGTGGGACTCAGAATAGTGGGTAACTTGCCCTGGCTATGAGGTTAGGGACTACCCGAGTTTAAAGTAGCCAGTCTTAACTGGACTGGTCTACTGCCTCTTGGAGAAGCGGGTTTCTGCCCCACAGCTCTGCTACTGACTTGGCCCTGGCCCTTCTTGGGCTTACTTCCACTCCTGTCAGTGAGGGAGGAGGACTAAGACACCCCAAGCTCCTTCCTAGCTCTAAACATCAGAAACTCCACGTTCTTGGCGCTCCCTGGAATGTGTGGTCTCCGAGCCCCACCTGAGCCAGGGAAGGGAAGGGAAGACTCGGCTTAAGGAGCAAAGTCTTAAATGATAAAAAAAAACAGGTGTGGGCAGATCTTCTGACTACAACTCTGTCCAAAGAGATGATCCTCCGGCCCAGAACGTAAGCTCCTCTGGACTGGAGGAGCCCTGAATGTCAGTACCCACAGCCCTGCCCCATGCACACCACGGTCTCCTTCTGGCTAGAAAAGCAGGTGCCCCTGTCTCAGGAAATAGGAGCCAGAGTCTTGGTATGTGGCTCTTACCAAGATCACCAACTGGCCACATCTTAGTTTTCTTGCTTACCCTTTCAGCACCATGTGATTCAGAGAACCATTCCTTCCTGAAACATTTCCTTCACTGAGTTTCCTAGGCAGCACCTTCTCCTAGTTTTCTTCCCCTGGCAGTTCCTTCTTCCTTTCCTTGGCTGGTTCCTCCTTGCCTCCCTGAACTCTCAGCTCTCCCAGCTCAGGCCCTGAACCTCCGCTCTTGTCTTGGTGAACTCATCTGGTCCCATGGCTTTCCATGTTCTGTGTGTGCTCCTAATTTTCAGGGGCTTAGCACACCCAAACCTCATGCCTCCTCACCGACCTGAAAACCTGGGCTCCCACCCCAGTCCTCTTCATCTCCATAAACGGCATCTGCATCCTACCAATGGCTCAACAAAACACCTGAGCGTCATCCCTGACGGCTCGGTCATCAGCCACATACCGCCGTCAGCTCGTCCACTGAATGGACCTTCAATGACCACCTAGACGCTGCTTTTCTCCACCTCTCTCCCTACCTCCTGGTCTGAGCCATTGCCGTCTCCTCCCTGAACTTCTCACAGTGGCCTCCTCCCTGGGCCCCCTGCCTCCACTCTTGCCTCCCTGCAGCCTATTCTCCACCCAGCAGCCAGAGTGGTCCTGCTGACACATCAAGCCACTTTCCCTCGTTCAAACCCCAAACAGTAAAGGCAAAATCTGCCCCAGAGCCTCCACAGCCCTATGGAGCCAGTTCCCCTGCCCCATGAAGGCTCTGATCTGCTCTCCTCCGTCCCTCCCCTTCACTCCGCCCTAGCTGCTCTCTGCCTCCAGCTGCTCTCCTAGCTGCACACATGCACCCTCCTCAGGGCCTTTGTACTTGCTGCCCCTTCTCTTACTTGTCCACAGGGCTCCCGGACATCTAACCTACTTTAGACCTATGCTCAGATGGAAACTTCTCATGAAGGGCCTCTCTGAAAAATGAGGGGGTGGTGGTGAATGAAATGGGTGAAGGTCCTCAAAAGGTACAAAATCCCAGTTATAAAAGAAGTAAGTACTGGGATGTGATGTCCAGCATGGTGACAACAGTTAATAACACTGTCCTCTTTATTGGAAAGTGGCCAAGAGAGTAGATCTTAAAAATTCTCATCAGGGGTGCCTGGGTGGCTCAGTGGGTTAAGCTGCTGCCTTCGGCTCAGGTCATGATCTCAGGGTCCTGGGATTGAGTCCCGCATCGGGCTCTCTGCTCAGCGGGGAGCCTGCTTCCCTCTCTCTCTCTCTCTACCTGCCTCTCCATCTACTTGTGATTTCTCTCTGTCAAATAAATAAATAAAACCTTTAAAAAAAAATTCTCATCAGAAGAAAAAAAGCTGTAACTACGTGAGGTGCTGGATGTTAACTAGACTCATTGTGGCGATCATTTTGCAATATATACCAAGGTCCAATCGTTATGTTGTATACCTGAAAATAATATAATATTGAATGTCAATTATATCTCAATAAAAAGGAGGTAAGTATACCTTATCTTTATAATAATTAAATATAACTTATAATTTAAGTTATATTTAAATATATTTATAATTTAAGTTCTATTTAAATATTTTTATAATTTAAATAGTTATTTCAAATATAGCCACCATTGCCCTCCGTGACTTTATTTTTCTTCATGGCACTTGTTGTAGTCTGATCTACCAAGTTTTATTTATTTCTATATAAAAAAGTTACATTTATCACTAGAATGATATATGAGCAGAGGGTTCTGTCTGTTCATTCCTGCCTCCCTGTGCCTAGAGCAGTGTTTGACACATAGTTGGTGCTTTTGAAATATTTATTGAATAAGTGAATGAATGAACAAATGATAGGCTTTTTCAAGAGGACACAGTTGCTCGGAAGACCCCTCCTTTGTCACCAAGAGTAAGACTGTTTATAAAACACAAAGAAAGGGGGAGTGAAGGCGTGTGGGGGGAGGGGAGTAACCCAGCCTGATGCAGGGGGTTGCTCCAGCCCCTGGCCAGATATCACTCTAGGAGATTCTGAAACGCATCCTGGAAGCAAAGCATTATTCTTAAGCTACTTAGATTTTATCTCTCCATGTTCTTATTTCTCTATCATTTTTTAAAGACATGATTGTGTCGGACTATACCAGCTAAGCTAACTGAAGCTGACTTTAAAAGGTCTGGGTAAGGGATGGCAGGGTGCCCCAAAGGGGGAGGAAGACCTGGGTAACCCAGGCCCCACCCAACTGGATTGGCCCTTCCAGCACTCCCAGGCCGTGTGCTCGTTTCTCAGCGGGAAGTAGGACCTCCACAGCTGTTATGGTGGATGCTGGCTTAAGTCCTTGGTCCCCAAACTTTTCTTCAGCAGTGGAGTCCCTTTGCAAAAACAGTTTTAACATAACATAGTGTAACATAACATAACATAACATAAACATAACATAACAAACATATATTATGCTATATGATACAATGTAATATAATATCATTATTCAATATAATATATCATTGTTCTAGCTGAGGAGAGGAGGGCCTCTATAGTCCATGCCTCAGCCTCTCAGCCCCTCTACAACCCAAGCTCCATTGTAACACATCCCTGCTCATCTGTGTCCCCAATCCAGGGGCCCCAGGCAAAATCCAGGTGGGAGACATTAAGGATGGGGCCTCAAGGGCTCCCTCCGATTTTGTCTGCTCTGGCCTGGCCTTTAGCAGTGGGCAGGAGAAGCAGCTGCTTCACTGGACAAGATGCCTGTGTCTTCTCGCATCAGCCATCTCCTCATCCTGCTGCTGGCCCTTTGTACCCGGCCCTCCTCTCCCCTTCACTCACCCATCAGCCTGGAAAGCTCTGAGACTGGGCAGCAGCCTGATTCTAATATGATACTGATTAGCAGTGTGCTTAGAACACCATGTTGAGAAGAGTAAGAACCTGGACTCAGCTGGAAAGACGACTGTGGTTGATTAGTGACACCTGCCAGGGATAGGACTGCAGTGACCCAATATTAGAGATTCTGTCTCCCCTCCATGAGTGAGGACGATGTGTGCCAGGGGCATTATTAAAGTCATAGGCCAGCCCAAGGAGGGCCAGTCCGTGGAGGGGTACCAGGTCCCTGTGCTATGGTCCGCATTGTGCCAGAGCTGGCCAAGTGGCAGGAGCACAGCCTATGTGGGGGCATCACCAGGAAGCCGAGACACGGATGCACAGACAGAGACACACGTGTATATACACACTCACATACACACACACTAAAACATATAAACATAGACAAAAAGCAGTGGCTCTAGGAGGGAGCTCAGAGGAAAGGGCTTGAGGCCAGCAGGAGTGACTGATGGGCCACAGGGCTGCAGCTGGGCAAGTACCTGCATGTCCCAGGTGCAGAGACAAACCATGTTGGGGGGTGCGTACAGAGATTCTGGCCATGTGTTTGGGGCAGAGCAGGGCTGTGGACAACGGAGTGAGGAGGACTGGTAGAAGCAGTGGGTTGGGGTTCAGAGGGGTGGGCCTTAGCATGGGGGCCATCAGCCAGACCTGGGCTCAGACCCTGGCTGCCCTGTATGTGTGGCTGTGGCCAGCCTCGATGGGGCAATCAGGCTTTAGCTGTAAGCTTCCTCATCTAGAACCACGGTTAGGCAGAGATGTCCCCACTCCTAGGACCTCGAGGGGGATCTGGCCCAGGGCAGGGGCTCCTGAGGGCACTGTGTGTAGGCCACTGAGAGTGAAGGAGTAAAGGGCAAAGGCGTATTTCCAGCTGGGAGCAGGACTGGGGATGGGGAAATAGAAAGGGGCCAGCTAGAAGCCCCCCCGCCCCACATTTTTTTTATGGCTCTATCTTAGAAGCTGGCCTGGTGGAGGCCGGGCTTTAAATTATATCAACCTGAATTTCACTAAGATGGAATTCTGCTCTGGGAGGGAGAGGCTGTGCCTCCATCCCAAAAGAGTGGGCCTTGTGGAAAGAGAAGAGAGAAGCTAGGCCAGGGAGACACATTGCTTCACGTGGAACGACTAGGTTACAGCCACAACAGAGGGGGCTCTCCTCTGCCTCTTCCTCCCTGGTTTCCAGTGACTCCCACCTGACCCTGCCCTCTGACCCCCCACTCCTGATCTCTGGGGCCACCCCATCTTCCTCTAACTCTGACATGCGGTCACTGAGGGACAGTGTGAAATCCCTGTTGCTGGGATGTCACAGAGAGCTGACCTTGTTTGGAAGTCAAGGCCACTGCGGGGCTCTGGCTCCTGTGATCCTCCTAAGAGAGGAGCTACAGGGCTCGGGGCTGCTTCTCCACCCGCACGCCTAAGACTCATCTACCCGTGGACCACGGATGAGCAGAGGCCACGTAACCTTGTGCGTGGTCACAGAACTCAATGAGATAGACGCAGAGCTGGGAGGCAGATGGCCCAACACAGCCGGGGCAAGCCACGGCACACGCTCAGCCCCAGTGCCCCCATCTGTCGGGTGGGGCGAGGAGAGTACTTGCTCACAGGGCTGCAGTAACTGGGCCCTAGAGTCCGGCGCTGCCAGAGGCTCTTTGCTCAGTGCCCAGGGCAGGGAAACCTCAGGAAATGCAGCGGCCACCACACTGGCCCCATCTAGCAGTCCCTATTCCCCATGTGTACCTCCCAGCTCCCCATTCCCCTGCCCCTCCCAGAGCCCCCAGCTGAACTCTGGATCGGGGTGGGGGTGCACAAGTGGGGTCTGAGGGACCAGAACCTCCTGCTTACCTCATTCAAGCTGGAAATGAGCCCCGAGGAGGAACTGGAGAGCCCGAAGCGCTTCTCGATGGTGGTGAGGCAGCTCTTGAAGTAGGCGCTGTAGAGGAGCTGGCAGAGCTGCAGAAGGCCATGGCAGAGCACGAACACCTGTGGGAGGAGACACGGGCTGCTGAGGCCTCCAGATAGCCAGCCCCGGCCACAACCTTGGCCTTCCACTGTGGGACCTCGGAGCAGGGAGGCTAGAAGTCTGGCCTATTTCCTCACCTGTTACGTGGGAACACTCCCATCATGGGATGGTCTTGAGGGTGAAACAGTATCAGGGTTACACCTGTGATTTATACCCCACTCCAAGGACTGGCCCAGTGCCGTCCACCATTCCCTTCATTCCTGCCATTCACATCCGGTCAGCATAAACGGCCTAGCAGGACCACGGTGCTGGAGAAGCACCCCCAAGGCAGGGGCCTGACTCACCAGCCCCACATCCAGGGGCACTTAGCACTGAGGAGTGCCTTCACTGCACCGCCGAGCCCAGCGGGCACTGCTTTGCCCTCCCTCCAATGTCCTGGGCGGCCTGGAAGTGACGCTCCAGCCAGTGCAGCTCACTCCCAGGGGCACAATAAGCCGTGGGTCACATTGCTTCACTCCTCTTGACCTGTCCTCCATTCCCCTCTCCAGCATCAGCACCCATTCTCTGAGGCTCACCTCTAATTCACCGTGATGGTGCAAACTACCCGGTTCGAATGGCTACCCCCCCCAGTCCACCTCTCATCTGGGGTGTCTGTGGTTGTGCTTGCTTCTCTTGCATGGATGATAGGGGTCCCAGGAAGGCCCCAGGCCATTGTCCCTGCATCCCACCCCACCCCATAAGCCTGTCCCTGTGGGTCTGAGTGAATGTGAATGTGAGTTTTGGGTTGATGGGACAGATACACAGCTGCGAGGGTAGACAGCAGTTTGTAGCATCTGGAGTTGGCTCCAGGCTGAGCTCTGGGATTTCCTGGGTTCTAGGCTGGTGTGCTGGGCCAAAGCAAGCTCAGAGCCAGGAGCCCCATATCCCTGAGCTCCCCTGTGAGGTACCCCTTTCTGGAGACTGCACTTTTCCTTCAGGGAAGGGTGGGGTGCCCTTACGTTTCATGGCCTGCCAATGTTCTTCTCTTAATTGAAGGCCTGGCATCTTAGGACAGCTATTGGGGCTCCACCTTCATTTCCGTTTCCTTGCACAGCTGAGCCCACCCCATGTGCAGGGGCCTCTCTCCAGGCTATGGGATCAGAGCTGACTTTCCCTCTCCTACCTGCCAGGGCAGAGCCTTTGTGAGGCCAGCCTGGGGCTTCTGACGGCCCAGCACTGGCTGCCTGCCCATGCATCAGGCTCACAGTTTCCAAATCCAAGGAGGCCGTTACACCCACAAAACCACATGCCTCTCCCGACTCCCTCCTGCCTGAGCCCGCAGCCACCTAGCTCCTCACCAGGGACAGAAGGAAGCCTGCCCATCTGCAGGGGGAGGGAGCACTCCCTCCCTGCCTCCCTAGGGAGCCTTTGCTCTGCTTCCCCTCATATATTGGCATTCTTGAGATTTTATGATAAAGGTGTTTTTGAAAACTAGTCCCCTGTCTTTTACAAACGGGGAAACTGAAGTCCAGAGAGGGGGATCCCACATGCCTGCCCAGCATCCTGCACACAGTCAGCCCTCTGGGCTTAGAGGCCAGGCACTGGAGATGCCTGGGTGGACCAGTCTGGGGCTGCCTCTCACTCCACCGAGCTCCCTTAGCCATTTCCCACCCTCTTGGGCCCCAGATTTCCCTGTGAGGTAATTGGGCTAAATTGATGGCTCTTAACTCAGTTTTGATCCATAATCACCTGGTGGGAGGTGGTGGCGTCTTTGAAATCTAGAAGTCAAACCCAGGCCTCCGAATCAAAATTAGGGGAAGCCCCCTGATTTCTCGCCGGCGCCTGTCCTACTGGCCCTGTGCTATGCGAGCAGGTCCTGCCTCATCCCCAACCCACCTCTCTCCCTGGATTACTGCAGCCATCTCTCATTGGCATCCTGTCTGCCCCCTTAAAACCCTGCATCCCACCACCCCAGAGACAGCTTTCTCAAACTCAAATGCAAGCAGGCTGTCCCTCAATTAACATTGCTCACTGCCCCCTGCCCCCATTCCCTATAAGATAAAAACTCATGCCTTTGGTACGGTATTGAAGATGCTACAGATCCTAGACCTTGTCTGTCTCCAGCTCCATGCCTTGCTGTGGCTGTATTTCACGAAGACTGGCTACACCTGTATTTCTTGTCCTACATGCATCTCTTCCAGTGTGACAATGACATTCCTTCATCAAGAGGTGGGGTCTCTGTTCCCTCGCCTTCAATCAGGGCTGATCTTAGTTGCCTGCTTCTAATGAAGAGAATGAAGCAGAAGTGACGCTGTGTGACCTCTGAAGCTAAGTCCTGATCGAGGATCCATCTGGCTCCGTCTCTCTTGGGACCTTTAGAAGCCAGACATCACAACGTAAGGAAGCCCAATCTCCCCTGCTCGTGGAGTGGTCACATGTCGCTGTTCCCGCCAACTCCAGCTAAAGTTTTGGTCTGCAACCAGCATCTGCTGCCAGACGTGTTACTGAAAGAGTCTCCAGAGGATTCCAGCCCCAGCCTTCATGCCAAGTGGAGCAGAAATGAGCTATCCCACCAAGTTTATGTAGATGACAGATGTGTGAACAAACTGAATGCTGTCATTGTTGGAAGCACTAAGTTTTGGGTCGCTGTGTAATGCAGCACTAGATGCTTGCAACACCTGCTGTCACACACCTTGCCCTTCAAACTTCATCAAGGTCATACGACTCAAGTTCCCCACAGCACACATTCATTGTCTGTGACTTTGCTCGTTATGTGGACAGAACTATCTTCCCCTTCTTGGTCTGGATAATTACGTCTTCTTGGCTTGTTTTGCCCAGCATGGGGCTCAGTCATGGGTCTAGTTCAAAGTCGGTTCTAAAAATCCCAGTACACCATTGCTGCAGAGGCCTCTTGCTGGTTTGGCTCATGGTTGGCATTAGAAGGAGCATCTGGCAGGAATGAGGACTGTCATAATGGCCTGGGAAAGAGTACAAGGTCAGACAAAAGGATGGCCGTGGGGATGTAAGGAGAGAGCTGCAGAGGTTGAACTGACAAGTCTCTCACCGATTCAAGGTGGAAGAAAAGGGGCAGAGTTTCCAGCCTCAGGGCCAGGAATGGGGCAAGGCCATCCCTGAGACAGGGGACCCAAGTGGAGGGGTGTGTGCAGAGAGGGAGGGCAGCGAGTTCAGTTTTGGAACACCTGAGTTTCTGAGCATGAACTCAGAAAAGACCAGTCTCCCTCTAACCAAATTAGTAATGAATTAATAGGAGTGACTAACCTCTACCAAATTCCCCAGCAGTGTCATGAGAAGAAGGTGAGGACAGTGGGAGAAAAAATCTGTCTCTTTCCTGAAAAAGGTCTTTTCTGAAAAGTGTGCCTTAGGTCTTTCCAGAAAATGCAGAAATCCCCCATTTTCTGCCCCCTGATATGAGGTGGAAGACCCACATAGAGCCAGCCAGCACCTTTCCACGTCCTATGCCCCTCACAGGTCCATCACCAGCTTCTGGCCACTGCAGCCCTGTCGGGTCTGTGTCCTTCTGGGTGTCTTGGCAGAAAGGCTGGAGTACACACGGGCCCTTCATTCCAGTGGCTTCAGAAGATGGAGAGGAATGAGAAGATATATGGCCACCAGGGAGAAGATGCCAGCAAGGGGAAGAACTGTATAGATGGTCCCTGCAGAGCATTCTGGTCAGGGCCACTCAAGGTCACAGCCATCTGGCCCCATTTACTGAGCTGATGCGGACTGGACCCTGGGACCATCATCTAGGTTGCTTGACCTTACCAAGAACCCACTCCATGGCCAGCATGAGATGGAGCAACAAACTGTCAACACTTGCAGGAGAAATAGAACATGGGGTTTAAGAGTCTCTGGGGACGCACTGGTGGGAGGAGTGTCACAAAGAGGAGGGATACTCAGTAACTGGAGACTTCCTCCACTCCCCTCACTTGCCAAGTAACTGAGCCTCTCTGTTACTGCCTGAGAAGTCTAGATCCGAATTTCCCACAAGGTGCCATGCAGAACACCCCTCACTCGAGATGCTTGAAGTTGAAAGTATTCCCAGGAGAAAAAATTTTGGAGAATTTTGCTTATGATCATCCTACCTCATGAATATTTACAATTCACATTAGCATATTAAAGACTTTGAGAAAGTCAAGAACTGCTTAACTGCTTTATCCAAATTTCTCCATACTTCTCCAACCATGGAGACACATTCGCCCAACATACACTTCTAAAAAGTATACTTAACAGATAGTAACACCTTGCAAAGTATGATTTGAGGGAGATCTCATGTCACTTTTAGAAAGCAGCTTACTGGTAGAATCAGCCTTGCGAATTCTTCACAAAACGAAAATAAAATAAAGATGTGTTACACGGCCCGATATATCTTTTGTAAAATAGTGCACCATGATTTCCTATCCCCTCACTCTACTTTTTTTCTTTCTCGTGGAACTTCCGGTTTCCTAAAATTATATCATTCTCACTTACTGGCATGTCCCCCCACCAGACAGAGACTGCAGGGAAGAAAGATGATGAATGGTTTTTAGGGTGCTACTTCCCCATTGCCTGGAACAATGCCTGGTTTGCACCTGGGGCTCAGTTGTCAAGGGAATGAATGTGTCTTTAAATGCGCTAACTCAGGAGTCCATGCTCCAGCAACTATCCGTCAGAGTAGCCATTCAGGAAGCTGCAGGTTCATTGTAATGGTCTGTCCTGAGTCATATATGAACCCCCCCCCCCCTTCAGTGCTGCCTTAGGTCAGTCCTCAGACAGCCTCGGGGAGTCAAAATCTGGCTGCAGTGTCCCTTCTGTGGTCCTTGTCCCTAGGCCGGAGCTGAGTGCACCCCAGACAGGCTCACTCATCTGGTGGGAAGCACCAGATCTGCACGGCCATGCTGACAACCCGAGGGGGTCTGAGCGACACCTGGCCGTGGGAAACCCTTTTTCACAGTCAACTGGAATCCCTCCTACGTAATCCCAAATCCACTTCCATCTCTTTTCTCTTTTTCATCTTTCCCCTTTATTCTGAATCAATGTATCACACACATATGTTTAAAAAAAAAAAATCAAGTAACACCGAAGGGCTTAGAACGCCGAGGCCCTGGCCTGCACTCAGCTCTAGCCCACCATCCGTGCTGCAGGTTGGGGACAGCCACCTCTGGTGTCAGCTTTTCTGTGCATTACACCCATGCATATCAAAATAAGACGCTTGCTCTGCAGTTTCCTGATGTGCCACTGTAGACTGCCTGCCATTAGAGGAGAGGATTCAACTCCCCCCCTCTTGCGTCTCCCATCCTTCCCCCTGCTCCTCCCAACTTGTAATCATTCTCTGCATTTGTGTGTTAATATATTGGATCATTTCACTCTGTGGCAAGCCAGCTGGGAGTCCGAAGGAGCAGGGCTTCCCTGCTCAGCACACACCCATCCTCAGCACACACTCCATCAGTTCATGGAGAAGGTTGTCTGTGCTTTCCAGGGGTCAAAGGATGCTCTATATTGCCCCCTTGGGGTTCAGCCCCACTTCTCATTTCTGTCTCTGCAACACCTCCTTGTTCTAAGTCTGTTGCTCTCTAGGGCTGTGCCCAGTCTAAGGGCTCCCCACACTGTAAGCCCCATGCATGCACCTGGAAACGGTCCTTCCTTGGTCCATTGACATTCCCAACCATCTCCATATTGCTGAAATTATTGCAACTGTTCATCTACTCATAATCTCTATCCCTTTTCCCTCTTTTTTCTGTTCCTGGCTTTCACCATTCTTTCATTCTTTATTCTCATTATAATGAGAATGACGAAATTGAGGGAAGACAAACATGCGCCCAATCTGCCATCTTGAATCATAAACCCAATGTCTTTCTTGATGCTAATCTAGCAAACAAATTGATAATTCTGTGCCCACTTTTCCAATGGGGAAAAAAAGCAGTATACACTTGTCAGTGGACTAAATAGTCAAAGCAAAATGTGTACCCATGTCTTTCTCTACAACTCTCCCCCACACCTCCCTGTTACATTCATGCATTCTGCTACCTCATTTATTTGACCACAGTCTTCCAGAGTGGTTGGAGTGCCTCCAACAGAAGGCACGTGGCCAGAGAGTGGTGATGGCTCTGGGTGTCTGCCCACCCCCACTGCTATTTGTGTCTTTAAGTGTCTCTACCCTCATAGCCCATTGTCAGTCCCGGCTGGCAGCTCACCATGTGGGTAAGACCTAGGAGGTGAGGCTCTGGGCAAAAGAGGCCATAGTGCAAATGGGGATGAAGAAAGCAACTCAGAAAGGGTAACTCCTGGCTGTTGCCCAGCGACCTCAGAGACAAGGAGGCCTCTCAAAGGGGAGGCAGGTCTCTGGGAGGGCTCCTCTGAGGCCCACCTGAGAGGCTCCTCAGAGCTGGATGGGAGAGAGGTATCCTTTTCCCTGTCCGCCAAAAGAAAAAGAAGGGAGCCAAGCAAGGACTCAGATGTGAAAAGCTTTCACCAGTTGGCCTTTTTATCCCTCCTGTACCTTTTGCAGGGTGTGACTTTGGATCCAAACCATGGCCCTGTGGCCCCAAAGGGAAATGTCTCTTTCAAGAAGTGATTCAGGAAATCAAATATTTTCCCATGCAGGAAGACTGTCTGAACAAGATAAAGTTCAGAGATTCAAAATAGCCAGTCTTGGGTCAAAGTGGATGGTATTCATAGCGGCGATAATAAAAGGTATCTTTAGTGTTATTATGAACTAGAAAAATGCCTTTGATATGACAGGGTCCTGGGAGCCCTTGGAAGTCTAAAAATCAAGATAATCTAAAAAGAAAAACATGATTTCCACTACTGCTTCCTTGTTCCTTAAGAGGGAAGTAGCCAGGCTGGAGAGTTGCAACTGGGAACCAAGGGGAGGCCAGTCAAGCCAGGCCCCTGGCGGGTCTCTCCAGGGCCCCTTGGCAGCCTCTACTGTCCATACTGTGGCCTTACTGTATAGCAGGGTTCTCCTCATATGACTGAGGAAGTCCCCTCTCCGAGGCCTATGAGAGCTGCTTCGGGGAGGATGGAGGCTCAGTGGAGGCCAGGAGGCCACAGGAAATCACAGCTGGCACGGAGGAGCATCACACCCAAGTGGGCTCTCTCCCACTTTCATATTGCCCAGGGAGTCCTGGCCAAGGCACCTCTGGAGCCGGGTCCCCACCGAATTGAATTAGGTGAGATCTTTCGGTCATTTTTTTTAGTTTAGTCTACTCAGCTTAGATAAAAATCTCACCTGAAGGCCTCTATGTAAGATTGAAATTAAGATGGACACTGAAAGTCCCAACCTGCATAATTCCTTTAGTTTTTATTATTATTTTGTGTTTTTGTATTTAATATTATTATGACCTAGAAAAGGCCTTTGATAAGCCAGAGTTCTGGGGGTCCTTGCAGGTATATAGACCAGAACCATCTGTAAAAATATACAGCTGCCATTGGGGTGTCCTTGTCTGAGGGGACACCGGGCACAGAAAAGGGAGGTACAAGAGCTCTCCAGCTCCTAACCCCGGTGATCCTCGAATACTTTGGGCCATGGTTATTTTGTTTAGGTTTTCTCCTGTCTGACAGTTGGCTCCAGGGAGGGAGAAGGCAGATGGCTGGGCTGATTTGGTATCATTTGTGAGGGAAGATAAAATGAAGAACAGAGAGTGAGAGACGGCCTGGGATGATAGGAACCCGAAGTATGGCCTTTAGAAATCATGGATTAAAAAGAAAATTCTGGTAGAGATGAAACATGAGCACATGAGACTAAATGAATTTATCAGATTAGCTAGGAACATGGTGCTCAAGGGTTCTCAGAAAAACCAAAACTTTGAAACAAACCTATCATTGACATTTATGTTAATACGTGTCCAAATTCTTCTGCAGAAATTCCTGAAATTATTTACTTATTTTTTAAGTCAGAAAAGCTTTCCTTCGTGGAGTACGAGTGTCGTTTGTGTTTTCCAGAATCTGGCACAAGAGTAATTTGTTAGAGTGAAACAAGTCACCGTTAGGGAAATTGCTTTGAATTCACATATGACAGGAAAAGAACATTCAAACTGTATTAATATGGAGACTTCAACCTATTTTATATTCTTCCTATACGTTGTAGTAAAAAGACAGGTAGTTACTATTTTCCCGTCACTTCCCTGAAGGAGGGGGAGCTAGTTTTTCAGAAAGAGAGAAAGGGGGGACTGGAGACATGGTATCCAAAGAGTTTAGGATACTGAAGCTGATCCCCAGGAAGCTGGTCGGGAGGAAGGCTGGCTTGCGGCTCTGGGGAAGCATCAAGAGATATTTTCTTCACATCACCTTGTCTGTTTACTTATTTTGTCTTCCTCCGTGTGTCAGTCTTGGTCACCCTGTATCTTCTGCATCTGGCTATCTGGCACATAATAAATGTCCAGTCAATATTTGCTGCGTTCTGTTCATCCCCATACTACCCTGAGAGGCAAACAGGATTACTTTCAATTATGGATGAGGAAACGGAGCTTCAGGGAAGCTTACACAGTTGTCTCATGTCACACGCCTAGTAAATGGTAGCAGCCTGCTGACGCCAAATCAGGCCGTCATCCTGCTCCACCTAGCTGCCCAATCTTATGAGAGAATTTGGGGGAAGAAGGCATCCCTAAAATTGTTTTTATCGCGATTGGTTATTGGGGCACTTGGGTGTCTCAGTCGGTTAGGCGTCCAACTACTAGTTTCAGCTCAGGTCATGACCTCAGGGTTGTGAGACGAAGCCCCGAGTGGCATCAGGCTCTCTTTTCAGTAGGGAGTCTGACTGGGATTATCTTCCTCTGCCCCTCCCCCATACGTGTGTGCATACTCTCTCTCTAATAAATAAATCTTAAAAAAGAAAAAAAAAAATTGCGGGCTATGTAATTGCCAATCCAATGGCCTCCAGAGGTGGCTTACCTAAGTTCTGCAGTGTTCAACACATTTGTTCCCCTCACTTTTGTGATGTCACCCGCCATCTCAGTGCTCTTGCTCTGACTGTCTCTTCTTAGAAAGCCCTTTTCTGGCTTCCCAGATAATGAGGATGGTGTCTGGGCTCTGTCCTCAGCCCCTTTGCCCGTCTCCCTATACAGGATGGCACTGGGCACCCCATTCACCCCCTGTAGGGCCACCCTGGAGGCCCACTGACGCCCCCTGGCGCAGCTGGAGGGCAGACCCCCTCCTCTAGCCCGGACCATGCAGTGAACCGCATTCCACACATTGCAGCTTTGAGGCCCGGCCAGTATCTGAGATTCGTGACCCGAACCATTATCTTCCCCTGGATCGTCTCCACTTCTCATTTCAGTTCTTGCCCTGGGACGTCAACCTCCAAACCAAGACTCAAATCCACACCAAGCTCTCCAGCCCCAAACTGCCGCCCTCTACTCCAGTCACTATCAGATCCCACCAGGTCCCTGTGACAGGTTCCTACCCTCTTCCTCAGCCTACTCCCTCCTCCTTGCAATCTGCTCTTGGGCCAGAAGTCATCTTTTCAGAAACCTGAAGTATAACATTCACACAAAAAAGGCATAAGTCACAGAGAACAGCCTGACAAAATTTCACAAACTGAGGCCACGTAAGGGACCAGTACCCAGATCAAAAAGCAGAAAGGGCCTTGCTTCCCAGAAGGCCCTTATGCCCTTCTCTGCCATGCCCCACCTCCCGGAGAATAGCTCTCCTGACTTCCAGCAGCACAGGTCAGGCTGCCTGTTCCGTACTTCATGGAAATACTATGGATCACATACTACGTCAGCATGATCTTCTGAACATGGAGATCAGAGCCTGTCCTGACCCTGTCAAAAACCCTCCAACAGAGTCAGACCAGCTCAGATTAAAAATAAGCAAAGTACCCAGCCTCCAGGGCCCTCCCTGTCCCAGCCCCCAGGCACCTTCTGCTCTTGCCACGTTACCCACTACCTGGGCCTCTTCTCAGGTGCCGAGCTACCTCTGTTCAGCCTGGGTAGAAAGTGGAAACTGGGCAGAAAATTTATAGCCCCTGTGAGATGAGGTGTTGCCTCAGAGCCTTTGAGGGTGGAAGTCATTCACCCTCCCTGGGGACTCTACTCCCGTCCCCTCCCTGATCTTTCTGGTGGTGGAGAATGGCCCTCCTGTTACACCCTCCCCATTGTTCATTGGGGCAGTGACCCTGGCTGCAATTACAACCACCTGCCATATTTGGGGCCCTGAGACAATTCTGGTGCCTCACGTGTACCTGTCCCCGGGCAGGAGAGCAGAGGAAGGAAACAGTTGCAGAAGCGGGGCTGTTGCTTGATGAGAGGAGGCTATGGCTTGGCCCATGCTTCGTAACCAATAAATCAATGGGGAGGATTACATTTCAGCAAGTGGCACCATTGGTTCCCGAGGTCCCCGTAAGCCATAAGCAAGTGGATGTGAAGTGATTAAAAGGTACTGTAAATTCCTTGTACAATGGGTTGTTGTTTCCTTTCTATTGTATTCCAAAAAGTTCTGGAGCCTGGTAAGTTGCTTAGCAAGCCCTTGTAACTTCTTTCACTCTCCTCGGAGTTTCACCCTGGACCAGCTCCCTATCAGAGATTCCCAGCATCTCCATTTGTAGAAATGAAAGCTCAGACTCCCTTTTGACTCTTGGTCCCACCAGATGCAGCAGCAGAGGAGAGACTGGTGCCTCACCCCTGCAGGGTGAGGAGGGGAGCAAGTGAGTGAGCATCTGGGTGTGGCCTGGCCCACTAGGTGAGGATCCTGAGAAGGTTCAGTAGAAACAGGTGGGTACCCTGGCAGGATAAGGAAGGAGCCCTTGCCTAGGGAAGCCCCCGCCAGGGACGGCCCATGCCCACCCACTCTCTGCTGAGTAAACCATCCCTAGCCTCTCCCGGTAAACCACAGCGTGCTCAGCCCATCAAAGCCACAGGGAGGACTGAGAACAAAGCATCCAGAGCCTGTAAGAGAGTCCAACACAGCTTGAGAGGAGGCTGAGGGGCTGCCCAGCCTGAGAGGCCAAGGCACAGACACGTGTGTGTGGCTGCCCATGGGTGCAGACCCAGACACCGCACTGGGCGCCGCTCTGGTGGTTCAGCACTCTCTGTCCTGCCGCTCTGGTGTCAGGGTGCCCCCAGAGGCTCTGGCACAGACACAGCGGAGCACGCAGGCACACACATGCACCAGATGGGCACGCTCAGTCCGCTACGCCCATCACGTGCACACACAAAGGTGGGGACTCCCCTGCAACAGGCCTGTAAGTGGCAGAGACAATGCTTTCCCACGTGGGAAGGTGTCACACCCCGTTCCGATCGTCCTGGCATTCCCCTGCATGCTGAGAGACCCAGGATTCACAGCCACGGGCTGTTCTCCCAGAGGCCCACACCCTTCCAAGATCCCATCACTCTGGAAGAGAGGCAGCCAAGACATTCCAAGGAAAACCCAACCTGCAACAGAGTGAAGTGATTGCTCCCACGTAGGAAAGCCACATTTCTGTGGTTATTCCCTCCCTCTGTTCTCCGGGTGGCAGGTGGAAGGATGGCAGGAGGAAGGGCTTTGTCCCACACTCGAATTTCTCTACCCGCTCTGATACTTCAAGGGAATAAAGTATCTTCCCTCAGTGCTAAGCCATGATCATGATTCCAGAATCTGCCACCCGACCACCTGTAGATCACAAGAGGGGCGTGCTCCCTGGGAGTCTCCGTTTCCCCCACTGACCCATGAGAGTCAAAATATCAAAGATATAGACCCAAAGGGTTATACCACATACAGTGCTGTCCCCCAACACTCTTTCTTATGATCCCCATGACTGATCTCATGTGTCTCTACACCCAACTCCCTCTGTCTCTGAAACTCACAGCAAAGTACTAGGGACACTCTCCACCACGTATGCTGGGCCCAGCCTCCTTGCTGGGGATGACAGGTTTAACTCTATCCTTGGACTAGGTTAGGGTCAAAGCCCTGGCTCCTGGTACCCATGAAAGTAACATTATTTTGAAATGTTTGAAATGGGCTCTCTGCAGATGTAAGCAAGTTAAGGTGAGGTCATACTGGAATAGGGCAGGCCCCCAGCCAATGACTGATGTCCTTATGAGAAGAAATTTGGATACTGAGATACACAAGACAATGGAGGCAGAGAATGACTGACGTGTCTGCAAGCCAAGGAATACTAAGGACTTCTGCCAGTCACTAGAATCTGTGACCCCGTTGGTCTTCATCTCCTCATTCAGTGACAGAACCCTGTCCCTCTGGTCCAGCTGTCCTCAGCTGACCCTCGCAGAAACCTGTTTCACTTCTGCTGGGCCACCACCTCGCCTCCAGCTCCAGGAGGGTGTTCTCACTGACTTTCCAGGTGACTGAGGAAGCAGGTTGCTTTATTTTTCAATTGTTAAGTCCCTCCAAATTCACCCAGCTATTTTCTTAATTCCTCTATTAGTCACTTATTGTCCGCTGTGGGCAAACACAGTAATAGCTAAGGTCTCCTGCGCTGGGCACCCATTTCCTGCCTCACCCTTGTTCCCATCCTTGATCTATCTTGCCTCTAGGCTCCTCTCCCCAACACTGGGTGTCTCTTTACTCATTCTCAGGTTCCTCTGCCTTCTATCCACAGCTGGAGGTCCCTGAGAATGTTCCCCCAATACAGAGAAATCATTGCATGTGAGCCAATAGTTATAGGAAGCCCATGCAAAATGGGGGTGGGGTGTGCTCCCTCTCTCCTCCAGCTGAAACTCTTTTCCCTTCTACCTTTCAGAGCTGTTGCACAGAATGCCCTGTCTTCCTGGCTGATGACAAATCCTCACGAGGATCAGTCCATCTGTAAGCATTCTGCCACAGGCCAGGAAACAGATTCTACTCACCATTTTTTTCTAGATCTATAGAAGATACAGCTCCAGATTGACTTGCTCTTCCAGACTTTTCCTTTTCCAGACTCACTGCAAACCTGTGCCTGCCAGCATGCACACCTGTAGGAGGCCTCCCTCCTTTGCATGGCTGGCTCTGGGAGGCACTTGTGTCTATTCCTTAAACACACCTCTCTGCATGTGGGTTCTGCCTCCTGTTCACGCTGTTTTCTGCCTAGAACTCTCTCATGCACCCTGCCCTCCCTTGACCCCTTGTTGGCCTAGCTCTGATTGCCCTGTTAAGCTCTGTTTGCACATCACTTTAATGCCATCACCCTTGTGATTTCAGGGCAGTCATGGTTATATTGGGGGGGGGGGGTCAACTCCTAAAGACCTCACTTAGTTCAAAACACACACAAGTCAAGACTTAACCTTCACTGCATGTGGGCTCTCTCTATGAGGACTGAAACAGCGCCTCCCACTGGCAAAGGTGCCAGACACAGTTTATGATTCCTTTGGACTGCCAGCTCTGATAGATTTGATTGGGGGCTGTGTGTGTGTGTGATTTGGGGGGGTGCATTATTTGCTTGTTTTGCCCAGACGGAACATAAAAATAATGTGATAAGCAGATATGTATTGAATACCATCACGGGCAAAACATATTCCATAGGAAACCAAGGGCCAAGCAGGGCCAGACCCCTCCTGGGGCTCCCATTTGTTAAGAAGATGAGGGATAGGGGCGCCTGGGTGGCTCAGTGGGTTAAGCCTCTGCCTTCGGCTCAGGTCATGATCCCGGAGTCCTGGGATCGAGCCCCGCATCGGGCTCTCTGCTCTGCGGGGAGCCTGCTTCCCTTCCTCTCTCTCTGCCTGCCTCTCTGCCTACTTGTGATCTCTCTCTCTGTCAAATAAATAAATAAAAATTTTTAAATAAAAAAAAAAAGAAGAAGATGAGGGATATGTACACAATAGTAGCATCTGCTTGTAAGGGGATATGAAAGGTGCTGGAGTGACCATACACTTAATGGTGCCAGAGGCACTCTGAATGTGAGACCTCGAGGGAGATGTCCCTGGAGAAAATGAGGTCAGAGGTGGGTTTTGAGGATGAGGAGAATGTCAGAATGTAGAGAGGAACAAAGCAGTCATCCTTGCCCAGAAGACAAGATGAGGAGTGGAAAAATGCAAGTATGACAGGATTAGGGGTCAGGAAATAATCTGGTTAGCCTGAGAAATCTCTGGTTAGGTGAGAGGAGAAGACCACGTCAGGAAAGAGGATCAGTGCCCAAAGAGAGCCACATAATTTTCTCTCTCTTGGGCTATCATTGAATACTTGTGGGTAGTGATAACGCTTGTCAACCAGTTCTAGAAAGGTTAACCAGTAACAAAAGGAGGAGAGAGGAGAGAGAAGGAAGATGAGAGGCAGGTGGGCCCATGCAAGGTCTTGGAAGAGTTAGAAGAAGCCTCCCGTCTGGGGGTGGACATGGACCGGTGGATGTCAGCATGAGAGATGAACTCCAGGGGAGGCTGTGACTGGATGACGAAGTGGAGGTGGGGGATGGTGAGCAGCCAAGGAAAGGGAAGGAAGGAACTCAAAAGACAATGGAATCAGGGTGAGTGGTGACAACTATTCAACCTCACACCCAAGGAGACAGGAAAAGATCCTTTGGACCCTATGGAATTCAAAGACTAACCTCCAAAATAAAATGGAAACTTAGTAGCTACATGTAGGGTTTTGAAATAAATCCCCCTTTGGGCTTTATGCAATGTTGACACTATACTCTGTGAGTAAGACTACAGCATGGGAAGATGTCTTGTCCCATCATCTCTTTCATCTTTTGCTTCTTTTCCTTGAGGCCAGAAGAGCTCCCTGCCTTGTTAGAATCCACAGAGCTGTAAGTTACCATCTTTGAGATGGAGAGTTTGCCTGAAATGGAGCCCCGAGGAATACCTCCAAACAGAACTTCACTTGCTAGATTTGCAGGAGAGCCAGGAGGCTGCATGGCTGTCTGGGACACGGAAGTCTAACTTGAAAGATGAAGGATCTGGGGCAGGATGGTTGCTAACAACATATGTGATTCGGTGCAAGTTGAGTCTTTTGTCTAGTCTCCAGGGGCGGGCAGCTCGGTCACCAAAGTCTGCACCAGGATGCAGGTGGTTCTCTGCAGCCATCCCCAACAGCACAAGGCCTGGGCCATCTAGTCTAGGTCTACTCTCTCCATTCCTTCAACGTATTTCTGGACTTTTGCAGACAGAGGGCTACTCCTGTGACCTTGCCTCTTTGACTTTCCTATGTGTGTCCTAAGGTGCCTCCCCTCTGTCTGCCTTCCTCCCAGTTCCACTCCTCATCTCAGTGAGGAGGGCGAAGAGGAAGAAACACTGGTGGGCCTGCAGAAGGAGAGGCAGAAGGAACTGGGTGGGAACCAGTCTTTGGGCAGAGAGTAGAGAGGGCTTTAGTCCGCACTGCAGAAAATGCCCAAAGCCTCCCTTGGAAACCTTCCTCAGCTCTTAGGCTGGTGTTTGAGAGGAAAGGAAACTGTTACATGAGAGGTCAAGGCAGGAAGTCAAGAAGGCATGCTAGCCTCTTTCCCATCGGAAAGCTGTGTTTAGATAAAAGCAACCAGAACATCCTTCCCTCTACCCACACCCTCTGGCACTCCCTCCCACATCCCCTGCCCCGGACCCCAGGAACTGACAAGGAGACAAGGCTGCAGTGATCTCCCCCGCTGCTTGGAGGGCTCACTCATGTCAAGGTCTCCTGTGCACTGCAACATATCCCATCTAAACACAGGAAATGTGGGAAGGAGTGGGAGCAGGGGGGAAAGCAAGCCAATTTCTCAAATCCTCTGTTTACCTATAGTATTTCGTTTTAACCTATGAATATCATTAGTTCGAACACCCCTGACCTAAGAACATTTGCCATCTCCAAACTACCTGGGGTAAAAAAGATTGAAACGGAACGCAGTCTAGCACACGGTAAGTCTGTGGACCCAGAGCACCTCTGGAGAGTCTCTGAATTCCAGCATGTGGCTGGCCACGCTTCTGCAGGCTGAGAAGCCTCTGTGCTCTACACCCTCCCAACCTCCTCTCACCTGGCCCAGGGGCAGGTCTCAGGGTCTGACGTGCATAGCCCTTGACTTTGACCCTGGTTACACACAGCAGGAAGCTCCCCAAGTTCCTCCCATCCACCATGGCTCCACATTAGAGACACTCCCTGGAAACCATTTCAGTTTAATTGACTGCTTCCCATCATTTGCTTTAGCGGAAATCTTGGGGACAAGGATATCACAGACAACCCAGTGACCTCTGCATGGGAATCAGTGTCCTAATATGTGCCTTGTCTCCGAGTAGAGGTTCTAGAATTTCAGGGTGCATCAGAATTACACAGAAGCCTTGTCGAAACAGCCTGCTGGGCCCCACCTCCAGTTTTAGATTCAGAAGCTCTGGGATAGGGCCCAGGAATCTGCATTTAGAACAAGGTCCCATGGGATGCTGATGTTGCTGGTGCAGGGACCACACTTAAGGAACCACTGCCTCAGACTCGAGCAGGTCCACCTGAGCTTTAACCCAAATCTTTCTTTCCAGACATTTCTTTCCTGGAGATGAGACAATCTTTTTTACCAAAAAAAGGGGGGGGGGTGAAACTGAGGCAATCTCATGATTTCTCGGCACTTCCCTTGGCCACCTGGCCATGTGGACACGCGGTCCCTTCACGTGGGTCCGGCTGCACTGCTGGTGGAGGCCGGCACACTGGTCCTGGCTGTGTACTTCCGTCCACCTCCCAATTCCTTTGACTATCCCACGCTGTCTTACCTAGAGGTGTTGAAGGCAAGTGCAAGGCAATGTGGTTTCATCATCCACACCTGGTTTGTTTTGGCTGGGATTTCTACCTGCAGGTTTAAGACTCATGAATGAAATCACCAATAAGCATCCTTAGATGGGAAAAGATTAGCTAAGCAAATACTTGACGCCTACAAGCTGCAGCCCTAGGAGCAGTAGACATGAGCTCACCCACCTTTCCAGCACCGCTATCCACTCATGTCTGCATCCCAGGGGCCTGTGCACATCACATCACCATAGCACATCATGGGACAAATGCTGATAAGCAACATAAGGAAGGGGCATCTAGGCATGGGCGATATGCTGGGCATCTGATCTGTGCAGAGGACGGAAGGAGATGTCAGTCATGGGAAGAAGTGGATGGAATGTCCCATTCTAGGCTTCCTTGCAGCAGCTCACCCCAAAACGTGCCTTCCTCCCCTCAGTGACTTCAGCAAAGCCCCTCTGGCTCCTGCAGCCCTTTTCTGGGGGTTTGTCTATTGTCCAGTGGTGCTCACCTCTCCTGGGGCCCTCTGCCTGCTGCTGCCACATCCTGTCAGGTGCAGGTTCTGAATGTCACTGCCCTTTGACCCTGTGACAATGTTTTTGATGTGTCAGTTTGGCTAGGCTACAGTCCCCAGTATTCAGTCAAGGAAACGTGGGTGTTGCTGTGAGGACATCTGCAGATGTCACTACAATATGTAACGAGTTGACGTTAAGTAAAGGAAATTATCCTAAATAATCTGGGCAGACCTGACTCAAGTAATCAGAAGGCCTTACAAGCAGGTGTGGGAGGGAGAGAAAGGGAGGGAGGGAGTAAGAGGGAGGGAATAAAGGAAGGAAGGAGAGAGGGAGAGAGGAAGGGAGGCAGGGGGGGAAGGAGTGAGGGAGAGAGGGACGCTGGGAGGGAAGGAGGGAATGAAAAAGACAGATTCCCCTGAATAGGAGCTTTGGCTCAATGCCTGTGCTCATCTTTTCATGACTGTCTGCCCTATGAATTTTTGACTCGATTATCCAGCCCCCACAATTGTATAAATCAATTCCTTGGAATACATATACATATACATACATGCATGTGCATCTTCTATCGACTCTGGTTTGATCAGACCCTGAGACAGAGAAAACAATGACCTCCCCAGTGTCTCAGTCCCCAGCAAATACGTTGCTTTACATGGCAAAAAGGACTTAGCAGAAGTGATTACGTTTTTCAGAATAGGAGAATATTCTGGATTATCTGGGTGGACCCAAGGTAATCACCGGATCTTATAAGAGGGAAGCAGGAGAGTCAGAGTCAGAAACAAAGATGAGAGGGATAGAGACTAGATTCTCTCTCTCTCCCTCCCTCCCACCTCTCTCTCCCTCTCTGTCTCTGTCTCTTTCTCTGTTTCTGTTTCTGTTATCAATCTGGCCTGAGATTCTCTACCTCTGAAATGGTAAGAGTGGTCTGTTTTCATGTGTTGTAATTTCTGACATATCTAGATTTATATCTACTTCGTTTAATTGTGCTCCTATTTCCATGATTTTTTTGGTTTATTTTTATTTATTTTTATTTTTGGCCTTTCATTCTCTTTTCCAGCCTTCTATTGGTTTGATTATGTTTCAACTTTTTACTCTTTTCTGCTTTGGAAGGTATACATTCAGTGTCTTTTCTGTTCATGATTACCCATACATTTTAACATACATAACTGACTTAACAAAGACTAAAGTTAAAGAAATTTTCCACTCTCCTCCCAAACAAGCCAAGGACTTAAGATTTAACTTCAATTTTCCCTTCTAATTTTTCATATGAATGGTATGTATTATCCTTCTTCCATCTTTTCTGCCCTCCATAAATCTTTAGCATTTTGTTACCTACAAGTAATTACTACCACTTTTTGCTCTTCTTTTGCTCTTCTTTTTATTTTTTGCTTTATGAATTTTGCCCTTCCTTATTTTAGTGAGGACTCATGATGAGTAAATTCTGTTTTTGTTTGAAAAATCTCTAATTTGTCTTCTTGAATTATTTTTTCATTATAAAATTTGAATTTGATGTTAATTTTCTCTTAGCATTCTGAAAATTATTCCATTATTTTCTAGTGTCTACTATTTCCTTTGAGAAGACTGGTGTCGGTCTAATTACTGGTTCTTATAAGTAAACTGCAATTTCAGTATACTATGTAGAGGTGTGCTCTTATTGTAAATTCCTGCCAGAAATTACTGTGCTTTTTTATATTGCAATACGATATATTTTCTCAATTCTGAAAATTCTCTGTCATTTCTTCATTATGGTCTGTCACCTACTCTTTCTACTCTCTTCTTTGGTACTTGTTTCAGACATTTATTGGACTTCATCCTTAATGTTTTCTTATCTCTTAACCTGTCTTTTGCAGTTTCCACTTCTTTATTCCTCTGTGGCTTATTCAGGATGACTTCTTCAATCCTCTCTTCCACTTAGAAAATATCACCAAGTGCAGATGTGATTAAGTTGAGGGTTTGAAATTGGGAAATTATCTAATCTGTATTTAACCATTCACTGAATTTTTACTTTTTATATCTGCGTTTCTCATTTCTAGAATTCCCATGTGTTTCTCAAAACTGCCCATTCCTTTTTCATAGTGTTTATTCTTTCCTGGTATTTTCTATTTCTTCTTACACCCCTTTCAACATTTTAATATGGTTTTATGGTCTCTTTCAGAATGTTCCATTATCTCAAAATCTTGAGGTGCTAATTTTCCTCATTGATATGTCTGCTGCCTGTTGCTTATGGTGGATCATTTCCTTGTGTAAATTTTTGTTGTAAGCTTTTCTTCGAAGGGCATTGTTTTCTCTTAGGGATTCTGGTTGGTCTGGATTATAGAAACATAGTTCCAGAGTGGTTTCACTCTTGTGCCTGCCAGATGGCAAAAAGAGTTATCATCAGCCTCAAAACAATTTTTATGCTACTTTATTTGCTTAGAGATTCCCATACCATGTGGATAGTATAAATTCTGTTTTCAATTCTATGTGGCATAGACTTGGGGTTATGATTTCTTAGAGAAATTATTTCACCCAGAGGTCCTGTTAGAGATAAGCCTCTTTGCAGTCTCTAGGGAGGTGGGCAGAGTTTTATTAGTTCCCTTCTCACTAGGGGCCCAGCTTTATGCATCTGTCTGAGGGCCAACTCCCCATGTCATCTTTGCCGTCTGTGTGATAACTAACACCTACTCTCCATTAGGAGTTTCTTTAGGGGGGTGTCTGGGTGGCTCAGTAGGTTAAAGCCTCTGCCTTTGGCTCGGGTCATGGTCCCAGGGCTCTCTGCTCAGTGGGGAGCCTGCTTCCTCCTCTCTCTCTCTCCCTGTCTCTCCGCCTGCTTGTAGTATCTCTCTCTGCCAAATAAATAAATAAAATCTTTTTTAAAAAAGGAGTTTTTTTATGGTTTCTTTACTGGTCTAGTCATACCACACATACTTCTCCCCTCCATCCCTGCTGCAGGGTCAGTTGATACACTTACTGTTTTGATGTTCAACTCATTCTTCATTTCTTGAACCTTGAAAATTTCACTTTCTTGCAAACTTGGCTCCATTTTTAAATATTTGGTGGTGTTCTATTTTATGAAGCATTTATAGTATAAAGTCCCATGTAATGTGAACCTGTCATGTTGATGGGAGGCATCGTTATAATTCACTATAGTTCTTTAAGATCCATCTTACCCTAACTAACCAGAGCCTTGAAAGATAGGTACCTTATCTGATATACAGCTGTGCTCCCCAAGCAGAGCTTATACATCAGAAGCATGAAGGTGACTTTAGAATTCAGGCCCCAAATGGATTAAGCAGAATCCAGTTCTGTCACTAGCCTCTTCTCCTTCATAGAACCCAGTTCTTTTCTCTCTTATTTGACACACTTTGTAACTAGGTTTATTTGTGCATTTGCCCACTGTTTATATATCTCTTGAGAGGGCATAGTTTGTTCATTGTTGTGTCCTCGATGGTTGATGGTAGTTGATCAATGATAACATGTTGCATGAATGAATGAACAAAATGAACACATCTCAGGCAGCCTTCCCCACACCATTCCTGGCCTCAGAGTTTTGAAAGCCTTGCTCAATACAACACTTGTAAAGTGCTACCATACAACAGGGGGCGTTAATCATGGCTTACCAACTGAGGGGGAGAAAACCCACCCAGGATGTCCCCGCATCACCCCAGGTGTAAAAAGTCCAGGCTCAGGACAAGATCCCAGGCCGCACTTGGCAGTTCTTGTCCCAGTCTCTATCCTCTCCACCTCTCCCTCAGGCCCACTCTTCCTTCATGGCATGGAGCCCATCAGATACACTCACTTCCTTAAGATGCTTGGCCAGCTTTAGGGCTGGATTCCCAAACTCTGAGCCAGCCCCTTGGAGTGGGCACCAGGAGAGCACAGACAGAAGTAGAGAAATGCCTCTCAAATCTTTCCCGAGAAGAAAATGTTCCATAGTTTTGCCTTTCTTTCAGAATTAAAGTACTGTTGTGGCACCTGGCTGGCTCAGTCAGTTAAGCTGCCTTCTGCTCAGGTCATGATCCCAGGATCCTGGGATCTAGCCCAGGCTCCCTTGTTCAGCTGGGAGTCTGCTTTTCCCTCTCCCTTTGCCCTTCACCTCACTCGTGCTCTCTCTCTCAAATTAAAAAAAAAAAAAAAAGTCTTAAAAAAAAAAAAGAACTAAAGTATTGTTTTCTGACTTTACCTACAACTCTGAGGAGCCGTAAGACTCAAACACAAAAACAAAGGTAATAATGCAGTGGGAACAGTGGTGGGAACTGCAGGAACGGTCCTTATAGAGGAGCCCACACCCCTGCCGGCCATCCTGGCTTCACCTTTGCTCCATCCTTAGGTACCGGGAGACCAGACACCTCTCATCTTATATGGCATTTCATATCCCACAACAAATGTCTCGCTGTATCCACCAAAGGGGGGTGTGGGTGTCACCACAGGCTTTAGGGCTTTTTTCTAATTATAAGTACAGGACGTTTACCATAGAAAAATGGAAAACACAGACAGTCACAAAAAAGGAAAACAAAACCACTTGTAGGCTTCTCACACAGAGAACCAACTGTTTAGATATACCCTCTTCAACTCTTCCTGTAACTTAAAAATTTGGATCATCTCGGCCTATGTTTGCCTATCCTGCATCCTCTGCTTTAGATCATAGAATGAACCCTTGGCCCCAAGTTTAAACTATTCTCAAGAAAACTTCTTAAAAATTGTAAATATTCCATAGATGGATGTCCCTTGGTGTATATGACTCTCCAGTTGCTAGATATACAAGTCATTCCCTCATTATAAGCCTCTGAGCACGTGTGACTCACGTCACACGTTGTTCCACTGGGAACAACAAAATGTTGTTCCGCTGACTGGGTTTCCATTTATTCTTTAGGAAGGGCTTCTCAGCCACCTTCTGGGTGGGTCCCTGGTCCAAACACCTGTGTGCTGTGCAGCTGCAGTATCTGTTTAGGTGATGAGCACAGGGGAGGGGAAAGAGAGGAAAGCTGAGGAACAAAGACTTTCAGGACCACTATTGTCAAAGTTGGCTTGGGAAAATAAAATAATACATATAAATAAGTAGCCCTGATTGTGTCTGTTGGTATGAAGGACTGAGGTAGTAAAGCTCTGGCTCAGCTGGCTGGGATTTTATTTATTTATTTATTTATCTGAGAGGGAGCAAGAACACCCATGAGCAGGGGAGTGTGGCGAGGGAGGGGCAGAGGGAGAAACAGGCTCCTTGCTGAGCAGGGAGCCCCACATGGGGCTCCATCCCAGGACCCTGGGATCATGACCTGAGCTGAAGGCAGGCGCTTAACTGACCGAAACAGCCAGGCGCCCCAGCTGGTTGGGATTTGTGGTGGGATGCAGGAAGCAGCCGTAAGGGAAAGAGTCATAAGACAGAGTCCCCAAATACCAGCTTTGTCACTGTGGAATATGGCAATTCCCACAAGTTGCCTAACAGCTTCATCCACTACAAAATGTGCTAATATGCATCTTGGAGCATGGGAGGTAGGATTTAGTCAGCATTTCTGAAAGGTCTGCTTATTATTTCACTAATTGGCACATAATAGGTTCCCCCAGATGCATTTGCATTCACAGTTAAATACCCATATGCCCCCATATATTTTCCCATACATATGTACCCTAATAAAATGTATCCATCTTTGTGATGATAGCTCAGAAGATCATATCATAATTGTTACTAATAAAAATGTGTTGCCGAAGGAGTGAATTCTGAATATTTGTAATTTTCAGGCAGCCAAAACAGGCTTGTCCTCACTCCTTGAGAGTTTTACATGCCTACATGTTAAATTTACATGTTGATTCAGTAGGACTGTGCTTTCCTGGGATACTGAGTGTGAAGAAGAAGGAGCCCCAGGCTGCAGTGAGCCTAGGATGGCACCTCCTGACATCAGGGGTGAAATGGAATGGACAACCACAAGGCCCTGTAGGCTCACTTTCCAAGTCAGTAACAAGGTCCGGGGTGGAGATGACCCAAAAGGCAAGGCTGGTTCCATAATAATTTGGCCCTGCCATTTTGGGATGGGAGGGTTGTGTGGGGTGTATTCCTAGAGTACATCCCACAGGTATGTTCCTGCTGGCATTAGGCCAGACCCTCTGTGAGGGTCCCTGCTGGGCACTCTGGTGATAAAGTCAGGACAGAGTCCCCTGTGAGCCTCTCTTCTACTTCCTCCTGAGAGATGTCATCTAGTTGGAGGCCAGAGGATAGACAAGGATTTATCCAGGGCTCTTCCAGGCTTGGCACGGATACTCCATGAAGGTCTGTGGAGTCAGGGGGGAGTGAGAGCGAGAGGTAAGAACAGAGGAAGATGGAGGGAAGGAGGAAGAGTGTGACGAATGGGTTGGGGCAGGCCTCACAACTCATGAAGGCATAACAAATTTGCAGAGTTAAATATGTGGGGGCAGAGGTCCCCAGCATGGGAAGGTCTCTGCTGGTTCCAGAAAACTCAGGGCCCACCACCTCCACAAAGCTGGAGGCTCCTTCATGAATGGTAAACCAAATTCCTTGCAGTGACGAGGACCTGCAAAAAACCCTTGTGGTTAGGGACAAAAAAGATTTGGGGACCACACATAGCCTTTGGTAATGCCCAAATTCAGAGCTGGTTCAGCTTTCAGAGGAAGGTAGCCCAGATCACCTAGCTTTCCATTTCAACCCTGCCAAGCAACTCCTCAGTTAGAGAAACTTAGGGGAGAAGGGAGACTGCTTTTTACTGGAAATATGTAGGAGAGCAACCAGGCAGAGAAGGTTCTGCTCACTTTCCTCTGGGGACGTGCATGGAAGGGAACGATTTCAGCTCATCATAGGAAAAACTTAAAGCCTGTGGTGTTACTGGTTCCTGGATTTGCCTTGTTAGGGGATGAGTTCCCCATTACTAGGGCTATGCCAACAGAGGTAAGGACATTGCAGGAGGATTCCTGTGCCTTTAAGCAGATGGTCTTTCTTATCATGTTCAATTTTGAAATTCAATAAGCCAAGAATCACTACCTTTCCACAGGTCAGTTTTATCATCACCTGTATGAGATGTTAAAAATGCTATATATCTTGACAAGCAAGGAAGATAGGACTGGGCAGGGGGATATCTGCATACAAATAAGAAGGAATAACGGGGCTGCTGCTCCATGAGCTCCACCAACAGTGTCCTCGTTCTGTCTTGTCTTCTCTCTGGAAGACAACAATCTCTTCCTGCCATAGATCCTGGAGGTTTATTTCCATCACCGAGCACCATCCCTGACCCTCCATCAGTAGCCCCTCTGCCCACAGTCAAGGTGGAAGTCCATTCTTGTATAATGTCATAGCAAGGGAGGCAGTAGGGGGACCAACTTGTCCCAACCTGTCCAGAACTCTTCCAGTTTTAAAACTGAAAGTCCTGTGTCCCAGAAACTGCCTCAGTCCTGGGCAAAACGAGGCTGGTGGTCATGATGAGAGGAAGGGAATTTACGACTCTTGCTTCTTGGAAGCTTGGGAGCCGCTTAGGCAGCCAAGCGCAAACAGTAATAGCTGGTACGGAGCCTCACATGGGGGACGCTCAGGAGAGGCTCCTGAGGGAGTGAGTCCCAAGCGCCCGCGCCAATGCTCAGCTCCTGCCACTTCCCTCAAATGCACTGAGAATCAAAGACAAAGCAGGAAGATTTCAAAGGGGCACCTGGGTGGCTCAGTGGGTTAAGCAGTGGCCTTTGGCTCAGGTCCTGGGATCGAATCCCACATCGGGCTCCCTGCTCATTGGGCAACCTGCTCCTCCCTCTCCCTCTGCCTCTTCCCCTTGCTCGTGTTCTCTCTTTCTCTCTTGCATGTGCGCTCTCTCAAATAAATAAATAAAATCTTCCCCCAAAAATCCCATCCTACAAACTTATTGGCAGCCCATTATGCAGGGCAAGGGTGACTCAGGAAGCCTACTGTCCTCTCCCTGCCCTTCTCTTCTACCACTATCCTTTTCCTCCAAGCCCACAGAGACCTCAGTACATTCTCTAGCTGGCTCATCTCCTGGGTGTCCCACAGGGATCAGCCTAGGAAACAACTGACATCCACACCCCATAGCTGTGCCACTTAAACTATCTAGGTACGGTTCCCTCTTCACTTAACAAGCTGGCTGAGTGAACTAACTGGATAAACTAGTTCTGACTTGAGGTCTCCCTGTGTCGTGTTTCCCAAACTTGGTATGTTCTACCTGGGAGACACAGTTTGGGAGACACGAGCTAGACATAGCATAGCTTCCTAGAGCATCATCGCAGGATTTTGGTGGAAATACAACATATTAGAAAAAATATAGCTATACTACGGAAGGAAACATAAAATTCACTTGATTTTAAGATAAAACATAAAATATTCCAGAAATGGAATACTCTTGGTTCATCCACTCCTCCTCTTGTCTACCCCATGTGGAAACCTGTTCACACTCTCCTAGAATTCAGGGCATCTCGGTGGGACAGCTGGACAAACCCTGGCTTACTGCCGCCCTCCCTAATGACATCTGCATTTCAACTGAGGCTTTCTGTGCTTTAGGCCAGCATCTCCCAGGGGTGCTAGATGAAACATTCTTCGGAACATAAATAGGTATTACTGATGTTTGATAAAACAAAATGAAACTTGTTGCCACAACTCCCAGATTTCTACAGGACTTAGGTGCACACTAAATTTCTACCAAAGGGTAAGTGTGCCTACTTTCTGGGGGGCAAGGGGGCAGCCCTGTGGGGAGCCAGCACCAACGGTGACCAGACTCACTGTCCCCGATTCATTTAGGGTTAGTGTCCCAGGCTGGTTCTCCTTGCCCCCAGCCTTGCCGACGCCTCCAGCATTTCCCCTGAGCCTCCTGAGCATCTCGTTCAACAGGGCAAAGAGGCTGGGAGGACTGGCTCTGGGAGAGGGCTACTCCCTGGAGTATCTACCCGTCCTTCAACCCCATGGTGCAGCCTGACACTCCCTACCTTGGTTTCGTTCCCCACCCTGATCCAATGTAATCCATCCCAAATAGGAGGACACACCCAGGGAATCAAGGTCCTCCAAACTGAGAGAGCTGGGCATTGATCAAAGACGACCTGCCAGTCTGCACCCTCCACTTCTGCCAGGTCTCACAGCAGGTCTCCCAGCAAAGCTTAGACCCATTGGGCCCTGCTCCCAGTCTCATCTCCATCAGCAACTTAAAAGCATGAGATGAGAATCTGAGAACTTGCAAGGAGCTCAGAGAGCACCGAACTCAGGTCCAAACGTTCACAGATGAGAAAATCCAGAACCGAGAGGCATTCTGTAGCCACAGGAAGGAGAGGGCTGGGCAGTGAGCTGACCTTGAGAGGGATTTCCTGCTTGCTATTCGCTGGACAGGTGGCCTTGAATGAGCCTCCATTTCCTCAAGTGTGAAATAGAGATGCTGAAATTGCCCTTGTAGGGCTGTTGTTGAGAATGAAAAAGGTTTAGGATCGAAGATTAACAAATCAAGCTCAAAGGAAAAGACAACTATTCAGCTAAGCCCACAAGAAAAGCTGGAGCACAGAAATATATAAGACCCCATCCAGTTACTAAAAGTGAGGTTCAAAGTTGCCTTTATATCTTCTTAAAAGGCAACGTCGAAGGGAAGCTGAATGGGTTATGTATGTAATGTGGTAACAATAAGATAAACACATACCACCGCAGACTAAAGTCAACCTTCTACCTGACAGCGAGAATTGCTGAGTAGTTACAGTAATCAAGACAGTGTGGTCCTGGCAGAGAGATATACATATACATCAGTGAAGCAGAACAGAAAACCCAGCATAAATCCACACAAGCATGGCCAACAGGCTTTTGACAAAGGAGCCAAGGCAATTCAGTAGAGAAAGGACAGTCTTCTCCGCAAACGGTGAGGGGGCAATTGGATAACTACAGATACCAAAAAAAAAAAGGGTGAACCTCACATCTATACAAAAATGAACTTAAAATGGATCATAGATTTAAATACAAGATTATAAAACTTTTAGGAGAAAACTATCAGGAACTAGGTTTGGTGAAGAGTTCTTAGACATACACCAAAGCAGGACCCAGATAATTAAAAATCGATAAAAGGATTTCATCAGAATCCAAACACTTTTTTTTTTTTCTGTGAAAGACCCTGTTAAGAGAATAAAAAAATAAGCTAAAGACTGGGAGAAAATATTTGCAGACCACATTCCCAACAAAGGACTTGTATCTAATATATATAAGGAACTCTCAAAGCAATAGTAAAAATTCTGATTAGACAAAGGACAAACTCTACAAACAGACATTTCAATGAAGAGCACATACGCATGGCAAATAAGTACATGAAAAATGTTCAACATCACTAACTATTAGGGAAATGCAAATGAAGACCAGGCCAAGACGTTCTATAAACCCATTTGAATTAGCTAAAGTAAAAAGTAGTGACAACACCAAATGCTGCCAGAGTCATACAGAAACTGGATCTCTCCTAAACTGCCATGCAAATGTAAAACTGTATGGCCACTTTGGAAAAAGTTTGGCAGTTTCTTTAAAAACAAAACAAACAAACAACAACAACAACAAAAAAACATGCAACTACCATCCAACCCAGCAAATGCACTCTTGGGCATTTATTCCAGAGAAATGAAAGTTTTTATCTATCCAAAAACCTGTACATGATTATCTGTAGGAGCTTTACTTGTAATAATAGCCCCAAAATGGAAACAACCGAAATGTCCCTCAATAGGTGAATGATTAGACAAATCACAGGACATCCATACCATGCAGTATGACTCAGCAATAAAAAAGAACAAGCTATTGATATAAGCAGCATCCTGGATGGATCTCAAGGGTATTATGTTGAACGAGAATAACCAGTCTCAAATGGTTACATATTGCCTGGTTCATTTATGTAACATTCTCAGAATGACAAATGGTCCTGATGGAGAACAGATTTGGGGTTGTGATGGTAGTCAGGCAGAAGGGTGTAGGCAAGACGACAGGGGATCAGCACAACAGAGATCTTGGTGGTGACAGAACTAGTTCTGTGTCTTGAGGCAGTAAGGTGATGGTTCCACGAATCTCTACGTGTGACAAAATGGCATGGAACTACACACACACGTTCTATCAATGTCCACTCCCTACTTTTGGTACTATCGTGCAGAATTAAGACAGAGCCACTGGGAGAAACTGGGTGAAGGGTACACAGCACCTCTCTGTACTATTTTTCCTAGGAATAGATGATTGTTTCAAAATAAAAAGGTTTAAAAAAAAAAAACCTCAAAATAAATCAGGCTATGTCTGTACTAAGGACTCAACTTTTTCCCATGGTCCCTCAAAAGGAGCCCCCAAGGACCCAGGTGACAACCCATCTGTGCTGGTCCTGTGGGTACAGACAAGTGTAAATTCACATAGCTATTTCTTTATGTCTTTGTGAACAGATACTGAGAGTGCAATGCCCAAGTACACGGTCATGAACTTATGATATAAAATGGGGGCCACTGCCCGGGAGTGTCCCAAGCTTCCTCTTAGCTTCACCATGCCCAGCTCTCCGGCTTTGGCCAGTGCCTTCACAGGCAGAAAGTGGGGTGAAGCAAGGGCTGGAGGAGGCTAAACCCACTGACAGGATAAAACCAAGCAGGGGTGGGAAGAGGGAGAACAAGGAGGGATGATGTCTGCATTGGGGACCACCTATGTTCCTCTGCATTCCACAAACAGAACAAAAGAAAGTGAGGGAAAGCCATGCTTCCAACCCAACATCCCAACATCATATCTTCGTCTCCTAGAATGGGGAAAAAAGTCACAGACAAAAGAGAATGATCAGAAAGAGATAAGATAAGTGATCCATATTGTGAGGCATAAATCACTCTTCCCTTTGTTCTGTGGCAGTATAGGTCCCAATTCATTACCAGGAGTAAGGCCCTGAGTATCATCCCAGGAGAAAAGTGACCTAACTGAGGAGTTGCTTGGCAGGGTTGAAATGGAAAGCTAGGTGATCTGGGCTACCTTCCTCTGAAAGCTGAACCAGCTCTGAATTTGGGCATTACCAAAGGCTATGTTCTCATCCAGGTCTGGCCAAAGGTGAGGCAATCTGAGGGTTATCTGAAACGAATTTAAAATTTCTGTGTCTTATTGACACCCAACCATGGAATCAACTCAGCCTTTATTTATTGTGGTGTAGAGACAGGGCAGAAGCAGGAGTGGGGATCCCAGTTCCACTGCTAACAATATGAGTAAGTATATAGTTGGGATTCACTGTAACCTCCAGATCCCTTTCTGTTGAACACTCAAATAATCAGTCCACAGGGACACCTCTTCCCATTCCGCCTTTAATTGCACCACTGGAGGCTACCTAGCCCCATCTGACTGTATGATTGCTGGAAAGAACCTCTCAGGACCATTCCTCTCCCCCACCACCCGCGGGGCGGGGGTAGGGGGTGGGGGAAGTCTTCATGTGGGCTCTGCAGTCCTCACCACAGCCCCTCTACCCTCCCAGGAGGTGCATTTCGCGGTTGTTTCTGCCCAGGCACAATCAGCCAAAGAGCCTGAGTGTGGATTCAATTATTCCAGGTCCCCCTGGAGCGCGGGAGGAAGTGCAAGCATTCCCCAACCCCCTGCGGGAGATAGAGTCCTCGCCAGTCGGCCACCTACACCCCATCTTCACCCATTCCCAATATCTTGCCAAGAGAGAAGCACCTGCTCCCTGTTACTGAACGTACTGCGAGGGCCTGCTGCCTCCCTGGGGCCATTTCCAGACCAGTAAGCATTGCCAAGCCCCCGGGGGGGAATTCTGAACTTTGCAGGCAGCGGCGCAGAGAGGTAGCCGAGCCGGGGACACTGCTGCTTTTAGGGAAGAACAGCCCTTCCGCCACCCACCCCAAGATGAGTTAGGCTCTGAGCTCCAGCTCCCAGGAACCACACAGCCTGTCATTTTCCCGGCACCTCCAAGCCACCCCTTTCCGAAGTTCATTGCCCGCCGGAGACCGAAAAAGTACCCCGCGAGTTCTGTTTCAGTCGAAGAGCAGGACAGTTGCCAACTGAGAAGAGTCCAACCAACAGGCAGGTACGGTTATTGTCCCGCTTCTTGCCCCGATGAGGGTGTGGGAGCGCGCGCACACACACCGAGACAAGCACACACGCACACACCCGCCCAGCGCAAGCTCTTCCGTGCGGGCGCCCCTCACCCGCCGCGGGCCCCGGGGATGCGTCCCTGGCCGCGTCACGGAGTGCTGAGGGGGAAGCCCCGGCGCCTCGGCGTCCCCCTCGGGCTCCGCAGCACGGACGCCGGCGCCCGCCGGAGGTGAGCTCGCCGCGGCTCGGGCGCCGACGGCCGCGAGTTCTGCGCTCACCTTAATGTTGCTGAAGACCGAGAGGGAACAGCGGCCGGTTCGGCCCGAAGAGGCGTCGCTGCCCTGGCGCGCGCCGGGCTCCGGCCAGAACCCCATGGTGGCGGCCCCGGCGGGGCGGGACGGCGGCTGCAGGGCCCGGGCGGGCGGCGGGGCGGGCAGGATCCGGGCGCTTCGGGTTGGGGCTGCCGCGCGGGTGGCTGGTGAGAGTGGCCGCGGCAGCCGGAGGAGGCTTGCAGCGCGGAGACTGCGCGAGCGAGTGCGCGCCCAGAAGTTTTATAAGTGGCCGCCGCGGTCGCCGATGATGAAACGAGCTCTCCCTCCTCCCTCTCCTCCGCGGCCGTCGAAGGCGCTGCGAGCCCCCGCCCCGCCCCCGCCGCGGCCGCCCCCTCAGACAGGTGTGACGCCGCGGCTCACGGCGCGTGACCTCGCTCCACGCCCGGGGTCGTCTGTGCTCCCGGAGCCCGGCTGGGACCTGCGAGGCTTGACCGCCCCTGAGAAGGTCCCGCCTGCTGGGCGCCGGGGGCGTTGGGCCCCGAAGAGGGGGCCGGGGGCGGGGGCAGGAGCCTGCAGGAGGGTGGGGGAGCCCGGAGGACTGGAGGGGCGGGCGAGGGGCTCAGCGGGGACCGGCCGGCTGGCGACTAGAGCGGACCCGAGGAGAGGTTGGCAGGGCTTCGGGGCCAGGAGAGGCAGGAGGAGAACCGAGAGGCGCCGGAGGGGCCAACGGGAGCTAGGGGGCTTGACGGGGAGCCGAATTTTCAAGGAGAGGGGTGCCGCGGCGCCCCTCCCGACGCGCTCAGGGAGATTTACGGAGCGGGTCTCTGCGTGTTTGCACTCGCTGAAAACCTGGGCTCACTGTTCCGGTGATGGCTCCAGGACTCGTTGAAGCTGTTTGTGTCGGGGACTGATTTATATTTAAACTGCTCTTTGCGCTGGAGAGGGGGCCGCCCCGGGCAGGGCCCGAACTCTTTGGACCTGAGCCAAGGTAAATTGCAGGCGCTGTCAAGTGTCAGCATGGCTGGGTCTGGCCTGATATATTGAGGCCAGGAGAGAGGGTCCCCCGTGGACATAAGAGACGCACCCTACTGACCTTCTTCCCTGGGGTTGGAATAGAACAGCAGCTTTATTTTTTTTCCCCCCAAGATTTTTTCCACTAGGATTTCTACTGCAGAAAAGAGAAAGAAGGTGAGGCTTTTTAAGAGAAGGAGAAGAAAGTTATGCCAAAAGCAGCTGCAGTAAGGAATCCAATTCTGGAGGTATTTTCCAGCTCCCTAATTCCTGTAGTCCTCTGCAAGCCCACTCTACTGCCAGGAAAAGCACAAGCCCAGCTTCAATACTCAGGAAACTTTGTATAAGACAAAGACCCACAGGACAATGCCTTTCTGGGCCTGATCTGGGCTGTCCTCTGTCTGTGGGCTTCCCCTCTCCACCTGCGGTCCAAGAACCCTAGACACAACAGCATGTAGTGCTGGAAGAAAAGCCGCTGGACAGTGGGCAGCCTCTGGCCACTTCACTCACCCACTGAGTAAAGGGCATCTAGAGAGGCTTTCCAGAGTCCTGTAGCATCCTCAGACCCAGAACAGGCAGGAAACTCCAAGTCACCAGTCAACCCTTTTAGAGAACTTGGAGCACAAGGACGGCTGGCATGGGGAGCATCCCATGCACGCTGCAGAACCCATGGTGTACTGTGCCAGACATTCTGTTGGGTACCTAAGGCGTGATTCCACAGAATGCGAGCATTAATCCAACAGTTACAGGTACTGTTACAATTTGGATTTTATAGATGATGATACCAGAGAGGTCAACTAAAAAAAAAAAAAAAAAAAAAAGACTGGAAGACACACAGCTTGTAAGTGATGGAGCTAGAACCCCAACCCAGCTCTGCCTGACTCCCAAGCCCAGACTTGGAGCACTATTCCCTTTGAAAAGTTATCTATTCCAGCAGCCTCATTTCATAATGAGAAGAGCTTGAAGAGGCATTTCACTTCATTCAGAGTGGAGAAGGCCCTGGTCACAGGCACACTGGGGCTGCGAAGGCTGGAGCTTATTTCTTAAACCCTGAGTGTAGGGGCGCCTGGGTGGCTCAGTGGGTTAAAGCCTCTGCCTTCGGCTCAGGTCATGATCCCAGGGTCCTGGGATCGAGCCCCGCGTCGGACTCTCTGCTCAGCGGAGAGTCTGCTTCTCCCTCTCTTTCTCTCTGCCTGCCTCTCTGCCTACTTGTGATCTCTGTCTGTCAAATAAATAAAATAAAATCTTAAAAAAAAAAAAAAAGAAAGAAAGAAATGCTTTGCTTAAGACCCTGGTCCTCAAAATACATGGTGAATGGCCTCTTATATCACTTACTTTACTTATAGATCAAATAAAATTATAAAAGAAAAAAAAAAAATAAACCCTGAGTGTAGCCTTGTCATGGTCCTCTGATAGAAACCTGGGAAGAGCCTGCTTCTCCAACCCTCATTTTATCCTACTCCGTTAACCTTGTTATCTGCCTGCTGTGTTAGGACCAGCATCATCTCTAAAGGAAAGGCTTATTCAGAAATGCTTACCAATGGTTATCTGCTTTTATCTGCTCTTACAAGGTGGAGTTAGCTAAATGTAATGGAGACCTAACCAAAGTGGCTTCAACGAGATTTATTTGTCTCATAGGAAGAAGCCTGCTAATAGGTAGTCCAGGGGTCACGAACTAGGCCGGGAAGGATTCCGTAGAGTGGCTAGGTCATTGTCACAAGATAGTTGCTCCGCCTCCAGCCTCTTCTCTTAATTCCAAGAAGGAAGTGGAAGACAGGAAGCAAGAAGGGGTTGTGCTCACATCTCGGAAACAAATCTCTCCCTGCATGCTAAGCTACTTTTCCTTAAATCTTGTTGGCCAAGACTAGGCCATATGGCTACCCTCTGCAAAGGAGACTAGGAAATGTAGTTTATGTTATTGCAATCTCCTGAACAAAATTGGAGTTCTGTTAGGGAAAAGCGGAGAAAGGGTAGTGTGTATTCAGCTTTCAGTGCCTGCACAAAGAGTAACCCATTTCCTAAAAGCACCCCCAGGGTCTGTTTCCAAGATCCTCCTCAAAGCCTTTGATTTCAGCAAATATTTCTTAGCACCCTAGAAAAATAAAGCACAAGGACAGTCTCTGACTTCAGAGTCTCCATGGTGTCAGGTAGGGAGCAAGAAGAGAAAGCATATAGTGTGTTGTAGAAAGAGCATAGCTCTCTGTCATGCACAGCTGCTATGGGAGCATAGAATAGGAGCCCTAACTCATTCTGGGGCAGCAGGAAGGCTTCCTGGAGGAAGGGAGCCTCAAGTTGAGGCCTAGGGACTACGTGGATTGGGATGATGGGGGTGAAGGAAGATAAATCTATCTGCTCCATGGTTCAGTCTGGTTGGAGACCCAGGGACAGTGGGACTGTGTGGTAGAGAGGCTGGAACACTGAGTGGCATGCCATGAAGTGTGGGCCTTATCCCCAACACAATGGGAGCCACTGAAGACTTCTGGACAGGGGTGCCCTGGGCAGATTTGCATTTCCAGAGACTTTTCTGGTAGCTGGATAGAAGTGCAATCGGACGGTCTGTAGAACCCCAGGAACTGCAATGAAGGTGTGTTCTGCAGCAAGGGGACCATGTGGGGGAGAGAAAGAAGCAAGAGACATTGACAGGAGATGGCACCCCTGCGTTAGGGAGGAAATGTGAGGGATGACTCCCAGGATCTGACTTGCATTAGTGATGTGAACCCCTGATAGAAAGAACCCAGGAGACCAACAGATATTGGGGGTGCAGGGAGCCATTCTGGGCTCATTTTGAGTTCAAACTGCCTGGAGTACATGCAGGTCTAGATGCGCAGCAGGGAGGTATATGGGTCCAGTGCTCAGGATGGGTGCTGGGCTAGAGATCGGGTCTTGGACATCCCACATGGAGGCAGTGGGTAAACCTCGGGAACAGATGAGAACATGTTGTTGAGAAGTAGGTCCACAACTGACCATGACAAAATTCAGGGGTGGCACAAGAGATGGAGCCAGCAATGGAGACAGAGCCTGCAGGGAAGTAAGCCAGCTGAGAAGTGGTGTTTCAGAGAGAAGGTAGGATTGTGGACACAACTGTCCAGGTTGTGGAGGAGGGAAGATAAGACCCAAGAATGACCAATGGGCTGACAACAGGCTGGCACTGAAGACCATGACAAGAGTGTTTCTGGTGGGTAGTGTGCACAGAGGTCAGTTATATGTGTTGCAGAGGAACTAGAAAGGAGCTAGCAGCAGCTTTTCCGGGATTGCAGAGGGAAGAAAGACAGGGAAGAGCTTTGGGCTTTCTGCTCTATCTGAATCTCCTGCTTTCTCAGTTCTCATGCTGGACCAGTTGCATGTTCCCACCTCTGGGCTTTTGCTCATTCGGTTCCCCCTGCCTGCACTGCTGCTGCATAGTGCTTGGCTTCTACCCTCCAAGAATAGCTCTTGTTGCTACCTGCTATGGGCCTCTGCGGCAGGAGTAGAAACCTGCCTTGCAGTGGTGCAGACCTGTTACATACACTATCCCTTGTCTCTCAGGAAACTAGATGTCACTAACCCATTTTGCAGGTGAATAAACTAAGGCTCAGGGTGCTTCCCTAGCACATACAACCTGTCTCTACCTTTATTATAAGAGGTGACAATAGAGACAACACATGTGGTGGCTAAGGACACAGACCTTACAGTCAGGGGTCGATGCTGACCACCCTCAATGGCCTGCTTAACCTCCCAGCTGCCCAGTGCCTTCTCTTTAAGAGGGAGATCTTAATCTCCCGGGGATGTCTTAAAGTGTTAGTGAGGTTTCTGCTGGTGCTGTTGCCTGGTGTTTGGCAGTGCTGGTGGCAATAAGTGTGCCCAATGTCTCTTTTTCTAATTCGACTGTGAGCTCCTTGGTAGCTTCGGTGCTACTTATCCATCCATCTCTCATCAGGCCTGGCACACCCTGTTTCTTAAAAAATGTTTATTAAATGGAATTGAGCTTCACTGAATTCCAAAATGCCCCAGTGACTGGGGAAAGCCTCATTGTCCTGAGGCTTCCAAGCCATCTCCGGCAAATGCCTTCTGCCTGGGGCCATCTCTTCTGCCCAACCCGCACCCCCAGGCTTCTTGCTGTCCACCTTGTTCTCCCAAGTGGCTGGCATAGTTCCCAAGGTGTGTTTACCAGTCCACGGGCCACACCCTCTCCTCCCACAGCTGCTGATGAGGGTGTCCGGGCAGTCTGAATCCTCAGGCGTGATCATGAATTAACTCTGGGCGCCTCGCTCCTGGAGGGGGAGGTCCCTCGGTGCCTGCACGTCACCTGTGACAGGTGGAGGGCACACCTGCAGCCAAGTGCTCTGCCACTTTGTCACTGCCCCTCGTGGGGCAGTCTGCTCCCCCGTGGGCCACCTTGGCCACTAGTTTATATTTTTATTTAACACACACAGTGTTGAAAGTCCATACCGAGCACCAACACAATGTTGATTCATTTGATCCTCAAAACAACCCAATGAAGGGGGTTACTTTTATTAGTGTCACTTTGTGTTTGGAGAATCTGAGGCACAAAGAGGTAAAATAACTTGCTTGAGGACCTGTAGCTAGTAAGTGGCAGAGCCAAGATCTAGACACTGACAGGCCAGTGCAAAGTCCCAGTGGCTGGAGGTTCTTGCTCACAGAGACTGAGTCAGAGCGTGCAGGTGGGCCAAGTCAGAACCTCCCTCCCATCAGGGGTCTGAAGCCCATGTTGGTGCTTGCCCATCCTTGCCCCCTCTGAACCTTGGTTGCCAGCACCTCTGGCCTGGAGTGCTCACCTTAAATAAGGTCCGAGCACAGCCTGGGGTCTCTGTGGCCCTTCTGGATCCAGCTCCAAGACCCCATTCTGCTCTGCTCTTCTCTGCCATGCTCATCCCACTCCTGAAGCACGTGCTGCATGCCCTTCTCTCTTCCATAGTGACATAGGGCCCATCCTGCACTCCGACAGCCCCACACCTCCCTCACAGAACCTGAGGCCGACTCTGCCCTCCCTTTCCCGGAGAAAATGCTGCAATAAGAGGGAAGGGTGCTACAGCACCAGGGGGTCCTGCCTCCTGGGACCTCAGCTTCTCTGCATATCACCTGGGGTACGGCAGTGCTCGGCACAGGCTGGGACAGGCTGTAATGGGATTTCCATGTGCTTCCAGAGAAGACTTTTCAAGGCCTGGCTGTGCTCTTCTCTCTGAGTCTCACTCCGTGGAAGTTACTCTCTGCTTCGGCAGGAAGCACAGCCGGGACAGGAAAAGGAGAAACCTAAATAGGCCTCACCCTGCATCCCTCCCATGTCCATTCCCTGTGGGTCAGAAGCCCCAGCCTCACCGGGGCCTCTGCACCCCGCCCACTGCACTTCAGGTCATGGAGAGGGATGCTTATCACCCGCTGTTATCCCTTGTGGGCTGGTGATAACCAGCCACGGGGTTGGGGGGTGGGTGGGGAGCTCAGCCTTTGCCTCTGCCTCCAGCTCCTGCTGGGCTCACACAAAACTCAGCCCGTGGGCACCTACATCATCCTTGGCCCTGCGCAGCCCAGGACCCAGCGGATTCCTGCTTTCTGAATGTTCCCGAGTACACAGAAAACCAGGGCCTTGTGTCTGCTGTGCTGCACGTTTTTAAACTCTGTTGATCTTTTTATTATACTCTTTCAAAAACAATTTAACTGTGCCTTAACTCTGCTGAGAGAGGGAAAATATTTGTTTCATCCACCCATCATTCCATACCAGTATTGAAGCTTTGATGAATTTCTGGTTTTTTCCCTAGTTCTTCCCAGTTATTGTGTTTTCACTTATCAAACTCACAGTATACCATTTGGCTCCTACTCTTTGATTGCAAGCATTGTTCCTTGTTGAGAAGGGCTCATCGCCATCTCCCTGAATGCAATGAGGAGTTATTTAAACCCTGCACTAGCACTGAATGTTCGGGGTTTCTCTAAGTTTTGTTTTTTTACAAATAATGACTTCAATAATTTTTTGCAAAAAAAAAAAAAAAAAGTTTGCCTTAGGGCTGATTGTAAGCAGTGTAATTTAAACACATTTAGATATTTTTCTCTGTGATATTCAAAATCGGTCCCCATGCTGCGTTCCCACCCCTAGGTCCCTTCTTCCTCCCTAGTAATATCCCTCTTAGCCTTGGTAGAGGAAGACCAGAACCCCAGAGGGAATGGCGTGGCTCTTCTGGCTGGAGAGGCCACCTCAGCACTGGGGACCGCCAGGTCTTCCTTATCCCCAACAGCCCAGACCAAGCCCTGGAGCTCAGAGTGCTGACTCAGGGCTGATCCAAGGATGCCATGGAGTGTGGCTACCTTGATCCAAAATCCTGTTCCCTACCCCAAGTTCTGGAGAAGGAACTCAGGCCCCAGGACTGTAGGTCAGAGGCCTTGCATGGGCACCTTCCTAGGGAGTGCTGGATCCCTCACCTGTGAATCAAGGTATTGGACTTCATGAACCAAAGGCGGGTTCTCTTGTTCTCTCCATGTTCTGTCAACTTATTAGCTGAGTGACCTATGGCAAGTCACTTAACCTCTCCGGGTGGCACTGGCCACTTAATGCTGCATGAAGAGTGAACTGGACTCCCACGCCCTCACTAACGCTCACCGTTATTACTGTTGTTTTCTCCTAACTCAGCAGAGCTTCCCTCGTGGGTCCCTGCTCAGCTGTTCCCTGCTTTTCTCCTTAGGAGGCCCTGCTCTCTCCATAATGACATTTCCCCAAAGACTGCTGTTCAGTAGAGCCTAGGAGACACTTAATCCAGCCCCCTAAGTAACTTGTCTGGAGCCCCATCCTCCCCTAATGCTGGGTCCAGGAGGCCACTACAGGAGTAGAAGTCCTTGTAGGCCCTGCTGTCCTCTGCCCTCCCTGTCTTCCCGTCCACATTCACATGGGAGAGTCTGGGAGTCCCAGTCCCAGTCCTGGCTTCTACTCCTCCTCCCCAGGAGCCCAAGTCCTGGGCCCTGTCATGGCCTTAGCGCACACACACGTACCCACATGGACAGGCCTCCTTAAGGCCTTCTTGGTATTTCCGGGTTGGAGGGGCCCCTCCCTTCCTCACCTTTCCCTCACCTTGTCCACACAGGGTTCACCTATGGAAGCACTCCTGAAGGAAGGGTGCTGAGCCTTTCCATGTTCTTCATGTCCCACCTGGCTGGTAGTACTTGAATCACCCCTCCACGCCACCTGTGCCCCCCGTGAGCCCGCACCCTGGTTCTGAATCCAGGTCTGGGCTCCTGCTCCCACCTGACTCACCCTTGCTACCTGAAGGGATCTTTTCCTCTTCTCTATATCTTGCTTCTTGGCACCCCTTCTTCACCTTTCCCTTTACATGTCTGCAGCCTGCCTGCTTACACGAAAGGCTTCAGCTCCCTATTTCTTCCCTTATGCACCTTAGCACGCCCTCCCTGTCTCCCAGGGCCTGTTTCTGTCACTGGAGGAAAGGGAATGGGCGTCCCGCCTTGCCAGGCACACACCCTCCCTGTACTGTTTGGACTGACCCTATATCAGTGGATTGTGAGTCTTCGGGGCAGAGACCAAGTACAAACACAAGCGCAGATAGCAGGATGCCACCCGCAGGAGACAGAGCAGGGACGACTGTCATAAGAGCCTACCTCCTTAATACTGGAAAAAAACAAAACAAAACAAAACAAAACAAAACCAAAAACCTATGCCTCCCCGCCTCTCAGTCGGGAGGGACTGGTGGGGATGTCCGTGCTTATCATGTACTTTACTTCCCAACTGAACACTGCTGGGGGTGAGGGTGCTGTCCGGCATTGATGGCTCTGATAATGACCTCCTCCGCTGTCTATCCTTGCCCTGTGTCCTGCCCCTTGCCTGGCTCTCTTCCGCAGCATCGAGTACTTTCCCAGCACTTCAGGTCCTGTAAAGCTCTGTGGGGCCCTTCACCTGGGCCTGGGGTCCCTAACACACCCTGAGCCATGTTCGCTGTGCACTGAGTCACCTGATGAGGTCACTGGAAGTCAGGCCTCCTCCCTGGTCATGGGTCACAGGGAGGGAGCACATTGCTGGGGATTCAGGAAGAGAATGTTCAGTGCTCCCCTGGGAAGCCAGCGGGAGAGGAAGCTGAGGAGGGTGTCTAACAGGGACTAATCCTTGCAAGAACTCTGGGCCCAAGAACCTCCCTCTGGTTACAGTAGCAGGATGATGGCCAAGGAGCAGACATCTGCTATTCGCCCCTTTTAGAACGGGTCCCACTTCAGGTGGAAGCACCTGACGTTCCTTTGGGGCACTACCCATTCCCACTCTCAGGTTGTGAGGCCTGGTGGGCTGACTTCCACTAGGTGAGAGCATGGGGGGCCAGGCCTCACCCCCGGGCCCTCTGCTGGACAGTCCCTCAGTCAGGACAGCGTGCTCTCTCCCAAGGTTGCCAGCAGGGACGGCACCTCCCTCGGTGTCGGGGTCTGGGGCATTCTAGGGAGAAGCAGTGGAAATGTGGGACAGAGGTCACCAAAGCCTGTAACCAAACCCTTCATGCTCTGCCACCAGGTCTCTAAAGCCGGACTTTGCAGTCCTGGGAGCCAATAGATTCTCTTTACGGTTTAAGTTCTGCAGAGCTGGATTTCCTGTCGCCGGCCTATTAGATAAATCCAGGAAACCAAGGTTTGGACAGCACCAGGCAAGACTAAAAGAAATTATAACAAAATGTTAATAACGAAAATCCTTCCATGGTGGGAATGTGAGACATTTTTTTAAATCTTGTTTTTTCTACATCTTTCTTATTTTAATGATAAATATCACTTTGTAATGAAGTAAATAAGCTTTATAAAAACAAAAGAAGAATCATTTGGCCCAATAACAGTTTTCCACAAGCACCATATTCAGAACTGGAACCAAATCTCCATCATTCCCTTGCCTAGACGGGTGTCAGGGGAGATGCTCCTGGTCCAGCCCAGCTCTAACCTTGTGGTCTTAGGGGAGGGATAGGCCACTGCTGCTCACTTTGCCTGTACAATGAGAGGGTATGTGGGTGGCTTCAAGGTGCTCCCAGTGTTAATTTCCCGGTCACTGACTTTTGTCAAAATCCACATCCGTACAAACTCAAAGGAGAGCTCAGCTGCTTCAAGCACTCACATCAGACAGCCAGAAAACGCTGCTGCTCAGTGGTGGCTTCCTCATCATGAACCCAGATGATGAGCTGTGCGCTCTATCCTCACATCAGCCTGTACGGGAGCTCTGGTCCTTGTGCCCCTTTCCCTGGGAAGAAAACTGAGATTCAGGGAGCCCAAGAACCTACCTTTGGCAATGGGGCTAGTGAGGAGCAGAGCTGGAATGTGAACTGCAATCCATCTCATTCCAAAGTCCAAGCCGCTGGCCATGCCGTAACCCACCTCTATTTCAAAACATTCCTGGATGACTTGTTTCTTTGTCCCTTTCACAGATACTTACTAAGCACCTGCTATGCATGTGACATGATTCTTATTTGCAAAGGAGACACGGAGGATATAGAAGATACTGGCATATGCCTCCGGCTACTAATACAGATCTGTGATCTCAAGAGGAGTGTGTGCACCCTGGTGGGGGCCTTGGCCCATCCCAAGGGCATTGGACAGAATACATCACAGTTATTCATAGCTATTTCTCTCTCATGATTTTCAATTTCTATATTTATGCTTTTATAAGATGCATGATATCTTGTCATAGTAACATCCACATAAACAAAATTATTGGGACACCTGGGTGGCTCAGTTGGTTGGGCATCTGACTGTTGATTTCAGCTCAGGTCATGATCTCAGGGTTGTTAGATGGAGCCCTGCTGGGAGACTCAAGCAGGGAGTCTGCTTGAGATTGTCTCTCTATGGCCGCACACTACGCCATGCAAGTTCTCGCTCTCTAAGAAAAATAAATAAATCTTAAAAAAAAAAGAGAGAGTTATCGTGATAAATGTTTGATGGCTGTGGCGTCAGAAAAAACTCACTAATTATGAGTCTATAGATGGGTAACTATAAATAAAAATTCAAGTTTATTTGAGTTGAGATGAGATGAGAAAATAATGAATGTGGTAAGAGCTCAGAGGCCAAGGAGGATCAGGAAAGTCTTGCAGAGAAGGTAGGAGCTGCATTAGGGGGAGTAGGCTCTATCCAGGCAAAAAGAGAGGAAAGCATTAAGGCAACAAGAGAACATCACCAACCACAGCTAGATTTGAGAAGGTGCCCCTCTGTGATTGCTCCCAGACCTAACTGCTCCCACTGCCCTGCCCTTCCAGCTCCTCTCAGCCTGCCTTGAGCCTTGGGTCCATGGTCACTATCCCTTACTTCCTCAGCCTCCGCCCCCTCTGCTCCCTTCTCCTGCCTTGTGGTGGAACTGGCTTCCCATAAGGGCCGACTTGTGCACTTCTGGGTGGAGCTGCTCATTTTCCAACACCCAGGGCCGTCAGGGTAGCAGGAGACTTCCTCCTGGGTCCCTGAGGCCACTTCTATTTCTTGGACCCTGCCCACCATGAGGCTTACATACCCAGCCCAGCCCCCCTGAACGCCTTTCTCATTTCTGCCCCCTCTCCCACTGCCCCTGCAGGTCCCTCTCTTCACTGTGCAAGCGCTTTTCCTTGGCTTCTTCTCACACCATGTGACCGCCCTTCCATCCCCACATCCTCAGTGCCTGACCTCCTCCCTTTTGGAGGACTCTCCCTCTCAGCCACTTCAGTCACCTGTGCCCACACCTGGGGGTTGTCTCCACCAGGAGCTGCTCCACCTCTGGACACCCGTGTTCTACTCTGGCCAAACCAACCATAGCTGGCCTTGCCCTTCACATAGATGCCCAGCACTTTAATGCCTTCAATCCTCTCATCTCTCTGTCCCCATCTATTTCCACTTCCTTCCAGCCCATAGTCTAGAGACTTCCTTGGGAGGGTTGTCCCTCTTCTTGACTGAGAATGACCAACCCCTTGGCTTCCTCTTGCCACTGTCCTGTTTTTTGTTCTCCTTTATGGTCAGGATTCCTGAGATCTTCTCTATTTTTCTCACTTACCATTCACAGCTCAACCACAATGAGCTGGCTTGGAGATTTCACCACCACTGTGGGATCACCCTTGACAAGTTCACCAGGGGCTGTGTTCTGCTCTTGGCAGGTTCTCAGCAGCCTCGTCCACTATCTGGTGGGGGCTCTCTCCCTGCTGAGCCAACACACCCCACTTCTGCCTTTCCAATGCCAGTGCTCTGGGGCTCCGATCCTCTCCCCCTATGACCTCAGCTGCCATCTGCTGCTGTGAGTCGCTCACACCAGTGTTTTCCAACCTAGATCCTCTCTGACCTCCAAACCACGCACCCAGTGGCCCCTGACCTCTCATTTGGACAGCCCACAGATGCCTGGAACTCAGCTGAGGGCATCCGTCTTCTTGTCCAAAGCTCCTCACCCTCCTGCTCATCTGTTTCCCACCAACAATTCTAAGGCAGAGATCTCTGAATCTGGCTAGATGTCTTGTTCACTCCCAACAGCCAAGCAGTTGCAATAGCAGCAAAATAGGAAGGATGAAGGTCATGGTGTTGTTCATCCAGACTAATTCACTCTCTGCAGCCAGGCTAAAGTTTCCAGAGTAGGGAGTCTCGGAGCCCAGACCGTGAAGATGTCCCCACCATAGGCATCAGGTGACCACCTCACGCCACCCTCAATCACTCCCCTTCTCCATTCTGTCTTTCAAAACTCCTTCTATCTCCCTAAAGCTCCCTTCAGAAGTTAGCAAGGCTTCATATTCTTCTGACCTCGTAAACTTCCAAATACTCTGCTGTAGGATGTGTGTCTTGGCCATTCTCTCCTTGTACAAAAGCTTCACTGTGGTGGAGGGGAGGAGGCATTTAGACTCACAGTGATAGGAGGGGGTGGGAGACTGTCAGAGGACCCTCCACGCCAGCTGCAACTTTCTTCTCCCCTCTTCGGTGTGTCTGAAGACCTAAAATTTTCAATGTAGCTCATGTGCCGAAGTTCAACCTCTGCTAGTCACGTGAGAGTCACACCCTTAGCTAGCCTAAGTGCTCTTACTGTGCAGACAGACCACCTGTCCCTTCCCTGACCTCAGATTACCTTGCAAAACCCCTCTTCTTCCACCTGTCCCTGAGAGACAGTGTCAGAGTTCATACGGAAGCCTGGCCCATCTGGTGTCTACGACAGCACATTTTGGGTTCCATTCACCTCTGCTGCTCTGTCTTTCCCACCACCAAGGGGCTTTAGTGGAAGTTGAAGAGTGAGGCCAGTGGGCAGCATGAGGGCACTGGAGACTCCAGACCCTTGGGCTGCTCAACTAACAGTGGGATCTGGTGTTCTCACCTGTACATTACATAGGATGAAACTTGCCTGGCCTGTGCAGACTCAGAGAAGATGAATGGAAGTGGTTCGTGAGGAGCAGTGATTCTCATGCTCGACTGTGTTTCAGAAACACAGATAACTGGGCCCTGCTCTTAGAGCTTCGATGTAGTGGGTCTGGGGTGAGGCCTGAGAACTGGCATTTCTAACAAGTTCCCAGGTGTTCTGCTGTGGGTCCAGCAACCATGCTTGAGGATCACTGTTTCAGAGGAAATTGCCTGCTTTGGAAGCCCTCAATACCTACAAACATGGGTCACTCCCATCCAAGCTGAAGGAATGTCTTCATCCTTCCACTTTGGCTCAGCTGACAATGGGGAGTCCTTTGACATCAGTTTATTTCTGTGCCTGGACTCAGCTTTGGTTCCCTCTGCAGGGGCTGGACAGCATAAAGTAGGAATCCATGGCCATTAACAGTGTGCAAGCCCTGGGTCCGTGGTAGAGATGGCCATCGGGGGTGCTCTGCCTGCTTCCAGGCTAGACGTATATACTCCTTCGGACTGTTGCATTTTCTCTAGGCCCCATTCAAGTGAGTTTTAAAGGGACACATCCCTCTGCAAAGGCTGAAAAATATTATCAATCACATTCAGAATACTGTGGTTCCGCTAGCACCCCCAGCACCCCGACCGCAACCACAGAAGGGCTTTCCACATGGGGCGGATGCCAGCCCTGGAAAGGAAATGGAATGAGCACAGCGCACTTGCTGATGTCGGAGTACGGGCAGAGCCTCAACACAGGCCAGGGTGGCTCCCCAGGGGCCAAGCCTCAGAGCCGGCCCGGCTCCTTCCTCTCTGCCCTCTGTCTGCAGGAGGGACTAAATAAACAGGCTTTACCTTGAGCCCCCTGCCAAATGTCTGCCCTGCTTCCCTCGGCCAGCAAAGGCTGATCGTATCTGTCCAGGAAGAAGGGCGCTCATGCTCAGAGGACTGAGGTGTACAGACTCAAGAACGTACGAAGCTGCTGGGGCGGGGGTTGAGTTACCCTGGACGAAGCCTAGAAGTATTTGATATTTTCTTTGGCAAATACTGCAATAGAGCAGTACTCACTTCCTTACCAAGACCCAGATTTGATTTAAAACAGCCATATTTTAATAAAGCCTGTGGAGCCGTGCCTGGGTCATTGCCTGGCACTCAAGACATGCTCCATAAATATTTGCTAGATGAACAAATGCCTTCCTTCCAGGATATTCTGTCCATTCCTAAAACTCTGACATGATCCTGGCTACTCCAATCTAAACGGTGTTTGTCCTATTTCTTTTAATCCTTCCCTTTTTAAAGTTCTCAGATGGGGCATAAAACAAATTCTTTTTCATCCTGCAGCTGGCTGCCTGGGGAACAATGGATTGGTCCCTCAGCAGCTCACAAATGAAAAGCCCCTGGCCACAGGCTCTCTGACCACTTGGCCAACCTGGCCCTCCCCACCAGTGGCCCCACCCCAGAAGGAAACCCCAAAGACCTTCTGATTGTCCCCCATCAGAGACTAAAGATCCAGGAGACTAAAGATCCAGGAATCCATAAGGGTAGGGCGTCCTCGGTTATTTCGAGGGCATCCCACCCCTTGTAGATTCCTCATCAGGTAAAACCCCTAATTCCCAGGGCTCAGATTTGGGACCTTGAAGGAGGACTAAAGAATAAAGAAGGGCTAGGGGTTCAATAAAAGGCACATGAAAGATTTTTTTTTAAAGAACTGATTTGGGGGGAACCTGGGTGGCTCAGTGGGTTAAAGCCTCTGCCTTCAGCTCAGGTCATGATCCCAGGGTCCTGGGATCGAGCCCCACATCAGGCTCTCTGCTCAGCGGGGAGCCTGCTTCCCTCTCTCTCTCTGCCTGCCTCTCTATCTGCTTGTGATCTCCGTCTGTCAAATAAAAAAATAATAATTAAAAAAAAAAAAAAAGAACTGATTTGGTCACCAAATACAAGCAAACCTGTCTTGCCTCGAGCCAAGAGTTAGGAAGATCTGCTCACAGCTGGGCTTCTTTCATGCATGGCTCACCTTGTTGATAGGGCTCTCAGTGCCAGCCCCACACAAATTCAGGCATAGGCCCTCTCCCTTAGGGAAGTCAGTTTTGCTGGGCAGACAAAGCTATCTTACCTAACGTGGCCAAATAATGTGATAACGTGGCCTAAGTTAAGGGAGGGAGTCTATGGCGTATTACAGTATATAAATCATTATCGAATTTTACATTTTTCTGGCTTAGATGGTAATAATTCCTAACCATTCACAAAAATGCTAAAATTTATGCACCCAAGATCATTTCAAGCATCCCCATGAACCAGGCTCCTTTCTTTGTGCAGTGTCACTCTGGCCCCTGGCCAGGGGGGAATCCTTACGTGTTGCTCCAGCTCATCCTGACTGGGGCTTGGACAGTGCTGCCTGGCTGGGCCACGTGACCCAAAGCCACAGCCCTAGGTTTCTTTTCTGGGCTCTGAGACCAAAATGACTTCTTGGAGCAGAACTCCTGAGAGCAGAGAGAGCCGGAAGTCTGTTCCTCAAGTCTACCGAGGCTGGGGTCTGCCTGCTGCCCTCCCCGCATCTTGGCCCTTTGCCTGCACAAATCAAAAGCAGTGTACCTCCCCTCTTTCCTGCTTGTTCTTTCAACATTAGATCTAGCTCGTGACCTGGCATCTGTAGGGCAACCATGACAAGAAGAAATATGAGGTTCAAGCAGGTTTACCTACCAGTTCCTTCAGCCAAGGCTGCTGTGGCGGGAGATGTGGCTGCTGACGCACTTAAGCAGGGGAGTGGGCAGGAGCGCAGTCCATGACTCCCCGCACCCCCCCGCTGGGCCAACAGAGGTGTCGACACATCCCCAAAACGCCATGTAGGGAAGTGAAGCAGAACACGTTCTGGACATCGTATTCGAGAGCAAAGTTCATCCCAAAGTACTTCACAAGCATGTGACGGGATAAATCAGTCTAACATGTGACACTTCACAGGATAAATGAACAAGATTAATCTGTTTTCTAGTATCGACCATTTTGCAACAGATACTGATTTTTGTTGGCATATCTCCAATCCACAAGTATTATTAATAGTGCCTAGGAAGGTTATCGAAGTCTAGGAATAAAGAAATCTTATTATTTAGTTTACAAATGCATATGATGGTGTCATTAACATGGATAATGTCATAGCAGGAGTCCAGCACTGCTCTCTTGTGGGAATCACTCGTGAAGAAGTTCACTGCGTCACCCTCACCCGAGTGCGACGTGGAAGTACACGTCTCCCTCCAGTTTTTCTTCTTCCTTTCTGACAGTGTGCTCATAAGTGGACCTACAGGGCATTATGGCAAGTGAAATAAGTCAGACAGAGAAAGACAAATACCATATGATTTCACACATGCGTGTAATCTAAAAACCAAAACAAACAAAACAACAAAAACCGACTCATAGGTAACAGAGAACCAACTGGTGGTTGCCATAGGTGAAGGGGATTAAGAGGTACAAACTTCCAGTTATGAAATAAATAAGTCACCCCCATGTAACGTACAGCATAGGGAATATGGTCAATAATATTACAGTAACTTTGGTGACAGATGGTTAACTAGACTTAAATAATGTATTTATAGATGTCAAAACACTACATCATACACCTGAAACTAATCTAATATTCTATGTCAACAACACCTCAACTTAAAAAAACAAACAAACAAACAAACAAACGCGTGTTCCTGAGTATCTTGGTTCATTCAGGCTGCTGTAACAGAATAGCCTGGCTTAGAAACAGTAGAAATTTATCTCTCACAGTTCTGAAGGCTGGACACCCCAGGCAGATTCTGCCTGGTGAGGACCCACTTCCTGGTTCAGACTGCTGTCTCCTCACTGTGTCCTCACAAAGAGGAAGAGACAAAGGGACTCTCTGGGGTCCCTTTCATAAGGACACTGATCCCATTCTTGAAGGCTGCCCCCTCAGGACTTAATCTCCTCCCAAAGGACTCACCTCCAAACACCATCAGGCTGGAGAATTAGGTTACCACATATGAATTCTGGGGGGACACAAACATTCAGTCTTTAGAATGGGAAAAGAAAAGAAAGAAAATCTAGAGCCCATGGCAGTACAAGCTCAGAGCTCTATGCAGCTGCTAACTTACCTGAGTTACAGCACTGACCTGACCTCTGGGAGAGCTGAGGGGCTGGGCATCAGTAAGAGGGGCCCAAGGCTTCGTGCCCTTTGTAGGACCTGAAAGAGGGACATTATGTCGGGAGATGACCAAGTCTGCCCTTATGAACAGATCTTTGATAAACCTAGTTCTTTATGACTAGTTACAGGTTCCTTGCAGAGTCTCTGATGTGGACAGCACACGCCAGTGGATAGAAGCCCCAGGTTAGGAGCGCCAAAGAAAATTCTGTGTGAATTTCTGATGAAAAACAAATATTGTATGGAATATACTTTTGCTAAAAAAATTATTTGTTGTTTATTGAAAATTCATATTTAATGGGTGCTCGATATTTTTACTTGATAAATCTAGCCACCCTGCATGAGGTGGCTAAGGGCCATGAGGGGCCAAGTCCAAGTGGTGACAAGCATCCAGCCTGATCAAGTCTCTCCAGACCACATAAGTTAATGCAGTTTGGGGCTGCCCATGGGTCGGGTGGGCCTTGAGTGGCCTCCCAGAGAACAAGTCCACTTAAACCATTCTATAAGCAAGTGCCCTTGTACTAGCATTTCATCTCAGAGACATGAAGCATCTCAGGGAGATAAAAACAAGCAATAGCCAAATTCAATGTGAAGATCCAGGATGACAAACCAAAACCAGATGCTTTATATCGAATGTATTATTGTTTCTTTGAGGTCACAGATGCCAAAATCTTAAGGCAAGGAAGACGTAAAAGGGAGATAACTTTCGCTGGCGGGTTGTTCTGTGAATGGGGAAAAGATTATCATTATTTTATTTGAAATGCAGAACAAGGATTCAAGGAGAGCAATGCAGAAATGCAGAATAAGGGGACCAGGGGAGTAAGCCTCAGCCATGACCCCAGGCTACAGGGTCATGAGAAGGGGAGAGGGGCCAGCTACTGGGAGGCAAGCAGTATGCTGATGGGGTGAGGTGTTCCTCAGATGCCCAGTGTCTAGCCATGTGTGTGCATGTGAGCTGTTGCTTTGGTGGGGGGGGTGGGGTGCACTCTGGAGAATAGAGAGCCCACAGTGACTGTCCAGCAGAGCCCCAGGACTTAGGAGGGCAGACCCGACCCAACTGGGACATGAGGAGCTGAGGGTTGGTAACCCAGAGAGAAACCTGGGCCTGTTCATGGCCAGACCCATGGGAAGGACCTTCTGCGAGAGTGGGAGACTCGGGCTGCGGAGAAGTCTTGGGGGGACCCCAGGGTCTGGCGTGAGTGTGGCCTGAGTGGGAGTAGTCAGGACCTGCCTGGTACTCGAATGGACAGGAAGGGACAGTGAAGACCAGGCAGGTACCCCTTGTGGCTTTGTGGCTTGGACAGAGTGTTGGGAGCCATGCTTTCTGGCATAGACTCCTAGGACGTGGGTTAGGAGAGTTGCTCCCAGCTTTACCTGATATTGGACAGTCAGCCCGCTGTGTGTCACCAATCCCAGGCCTGGCAGCTAGTTCTGGCCCCAGGTCCGGCCCCAGTCCCTTAGCTACTACAGACAACCACCCCTCCTCTCGGGAGCTGTGTTCTCAGCCGTCTGAATGAAGAGGCCCAGACAGCCACCGTGGGAGTGCTCTGGGAGTCACAGCCTCTCTCTTCAGGTCTGCTGGGCAGGCGCATTGTGGCTCCTGGGCCTGAGTCTCCCTGCGTGACGGTAGCCTTGGCCGGGATCCTCATGAAGGCACTGAGGCTGGGCACACGTCATGCCATTACTACCCCCACTTTTCTCCGTGTTTAATCAAGGGGGTCTGAAACTGAAACAACTGGAAAAAAGTGAAGCTTGACCTTTCCCCTTCTCTGAGGGAGACACAAGCCCAAATGGTGGGGACAAAGGTCACTCTGTGCCTCTTGAAATGAAAACTCAGAGAAGCCTTTGGGACTTCCTCATTCCTTGTCTTCTGTCAGCAGCTCCGGAATGGCTTGGGTTCCTGGGACTCAGCAGGCCTCGTAAAGGCTGTCACTACAGCCCTGTCAGCTAGGTGGCCAGGCCACCTGCCCCACCCCATCCTGCACTAGGCCCAGCCAGGCTGCTGAGGGCGGAGGGCTGTTTCCTTACACACCCACTACGTATAGAATCTCTCTCTCTCTCTCTCTCTCTCTCTCACATACACACAGCCAGGGGCCTGGCCTGGAAGCTGAGGGACAGCAAGCCCCTGGAATGGTGCCCTTCTTCCCCTGCAGGGGCCGGGACAACTGCTCCTTCCCTCCGCGCCAGGCTTGAAATGGCCTCCACCACCTCTTCCTCCATGAGCCATTTTTAACTGCATTTTACTGTGCTTGCCCTGATCCAAAGGACACTCAAGACCTCGCCCTTGAAAGGCCAAGCCACCTCTCGGCAGCTTTTCCCTCGTGTATACCATGGAGGGCTGGAGGGACTGGGCATCCCGGCCACCAGCGCTCTGGCAAATCAATACAGTTCTTCTTATGTCCGTGTTAGAGAAGCTCTTTCAAGCTGCAAGAAACGCAGACACGCTCAAGTTAGCTGGAGTGCTGGCTGGGTGTTGGAAAGGAAGACAAAGGACAGACGAAGAGCTAATCGGGCAGGACTCCTGCAGTACCCTGACGCCCGGATTCATGCTTTGGGATGAGTACTAAGGCAGCCTCAATAATGCTGATCGTGAGCCTCTATTGAGCACTCGTCCCAGCTGGGTCGCAGCATGACCTAGAGGCCCAGCAGCCGTTATCATGTGCCGCTCACAACAACCCTGTAGATTAGGGTCTTATCACTGCCATTTGAGGAAGAAGGTGTTGGGGCATAGAGAGAGCTTTGACTTGTCCGGAATCCTACAGCTGGTACGTGCAGGACTGGGATGCAAACCCAAGCTGTCAGGAGCCCTGTGATGTAGCACAGGAGAATCACTCTGCCAAGGTGGCCGCCCCCCCCACCCCCCGCACCTGGATGTTCCCCTGCCCTGGTGGATCTGCCATTGTCTCAAGATGACTTGCCCACATCTCTGTGGGTCTAGCTTTCTCTCTGTCTTTCTCCATCTCTCTCTCTCCTCAGAATCTCCTCCTGCTTCTTGCTCTGTGTGACCAACTCACAGCTCCCTGGGAGAGGACCTTCAGGGGCCATCGGAATCCAGCCAGTGTGAACTGCTCTGAAAGCAAAGCATTTGCCAAACTGGACCTTTCTTTGTCAATGGTAAGCAGCTGCCTGTGGGTGGGGGACAGTCAACTGTAGTCGGGGCGACTGGCCATGGTCAGTCAACACAGGCACCCCTGAGGGTGGAGTAGGCACCCTACCAGGCACAGGTTGTCCAGCGTGGGGTGTTTTGTTTTTGTTTTTGTTTTTTTCTGAAATCTTCACTAAATATAGCTCTCATTTTCTGACTTTATAAGAATCATCTAGTAGGTGGGGCACCTGGGTGGCTCCATCCTTAAGTGTTTGCCTTCGGCTCAGGTCATGATCCCAGGGTCCTGGGATGGAGCCCCCGCATTGACTCCCTGATCGGCAGGGAGCCTTCTCCCTCTCCCACTCCCCCTGCTTGCGTTCCCTTTCTTGCTGTCTCTCTCTGTCAAATAAATAAATATAACCTTAAAAAAAAAAAAGGAATCATCTAGTAGGCATAATTGAACTTTAAAAAAAAATTAGTTGGGATTTTATGATTCCTGAGGCACCATTCTGAACTCCCAACTGGATCAGGCTGCAAAAGTAGGAGGTATAGAGCGCTAATGTGTGGCGACATCCAGGAAACTCCCTAAACATCTTTTAAAAATATGTTCCTGATTGGTTCTTCGCCTTCACCTCAATGTGGAGGCAACAATGAGAAGGAAATTCCCTGGCAATGGGTTCCCGTGAAATCAGGCATCATGTTCTAAACTGCAAATATAAGCAGGCCCCATGAGATGCGGCTTCCTCCTCCTCGGACCTCCCGGCTCAGGCTGCTGAGGGGCTGTGGAGACTCCTCAGACACCTGGGACCTGGGCCAGCTCCTCCATCATCTCCCATCCCAGGAGGCTCCTCTGCTGACAGAAGGACAGAAGGTGGGGGGTCTCAGGTCACTCTGAGAGGTCACAGGCTGCTAATCCATTCTTGGAACTGTCCAAAAAAAGCCCATTTGGGTTTGATCCTTTGCACAAAGAGATTAGAGGACATAGAACTTGACATCTGCATGTCACCCAGCTTCTGTTAGAGAACATCCATCTTTGGGGCGCCTGGGTGGCTCAGTGGGTTAAAGCCTCTGCCTTCGACTCTGGTCATGATCCCAGGGTCCTGGGATTGAGCCCTGCATGGGGCTCTCTGCTCAGCAGGGAGCCTGTTTCCCTTCCTCTCTCTCTCTGCCTGCCTCTCTGCCTACTTGTCATCTCTGTCTGTTAAATAAATAAATACAATCTTCAAAAAGAAAGAAAGAAAGAAAGAAAGAAAGAAAGAAAGAAAGAAAGAAAGAAAGAAAGAAAACATCCATCTTTATGGAAAAGCATGGCACACCCAGAGCTTCAGTCTGATTCCAAACGCTGTCCTATGTCAAACAGGATTCCCTGTGGATCGGAAACCCCAACAGCCCGCAGCTACAGTGGGGTGGGTGCCGATACAGGCCAGTGTGTTCCTTTGGGGCCTCACCCCCCAAGTGGACCGGGGCAGTTGAACTTTAGTCTTCAATTCAGGGGCACCTAGGAGCAAGGCTGCAGGGTTGGAATTCCAAGCTTTCTCCCCTCAGGCCCCAGGGTGCATCTGCCGGGGTGGGACCTGGGAGCTGCCGTTTTCCTAAGTCAGGAGCCAGGCAAATGAAGAAATGGCTTCCCACCACATGCTGCAGTGTGACATTCACATGATAACAGACCGACATGCAGAGTTACACCAGGCAGGCCTAGATTTAAGGGGAGCTGGAGGTGGGTAGCCTTGTTTGGCCGAAAAAACACGTGTTTTGTTTGTTTCCTGTTACTCTACTTTCTACCAAGTTTTAACAGGATTTGTACCCAGCACCTGACTTGGAAACTCTTCCAAGAGGGACAGTATTCACTACACTGATTATGAGGGTCTCACTTCCTTGACCTTTAGCCTGTACTATTGATCAAAGCAGTTTCAAGGGGACACCTGAGCACTGAGGGTTGTAGGTTAAGTTATGAATCACTTAATTCTACTCCTGAAACCAATACTACACTATATATTAACTAACCTGCCTTTAAATAAAATTTAACAATAGTTAAAAAAATATATAAAGGGGACACGTGGCCTGAAAGGGGGATAGGAATAGGTGGTTCTGGGGAAGGCAAGCGGACCCCATGGCACCTCATGACTTAATAAACCTCGCTCAGGAGAGGAGAGGAAAGAGGGGAAGGCTATCTGACGGCAGCTTTGCTGAGCCCTGCGCTCTCCCTGGGAGGATCTGAGACACCACAGCTTAGAGGCAACCGCATGACACAAACAGATCTCCCAAGCCCGACGGCCAGCATGCCCAGACAGGACTTTCAGTGCATGTGGAGGGGGTTTGGGCACAAGGCCCTGGACGTATGCCCAGCCCTTTCCAGAGAATACAGACATTCTCTCCTCTGCCAACAGAAAAAAGGAGAGAAGAAGCTGCATTTTCCATCTCAATCAATGGGGCCAACGCCCTTCCAGAAACCCCCTCCTCATGGAGACTTGACAGAATATTTTCCTGAGGGTCTTTGCCCAGAGATGGCCCCCATGATACCATCAGGACTCCTCTTGAGCTCCCAGGTTCTTTAGGCAGAAAGACCCAACTGGGCATCTCTGGGACCAAGCGAGGCAGGGGGTGGACTCGGGGCACTCCCGAGACTGATGTTTGGGGCCAGCATGTATGTGAGAGGGAGGGGAGCAGAGCAACATGGTTCTCTGGGCTTGTTAACATTCAGTGAATCCCACCTAGACCTTCTCTTTTGGTGTCCTGGGGCTGATGCAACAAAGTAAACAGGGTGGAAGGCTTAAATAACACACATGTATTGTCTCACAGCTCTGGAGGCTGGAAGTCCAAGATCAAGGTGTCAGCAGGGTTGGCTTCTTTGGAGGCCTCTCTCCACGACTTAGAGATGACAGTCTTATCCCTGTGTCTCCATGCCATTCTCTGTCTGTGTGCATCCATGTCCCAAATGCCTCTTCTTATAAGGCACCAGCCACATAGGATTACAGCCCACCCTAATGACTTCATTTTAGTTTAATTACCTTTTTAAAGGCCCCGATCTCCAAGTATGGTTACATTCTATGGTATACTGAGGGTCAGGACAGCAACGTAGAATTTGGGAGGGCACAATTCAGCCCCTAACACCTTCTGGAAGCAGCCAGCATCATATCCCATGTGAGCAGCTGTGCATCCCACTCATAAAGGCAATCCTGCATTGACCACAAAGCATGTTCCCATGTGCTTTCCCCTTTAATACCTTTAATTCACCCCAGAGTCAGCACAGAAAGCATTCTTGTCTTGTTTTATAATTGAGGCACCTAAGGGCAAAGCCAGTGGCCCTGAGTGCCCCTGCCAGGAAGTGAGTAAATGGCACTTAGACCTGTTCCCCTCACTCCTCTGCAGTGTGCTCTCGAACTCACTGCTTCGAGAGGTCACAGGCTGCTAATCCACTCTTGGAACTGTCCGAAAAAACTTCCTTCCCTCCAAGGAGAAAGAACACTTTCCTCCAAGGAGAAAGAAAATTCTTCCTCTGAGAAGAGCCTCACACCCCCGTCAAGTTTGTGGGAGCTCAATCTTGTCCTACTTAATTTGCCTGAGCTTCATCTCATAACGTTTATTTGTTAAATAAAGTCACTTCTCCCTGCCGGTGGCTCTCATATGGCCGTTGTGGGCCAGGCACTCTGCTGGGCAACACATGTGCATGACATCTCAAAATAAATCATATTTTGTAGATGAGAAAATGGAGCTTCGGGAGATAAAAATAAGCGGCTACTCAGTGTTAGAGGAGTGCTCTGAACCCAGATAAAGGTAATTCAGAATCCCATACTCTTTCCAGGGTAGTGACCGCCAAAAAAATTCATGTGCTTTTGAAGGGCCCACTTTACCCCAGACACCGTTCCACATGCTGCTCTGATGCATGATATTTATCAGTTTACAAAACAGATACTGATCCCTGGCCTTAGGGAGCTTATAGTCTTCCAAAGGAGACAAACAGTAAGTACAATAAATAAATTGCGTTAGACATTGGAAAGTGCAAAATACCGTGGAAAAAGAAAAGATGTAGGGTGGGATGATTGGGAACACTGGGGCTAAGACAAGTGACAGTATTAAATTGGGTGGTCAGGGAGAGCTGCAGGGAGAGAGGGATGTTTAAACAAAGACTCAAGGGAATGAAGGAATTAAGCAATGTGGATATCTGGAGAAGAGTATTCCAGGCAGAGAACAAGTGCAAATGTCCTGGGGCAGGAGTGTGCCTGATGCACTGCAAGAACAGCAAAGAGGCCATGTGGCTGGGGAGGCAAGGAGAGCACAGAAGATGAAATCGGATAAGAATAGTGACCAGTAGGTGTTGGGTTCACAGACCACTGCCTTGACTTGGCCTTTATTCTCAGAGATGGGACCACCAGAGGGCTCTGAGCAGAGGTGGGGCAGAGTGCCGCCTGCCTTATCTTCCAATAGGATCACTCTAGCTGCTGTGCTGAGAACCTACTGCAAGAGAAAAAAGAGGAAGCAGAGACACCAGTGATGAGTCTTCTGAAATAGTCCAGACAGTGGCTTGGACAAGGTGGGCCTGGTGCAGCAAGTGCCAGACTCTGCAGCCGTTGCTGCTGTTTCTCCTCCTTTCTGGAAAGTCTATGGAATGGGGCCACCTGCAGTCCAGCCCTGGTGTTCCCAAGAAGCAGCTCTGAGGCCAAAGAAAGCTGCTTTGCTGTCTGAATCAGTCTTCTCATTTAGAAAACAGGACAAAACAGGGTTAACAATCCCAGCCTCACAGGGCTGTTTGAGACCCACCTCTGACGATGGATGTGAGGTGCAAGCGAGTAACAGGTGCTCAGTTCCAGATGGCTATCTCCACACCTTCCAGACCCCACGTCCTGAGACCTTCTTCAGATTAGGGCTCTCAGGCCTTGCCCTCCTGCCCCCCAAAGGAAGCAAGTACAGATGGATCTCTGAATGGAAGCACTTTGGGACACAGGACACTGTGCAATCCTTCCCCCTGTTGGGGGGTGGTGCTCACAAACGGACACAGCCTTCCGTTAGGCCCCAGATGCAGAGCCCCAGGCCACAGGGGGAGCCAGCTTATAGAGGCCCAGGGACCGACGGATGAACTTCATGTCGACGGATGAACTTCATGTCTTCTGACCCCCAGGAGAGGGGTTGGACTGAGCACTGGATTGGGAGTCCAACAACCTTCATTTCTTTTTTGAGACATAGTTGACATATATCATTATATTAGTTTCAGATGTGCAACCTAATGATTTGATCTTTGCAGATACTGCAAAACAATCACCACAGTAAGTCCAATTAACGGCAATCTGCATTTCTGTAATGACTCTGCCAGTTTCCTGCTCAGTATACTTGAAAAATGACTTTTTTCTGGGCCTCAGTTTCCCCCATCCATCAAGTGCAGATATGCGCAAAATATCTGTGCCTCTGGAGGTTTTCTGGGCCTGAAGAGAGCGCAGGCAGTTGTGGAGTCATGGATTTACTCATTTCCTTATTCTCCTACATGACTTGGCCCTATTTCCTGGCATCCATCTCTCCCTAGCCAAGCTCATTTGGTCTGAGCCAACTCTACAGGGAGCACCAGTGATCTGAGCTGGGATCAGAGAGCCTTGGGATAAACCTGAGCTACACAGCCTTACTCTTTCCCTTCAAGATGTGTGAAGGCATGTCCCTTAGAGGGAGATGAGGGGGGTGATTACACCACAGGTGGTTAGATGGTCCAGCTGGAAGGTCCCTCAGAGACCCTCCTTTTGCAGGTGGGGAAGCTGAGGCTACGAGAGAAGGGACTTGTCTAAGCTATACCTGGCATATATTAACCTGCATATGAAGTATAAAATTTGGTGTGTTTCGATAAACTTATGTACCCATTGAACCATCACCTCCAGAAAGTTCGTTGTGTCCCAGCCTGCTTTCTGTCACTATCGATGAGTTTTTGCTCTACTTTAAGGTAGAGCCCACAGGACTGGATGACAGATTGGGGGGTGGGAGGTGGGGAAAAGAGAGGGTGATCAAGATTTTAGCCTGGGGACTAGAAGGTTTGAGTTGCCATCCTCTGAGATCAGGGTGGAACGAAGTTGGAAAGAACTTCCAGAGCTCAGGTTTGGACAAGTGTCTGCGCTGTCAAGTAGGTCCCATGTGGAAAGGATTGATTGTAGCTGGCCCTCTGAGTCTGGAGTGCCAGAGCATCTGGGCTGAGACACACAGAGAAGGACTGAAAGCCAGGGATTGGATGGGTCCCCAAGGACTGAGTGTAGTTGACAACGAGGCTCTGGCTCTCCTACACTAACAGGTCGTTAAGCACTCTAGAAAATGCACTGTGGTTCCCAAGTCTGCCCCCATTCAGGGGTCAGGCCTCCCTGAGCCCTAGAGAGGGAGTCCTCTGAAGGCAGAGCTATGTCGTTCCATCTGCGTTTACAAGGTACCTGCCCAGTGCTCGGTCCCTGGTAAAAGCCTAGTACTTGTTTGTTGAACAATGGGGCTAGAAAGGGCAAGAAAAACTCTCCCCACCTCTGCAAAGTCTCAGGAATCCGCTTCTGCTTTTTTCCCAGAGCTATGAGTCACAGGAGCGGGACTGCTTCCCACAAGCCGGGAGGACTCCCTTCCTCTAGCCCTCACCTCTGGCCTGTGATTCTGCAAAGAAGGAAAAAGCAAAATGACATTTGATTCACCTTTCCCTCAGCTGTCTTCCCAAGAAGCCCGTCAATTAGATCTGATCATTCCCACTTTACAGATGCGGAGAGTGGGGATCGAGTAAAGTGGGGATCGAGAGAGAGGGCGGGGAGCAGATTTGAGCCCATGGCCCCGGAATCTACTGCTGCCTCCCCATGAGGAAAAAGTTCTAGTGTGTGTGTGGGGTGGGGAGGGTGCTGGTGACATTGCATGAAGACTTGAGGGAATCTGCCTTTGGCTGTCCCCCACATGTCTCTTCTTCCTCTGTAAGCCTGTGATGAGTCGCCCCTTTCATCTTCATGCCCAGGACCACCCTTGCCATCCCATTCTGGCCTGCCCTCTCAATATGGGCCCCAAATGCTTCCTGCCCAGCCCTGGCCTCAAGAACCTTCTCTGGGCCATGCATGCCTCCTCCCTCCCCAGGTGTGCACAGGCTCACATGACGGTACCTTCTGACAACCCCAATACTGCAAGGACATTCAGTCTGCCCAATCAACACAGCTGGGCAGCTCCAGCTGTGTCTAGTCTGGCACACAAGTGACAGGCCCTATGTTAGTCCTCCTGTGGCTGGAGAGGGGAGGTCAAGAGCTCTATTTCAGGTCATTAATTGTGACTGTGAGGAGCATTCTGGAGGAAAAGTCCAGGGCATGGGATAGAGGGGCTGGCCATCCTGGGGTCCATGGAGACTTCCTGGGGATGTGAGGGGAAAGAAGGGGATAAGGGGTGAGCAGGAGTCAGTAAGGGGAAGACATGAGGGGAGAGCATTCCTGGCAGAAGAGAGAGTAGGGCAGAGCTCGAGGGAGAGAGAAGGCCTGTGTGCCTCCAAGGGTGACCAGGTAGGGGACTTAGGAAGCTGGAGAGAAAGGACAACTCTAATTGGTATGTCTTGTCCACCAGCAAAGAAACAGGCCCTTAGCTGTATCAGTGGCTGGGACGCAGGCACTGGGAGTAGGCAGTGGTCTGGGGGCCAGAAGCACTCTTAGGAAGGAAGGTTTCGAGGTCAGTCCCCCCGCAGCCCTTCTGGAAGAGTAGAGGTTCCTGGTCCCCACACACCCTGTGCACTTCAGGTTTCCAGCACTGCCTGTAAGGAGGACCAGGCCTTCTGTCTGCAGGGAGCTTTCGGAGGCGGAAAGGTGGAGTCCTGGAATGTGCTGACCTCTGCCTGCCTCCTGCAAGGCCCAGGCGCAGAGACCCATTCTTTCCAGCACGAAAGCTCTGCTGAAGCCAGGGGGGCGGGTGTGGTCCCGTGCTGGGCAGGACCACACGGGAGCGTCCACTTCCCTTAGGATGGCTCCCAGAAGGACTTTGGCTTCCCCAGAGCCTCCGTCCTCCTCCCCAGCATCCTTCCTTAATGAGGAGAGGAAGGGCCCTGAGGCCAGTGTTAGCACAGGGCCCAGCCAGGGCAGTGCCGGCTCAGGGCTTCCTGGGGAGGGCTCCACAGGCAACCCTTGAAGCTGGTGGCCCTATGGCACCTTTCAGGAGACCTCACAGTTGGTTTTGGAAACCACTCTGGTTGCGTAGGAGCAGGGCACGTGGCCTGTGTCCTGGGGGAAGTGGCCTAGTGGCTGGAAGGGCTTAGGGGCTGGGAAGAGAGTTATAGGGCAGGGCCCTGGAGGGAGGGAGGGAGGGAGCCCACTCTCTGGTGCCACACTCACGCTCTCCAAGCCTTGGTGACCTCGTCTGCACTTGGAAGCCACAGTTGTTGGCTCTGCCAATGCCACAGGAGAGGCCTGAGGTCGCAGGAGGCCGTAAGGTGCTTCCTGAATGTGGGGTGTCCAGTCACCCTGGGGGAGAGATACTGAGGCAAGCTCTCAATGGAGAGCACAGAAGCTGCCGAGCTTCCAAGGGCAAAGCAGGACCCCCAGAATGAGGAGTCAGGCAAAGCCTAAAGACTTTCTTTGGGTCCCTGATTGTGAAGTATAGTGTCCTGGGACTCTTACCCCAGATAGATTGAGCTCTGCACTCCCCTGTCACACCAGGACTTGGGCTTGTATGGGGGCCAGTGGTTCTCCCTGGAGGTCTCTGAGAATCTGCCCCAGGGCAGAGGTGTTACACACATGCGTACTCCGGGAGCTCAGAGACTCCCCGGGGTGGGAGGTGCACCCGAATCTCGGCCGCAGGACTCCTAGGGGTGGGTGTGTAGGAGTCAGGATTAGGCAGGGAACTGCGAACGAGGTAGGAGTCCCTCCCAGGCAGCACCTCCAAAGCCCTCTGTACTGCGTTTTGTGTCCCCCCCACACCCCCTACAGAAGTCTTCCCAGTGTGGCGTTCTGGAGTGCATGGACTGGATCCTCCTCGAAGCCGCAGTGTGCGGCACCAAGCAGGCCTCTGTAAGCTCACTGGGAGAGGAACGGAAGAAGCTCTTGGTCACCTCCCAACTCAAGCCAGCTCTACTCTGTCTGTAGCTCCCAGCCCAACTCCCGTACCCAGCCGGTGCTCAGTAAATGTCTGGCAGCTGACTATTAATTCCCCAAATAAACCTGCCCCCCGAGTCAACACATACCATGTGGTGTACCAAACACACCTCCTGTGTTTCCAGTCCCCCAGCCCTGTTCTTTCTGTGGGGTCTCTTCCCTAGCTGATATTCTGAGTGTCCTGCATGAGCCTCCTGTCCTGGGATGCCTTCTCCAACTAGCCTAAGCTCAACACAGCAGCGCCCCAGCCAAAAACCTCCGAGGTCTTCCCTCAGTCCCCACCGGACTGACTCTCAGGGTTCACGGACACACCCCTACCCCCAGCCCTTACCCTGATGGCAACCCCTGACGCAGTGCCCAAACAGACAGTAGTCCACATCCTACAAACACACATAGACAAGTACACGCGACCTCTCGGCGGTGCTAGGGTGGACACACTTGCAGGTGTGCACAGGCCCGTGCTCACACACGCCCCCACTGCTTCCCAGGTTGGTTGATAGAGCTGAGAGGCTCTAGACAAGTCCCCTTCTGCCGTCAGAAAGCCCTGAGCTGATGGTCAGGATGCCTGGGTGGCTCACCTGGGAAAAGTCACCCTGTTGAGCCTCATACTCCCCGTTTGTGAAATCAGGAGTTGGAGCACATGATCTCTCAGGCCTCCATCAGCTCCTAAATCTGCACATGCTGAAAGCGGTCAATCATAGCACAGGAACTAAATTCCCCAGAGTGACCATGGTGAAGCAAAAGGGGAGAAAGGGGCTCGGAGCACCCTGATGGGTGCCTCCGTGCTCCAGGGTCCTGTGCATTCGTCCTGGTGGCCAGGTCAGTCTCCCTTGGAGAACTGCAGAAGCTGAGGATAGAGTCTGTGGGGATTGTTGGTCCTCTGCTCGGGCCTTTGCCGCATTTTGCTCTATTATCAGTTCCCACAGGGGTGGTGAGCCTGTGGTCAACTGTCCCACCGCATTTGAGACAGATTTCCTGGGAGCGAGCCCTGAAATTGCCTCCCAGTGTTGGAGCAGGGGGAAAAAACCCGATTCCAGAGAAGGACTATTTTTGCCAGAAATTAAAGCCAGCTGTGGTTCCTGAAGCCTGCGGGCCCCCACCCTGTCATCCCTAGGGTGGCCGGTGCCCTCCTCCTTGGGAGCTGAGAGACCCGGTCCCCTAGCCTTTCATCTCACTACTGCCTGCTCAGTTCCAATCAGCAGCACTTCCACTTGGGTTCTCCACCGTGGACTTGCTCCTGAAAATTTCTGGAAGCTTCAAATGGTGCAAACAGATTGTTTTCATTATGATTATTCCGGGTTTAACCTCCTGGCCCTGCGTCACCAAGATTGCAGGGCTCTTTCTTAGAACTGTGAGAGGCCTCACCCCCTCAATCAGTCTTTATTTTTCTTCTCTTCCATTCTGGATTCTCTTCTGAGAGGCCACCAGTTCTCCATATGCCCTCCGCGCCACCTCCAGGTGTTGTCCAATGACGACTCGGGGTCTCTGGGGCAGCAGAGAGGCATCGTGACCCTGCTCTCCGGCCCACCCTGCCCTGTCACCAGATTCTGGCCTCTCCACATCTGCTTCCTAGTGTGAAACCAGCATCTCTGAACCTACCTCCCAGAGGGCTTAGGATCTCCAACATTTGGTCTGAGTGTTTTTAATATGAAGATTTTCTTATTCTTCAAAACTGTAATAAAAACAACACACCCACACAAATGTGTTACATACAAATTTTAGTACATTGAAAACTACCAACACATTAACTTGGGCTGCTGCATTTTTTTTGTACAGACCTTAGAATAAAACTTCATTTTAATTAAATGTAGTCCTAAGAGAGTCCAGAGAGCTGATTAAAAAAACAGAAACAACAAAAACCAAAACAAAAACAAACCCAAAATATACTCTTATAAATACAAGTTCTTCTTCATGTGAAACAAGATTTCCTTGATATTTGATCAAAACAGATGGCAGCTGTTCTCAAATGGGGTGATTTTTGCCTCCCACACAACCTCGCCCCCCACCCCCCGCCCCGGGACACCTGATAGTATCTGGAGACATTTTTGGTTTTCACTCCTGAGGGGAGTGTCGCTCCTTGCATCCAGCAGGTAAAGACTAGGGATGGTGGTAAACATCGTGTAATGCACAGGACAGGCCCCAAAATGAAGAAATATCTAGTCAAAAATGTTGGTAGTGCTGAGGCTGAGAAACCCCGATATGAGAGAAGGTGCTAGATGCCTACGATGGCACAATTCTGATTGATTCCCATAACCCTGGATTTCAAGCAGTTATCTTATTCAAGACTGCCTTATTGTTCTCACCAAATGGCTTCATAAGTACACACCACAAATAGGAAGACAACAAATAAGGTTATGCTTAGTCATGTTTACATGGGGTTCCAGGTAAGTCTTCAAAAAAAAATCCATAGCTAAGGAAGTCTGCAACCAGTTGGCCTAGTTGCTGTTCCTGATGCTTCTGACAGCCTGACTTCCAGCTCCAATCCACACCACTCAGCCACCCTCTTGGCTTCAGGGACAAGCACAGACCCCTCTGAACGAGACTTCTCAATATATGGGAAAGAGGGCTTATCATCCCAGTGGAGTGTGGGCTCCACAGAAGAAGGAGTTTTGGTCTGCTTTGTGCCTGGCACAAAGTAGCTGCTCATTAAATATTCACCAAATGAAAGTGAGACTTACTCCCAACGTCTTGGAGGGACTGAAGTTTCTCTCTGACTGTTTGGAGGGCAGAAAGGTAGGTACACAACTCCTAAGGCCCCCTGCCCTGGGCTACCATGGCCCAGGGCTACCTTGGCCTGGCTGGTCAATTCCCAGATGAGGGAGTCCTAGACACGCATTCATAGGAGATTGGCTCCTTCAAATGAGGCTCTGGACATATGAGGAACACCTCCCTTCTCCCAATCCTCTGGTCAAGGAGCAACAGTCTGGACCCGGGATGGAGTGGGCCTCTAAACTTTGCTTCCATCTCTGCAGGCTCCTCCAGCATCCCATGCACTCCACAAAGAGCCTCAGTCAGGCCTGCTCGGGGCTGGTCCTCCACGGCACACGCATTGACAGCTTCTAAGGCCAAAGAGTATTTCCAAACCACCATCCCTTCCCAGGACACAGGCTAGGACTCTGGGGAGTCATCAACCCAATCCACCTCTGCCTTCTGGAGCCTCACCTGGGCCACCCAGATGCCGGGGCTCCTGTGCTGCTGGTGCAGCAACCCCTCTCCCCTCAATGATTCACAGTATTTGTTAAGTGGAGCCTCACCAAGCACCTACAATGTACCCAGTCCCATGCTAGACCCATGAACACAACGGACACTGGACTCATGGATCACCCCCCTGAAGCTCACCATTAAGTCACTGTTAAGTGGACAGAACAAAGCCTCAAGCCACAATGTCCAGAAACTCAGACACTCAAAGATCCGCCTGCTCCTCAAACTCAGAGATGCAGAGACCCAGAAATTCCCTCCCACTTCTCACTGAAAGCCTGAGTCCTGCCTGGGAAGAATGCAGGCGCTCCAGGCTCAGCCCTGACCTCGGACTTCAGAGGGACAGTCTCCTTGCAGAAGCTATTCAATTTGCAGACCCTGGGGGAGGGGAGGAGGATGTACCAGGAGGCACATCCAAGGGGAAACGTGCTGTTTATATTTCAGCAGGCTCTATTGTTTCAAAAGACATAGAGTGGACATTCTTCACAACAATTGCGGGATGGGGTCAGAATTCCTTGTCTTGCGGTTGATGGCTGCCGGGTTGGGCTGTTTGTTTACAACAAAAGTCATCACCTAATCAAAATAGCCAGCTCTTAGAGTCTAAAACCTATCTTCTACTATTGAATTGGAGGATGTAGGCCTACACACGAAAACTGAGTTTACTTGCTCCAGATGGTGTTCTTGCAAAGACCGGAGCAGGCGTCATTAGGCTCTTGGAGTAAGAAGAGCAGTCCCCTGGGCATCCTCCCCTACCAGAGGGCCTTATGCAATAGCTGCACAGCACAGTGGGCTCCAGAAGGGGGAGGAGACTGGGTTTTCCACTAGCCTTGTCTCCAACCACCAAGTATCAAGAAGAAATTGAAGCCTGTGATGGCGAAGGTTTGTTTTTCTGGGTCAGATGGTGACACCGAGAGGGTCCCAGGGTCTGTCCCTGTTAAGGGCAGTTCAGCACCTGCCCCTCCCACAGGTTTACTGATCCCACCTTCCAGGTGTTCAAGACAAAACCCTGGGCTTCTACTGGCCCTCCACGGCTGCCACCCGGTCCAAGCCCCAACTTCCCTTACTTGGGTTACTGCTGGGGCCTCCTCACCAGTTTCCCTGCTTCTGCCTTTGCCCCTCTAGAATCTGTTCTCTACACAGCTGCAGAATGACTTTTAAAATGTAAGTCTGATGTTGTCACTCTTCTAGAACATTCCAGAAGCCAAAGAACTGTTCCCAGCTCACTGGACCAAAACCTAAAGTCCTTTCTGTGGCCTGTAGAATCTGTTCCCATATTTGTTTCCAGCTTCCCCTTTCTCAGGAATTTAAAGAAAAGAATAGCAAAGAGAGAGCATGAAAAAGAAATTACCCATAGAGGGTTTCCAGCGGCAGAGACAATGGCTCACCTTGGAAGGATGGCAGATGCACAGGTGAAGCCCGAAGCTGTGGGAGCCCTCTGCTTCCAGGTCCCACTGGGAACCTGCAGGTCCCATTGAAACAATGTTTCACGTGTATAATACTGTGTTGCTGGTATGGATGTTAGCACTGGGATTGCGATGGGTGGGGTTGCTGTGTATGAGTAAGTGTTAGGGTTTGGGGCAGTCTGTGTGAGACAGAGGGATGTCTTAGGTGGTCTTTGGCTGGCCCAGCTGGCTGGTCAGGGAGAGCATTTCAGAGAAGGGTGGCCAGAACGCATGCTCACAACCTCAACAGATGATAGTGAACTCAGGAAGATATTGCAGGTAGAAGAACTGAAATAAAACAAGTATCAACAAACTTTTTTCTGAGCAAGGGCCGAAAGGCTAGAAAACAAGGGCATATCTCAGCTAAAGTATAGGATTTAGCTTGAGGGACCAGGAGGAGACCATCAGCTGTTTCTCAGGTACCCAGTGCGTACCAGGGCCTATGATCAGGGGTAGAAGATGGACAAGGGCTGGCTATCCCCACCTTATCACACCCTGCACAAGGCTGTCGGCATTCGAAACACACACGCGCATACACATGCTCTCACACAAACAAGGAGGAGACATACCGGGATGAGATAGCTCAATGGCCTTTGCCGAAAGTTTGTCCCAATGGAGAACAGGCAGCAGTGCTGAGAGATCCACAGAGAAACTCAAGCTCCTCCCAGATCCTACCCAGCCGTCCCCCGGAAGCCAGCCTCTCACTGTGAAACAAATCCTGTGAAGAGGTCCTGTTCCTTCCAACAAAGCACCCCATTATTTCTTCCCATCAGAAATACTGAGACCCCAAGATATGTTGTTAGTGGAAAAAGGCAGGGTGTGGGACAGTATGTAAGTAGGTGGCCTCTTGTTTGTGATGTTAAAAGTCATCGTAATAAGGACGTGTTGGCTGAGCTCTGAACACCAACAAAGATACTGGCAGGATGGGGTAGGGGCAGGAGGCAAAGAGACACTTCGTTTTTACTGCATTTATCATCAGGTCTATGTATTACTTAATCAAAATAAGGAATTAATTAGGAATTAATTAGGAATTAATAAGGAATTAATTTAAACATTTTAATTCCCAGGCTCTGAGGCAGATCGTTTCACAGGCAAGTCCCCAAGCATGGTGGCTCGTAGGCCTTCTTCACCATCAGTGCCACCTACGTGCTGTGGCCCCAAGCAGACCCCAGACTCCAGCCTATACAGAGAGCAACCAGGCAGGGAGACACCGGGGAGCCAATGGAGGGGGCCTGGAGAACCAAGCTGCATCTGACTGGATTCAAGTCCAGATGTCTGCTCAGCCTTCACACTGCCCTGTCAGGGAATCAGGGTCCCAGGAGAGGAAGTCCCACTGACCAGCGCTGGTCTGGGGCCCACCCAAGTCTGCATCAGGGTGACAGCGAGAACCGCTTAGTGCTATAAATGGGCATCCTGCCCATGCCTGGGTCACCCATGCTAGGGATGCCCACAGTGGGGAGTCCTCATTCACGTCACTGGGTGCTGTTAGGTTCCAGGCCTCCGCAAATGGCTGGACATTCCCCACGGGGAAGATGGAACGCAGTGCACTTGAAACTACAGGGTAAAGAAAAGACTGGGTGGATGGTCAGATCAAAGGAAGCATGAGAGTGAGTAACTGGCCACAGGAGACGGCATACATTTCCCACTGACAGAGTACCCTCTGAGACAGAGGAATCCTGGATCTTGAACTGTGAAGCTATTCTGGACAAGAGTTACACTTTCAGAGGCAATTAACGGGATTTGGTTGTGTGACTCATGTTATAAGCCCACTGGGGCTAAAACCTCAGAGTGCCTGCAAACCCACACCCTGAGACCGTTCGTTGGCTCTTCGCAGGAACCAGAGAGCTCCCTGAGAAGTTCTGTGGCCCGAGAATGTCGGAGGTGGGTCAGTAGATCCCAGCACATTACCGAGCTCTCTGGTAGGTGGCCTACTTCTCTTGGCAACCTTGGGGCACCCTGCAATCTATGAAAGGACATGTTTCTTTCATGAAAATGTTGAAATAATGGGAGCTGAGTGACACAAATCTGGCATGAAAATTCCTGCCGTGAGTCCTAAAGTTCGGGCTGCCAAATACCAGTGCTCATACTTGCTTGGTAAATATTAAACAGTGATTTACTCCAATGAATAAAGAAGATTAAATACAGCTTCATAGGATTTCTTTTTATTACATTAAAATCCATATTCCAGAATAGCTAATAGGTTTACTGTACACCTCACAATTGTTATCAATAAAATATGAACTTCAACCATTCTTAAACAGGCAAAGGGGTTTTCAGCAACAGGGGACAGCAAAAGGTCAAAGGGCTTACAAAAAACTATTCCCAGCCACAGACTAAGAGAAAGGAGGTGGGTATGCCTCATTTCCCCTGGTGGTTCAGCCTTCGAGATGAGGTCCCCATTTTAACTTCAGAACAGTCTTTGGTTCCTTCTGTGAGTAGCTTGTTTTATGTGGCTGAAAACAGAGGGGTAGAGCTATCTCTAATCTCAACCCAGGCCCTCTCTCCCCAAGAAGGTGACCAACTGTTCCAGTTTGCCCAGGAGTGAGGGAATTCCCAGAGCATGGGCTTTCAAAGCTAAAACCAGAAAAGTCTGGCAAACTGGGACAAAGTTGCTCAACCTACTCCTTGCTCATTCGGTCCTTACATAGCTGCCTTCTTGATGCAGATCCAGAGGAGAGGGAGGGGAATTGTGGTCCTGGCAAGAACAGTTGAATAATAATAATTTCTCCCACATGGTCATCCACCTACCCTAGACTCTGTGGCAAGGGTTTCTCATACAATATCTCATCTCACATTTTCCACAAATGTTTTCCCTGAATGACACATTAAGTGATCTGTGCTGGCCCACCCAGCCAATAGATGGAGAGGCAGGAATGGGGACACAGGTGTACCCATGTCAACAGTACACCAGGAACACATGAATACAAACCAAACAGTCATTCTGTAGGCTCTTATACCACTCATTTAAAACTTTTCCCTGAGAAAACCTAAAATTTTTTGAAATGCTCTACTCTCAAAATTGAACTCTATTTCATCATGTCTAAATTCCCCTCAATATATATAAATAGTTTCTTTTTAAAAAAAAAATTTGTTTATTTATTTATTTATTTATTTGAGAGAGAGAGAGAGAGCAAGAGAGAGAGAGACAGGGAGGGGCAAAAGGAGAGAGAATCTCAAGGGGACTCGGCACCCAGCATGGAGACCCACACAGGGCTCAAACTCACTACCCTGAGATCATGACCTGAGCTAAAGCCGAGAGTCAGATCCTTAACTGACTGAGCCATCCAGGAGCCCCTAAATATATACAATTTCTGGTACACTGTAAATATTAAACAAAACTGTCATATCACTCTTTAAAATGTATGCAATGATAGGAATGCAAAATACCCAAACCCTGTGGAGGGAAATTAAGTAATAGCTAGCAAAATTACATAACTGTTTCCCCTTTACTCAGCAATCCTACTTCTAGGAATCTAACCCAAAGACACACCAGCAAAACCAAAATAACATGTTGTAAGACTATTCACTGAAGCACAGTTTATAACAGCAAAATACCAGAAACCCAATTTCCAGGTATCAGGGACTAGTTTAATAAGCCACAGCATATCAACACAATGGAGTCCTACATATGTATAAAAAGGAAAAAGGAGAATTTCTATATTCTTGATAAAATTCATAGGACATATATTGTTACATGAAAAAGGCAAGGTGTAGGATCCTATGTATAATACTACTTTTTATGTGAACTGGGGGATAAAAATAAATAAATAAATTCCTATTTGTCTAAATTTCAAGACAAAGGCAACAACAGTTGAAGAGGAAATGAAAAGTTTCCCACATGGGGGAGTGTAAAAGAATTAGGAACGGACAATGAAAGCTGAATTTACCTTACTTTATTGTTTTGACTTTGGAATCATGTAGATGTTTCAATTAAATAATTAAACAAAATTAAAGAATTTTCAAAAATGAAAATATGAAGAACTGAAGAAAATTGTAACTAAAGAAAATACACATAAAAACTGAATACAAAATAAAACAAGTCAACCTAACTGAATATCAAGTTGGTGGCTTAAACATACACAGAATTATTAGAGTGATTTTAAAATACAATAATTTGGCTGAGTGTTCCAAATAAGACATATTCTAAATAAACTGCAAAGAAATCTTAAATTGATTAGTTCAGTAATCATGTTGTGGTGATAATACTAGCAAAATTATTTTGAAACTATCATCCAGTAAGAAAAAATCAGTAATTATGTTAGTGTTATTAGGAATCAAAATTTTCAGTGTAAAAGAGATACAAAATTTTAAATTTAAGTCAAATTCTATAACTTTAAAGTTTATTCTAAAATGTTAATATTAGCTCATAATTTTTTATATTTTATAAGAAATACTTGTTTCCTAACTCTGTCCTCTGCAAAGATCTAGAAGCAATGATCCACCCAGTAGCAATGAGCACGTCTAGCACCCAGATTATGGTCTCTAATTACAGTTTTCCAATAAAGAACTTCTTGGAGAAACGTCTGAAGTTCTGAAGCAGGAAATTTACAAGGTAAGCCTTCACAACTCTGTCAAACTAAAAAGCATGGATGCTACCTAAGAGTACTGGGCTCATGCCAAAAGATCACAGGAGTAAGTACCATTGGCCAGAGATAATTTAAACATCAAAAAGAATAGTGACTGTAATAGGATGGAACACATCATATATATTAAAAAGAACTGAGCCCATGCATAATAATACAAAAACAAAAACACTGTCTAACACAGCCATGGGCCCTGAGCATCCCTGCATGTTCTTGCTGGACATGCAGAGCATGCCAGACCCTGCTCATTCTATATCCAGGCCATTTATCAGGGCTATGTTTGCAGTGAGTAACCTTAGGGGGACGAGTTGTTCTCCCTCCAGGACAAAGGTGACCCCCTGCGATACAATCCCCCTACATGGATAGCATCCACTTGGGTCTCTCCGTGTCGTCCCATGGGACTTGGGACAAGGGCACTGAAGTCTTGTTGCTTGCCATGCTATGAGTAGGAAAGTCCTTTGTCTCTGCCCCAGCAGTTGCAGTATTAATCTGATATCCATGAGACTGTGACAGGCTAACTTGGTCAGTTTTCATAAGGTAAGATCTTAGACACCCATCTCACTGGTCACCTTCAGGAGCTATTAGGACACCAGCTCTTTATTTTGAAGACTGATAAAAAGAAAGTGTAATTCCTGCACAAGCCATATTCCAGGGTAACTAAGTAGTTGCGGTAGGAAAGTTCTCCATCAGAGAATTTTAGGTAATAAATTCAGAAGAGGTGGACACAATTTGAAAATCACCATTTTGCACACCCTAAAGCAATAATGTATTTAGGCAATGTTCATTAATGGCTGCCTTTTAAAACCACTAGCTAGAATGTTGATAGAAAACTCTACAGTGCACCAATCCATAATGAATGTCTCACAGAAAGAGAGATAACAGATATTATGTGATTTCTGCTGAATGATAAAATAAGGAATTATGCCATTTATGAAATGTTCTTTTTAAAAAATACTTGATGTATTTATTTGACAGAGAAAGAGAGAGAGCACAAGCAGACAGAGTGGGAGGCAGGGAGAAGGGAGAAACAGGTTCACCTCTGAGCAAGGAGCCTGATGTGGGGTGCGATCCCGGGACACTGGGATCATGGCAGAGCTGAAGGCAGATGCTTAACTGACTGAGCCACCCAGGCACTCCCATTTATGAAATGTTCATACAGAAAACTTCCCATGAGTCTGATTTAAACTTCAGACTTAACTACCTTTCCCAGGAAAGACAGGGAATAGAGAAATATGTGAATGATACCATGAGGGTATAAACAACAATGTCTAGACAATTGCAAACTCTACAGAACAGATGCCTTGGTTTCTCCAATAAATAAATGACCAGGAAAAAAAAAAAAAAGAGGTAGAACTACTGGATATTGCAGTACATAAGAGATGTGCAAACCAAATGCAATCAATGTGTGAACTCTAGGTCCTGATTTAAACAAACCATCTGTAAAAAGCCATTCATGAGACAACTGGGGAATTTAAACAAGATGGGCTATTTGATGATATTAAGGAATAATTGTTAATTTCTAGGTGTTTGGAGTCCTTCTTAGAGATTGAAGTATTCACAGATGAAATGTTATGTGTCTGGAATTTGCTTTAAAATAATCCAGTGGCCAGAGGCAGGGGGAGGAAGGAGGGGAGGGGTTGGAGATGAAAGATCTGTCCTGTGTTCATTATTAAAGCAGGTCATGGGCGCAGGGGGATTTGCTTCACTATTTTCTTTAGTTTTGTGATTGAAAATTTCCACAGTAAAAAAGTAATTTTAAGCAAAATGGTACTATTCTTGGGTTTCTTAAATAATGTAACTAATGAAATCCAAATACAGAAAAAATGTTTTTGACAAAATTGTATTGGACAAAATTAGAACAGTACTTCAAATCCGAGAAGGAATGAATCCTATTGAAACGAAGCTGCTTTCTAAAGGTTGGGAGCAGAATCCTAAACGGCATGCGGGAACATTTTGTCCCAAGCCCATACCTAAGTAGACAGTCTACTTTAAATGTATTATCTGGAAATTATTAGCACGAAAAAGTAAAAATATTATCAATCATGTTAAAGACATCAGATTTTTGAATATCAAAAAGGGGTCTACACATTTAGAAGGTTTGGAACCTACTGGACTGGAAGTAGGCGGGAACATCCCCCTGCAAATATCGTTCCACCTTTCTCGACCCCAGCTTCCCCTCCCGCCCCTGAATCTACCAGGTACCCTTACTCTGTCTCTCAGGCTGTGTCATAGAACTGTCATGGACTCCCCTGGGCCAGCTGCTCACATTGTTCCTTCTCCTTTCTGCCTCTGTTTGGCTGTTGCTCTCAAACTCTTGTCTGAACCTGCAGGATTTGGTATGTGACATGGTACGGGAAGGGGGAAGCCGCCTAGTCCTAATATAAATCCGTCCACTAGGAGGCAATGCCAGTCCTTCCAGACTGCAGGGAAGGGCTATGATGTTCGCGCCCTTCCTCCCCAAAGGTCCTCTCTTCCATCCTTACTTTTCCTCCTTTGAGTCTCCAGATAGGCCTTCCTGCACCACCTGTATCTAAAAAGGCAGACTCCTGTGCGTTCCTGAGGGCCCAGCAGCAGGGCCACAACAGCCCTCCTAGGAAGGCTGGAGCCACCTGAGCCCTCCCAGTTCTCTTCAGGCTCTGCTTCTGATGAAGAAAGAATGAAGAATTGCACATGGAATGGGAAGGGCCTGAGAGGAGGGCCAGCACAAGACAGCATGTGGTAGAGGAGATGGATGGGCTTAAAGGCCTCTTAGGAGGGCCCCGTCTGCAGTACTCAAAGAGTAAAAGATGAGTCCAGAAGACAATGAGCAGAAAGATAGTCAGCAGGTCCTCACTCAGAGATGGTTAGTGTGCTAGGGCAAGGATGGGGGGCAGGGAGGTGGGGATCCTGGACTGAGAAGGACGAGGAACATCTTGGGAGAAGAGAGCCAGTCAGGTCCTGGTTAATTATTCAGGAAGCAGATGTTATGAGAGACCCTGGCTGGGTTGCAGTGCCTGAGATGAAGTCCTACAGCTAAAGCCTCCCTATTTGGAAGATGTTGCAGAGCTTGTTTCCTGAGGGACCCTCAGCAGGGCTGAAGGCCTGGGGGACCCCCACCAGAGCTCAGGGATCCTCAGAGCTGGCCCCAATGCCCCGTGGTTTGCAGGAAGCCACCTGTCAGTGTTTCAGGGTTTCTAAACCTTGATAACAAGACCACAGAGCCCCTCTCCCAGTAACTGGTTTCCTGTCTCGGAAAGTTTGGCTGGAAGTACAGCGATATCAGGCCAGTTGAGCAGAAACAAAGGGCTTTCCCAGGACTCTTGCTTGTGGCAAACAGCTGGGGCAGCTGGGCCCCCACAGAGAAGAGGAGCCATCGATGGGAAATTGCTGCAGATGAGGGACTGAGTGAAAAAGTTGACAGAGCTCTTACCTGGAGGGGCTCTGATGCTTTGACCCTCCCACAGCAACCCCCTGAGTGGCAATTCCCCCAAAGTGGAAGCAGAGACAGGGAGGAAGAGATCTTGAGGAGCACAAGGTCCCCAAGAAAGAGCCCCTCTGAGTTCAGTTACCCAATACCTCTCCTCAGGGACACTTAGAACTGCATGTGAACTCCTAGCATATCCCTGATCCTCTCCCTACCTTCTGCTTCTGGTTTCTCTAGGGCGGAGCAGGAACTGACTCTGGGTCAGTTTGGTTTCAAATCAGATATTAACCTTGAAAAAAGAAAAACAACTTAACCTCTCTGAGGCTATTTAATGCTTGTTCTATAAAATGAGGATGGAAATTCTGCCTGCTTCAGAGATTGGAGGGGAGGGATATAAGAAGGGCCCCCAACTTGGCCTGGCACCCAGAAAGCGCTTGATACCAGGAGATTGTCATTAACATCAATGTGGGCCCTAACATGTTACCACAGTAGAAGGGGAGCCATCTTTAGGGAAGAGAAGTTGGTCAGACTGTCTCCCTGTGACTGGGCAACCAGAATGCTGGTTCCTATTAGGCAGGTGGTGAGCGGAAAGTTTTACTTGTCATGGGACCGTCCCTGCCCGAGACTCCCTTTGAGGCTGAGTAAGAAGTATGTGTTAGTGATGCAAAGTTTGGGGGCAGTTACAGAACCCACGGAGTCACAGCCCTGGCTTCTACAACACTTCAGTGCTTGGAGGCTGTGAAGGAGACACCACAAATGTTACTCTCGCCTTGCTTGGGAGTGTCAGAGGTTAAATCCTGAGTGCTGTGGGAAGGACTCACACTTGAAGGCTGACAGGTCTGTGTGCAAATCCGGGTTTAGCTTCTTAGCTGCAAGGCCGAGACAAAACTGAATCCCTCTGAGTCTCAGTTTGTTCATCTCTAAAATGGAAGTAATGATACTGACCCCCAGTGCTGCAAACAACAAGGGACCATGCATGCAATGTGCCCAGCACAGCTTGGGACATACATTGAATGCTTAACACCCATCAGAACCCCTTTCCATCCCCTCTGCTGGGGGTGAGACAAACACAACTCTGGGCCTGGCTTCCAACCAAGGATACTGACTCACACAGGATGGCTGGGTGACACTGGTACAGGTGTGGTAAGAAGTGGGTGACAGTGCTTGCCTTATCAGAACTGTTTGTTGGAAAGGAAATCCCGAGTCTCCATTCTTAAAGAAATCAGTGAAGACTTTTATTCCCACGAAATTGGGTTGTGGTCTTCCCTGGAAGCCTTCTCTGACTGCCTGCCGTGCCCCCAGAGTTGTGTGGGTACCCTCCTCACAGTTCCTGCAGCTCCAGTGCTTGCCCCACTGGCTATTGACATATCTTTCTCCCCACCAGATGATGAGCACTGTGAGGGCAGGGCTGGGTCTTGTTCATCACTGAATCACTGGCACCCAGCACACGGGTCCTTCCAGTGCCACCTCTGGACCCCAAATATGAATGGGAACATTCAAACACCAGGCTGGATCCTGTTCTCCAGATGGCATAGAGAAATGCCTTTCCCTCTCAGAAGCCAAATAAGGCTATAGCTGTACTCCTCTGACTCCAGGACCATCTAGACATCATACATGACTCATTAAGAAATCAGCCAACTTGGGGTGCCTGGGTGGCTCAGTCCATTAAGTGTCTGACTCTTGACATTGGCTCAGGTCATGATCTCAGGGCCATGAGATTGAGCCCCAGGTTGGGCTTTGCACTCACAAAGAGTCTGCTTAAAATTCTCTCTCCCTTTAAAAATATTTTTAAAAAAGTAAAGAAAGAGAAATCAACCAGATTGGGTAGGCTGACATTTCTAGGTCTTCCAAGACTCTCCAGCTCACTGATCTGGCCTTTGAGATAGGCCTGTTAGCAGTGACAAGTCCCTGTTATCTTAGGGAGGGAACAAGAGTTTGGGCTGGGCAAGAGCACACTTCCTGGAAGGCAGGGCAACCCCACAATGGGAGTGCACAGCTACTCTCACCTATCCCCAACAAATCATGCAACTTCCGGCTGAACTCTTCTGCTTCCTGTAGTCCACTCCCTAAGAGAGGAGTGTCTGAATAGTGAGGTGTGGGGTTTTATTAAGCCTCCTCAACCTGGACTAGCAGGCTATTAGAAGGTCTTTGACTTTATTTCTGAATGCAATTGGAACCACTAAAGGGTTTTGAATCTGAGAATGATATGTTCTGAATTACCTTTTAACAGGATCCATCTGGTTTCTGAATAGCCTGAAGCAAGGGGCAGAGCTGAATGTGTGAAATTACTTACACAGAATTACTTGATACTGACATTCTGTCTGCACTTCCCATGAGCCAAGGCTTAATCCTTACACAAAGAAACAAAGCAAAGCAAAACAAAACCAAAAAACAAACTAGGAAGTAGGTATATGTATAATCATACTCTTTATAACAATCAGAAAACTGAGACAAAGAGGTTAGGTAACTGTGCAAACATACACAGTAAATAACTGCTGAAGTCAAGATTTGAACACGGGCATTTTGGCTCTAGAGGCCATGCATTTAACTAGTTCACTATATAGCCTATGTAGTAGGACATCTGACTCTGGATATATTTCAAAGGAAGAATCATAAGATCTAATAATGACATAATGTGGGAAATCAAAAAAGAAACCAAGAGTGATCTGAAGATGTATTTCTTACCACTTCTAATCAACATAATCCTGGAGGTACTAGCCTAGGTAATAAGGCAAGAAAAAGAAATAAAAGTATGAGGATTGGAAAGGAAGAAGCAAAATTGTCTTTATTTTGTAGGCAACATGCTCATGTGTGTTAAAAATATATTTTTTTAATTTTTTAAAGATTTTATTTATTTATTTGACAGAGAGAGAGAAAGAGAGAGTACAAACAAAGGGAACAGCAGGCGGAGGGAGAGGGAGAAACAGGTTTCCTGCTGAGCAGGGAGTTCAATGCATGGCTCAATCCCAGGATCCTAGGATCTTGATTTGAGCCAAAGACAGACAGACACTTAAATGAATGAGCCACCCAGGAGCCCCCTATGTTAAAAATCTTAAGGAATCTACCAAAAAGGGGCACCTGGGTGACTCAGTGGTTTAAAGCCTCTGCCTTCGGCTCAGGTCATGATCCCGGGGTCCTGGGATCGAGTCCCTCATCAGGCTCTCTACTCAGTGGGGAGCCTGCTTCCTCCCTCTCTCTCTCTCTGCCTGCCTCTCTGCCTACTTGTGATCTCTGTCTGTCAAAAAAAATAAATAAATAAAATAAAATCTTAAAAAAAAAAAAAGGAATCTACCAAAAGAAGTTACTAGAAGGATTAAGAGAATTTAGAAAGTTTGCAGGATGTAAGGTCAATATATAAAAATCAATCTTATTTCGATATATCAGCAATATATTGAAAAATGAAATTAAAATGCCAATTATAATAGTATCAAAATATATAAAATAGAGATAATTTTCATAAAGTATGAACAAATCCTATTCACTAAAAATTACAAAATGTTATTAAGAGAAACTAAAGAAAACCTTTAAAAAACAAAGAGATATACCATGCTCATGGGTTGGAAGAACCTATATTGTTGTCAATTCTCCTTCATTTTGAACTACAGACTCAATACTATTTCAACCAAAATTCCAGCAGGTTGTTCTCACAGAAATAGACAAACTGATACTAAAATTTATATGGAAATACTAAGGATGTAAAAAGTCAAATTAATCTTGAAAGAGAAGAACAAATTTGGAGAATTTATACTATACTTGATTTTCAGATATACTAGAAAGCTATAGTAGTCAAGAAAGAACTGATTAGATAGTATAGAAATAACCCCATATGTATATGGTCAATTGATATTACACAAAGGATATCATCTTTTCAACAAATGATGTTGGAAAAATTGAATATCTGTAAAGGAAAAAATACATTCAATTCTTACCTTACATCATATACAAAAATTAATTTGAGCTAGAGCATGTATTACTTAAATACAAAAGCCAAAACTATAAAATTTCTAGAATAAAATATAGGAATAAATCTTTGTGACCTAGGGACAAAGATTTCTCTTTTCTAAAAAAATTTTATTTATTTATTTTTGAGAAAGAGAGAGAGAATGAGCAGGGGAAGGGGCAGAGAGAGAGAGAGAGAAGCAGAGCCCCTGCAGAGCAAGGAGTCCAAGGCAGATCTCCATCCCAGGACCCTGGGAATATGACCTGAGCCAAAGGTAGACACTTAACCAACCAAGCCACCCAGGTGCCCCCGAGCAAAGATTCCTTAAACAGGATACTTAAAGGACTAGCCATAAAAGAAAAAGTGATCACTTAGGTTTCATAAAAATTAAAAACTTCTGCTCTTCAACAGCTACTATTGAGAAAATGAAAAAATAAGTATAAACCAAGAGAAAATATCCATAATACATAAATCAGAAAAAGAATTTGTATCTAGAATATGTAAGAACTCCCATGACTCAATAGGAAAATGACAAACTGGGGTACCTGGGTGGTTCAGTCATTTGAGCATCTGACTCGATTTCAGCTTGGATCATGACCTTGGGGTCATGGGATCAGGCCCTGCATCAGGCTCTGAACTGGACATGGGGCCTGCTTGGGATTTTCTCTCTCCCTCTGCCCCTGTCCCCGCTTGCTCTTTCTCTGCCTGTCTCTCTCTTTCTCACACACACAAAGAAGACACTCCAATTTTTTTAAGTGGGCAAAAGATTTAAACAGATACTTTATAAAAGAAGACTTGGGGCACCTGGGTGGCTCAGTGGGTTAAGCCTCTGTCCTTGGCTCAGGTCATGATCTCAGGGTCCTGGAATCGAGCCCTGCATTGGGCTGCCTGTTGAGCACGGAGCCTGCTTCCTCCTCTGTCTCTGCCTGCCTCTCTGCCTACTTGTGATCTCTGTCTGTCAAATAAATAAATAAATAAATCTTAAAAAAAAAAAAAAACAACTTATGAATGACCAATAAGCACATGAAAGGATGCTCAAGCCATTAGTAATCAGTGAAAAAATGGATTAAAACAACAACAAGAAACCATTACATATGCAATGACCCAAAAGGATGATTAACATTTTAAAACTGACAACATAAAATGTGGGTGAGAATGTGGAGCAAACCAAAACTCTCAGACATTGCTCATACATCACGGGAATATAAAATGGTAAAAACACAGTGTTGCAGTTTCTTATACCGGAGAATACATACTTGCCATATGACCAAGCAATTCCACTCTCAGGTTTTTTGTTTTTTTTTTTAAAGATTTTATTTATTTATTTGACAGAGAGAGATCACAGTAGGCAGAGAGGCAGGCAGAGAGAGGGGGAGAAGCAGGCTCCCCGCTGAGCAGAGAGCCCCGATGTGGGACTCGATCCCAGGACCCTGAGATCATGACCTGAGCTGAAGGCAGCAGCTTAACCCATTGAGCCACCCAGGCATCCCCCACTCTCAGGTTTTAAGAGAAATAAAAACATATATCTGCAAAAAAACACTTGTACACAAATATTTGACAGCTGTATTCCTAATAGGCCCCAAACTGGAAACAACCAAGATATCCTCAGCAGATGAACAGATAAACAAATTGTAGTAGCTGTACACCATGGAATGTTACTCAGCAATAAAAATGGACCAGATCCTACAGCATGATGCTGGGCAAACGAAGTCGGATGTAGAAGAATATATACTGTGTGATTTCATTGATAGGAAATCCTAGAAAAGGCAACACTAGTCTATAATAACAGAAATAGACTGGTACCTTCCCAGGGGTAGGGGAAGGACTGGCTTGCAAAGAGATCTGAAGGAATTTCTTGGGGTGATGCTCATATTCTACATGTTGACCTGGGTTGTGGCTACCCAGGTACATACTGTTCTTAAAAATCCATTTGTAGGGGCACCTGGGTGGCTCAGCCACTGGGTGGCTCAGCGGGTTAAAGCCTCTGCCTTCAGCTCAGGTCATGATCCCAGGGTCCTGGGATCGAGCCCCGCATTGAGCTCTCTGCTCATCAGGGAGCCTGCTTCCCTTCCTCTCTCTCTGTGTGCCTCTTTGCCTACTTGTGGTCTCTGTCTATCAAATAAATAAATCCATTTGTATATACACTTAAAAGGAGTACATTGGGGACGCCTGGGTGGCTCAGTTGGTTGAGCGACTGCCTTTGGCTCGGGTCATGTTCCCGGCGTCCTGGGATCGAGTCCCACATCGGGCTCCTTGCTCGGCGGGGAGCCTGCTTCTCCCTCTGCCTCTGCCTGCCACTCTGTCTGCCTGTGCTCGCTCTCTCTCCCTCTCTCTCTCTGACAAATAAATACAATCTTTAAAAAAAAAAAAAAAAAGGAGTACATTGTGTTTTATGTAAATCTATAGCGTCTTTAAAAAAATACCCTAATACAAAAAAAAAAAAAAAAAAACCCTAATACAATTGCTTTTTTAAAATTCAAGAGAATAGGAGCACTAGAGACAGCATAGAGTGGGGCAAGTTCTCTGTGGCTTATGAAAGTCCCGTGTTTGGCATACAATAAATTGTCAGTTACTTTGATAAATGAAGAGGGGGTGGAACTGGAAGGATCAGCAGGAAGTGATGATGGGAAGGGAGAGGCCATCCAGAGACACTGTCCAGGAGAGCAGGCTAGCAGTGCTGCTGCCCCAGCTGTCCTGGGTTGGAGTCCCTCTGCCCCTCAGCAGCTCCCCTTCTCAAACCGATCTCTCTGTGAAAGAGACACGGCCCAGGGAGATCATTCTGACAAGGCCTGAATAGATCCCAGGCCTCAATCCATATGCAATGTTATACTTGCAGCAAAGAGGCCCCCCATAGCTCTACAGGCCCCCTCTCTGTTCTGGACGTGACCTAGTAAAGCCTGTCCCTCGCTTCTGCCTTCTTACCCTGCTCTTCCTGGCCTTCCTGGCCTCAGAAAGTGAGGGCAGCTGTTAGTCCCCAAGTGAGGGTGTGCTGTCTTTGTGGCTGCCCAGGGGACAGGAACGGGGGGATGCCCGTGTCTCATGGGGCCTGAGGACAGCTGCTGATGTAATCTCGGCTGCTATTTTTCTCCGAGCACCGCTGAGATATTTAGATGGGACTCAATCACAAAGGGGACTTCCTCTTTGGATTCTACTGTTTGTCCCAACATCTGCGGCCTCTCTGACCACAGAAGTTCCAGACCTCTGTCCCTGCAAAACCACAAAGATGATTTGTTGGTCCACAGACATAACAGAAGGGCAAAGAATAATGACTGCAGGGGTGTGCCCCCCAACTAGGTCGTGTTCCCGGAAAGGGGGAAGAGACAGATGTCAAAGAAGCATGGAGCTGGGAGGAGCCATAGGATCTAGCCCTGCGTTTTCCAGGTGTGATATGTGGGATCCCTGGAGGCAGGATAGCACACACACCTGGGTTCTAAGCATGTGGACTGGTTTTTACGGACACTTCCTATTCATGTCAGGTTTTCCATTTATCATAGGTATATCTGAAGCTGCTTTTTAAAATAATTGCCCCTAAGGGATTTTTTAAAAATAGGTCTTTTTAAAGAAGAGTGTTAAGTAAATAATGGAATAGATTCTATACACATATAGCCCAACACACAGCTAATATGCAAATCACTGAAATTTAGAGAACATTGATATACTCACACTCCTTCTGACAGATTAGGAAACAGAGACCCTCTGGGGTCCCACAGAAGTTTTAATAAGCAAGATTCTTAGTAGCAAAAACACCAGCAACTAGGAACCCTGATCCACGGAGGAGGAAGTCCCCTTTGTGATTGAGTCCCATCTAAATATCTCAGCGGTGCTCGGAGAAGAATAGCAGCCGAGATTACATCAGCAGCTGTCCTCAGGCCCCATGAGACACGGGCATCCCCCTGTTCCTGTCCCCTGGGCAGCGACAAAGACAACACACCCTCACTTGGGGACTAACAGCTGCCCTCACTTTCTGAGGCCAGGAAGGTCAGGAAGAGCAGGGCAAGGTCAGAGCTGGTCAAAGTCATGGGAGGGGCTCAGACCTTGTCAAGTACTGCTCATTACAGGGCTCCCTCCAAGACCCCTAGAGTATTTCCCAGGACTATAGAGACATGACCTTTGGCACCCCTGGCTGTTCTCTAGTAAACATACTTCAGCCACAAAAGAAAAAGGCCCGACCCTCACGCTTCCATCTCTAGTTGCCAACCCTGGTGTTGCTTAGCCAGACTCTAGGCTGGCAGGAGCAAGGAGAGGAGCTGCTTGCCCTGTATGCCAGGAACCCGCCCCTCGCCTGGCATCAGGACCCCTGTGTTATTGTGCCAAAAATAACAGGAGAGCAGCTGTGTCCCAAGCTCTAGGCCAGGCCCCGAAGACACTTGCTCACCGAGTCTTCCTGATACTGCATTTGAAGTGGGCCCCGTGACTATGCCCCTTTAGTAATGAGGAAACCAAGTCTCAGAAATGTCCAGAACGTGTACGAAGTGCAAGTCCAGCCAGTAGGTGGCAGAACAGGGAGCAGACTCTGCTGTCTGAGGCTGCCCCTCTCCAGCACCTCCTCCTCTCGCTGCATTTTGGAGCCCGGAGCTCAGAGCAGCCCTCCCCAGCAGCTCACTGTTTTGTTTTAAGGTTGAAATGATCCAGCTTGGTGGAGTGTTTGTTGCACCTGCTCACCCAAGGGCTAAGAACTATACTCCCCTTTTACAAATGAAGAAACTGAGGCTGAGACTGATGAAGGGATTAGTCTGGGATCATACATCCAGTAAGGCCTGGGATCCAAAGCCAATACTGGAAGCTCGCCCCGATCTCCAGAGTCCCTGGGAGGACGGAAACTCTTGCTCAGGGTGAGGAGCATGGACTGATAAGAGAAAGCAGCGCCCCCTTTGAGGTGCCCACTCTCTGCTTCCTCAGTTTCTGAGGCCCAGTACTATGCGGGACCACCCCAGGTCAACCCCACATTTTTGGTCTTACCTTCTGGAAAAAAATAGAGCATCCTCAGGCAGAGGGCCTATGAAGACAGTTAAGACCTCTCAAACTACTAGATTGAGATGGTTTGAGAAGGTTGTTTCTATGAGGCAACAAAAGACCCAGATTGGGGTCATCCTGGCCTGGGTTTGAATTCCAGCTGAGACAATCACCCACTGTGTGTCCATAGCCATGTTAATCAATCTGTCTTTGCCAACATAACATGAGGGTAATAATGCCAACTTCAGAGGGTAGCTACAAAATAGGTACTCCCTCTAGCATAACTCCTGGAACATAGTAACCGCTCAATAAACCAGCAGTAATAGCCATCATTGCTGTAACTAGTCATTCAGCGTTTTTTGCTTTCATCGCCTCAGGATCCTATGCCTTCATTCAATCCCTAATTGGTATCCTAGCTGTTTCTGAACAATTTTTTTTTCTCTACTATCTTTGTTGATGCTTTATCTTTTCCTCAAAAACCATTCCCTTCTCTTTCTATGTGTCTAAATTTTATTCAGCCTTCATGGTACATCTCTTTACAGGTCTTCCCTAGGGAAGAAACTGAACTGAAATTAAGCAGTCATTTAGTCAGGCAAGGTATGAGGAGCCAAGACCAGGGCCTCCAGCTCTGGAAGATCCAAGATCTTGTGATAAATGTATGTATTCCATAACCTTCAACTTATCACGTACCATTCTGCCTACCACCCACCCCACCATCTATATCATACCTCCCATCTGCCTGTTTTTCCACCTGTATTATTCAGCATAGGGGATCTCCTCTACAGTGCCAAATCTCAGCTGTCCTTTGTTCTCTTTTCTCTCCTTTTTGCTTACTTTTGGATCAGTCTAGAATTTTTTAAATCTCCTTCTCCTTTGTTGGCTTTTAAGCAATAATTCTATGATGTTTTAGTTGTTGCTTTAGAGTTTATATTATTCATGTAGTACTTGTCACAGTCTATTTTCAAATGATGTCATATCACAGCAAGATGTTTTCACTAGGTAAAAAATTCTAGGGTGACAATTCCTGTTTTCCAGTACTTTAAAGATGTTGTTAGATTAATTCCTGGTTGCATTTATTGCAACAAGAGATATACACCTTTTATCTTCCTCTCCAGCTACTTTTTTTTTCTTTTATTTGACAGAGAGAGATCACAAGTAGGCAGAGAGGCAGGCAGAGAGAGAGAGGAGGAAGCAGGCTCCCTGCTGAGCAGAGAGCCCGATGCGGGACTTGATCCCAGGACCCCGAGATCATGACCTGAGCCGAAGGCAGCGGCTCAACCCACTGAGCCACCCAGGTGCCCCACTCTCCAGCTACTTTTAAGATTTTTTCTTTATCTCTTATTTTAAACAATTTATGGAATACCTTAGTGTGCTTTTCTTCAGTTTTCTTCTGCATGGTGCCCCAGAAAAGACACCCTCCTGCACACACAGAGGAGACTGATCAACTCTTTTAGTCTGCTGAAAAAGGTTCCCATGGAAAACCTGAGCTAAAACAAACAAACCAAAAATCCAAAAAGGACAAAAACAGGGCTGCAAGCTGCAAAACCCAAAGGTCTTCCAGGGTAGTGCATTCTGAGTTTTTTTTTTTTTTTTAAAGATTTTTATTTATTTATTTGATAGAGAGAGATCACAAGTAGGCAGAGAGGCAGGCAGAGAGAGAGAGGGGGAAGCAGGCTCCCCGCTGAGCAGAGAGCCTGATGTGGGGCTCGATCCCAGGACCCTGAGATCATGACCTGAGCTAAAGGCAGAGGCTTAAACCACTGAGCCACCCAGGTGCCCCAGCATTCTGAGTTTTAACATGGAGACAAATCACCTGCAGTTCTTGTTCAAATGCAGATTCTGATTTAGGAACTCCCAGGCTAGGCAGAAGCTGCCAGACTGCAAGCTACACTGTGAATAACACTCCTAAGAGATAGCAAAGCAGGCAATTAGGAGTATAGCTTGGCCTCCCTCCAAAGATGGGACTGTATGGGGCCTTCCCTGAGCTTAGCCAAATGCCACTGGTGGGCAATAGGGCCACAGCCAGGACAAAGAAATCAGAGGTCCCCATTTGGAGAGGTATTCTCTGGGAGTCTTGGCCCTGATGCTCACAAAACCCAGATCTCTACTGATACCTATCCCTCAAGCTCTCTGGTCCAACCTCCTTTCCTTAGCATATTTTATTTTATTTTTTAAATTTTAAGGAGGCTCCACACCCAATGTGGGGCTTGAACTCATGACCCTGAGGTGAAGAGTTGCACGCTTCACCTACTGAGCCAGCAAGTCATCCCCTCAACATCCCTTCCCTTAAAACAGATTCTGGTTGGGGAACTTTCTGAGTTTGTTTGTTTGTTTGTTTTTTAACCCTCTGCCTCTCCTCCCTAATTATTAACTCCTCAAAAAGAGACAGACTTACTGTTCTGACTGGTTGGAACTCGATGCTTCATCGGTCTTCAAGGTCAACTTTGACTGCTCTCTCCGCACTCCATTCCCCCATGTAAACCCAAGCACTTCTTCCTCCTCCGGTGGGCCTGACCATACCTTGCTTCCTGTTTCACCTCTTCCACCCCTGCAGTGGGCCTGTGGACTTGCCTGGACCTGCTCTGCATTCCCAGACATATTAGAGTCACTTGGACCTTGAGGCCTAAGCCTCCTCCATGCAGCTAGCCTCAAAATGGCTTACTAGAAAGTATCACGTGCTTGTCCAGAGGCTTCTGAGGACTCTTTTGGTAGAAAGTGACAAAGACAAAAATCGGACTCATGGGGCTTAAATAATCCAAGGGTCTTTATTATACATTAACCCAAAATGTCGAGGGCAGGACTGGCTCTAGAACTAGGGGAGAGCACTAGGACAGGGGGAGGGAGCACAGAAAAGGGGATGGAGATTGAGTGAAGAATACACCCGGAACCTTTCTGAACACTCCTAAAGACAGAGATAATCAGAATGTGCAGGCCAGGAGAAGGGGGGCAGCCAGCCAGGCTCCAGCACTAGCTGCAGCTCACCAGCTTGGTGACCTCAGCCCCTCTTCGCCTTGTCTCCCACCATTTCCTTTAAGCACCTGGATCCACCTCCCATTCCATCCCACATTTGCTGTGCCCTCCACGTAAACACTTTCCTGCCCATCCTCCCTCTCTCCTGTGACACTATATCACCCTTTAAGGTCCCACTCACAGCCCTCCTTGATCCCTCAGGGAGGGACTGGGGTTTAGTCAGTCTGGCCACCCTCCTATCTTCCACCACCATCCCCCTACTCCCAGCATCACCTGCTGTCTGTGTTAGTCCTGATCATTCCTATGGACCTTTGACAGTCTGCCTCCCTTACCACACCTGGCTCCTCCAGACAGCCAGTATACTCAATTCATCCCTGAACACTAAAGCTTGGCACATAATGAGGCACACAGTAAGCATGCATATACTGAAAGGATAAGGTGTGCATCCAATCATAATTCTCTAATCAATAAAATGGATACTGGTATTTCCCTATCTACCTCCCACAGTTATTTCAATAAGCAAAAGACAGTATTTGTGAGTGCACAGTGTAGATAAAAGGCATTTTTAATGATGACTGGACATTGGTGGGAGAGCTTAGTAAAGCCACTCCATGTTGGTTTCTGGTCCAAGGCCTTGTCTCATCTCCCTCAAATCCCCACATTCTTCCTTCCAGTATGACTCCTGACTACCTGACATGCAAAGGGTGTTTCCCAGATCACAAGTCGAAGTGCTAGCTCTGTAACACATGAGGTCTAGGGCTATAGGAGGAAGAGAAGATAGGGAAGAAAGTAACAAACAGTATTGTTTTTATCCTAATTATATAGATTAATCAAATCTAAGCAATAAATATGTGATGAAAGCCATATTGTTACAGGCTCATCAACTATCAAAAACATTCAAGATGGGAGGTGGCACTTGTGACCATTCTTTACTTTCACATTAGCAAAATTCTTGAAACATCTTTGTTCACTCCCCAGTCCCAAGCTCAGAGGACAGTCATTGTTCTGGCCAGTAAATCTGACTGAAGTAAATGTGATAGATTCAAGTTAAGGGTTTGTGTGTGTGTGCATGCACATGCACGTAACAGAGATGGACAGACACAGATTCAGAAACAAAGAGTTATGGGGATAGAGATAAAGAAATGGAAACAGACTCAAAGTAGCTAGATAGCAAGACACACTTGGAGTGAGTATGATTTGGGACAGAGACAGGAATAGGGATAGAGATAGGAGAGAAAGATACAAACACACACACATCTCTTTACTAGGTTGATGTCAAAGACCACCAGAACGTACTGCTAGTTGAACAAAGTTATTGGTCAGTTGCAACAAGGGAAACTACACATCATGGGGAATCTTTGAAGCACTAGCCTTATTGCAACAAGTACCAATAAATACAAATTTGTTTGACCACAGAAGTGTTTCTGGTGGTCTTTGGCTGGTAGAAATCAGTAACTGTGGTGAGTTATCAATAATCACAATAAATGTAACAGGGATAAATTCACTTATTTTAAAAGGCCTGTCAGATTCAACTTTTTTAAAATGACACTCTTTTTTAAAATATAGCATACTAGAACATTGCAGGTAGTAGAAGTGTGGATAAAGATGTATCATGCAAATGCTTATAAGATGAAAGTAGGTATACAGTATTAGTATCAGTCAAAACAGAATTCAAAGTAAAAATCACAAACTGGGATAGAGAAATATATTTGATAAAAGCAATGATATGAGGATAATACCTCTTATTAAAAAGAAAACATGGCAGTCATGACCTAAACTGTAAGCACTAAACAAGATGTTTTGTCATATATGAAATAAAAACTGGTTGATATAAAAGGCCCAGAGATACTCATTGGTTTCTCTAAAATTTCTTAGAAACTGGCAGATTATCTGGCTTAAAATAAAAAAAGCAATGACATAGAGAGGTCAAAAAGAAATCAGAGGATTTGAACCACACTGTAGACTGATTAGACCTAACAGACATACACAAAACATTTCACCTGATAACAAGGGAATGTATATTCTTCTCAAGTGCACATGGAACATGCTCCACAACAGACCACATATCAGGCCACAAAAGAAGTTGTAACAAAGTTGAAATTATACAAATATTTTTTCCAATCACAAATAGAACGAAACTAAAAATCAAGAGCCCAAGGGAAACAGAAAACTTCAAAAATGTGTGGAAAATAACACAATCTTAAACTACCAAAGAATAAGCCACAAGAGAAATTAGAAAATACCTTGACATAAATAAAAATGCAAGCACAACATAACAAAATATATAGGATCCAATGAAAACAGTGTTAAGGGAAAGTTATATAATTTTAAATATTAAGCATATACATTATAAAATATTGCAATTCAACATCCTAAATTTATACCTAAAGAAAGTAAGCAAACAAACAAACCCCACAACTAAACCCAAAGCCAGCAGAAGCAAGGAAATAATCAATACTAGATAAGAGATAAATGAAATAGAGAATAGAAAAGTAATTTTAAAAAATTAATGAAATTAAGAGTTAGTTCTTTGAAAGATGAACAAAATTGACAAAATCTTAGCTGGATTAACTGAGAAAAAGAGAGAGAAGACTCAAATAACTGAAACAAGAAATGAATAGGGATATATTACAAATGATGTCACAGAAATAAAAAGGATTATTTAAAAAATACTACTAACAATCATATACTAATGAGTTGGATGACTTAGAAGAAATGGATTAATTCCCAGAAACACAACATATCAAGTCTGAGTCATGAAGAAACAGAAAATCTGAGCAGACCAATAACAAGTAGAAAGATTAAATCAATAATCAAAAAACTTTCTCAAAAAGAAAAGCCAAGCACCAGATGGCTCACTGAATAATTCCACCAAATATTTATGGAAAAAATAACACCAATTCTCCTGAAACTCTTCCAAACAACTGAATAGGAGGGAACACTTCCAAGTTCATTCTATGAAGCCAGCATTACCCTGATATCAAAGCCAGATACACTATTAGAAAAGTACAGACTAATATCCCTGATCAACAAAATACTAGCAAACTGATTTCAACAGCACTTGAAGAACATTATACACCATGCCCAAATGGGATTTATGCCTTAAATACAAGGATGGTTCAACATGCAAAAATCAATCAATGTAACACAGCACAGTAACAAAATGAAGGACAAAAACAACTAAACCCAAATGTAGCAGAAGCAAGGTATCACTTGGTATTTCAACTGATACAGAAAAAACACTGGACAAGCTTGAAATCTTTTCATGATAAAAAAAATATGCAACAAACTAAGAATAGAAAGAAATTATTGCAACACAGCAAAGGCCATTTATTATAAGCCCACAGCAAACTATACTCAATGGTGAAAAACTTAAAAGTTTTTCTTCTAAGATCAGATAAAAAGCAAGCATGCCCACTCTGACCACATTTGAGTAACATAGTATTGGAAGTCTAAGGCAGAGCAATTAGTAGTAAAGAAAAAGAAATAAGAGACATAGAAATTGGAAAGAAAGAAGAAAATTATCTTTGTTCTCAGATGATATTATGTTCTTATATGTAGAAACCCTAAACACTCCATACATTCCCCCAAAATTTAGAACTAATAAACACATTCAGCAAAGTTGAAGAATACAAACCCCAACACACAAAAATCGGTTGCATTTCTATATACTGAGCATCTCAAAAGAAATTTTAAAAACAATTCATTTTACAGTACCATAAAAAAGAATAAAATATCTAGTAATAAACTTAACCACGGAGGTGAAAGGCTTGTATGTTGTAAACTACAAAACACTGGTGAAAAAATTAAACATGATATAAGCAAATGGAAAGACATCCCATGCTCATGAATTAGAAAACTTAATCTTGTTAAGATGTTCATATTATGGGACGCCTGGGTGGCTCAGTGGGTTAAAGCCTCTGCCTTCGGCTCAGGTCATGATCCCAGGGTCCTGGGATCGAGCCCCACGTCAGGCTTGCTGCTCCGCAGGGAAACTGCTTCCTCTTCTCTCTCTGCCTGCCTCTCTGCCTACTCGTGATCTCTGTCTGTCAAATAAATAAATAAAATCTTAAAAAAAAAAAAAAGATATTCATATTACCTCCCTGGGTGGCTCAGTTGGTTAAGCAACTGCCTCCGGCTCAGGTCGTGATCCTGGAGTCCCAGAATCTAGTTCCACATCAGGCCCCCTACTGGGGGGTGGGTCTGCTTCTCCCTCGGACCTCTCCCCTCTCATACTCTCTCCTCTCATTCTATCTCTCAAATAAATAGATAAAATCTTAAAAAAGAAAAAAAAGATGTTCCTATTACCCAAAGCAATCTATAGATTCAATGTATTCCTTATCAAAATCCCAGCAACATTTTTTGGAGAAATAGAAAAATACATCCTAAAACTCATATGTACTCTTAAGAGACCATGAATAACTTAACAATTCTGAAAAAGAAAAACAAAGTTGGAGTGCTCACACTTGCTGATTTCAAAACATTTTACAAAACTACATTAATCAAAAGTGTGATACTGGCATAAAGTCAGATACATAAAGTAATGAATAGAATAGAGATCCCAGAAATAAATGCTCATATATATAGTCAAGTGATCTTAGACAAGGCTGCCAAGACCAGAGAGTGGGGAAGGGAATAGCTTATTCAAGAAACGGTGGTGGAAAAACTGAATCTCCACATGCAAATAAAATAAAATTGAACCCTTACCTTATGTCAGATAAAAAAAATTAACTCAAAATGGAGTAAAGACCTAAATGTAAGACCTAAAACTATAAAAATTCTAGAAGGAAATATTCCTGAAAAGTTTTAGGACATTGGACTTGGCAATGATTCTTAAATATGACATCAAAAGAACAGGTAACAAAAGGAAAAACAGACAAATGGGGTTACTTCCAAGTTTAAAATTTTGTGCATCAAAGGACATAATCAACAGAATGAAAAAGATGATCTACAAAATGGAAGAAAATATCTGCAAACCATAATATCTGATAAGGGTCTAGTATCTAGAATATATAAAGAACTCTATAACTCAATACAAAAAAAAATCAAATAGCCCAATTTAAAAATGGGCAAAGAACTTGAATAGACATTTCTCTAGAGATAGTGCACAATAACCAACAAGCATATGAAAAGATGTTCAACATCATTAATCATCAGAGAAATGCAAATCAAAACTACAGTGAGATATCACCTCATAGCCATTAGAATGGTGACTATCAAAAAAAGAGAAAAAAAACAAAAACAAAATAGCAAGTATTGGTGAGGATGAAGAACTATAACCCAACACCCCAGAAACAATCTAATCAAAAATAGGCAGAAGACATGAATGAACATTTCTCCAAAGAAGACATATAGATGGCCGACAGACATGAAATGATGTTCGATATCACTCATCATGAGGGAAATGCAAATCAAAACAACTTAACACCTGTCAGAAGGCCTAAAATCAGAAGCATAAGTGTTGGCAAGGACGAGGAGAAAAAGGAATCCTCAGCACTGTTGGTGGGAATGCAAACTGGTGCAGCCACCATGGATAGCAGTATAGTGGTTGTTCAAAAAACTAAAAATTGAATTATCACATGATCCACTAGTTCCACTACTGGGTATTGATCCAAAGAATATGAAAACATTAACTCAAAGAGATGTATGCACTCCTGTGTTTATTGTAGCATTGCCAAATTATGGGAACAGCCCAAGTGTCCATTGATGGATGAATAGATAAAGAAGGTGTGGTGTATATAGATACAGATCTCTCTATCTATATACACTATTGCACACACAATGAAATATTACTCAGCCATAAAAAGAATGAGATCTTGCCATTTCTAACAACATGGATGGATCTAGAGAGTATAATGCTAAGCGAAATAAGTCAATCAGAGAAAAACAAAGACCATATGATTTTACTCATAAGTGGAATTAAAGAGACAAAACAAATGAACAAAGAAAAAAAGAAACAAAGCAAAAAAAAAACCAAAAAACAAAAAACAAAAAAAACCCAGTCTATTAACTATAGAGAACAAACTGATAGTTACCAGAGGGGAGGTGGGTGGGAGGATGGGTGAAATAGGTGAAGGGGATTAAGAATACATTTCCTAGGGCTCCTGGGTGGCTCAGTTGGTTGGGCGACTGCCTTTGGCTCACGTCATGATCCCGGAGTCCCCAGATCGAGTCCCACATCGGGCTCCCAACTCAATGGGGAGTCTGCTTCTCCCTCTGACCTTCTCCCCCTCATGCTCTCTCACTCTCTCTCTCAAATAAATAAAGTTAAAAGAAAAAAGAATACACTTTTCATGATGAGCACTAAGTAATGTATATAATTGATAAATCACTCTATTGTACACCTCAAATTAACACAATACTGTATGTTAACTGGAATTAAAATTTTTTAAGTAAAATGAATAAAATTTAAAAAATTAAGTAATGGCAATAAGAAAGATAATAACAAGAATGTGAAGAAACCAGAACCCTCATACATTGCTAGTGGGAAAGTAACATGATGGAGTCACTTTGGAACATGGTTTGGAAGTTCTCCAAAATGCTAAACAAAGAGTTACCATATGATCCAGCAATTCCACTCCTTGTATATTTACTCAAGAGAAATAAAATGTCCACAGAAAAACTTGTACAGAAATGGTTGTGGCAACACTATTTACAATATCCAAAAGTGCAAATAACCCAAATGTCTACCAAAAGATGACTGAATAAAAAACATGTGATATATCCATACAATGAAATATTATTCAGTTATAAAAAGGAATGAAATAATGATACTGACACATGATATAACATGTATGAACCTTAAAAATATGTTACGAGACAGAAGCCAGTCACAAAAGACCACATGTTGTATGATCCCATATATATGAAATGTCAAGAAGAGACAAATCCTTAGAGACAAAAGTAAATGAGTGGTTGTTGATATGGGCAGGAAAGAGAATGGGGAATGAGTGGTAATATGGGAATATGGTAATGGGACTATAGGATATGTTCTAAAATTAGATTATGGTAATAGCTGCACAAAATCACTGAACTGTTAAAATGTTCATTATTTAAATAGATGAATATTATGTATATAAATATCTCAATAAAGTTTTAAAAAATCAGTATTTCTCTATACCAGCAATAGTTTAAAAATTAAATTAAAAAAAATTTTTTTTGTCAACATATAATGTATTATTTGCCCCAGGGGTACAGGTCTGTGAATAGTCATGCTTACACACTAGAAAATTAAATTTTAAGAGAAGATACATTTACAATAACATGAACAAATATCAAGTGCCTAGGAATAAATCCAACAGAGTACTTGCAAGACCTCTCTATAAAAAAATGACAGAAGTTTGTTAAGAGAATAGCAAAAGACCTAAAAAGAAATGTCAAGATCACTGGCTAAAAACTTCTATTGAAAGAATGGACTTCCAGTTTCTGGTTTGGCATGCAGAAAGTTTAGAAGTCATCACCCCCATCTTCACACAAGAAAAAGGCTGAACAAGCTGAAAATCAACAATTGGTTTTAGATCCACAGAGAATTGAGGTCATAGGGCAAACAGCTACCCTGAAAAATGGAGAAACAGATACAGAGAACCATAGCTTACCAGATGAATCCCAGCAGCAAAAGTCCACTGCTGGAGCCAGTACTGGTAGGAATACTTAAACAATAATTGACCAATTGCTAGAAGCTCAGCATAGACAAGCTGGAGAGTTAAGAACTCTGAAGGGGGCAGTCTCCGGATCCCCACACATCACTTTCATGTGCTTTACTCCTAGAAGCTTATCAGGCTCTCAGTATGAACATTGGAGAAGGGTCCTGCTGTGTTTCTGGCAGTGGGGAGAGGGGAAAGTAACCATTCTGGAATACACCCAGAATTCTCTGTTCTTCTTGAAATGGTCTGCACTCAAGGGAAACTATTTTGCTAGAGCCTAAGGCTTTGAGTTTTGCCAAAGCCTAACTGACAGGAGGAAAGAGAAATACCCAAAGCCGGTCCCTCTATCCTTCCAATCTCACTTCGGGTGTAAGGGAGCTAAGATGCACTTGTGAAGCCCAGGACCACAGACCCACTAAAAGACAGAGCTAATCATAGGACTATGAAGTATTCTCCCTTTCCTCACACCTTACTACCACATCAACATACAGTAACAGGATTACAGCTAAAAGGCTGCAAGCCAGGGCACCTGGGTAGTTCATTTGGTTGAGTGTCTGCCCTTGGCTCAGGTCATGATCTCAGGATCCTGGAATCAAGCCCCACATTGGGATCGTTGCTCAACGGGGAGTCTGCTTCTCTCCTTAGCCTCTGCCCCTCCCCCTTGCTTGTGCTTCCTCTCTCAAATAAAATCTTAAAAAAAAAAAAAAAAGAGACCACAAGCCTCAGATCCTTTCGAAGGAACCCAAAGGCAACAGAGGGGACAAAACAAGAACACTAGAAGAAATTTCAGCCTCTGACCCCACAAGTACAGCAAGAAGTAAATACAGCCTAACTCTTGGCCAGAGAAAAATAACACCTCATGCCCTATCAGTTCCTTTTACACAATGTATCACGTCTGGCTTTCAAAAACAATTCCAAGTCATGGTACAAGGCAAAAAACACAGACTGAAAAGACAAAGAAAACATCAAAACCAGACTCGGATATGGTAGAGATTTTGAGATTATCAGACTGGAAATTTAAAATAACAATGATTATAATGCCGAAGGCTCTAATGGAAAAAAAGGACAACACATAAGAAAAGATGGGTGATGTAAGCAGAGAGATGGAAACTAAGATAGAATCAAAAGGAAATGCAAGAAATCAAAAACATTCTAACAGAAATGAAGAATGCCTTTGATGGGCTCATCAGTAGACTGGACATGACCAAGGAAAGCTTGAAAATATGTTAATGGGGGCGCCTGGGTGGCTCAGTGGGTTAAAGCCTCTGCCTTTGGCTCAGGTCATGATCCCCGGGTCCTGGGATTGAGCCCCGCATCGGGCTCTCTGTGAAGCAGGGAGCTTGCTTCCCTTCCTCTCTCTCTGCCTGCCTCTCTGCCTACTTGTGATTTCTGTCTGTCAAAGAAATAAATAAAATCTTTTTAAAAAAGAAAATATGTTAATAGAAACTTCCTAAACTGAAAAGCAGAAAATAAAAAGAATAAAAAATAAAACACCTAGAATATCCAAGAATTGTGGGGCAATCATGAAGGGTGTAACATACATGTAATGAGAATACCAGAAGGAGAAGAAATGGAAGAAACATTTGAAGTGAAAGGATGCCCATTCTCTCTAATTTGATCTCTAGATTCATTTATTCCCAATCAAAATGTACAGTATGTCTTTCTTTGAATTTCCTTCTGGAACTTGATAAGCTGATTCTAAAATATAGAGAGAAACACAAAAGTCTAAGAGCCAAGATCTCTTAAAGTGGGAAAGCTTGCCCTATCAGGTATTAAGACACTGAAAAAGCAATTGTAGTATGGACAGTGTGAATACAGAACTCATTAATGCTTATAAGACAATAGTTGCCCTGAAGAACAATGAAATTGAATGGCCTTTTAAATAAATTATTGTGGAGCTTAAGACTATACTTTCAGGGGCCCCTGGGTGGCTCAGTGGGTTAAAGCCTCTGCCTTTGGCTCAGGTCTTGATCCCAGGGTCCTGGGATCGAGCCCCACATCGGGCTCTCTGCTCAGCGGGGAGCCTGCTTCCATTCCTCTCTCTCTGCCTGCCTCTCTGCCTACATGTGATCTCTGTCTGTCGAATAAATAAATAAATAAAATCTTAAAAAAAAAAAAAGACTATACTTTCAGGGATCATTTCTATAGTTTATTAAATAAATTATTGTGGAACTCTAAAATACCCATATGAAATTGAACTCCTATACCAAAACATGCACAAAAGTCAATTCCAGGTGGACTATGAACCTAAATGTTAAACTCGAAACAATGAAGATTTTAGAAGATTATATAGAAGAATATATTTTAACTGAAGGATAAAGATTTCATTTTAAAATAAGGTATAAAGGGGCAACTGAGTGCCTCAGTTAGTTAAGCATCTGCCTTTGGCTCAGGTCGTGACCTCAGGGTACTGGCATCCAGCCCCACACTGGCCTTCCTGATCTCTCTCTCTCTCTCACACATGTAAATAAACAAAATCTTTAAAAAAAAAAAAAAAAGGCATAAAACCACTACCACAAAAGCAAAGATTGATACATTTGACTACATTAAGGAAAATCAAAAGAGGCCATCAAGGCAGTGAAGAAGCAAGCACAGAGTACGAGAAACTCTTTGTAAGATCTGTAACTGACAAAGAGCTATGTATCTGATATATAAAGAATTCCTAAAATTCATAAAGAAAAAGGCAGGTAAATAATAGAAAAATGAGCAGAAGTTTTCAACAGGTGTTTAGAAGAGGATACCTAAACAACCAATAGTTAGAAAGCTGGACAAGTAATCACCACAATGAGATACCACTATACTCCCATCTGGCTATTGAAATGTGTAAGTTTCATAAGACCAGTGACAAAGAAAGATCACCAGAGCTCAGCAGAATATGAAAAGGTCAAGCTGCAGAACAGAATACATATTAAACAAATAAACAGTGATAACCTATGATGGGAAATAGCAAGACCATGCCAGAATAACTCACTGGCTTACAGCCAGTCTGCCTAACTGCAGAGAGCCAGTTATCCCACATGAATGCAAGTTCAAGTATAAACAGCACTTCAAGGAACTGGTCTAGTTCTGGGGAACAACATCTGAAGGCTAAGGTGGAGAGCCTGAACTTCCCTCCCATTGATTCAGCCTCCATGAAGAGTGTCAGAAGTGTTCTTGATATAGGATCCAAAGAAGTTTTCCTCTTTTGCTCCAGGCACTGAGATGGGCCTTTCACAGGGGAAGGCAGATAGGACAAGGTAGCCTTTTATGAACTGTGGAAACCAGTTAATAAAGACTATTGCTCAATATGTGTGTGATGAGGGGCGCCTGGGTGGCTCAGTGGGTTGGGGCCTCTGCCTTCGGCTCGGGTCATGGTCCCGGGGTCATGGGATTGAGCCCCATGTCGGGCCCTCTGCTCAGCAGGGAGCCTACTTCCCCCTCTCTCTCTGCCTGCCTCTCTGCCTACTTGTGATCTCTCTCTCTGTCAAATAAGTAAATAAAATCTTTAAAAAATAAATATGTGTGATGAATTAATGATTGTAGCTAATTGAAATATGAGAGAAGGGCTGGCTATGGTTTTTTAGTTATGCCAAGGCAATCTGTAAAGAAACTAGTGGAACCAGTTGTTCGGCATTTTAGTCCAGTCAAATAAGCAACTTGTCATGCATCTGGAACATTCTTATCTTTTCCTAAAAGTGGAGGGAAACAAACTCTGAGAGGTTTCCTACTTTTGGAAGTAAGAGACAAATGCAGGTTTCTTGGCAAGGATTTGGACCAATAGGAGGCCCAGAATTCTAAAGAAAAAAGTTAAAAGAATGGAGAAATGCCAACTGAGGTGTTGGTTAGAAAGGGCTTCCCACAACATGGGGTGTAATGAGATGATGGTGCCTTGGTGCTGAGGATGGGGGTGGCATGGTGGGTGGTGGTAGAACTGATAACAGTAATGGTTAGTGGTGTTAGTGGAGGAGACAACATTGATGACAACGATGGTGGGAGAGTGGAGCAGGTTAGGGGAGAGGAAGCCCAGTGAGGGTACATGGTTGGTGATGGTGGTAGTAGTAGCACTGTTGGTGGTGAAAAGTCCTTGAACCTCTATGGAAAGAATGTAGGTGGGCCCATCAAGGCTATGATGGCTGGGACAAAGAAGCCCAGAAAGACCTATGATACCCCGCCACAGCCAGGGAACCAAGCACAGGATGGGAAGTTTGGTTCCAAGTAAAGGCATAAATTGTATACTACAAGGTTAATTATTCTCATTAAAGAACACGAAAGTGGATTAATGTGCAATGTCCTCAGAATTACTATGAAAACCCATGGGCAAGAGTGGCTGAATAAGAGAGGTTTTCCAACACTAGCCCTCTTTACTCCCTCATCCAGTCAATCCCACACCCTGCAGATGCTCCCTCCTCATGCCATCTCTCTGTCTCACTTAGGCTCCATCATCACCTAAACTGGTACGTGTTCCCTGTGGCACCCTCCACTTACATGGTCCAGTGTCTTCCATCTGCAGTTTTCTGCAGCTAAAAACCCAGCTCTCTCAGCCAGAAGGCTTACAGAAAGATCTGGAGAGGGGAAGGTACTCTTTGCACTGAGATCATTGGTACTCACCTGGGGAAGAAACATCAATACCTCATGCCTCTTCTGTGTCCCACTGCAAGTCACAGACCTCATAATCCACAGTGCTTGGATAGAAGCGAGGTGGAGACTCGAGGGTCTCACTAGGCCCTGCCCCATATTGCCATTACTCCTTGGGGCAAATATACTTTATGGTAACTCAAATCCGCCTCCATCCATGGCTCCCAGGAACCTCACTCAGCCTTCCTAGGCCACACAGAGCCAGCCTGCCTCTCTCCCATGAGGATACCACCACCCCTGCAGCTGAAAGGAGCAGCATGAGTTTGGCCCCAGAGCTTGGTGGCTGGCAGATGTGACAACATTCTCATCACCAGGAAGTGAAACTGCCAAGTTGCTCTGCAGGCCCAGCACAGGGAGGCCATGTCAGCCCTGGAGGGGCTGAGACTCCTGGGTGGGCAGAAAAAGAGATCTGCACTATCCCCTCAAGTCTGGGCATACCTCTCTGGAAAGCCTAACTGATCCACCCAACTGGGCACCCATTCCACTTTCTCAGGGAACCCTGGTAAGTCTTTCACTCTCACACCTTCTCTCTTCTGGGTTGTAGCAATAAACCAGTTGGCAACATGCATTTAGTGTTTTGTGCCTTACTAAGCAAGGCACTCCCATCACTTGGCTTCCTAGACTGAGCTGCCCACCCCCCAGGGCCCTGTGCCCCTGCTCCATCTCTGTGCCCAGGGCATTCTGACATCAATTTTTGCTCAAAGATTTGGGAGGGGGCAAAATTAGGTAATATAATATATTTTTAATGTTAAACACAGATGTAATATAAAGCAAAAGCAAACTTCCTTGAATTTAGATAGAGCAGGGGACTGAGGATTCCCATGCTTTTTAGATCCCACGCGCCACCATACTCAAGTACTCCCATTGAAGAGTGCAAGAGTGTTGTTAGACATCATCACACTGAAGCCTATCAAAACCCCAGACCTAGTATATAAGCCCACTATACCCACTCTCAGGGAAGACACTTGAGGGTGGTGATGGAATTTGCCCAGGGTCCCAGAGCTATCAGGAATCATGAGTGTGTATGACTCCCAGCCCAGCCAGCCTCCTTCCAGCAGGGCAGGCCCCAGGGCCACCCACAGTCAGGTCCCACAACTTGCTCATGGCCTGACACATCTGCTGGCATCTGCTTTCCCAGTCACGGATGAGCCAAGGCAGTACTGAGGGTACACAGAAGGCCTCAAGGTCCTCACATCTACAAACTATCCCAGTCTACCCCAACAGGGATAATCCTATGCAAGTGGAGGTTTTCTCAGTATTTTGTATAATAGGACTCCAAATACCTTTAGAAAACTTGGCTCTTTTGTGGACCTGTGAGATCAAAGAAAAGAGCACCTATGTGAACCCAGCTTCACAGCAAGTGCCTGGGTGCCCTCCACCCAGAATGTTGCCCCCAGCTATTCTGGCACTGACACAGGTGGAATCATTCCATTTTTTATCCTCAGAGCGTTGTATACTTTTCAGTGGATTTTTTTTTAAAGATTTTATTTATTTATTTGACAGAGATAGAGAAAGAGCACAAGTAGGCAGAGCGACAGGCAGAGAGAGAGGGAGAAGCAGGCTCTCTGCTGAGTGGGGAGCCCGACACGGGGCTCAATCCCAGGACCCGAGGATCATGACCTAAGCCGAAAGCAGACGCTTATCCTCACTGGATTTTTTTTTTTTTTTAATCCACTGTAATGAATTTCTCCTTTACTTTTAACAAATGGGACTACAGAGTGTTTAAGCAGGAAACACCTTATTCTTGCTCCTCCATGAAACTTCAAAAAGGCCCTATGGCTTTCTGATCACTCTTGGAGAGCAGAAAGCTTCTAGTCTCAAGAATCCTATAATCAGGGATGCCTGAGTGGCTCAATGGGTTAAAGCCTCTGCTTTTGGCTCAGGTCATGATCCCAGGGTCTTGGGATCCACATCTGGCTCTCTGCTCGCTGGGAAGCCTGCTTCCTCCTCTCTCTCTGCCTGCCTCTCTGCCTACTTGTGATCTCTCTCTGTCAAGTAAATAAATAAAATCTTAAAAAAAAAAAAAAAGAATCCTATAATCAGTATGACCAATCTAGTGCAATAATCCCATCCTCCTCTTTACTGTCAGCTTCTCCTGCACAGTGTGGCCGACAATGGTGTTCTAAAAGTGCTCCCGGAATGGATTATCTGAGCCTTGATGTACTGATCCTAAAACAGAGGTATTTTACACTGCCATGCTCATCTCATGGGGTTGAGATTTAAAATAAGGGGGACAAAGTGACAGAGCTTGTCACTCCTGAATGTGTGGCCCTGTAGTGTGTCTCTAAACTTTGCATACGATGCTCTCTCTGGCCTGAAAACTCCTCCCAAATCCCTTTCCCTTGACCCACTCTGCTCTTCCTCACAACTTAGCTCCTGGGAAGCCCTCCGGGCACCTCTGTGCTGAATCTGGAGTCCATCCTTCATGCCATTCCTTCTGGCCTCTTGACCACATTGTTTGTGCTTATGTGTCCTTACTGTCTCCTGAGATCCACCAACACATTCTGCAGTGCTGTTTGTTGAAAAAAGTGGGAAGAGAAAGGAATGTAACAGTCCTTTATAAATGGCCATGAGAATTTACCAATGTGAGGCTGGCATTGATGAGGGAGCAGGAGGCTGGCTGAAGACAAAGCAAAAGCTGGCACCTTGCACCCCTCTGCACCGGCTCCCCTCAGTAATACGTGTCACATTCCTCAGGCACCCCTGACTACCCTAGAAGGAAAACAAATAGTTAACTTGCAGAGATCACAATCCTGCAAGGCAGGAGTCTCCCTTGGTTTACAAATGTCCTTGAGATTTACAACAAAGAAGTTACCTTATCAATAGCCCAATTTCCAAAGGCACATAACTCAATTCCTCAAGCCCTAATGTCACCCCCCCCCCATAAAAACTGAAGGAGGCTGAGGTAGAAGGAAAAGTAAATAAAGTTAAATTTCTTCTAAACCTAAATCTCACTAACAAGGATGCTTGATAGCAGGAATGTAACATTCCACCAGGAGACTCCCAATTGTCTTTATGTTAGTGCCTCATTAGAGGGAAAGTGGCCTTGGCTTGATAGTAACCAGGCCTTCAATATCCTGACAGTCTTCTTTACCCCAATAGCCCTTCTGAACACCCCCTTGTCCTCACCTACCCAACTCCTCTATATATAACCAGCCACTCCTCACATGCCTGGCGCAGTAGCATCTCCATCTGCCCATGGGTCCTGTCCCCGAGCTCTAATAAACCACCTTTTTGCACCAAAGACGTCTAAAGAATTCTTTCTTAGCTGTCGGCTCTGAACCTAACCCCATTGAACTTCACCTAGGTTCAAGAACTTCAGCGTTTGGTGACCACAAAGGGACTGTGAGTCTTTACATTTGGACTCTGAGCTTCGGTGCAAAATTGGTGAGTTCTTCCTCTTTTCTTCCTTTACTCTCATTTCAGGGGCTTTTCAAGGAGTATGGTCTTATTGGAACACTTGCATGTCAATTGTTCAGGCTGTAATCCTCTAGCCCAGTGGCTACTCTACGGGGAGGAGAGCGTCTGCCTTTTGGCTGTAAGTTAGTACCCTGGCCGGAATGGCAATAAACCCAGAAACTTGATACCCTCTCCTTATTCCTGTTCTTATATAAAATTGTCTCTCTTGGGCACGGGACAGCCACCTAAGTCACCAGGATGGCTGCCAATCTTAAGACTCCCTGTGAGGTTTCCTCCTGATTGATCTAATGTGATCCCCTCCACATCCCTGGTCTAGCCACTTCTGGCCGAGGGACCTCCACTGGTTGCCGGCCGAAACCAGTACCCGATTGAATTAAAATGCAACCGGGGACCGTTTCCTAGGGAAGTTGGCTGTAAGGCCCGCATGTGTTGGAATGTCACATAGACTATGATGGATTTCAGTCTTTACTGTTTCTTGTCAATGTCTTCTGCTAACTACTTAAAGCTACGAAATTGGGTAGTTTCCCCTTGCCAAACTTTTCTAGTATTTCCATGGGTTAAAATGGCAAAACAGTATGCAGTCTTCAGGACAGAAGATGGCATGGCATGGTAGAGTGTTTTGGTCTATTCACCAGGCACCCATCAGCAGCCTAGGATGTGATGGGGAAGTGGAGGGACGCTGGCACCCCTCCAGGGCCTTTTATGGCAGGAATGCCTTCTAAGGGAAGGCAGGATGGTGATCAGTAGCGATTTTTGTTGAGGGACGCCTCTGGTCGCTTTTGACACACGGGAACCTCTGACATATCCTGTGTGGGATGCCACCCAGGAGTCGGGGGGGATTTTGGTAATGGACTTTTCTGGGAGCATGGCCTCAGTAGGCTTCATCGGTTCCCAAGGACTCTACCTTAGGGTGCCTTTTAACCCACTGGAAATAATTGGGATTGCAAAACTTAGAGAAGGACTGAGCATGGCAGTGGGATCTCTCAGTTAGATCTCCTCTGCAGGAAACAGGGCAAATGGACCTAGGATACCCGCATTGCTCATACCTAGGCCTTCATTGCTCTACACCAGGACCCCAAACTAAGGGGCTTTTGCAGAATGTGTTTGCCTGAATGAGTCAGCTAGTAAACTTCCTCCTGACATACTGGGTGATAATTATGTAAATAAGCCTTCTAGTAAACCCAGGTTGCTGGGCCATCCCTGGCAAGGGGGACTCTGACTTTATTTTTCTGTTTTCTCCTAATAGATGTGGGGGCTTCTCCCTCACTCACTTCCTGTGTTAATGGCTATAACTGGAGCCAACGGGGGTTAGTCTAACTTGAGACGGAGACTGTAAGGAATATTCCCAAGCAGCTGTCGAAACTCTCTTTATTTCGGGGAAGTTTCCCTGTCTTCTCTGGCCCGACATGGACTGCTTAACCCCTCCCCCCTTGCTGGTGGGAAAGCTTGGCGTCTGCTCCTTTGTTGGGGCTTATGAGCTCTGAAACCGGGAATCCTTTCTCTGCCTCCTGGCAGCACTTTGTTTCCTCTGTTTCCCCTTCTGTTTCTGCACCAACGTGTGTGCAGCCTGCATGACTAGCCTCTAGATCATGCACCATGGCTCCTTCTCTCTTCGCTGTCAAGGAGCAAGAAGAGCAGCCCCTGGACCTAACACCCCCCACTCCAGATCTTCGCACCCATGTCTCAGGTAAACATTCAAAGTGGAGTGGCCCAGGTGGAAAGTAAATCAGTATTGGAATGAAGTTAAGTTTGTTGGTTTAATTAAGATAGACATGTCTTTTAAGTTATCAGCAGTAAATGTGAAACTTCAAAATTTACTGAAGGTCAAATAAGCTCGTGTTATTTTTAAAATCTGTGAGCAAAGAGATGACTAAACTGATGGTTAATTATCTGTCTCAAAGTTTTAATGGATAATTGTTAAAATAGCTTTCAAAGTCTTTGGTAACCTGAAAGTTTAAAGTTTTGGTTGGATGACAAATGGAATTAAATTATGGACATCTAGGTCTTAACCAAGCAGGATAAAATGCTAGGTCATTAATTACTGGATGTAGGTTTGTGCTTTTGACTTCTTACTGCAAAGAAACTAAGAATATTTAAATCTGTTGGTAAACATGTTTTACGCTTAACTGATTCATAAATTGGCATCTAAAGAATTCTGTTGTAACAGTTCACAATTGGTTAATAACTGATTAAGGTGTTTCTATGAGTACAAATTCTGCTAAATGTAACTAAGACTGATGGAAATAAGGGAAACAACTCTGTATGTAGGAAAGTAGATAATATGTAAGAAAGATTTAAGGAATGGAAATGCATTTTATTAAAGATAAAAGAAGGTAATTTTGTCCTAAATGAGATGGTGGTTTGGAAGGAAATGACTTGGGATAAAACCTGAATGCAAAGGAAAGTTGCAAAAGATTTGTGAAGGGAAATCTTCATAAAAGGAATTTTAGATATGGTCAGGACAGACTAAAAAAGAAAGAAAAACAGCCTCCAAGGTGATTTAGCACTCTCCTGACCTGCCTCCACATAGATTATACTTCCAAGTATAAGGGCCATTTGGCCTTGAGAGATTAAGGAAGCAGCCCAACCTTGAGGGACTGCGAAAACACCCTGTTACCATCCTCCATTGCCTATAACCATAGACACTCACTCTAATCTGTAAAGAGTGAAAGGGGAGACTGATCACCTCCCATTAGCCAGAGATGCCCAGAAGGGGAGGGTATCCAACCTGTTTGAATCTGAAGAGTGCCTGACTGTGTGAATGTGTCTGTAAGGCTCCACCGCTTTGGCTACAGAGTCTGAGTGGGCTGCACCCTGAGTCTCGCGGGGCGTCATATAGCATAACGGTCATCTACTCCACAGAGTAGCCTGGTCCGGGGTTTATACGGATAGGCCTTAGCTAAGACGCTCCTAAGTTCCCGTTTGGGACGCGAACAGGACAGCAGGGGAAAGATCCCCCTCCCTTGTCTGCGACATCATTCATGATGGGAGGGAAATCCAGAAAACTCCTATCTTAAGATTGCGCACTTAGAAATAAAATAAAAAAGGGAAAGACACTGGTATAAAAAGCTGGTTTTCTTTCCGTTTAAAAGGGCGAAGTTTTCTTAGCTAATTGATCTGTTAAAAAGTGTAAATGGTTTTCTCTTTGCCTGCCCGGAAAATTCAGTTCCTATGTTTTGTTTTATCAGGTGTTTAATCCCTAATTATATTTAGGCATGTGTTTTAAAACTTTCTAAGGTTTTAGCAATTGTTGACAAGATTTAAACCAATGATAAACCTTGGGTTACATTTGGGAAAATGCTATAATTATTCTAGAGATTCTATGCATTTCCTAAAGTTTTAATGTTTTGAGAGATCATCACTTGATATTGTAATTATGAAAATGTTATGTGTCACAGAAATAACCTGATTTCCTTGCCAGCTAAATTATAAACTCTTGTCTCATCAGCTCTAACCATATCCATTCCGAGTTTTGTCATTTGTAATTGTTTTAATTCTCTTGTAAAATGAGTTTTATCTTAAAGGAGATTCATATAAAGGACTTTCAGGACAAATAGATATTTGATATACTTGAAAATCCTAAAACTGAAATGGGTAAGAATTTCCAAAACTAACTAAAGCCGCATTCACCAGATTTAGTAACACGGGACTAAATGAACTACAAGATTATAGTGTTGTGTCTCTTAATGTTTTGTCTTGTTTTAGACATTGCTGGTTCTCTAATGTTTGCTCTTCTAGACGAGGGATACTTTTTCTTAAGTTATCTGTAACTTACAGAGATGTAAAAGTGCTCAAGGCATTCAAATTTTCTCTCTATCTGAACCATCTGAAACCAAAAGGTCTCAGTAAGTATTCTTTCTTCCATGGCAATCAGTCATTTGCATAAGTTCAATAAGAATCTGTTCTCCTTGCAATAGGACACCATTGGAAACATGGGTTAGTTTACCAAGGCTTTGACTGGAATGTCATATTTGAGAAAGACATGCATAGACTCAGATATGACCAGACAGCTTTAAGGAACTAAGGTTGACTTTATGAAACCTGGAGCCATAAAGCCCCTTGGGACTGTTGGCCTGATACCTTGCTTACAGAGTTCCCAGCAGCCTCACCAGGTGAGTAAAGAATGTCACCCCTTGGTAGGTGCAGAGTCTCATGAAGAGGCATTCGCCCAAATCGACAGGTATTGCAGGCATGCCTGATGGCAAGTATGTGGCTTGGCTTCTGGCCTGGAGAGGCTACTAAACGTTCAACCTAGAGATTCCTTATAAAAAGTTCCAGCAAAGCAGATTCTAAAAGATCTATATGATTATGCACTGTTCTTGCTGAGCTTATGTAAATAATTAGGTCAATTTGTTAAAACTGGACTTGTTTTTCAAATAAATTAGTCCTGATTTGGCTATCTCTAGAAATTAGGGTTATTTTAGAGAGAAAAATTATGTTTAGTAACACACCGTTACGGATATTAAATTCTAGATTTGATTGTCTTTAAATGTTTGTTTACCTAAGCTAAACAATTTGAGGTAAACTTCAGAAAAGTTACACAATAGCTCATTTAGACGATCTTCTTGCTTTTTATTTCATGGGGATAATAACAAGACCCCATGGCACGTGATTAAACAACTGGAAAATAGGATTGATTCCCCTATGGTTAGATTGGATGATGCATGTAGGACTCCCCTTATCTCTTGACAAGCTTTCTCCCACTTGCCAGTGATCCTCTGTATTCAGGATATTGTTAAGGCTGGACCACTCAAAGAGCTACTTAATGGTTTCATCCCTTAGTCATATATATATATCCTAGAAGCTACCTCTGTTGAGGTGCAATTGCAAACAGATGCTTTAGCTAAGCATAAAACAGCCCTCCTCATAAAAAGAGCCTCAAAGCTCACCACGGAACAGTCCCTGACTGTAATGACTTCACATCAGGTCCAGATTTGTCTTAGAAACCAAAGGCCACCAATGGATATTGGAGGCCGACTTATTAAATACTAGGCTACACTTACAGATATGCCAGAAATAATACTTAAAAGTTGTCAAACTTTAAAGCTAGTTACCTGTATGCCTAAACCTGACCACTGTACTTCTTTCTCTATAGAGCAAAACTGTTCAGAGGTTATTGATATTGCTTACTCTATTTGGCCAGATTTAAGATGCCTCTGTTAAAAATACAAATGACAGTTGGTTTACTGATGACAGTAGTTTTTATTAAAAAAAATAATAAGAAAAGCTAGGTATACTGTAGTGCTCACTAGCACTTTGCAGTTGCCAAAGCCTAAAAATAAACATTAACACTGACTCCAAATATGCCTTCCCTGTACTACATGCCCATGGAGCTATTTGGAAGGAAAGGGATTGCTGTCAAGCCATAACTTCCTAATCAAATATGGGTCTAAGTTCCAAAACCCTCTTTATCGCTATACTAAGGATGGCATATATCAAATCTGGTATACGTATTTGTGACTCACACCCATGATTGGACAGCTCAGTCAAAAGGCAGTTTTATGCTGGGAACAAAGAAATCATATGTATGATACTTGGGCAAATAACACATGATCTCTAGGATGGCTATCACTAGAAATGTGTTCCCAAGTAATAGTACTCCAGGCTACTGATGGGTTTGCTACTGACTGGGTAAGACGACCTGGCATTAGAAGGTCAGCTCCAAACGGAACCTACTGGATATGTGGAACTTAACCTATGGCCCTGCCTTCCTCCAGGGTGCTTAGGTCGCTGTACCTTAGGATTTTCCTGGATTCATGGACATTACTAAAACCATCACCACCCCAACTAATCTCCCTAACTTAAAGCAAAATTGGACACAATCTCTTTTTAAATGTTATAATCACTTAGCATCCATTTTTGTTCCATCTGTGGGACTAGAGGATGTCATGTGGCATGTAGAAGCCCTTAATAAATATACTACAAAGGCACTCAATGATTCACTAAATAGCATTTCCCTACTTAATATTGAAATCTCACAGATACTCAAGGCCGTCCTACAAAATGGAATGGCCTTAGATGTCCTCACAGCAGCACAGGGTGACACATGCGCAATTATCAAAACAGAATGTTGTGTGTACATCCCAGACTATCGCAAAAATGTCACAGGACTAATAAAAGATATGAATACCCAGATTAAGGTTCTACAAGATTCCTCTCTCTCTCTCAGTGAATGGTTAAGTTCCTGGTTTGGAGGAGGACTATGGTCAACAATTAAAAATCTCTTTCTTGGGGTTCTCATTTTTATCACCTTATTAAACTTAATGTGTTGCTTTGTTCATTGTTTCTCTACTTGGTGCCGAGACTCCATTGCTGCAATGACTTCGCAATGACAGATGATGCTTACCACGCGCAAAGACACCTCTTCACTGTCAGCACTGGATTCAGCTGCCTCTGCCTTTCCTAACTCCCCTATACATTCCTCAACTGATCAATGTTGACCCGAGTAGGTAGGGACAACTCTATGCCCCTATTCAGCAGGAAGACATTACAGAAGATGAGACTGTCCATCTTCAACTACCTTAAAGATTTAAGGGTCAAAATTGTTCAGGGGGGAATGATGAGGGAGCAGGAGGCTGGCTGAGGACAAAGCAAAAGCTGGTGCCTTGCACCCCTCTCCACCCGCTCCCCTCAGTAATAGTGTCACATTCCTCAGGCACCCCTGACTACCCTAGAAGGAAAACAAATACTTAACTTGCAGAGATCACAATCCTGCAAGGCAGGAGTCTCCTTTGGTTTACAAATGTCCTTGAGATTTACAACAAAGAAGTTACCTTATCAATAGCCCAATTTCCAAAGGCACATAACTCAATTCCTCAAGCCCTAATGTCACCCTCCCCTCCATAAATAAATAAATAAATTTCTTCTAAACCTAAATCTCACTAACAAGGATGCTTGATAGCAGGAATGTAACATTCCACCAGGAGACTCCCAATTGTCTTTATGTTAGTGCCTCATTAGAGGGAAAGTGGCCTTGGCTTGATAGTAACCAGGCCTTCAATATCCTGACAGTCTTCTTTACCCCAATAGCCCTTCTGAACACCCCCTTGTCCTCACCTACCCAACTCCTCTATATATAACCAGCCACTCCTCACATTCCCGGTGCAGTAGCATCTCCATCTGCCCACGGGTCCTGTCCCCGTGCTCTAATAAACCACCTTTTTGCACCAAAGACGTCTAAAGAATTCTTTCTTAGCTGTTGGCTCCGAACCTCACCCCATTGAACCTCACCTAGGTTCAAGAACTTCATCAGCATTATCTGCAGTAATTAAGAGAGGGGAAAGGCAAGGAATGCAAGTGGGAAATGGAAGAGGTGGGGTGGGAAAGAGAGGGAGAGTGGAGCCTGGAGACAGAGCAGGTGTGTGGAGGACAGAAGGTAAAGGGCAAGCTCCCCAGATCCATAACCATCCCAAGAGCAAATGCAAAGGAGAGTGGCTGAGGGGCTGCGGATTCCCGGGCCTCCTACTGACAGTAGGAAGAAAAAAGAGGGAGTAGGGTTAGAAGGCTGCTCAGTTTCTCTTTCTCTACTCCTCAGTCTTCCTCTTGGACACTGTGGCCCCAGTCCTTCTAGTGCTGGCCTGTAGGCAAGTGGGTTAGGATTCTGAATAAGATTATCTCCAAAGAAGCTCTCTCAAATGCTTTCTTCCTTTTTCTTCCCTCATATTCTTGAAATGGAACACTCCCTACACATTTTCTTTATAAACTCTTCATTCCTAGTTTTGCTAGGAATCTGTCTACCACAGCAATGATTTGCTCAACTGAGCAAGAGGAGCCTCATTTTAACACTGACCACACTAGTTTAAAAATGGCAAAAGGAAGTAAAAATCACAGCACTAATAAGCATGGGAGAGGGGGCCACCATAAGAGTTTGAATAAAATCAGATGGAACTATCCTGATGGGCCAAGAGGAACAGAGGAAGTAGCCATGGAAGTAGATGCCTAGGAGGTGAGAGCCACTGCTTATGGGGGGTCTGGGGAGACTTTGTGATTGGAAGGTACAGGCACAGAGGGCAAGAGATGGTAGAGAGCAGAAATGAGGGAGAGTCCTAGGTCTTTCTAGAAAGAGCTGTGTCCAAGAGCACAACTACCATATGCTTGCCTGCTTTGTATAAATAGGCTAAGATGGTTTCTACCCAAGGCTAGATCAGAGGGTACTCTCGGAAAGAAATTAGACAGGATCTCTGGGAAGGCTGAGGCTCCTAGTGCCTTTGCTGGCATCACAAGAAAAGGCTTTCTCATTTTACCAGGACAAGGGGTAGATGGTATCCCGGCCATGACCCCTAAATGGCATCCTGCCTAAGGCTCCCACTTGGGAGAGAGAGTTGAATAAACAGAGCCACAAGATGGTACTGAAGACTAGCACCAACTATTTATGTTAAACTACAAATACTTCACAGATATAAATAGGTAGCCAATGATTCCTAGATCTTTAAGTAAAACAGCACACAAAGGAATCAAGATAAACAGAACAATAAACCCAGAAGAGAGAGTTTCAAGAGTAGGAAATAACTTAAAAAAAAAAAATCTACTTAGTATCCTCAGAGAGATTCTAGGAAGTTTTTCTTCTATAGACAAAAAAAAAAAAAAAAAAAAAAAAAAAAAAAAGAAATAAGTCACTAGAAAGGAGAAAATAGAAAATGTTCTTGGAAATTAAGAGATGTAAATGTCAAACAAAAAAGATGCATACAAATGAAAGAAATAGCTGAGAACTCAAAATGTAATCCCCAACCAGCAACATTAGCATTCCTGGGAACTTTTTAAAGTGAGAATTTCTGGGTTCCAGCCTGAAATTACTAAATCTTAAATTGGGGGTGGGGCCCAGCAACCTGCATTTTCATGAGCCTTTGATTTGGATGCACCTCAAGTGTGAGAACCACTGACTTAAACTAAAACAGAAATACAAAGAGGTAAGAAACATGAGAGAAAAATGTAAGGACCTAGAGAACCAGCTGAGGAAGAGTGATGAAAAAGGAAGACAGAGACTTCTGGGGAGTACACAATCAAATATGTCATTTCAGAAAAATGTCCTTCAACTTAAGAAAACTTTAGATTGAGGAGCCTGTTTTATCCTCTCGGAATTGCCAGGCAGACTTAAGTTAATAGATGTAAAAAAATCTGTAACCTTTCATAGCCCAAGGCAAATACACAGTAACTGTTATTACCCTCATCACTGTTCTGTGCTTGGCATGTATCCTTCCAGAACTTTCTCTACACCTGGATCAACATAATCTTGTGTTTTGTTTTGTTTTGTTTTCACAAAGTTCATCTAACTGTACACAGTATTATGCAACTTAGTTTTTGTATTTAACAGGAAGTTCTCATCATTTCCTCTAGATTTGCTTTAATTACTACATAGTATCTGTACTTCACCTGCTTCTTGTTCATAGTTTTAAAATTATAAATAATGCTATACTAAGTTGCAGTCCTACCAAGAATGTGTGAAGATACCAGTTTCCCTCATCAACATTTGATATTGTAATGAGTTTAATTCTCAATAAATGTTAATAAAAATAAAAGAGACTTTTTGCTACATTTCACTGCATCTGACTTCAGATGGGGCAACTTCTTTCTTGTGTTTGTTGACCATTTATATGTTCTCTTCTGTAAGTTTTCTGTTTATAACTTTGGACATTTTGGTTATTTAGCTTATTGGAAGGCTAGTGATTTTGGTGTTTTTCTGTACTAGTTCTCTTTCCTTTGTTTTTTGCTTGTTTTTGCTTTTTTATTAATTCTAAGTTTGTCTATGAGTTTTATTATGTCATTGAATCTCCTGTACTTTTTAGGTATGTTATGATATCATCTGTAAACAATTATAATCTTGACCCCCAATATTATTTCTTGTTCATGTCTTACTGTCCCATGGGATTTTGACAAAGAAGGCCAAGCAGAACATGAGGTCACAACTCAAACTTACAGACCATATGAAAATAGAAGACATGGTAAATGAGTCAGTAAAGGACCAGCAGCTTTAGACTGCCACGAACTTCAAGAAATGGAGCTAATGGTCTAGATTACTAAAAAGACATGTGTACAATGGCTAAAGAAACAAAAGATACAATAAAAAATATAAGCAACTGCTTAGGTTAAAAGAGATATATTCTTTTTATAAAAAAATTTTTTTAGAAATAAAAAAATACATCCATTTAACTTTAAAACCCAAATCCATTAAACAGCAGAACCACAACTTAAAAAAGGGTTAGTGAATCAGAAGGGAGGTTAAAAAAATTACCCAGAATGCAGTACAGAAAATTAAAATAAGTGAAAAAAGTAAAAGAGATTAAGAGACATGGAAGAGGCAACATTAGCCTTCAAAAAGACCATTTTTCAGCATGCCTGGTGGTGCAGTTGGCTAAGTGTCTGACTCTTGATTTTGGCTCAGGTCATGATCTCAGGGTTATGAGACCAAGCTCTGTGTCAGGCTTCATGCTCAGTAGAGTCTGCTTAGGACTCTCTCCCTTTCCCTCTGTGCTCCCTCATCTCACACACTCTATCTCAAATAAATAAATAAATCTTAACAAAAAAAAAAAAAAAGGACTTTTTCTCCCTCTTATCTTAGAGTTTAATTAATCCAACTACAAACACTAGTCCTATACCTATCACTTGGCATTTTTCTCCCAGACAACAGGAAGCTAATCAAATACTTACTATATAGCAGGTATACTTTTTATAAAAAATACATTTTTCCTTAGATTTTCAAAAATAATTTCAAGGCCACTTGCGAGTATCCTGTGCCTAAATGAGAAAGTATATTTGTAACAAAAGTACTGTGTACTTTCTAATTCCACTGCATAACAATGTAAAAAACAGACCGAGGAACTTAATTCCTGGGGCAGGAGGGAGTGAGGGAAGGCCGTTTGTCATGAAGTCATCAGGGCAGTTGTCAGGGCTTCCCTTTCATGGTAGGTTGGCCAACAGTGTCAGCTCTTCAGAATGAGGTTCTAGGTGATGTTTGTGCTGGTGAATTAGAGCAGAGAGTTGGTGATGTCTAGGTCATAGGGCATTTCCTTAGTGGCTCATAGGCACAGATTACAGCTCAACCCCAGTCGGCACCCTATGGTCTCAGGACTGGGTCTAGTGGTCAGGTCTATTGGGCCAAAGTTGTTACCACTGCTGAAAGCAACTCCAGGGACTTTAGCTGAATCATGTACATGCATAAATTTATGCTGACTGTATAGAGGAACATATGAGCTAGACACTAAGTAATATCATGGGGACATAGCTGTGGAAAAGGCAGTCCATCAGTGAGGTCCATGTAAAAACTCCCTACACGTGGCCATTTTACCCTAAAGACCGACATGAACAATTAAGTCCACCTCTCTCTGTTTCTTTCAGGAATGTCTGTCTTAGAAAGTAACCTTGTTTTTGACATAACTTTCTCCAACCCTTTTTCTGAATATATTTAGGTTTTTTCTGCCAGGAGGAACTCTTAGAATAATGAATTCCATATGTGTACATTTTTCAGTGGGCAATGGAAGGATTACCTTTTTCAGTAAAATTATTCTTTGCTCTAAGAAATCATTATATTTAATAAACCCTAAGTGCTATAAGAAGTTGCAAAAGAAGGGGTGGACGGTCCTTTTTTTGCTTGGGGGGCTTAAAATGGAACAGATAAAAAAAATATGCATCTTTCATATTCACATGATTCTGTGCTTCCAAACATGTTGAAGGAAAGAATTTCTCCTAACAATTCTTCAGTGTCTGGCAATAAAAACTTGAGTGATTTTCAAAAAACGTATTTCTGGCAGTCAGGGTTATCACTGGGAAGAAAATGGGGGCAGGAGGCCCAAACAGGATGTTATTGCCAAAGTCTGAGGGACAGCATAGAGGGGATAGAAGTCTGGTCCAGGGGGTGCCTGGGTGGCTCAGTGGGTTAAAGCCTCTGCCTTCGGCTCAGGTCATGATCCCAGGGTCCTGGGATTGAGCCCCACACCGGGCTCTCTGCTCTGTAGGGAACCTGCTTCCTCCTCCCTCTCTGCCTGCCTCTCTGCCTACTTGTGATCTCTGTCTGTCAAATAGATAAATAAAATATTAAAAAAAAAAAGAAGAAGAAGAAGAAGAAGAAGAAGTCTGATCCAGGCTACCCTGCAGACATTCTCAGGATAGGAGACTGGAGAAGCCTTATCAGACAACCAAATTTCTTCCCCTAGATAACTCAGTAAGAATCACAACAGGAGGAGAGAAGGTGGCTCTCTGGGGAGGCCCTGGAAGAAGGCTGAGAAGTGATGAGTTTTGTGTTGGTTATGTTGGGGTTGAGATGGCTATAAGATATGTTGGTGGGGATATCCAGAAATTATTCAAAAAGGCCTGGACCAGAGATCTAGGTGTGTGGGTGCTGGGCACAGATCAGTTATCTGAGCATAGTTTGTAGGTCCTCATTTTACTCTCAGTGAGTCGAAACCACAATTTTGGGGCATCATCACAGCACTCTGAGCATAGTTTGAATCACTGAGGGGCAAGATGGAGAAAAAAGATTGGGAATAGGAACCTTGGGAGCACCCCATACTTGGGGGAATGGGAGAGAGATGTATACCTGTGTACAAGGTAAGAGCAAGAAAAGGCCCAGGAGAGAAGTGTTGGTAGTAGAGTCTTTCAAGCAGGGTGATGTGACTGGTATGGTCAGGAGAATAAGGGCTCAGAAAAGGCCACTGAATCTGGCAGCCATGGGAGTCTTAGAACCTGCAGAGGGAGCAGCCCCAGAAAGTAAACACATGAAGTACAGAAAGGACACTGGTCTGGGGCTGGGGGTTGCTAACACCCTGGGCAAGCCAAGAGATGGACCAGGGGAGGTCGAACCATCAGCTCTTCCAGACAGTATGATGGCACCAGGCAGGGGAGAAAGTGAATGGAGAGAAAAGGGAAGTCATGGTCCAGTTCACATAGACAGAGGAGGAAGCCACCAAAGATGGGAAAATCAGGGAGAGGGCCATAAATAGAACACAGCCTAGGGGATCCAGGGTGGGAAGGGACAGTAGTGTTGGCAAGAGGGCAAGTAAGATGAGAAAGCTCCTCTGAAAGAGGGGAGGATTGTTCCAAGAGCCCAGAATGCACTTGAGAAAGAAAGAAGAGCTGCTGAATAGGGCTGAATCAGGAGAGGGCTAAAGACAAAGATGAAGGGGACAGGAGGGTCAGAGTGAGAGCAAGGACAGTGAAGACAGTCTGTGGGATACCAACTGGCCAGGCCACAGCACAGAGTGAACCTGGGACAAGCAAACCGTGTTGCTTCTGAGAGGGTGCCTGGCCTAGTCTGCTGCAGAAAAAATAAGCCCAAGGTTATGTTGGGTCAGCCCTCCTTTTTCCCGAGCTCCAGGGACCTCAAGGTCTATAGGTGATCACCCCAGAGCGATGGCTTCTATTCTGGGAACATTTTCCACACCCCTAGCCTAGGAAGTCCTTCCGTTAGTATAACCATCATGGCCTTGGTCTGTTTCTAGAGGTTCTTCCCCTCACCCACATCTTCCATGGGAGGAAAGTGATGTTTCCTGTGTAATTCCTTCTGAAATTCCTGTCCAGGATTATAGGGTTTCCAGCTGTTCTGGAGAATCAATCCGTGCCATACCTGCCACTATGAGGATGCAGACAGGCCCTTGGTTGGGAGGATTTCCCCATCACAGGATGGCTCAGGCAGCTGTGAGAATGGACTGGGAAGGCTAGAAGGAAGCCCCATTAGGAAGGGGTCACAGTTATCCAGGAGGAATGATGGGAGCCTGGACGAGAGGGGCAGTGATGGAGGAAAGTGAAGTTGGGGGGGATGAAGGGACACATTTAGAAGGAGTGGATAGAGTATGGGGGTGAGGAACAGAGGAACCAAGGCTGGTCTCATATTGAGCAGCACTGAATGTTCTCATCTGAACAGCAGGCTTCCAAGTATACCACTTCCTGAGAAGTGTACCATTTTCCTGAGAGGGGGTGGAGGGTGGGCAGAGCCTCTGGATGGGGAGCATGAGGGCCACTTCTCATGGCCTGCATCTACAATGACTTCCTTAAAAGATCCAGGGCCAAAGACTCTGAACCAGATCTGGGAAGGAGTGGGAGGTCCAGTCTGGTAGGACCACCTCAGATCTGAACCCCCAACCTCTCTCACCTCCTAGCCTGGGTACAATCATGGCAGTCTGGGCTAGTACAATCATGGCAGTCTCTGGCCAGACTCTTCAAAAACCTGAGAAGAGGAACTGGTGCTTGGATATACAATGATGTAGCTTTCCACAAGATGGGCACTTTTGGTTTTTACCTCTGGGAAATGGAGTATTTGTTTTACAAAAAACAGATTATTGGGTAGAAAGAAGGTGTGTAGGGGAGAGAGACCTAGGGTCCAGATGGTAAAGGGTACCATGTGCTAAGATGGGAAGTCTGAGTACTGTGCAGGGACATACTCTGTGAACCCTCCATCTCACTCTGTCAATCTCCCAAACCCCTGGCTCTACCACAGGTCCTATCATCTCCAAGAACTAAGTCACCTTTAGACCGAAACCCAGATCCCATTCTAACCAGACCACAAACTCCTATTTTCTAGTTTCACTCTTTTAGTTTCACATCTATCCTGCAACCTCCTAGACTCAAGGACTCCAGGCCCTCAATATACTGGTCTAACTACAACCTCGTCAGAGCTCAAATGACCACCCGAATTACATCTCATCAACACCCTAAAGTCTCTTGTACTGCTGTTCTCCCGCCTATCCAGAAAAACTCCAATTCTCTTATCAAATTCCCATTCAGCCATCTCTTATCAGGGCCCCTAAATCTGTCCTCTTCTTCCATAGTAACTGAGTTTTAGTTGGGAACATGGCTACCCAGCTAGACCCACTTCTCTTTCACTTACCTAAAAAGAAATTACTGCTTTCCACTTCTGCTCTTAACCCCTTTCAGGTGCTGGAACACTAAAGTGACAAAGACCTAGCCTTGGCCGTATACCATATGAGCACAGCCTATTGAATGGCAGAACAAGGGCACCTGGGTGGCTCAGTTGGTGAAGCGACTGCCTTCGGCTCACTGGGATCAAGTCCTGCATCAGCTCCCAGCTTTGCAGGGAGTCTGTTTCTCCTTCTGATCTCCTCCCTCTCATGTGCTCTTTCAAATAAATAAATAAAATCTTAAAAAAAAAAAAAAAAAAAAAAAGGAATGTCATAACAAGGGGCACCTGGGTGGCTCAGCCGGTTAAGCATCCACCTTCGGCTTAGGTCAAGATCCTAAGATCCTGGGATCAAGTCCCACATCCGGCTCCTTGCTCAGCAGGGAGCCTGCTTCTCCCTCTGCCTGCTGCTCCTCCTGCTTGTGCTCTCTCTCTCCCTCTGATTAAAAAAAAAAAAAAAGAATGGCGGAATAAGATAGAAGGATCTAGAACACTGAGTGGATCAAGAAGATGAGCCACCACTCCACTAGCCTAGGCCACTTCCCTCCCTTTGGACTGTAATATAAGAGAGAAACAAACATTTATTTAATCGATTCCTTGTTACAGCAGATTCTTTTTTTTTTTTTTTAAAGATTTTATTTATTTATTTGACAGACAGAGATCACAAGTAGGCAGAGAGGCAGGCAGAGAGAGAGGGGGAAGCAGGCTCCCCGCTGAGCAGAGAGCCCGATGTGGGACTCGATCCCAGGACCCTGAGATCATGACCTGAGCCGGAAGGCAGCAGCTTAACCCACTGAGCTACCCAGGCATCCCTACAGCAGATTCTATTACAGTCAAATACGTGGAGAAAAATGCCATCACCAATCAGGACAGCACCACCATAAATCCTTTGTCTCCCAACCTCAGCAGAGTTCTACTTTCACTTGTTATTGGTCAGCAATCTTGCAAATTCACCCACTGAAGGCTACAAACTCTCGTGATATTTACCAGGGCTCTGTCCAACCTCTCACTTTATCAATAATACTGTCTCTTAGGGCACTATAGACACTAAGACCACCAAACAGGGTCTCCCACTATCTCCCAGCCATCCCTGCAATCCTCTACTGTTCCCCAATGGTAAAGGTGTCTTCTCTATGCTCTGGTCAGACTCCCTGGATTAAAATCACAGCTCCATTATATACTATCTCAGTTTCCCTTTCCTCAGCAGTAAAATGGAGATGATGACAACACTACCTGACAGGATGGTGAAGAGCAAATTAAATAATGCACATAAAGGAACCAGTACAATACCTGGTATACAGTAAGCAATGGCCACCTGCTCCTAATCCTGCTAAAAAAAGGTGATCACATCACTACCTCAGGGAAGCCATTCACTCAAAACAAAATCCAAACCTCTCAATGTGAGGCCCTTCATGCAACATCAGCCATTTACCCCTTGAATATTCTCTTGCCTCTCTTTTTTGTTTTTTAGAGAGTGAGCGAGCAGGGGGTGGGGGAGTGGCTGAAAGAGAGAATCTCAAGCAGATGTCACATCCAGCATGAAGCCCAATGCAGGGTTCGACCTCAAGACCCAGAGATCATGACCTGAGCTGAAATCAAGACCCAGACCCTCAACCAACTGAGCCACCCAGGTGCCCCTACTCTGTCTTGAACACTGTGCTCCAATACCAAACTGCCCAGAGGTCTAAAAAATAAGTAAAATAAAATAAATGTTTACTCTTTGACAGATATCTAAATTAAAATACCCACCTTTGCATTTAATGACTACTCTAATGACTACTCTAATTAAAGTAAATCCCCTTCCTGAAAAAGAACACTCACCTCCCTAAAAATCACTAACATGAAAAAGAGTCTATTTTTCATCTTGTGGCTGGGGAATGATACTGAATTCAGTTTTCTTCCTTGTAAAATAATATAGTTAGGTTACCCTCTTTTTAGCTCTAAAATGTGATGCTATCCTAAAATGGCTGTGGTGAAAAAAGCAATCTTTGTATCTATTTTTAAATCTTATATTGTTTAAATGCACTTGAAATGTTGCATCCTGTGGAAAGGGAATGAGGCTCTTTTGAGAGGGACAAATGATACATGAGCCAGATGGTGAGGCTGGCAACAAAGGGATGCTGAAAATGGAAAAGGTCCAAACTGGCCAGAAAGGACAGTGGAGACGGGGAAGGTCCTCAGGGAGGAGCCAATCCCAGGTTTGCACAAAGCCTGGCAGCACCAGGTTGCAGCCTCCTGTCTTTTCCTTTTCCTGCCTTCCCAGAAGAACAAGAAGAACTCTAGGGAATACTTATCACAAGACAGGAGTCTGCTTAGCTGACCAAGAATTCTTGTTAGGTCAAATAAAGCTGCCCTTCCTTCAGCTAAGTCATCTGTAGGTATTTCTGGGGGAATAGGAAGAGCAAAGGCCAGAGGGGCACTGCCTGGAGATTCCAACACAAAACCTAAAACACAGCTCTATCAAGACACTGCATTTCCTCGTGAAGAGATTATGGTCAAGTCAAGCCCATTCCGAGCAAAGTCAGAGTTAAAGGAACTTTATTCAGAATACTAATTCTGGAGCTCTTCTGCAGCCAGGACCCAAGACCAATTTCTTAAGTCCATCAGAGTATACAGAGTATCCTGTTCCCGGACTTATACAGACAACTTCTAAGGCATTCTTTAGGTGTGTACTAAGTAATGCCGTGGCCAAATAGTTTAACTTCAAAAATTAACAAGCCTTATATGGATGCAAATGCGCTAAATAAAGTTCAATAGATTCAGGTGATATAGCATTAAATAAATAAATGCTTATTTAAGCTCTTTTAGTAAGATTTTTTGGGAAACATATAGCTAATCTCTGGCTTATTTCCAAAGGCCCTAGATAATCAGACCATGAAACTAGAGGAAAGGCACTTGGTAAGAGATACTGCAGGCCAAATACTGAGAAGAAATAAATATCCTTGCAAGCTCAAATCTATAAAGCGGTGGCAGAATTATGGACTGGTGGAAAACAGCAGGGCCAGAGACCAAAGTAACAGCAAACACCAGGGAACAGTAGGTTTTCGGGACAAAGTCTTAGAGGCTGAAAGTTTAGGTAAGAAGTCCTATGAGGCTTTCTCCTCAAACACGGTGGTCCTCGCCAATCTTAAAAGAAGCTGACTGGGCATTCCCTCCATTCATTAAAACTTCACAATCACTGCACTTCCTCTCATACTTGAAAACTTCTGAAGCATTAACTATATTGCTACTGGAGACCAGATTGCAGTCCATTACTCCATTTCTGTGCAGAGAGAGACATTGCTAGCTGCCCATCAACAAACAGCTAGATGATACTTCCTTAGTAACGCAAACCCAGTTTTACTCAGGGTAAGAAAATGCTCAACTAAAAAAAAATGCCCTCAAATATGCATATACTTACAAGTGAATAGTATATATCCCTACAATGATGAATAGAAAATATCCATACAATGGAATATTATTTGGCAATAAAAAGGAATGAAGTACTGATACATGCTGAGACATGAATCTCAAAAACACTATGTTAAGTTAAAGCTGCTATACACAAAAGGCCACATATTTTAAGATTCCATTTAGATAAGAGGTGAGAATAGGCAAATGTAGAGAAAAAAGTAAATTAGTAGTTGCCTAGGGCTGAGAGTGGGAAATGCTAATGGAAACGGGTTTCTGTTTGGAATGGTAAAAAATAGATGACACGTGAATTATATCTCAATAAAGCCGTTGATAAAAAACCCAATAAAATCTAATTTCCCACAATGCCCTAACAGCTGTCCATGTGCTCTGGCCAGTAAGATGTTGGTGGAAATACACTATGGGAAAGTTAAGAGTCTCATAAAAAGGACTCAGCTAACTCATGCCTTGTCTTTCATCTTTTTCCCCTATTCCTAGGTCTAGGCCTTGGGGTCAGGGATGAGGGGAGGGGGGTGACGGTCGCTGAGAGCAAAAAGGTGCTAAAAATGGCAGAGCAGCAAAAATGAAGGAAGCCAGGTAATGGATGATACCCTGGAATCACTGTATGAGCCCCAGTTTACCTCTCTCTGGATTTGTAATGGGAAAGAAATAAACCTGTTATTTGGTTAAGTGATTAAAACTAGATTTCTATCAGTTCTATCCAAATGCTATCCCTCATGACGCATGCCCATCTAATATTATTAGCCTGTGCTTATCTGGAAGCCAAGAAGGCAAAAGGCAAAAAAGTAGACTCAGAAAGATGCAAAAAAAGTTGATTCCAAATATAACATTCAGGCACCAGGAAGTCAGCTTTCTTTCTTTCTTTCTTTTTTTAAAAGGTAAATAGTTAGTTATTTTAGAACTATACATGGTTTCCTCAAGCTTGATATATCCCCGCAGGAGTACTTACCCCTCTCTAAAAAGAAATCATTAAGAAATGCTTTAGTTTTGAAATGTGGGATAAACCAAGTATGAACAAATGGCATACTATTATTTGTTCAAAGAATAATTTCAAATATCAGTTCTCATTTCTTTTTTTAAAAAATAAGTTTCTAACAAGAGGTGTTGGTGAGGATGCCGAGAAAGGGGAACCCTCCTACATTGTTGGTGGGAATGCAAGCTGGTGCAGCCATTCTGGAAAAACAGTATGGAGGCTCCTCAGAAAGATGAAAATAGAGCTATCCTCTGACCCACCTAGCAATTGCACTACTGGGTATTTACCCCAAAAATACAAATGTAGTGATCTGAAGGGGCACATGCACACAAATGTTTATAGCAGCAATGTCCACAATAGCCAAACTATGGAAAGAGCCTAGATATCCATTAATAGATGAATGGATAAAGAAGATGTGGTAAATATATACAAAGACATACTCTGCGGCCATCAAAACCACCCCCCCAAAAAAAACCCCAACAAAATCTTGCCATTTGCAATGACATGGATGGAAATAGAGGGTATTATGCTAAGCAAAATAAGTCAATCAGAGCATGACAATTATCATATGATCTCACTGTTACGAAGAATTTGAGAAACAAGACAGAAGATCATAGGAGAAGGGAGGGAAAAAAGAAACAAGATGTAACTGGTGAGGGAGACAGACTATAAGAGACTCTTAATCTCAGGACACAAATTGAGGGTTGCTGGAGGGGAGGGGGGTAAGGGATGGTGTGGTTGGGTGATGGACACTGGGGAGGGTATGTGCTATGTATGGTGACTGCTGTAAATTGTGTAACACTGATGATTCACAGACCTGTATCCCTGAAGCAAATAATACATTATATGTTAATAAAAATAGAGTTTGGGGGAAATTTTTTTTTTCTAACATCTGTTCTTTGAAGGGTTAAGAGACATTTCCCATTAGGCCCTTAAAGAATAGCACTCAGAGAGCAAAGGGGCCTGTAGATTCAGTTTACTTATATATAAAATGTATATATTCAATACATTAATGTAGGATGTTCTTGTGTCCCAAAAAATAAAGTTCAATATTACTCTAAAATGTTATTCTAAGCTTAAAAATGAATGTAGAAAAAAAATGATTAACTTAATAAGCAACTGTATTTTTCCTTTCTAGCCCCATAAATAATATCACCTCCTTTTTACTGTATGAGGTGGTAAGGGACACACCTGGAAAACATTCTCCCACTAAACTCAACGAATTACTTCACTTGGGGTAATAATTCATATACAACTCCAAATAAAGCTGACCTTATGGAAGCATGAAACAATATGCCATTGGGCTAATTATCCCTGTGACCAAAGAAAAAGCAGGGAAAATGAAAAGGTGGCCAAGGGATTGGGGAGGACGATGCTTTTAAGCAACCACTGGGGTGGGATATGGTCTTCCCTACTAATCTGCTTCTTGATTTTATGCTGTATTGGTTTATATTATACAAAACTTGATCTCTTCAAAGTTGAATATAAACATCACATTGATAACATAACAATATTTTAAATAAGAGATAATGCTTTTCAAGAACTAGCAGACTTTTTTTAAAGCCAAATCGCTCTCATGCAAATAGATCATTTTTACTTAATTCATTCAATATTCAACCCTGCCATGTGTCAAGCACTAAGCAAACGAGATTCAGATGTGCGTGACATACAAATTGCTATCAAGAATGCACAGCCAAGTGGTAAAAATTAGCCTGCAACTTACCTCTATCAGAGTGCAAATCTGCGAACAAGGCTGAAAAGCAACTACAAAGCCTGAAGGAACAGGTTTAAGGTGTCAGAGCCGTCTCCTGGGTGCCTGGGTGATTTGAAAGGCCGCATGAAATGACAAAATGCATTTAGACTGGAAGCAGTGAGTTGGTGAAGAAGCAAGAGGTGAGCTGCCGAGAAGAGTGGTTGACTGTGTGTACCTGGGACTTGGGAACTCTATCCCGAAGGCTTTGGGGAAGTGCTGAAGGGTTTAAGCAGGGACAGCAGCTCTATGCTAGAAGTACTACTCTAGCAGAGACTGACTGGCTGGGTGGGTTAAGGGCCAACGCCTGTCCAGAAGTTATGGAGGCGATGGGGCAAAAGATGATGGCAACAAGCAAGATGACCAAGTTGGGTCTGAAGTCCTAAGGAAGTGAACTCAACAGAAGCTGATTTTCATATAATGAAAACATTTCAAGTTCTGTTTTCAAGTTCATTTCAAGTGCTACTTCCCCATCCCTTCACATTTTTTCCCCACTAAAACCACAGCCTTTACCACAACCAAAGGGATTGGGGGCTGGACTAGATAGTCTTTCATGCTTGTAGACCAAATGACAAAAAAAAAGAGTGTCCCATACCCCAGAGGGATTTCTTCCCTTTATTGGATCATTCCCATTAGCCTATGGAACATCTCGCAGTACTGTATCTTCACCTGGAAAAAACATGCTCTCCTCCCAGTCCTCCAACCTGCACCCCAAACACTTCTTTGGTTTCCTATAGTTAACTGTTCCATTTTCCTTCACAGCAGACCTCTCCAAGAGTGTTGACTACAGCAGGGTCTCCACCTTCCCACACTGTATTCATACTTCAGCTTGCTCTAATCCCTACTGCTTTTGTCAATAGCCTCCATGATGCCAAATCCCATAGAGGCTTCTTTCTCCATTTTGAAATACTGACTTTCCTGGGCTTCCATGACACCTCATTTTCCTGTTATTGTTGCTGCTGTTTTCAACTACAGTGGCTTCTGGTTAGTCCTTTTTTTGATATCTCTTCTTCCTTCACTAGAGTGTTAATGTTGAGAGAGTGTAAGAGTTAGTCCTAAAACCTCCTCCCATCTAAACTCTCTCCAGAGGTTAAGTTTATCCAGTACCATGACTCTAAATATAGTCTACATGTCACACTCCTAAATTAGTATGTTCAATGAGAACTCTTCCTTGAGCAGCAGACTCTCATCTGTCTACTTAAACAATTGGCACCTTAAACATGGCCTACAACAGATAACTGATTCATTCCATCTGCCAAAACAAAATCCTGTTCCTTCTAAAGGTTTTCCATCTCAGTATATAGTCTGGCCACACAACCAGATGCCCAAGCCCCAAACCAACAAGTCATCCCTGATTACTCTCTTTCATTCTCTACCTGACCCTCCAACATGCAAAGGATGTAGGTCCTGTTACCTTCAAAACATGTCTCCAATCTGCCCCTTCCAAACACCCATACTACCCAAATTGCTCCAAAACCTGAACTATGGAGCAGTTTCTTAAAGACTCTTAATACTTTTCCCCTTTGCCTCCCTACAATTTAATCTTTACAAAAGACCTGGCATAATATTTTTTAAATGACAAGTCAAATCATGTCACTCTCTTATTTAAAAAAAAATCCTTGAATGAAAAATTCCATTTTATTTAGAATAAAATATGTGCCCCATGGCTTACAAGGCCCTGCTACTCTCTGTTACTGTATCTCCCAGACCTCATCTGATACCCTCCCATCCCTAACTACATTCTAGTCACATGGGCCTCTGTCCACTTCTTCCAGCAGTAGCATCTGGAAGAAGAACAGTAGGGCCAAATCTAGAGGGCAGCTTGTTCCTGCTTTTGGGCCTCTTCAATTATGTCACTTCAGCCTGGATCTTTTCATAGCTGGTGTTCTGTCATTCAGATCTCAGCTCAAATGCTACCTGCTCAGAGAAGCCTGGCTAAATATTATACCTCAAGTTCTTCTCTATGATACTGTTCTTTTTATTTTTCATAAACACTTACCAAAATCTTACTTATGTTCATTATCTGCTTCTCCCAACCAGAATGTAAAAATCTAGAAAAGGAGGAACCTCATCTGTCCTATTCCCTGCATAGCTTGAGAGCCAGACATACAGTGGGCACTCAATAAATACACATGTGTTGAATGAATAACCCAATCCTCCTTGATTCTACAAATAAAATTTTCTTACAATGGGGTGTTATAAGAAAGGAGCTCTAGGTCATTAGAGCCAGCTTATAATATCACATCAGCACTTTGTTAATTTGCTGCTTTCCTAAAAAAAAGTATATTTTCTGCAAAATGTCTTCAATAAATATTCACACCCTAGAACAAAAAACAATTGGAAAATGACCAGCCACAGAAATCTTGTAACTGCTCTTTTCATCAAAGTCAAGTAGCTCAGCAAGAAAAATCTATTTGAAGTCTTAAACCACCTACCAAAAAAAATGCACATACATAAAATAAAACAGCTTACAAACACAAAAAGATAAGGTTAAAGGCATCACACATCCCAGCAAACTGAGAGCACCTCTGAGAGCACCTGCTAATTTGGGATAAAAGTCAGATGTCAGCACTTTTTCTTTTGGACCAATCTTGTATAAAGAACTGTGATTTCTAAACAATGCAATAATCTGAACACAAAACAACGCACTGAATGCTGAGAGGGATGCTAAAGTTGAACCATTCTGTGTGCATAATACATATAAGAACTAAAAAAGTATTTGTTGACTGAATGCTCTCTAAGATTACAGGTTGTGAACAAAAACATTTGTAACTTTGAAGACTTCAAAGAGCTTTCAGAAAACTGGACTTTCAGGGGGCTGAGTATTTCATAACACAAAAGAAACAGTGTTATTAATAAATGGTACTCAGAAAAATCATGCTCTTAGGTTGCTTTTGGCAGAGCATGTGTTGTGCGAGCTATTTTTCCAGATGTGCTGATTCATAAAACTTCAACAATGGCAAGAACCTCCAACTGCTATACATTCTTCCTAATATACCTATGAGGACAGGAGTAGAGGCAGGCACCCATAGGCCTAACTATTTAGGACTCTCGTTCAACTCTGCCTTAGGTCAACTACAACCAAGCATAAATACATATATATCCCTCATTTAATGGCTCTGGAGAAAAGTGTCAATGTTGTAATACTTCCTTGTGATAATGATCCCAAGTTATTAGAACTAGGAGAATGAGTACAGTCAGCTGTTAGGGCTTAGGAGCCTGATTATGTGGGTTTTATCTATCTAGTTGGTAGATGTTCAAAGACTTACCAAACACAACCAATCATTCATTAGGAACAATATTTTCAATACTATTATAATATAAAACAAATCTTTTTAATTTTTCAAGTGTTTTAAGAAACAACTTTATACTTAAACCAGCCTTGAAGCACAAAATTCACCAGTTTACTTTCTTGTTTTTTACACTATCCAGAACAACTGAAACACCCCCTCTGTGCACAGCACTAGTCTAGGTGCAATAAAAGGGATTCTTAACCTTAGAAACACGATTTCACTTTCTGGAATAGTATCATCTCCTTTTCCAGAGAGTAAAAAAATAAATAAAATCACCATTGTTTACTACTGACTGACCTGCCCCCAGCCTACTTCTGGCTGATGGAAATTTAAGTGTTTCAATGAATTCATCTTCTACTTTCCCCAAAATAAGAAAGCAGAAATAATTTTCATTAAAACAATAAAAAAAGAAACAGTTTTCCACAAAAGGACAATTTCTAAGGTTTTTTTTTTATTTTTTTTACCCTAGCTTTTAAGTTTTCTTCCTCCAATATTGCCTTTTCCTATACAAGGCAAACCAGACATCTTTTTGTGTTGTTTTCCTTTTCCTAAGAAAAAGTAATATATCTTGAAGACAAACCATTCCCAGGACTAGTGATAAATATTGAAAAAGAAAAACCAAACTTTAAAGGTGAATCACCTACATTACCTTGAAGTAAAAAAGTGAAAAAGCAGTTGGCACTAAGATAGCTATTCCAAGTATCTGTGTTTAAACAATTTTAAAAACTGTTTATTTATTTTGTAAGAATGTACCCCTAGTCCAAAGTAACTATATTTTAAAAAATTGGGGGCCAAAAAATTTATAAAAAACCCTTTCAGTTCAACCTAATAAAAATGATATCTAGAAAATATTCCACATTATTAAGTCTGTCTTTCAAAGTTCCGATCCTAAAGCATTCCTAAGGCACAGTGTTCCGGAAGGCATATGTGCTTCTGCTGGTGGTGCATGACGTACAAAGCATCCATGACTGGTTCCAAGGGAGTCCCAAAAGGCACCATGCTCCTGATGCCGTGGGACTGTGAGAGGAGAGTCAGACATAGGCCCCCAGGGCTGCGTGGAACTCCGTGAGACACTGTACCAGCTGCTGGAACTTGGGCCTCTCCTCTGGATCTAAGGCCCAGCAACAAGCCATCACAGCAAATCTGCAATGACAAAAATGGAAAATTGGGCTAATGATGCAACAGTACTCCTAATCTTTTGGTCAATTTGATGCCAGTTGTTTTCTGTCTAAAGGTGGGCATGGGAAGAATGACATACTAAACATCAATGAATATTACTCAATGTTAGCAGTTCTAAAATGAAAAGAAACTAAAATGAGTTATCTGGATTTTATGTGTGGATTTCAACTCTTCATAACATTATAGCAAAATACATCAGCAAATATAGAGAGTTCATGTAAATCCCTAAAACACAGACAAAATAATAACCTATATTTTCTGAGAGAAAGAACTTGGAAGAAGAGGAAGATGAAACTCTAAGCACCCTGGATCTACAGTAAAATCAGTGCAAAAGCTGCCACCTCACCATGGTATAGAAACTTTCAGGGGATTCAGGAAGCAAGACCACAGTCATCTGTGCACTCAGTCACCCCTGAATAGCCTCCTACCTACCCTACTCCCTTTATATGGGAACATCACCTACATGATGAAGGCAGTAAACAGGAATATCGCAGGCTGGGACATTTTCCTTAAGTATCAGTTGACACCAAATGGCAAGCAAGATGACAATGAGAGAGGTTTTCTGTAACTAAGGCTGTATAAATAAAACTCGGATACTCACTCTACACAAAATAACTGACACAGTATTTCCTTACCATGTACATTATTGGTCTCTCAGATTAGACCAAGCACTACAAGTAAAAGAACTATAAAACGTTCTAATGTCCAAGGCTGACTCTGTGGTTTTCTATGAGTCTAATTCAAGTCTAAAGAGTCATTACTCTCCAGAGGGAAGTCTCTGTATGAATATGGACACCTGCTCTTCTTCTTTTATCCCAGTATCATAAATGGAATGAAACCCACGTCTTCAAGCTCAGAGAAACTCACAGCTCATCAGGACAGTTGATTGGCTGGGCTATTCGATAACCATCTTTCAGGTATGCGGCCATCTCAAAGGGATCAATGTCCACATAGGGCGTCTGGCCCAGAGTCATGAGCTCCCACAGTGTCACTCCGAAGGCCCACTGAGGAAAGAAGGAGAAACACAATGAAGGAAATGTAAAACACTTGTCAGAGTGCTGTTGCCTGTGACCAGGTATGGACCAAAAATAGCACCTGATTCATAAGGAAAGCAAAATATTATCTACAAAAAGAAGTCTACCATAGCTAGTTTCTCCTGCTGGGAGAAAAAAGCATTTTAATGAATGCACTCTTTAATAGGAATATTATTATTACATATTATAATATATTATATATTCTAAGGTGATTAGATCCCTTGGAAAGAACGGTTTTTACTGCTAATTACAAAACCAACCACCCCAAACTGTTAATTATGTCTAAAATTTTCTTAATATGAAAAATGTTACATTGAATAAGTATAGTTAATCTATATAATTGAGAAGTGGAAAATAAATTTAACTTTAGCCTAACTGGAGGGAAGAGAATTCTGAATAAGTTAACTATGTAAACTATGTAAAAATATAAGATGTCATGGATTTTCACTATACTTAAATGATTGAAATTAACAGATGAAGGTATCCTGAAAAAAGATTTTCTAATCTTGCCTGAGTAAAAGATCAGATTTATTTAAAATCAACATGTGAACTACTGGTAAAAACAGAAATCAAAAGCAGTGACAAGCATGGTCCAACCAGAGCTCCCCATTTTGGCTCAGCTATGGTTACAGTGGCTCATAGAGATTATGCAGAGGGCAGGTAACATGTCTACACAGAGTTACTGCCATACAGCCAGAAAGGACTCAGAGCAGGGACTCCTGCTATCTGCTGCCACCTACGAACCCTGAGATGAGAACAGCTAAACTGGATGAGGAGGAAGATAACATTTTTATGAGTCCCTTCTGTTCTAGACATTTTGAATCCTTTATCTCCATCTAATTTTCACAACAAATTTGTGAGAAGAACTGGTAACCCAATTTTACAGGTAAGAAAACTGAGGATCAGAGAAGTAATTGGGTAATGAGTGAAGGGGTAAGAAATAGAGAAAAGGAAAAAACACAAGTTAAAAACAAGTCTGTTTGCAAGATCTGAGCATAGTGCATTACATTTTAAGTAATTATTTTTCAATAGTAACAAAATCCAGAAATACTTCCTAAAATATACAGGTTTTTAAAAAACCCTGTATTAGGGAACAATAATTTTATTTCTTATTATAATCTATGAAAACAAAATAAAACAAAAACCCAGTGGACAGATATCTTTTAGGGTATTTAAAAAATATCAGTGGAGAATTCTATACCAAACCAAAATATACTTCAAAAATGAAGGCAAAAATACACTTTTTAGACAAACAGAAGCTGAGATGGAAATGTGGATCTACAAAGAAAATGCACAGTATTAAAAATATGAGTAACAATTAGATTTTTTTTCTTATTTTCAAGTTTAATGGGTTGTTTAAAGCAAAAACAGTAACAATGTATTGTGTGGTTTATAATGTGTACAGTAGCAAAATGTATGCCCACAGTAGCATAATGGGTAGAAGAAGATGACAAATGGAAATATGAAGTGCTTATGTTAAACACAAATGATTTGAATGTAGAGGGGTACATCATAAACTCTAGGACAGGTTTCTCAACCTCAGCACTATGTATACTGTGGGCTGCACAGTTCTTTGTTGTACCTTGTGGGATGTTTAGCAATATCCCTGATCTCTACTCACTTGTGCCCCAAGTGTGATAACTGAAAATACCTCCAAATGTCCCCTGATGGGGACGACAAAACTGCCCCTGTTGAGAACAACAAAACTGTCCCAAGTTGAGAACCACTAAGCTATACTAATCAAAGAAAATAAAGAACACAAATTACTGATAATCAGAAATGAAAGAGGGAGCATCATTATATCAAAAAATATAAACACAACAACAGTTAAGTTCAATAACTTAGATGAAACGAACAAATTCCTCAAAAGACACAAATTACCAATAGATGTAAGAATAAACAGAAAACCTGGGTGCCTGGGTGGCTCAGTGGGTTAAGCCACTGCCTTCGGCTCAGGTCATGATCTCAGGGTCCTGGGATCGAGTCCCACATTGGGCTCTCTGCTCAGCAGGGAGCCTGCTTCCCTCTCTCTGCCTGCCTCTCTGTCTACTTGTGATCTCGCTCTCTCTTTCTGTAAAATAAATAAATAAATAAAATCTTAAAAAAAAAAAAAAGAATAAACAGAAAACTTATGTAGCTTATATCTATTAAAGAATTGAATTTGGGTTGCCTGGCTCAGAGGGTTGAGCGACTGCCTTTGGTTCAGGTCATGATTTCGGGGTCCTGGGATGGAGCCCTGCTCAGCATGGGAGCCTGTTTTTCCTTTCTCTCTTTTCCTCTGCCCCTCCACTGGTTCTCTCTCTCTCTCTCAAATTAATAAATAAAGTCTTAGGGAAAAAAAGGAAAGAAAAAAAAAGAAATTGAACCGTAGTTAAAAATCTTTTCACGAAGAAAACTGCATCTCATTTCACTGGGTGAATCCCATCAAAGTTGAAAGAAGAAAACAGGACGAATTTGTTCGTTCCCTACAGATGCCATAATGAAGTACCATAAACTAGATGGCTTAAACAACTGTATGTGTTATTCCACAGTTCTGGAGTCTAGAAGTTCAAAATCAAGATGTACCAGGGCTTTGCTCCCTCTAAAACTCATGGGGATCTTTCCCTGCTCACGCCCAGCATCAGGTGGTGGCCACAAGTCCTTGGTGCTCCTTGGCTTACAGACACAGCCCTTCACGGACATTCTCTCCTCACATGTCTGTATCTCTTCTTACATGGATACTAGTCATGCTGGATTAAGGTCCACCCTAATTGGGTAGGACCTCATCTTAATATTATTATCTGCAATGACCTTATTTCCAAATAATGTCACATTCTAAGGTGAATTCAAACTTCTACAGCGGAGCACAATTCAACCTACATCACAATCCTATGCAAACCCTTTCAAAAAACAGAGGAAGGTGAGTATTTCCCAATTCATTTTGAAGCCAGCATTCCCTTAAATACCATAACCATAAAGTTAAGTCTTTGGAACTTAGTATCATTTTCACTGACAGATCATCAGGGTGGAGCAATGCCCATCCCAGAAGTCTGTGTTCTTGAAGCGGGTAAGGGGAGAGGAAGGGAGGAACAGATGCAAATGCATGTGTAGTTTTAAAATCTCTATAGAGGGGTGCCCAAGTTGTTTAAGCATCTGACTCTTCATTTTGGCTCAGGCAGTGCTCTCAAGGTCATGGGAGGCCCACAGTGGGCTCTGCATTCTGCATGGAATCTGCTTAAGGTTCTCTCTTCCTATGCCCCTCCTGCTTATACTCTCTCTCTGAAATAAATCAATCTTTAAAAAAAAAAAAAAATCTCCATAGAGACAGAACCTACTAGAACGTTCCTTAAAATTACTAGCTTAAGGAATGCCTGGGTGCCTCAGTCGGTTAAGCGTCTGCCTTTAGCTTAGATCATGATCCCAGGGTCCTGGGATGGAGCCCCGTGTTGGGCTCCCTGCTCAGCGGGGAGTCTGTTTCTCCCTTTTCCTCTGCGGCAACCCCTGCTTCTGCTCTCTCTGTCAAATAAATTAAAACAAAAACAAAAAACTAATGCTTTAAAAATGGAAAAATGATTTCAAATTAATAAAAGTTAAAGGAAGGTGCCTACATACAATCAGGTATCTGTCTATCTTAAATCTGTCTATCTTAAAAGTGTACTCTAGGTAAACTTTTTAAAATAATGACGATGATTAGTAATGCTTATTTCGCATTTTAGTAATTTTTAGTAACTAGTAATTAAAATGATTTTAAAAATCATGTCTCATTTCCATATGGAAGGTAGTTCACTACTCTGATGGAACAGAGCCCAAAGAAGTAAAACTGGTTGGGTGTTCCCATCCCTTCTTCATGAAATGAGATGGATCTGTTCTTATTCACCAATTGTGGCAGCAGCTGTAGAAAAGGAATAATCAATCCAAACTAGACTTAGGAGGAAGAAACAATGGGAATGAGTAATAAGTGATACTCCCATTTTGTACACAGGGACTAACCCATCCAACGACAAGGGAGGTACACTCTAACAACTTCGACTGTAAGAGGCCTTCACAGTAATGCTGCTGATATGTGAGGTATGGAAGGTACCCAGGTATGAAAACAGTATAATCTGTGTAAGCTGACTTTATTTTTTTATTTTTTTATTTTTTTAAAGATTTTATTTATTTATTTGACAGAGAGAGATCACAAGCAGGCAGAGAGGCAGGCAGAGAGGAGGAAGCAGGCTCCCTGCTGAGCAGAGAGCCCGATGTGGGACTCGATCCCAGGACTCCGAGATCATGACCTGAGCCGAAAGCAGCGGCTTAACCCACTGAGCCACCCAGGCGCCCCGTAAGCTGACTTTAAAAAACTACTTCTTTCACATAATTTTATCTACATTATTAACAATAAGCATCCAAATAAGGTTCTCATATTACATATTGGAACACTAAAAAACACCAAAACGAAGAACAATAAAGCCAAAGGGTACACTGCTGTTTCATTTCCTTAAAAGTCAACAAAAGTGATTAATTACATGTTGGCTCACCAACTCTTTAAAAAAAAAATCAAGACCAAATAGTATGAGGATGATTTGTGGAAAAATTGCCCTCTAAAGTCTTCTGATAACTAAGCCATTTAAAATTTCGACAGACTTATTCTATAATTCCCTTTTGTTTGACGTTGTTGAAAAGGGGGCAATAAGGTTAAGCTGTTTTTTCCAGAGTTTTATGAAAGGCTGCTGTTACATCCGTTTAAAGAACATTTCGAGAATAACAAGGTTCTTTTATTAATCTTACTTTTTCTTCCAATTTGTGTTATTTTATAGGTTCTAAATATATAGGATATGAAACTTTTTTCACTAACAACAAACACTGATGTCAGCTGTCAAAGTATATAAATAAGATTCTTTTCTACTCTTTAATGTAATATTAACTAATGCTGGGGTTGTAAGAGATTTCCATTCTGTTTCTTCAGGAATTTATCAGGCAAGGCTGACCTCAGTGTACTTACTACACACTGCTGAGAAAAGAATTCTGTCCATTTCTAAAAGGTCTCATCTGACCACAATAAAAGCAGCACAATCAGATGTTTTATGATTGGCCTTTCTGTTAATACTAGAAACCTAACATCCCCTACTCACATATGAAATGGGATTCAGATGACCAAAGTACAGTTAATTTAATCTGGGTCAAGTGTTTTCCAAGCTTGAAAGATGAGAAGAATCATCTAGAGTATCTGTTACAAGTATAGATTCCTCAGTCCTATCCTAGTAATTCTGAAGCCTGGAACTCAATATTTAAACAAAGTCTTTGTTTAGTCTTAAGAGCTAGCAAATTTAGAAATTAATCTTAGATATGTTAGCAGTACTGGTCAGAAAACAAAGATAGTTTTTATTTCTATTTTAGTATGGCTGATACTCAATAAAATGCCATAAAGTGCTCAATTTGATAAGACCTGATATATATATATCAAATATATATATTTGATAAGACCTGCAACCACTGCCACAATCAAAATAATGAACATATCCATCACCTCCAAAAGATTTTCCTATTCTAGAATAATTTCCTCCAGCTCCTCCCCACTGCCATCTCTACCATCCCCAAGTAACCATGAATCTTTCTGTTACTAGTTGGCATTTTCTAGAATTTTATATAACTGGACTCACTCAAACAGTACACTCCTTTGCCTAGCTTCTTTCAACTGAGAATAATGATTCTGTCATTCATCTATGACACAGCACGCATTGAGAGTTCGTCCCTTTCATTGTTGAATAGTAGTCCATTATATGAATACAGCAGCTCGTTTATCCATTTACCTGTTGATGGACATTTGATTATCTCCAGGTTTAGTTACTGAAAGCTGTTATAAACACCTGTGTACAAGTATTGGTAAGAGTATATGCTTTCATTTATCTAGGAGCAAAATAACTGGATATGGCAGATATAACTTCTGGGGGGAGGAAGGGCTGAGGAGAAGGGAGAGAGAAAATCTTAAGTAGGCTCCATGCTGGGCCTCACAACCCTGAGATCATGACCCTAGCAGAAATCAAGAGTTGGATGCTTGACTGTCTGAGTCACCCAGGTGCTCCAGATATGCTTAACTTTTTAAGAAACTGTCAAACTGTTTTTCCAAAGTGAACATACCATATATATTACCCAGAAGCAGCGTAGGAAAGCTACAGTTCCTCCATATCCTTGGGAATGTCAGTCTTTAATTTTAGCCAAAAAAATGGGTGTATATTTTCTCACCGTGGTTTTACTTTGCATTCTCCTAATGACTAATGAACTTGGTATTTTCATATGCTTATTTGCCATCTGTATATCCTCACTGGTGAAGCATCTTTTCAAATATGTTGTCCATTTTTGTTACTGAGTTTTAAAAATTCCTTATATATTTTGCATGTTATTTCCTTTATTGGATGTATATGATTTGCAGATATTTTCTCTGAATGTGACTTGTCTTTTCATTCTCTGAATACTATATTTCAAAGAGCACAAGTTTTAAATTTTGATAACCTGATTTGTTCTTCCAGGGATCTTGACTAGATGGCCCAAGAAATCTTTGCTTAACACAAACTTCCAAAGGATTTTCTTCTTTGTTATCTTCTAAAAGTGCTATAGTTTTAGATTTTATATTCGAATCTCTGATCTATTTTGAGTTAATTTTTGTATATATGGAGCAAGGTTTGGATCAAAGGTCATTTTTTTGTAGCTGGATATTGAAGTGCTCCAGGACTGTTTAAAAGATAATCCTTTCTCCACCAAACTGCCTTTGCACTTTTTTGCAAATTAACTGTCCATACATATGTGGGTCAACCTTTAGGTATTCTGTTCTGTTTAACTGATCTACCTTCATGCCAACATTACACTGTCTTGATTAGTGGAATTTTAAATCAGACCTCCAACTTTTTTCCTCAAAGCTCTTCTGGCTATTACAGGTCCTCTGTATTTCCATATCAATTTTAGAATCAATCTGTCAATCAATTTCTACCTCCAAAATTAAAAGCCTGCAAAACTATTCTTTGGGACTGTGTTAAAAACTATAGATCAACTTGGAGAAAACTAACATCTTAATATTGAGATTTCTGACCAATAAATAATGGTATAGCTCTCCATTTATACAGATTTTTAATTTCTCTCAATAATGCTTTATAGTTTTGTATAGATACTTCATATTTTTGTCAAATATATTCCTAAGAAATAGTTTTAGATACTTTAATGTTTTTAAAAAACTTAGGGAAAGAAAACAATATGGAGAGTCCTCAAAAAATTAAAAATAGATCTATGTATGATCTGGTAATTTCACGACTAGAAATACCCAAAAGAAATAAAAATAGTATTTTGAAGAGATAAATGCACCCCTATGTTGACTGCAGCATTAGTCACAACCGTCAAGATATGGAAATAACCTAAATGCCCTTCGACTGATAAATGCATACAAAGATGTGGTATATACACAACAGAATATTATTCAGCCATGAGGAAGGATATCCTGCCATTTACAACAGTAAGGATGAATCCTGAATATATTATGCTAAGTGAGATGTCAGACAGAGGAAGACAAGTAATATATGATATCACTTGCATGTGGAATCTAAAAAAGTCAAACTCATGAAAAATAGAGAGTAAAATGGTTGCTACTGGGGGATGAGGAATACGAGGATAAAACTGATGTTGTTTAAGGGTACAAACTTGCAATGAGTTGTAAATAAGCCACAGTGATCTAATGCATAATATAATATACACAAAAATACTGTACTATAATTATAGTGTGTATCACTACAACAAGCATTATAATATTTAAATGTATCCAACATGCTCTAACCTTAAATTTAGTGTTATATGTCAAATATATGCAATAAGAATGATCTAAAAAAACCTTTTAATTTCTGACTCTTCATTATTTGTATATAGAAATAAAACTGATTTTTAAAAATTGATCTTGTATCCTATAATCTTTTTAAACACTATTAGTTTTAGTAACTATTTTGTATATCACACTGGATTTTCTTCATAGATGATCCTGTTGTCCACAAATACTTTTTCCTATCTAATCTTTTCTGTTGGGTTCCCCCCACCCCTTTCTTGCCTTAGCATACTGCCTAGAACTGCAATACAACACTGAAGAGAAGTGATAGAGAGTGGGCATCCTTGTCTTGTTCCTGTTATTAGGTAAAATAATTCAGTCTTCCAGCATTAAGTATAATGTTAGCAATAGGTGTTTTTGGTTTTGGTAGATGCCCTTTATCAGACTGAGAAGGCTCTCTTCTATTCCTACACTGCTGAGAATTTCTATCAGGAATGAACTGAGGATTTTTTCCCAATACTTCTTCTGCATCTCCTGAGATGATCATATAGCTTTTCTTTTTTAGTATATTAATGCGGTAAACTGCACTGCTTGATTTTCAAAAGGTAAAACAAACTTGCATTCTCAGGATAAAGCCTACGTGGCCAAAATACAATTTTAAAAATAAACTTTGGATTCTTTTTGCTAAATTTTTGTTTGAATTTTTGCATCTATGATCATAAGTTATGATGACATATAGTTTTCTTCTTCTCTCTGTCTGGTGCTATTTCAAAGTAGTGGTGACCTCACAGAATCAATCAGAAAGTATTCTCTCCTCAGTTTTCTGAAGGAGAGTGTACAGAATTTATATTATTTCTTCCTTAAATGTTTGGAATGCCAGTGCCCTAAAAGTTTTCTCTTTCAGGAAGGTTTTTAACTAAACATTCCATTTCTTTAGTAAAGGGCTATTCAGATCATCTACTTCTTAAATGAGCTCTGAAAGTTATTTTCTAAAGAATTTGTCCATTTCAGCTAAGTGTGTGAATTTACTGGGAAAAAGTTGTTCATAATCTTCTTACTACCAAATACCTGTGAAGATCTGTAATGCTATCAACTATCTCATTTACTACACTGTTAATTTGCAATGTATTTTTCTCCTGCTTAGTCTGGTGAGAGATTTATCATAAATAGTACTCTCACAAGCACTGGTTTCATTGATTTTCTCTACTGTTTTTCTATTTCATATTTCACTGACTTCTATCTATATTATTTCTTTTCATCTACCTACTTGTGGTTTAATTTGCTTTTTCCAGTTTCTTAAGGTAAAAATTAAGGTCACTGATTTGAGACTTTTCTAATATTGGATGTTTAATAGTATATTTCCCTTTGAGCAACATTCCCCCAAACTTTGAAATATAGTATTTTTTTCATTCAAGTCTAAATACTTGGTAATTTCTCTTTTGATTTCTTCTTTGATACACGGGTTATTTGGAAGTGTATTATTTAGTTTCTAAATATTTGGGTATTTTCTAGATTCCTATTTTTATTTCTAATTTAATTCTACTGTGTTCACAAAACCCTATTTGTATGAATTGAATCTTTTTATATTCACTGACTAGTTTTATGGCCCAGAATACGATCTTAGTAAATATTCCATGTACCCTTGAAAAGAATACGGATTCCCTTGTTGTTGGGTGTTCTGTAGTTGTCATTTAGATTAAGTTGGTTGATACTATCAACCAACTTCAAATCTAAATTCTTAAGTATTTTCTATTTTATTAATGGGGGGACACTGAAATGTATTCAATTATCTTTTCAAGAGATTTAAACAATAAGACATATATTTATGCATATAGTTAACATTTCTGGTGCTCTCTGTTCCTTTGTGTAGATCTGTATTTCCATCTGGTATCATTGGTTCCTAAAGGACTTTTTTAACATTTTTTGTAATATGGGTTTGCTGATGGCAATTATTTCAGCTTTGGTATTTCTAAGAAGTCTTTATTTCCCCCTCACTTTTGAAAGATATTTTCACTGGATACAGAATTCTATGTTCGTAGGGTTTTTTCTGAAAAGTACTTTTAAAATGTTTAACTGTCTTCTCCCTTGCACTGCTTCCAATTTTCTTGGTTCCTTTGCCATCCTTTTCTTGGTTCCTTTGTGTAGTAACTTGTTTTGGTTTTGGGGTTTTTTTTCTGGCTGCTTTTAAGATTTTCTCTTTATCACTAGTTTTGAGCAATTTGATTATAATGCACTATGGTTTAGTTTCTTCTCGCGTCTTGGATTTGGGGTTTGTTCAGTTCTTAGATCTGTGTGGATTTATAGTTTTCACCAAATGTGGAAACTTTTCAGTCCTTCTTACTCTTTCTGTCCCTAGTGAAGTTACCCCAATGAGAGATCCTTCTTCAAGAATTTCCTGTATCTTTTCTCTCCTTCTATTTCTTGCTTTACTCCCATCCCAGAAGAAAGGTACTCCTCTTCCCATGCCGAGACCTGTATACCTCTAACTGGGGCCTCCTGAGCCCATTCACCAATCATCTCTTGGACCTCCCCTGAAAAACCACATGTCCAATCTTTCTCCCTGGCCTAAAATGAACCAAAAAAAGCCTCTCTTTATCCTGCCATCCCATCAAATCAAGATCATTTCACTCTCTTTCATAGCTGTACTCCTTCTATGTATAATCTACATATTGCCCCGGCTTTAACATCTCCCACAGAGCCCAAAGCAATCACATTTATCTTTAATGATTTACTAAACCCACTCATTCAAATGCCCTCAATGATTTCCTAATCCTTTCTGACCACTGCAGGTATATTTATAAATGAAAGTCTCCCTGAAACTATTTCTTTCCTTGGCTTCTATGACACAGCATTCAATTACTGTTTTAATTCTTTGTTCATCTTTCTTTTCTCGCTAACTGAAACTACATATTCCCTATATTCTTCCCTTGGCTTTCTACTATCTATTCACTACCTCTGGGATCAAACCCTCCTGTTCATTCAATCTTCACTTTAATGAAGCTCATGTCCAATTTCTAATATCCTGCTTCTATGTTTTTCAGAATTCCAGACCCATATCCCATCCATTAGCATCCTGAATTCAACATGACTCCTATCAAATCAATCATGTTTTCCCCAAACCAGATATTCTACTTGTCGTCTTCAACTGTGTTGTATCTTCACATTGACTTAAGATTTACTCCAACAGCAGAACTAAAGAAAAGTACAGATCAAAGATTGCACTGAAGCTTTCAGAAACATGGGCCCCAGGTAGGCAAGGAGAGTAGACATATATGGAATGTATCTGACAGTTAAGAGCGGAGTCTCTGTGCACAAAGGTCAATTAATAAATGTACTCATAAATAACAACTGTAGTCAAAAGAGATGAAATCTTTGAAGCAAAGTCTTTGAGAGTGAGACAAGGAGAAATGTGAGATTCAGCATGAAAATAAAGATGGTAAGAAGTTTGTATGAGCCATTCAGGATTCTTTAACACATTCAAGTACACAGCTCTCCGGAGATAAGATTAACATAGCCGGCCAAGAATGAATGTTCTTAAAATAAGTGACCCAAAAGGTACACATATGTACATCAATTTCAATTCTATAACTATGGAACACCTGCTAAAGGAAAATAAGTAAAGCAAAATTTCCATTGCCCATTCTGGGAAGAATGACTTATGCATAAAAATATAAGGCAGCAGTGGTAGGTGCCATCAGGTAAGTACAAAATTCTCTGGGGATCCAAAGAAGACCACATCAAAGGGCATTAAAGTACCTTATGTCTTTGGACCCAAGAGGAATTCCAGATTGGATGAAATGCAGGACATTAGGAAACGTACAATGGAAAATATAAAACTAAGAAGGGAAGATAAGGCAGGAAACAGAAGGCTCTGAAAACCAGGGGAAGGAGTGTGGATCTTTCTTTACCAATTCCCTGTGATTAAGAGTTGATTTTGGGGCACCCGGGTGGCTCAGTGGGTTAAAGCCTCTGCCTTCGGCTCAGGTCATGATCCCAGGGTCCTGGGATCAAGCCCCACATCAGTCTCTCTGCTCAGCAGGGAGCCTGCTTCCCCCCCCGCCCTCTGCCTGTCTCTCTGCCTACTTGTAATAGCTGTCAAACAAATAAATAAAATCTTAAAAAAAAAAAAAAGAGTTGGTTTTAAAAATTAACAACTTAGGAAACAACAGATGTCGGCGAGGATGCAGAGAAAGGGGAACGCTCTTACACTGTTGGTGGGAATGCAAGCTGGTACAGCCACTCTGGAAAACAGTATGGTGGTTCCTCAAAAAGTTAAAAATAGAGCTACCCTATGACCCAGCAGTTGTACTACTAGGTATTTTTATCCAAAGGATACAAACATAGTGATTTGAAGGGGCACATGCACCCAATGTTTATAGCAACAATGTCCACAATAGCAAAATATGGAGAGAACTCAGATGTCCACTGACAGATGAATGGATAAAGAAGATGTGGTATGTACACACACACACACACACACACACACACACACATAATGGGATATTATTCAGCCATCAAAAGGAATGAAATCTTGCCATTTGCAATAATATGGATATAACTACAGAGTACTATGCTAAATTAAATAAATCAGCCAAAGAAAGAAAAATATCATATGATTTCATTCTTATGTGAATTTAAGAAAAAAAACAGATGAACTAGGAGAAGGGAAGAATAAAATAAGATGAAAACAGAGAAAAAGACAAGTCATAAGAGACTCTTAACTACAGAAACAAACTGAGAGTTGCTGGAAATGGGTAGGTGAGGGGATAGGGTAACTGGGTGATGGGCATTAAGGAAGGCACGTGATATAATGAGCACTGGGTATTGTATGTATTTAATGATCACTGAACTCTACCGCTGAACCTAATAATACAGCATATGTTAATTAAATTGAAAATTTTTTAAAGATTTTATTTGAGAGAGACAGTGAGCAAGCAAGCGAGTGGGAGCATGCACTTCTGCTATGAATCTGCCCTAGAATCCATAAGCAGGAATACTGGATACCTACCAGGCTATCACACATATCTGCTATTGATGAGACTTTTTCCTCTAGTGTACTAGATGCTTAGATACTTCTCCATCAGAACACAGGCTATGTAAAGGTAAATGTTAAACTGAATGGTAAGGACAAGGAAGGAAAGGGAAAAGGATGTTCACAAGATCTCTTGAGGAAAATATCTATTCTTAGGTAGAGCCTAATACAGAAAATACATCAAGGGCAATACTTGATCACAAGACAACAACCGGTCACCTCTGAAAATACAACTGTTCCTAAAGTAAATCCATTTATTATTCCTCTTTTCCAGAAAATACCAGGACTATTAATATATTATTAAATACAACTAAATAATATATTCTTAATGTTAATAATATTAAACTTTAAATCTTTATTTCCTAAAATATGAATGATCCTTTCACCTCTCCAGCTTTTCCTTAATGTCTTTATATCTGTCTTATATCAATTCCACTTAATGCTAGTTTTTATTTATTTAGGTTTTTTTTACTTAAGTATAGTTGCCACACAAAATTACATTCCTTTCAGGTATACAACACAGTGATTCAACAAGTTTATACGTTATGCTAACAAGTGTTAGCTACAATCTGTCAACCTGTAATGCTATTCCTCTTAAATTGTGAATTTCATGTTTGAATAATAAGTCTAAGGTTGTTGATGTATAAAATCTGCAACCATAATGGAAATGAATAAATACTGGGAATCTAAGCATTATTCTAAAATTAGCAGTAAAAAAATATAAAACAGAAAGTTTTCCATACTTCTAAAAATGGTAAGCATTCTCTGAAAACTGTAGCTTTCTATTCGATACCACAGTAGTTCAGAAGGCCACTCTTCATGGGTATATTATGAATTTGAGTTTCTCCTGCTCAAACCTGCTCAGGGTGTGGCAATGACTTTCCCTTACACTGGGCAAACAAGAGCAGTAAGAAGCACTCTGCTGTAGATACAGTATCTAGATAACTCTGCAGATTTCCCTCCTTCTTCTAGGTCATCTTTAAAGTTCACAAAATAAATATTGTAAAGGCACAGGAACTCATTTTAATTTACTCTACACCCTAAAAACTGTTCAGATACCTTAAAGAGTCTCCTCATTGCTATAAGTCACACTGATAAGATTAGCATGGAAGTCATTTCCTTGACTTGTTTTTCCTCAAGAAAATGTTTTTTAAACACAATGTAATACTGTAAAGACAAAAAAAGCACCAAGAAAGAAACTTAATTGTGCACTTCTGATTGCATTTAGTCTCTTAGTAGGATGTAGTATCTTAACAGCAGAATTATGTTAGCTCTTATAATTACCTAAATAATTGAAAGAAGATATAAATCAAGAAATCTACTTTCAAATAAAGGAAAAGAAAGTTACAGAAAAAAAAATCTATGGTGATATCTACATCTGATGAAAACAGAATAAAAACAATATCCAGAAATTCTTAAGAATGCCTAAGATGATGTCATATCTTGAAAATAATAAAAGAGATTTATAACTAGTCAAAATCTATTTGTGCATATTTCCTAAGTTTAACAGTTAAAAGCTGACATTAACATTATAAGAATCCTGACATACTGAAGTATTGAATCCTTCCAGTAAAAACTGAAAACACAAGCAAGAGATGCAATGTATTATTTTTAAGATAAAAACATTAATGTATTTCCAAACAAATCACATAGAACTTTAAGCTATAAGAAAAATGCAAAATGTTAAGGATCTTTTAAAGGACAAAGAGAATGCCCTCTCCAAGGCAGAAATAGGTGTTAACATTTATACCTGAAATATGTATTTTACATGTTCAGAGACTCTGGTGAGAGTGAGGTTACATTACTTATTCTGTATATGACTATGTATAAAGTTTCTCAGCCCCAAAGTACCATATTAAATGTAGCTTTTGAACCCCCAACTCCATCTATAAAGGAAAAACAGGAACAGAGGATGATTATATGTACATATTTTTAATACAAATATTAAAAAGCACTCTTTAACATTTGTGTTTTAATATAAGAATTAAAAAAGCAGGGGCGCCCCTATATTGTATAAATACATTAAATTAAGCAAAGTGTGTTTTGGGGGCGTCCATGTGCAAGCAAACCGCACTACTGGCCATCTTGTACAACCCCTTGAAGTATTACCTGTCAATTAATTAATAGCTATCAATCAATACTCCTTTTTCTAAGAGAATAATCAAACAATCCCCAATCTCTTGAAGATACATGGCATATCTGTCATTTAAGAAACATCCATTTCCTGCCCATTAGACTAGTTTTATCACCACCACTGCCCCTTCATTTCTGCTAAGGCAATTATGCTATATTTCAATGAGTAACAAAATCATAAATTCTAAAAATCAACCATTGGAAAAATAAAAAGATCTCAAACAGATGGGTGACTTAATACTTCAAATTAATAACAGAGTAAGATTTTTAAAAAATTTTTTATTTTATTATTCTTATTTTTAAAGATTTTATTTATTTATTTGACAGACAGAGATCACAAGTAGGCAGAGAGGCAGGCAGAGAAAGAGGAGAAAGCAGGCTCCCTGCCAAGCAGAGAGCCCGATGTGGGGCTCAATCCCAGGACCCCGGGATCATGACCTGAGCCGAAGGCAGAGGCTTTAACCCACTGAGCCACCCAGGCGCCCCCAGAGTAAGATTTTCAAAGAAAATATTCAACAAAGTTTCTTTTACTTTTTTGCTTTCAAAAATGTTCAGATACAAGCTTTTCTATTAAAGGGGTAGATTTGAAAACCATACAGTACTAAGTTTAACTGATACTATGCTTTAAAGCTATGTGCTAAAACCAAAGTTAAACTCATCTATACCCTTGTGAAAACAATTTTGCTTAATGTAAAAGCTGTTAAAGAATTCCAGCTATAATTCAGAACTTCTAAATAAATATCTAGCAACCCCCCAAAACTAATACCATATCAGTAAGAATATAATTGGTCCCTAATGATATTCAATACAGCAGCAGTGGGCTAGCTTAAAATCAAACTCTGCTTTCTCTTTTCATATTATTTGAGAAAAAGCAAAATCAAAAACAAAAATGCAACCCTTCCCTCCCCTCAAAAGTTTATCCTGAATTATACGGGCAGGTCCTAAATGCAAGCATATGTATCTCCATAAGAGAGAGGCAGGAGTTTTAAGAGACAGACATACATAGAGGAGAAGATGATACGAACATGAAGCAGAGTGATCCAGCCAAGAAGGATGCCAACAGCCACCTGAAGCCGAAGAAGCAAGGAAGGTTTCCCCTTTAGCGCCTCTGGAGGGAGCATGGTCTGTCTATACCTTGACATCAGACCTTTGGCCTTCAGAACTCAATTGTGAGAATAAATCTCTGTTGCTTTATCACCAAGGCTGCAATAATTTGTTATAGCATCCAGAGGATACTAATACACTGAGGAAATGACTGTATTAAGAGAGTGATCCTTAGAGCATCCAAACTTAGAAGTAAAAGGGTAACCCCATACTGTAAGTAAAATATGAGACACAAATTACAATGATACAGTAAGCCCAATTTTTACAGTTGAAACTTTGAAGCAGACAATTCTATAAGATTTTATGTGATGACGCTAACATCGTTGAGTGGCCACCAGAGGGGGACTGTATAAGCAGAAATTTTTTTCTTTTTTTCGTATTTCTTTTTTTTTTAATTTTTAATTTTTTAAAAATTTCTTTTCAGTGTACCAGAATTGTTTATGCACCACACCCAGTGCTCCATGCAAAATACGTGCCCTCCATAATACCCACCACCAGGCTCACCCAACTTCCCAAACCCCACCCCTTTAAAACCCTCAGATTGTTTTTCAGAGTCCATACTCTATCATCTCTCATCTTCCTCTCCAATTTCCTCAACTCCCTTCTTCTCTCCATCTCCCCATGTCCTCCGTGTTATTTCTTATGCTCCACAAATAAGTGAAACCATATGATAACTGACTCTGATAAGCAGAAATTTTACCTAATCTCTACCTGTTCAGCTACAATAATAAACTGCAATAAGCAAGAGAAAGGAAAATAATCCATCTTTCAAATCAGACTAAAAAGTGAGAAGTTAAAAGAAACTTAAAATATCTGCAAATTACCTACAAGTAAACATTGCTTCTGAAACTATTCATCACTAAGTATAAAGGATCCAGTCTATGATGTGCTTTGGTGGGCAGAACTACTCAGAAACTGACTAAAGGGAAGAGAGTGACATCTGGGGAATTATAAATAACACAGGTCATAATGTTGAAAAAGGCTGTTTGAAAAGAAGAAAACAATAAATCTTTATCATCTGGCAACAAGTTGGTCATTCTGAGACTTAAATAAGAAAAGAAAAATAATCAGCTCTGGAAACCTCTCTAAGCCTTAGTAGCCACCTTTCAAACTGGGGTAGTAGTACCCAGCTACTTCTTAGTGTTCACAGCTCCTCACACGGCTGTTCTGAGGATGAACTGTGATTACACACAGTAAAAGATCATGGTACGGGTCACAGCTTCTTTCCATAAACTGGCTGAATGGAGCTAATGACACTAGCTTTCTCAATGAAACGTGTCAGGGAACAATTACCAGATTAAAAAAAAAAATTAAAACATAAAACCTGTTGATGTCCAGGAGTCCCAGCACTTACCACATCACTAGCACTGGAGAACTCATTATTAACCAGACTTTCCAGAGCCATCCACCGAACTGGCCTGTTTTCGTTGTCCCCCAGACAGTGATAATCCATGGGAAACAAGTCTCTGGAGAGGGCATTGTCTGTGATCTTAACTTGGAGTGTGTCATCAATGCTGAAAATTAAAGACATGAACATTAAATACAATTGGTGTATTTAAAACATATGGATCACAGTTACTCTAAAATACCATATAATGCCCACTGTGGCTCCTGGACAGAACCCCAAATCCAGAGAAAACTAAACATGAAATGATAGTGACAAGCTCATGGCACCCACACACAGTTCCTGGCAGCCAGGTCTTTGTGGATAACTTCCCGTCTGGCCAGATAGCTCATTCCACAGGCAATCTGAATAGCCATGTGTACCAGGTCTTGTTGAGAAATTGCCTGTTGGGGGGGAAAAAAAAGATGTTTGGAGGTAGCACAAAAATGATGATGGCAGTCAGCTACTTATTTTATCCCAAAATCCTTCTTTATCCCAAAAGACAGAATACTTCTTAATCCCAAAATACTTCTTTATGCCTATACTGGAGTTTTAAAAAGCTACTTCTTGACCAAGAATATGTTCCCATAGCTCTCTAATATCTGTATCTACTACAGTCTTACCATTCTGTAATGTAACTTACCATTTACTTCACTGCCCCTCTCATCTGTCAGGTATAGCTCCCCAACATCCAGCACATAAAGAACTGCTCAATAAATATCTGTTTCATGAATGCCGGACTCTCAAGGTAAAATTTCAAATGCTTATTACTCAATAGCCTGTTCTTTTCTTAAAAACTCAAAAAAAATAGTTTTTATTAGATGTACTCTGAGGACCATGTTCAAGCTAATGGAAGTCTACAGCTCTTGCTACTGATGTGCTCCTGTAGAGCCAGGATGCCAGTCTTGTGAGCTGAGGAATGAAATTCTTCCTCAGGTGATACTGATGGGTTACAGCCTCCAACAACTTGTTAGAACCCTGGCTTTAATCCTGACATATTAAGTCAAACACTCAATGCAGCCTTTGAATCCACTTTCTCCTGGCAACTGTAGTAAGTACATTATTATAAACCCTAAAACAGGGCGCCTGGGTGGCTCAGTGGGTTAAAGCCTCTGCCTTCGGCTCAGGTCATGGTCTCAGGGTCCTGGGATCGAGCCCCACATCGGGCTCTCTGCTCAGCGGGGAGCCTGCTTCCCCTTCTCTCTCTCCCTGCCTTTCTGCCTACTTGTGATCTCTGTCTATTAAATAAATAAATAGAATCTTTAAAAAAAAAAAAAACAACCCTAAAACAAACTTAATGTGGCTACAATTTACAGTAAAACAAAACACCAGCTAGACTTTAGGACAACTACCATCATGCATCTGGAATGTAGCCAAATGCTTCACAGCTATGTACACAAGCAGTGAAGAGAAGGAAACTCTTAAGTGACTGACATCTTAAGCCAAGCATATTAAAAATAAGTGGATTATCTCCAAAATCCAGACTTCCAGTCACCACCAGGTTTTGATACAATATGGACCAAATGACTCAGTTAAATCTGTTTCCATTCCTAGAAGGGAGATCTAATACTGGTACCTTCAAAGAGTTATCAGGAAAATGACTGAGATGGTGTTAGAGTTGAGGTGATTATAAATAAACACACAATGGATGAAAAGGAAGAACTTTAGCATCAGTAAAGTGCAATCTTCAAGACTGGAATCATAAACCATCTTCCTCTAAATCAACAGATTATAAATAACTTCTGGTACATTTTGAGTTTCTTTTTGCAGGCTTTTACACAGTTTATATTAAGAAGGTTAACATCTACTTTCAAAAATACAATCAGAAGTTCCTGGTAAATAATTGGTATAAGGGAAAATTTTTCTCACCTGTGGATTATTGGCCTCTACTAATTTACACTGACGTAAAAACAATTTAAGATTCCCCCAATTCATGTAAGGCAATATCACCATGGGCTTTTCTCCTTCTTCTATACACACATGCGTAATAGGAAGAAGATTTCTACAAAATAATAAGAAATCAGGAGAACAAGTGAAATCTAAATCCTCAAGGGCTTATTTTTAATAAAAAGTAATAAAGATAACCTAAAACAAGAAAATCTCAAACATACTTAAAAACATGATTACCATTAAAAATGTAGTAAAATTAACAAATGCCCTTTGAAACTAGACATAAGTATTTTCCACATACGCACTTTCTTGATAGGAAAAGCAGTAAATTCCAAGTTGCTTCCTGTGAACTGGATTCTCTGAAGACACACTCTAACATTACATACATACACTAAATCTTTACTCTTTTTTTTTTTTTTAATAATTTATTTATTTATTTGACAGAGAGGATCACAAGTAGACAGAGAAACAGGCAGAGAGAGGAGGGAAGCAGGCTCCCTGCTGAGCAGAGAGCCCGATGCGGGGCTTGATTCGGGGCTCGATCCGAGGATCCTGAGATCATGACCTGAGCCAAAGGCAGAGGCTCAACCCACTGAGCCACCCAGGCGCCCCTAAATCTTTACTCTTAAGGGGTAATCAGAGACATTTAAAAAATGACTTGATGCATTATGAGTGTATTATGAGATCCCCTTAAGTCCATCAAAACATTAAAAAAAAAAGGCAGATTATGAACGAGAATATGATAATCAAGAAGACCTCAAAGAGGATGGAACTGCCACAACAGCCAAGATGTCCTTAGCTGGTCACATGGGACTTAGAACTGATTTCTAAATACTAAATTTGCCATTTATGGATAGTCTGTGCAACTCTCTCTCCTGACCTTAGTTTCCATATCTCTAACATGGCATCACACCAACCACAAAATGCTGTTATAAATAAAGCCAAAGCACATAGTAACAGTCTTGTTTCTCTTTAAATTTCCATGGCACACATAAATACTTTTATCCTATTGCCTAATGATACCTCTTTCCACTGGTATCTGGTATCTGGAAATTATTTTTCTTCAAGGTTATGTAACTTTTTACTTAATTATCTCATTGATAAAATCGTTAAAATCTCTCCAGAAGAGGTAACAAGCTGCATGGACACGTTTTAAAGTACAAACGGCTGGTTTTCATTCTGCCCTTTTATAAAGGAAAGGATAAAGAGGAAGATCTGGGACCTAGAGGAAGAGTGGATGAGAGAAGAAACTGGTTCTGTAGACAAGAAAAAGGCAGACGAAGGGAAGGTTTTGTGGGGACCTAAGACAAGAACGCATCCAATTCTCAGTCTTGCCCAGTGTGCTCGCAGAGTGAGAGCTCGGAGTACTCAGTGTTTAGACGGTCGCCAACAGGCAACTTGGGCCAATGGAAAGCCAAACTACAAGCAAAAGAAGAATTCAAGAGCACTCTGTCAGGAAGTACTTCTGATATAATTAAAGTAAGTTGTTATTAAAATAAATAAATTTTATTTCTACAGCTATTTTAACCTACAGTAAAAATTATTCTCACAAAGTCCAGTGGAAAAAATAATAAAAAGACTTTCAAAATGTTTAAAAATATTTCAATGCTTTACAATTCTTACTCAAGGAATGTTAAGACATAAAGAAAACAACATGTTTTGCATGTGGAATTATACACCACAACCAGTTTAACTTTTAGAAAAAGTTAAATTCTGGCTAAAATAAACAAGTCAGGAAATGACAGATGCTGGCGAGGATGTGGAGAAAGGGGAACCCTCCTACACTGTTGATGGGAATGCAAGCTGGTGCAGCCACTCTGGAAAACAGCATGGAGGTTCCTCAAAATGTTGAAAATAGAACTGCCCTATGACCCAGCAATTGCACTATTGGGTATTTACCCTAAAGATACAAACGTAGTGATCCAAAGGGGCACATGCACCCGAATGTTTATAGCAGCAATGTCCACAATAGCCAAACTATGGAAAGAACCTAGATGTCCATCAACAGATGAATGGATCAAGAAGATGTGGTATATATACACAATGGAATACTATGCAGCCATCAAAAGAAATGAAATCTTGCCATTTGCGACAACATGGATGGAACTAGAGCGTATCATGCTTAGTGAAATAAGTCAAGCAGAGAAAGACAACTATCATATTATCTCCCTGATATGAGGAAGTGGTGATGCAACATGGGGGCTTAAGTGGGTAGGAGAAGAATAAATGAAACAAGATGGGATTGGGAGGGAGACAAACCATAAGTGACTATTAATCTCAAAAAACAAACTGAGGGTTGCTGGGGGGAGGGGGTTTGGGAGAAGGGGGTGGGATTATGGACATTGGGGAGGGTATGTGCTTTGGTGAGTGCTGTGAAGTGTGTAAACCTGGTGATTCACACACCTGTACCCCTGGGGATAAAAATATGTTTATAAAAAATTAAAAATTAAAAAAAAAAAAAAAGAAAAAGTTAAATTCTAAAACAAGGCATCATTTCTTACTGAGTGTATTTTGTTTGCTTGATAAGTTCTATAATATGAATACTGAAACTCATTAGTTCATTTTTATTCCTCAGGCCTAGCAGAGTTGCAAATGCAAAACTGGCAATTCATGAATGAGAATAAGAGAATGAACAAAGAAACGCAGAGACACCCATGACACCAGGGATCAAAAAAAAAAGCATGGTGGGCCCTAATCCCCTTAAAAATGAAACAAACTGGGACGCCTCGGTGGCTCAGTTGGTTAAGCCGCTGCTTTGGGCTCAGGTCATGATCCCAGAGTCCTGGGATGGAATCCCACATCGGGCTCCTTGCTCAGCAGGGGGTATGTTTCTCCCTCTGCCTCTGCCTGCCACTCTGCCTGCTTGTGCTCTCTCTCTTTCTCTAACAAATAAATAAATAAAATAAAATAAAAAATCTTAAAAAAAAATGAAACAAACTGCTACAATGAGTGGAGAGAACAATAAGGTACTTTCTACATATTAACAATGTGTTTTGCTCATTAAAAATTAGGAGTCCTGGGGCTCCTAGGTGGCTCATCCGTTAAGCATACAACTCTTGATTTCAGTTCCTGTCTTGATCTCAGGGCTGTGAGTTCAAGCCCAGCACTGGGCTCCATGCTGGCTGTGGCACCTACCTAAAAACAAACAAACAAACAAACAAACAAGAACACAAAAACACAAAAAACCTAGGAGTCCTAGTATTACTGTATAGCCAGAAAGAACAATTAACTATGACCAAACTGTACAATCTGCTTCTAGAAGACTTTCCCCAAACACTGAGTGTCCAGTATCGACCCTATTCAGCATGTGGAATTCTATCACCTAAGGGTGTCCTGGGGCTGCTAATTCATCCTGACAGGATGCTTGCTGGAAAACCCTATAGCTGAAAGCCACATGGGAAATACTGCAAATACTTGCTCTGAACATTTTTCTGCAAAAGCATATTTGAGCTACACAGGATATAAAAGTACTTCTTAGAAAATCCTAGCTTTGTCTCCCACTTCTGTGCTGAAGTGGTGCAGATCTTCTACCTAAGAATACAAGGTAGGCACCAAAGTACTAGATTTAACATTACATACTAGTATTAAACACTTTTGACTCTTCCCTCTAGAGTCAGCATAAGAGAACATCAAGCACTTCCAATACTGCCAAGAAGGACATTTCCAAATGACCATTACCCAATTCTTGTTTTGTTACTCAGAGGAAACACAATGTGTTTCTTAGAAAATACAGTCTCAGGAATGAGTTATCCATCCATTCCTCTGTAAGTAAGTAAGTTTTACACTTGGACTCAATTAGGTCGATGGAAAATAACATTCTTCAACCACTTGACTTTACCCTTCAGTCCCTCAGTATTGTATGTCAAAGGTCCCTGGGATTTTTTTATACTCAGTGAAACTAAAAAGTTTATCTGTTCATTATATTAATCAATGCCCCAAGTATATGATAAGCTTAATGAGGCAGCTGCCTTAGAATTTGAAACTAGAAAATCTTTTTTCTCCCCCAAGGAACATTTATGTTTCTTTCTCTTCTAACATTGAGATTTATGAACTTTTAATGGTTCCTCAGCTTGGCTGCCCAGAAGCTAAGAGATGTTTTATGTTCATTCACAGCAAAAATATTTATATCTTTATTGTGGGATTATTTGTTTTTTCTTCCACCATTACAATGCCATAAAACTCAAGTTTGATTTTCATCATTTTCTTGATCTTACTACTACTGCCTTATTTTTAGGTTCTCAAATTTTTTCCAATATGAACCAAAGTATAAATGATATTTAAAAATAAAACTATGCATAGTCATCTTATTTTATGGCAGAACCCAAGTAACTGCTTGAAGTACCCAGAAATTAAAATGCATGCTGCCTTTTGCATGCATCACTTTCATGTGTTTTTTCCCCCAGAAGTTCATAAATATCTTCCAACAGGGATGGTCACTGTCCCATTTTGGTAAACATACACAACCAAATCTGCAAGAGGCATACAAATGAAGTTGACCTTACATGCTGTTAAAAAAAAAAAAAAAAATCCTTCAACCCAATATTGATACTACAGCACAGTGCAATACAATATAGAAGCTCTTTTTGTCTGAGAACGTAGAAGCTTTCCTTATAGCTCTGTGAAAAAGACTGATAATCGGGTTTTTAAGAAAGAGTTCTTTATACAGAACTCTAAGTATTTTTTTTAAATCATACTATGACCTAACAACAAGATACTGGTTAGATAAAACACAGTACATCCATTCAATGAACTGCTATATATCCTTTTAAAATATGGAAATAAATTCATGGTTACTTATACGAAGAGTTAGGTACATTTTGTTATCTTAAAAAATCTGTTAACCTTATCAAAGATAGTAATAGTGTTACGATTATTTAAGAAAACATCCTCTTGTTGGGGGCGGTGGAACTGCATGCTGGAAATGAACTGGAAGTGCTGAGGTATCTAGTTTACTTTAAAATATTTCTACACTCATAAATATCTACTTATCATCTGGATAGATAACAGACATAAACAAAAAAGGCAAAATGTTCACTGGTGTTAATTACGCTTGTCTTTGGTATTCTTTGTTTAAAAATTTCTTAGCAAATATTTTTTAGCACATATATATATATAGAGAGAGAATAGTGATATGGAATAGTGATATATATATATATATATATATATAGAATAGTGATATAGAATAGAATAGTGATATTTATATATCACTATTTTTTAAAGGAAAATATTCATAAAAGTATGTAAAGCCTCTTGAAAGCTTAGCTATGTTTATCCAGATGTGGACTTACATACTCTGCTTCATTTTCTTTATACTTTACTGCATTTTAAAATTTTGTACACTAAGCATGCATTTCACTTCGATATTCTAAAAAAAATAAGCTATTCCAAAAAGCTTTCAGTTCAGAACATATCACAACATTCTTAAAATAAAAATGTAGCATACAATGTTACTATGCTTAACCCTTAAATGCTGGGTGGTTTCTTCTCTCACCTGTGATGAAGACCTCGTAGCTTACAACTTTCAGTGAGCATCATTGTCACCTGAATTTCAGAAGCTTGATCTATATAAAGAAAAAGACTAATTTGTATATCAACAATAAAAATAGTCATAATAACTTATAAAGCTTCTAATCAATGCAACAAGAGAGAGAAAGAGAAAGATTGGTAAAGCCAAGATCCCACATCCGAGCTCTACCCAGTAAAATACTGAACCAAGAGCAAAATCCAGAACACTGAAGTCAGACACTATGAGTCTGTGTCACATTCGCTCCTTAAAAGTAGAGCTGTCGAAGCAAAACCAAGCGGAATCACTCCCTCTTCCACCCTTGCTAGTTGTGTCCATATTTCCAGACAGCTTCATGTAGTTTAAAACCTTTGTAGGCATGTAAAATGGGTAGACAAAGAGAGTCAAAAACTTGAAACACTTCGTATTTCTTTGGAAAAAGGTGCTTCACACCAATGGAATAAACTCCTTGTCTAAAAACTGCTCAAAATTTAGGATCATTTAGGAATGGCAGACTGTGCCTTTATTTCTTTCTGTAATCTAAATAAATTTTAATTAAATTATGGCCAGGATGATTTGGGGACCAGTAGTGTCTTTTTCAGACTGCGAACTAGTAACAGTTGGAGTTCTGCACCGAGTTAATAACTGTTTACTTTCCTGTCAAGGGTATGAAGATCTAAGTAAAAATATTTAAGGCGTGTCATTTTATGCATAATTTTTCAAATTCTTAACTTTAATAAGCATACTCTATTAAGCAAGGGACACTTGAACTGGATAATGATTTAAGAAAACTTTGAGTTGGGGAAAAAATAATTTTATCCATTTAGTAAGAAAAAATCATTTTCCTGGAAAAAAAATCTTTTAAAATACTTACATTCCAAAAAATTACAAGAAAAAAAGATAAAAAATATTTATTTCAAAATTACAAAATATTAGCAGCTATAAAACAAGACCCTAACACCAGTAACCTCAAAATAATTAATTCTATGAAATTCAATTTTATAATATTCATTGTGTGAAATTCAGATTCCTAATTTTAATTTCTGTAAATTTATATCAGAATATCCATTAAGTCTCTGTGCAAATTTATGAAATTTTTAAGAAGCCAAACTGCAATTTCTTGCTTATGCCTAAAGGCAAAGGACAAAATCTTTTAAAAACTTACTTCTTGCAGTTTAAGAAGTACTTCTAATTGTGTGGCATGTAACAAAGCATATGGATTTGTGAAAGAATTTGGTTAGCCCTACATATCTTCAATTTAAAAAATCATAACATTCCAAAAGAGTAAATCTCAGAGATACCCAATCGTGTGGAGTTATCTAATAATTTAGAGGCAAGGACTGTGGTCAGTGGATTTCCTCTTCGTTTCTCATGCAAACCATGACCACATCTTGGCTAAGGACTCACTGTGCTTTCACTTATTTCCGGCTAGCTCAGAAGGAACATTATAATTACAGTGGTAAGGCATAGAAACAACCAAGTGCCTACAACTTCAAGTGTGTCCGGAAGGAGAAATCTTATCTTGTGAAACAGCCCCAGTATCCACATTGTGTTTTCTTATCACTATTATTTCCCTTCCCCCTGCTTCCAACCCCTAAATCAATCCAATTCTGTATAGAAAGCTCTTTTGCTAATTAAAGATTCATTCAGAATAAATTAGTAACAACCCAGTTGTAAACTGCCCACAGATTATGTATAAACCTCAGAAAAATATGAAAATTAGAGAAATATTTCCTTAAAAATGGGGGAAATGGAGGTGGCTGGCTAGCTCAGTAGGTTTAGCCTCTGCCTTCAGCTCAGGTCATGACCTCAGGGTCTTCGGATAGAGCCTCCCTGCATCAGGTTACCTGCTCAGCTGGGGGCCTGCTTCCCCCAACTCCCCACCGCCTGCCTCTGCCTGCATGTGATCTCTGTCCGTCAAATAAATAAATAAATCTTTTTAAAAAAATGGGGAAAATGTAACAAATCTCAATAGTTACCAAACTTAGGGTTCAAATTTTACATTTACAAAGAGTAATATGTAAAATATCCTTCAAAACTAGTCAGGAAATCTAATGGACCTAACGTAAATATTACCCTTTAAAAGTGCTTTAGGGGGCGCCTGGGTGGCTCAGTGGGTTAAGCTGCTGCCTTCAGCTCAGGTCATGATCTCAGGGTCCTGGGATCGAGTCCCGCATCGGGCTCTCTGCTCAGCAGGGAGCCTGCTTCCCTCTCTCTCTCTGCCTGCCTCTCCGTCTACTTGTGATTTCTCTCTGTCACATAAATAAAATCTTTTAAAAAAAAAAAAAGTGCTTTGGGGCTAGCAGAGGTAGGTAGATAAAATACATACTGAACAGTAGAGTAAGCTAAACCACTTTTTTAGAAAACATAAAATGTGTATGTATGTCTGTGTGTGTGCATGTATTTGAAGGATCCTTAAGCAAGCAATCTTGCTAAATTAAGAGAAATGAAATTCTACATTTTTTTGTTAGGTTAGTACAGCTTTTTAGAAAAATAAACATAAATCCTTCATACTCTCTACGAATTCACTTAAGAAGACTGAGAAACATAAGTTCTTATAACTTCAAAAACTTCATAAAACTGCCACCTCCTACCTATAAAACTGAATTTAATTTTCCCCTCTATTTCTGCATCAAAATGCTAACTTTGTTTTTTCAAAATTAACACCCTGTCATCTCAGTCTATATCAGACACTGTCAGATATTAGGTACCCTATAAATTACCACTTTTTTCTTTCTCTTAAAATGAGCAAATAGATTTAACATATAAGCTTTTATATATATGAACTATAAACTAAAAAATTCAGCATTAAATTTCTCCAAAATATTATGTGAATATAGGTATTCTGTTCATGATAACATAAACTTAGTGCTACTCTTTAGCAAACAATCAGACAATATCTATCAAAATTTTAAATGTAAACACTTCTTATGGCAGCAATGCCAACTACAGCTGTACCTACAAAACTAAGCCAAGAAGTAGACATACACACATGGATATTTTCTGCAGCATTATAGCAAGGGGAGTGTGAGGAAAGTGACTAAGGCTATTCACATAAAGTACTTTGAGTCTGGGGGTCAATTTTTTATTCATTATAGACTGCAGAACTGGGAGTGGGAAGGAGGAAAGGAGGGAAAACTAGTAACAATGTTTTTAAGAGGAAAACCCCAAAATTTTTACCTAGGAAAAACACAGTATTAGATATAGCAACAATGAAGTCAAATGGATGTAGTTTAACTACAAACCTGAGTAATACCTAGTGTTTTAATATCTTAAACTATTAAATCTCTATTTTCTATACCTTATGAGAACAAACACATATTTCCTCAGAAGTTAGTTTCATATGAGCTAAATTAACATGGACTGACTGAAAGGTCTGGCACAGACTAAGAATTTGAGACAGAATTTCACTGGCATGATCCACCTTAGGAAAGCATTCTGAAAATAGTATGGAAAAAAAAAATCCTACCTTTAACTGTTTTTACAAATGCTTGCTTTTCTTTATTTGGGTCTTTTTCATCTACTAAAATCCCATGGAAAATACGCCCAAAAGTACCTAAAAGAAAAACAGTAATTAAGGAGATCACTAATCATCCCCTGAAGTGGGCTCCCTGCTCAGCAGTGAGTCTACTTGTCTCCTTCCCTCTGCTCCTCCCTCCTGCTCATGCTTTGCCCTCTCTCTTCTGCTCTCTCTCAGATAAATAAAAGTCCTTAAAAAAATAATATATTTTTAAAAGCAAAGAAATTTTTTAACAGCTTTTAGAAATGCCATATTTAAAATAAGTACATGAGAATTCTTTCTGAATTATCCTAAGTAAATTAATGATATAGCCTGGAATACTAGAACTCCATAATGAGGCATTTATGAATTTCTAGGCTTAGCTCTGGAATAATAACAAAGGAGAAAAATGGACTCCCCGCATACACTCAAAAACAGACCTAAAATACTTGCTTCTTCTCATTACTATTTGTCACTGGGGGCAGTTCAAGCCCCTCTCTTAGCTGTGATTGACCTATAAGCACCTCAACCAAGAGATGAATTCAGAATGACTCATATGTATTTAAAACATTCCAAGCTAGGGGCGCCTGGGTGGCTCAGTGGGTTAAGCCGTTGCCTTCGGCTCAGGTCATGATCTCAGGGTCCTGGGATCGAGTCCCGCATCGGGCTCTCTGCTCAGCAGGGAGCCTGCTTCCTCCTCTCTCTCTCTGCCTACTTGTAATCTCTCTCTGTCAAATAAATAAATAAAATCTTTTAAATAAATAAATAAATAAATAAATAAATAAATAAAACATTCCAAGCTAGACTGTGGAAAGGGGGAAGAAAAACATAATTCTCTTTTGAACAGCTTGAGGGGTTCAATGAAGTACTACTTTATTATTAATTTCTATACTCCTCCATCAGCATTTCCCCAATTAATATCCTATAACTCAAGAAAGAAAATAAGGACCAACAAGCAGGGAAAGCATGGGTAATAACATCTATAAAATATCTATTTTGTGTCAGTTCACTTAATGTACATCATTTTATTTGATCTCCACAGCTAGTTCAAGAACAGACAATGTAGTCCCAATTTACAGAAGAGGCAATTGGACGTGGAAGACAGTAAATGACTTCTCCAAGGTCACACAGGTGATGTGAGACTGGGATTAGAAGTTGGGTGTATCTCCAAAGCCCATGCTTGCTCTGTCTGCTGGAGTCCCTATACTATCTGTCACAGCAAACTGGCTTGCTAGGTGAGGATATCATCTTTAAACAAAAACGAAAATATATTTAAAGGTAACAAATGCTAATATAAAATATATGCTTTAGTATATTTGAAAATTAATAATTACACCAAAGCTGTATCAAGGCAAATTAAAGACCTAAAGAAAGAGAAAATAAAAATCAGTTTTATAAAGGAAATAAATTGGGCACTTCTATCTATCTTTAGACACAAAGAGATGAAATTTTTAAAATTTGAATTAAAAAAAAATTTTTTATAGTGCTAAAATACTAAATCTCCTTTGAGAAACTGGTTTTGAGATAATAAATACCTTCTTGGAGTACATCTTTTAAAGTTATCCTCTCCCTGGATATTGCTATATCCTTCACCTTAGCTTTGGCCTCCAAAAGAGTGACACTTCTCAGGTCGTTCTTCTCTATCCGCAAGGTAGGATAACCTGAGGAGCCAACAAAGCCAAACCAAGAAATATAAATACCCTTATTATGCCATCAGGGCCAACTAATTCAGTCAAAACCTCAGGACTCAAGTCACAGGAATACATAAATGGAAGAATCATACAAGGAAAAAGGCACACACATGAACAGGGAAAATTACTTGTAAAAGATACACTAAATTTGAAAGAAAACACTTTTCATCTACCCTAAAATCTTAAAATGAGTAATTAAAATAGGAAACACTAAAATGAGTATTCCCATTACCACCACTTCAATTGCCTTTCAGCCAAATGAAACAAGCTTTAACTCACAGTGTTTAATTTAATCCCTTCTATGGACTGGTTTTTTCCCCCAAATTTTCTAATGCAGTCTCCTAACAAAAAAACTTTCCAAATGAAGAGATGTCATAAAACTACCTTTTCTAACAAAACATCTAATCAATGTCATTTTATACAGCCTAGTCCTATCACTGTGAGATACATGTTATTCAGTTCCCATATTTACCATTCTTATGATGGCAGCAAAAACAAAATTTAGCCATAACTTAAACTTTCATTCCAAGAAAAAAATGTTAGAATAAAAGAAGGATTCAGTGTCAGCAAGTAAAAATTAGAATGGTATCTCTAAGATTTATGCACTTTGATAAACACATGGAAGAAAACTCCCTGAAGACAGTTAGCAGATCTGGATGGCAGTCACCAAAGGCTGCTGTAAGATCTAGATGATAGGCCTGGGAGCTTTGTGACCAACGGATTAGGCTGACATCTGATCCCACTCATCAGCAGTCCAAACAGGATATATGCAGGTGTGTGTCTATGTTTGTATATGCTTAATCCTATCTGGACTTCTTGGGAATTTCTTGGATCTGTTGTGTTTCATTATTTTAGAAAATTCTTGGCCATTATGTCTTCAAATATTTTTTACTCCTCTCTGTCTTCTTTTATTTATACTCAAATGAATTCCCATTGTTTTAAAAAGTGTTTGTTTTTGCCATACATAATAAACCATCTATTTCCTTAAGATAATGTCCATAAAAATAAATACATTTCTTATCGATAGTAACTAAAAATATTTTTAATAATTTCAATGAACTTTTAAAAAGTATTTTCCTTTTGACATATAATAATCGAATCTCTACTTCTTCAAGGTTACAATCACAATAAAAAATTGATAATGAGCAAAGCTTGTCATCTAAACATTAAAAGCTATGATGTGTTTCTTCTGAATAGTCTGAACTACTTTCATAATTGTCATCATATCTTCTGAAGGACATATAATCCTTTCTTTTATTGGTAGTGATGATAACTACTGTCATTTCCTTTAAATTTCACTTAATCTTGAGAATTCCCTCTTCCCCCTTTTCTTTCTCTTGCCATTCTTGTTAAAGAAACAAGTTCAGGGGGTGCCTGGGTGGCTGAGTGGGTTAAAGCCGCTGCCTTCGGCTCATGTCATGATCCCAGGCTCCTGGGATCGAACCCAGCATCGGGCTCTCTGCTCCACGGGGAGCCTGCTTCCTCCTCTCTCTCTCTCTCTGCCTGCCTCTCTGCCTACTTGTGATCTCCGTCTGTCAAATAAATAAATAAAATCTTTAAAAATAAATAAATAAATAAACTTAAAAAAAAAAAAAAAAAAAAAAAAAAGAGGAACCAGTTCAGTTATCCTGGAGAATGTCCAGCATCTGCTATTTCCAGTATCATTTAACTTGTTCCTCTATCCCTATATTTCTTGTAAACCTCCAGTCAGTTCCACAGCTGTAATTAGATCCAGGTTAACTCTTGGGGTAGGGAGAGGAGACAAAAATACAGCATGGGTGGTGTATCACATGTGGGAGTACAAAATATCTAGCTGTCCTACAGTTAGTGATGTAAAGTTTCATTAATGGAGTCAGGCTGTGACAGTCTGATCCCTCAAATGATCCCATTTCCCTTTGTTGACAACATTTTATGCACTGATGATCTTTTCCTGAATCAAGTATTTTAATTGAGGTTGCAAATATGATTTTCTAATTCCATCACTCCTTTCACATTTATTAGGCAGGATTCTTCTGTAAAGAAGCATTTTCTCTCACCAACCAACACTACCTGGTTACTCTGGAACTGCTGAAATATGAAATACATTTCATACAGCCAGTGATCAGAATGAGGCATTATTGGTACCTCACAAGTACCTAATGCCTAATGAGGCATTATTGGTACCATCATGAGAGAGTTACCTCTTGTGATGATCAACTTTTTCAAACATATTAAAACTCATAAATTTTTACATATTCAATGCCTCAGTTCACTAAAGTCATTCTTTTTGAAGCTCAATGCCCCATCTCAACCTGTCCATCCTGACAGTCCTGAAATCAGCCACTTCCCTAAAGAATTCTACTTCTTTTGAATGGGAAACAGTAGTGAAAGACTGCAGCAAGAATGTAAGAACCTAATTAATCAATAGCACTACTGAATTGAACCCTGATTTTGGTCCACTGTTTATGCTGATGATTATGTTGGTTTTTTATTTGTGTGGAGACTGATTTTTCATTATGTTTAAATTATATTCTAAGAATGATTATTTTCCCCAACATCAACATGTTATGGTATAAAAACTTTCATCAAAATCCTATTTGAAGAAAAAGGAAATCAGATTCCATGTTCTCGATTCTAATGGCAGCTATTATGATTAAAAACCCATTATGATTAAAAAACAATGTGCCTGGCTGGCTCAGCTGGTTAAGCACTGGACTTTTGGTTTCAGCTCAGGTCATGATCTCGGGGTCCTGGGATAGGCTCCGCACTCAGCACAGAGTGACAGAGTCTGTTTGTCCCTCTCCTGTACCCTCTGCCCCTCCATTCCCACCAAGTGTTCTCTCTCTTGAAAATAAATAAAATCTTTAAAAAAAAAAGGTAAAATCTACAGCCCTTAAGATTATCAAACAATTCATTAAAATCTAAGACTCTGTTTCCATACAGCTCACTAGCTTATTCTAACTAACTACCTGAAAATATTCCCTTTGAATTTCTACAGAAGTAATTCTGTATCCTTTTTGATGTAATTAATCTATGGAAATCTCCCCCAAAATTAATTCTAGCAATTAAACTGAAATTTTTTAAAAATAATTTTTACCACTCCAATTTTAGAATGTTTCACTCAATGCTCTAGAAAGCAAAAGTTGAAGGTCCAACCCAATTCTGTACATGTTAGATACTATGTACATAGGATGGTACACAAATAACAAAGCACACAGGTACCACTGGCAGAGAGACCACAGAAAACTTCAGTAAATCATCTTTACAATTAAATTAACTCTTACTGGTGATAGGAGTTGCATTGTTGGGTGTGTCGGCTCTCAGATACTGAGTCGTCTGGGTAGATGGCTGAGACAGCCCTTGGGAACTACTGCTGGCACTGATACTGCAAACAATTTTTAAAAGAGAAATAACTGGTAAGTCATCTTCAATGATAAATTTCCTTTTTCTATATATACAAAAAAGCATGCAGCCTTTATAACCAGCTCAAAATCCTGATGGCAATCTCAATAATGTATGGATGTCCATCACAAACATTCCATGTTGAAATTTTAGTCTCAAAATGAAAAGCTATTTCTCTTTTCTGTCTCCACAGTCTCAAGCAGGTTCATCTTATCAGTCATTCAGAAATGCATGTATGAGTCCTCAGACACCAGAGACAGCAGTCCTGAACCTCACAGAAAGACATGTTAGGGACCTATGGGTCATCTCTCAGGAAAAGAGCCCATGCTGTTCAGTTAGATTTCTTTTTTTTTTTTAAAGAGTGGAATGAAAGGCCTCTTTCACTAATGGTCCAAAATCAAATGGACTATATCAAATAAGGAATATCAAAGCAAATCAAATATACCAACATGCTCAAGGCTTGGGAAGGGTATCGTATCATTTACTGAATCACATACATTTCCCTTTTCCCTCAATCCTACCTTTTTAGAATTTATGGAACTTACCAAAATTTCCTAGTACCTGAGGCATTCCATTACACCATATTATTCTTAAATAATATGGGAGATCCAGAAGATCATAGGCTCAAGTAAATGCTAACTCTGTACTCAAGATCACTACAAATTAATACCTCTTAAGCATTTATTTCTGCCTTTTCAGTAGGTAACCACAGAACACCTGTTTTTGGAGTTCTAAGTACTACTCAAAGATCAGACTGAAAATCAATGTTGTTAAAAGTCCAGAGGAAGGAAGATAAACATCACCAACCCCAAAAAGGGAAGATAAAGGACCTCAATTTACTTACCCATAAAATGGAATTAAGAAAACCTACCTCCCAGGATTTTTGTGAGGCTCCAGTTGTATAATGTATGTGAAACTACTACTTAAATAATACCAGCAACCAACATACCCTGATAGCTAAATAAAGGGCCAGCCTCAAAATTATTTACTGGTTGTTTCTCTCCAGTAACTGAACAGTAGGTGGCACTCTTGTACCACCTCAGAATTCTTGAAAAGCCTACAAAGATGCTAAGTACATTATTAGCCGCAAAGCTAATTAAGTAGAACTGCCAGAATTCAGAGATGCTTTGGCTCCAGAGTCCATGGTCTTAACCACTAGGTTAAACTCTGAAAACAAGAAATAATTTAAGTTGCTTTTATTAAATGTCTGGAAACCTTTGCCTGAAAATAGAAAGAAGCGGAACACCCAAAGCATGAGTGGTAACTGATTATTTTAGCAGACTAACATATACGCTCTATATAATCTGACAGTTTCTGCACAACTCTATCCAATGTGTGTTCAAAGCCCTAGTATACATGTAACCATTCAAGGAAAGTGTGTGGATCAAGACTCTTAAATGCCAAGCTCCTCAATGACTCCTTTAACTCTACTCAAAGTCTTATCTAAATGTTCCTGTTACTTTATTCCTACTCAGAATCTTCTAAACACCATTATTTCTTCCTCTGTAAACTGTAATTCTAACTTCAACATCACCATATACACAAAATCTGAAACATATCACCCATGTATTTCTCTTCTCATTCTTACCTCCTTCCTCTTCCTTTTCTACTCAGATAAAGCAAGTACAACAGAGGGGACAGAGAACCTTAGGGGCAGATATCAAACTCAGCCAGTTCCCTGTCCCCTTGTGTTTTTGTTTATGCCACAAATATGCCTATCCACTGTGTGTATGACAACATGTAGGCCTGCAGATTCAGCAATGAGTAAGACATACTGCTCCCTAATTGGACAAAGCTTACAGTCTAGTGGGAGAGACAAGTACACAAAAAATTATTATAGGAGAAAAAAGTACAGTAACTGCTACCAAAGAGAAAGAGAGGGAAGGAGGGAGAAGAGAGGCATAGGGCAGGAGAGAGAGAGAAACGGAGAAGGGAGAAATGGGCAGTTGGGAGGCTTAGAAAAGACTTCATGAAAGAAAAGGCAATGGGGAGGTGAGAGTTGAAGAAGGAACAGGTTTGGACTGGTGGAAAATGCAGGGACCCCTGTGGGCAAAAGGATAGCAAGAACTAAACTCCCAACGGGCAAAACATAGGGCCAAAGTGCGGAACACATAATCATGTGACTGCAGCATAAGTAGGGGTAGAGTAATAAAGCAAGAAAAATTCAACGAATATGGGAGATACCTCTCCACAAAAAGGAGAAAGCCAAGTCACGAAGCTGGAAATCTTTCAATCATCAAGTGGGAATCACTGAGGAGGAAAGTGAGAATTACGTACTGGGAAAATAAACCTGTCACTCCATCTTTACGTGTCACCCTATCTTGGCTATCAAGTTCTCCCTGTCATCTCTGATCCACCTAGGCTGGGACAAGCACCTTTTCTATTCTCACAGTATACTACACAAATCATTATCATCAGATTTATAAACTTTTATAATTACAGGTTAATGTCAAAGATGAATATTCGAAGCTATAAAGTATATCACCAATTTTTTAATATTCCCAGCACTGGGCAATCCAACCCAGCATATCTCCAAAGCTACACATCAGAACTATCCAGGAAGCTTTAAGAAAAATAGTGATGCCCATACACCACCCCAGACCAATTACATCAGAATCTCTAGAAGGTGGGACCCATGTTTTAAAAGCTTACCCACGACAATAATGTGCAACCATGTTGAGAACCAATGGTTTAAATCACAGTGGGTTCTCAATAAATGTTTTTGGATGGATGGATGGGCAGAAGATGGATGGATAATGATGGAGGGATGAACTAGGAGGAAGAAACAGGGCTATTTTAAAAAGGTACAAGGAATCTGGAATAGAGTCATGTTAAAGGGGGACAGGAACAAAAGTGTGATCCTCACTTCTTAGTAATTTCTGTCTTCAAAAAATGTTTTAAATAGACTCAGAAAAACACAATGACAATAATCACAAGGACAACAGTTTTTCTTTTGGCAAGACCTGATCATCCTCCCTCCTTTCCCTGTGAACCACAATGCATGGGTGTGTGCGGGCTCTCATGTAAATGCAGATAAACACTTTAATTTTTTTCCTTTCCCAAAATAGGTTTAATACCTGTCATCCAGTTCAATTCTTTTCATACTGTGAAGGTGCAAAACAGCTAATATTATTGCTACAAGAAATATCACTGCACAGCAAACGCCCACGCTGATATAAAACACACGTGTAGAAGTGGTTGGAGCTGCATGCACAGGATCATCTAAAATAAAAATGAAAGGCATATTAAGCTTTTTAAACCAATATTATCAATTGCTTTATGATCCAATATAAACAATGAGTATCCTGTTCTTTGTAAAAAAAAAAAAAATATTTTCATTTCATTTGCCCCTCTTTGGTAAGATCAGTCACCAGTGGTATGTTGGTATAAGTCCTTACAATTTTTAAAATTCCCTAAATGTTGTTTAAGTTTTTAAAACGGGTTTTAAACAAAAATTTCCATTGATGAGTACAAAAGTCCCAGTTTTACATGTATGTATGGCTGTGCTGTCCAACAGAACTCTCTGCAGTGAAGGAAATGTTCTATAGTATGCTGTCCAATACAGTAGCCACTGGTCACCTGTGATGTCTAGAGTGGAAAGATCAGATATCTTTTTGCCAACCACAGACTCACAGAAGGAATATACAACAGAGTGACCCACACATTTAAAAAAAAAAAAAAAACAAAACTTTTAGTCTTTTTCTCTTGTAAGAGTAACAGATTGTTTTGCTTATTTATTTTCAAAGGTAAGGGCAGGATATCAAGACCCCACTAATAATATAGTGTTCAATTCTGTATTATTCAAAACACAGGGGGAGAGAGAAAGCAAACCTTGGCAATGGGGGAAATAACTCAAAGACAAAGAGACAGACACACACACACTCACACACACACAAACTAGGAGAAGATGCACAGAGATATACATGTGATCTCAGGAGAAGAAAGAGAAATAGAAGCAGAACTGGTGTAACCAAGGAGAAGACACAGAAAGCACAGGAGAAGACAGAGAAATAGAAGCAGAACTGGTGTAACCAAGGCATCAAGTAAGTTTTAATAATGAGTACTCACATAATTCTATTGAATAAAACCTGAGGAATCTGGGTTTTATCCTACGTAAGACAGGAAATCATTATTAAGCAAAGGAATGATACACATGATGAGACTTGGAAAAAAAAAAAAACAAAAAACCAAGCTGACTGCACACTGTGTACAGAATGCTTTGAGAAATGAGCCAGGACAGGGGCAGGGAACAAGTGAGAAAGTTACTACAGTAGTCCAAAAAAGAGACAGCAGTGGTGTGGGCAAGAGTGTTACTGAAGGTAAATTAATGGACTGGAAGCACTGTCAACAGACTTTGCTAACTTTGGCTTAAAGAATTAGGTGGATAAGGGTACCTTTACACAGATCGGGGAAAAAAGGCAGGTTGGGGGAAGAAAGTGAGATGATTAAGAGTTTTGTTGTATCTACGAGTACCCAGTACACATCCACATGGTTGGCAGAAATACAAATGTAGAGTTCTGGGGATAGCTAAGGACAAAAAAGAACAGCTAAAGCTTTCAAAAACTTTTAAAATTGCTTTCTAAAATTTAAACTGAATCAACAAACAATAAACCAGAACAAATTAAAGCAAAGAGACCAAATAGCTTCTAGGGCAGCTAGACTTTACACAGCCTGAATGAAGGCCTGACTTTCCTCAAGGATAACAAGGGCTGTTCAATGTTGAGAGGGACAGAAAAGGGAGGTCCCAAAGGTCGGGGCTGGCAGTATCAACCCAAGCACACACCAGGGCAGAGAAGAGGACACTGCTTTGCTGGGAAGATCCCCCTATTTGTATCCTGCTTGTTTACCTCCAACTTCCAGGCCTGTGTATGCACTGCTCCTACTCCTTCACTTGGACACCTCACCTGCCACTGCTTGGTCACCCTTCGAGTCTCAGATGAGATACACTTTTCTTCAGGAAACTGTCCCTCACTCCCTCAGAGATTATATGGCCCTCTGCAGGGTTCCCAAAGCACCTTGCACTTGCCTTATCTTAGCTTGCCATACTACGTTATTATCACTGCATTAGTGCCTTGTCCATATCATCCACTACAGTACAAGCCCTTAAAGGCAGGGTCTGCTTGGCTCAGTTTAACCCTCTGCTTTAATCTTACCATCTGACACATCTCAGACTCTCAACAGATGTTGAATGGATGGACAGAAAGGGAGGGAAGGAGAGAGGTACTGAGGAAACGACAGCCGGAGACCAAGAATATGCAGTATTCTAGTCTCTTTGTGTGAAATAACAACCTACTAGCATAAAAGAAATGGGTAAAATTACCAGAATTTTCAAAGTAAATTTGGGGAGCAGTGATTTTTTTTTTAAATAGTTTTCTTTCTTCTCAGAGATAAATCCAAATGAAATATTCTAAAAAAGTTGACAATATATAAAATTAGCTGAGGGTTAACCGGTCCAAGTCACAAGTCAGATTTTCTTAACTTCTCCTACTGAAATGAGAATCTGACACGTTTTTATGTTCATACTTTAATTATAACCATTCAAAATGACATAATATAAAGTCTTGCTTTAGATCACTTGTTATAAAATATGTATGAATTTTGCTTCACAAAAATGTCAATATTCTAATCATTTCCCCTGACTATACACCAATCTACAAAACATCAGTGAATAGCAACGCCTCACGTATCTTTGACAAACTGGACACTACAAGGCCTCGGAGCCCCATATAATTCCATGCATTTGCAATCAGCCATTTTTCTTCCCTCTGATGGAGAAAGGTAACACAGTAACACTTACAAATAGTTCTGCTAGAGTTTTTGTCCAAGGCTGAAGTTTTTACTTCTTCAAGTTCTGAATTTTAAAAAAAGATAAAAGATGCTTTAGAAATTCTTCCTTTCCATGAAAACTCTTAAATACTTTAATTACATTTTCTGAGTTTTTCTCTAACGTAGTTTTGTGTTCTATTAGAATACTGCCTGAAGTAAGTCATAAGGTACTTGTTACAAGATAATGAATGCTACATTAACTATTCTGATAATCATCACTATAATCACCAATCTCTAGTTTATGGGTGTTGCTTATAGATGCTCAGTGAAAAAGGGTTTCTGTGGTCAAGAAGTTTGGGGGAAAACATATTTTCATCTCTATGGAGGTGCATAATTCACCCTAGCAGAGTATAAAGACTCTAAGGAGTTCTTAAGTTATGAAACTTACCTGATCAAGCAGTCCCCACTCTCACACAAAAAAGGAACATTTTTGGGGTGTATGGGTGGCTCAGTTAAGCAACTGCCTTTGGCTCAGGTCATGATCCTGGAATCCCAGGATCGAGTCCTGAATCAGGCTCCCTCTAACCCTCCCCCCACTCATGTACTCTCTTGCTCTCATTCTCTCCCAAATAAATAAAATCTTTAAAAAAAAGGGGGGGGGGACATTTTCTTGCCAGTAACACTCATTAACATTGATAAAAGTACAGACATATTTTCTGTTGTAACTTTCTAAACATAATAGGACAGAAAATCATTAGGATCACATTCTCAAGTAAGAGTCATAAATTGGATGACTGGGGTGGCCAGAAGTATGACAACCAAATGAAAAGGGGGCACTATATTAAACTTAAGTCTAAAACAGCAGAAAATTACACCACTGTATTTTAATGTTAATTTCCAGGTACACATAAAGAAAATGGAGAAAGTATGGGATCATTCTGAATGTCAGCTGATTCTTAACCTCAGTGGCTACCAAGAAGTGGGCTCCATCAATCACATCACCTTTGCCATCATCCTGCCTTAGGCATTAGGCGAAGCACCACAGTACAGTTATATCCCCTCCCTAGGGATCAGGAACCAGGTCTTCTATAGTCCTCACTGACTGGCTGTGCAAACTTAGGCCCAGTCTCCTCGTATCAACTATATAATGACTAGACTGAACCAGAGAGACTCTAAAGTCCACTTTGGCTTTAAAGTCACATGAAAGTAGGTACATAACTGAATATATTAGAACTGAAAAATGTATCAAAACACTGAAGCTAGAGGCGCCTGGGTGGCTCAGTCAGTTAAGCCTTTGGCTCAGGTCATGATGCCAGGGTCCTAGCATCGAGCCCCACTTCGGGCTCCCTGCTCAGTGGGGAACCTGCTTCTCCTTCTCCTTCAGCCTACTGCTCCCCGTTTGTGCGTGCGCTCTCTCTGTCAAATAAATAAATAAAATTGTAAAAAAAACAAACAGTGAAGCTAAAAGGTGCTTGCTCAGTTCCCATTTAAAAAAATGTCCATTCTAATGCAGTAGAGCTTTTTTATTGGCATGTATCTGGATAGCACCCACTGTAACTCACTTGTTGGCCTTAAGTACTTCGATAATACTCAGCACTAACTTCAATTAGGAAATGTATTAAGAGAGAGGTTAACAATGGAGCTAAGAGCTCAAGTTTGCATCCAGCTGCACCACTTAGCTGTCTGACCTTGGCAAGTGGCTCAGATGCTCTGAGCCTCAGTTGACTCCTAAGAAAATGAAGGTAATGAGAGAACTACTGCCTAGGGTCATTGTAAGGATTAACTAGGCTCAAAAGAAGTAAAGTGCCCATCAGATAGTAGGCCGTCAATAAGTTTAGAGAGCTTTATTTTCCCTATCTTAGATAGTAACCTCAGTGACCGTGCAAACTCTGTGCAACTTAAAGTGAGTGGGCTGGACTAGATGACCTTTAAGGAGAAACTCTAAAATTCTTTCCCCCACAGCCTATGTGCTGGGAATTCTCATAGCCACTATAATTTCTTGAGTAACCGATTATTCAAAACCAAAGCTACTAACATCTATTAAGTACCCACACATGGTATTCTAAGATTTAGGTTTGATTCAATTAATCTAAAACAAAATAAGAAAGCACAACTTCTGAAATAGGTTATTATACCCAGTTTACAAATGCAAAAACTAAGACTTAAGTTAAGTGACTTCCGCCCCCCCCACCCCCGTCTCAGGCCCAGTCCATCTGGCCCCAGGGAATGCTTCTGCACAAGAGCACCTCTATAAGGAAAACACAGTGAACACTCAGTTATTCAGGGGCCCCCTACCACAATTATGTGACCAGCTACTTGAGTACAATTTCACATCCCTAATGGAAAATTAGCAATTCTGGTAAAAGATTTTGAGAATGAGGAGCCCAAAGGAGATTCCTGGCAACAAGCTACCTGGCGATTATCTCAGTATTTCCTGCTAGTGCTCTTTGTTTTCTCACTTGGCAACTAACATCAAGATTTAGTCACAAATCTGTAGAAAGATGACAAAACGTATTTTTTACCTCATCACATCTATATAAAATACACACTGGTAAATAAATGCCTTACTTTTGTAGCACATTTTCCTTCGTTTGAAGTTTAAGACTGTAAAGTTTTTTGAAGAATTTACTGTCAAGTTGAGCTGCATTAGTATCATAACCTCAGAATCTACTTTGCCAGTACAGGAAAGTTCGACTCGAAACACTGTTTAAAAAACAAAAAAGAAAAGGTATTTTACTTTTCTAAAAATCAACATTAATACCTACTAAGTATTTCAGAACTCTCTATTTTTGTTGCATAAAACTAAAAATAGTTCATTTACATAATACTAAACAGAAATTTTCAGAGAACTTACTTTCAGACTATACAGCTTTAGACATTATTTCTTCATTTATTATAGATATACAAGTTATCATTAAAGAAGCCAAGACATAAAGGAAGAGATTATTTTCAACTTTTGCTCATGATTTTTAATAGATTACTTTGTCTCATAAGTCCTATTATAATATAGCAAAGCTACAGAGTAGGGCAAACCCTGCTACCTTACCAGTTACATCAGCAACAGAAACAACAATTACTTTAAAAAAAAAAAGGAGAGACAATTTAAGATCAAAATGCAATTATGTATTGCTCTTAATTAAGAGATTAAATATAAACCTGTAAACTGATAAACCTGATAAATTAATCAACTATGAAGTAAAAAAAACCCAAAAAACAAAAACCTCTTTAAACAGAAACTGGATTTAATAATCTACATAGAAATTGACCAGTAAATATGAGCAAGCCTCCCTATACTTCCCTAAAGCTTAGTGTATGTCACTAATAACAGATGACAGCTTATACTTTTAAGTTTGAAGAATTTCAGTTGGCTTTCCTTAAAATCTCACATCTTCAGGAGCCTTTCTCAAAAGTAGTTAAACTGGGGTATATGTGACACTTAAATTGTTTCGTCAGACATGTATTATATGACCATCCTGTGCAGAGGCAGTACTGGGCACCAAGGGCAGATGGCTGAAAAAGACAGCTCCTGCCCTCAGGGTAGCCAACCGCAGCAAGGAGAGACAAGCACAAAGAATTACAAGATAATGGGATCAGTTCAAAATCAGTCAAATTACAAGATCCTACAGGGTAGGAAGAACAGAAGAGTTAAGAACTGGAGGGAGAGAAGGAAGCAAGAAAAGGACAGCACAGATTTTGAGTCTTGAAGAATATTTAGTATGAATGAGAGTTTAATAAGCAGAAAAGAGGAACGGGTGGTTCCAAATACACAGACCGGCACATGCAAAGGCAAGGATGTCAAAACTGCATGTAGTACGGTGTCCATGGAATGCTGGGGCAAATGCAACAACAGGGCCAGAGGATAAACATACAGCACAATGGCCGGACAGAGAGTCTGCAATGTACTCAGTTGATAGGGGGCCCTCATGGGCCTGATGTCATTAGGTCAGACATGAGTGTTCAGTGATGATCCATGCCATGTGTGGCAATCAGTCAAAGAGGAACAAGACCAGACACAGAACCATGTGGAGGCCAAGGCCAGCAATGCAGAAAAGGAGACAAGGAAGAAGTGAGCACAGACAGCTCTGGAAGGGATGGAAAAGACAAAATGGTTTAAAACACACTGCAAATAATCAGGATTTTCAAAAATTACTTTCCAAAGTATTTACACATCTTAAACCTACCAAGTAAGATGCACTACACATCAATTATTAAACTGTTATTTTTGGGATATGGGGGGGACGCAATTGAAGACAGTATGTTAACTCTTACAGACTCACCTGATAAAGTACGTGGAACTTCCCCCTGAGCAGAAATGTTGACCTGGGGCATGTCCATAGCCACAAAATTGTCTACTTGGAATCCCAGCTTATATTCAACCTGTAAAATGTGGAAATAAACAAACTGAATCTGTGATAATAGAAAAGACACTAACAGTTTGACTTCACTTATTAGCTCATGAACTAGTATATGCATGAGTCTTCCATATATACAAATAATCTAGCTATAATAAAATTCAAATTGTCAGGAGCAGACCTAGAAATTTTCAACTGGATCAAAACTCAACCCAGTAAGTCACCCTCTATTTCACGTCCAGAACAGTACTATCACTCTCTTTTAGAATCTGCATTCTAGGTAGGATTCAGAAATCTTGCTGACGACTACACAGCCACTGACAGAGCGGCCCTGGAGAGATAGATATGACGAGCCAAGTTGCTGAGATGTGTCTTTTACAGACCACTGACAAGTGACCAACACAGTCTCTGATTGATAAATGCCAGGCTCTGAGGGCTTCCACGTGGCTGGCAGAGGAAGCTCTACTCTGCAGATTTACCCACTCCACAGATTACAAAACAGAAATTTCTCATAGAATATCTCTAGTCTAGCTCTCACCATAAAGAAAGTTTATGTTTGGATACCCATCTAATTTCTGCATCTATTTCTCAAGTAATTCAGAATCCGGAAAGGAAAAGAAATAATTACAAAGATATAACTGGAACACCAGTATTAACTATCAATACCTGGCCTACGTAGTGGCTGGGTGGCTCAGTCGGTTAAGTATCTGCCTTCAGCTAAGGTCATGATCCCAGGGTCCTAGGATTGGGTCCCACATCGGGCTCCTTGTTCAGAAGAGAGTCTGTTTCTCCCTTTCCTTCTGCCCGCAGCTACCTCTATTTGTGCTCGCTCTCTCTCACTAACTCTCTGTGTCAAATTAATAAATAAAATCTTAAAAAAATAATAACTTAATCAGCATCAACAAATACTGTCCTATTGCTAGACTGATGGTCATGGAAGAAACAGCTCAGACTGTAAAACAATAGCTGAAATCCGGAACAGCTGCCACCTTCATGGCCTTCAATGAGGATTTTTATTTCACACTATTCTTTGTACAACCTGCTGGGGTCTCGATAAGAACAGTACCCCTCTCCCACTCAGTGGTCACAAGGCTGGTTTTGGTGAAAAGCTAGAATTGGCAGAAGCCAAGGAGCAATGAGTGGGTTGGGAAAAGAGTGGTAGGAAGGAGGTTTACGAAATCATTCTTTAATAAACTTAACTAGGAAAAACCACCAGTTTTGGGGTGGAGGATAGGTGAGGACAGATTCTGAGCCTTTTGTTTCTTTCTTTCTTTAATAGGAGGTATTAAAATGTGTTGGGTGCCTGGGTGGCTCAGTTGGTTTAAGCGACTGCCTTCGGCTCAGGTCATGATCCTGGAGTCCCAGGATCAAGTCCTGCATCGGGCTCCCTGCTCAGCAGGGAGTCTGCTTCTCCCTCTGACCCTCTCCCCTCTCATGCTCTCTCTCTTATTCTCTCTCTCTCTCTCAAATAAATAAATTTAGTAAGTAAATAAATAAATGTGTTTATATGCTAATGAAAAAAGCCAAAGAAATGGGATATAACAAAGATGAAAAGAAACAAGAAAAGAGTATCATCCTAGTTTACAGAGAAAGGGATAGGCTGGGGCAAAGGGTGTCCACCCATGGATAAGAAGCATTCGTGCCAACGAACTTAACTCCCCCTATAAGTGGGTCTCTTTTCACACTTTCATACTTGAATGTCCCTGAACATTGTAGGGGTATACAAATATCATATTACTACTTTGCAGTAAGATATACAAACAATTGTTCAAGTGCCACATTCACAACAAAGAAAAATGTTCTTGGCGCTGCATATCACTGACTTAGTGGTACCTTGAGCTAGAAAGTGTTCACGCTTACCTTAGTACGTCACAACACTATGACTGCCACTAGGGGGTGCAAGAGAGCTGGCTACACCGTGGTTGAGTTTGGGCCAAGAAGGAGCAGGCTTTCCAGCAATACTCAAACCACTAAGAAAATGGACTCGCTATATTCCTAAATCCATGCTATCTTTGAATAGGGCATCACATGAAGGGCAAGTACACAAAAGAAATTAGGCAAGAATTGGACTGGACCCATGACACTATGTGACCCTTACATAAATGAACTTTTCTGAGCTTCAGTTTTTATAAAATGGGGCTACTACAATGCATTAGGAGGATCAAGTAGGATAATTAATACAACACGCCCATCAGTCTGGCACAGGTCCCTCTGATAACTACAGACCCCAGTGGCATCAGTCGTTCCAGAATAGCTACCCTACGGCCCCAATGCATTCCCCATAAGCACCAGCTTACTACTGATCCAACATTCTGACACAAGCCTCCTGTGCTCTGCCAAGAACACTGCTGTAGCCGTTCTGTTCTGTCTTCCATCCCAGGGCCCTCACTATTCTAAAACTGCTTCCTACACTGTTAGGCTTTTCAAAAATTGTCTTCCCCACCTTCTCCTGCAACCTGGCTTTTCTCAGAAGTCTTCTTTTCCCCTATCATTCAATTCTTAAAACACCTGACCCTCAGGGCCCAGACAGTAGGGTCAGCATTCTTTTAGGATCATTAGGTCTAGACAAAATCCCCTATATCCTGAAGCTCATGAATTCTACTCAAGATGGCTATTTCTCATAGCATCAACTTCAACAACAGACAAAAACTTTTTTAGAGGTCTTGGCCCTGGTTCACTTTGTCTCCTGGCATCTTCCTGGTGGCTTCAATATTAAGTACTCAGTATTGCTACATAGTAAAGAATTACTCCAGAACCAGAAAAAATGCACAAATCCCACCCAATCAAAGATCCTATCACTATTTCTGACCCCTACAAAACCAGTCCTTTGTCTCCACCACTCTGATTCAGCCAACATTTATGAAGCACATCTGTAAGCCAAGGGCTGTGCTCAGAGCTGGAATGCAATGGCCAATTCAGCTATTCCCCTCCTCTCCAGCTCAGCCAGTGACTTGGTTTCACCCTTCCAGGGTTTGGGCTCCAAAAGTGACTATGTTACTGACACACTCATACTGGCACCCTCATACCTCAAAGGGGTGCACCAGCACCCTAACAATCTCTAACTCTACTCCTGCCCAGCACTGCTGGAGGATCATATCTCCCATTGCTGAAGGATTTCACTTCCCTGGAGAGAAGGGTGCTTCTATACAAAGATGACCTCCAGGCTCAGGGTTGGCCCTTAAACCTGTCAGCAAGCCCTTCTTCACAGACTCCTCTCCCTCCCTAGTCAACTCATTTCAAATATCACAGGACCTCACCACTTCACCACCTGCTGCCCTCACCACTTCCTCACTCTTCAGACAATGTCCTCATCTCCTTTAGCTAGCCCACAGGAACCTCCTTTCTGTCATTCTTTTCAGCACCAGAGGTCTGTGAGAGCACTCAACCTCTGCACTCCAGTCCCATGGAAAGATATATCCTCTTCTCCAAATAAGCTCTCTTCTCCGAGTATAATATGTTCTAGTCTATTTCATCACTGATGGGATCTCGTATCACCCACTGGTCTCTCACTCTCTTATACCTTCAATCTCTCCAATATGCCCAATTATCTACTAGACGCATATATTTTATAATCTTATAGCTCTCAAACTTAACAGATTCAAGGCCAAATGCATGTTTCCCTACATTTATTCTTTTATTCTAGGTCTCAGTTATTATAAGCAGAGGTACAGCTAACCAGGGACCAAAACTTCTAGGAAAGCAGAGACTGGCAAACAGGGTCAAAGGCCCTAATGGCAATGCAGAGGGCAGGGGACAAGATTAGCAACCGAGTATCTCAGAGAGGCAAGGGGGAGAGAAATAAGCTTGTGAATGGAGCTGGATAGGAGGTCTGAGAAGGCTGGCCCTCTGGCTAGAAAAGAAGCCTGCAGGAATAAGGAGTATGAAAGCACAGAAGACTACTCTTCACTGGCTCCCTTTCTGAGGGACTACCTAAACATGTGAGGCATTCACAAGGTGATTCTCCTCTCTCTGAAATCCTTAGAATATTAATTTTTAATTGCAGTTTCTGGGGGCAGAGAACAAACTGCCAGTTATCACTGTCCAATTTTCTTTATTTTGCCATATATCAATCTGTATGGAATCTCACTTGCCAGTGATCCTTTGAAGAACAGATCCATTCTAAAGCTAACATTCATAATACACTGGAACAAAGGAAATCTGAACAGCAATTGTTTATCAGAAAAAAGAGTGAGCCAAAATATTTCAGAAAAGAAGTCGTTTTGAAAATGTAAATATTTGAAAAAGCTAAAAAATAAACATTTTTGGTAATCTTCCCTTACTTGGAAACAAATGGCAATTGCGAATAGGCAGCTGATAAAGTAAAGCAATTTCCTTCTGGAACGAGGTACAGATTTAAAGTGAAAACATTTGCCTATAGCCATATAGCTTTTTTAATTTCTCTGAATTCACCACAAGTGCTACCTTTTTCACAGAAATCCCACTCTGCAGGAGATAATGCTTTCTGGCCCCCGGAGCTGCTATAGGAACTCTGGACAAGTTCCCTGCAGACCATCCTAACAAGGATTAAGAACTCCTGAAACCAGAGAACAGTTATAGAGTGGATATGAGTTGGGGGAATATTCTGCTATATTTTGGTATATTTTTGCCTTCCAGATACCTAAAATATCTACTGACCCTTAACAGATATGGTGGCATGCTTCTTTCCCAGATATCAGAGAATGTTCTGGACCATACAAGAAACTAATTATTTGTTAAAACCACCTAGTAGTCTTGGCTTTTTTTTATCATGTGGTCTTGTGAAAGAGAAGAAATACCAGAGTTCTCATCCCACCTGCAAATGCAATTAACCAATAGTATTTAACAACTACTCACTAAGGCTATGTGACACAAATGTCAAGAATAAGACAGCTTCAGCCTCTCAGACGACCACAGTCTATTTGGCAAGACAAAACCACCAAGTAAACACTGAAAAACAACACTATTGGCAAAATCTTTGACGTGTGAAAACTAGTATTAAAATATCAACAGTGTGAATGGACATATCAAGGAGAGCCTAGAGATCTTTGGAAGCAAATATTTTACCTCTCAGCATACCTTAAAAAGTAAGAACTGAGAATTTCTGATAACATGTTAGCACTTAGGAGCTGTGGCCTTCCTCCAGAAAGTTCATGATTGCATCCCGGGGCCAACGGAATCAGGTGAAGAACTTTGTGTCTTCTCAGGTGAAGAAGCCATGTCTCTCTTGCCCCTTGTGTGACCTTCCCATTTCAAGACACCTCTACCTCCTCTGTCTTTTGCTTCTACTACCTTAAGCAAGTCCCTTCCCAAATCTGGGTCTTATTTTTTTTTCTCTCATAATAACTGATCGATAAACTAAATTATAACCACATGAATGTATTTTTAAGTGATTTGAAAGAAAAAAAAATTCAACTCTATCTCCAGTGACAGAGAAACTTTACCAGGATATGTTGTTCAGTGCTCTGCAAACTGCAGAAAGTATGCAGTATGTTACTTGTTAAAACACACACACACACACACACACAGATGCTTATCTGTGTACAGACTATCTTTAGAATTGGAGACAGGAATCAGGTAACAGTGGTTGCCAATGGAAGGGCAACTCAGTGTCTAGATTGGCTAGGGATGGTACCAGCAAAGTTAAGAGGACCTATTTTTCACTGTATACGTCTTGTGCCTTTTGAATTTTGTACCATACATATACATCATTACCCAAAAGATCAATTTTTAAAACAAATGAAGTTCAATTGCTCAACTGTGCTAAAATTACCAAGAGATTATGACTTAAAGTTGGGATTAGGAGTTGCAATGGTGGCCAAAGCCTGAAACTGGATTAACACAAACATATTCCTTGGATTTTTATTATAAAATATTTTAAGATAAAAGATGATTACTTTCCCCTACGTTGTAAATCCTGTTACAGATGAACTTGTGAAATTAGTTTAGCTATATACTCAATCTGTGAATTCCCTTCATGTCTCCAAATTTATAACTTTATTCACAGTTGGACAACTGGTGTCAAGTGTACCCAGCCTATGTTTTACACATCTAGAAATGGGAAATTCCCCATTCCTAATACATTCCAACTTTAAAAAGCTCTAACTACTCAGAAGACCCTCGTTTGTTGAGCTGTGTCCTGTGGCTTCTACCTATGCATCTCTTCTGCAGTCAGTAGAACACCTGTATCCAAGTGCCAGGTGCTATACACCAGGCACAGGGAACACAGAGACAGATGAAAAGAAGATCCTCCCTCTGAAGTGATTTGCATCTAGAAGGGAGATAGAAAAGATTAACCATTACAATACTCTTAGAGTATGACAAGGGCTATGAGGGAGGAAAGACAAGGGTGCCGTGGGTACAGAAAGGAGCACCTGACACAGCCAAATGAGAGGTGACACCAGGTCTGAGATTTAGGAGATGAACAGGAGTTCATGAGGTAAAGAATAGGGAAAGGGCATTTCTAGCAGTGCAAACAGCAGCAATGTAACTTCCGGGACATTCAAAAAATTACCAAACAAAATGGCCCTAGTCAACTAGCTGAAAAGGAAGTAGAAAAGAAAGGCAGAATCAAGATCATAAAGGCTTCCTAAGAAATCAGAACTTTATTCTGGTGGCAACTGAGAGCCCTAAAGTAGTTTGGGTGGGTAGGGCATGTGGGGTGAGGTGGAGCAGCTGCACAGCAAAAAGTCAATCCAGAGGCAAGACGACTGGTTAGAAAACCATTTCCATCTCTTGTTAAGAAACAATGAAGGCCCAAACTACAGATGGGGCAGCAGGTCCAGAAAGAAGATGAATTTAAGGTATAATTATCACAGACAGTCAAATGGACTTGGCAGATATAGCAGAACTGTATGACCCCTTCTAGGATTCTGGCTAGATGTGTAAATAGATGGTGATGCCCTCCAGCAAGTCAGGGAACATCTTTCTGCCTTACCAGAAAGATCATACCAGCAACAGTAGTTCAATGTGCACTAATGATGATATGTAAAACCTTACACAGAAGTAGTTTAGAAATTATTCATGAAGAATTTGAAAAGACCACAGACTATACCAGGGCACCTCCTGAACCAACCTGTGCCCAGGACAGTACAAATATGTGTGTGTGTGTGTGTGTGTGTGTACACACATCATATATATACATATACAAATGTATATGTGTGTGTATATATGTGTCTATGTGTGTATATATACACAAAGACATATACATACATGAATATATATATTTATTCATCTGAACCCTTTCCTCTCTCCTCTCCTCCACTCCAACTTCCTCCTGTGACAGGCTCTTAAAACTCCTCAGACATCCACTATCAGCAATATCAGATCCCTGAAACTCACTCCAAATAAAAACATCCAATGCATGTGTATATCTGAAAAGGAATGATTAAGAGGTTTAAATCTGTTCAATTCTTTTTTTTTTTAATTTTTTTTTTTTTTTAAGATTTCATTTATTTATTTGACAGAGAGATAGCACAAGTAGGCAGAATGGCAGGCAGAGGGAGAGGGAGAAGCAGGCTCCTTGCTGAGCAGGGAGCCCAATGTGGGACTTGATCCTAGGATGCCGGGATCATAACCTGAACTGAAGGCAGGCGCTTAACCAACTGAGCCACCCAGGCACCCTAAATCTGTTCAATTCTAACTGCCACATGCCACACTGCCTTTTTCTTCACAAGTTACTACCCATATACTTACCCAGGAACCATTCTCATGATGTATCATTATTTTTCCTTAAGTGGGCCCAGAAATAATCACACCCTAGTCAAGGTTAGTAGAATAGTAGATTTTCTATTTCATTAGATTTTTCACTACTTCGAAATATACGTATCATTTGTTTTTATATTCATCAACGTTATAAGTAGGAAAAGTAACAAAGGATTAAATATCAATTTTTTGGAGACTATAAGAAGCTTCTCTGACTGAAAGATGTTCACAGAACACAGAATCTCAGAGCAGCAAGGGAACTTAAAATTCAAGACCAGCTACTCCACAAATGTTTGAATTTCCATTCCCTCTACAACATTCCCACCAAATATTTACCAAATGTGGATCGGACTCTTCCAGAGAGAAGGAACATACTAATCTCTTTGACAACACTGGCTAAAAAGTGAAAACTAATTCTAAACACAGATGTAGAAACTAGTAGTTGAAAGCATTAATAAGGAATGGAATTTTTAAAATATAGTATCACAAAATTTCCCTACAATTACTTATTCATTATTAAGGAGAAAACTTTACTGTGGAGAAATCCATGAATTGAGTGATCAGAGATCACCAATAATGGGACAAGTTGACATCATGTGCATTGTGAAGGACAGCATTTTTGTGGTGTTACTAACGAAGAGATGTTCCTGAATCTAATCACAAGAAAACCTCAGACAACTCAAACTGAGGGACATTCTACAAAATAACTGGATTGTGTGTTTCAAAAATGTCAAGGTCAAGGTACACAAAGGCCAAAGAAATGTTCCAAATTAATAGAGGACTAAAGGTACATCAACTGCCTGCATGATCCTGAAACAGATAGAAAAAAGAACTATAAAGAACAACATCAGAATAACTGATGAAATGTGAATACTGTACATTAGATAACAGTACTATATTAATATTAATAAGTTTCCTGATTTTGATCACTGTCCTCTGGTTATATAAAGAATGCCCTTATTCCTAGAAAATATACATTGATTATTTAAGGCCAAAGGGACAGGATGCTTGCAATTCATTTTCATACAGATCAAGAAAAAAACTGTGTGTGCGTGAGCGTGGGGAGAAGAATGAATGATAGAGTAAGCAAATGAAGCAAACTAGTAACAATCAGTGAATCTGGATAAAGGATATAGGAGAATTCTTTCTATTATTCTTGTAATTTTTATGTTGGAAATTGTATCAAAACCAAAAGTCACCCCACCCCTAAATAATAAGGTCACATAATGTTATTATAAGAACACTGGAAAATGTGTTAGCACAGTTTCTTTGAAGATTTCAGGTGCCTCTCATTGAAATCAACATATCTCAGATTAAAATGTCTCATGTGAACTTTTTCTGAATTATCTGTACCTTTTGGCACTTCAGCATATCCAGGTTTCCATTTACTAAATGTAATTGTTTCACATGAATTTTCACTCTTGATTTCTGTTTTGCAGTTTTTACCATAAAGATATCAACCCACCACTAAAAAAGTAGGCCCATATTTGGATACCCCAAGGCAACAATGTTGGATGGTTCAGGTGCTCCAGACGACGAGGCATATATGTTTTACTAAGAATCCAAGCTAAGTCAACTTTAATCGCATTACTGCAGCGATATTTTCATGCCTATATATATATGCATATAATGTTTCTGTAATGTATGCTTCAATCTATATATATATAGTTGATACTTAAGTAACACCAGTTTGAACTGCACAGGTCCATTTACATGGATTTTTTTTTTATACTGTAATACCCTAAATGGATTTTTAATTCCTTATAATTTTCTTAACATTTTCTTTTCTCTAGCTTACTTTATTGCAAGAATTACAAATATATATAACATATAAAATATGCGTTAACTGACCATTAGTAATTAAGTTTGGGAGGAGTCAAAAGTTATACATGAATTTTCGACTATGGGGGGGCATTGGTACCCTAACAGTACCTAATATACCCTCATGTTATTCAAGGGTCAACTGTAATAATAATAATAGTTATATAACCATTTTTACTCATCTGATTACCAAACAACTATACTTCAGATATTTAGTGTTAATAAGTGAATTAAAGAAGTAAGCACCCCTACACATTTGATAAGGAGTGCTGGTTCACTGGTACCATCTTGAGAGAGAGAAGAGAGATATAACTTGGCAATGTCTACCAAAATTTTGAAAACTCACACTCTGACCCTGCAATTTCACTACTTGGTGACAAATTACTACTCGAAAATAACTACAAGTGCACAAAAATTTCTCAATGTATGTATACATACACACCTATATATACATACATACATACACCCAAGTACACATTCGCACACATATATTTTGTTTCTATATTCATCAATAACAAGTAGAAACAGCAACAAAAGATGAACCCAACCCCAACCCCATACCATGGATTTTGCCTGCCAGATGAAGTGAAGTAAATTATCTCTAACAGTGAAAGGAAGCATTGTTTGAAATAATGAAATGCTATCAAAAATCTATGTGTCAATGAGGCACTTAAGAAATACTCATATATCCATACAATATCGTGCTATCAAGCCATTAAAGACAAGTTAAATAGTAGAGAAATGGAAAGATGCCAAAATATAGTGTAAGTAAGAGGAAAAAAGAGTCTAGTGTAAGTAAGAGGAAAAATATCATACAATATAGGTATGATAAAATCCCCTTTTTGTTTAAAAAAAATTTTTTTAATGATTTTTGAAGTAAACCAAACTATAAACAATGATTACTTTGGGGTGTAGATCTACAAAGTCTCAACAGTTCTAAAAATAATTCTACTAATACTTGAATTTTCCTAATACTCATTACTATTTTCTAAGTAGATAAAAAGATCTATATTAAAGTCATCAAATTTAAATGACTTTGCAACAGATATCGGGAGAGACACCACTTTATAATTCTTTTAAAAAATAAAACTCAAAGAGATTTTAGTAGCAAAACTATTTTTATTTCCCAAATAAAATTCTATTATTTATTATAATGTTAATAAAAGAAATTAAAGTTGATTAGAGGAGGGGGGCTCTACCGTCAGCCCCCACTCTTTGACCTATGAGAAAATTTATCATGTTCAGAGAGTCTAGTCAGTCAGAGAAAATGTGAAGAATTTAGCAACAATAAGCCAAGCAAAAAGTCCCTTACCGTTAAAGGAGCTTAGCCACAGCTCATATGGGTGCCTGTGTCTGCTATATTCCATTTTTACTATTTCTCCATCAATGGCAGAACTTTAGCCATTACATCAAACATGTCCAAAGCACCTATCTCATCAATTTCCCCATCCTACACTCCTATCAGTTCACAGAAACAGCAGTCATTAGCAGGTCCAAATGTTCCCTCTTCAAACTAGATCTGCATCCCTGCTTAAAAAGCCTGAAAAGATATAAATGTTCTATCATTAGCTAGTCACATAAATGATGGCTACCTTCATTTTAAAAGGACTTGAGAAAGTCTAACAGAACAGAATACAGAGGGGTGCCTGAGTAGCTCAGTTGGTTAAGCATCTGCATTCAGCTCAGGTCAGGATCCCAGAGTCCTGGGATCAAGTCCCACAACAGGCCCCTTGCTCAATGGGGAGTCTGTTTCTCCCTCTCCTGCCATTCCTCCTGCTGTGCTCTCGCTCTGTCAAATAAATTTTAAAAATCTTAAAAAAAAAAAAAAAAAAGAATAGGCTAAAGATTTAAAACATTAATTTGAAAAGGGGACCCAGTGCTGCTAGAGCCAACCACTCACAGACCCTTTTATACAGGTGGTAGCCCATCCCTAAGATATAGATAGCCCTTAGATGGTAGCCCATCCCTAAGATATAGCCCATACATGGGCCTCTGGGCCCAAGTGGTCCTGTCTTGGCATCTCTGGTTGACCACTCTCTTACCTTGGACTTTGCATGCCAAGTGAAGTGCAGGAAATTTGTCTCACTGGGTACTAACAGGTTAAAGGATAGAGCATAGTGACTAATAAGGTCATTTCTCACATAATAAAGTTCTGCATCGAGACCTAGAAAAAAAGAGAAAAAAGAATTAAACACCTAAAATGCACTCAAAATCATTAACCATCAGTATTTCAAATACTAGTAAGAGTGGAAATAATATGGAAGTACAAATGTACATCATAAATGTCTCTCACATATGCTGTCTAATGAAGCAGGTAAGACACTGGGCTACACTGTCATCAATAAAAAAGAAGAACCTGGGACTCAAAACAATTAAGTAGTTATCCAACTAAACACAGGTGTGCTAGATCCAGAACTCTGGGAGCCACTCGGTCTTCAACGTGACTTTCTTTTGGACACAGTCCTTCTCAGAGTCCTTCCTACAAACAAGAGCCCCTTCTCCCCTCAAAATTGATGAAGATTTAGGAAAAGAGATTCAAAAGAGAAGGAAGAAAGACATGTAATTTTGCGAAAACATTAGTTTGGGCCATGGCCTCAAGACCCCAGCTAGAGATGACCTCCCCTTCTTCACAGGCAAAGACATCCTGGCCACTCACTCTGACAACATTTACCATCATACACTCACCCTAGTTGCCACACCAACACATGCCCTCTCCCCTACCTAGACGACAAGATGGAGAACAGCAGATTTCTCCTCATATTCTCAGGACACTTCTCTGCACAAAGCAGATGCTCAGAAAACACCAGTTAAACAAGTCAGTTCCACAGATTAAAGCTGAAATAACCAAGACACCTGAGAAATGCTGGAGAAGCAACTTCCAAATTTCACTCACTCCCATATTATCTTTTCCATCAGGGCCACATCCAAACTCCAACATATACCATGTTCTTCAATTCTTTCATTCCCCTTCATCCTACCTGTATTTAACATTTTCCTTTAACACTGATTCTTTTTTTTTTTTAAACAAAAAATTTTATTTTTTTAAATAGATCTTATTTATTTATTTGACAGAGATCACAAGTAGGCAGAGAGGCAGGCAGAGAGAGAAGGGAAGCAGGCTCCCTGCTGAGCAGAGAGCCCGAGGCAGGTCTAGATCCCAAGAACCTGGGATCATGACCTGAGCCAAAGGCAGAAGCTTTAACCCACTGAGCCACCCAGGTGCCCCTTAAAACAAAAATTTTAAAGGCAAAGTTTAATTACTATCTTGAGTGGGAAATTAGTAATTATTGTGAAAAAATAAGGTAGCAAAAAGAATTACCTAAAGGGAAAACTATTACTAAATTCTAGCTAAATAAAATACTGGTGCCTAGCAACGCAGTGAGCAGGCTTGAGTCCAGTTCACTACTTACAAAAAGCAAGTATTTGATATACGTAAAGAACCAAATAGAAGCTTTCTCCACGATAATCCAAAAGAACTGAATAAATAAAAACAGAGTTACTTGATCTCAACCGATTTGCTGTTATATAAAGTTGTGTCTAGGTGTCCCTCTAGTAATGCATGACATATATATTCCACACATTGGAGGGAAAGGGTACAGGGGAGATCAAGCGATTAGTGAGTCTATACTGTGAGCCTGAAACCTTATGGTATGAAGAGGTCAAGACGGATATCTCACAATCATAGTTGGAGACCAATATTATTTCAGTAAACAAAAGATCAAAAGAGAAACTTAGTGTGGATATTCTGTCACCAGCTGGACTCTGAAACTTGACCTTTACGGCTCACCTACATGTACTCACTGACCTTCTTCCACATTTTTAAGCTCTTCTTTCCAGCTTATCTTTTAACTCAAGCCAGGAACCCACGGGCACAGCATCCCATGATGGAAACCAAAACTACCTCTTAAGCAAAAATGACAGCCCAGTCAAAGCTCTGGCAGGTCCAGACCAGTTTGAGCTCAAACCCCAACTCATATCTGCACAGACGGAACACTGAGTGACAGTTACTTTTACCTCACTAGAATGCTGAAACCTTCCCCCCAGGAGGAGCATAAGCCTCATTAACATAACATGTAATGTAGGCACTTGCATAACTTTATGCTCACCTCTACTTACAGTGACAAAGCTCCCCTTTCTTAATATTCATCCTAACCCTAAATAAAAGGAAGCCATTCACCCTTGCTTGGGGAATCGACTTTGGAAGTTATTTCTGGTGATCTCCTTCTTTGCTGCAAATAGTTTCCTTTGTGTGACAACTCCACCTGGTGTAGTCTCTCCCTCACCACGGTGCCAACTCAAGTTATTGTGGTTACAATATTCTTTAAACAATGTAATTATGGGAGATAAAACAAAGGGGTTGTAGAGGCTCTTTAAAGCAACAGGTTTGGGCAATGGAAACTTGAGCAAGGCAAAAGGGCCCACAGAGACCACTGGGCTGAGAGCAGACAGGTTCATTAAGTGACCTACCCTGAAATAGCCATAGGCCCTAACTGACCAACTGCAAACAGGCACAGTTCCTCAGATTACCAAAAATGGAAAATTCCATTTGCCCCCACTCTCCCTCACTCTGCCCTCACCACTGTGGCTCCTTACCACTGCCAAGCGGCAGTTTCTCTTCTGCAGTCCTGCCTGGCCATTCCCTTGCAGTGTACTCAAAAAACTTCTATCTCTTTTGTTCTGCCTTGGGTGAATTTTTTCACTGCCCCCACTGCCAGCCCCCACCCAATTGAGACACCCCACAGTTAGTGCCCCTCACCTGATTAACACTCATGGGGGTGTTAATCATGAGTTAAACCACACATTTTTAAAAAATGGGTTCTAACTAGACATAATATAGGCTACCTTCTTAAATATTATAATAAAGAAATTAACTAAAGATAAGGATAAAGCCAAAAGATAACTATTTAAAAAGACTGATGAAAGTTAAACCCTTTGCAAAACTGATTAAGAAAAAAAAAAGAAAACACTATCAATATTAAGAATGAAGAGGAAACATTGCCACAAATCCTACAGATGTTAAAAAAATAGAATCTTAGTATGAACAACTTTATGATAATAAATTCAATAACTTAGATAAAACAGAAGAATTCTTGTAAAAACACAATTTAGCAAAATTGACAAGAAGTTCTTAAAAATCCAAATAATAAAAATATCCCCGCCAAGAGGCACCAAAGTGGCTCAGTGGGTTACAGCTCACTGCGTTGCTAAGCACCAGTATTTAGCTAGAATTTAGTAATAGTTTGTTTTCCCTTTAAGAAATTCTTTTTGCTACCTTATTTTTTCACAATAATTACTAATTTCCCACTCAAGATAGTAATTAAACTTTGCCTTTAAAATTTTTGTTTTAAGGGGCACCTGGGTGGCTCAATGGGTTAAAGCTTCTGCCTTTGGCTCAGGTCAAGATCTCAGGGTCCTGGGATCCAGCCTAGCATCTGGCTCTCTGCTCAGCGGGGAGCCTGCTTCCTCCTCTCTCTCTGCCTGCCTCTCTGCCTACTTGTGCTCTGCCTGTCAAATAAATAAAATCTTAAAAAACAACAACAACAACAACAAAAACCCAAAGCTCTGGGTCCAGATGAATTCCATAAAATATTTAAGGAAGATATAATACCAATCTTGCATAAACTTTCAGAAAATAGTCAAAGAAAACACTTCCTAACTCATTTTATTAGGCCAGCATCACAGATAATAAACCTGACAGAAACATGATAAGAAAACTACAGATTGACATCCCTCATGAACAGAGACATAAAATTCCCCATAAGACATTAGTAAACCGAATCCAGCAATATACAAAAAGGATAATTACATATGATTAAATGTATATGAGAAGTTAACCTTGAAAAATCACTAATTCAAAAAAATTAACTAACTCACTACATTAAAGGAATAAAAGATAAAAACCCAGATCACCCCAGTAGGTGCAGAAAAAGCATCTGGTAAAATTAATAACAAAAACTGTCCAAAAACTAAGAACAGACATAAACTTTCTCAGTCTGGTAAAAAGCATCCATAGGAAACCCTACAGCTGACATCATACTCAATGGTAAATTATTAAATTTTTATTTCTAAGATCAGAAACAAGGCAAAGATGTCTACTTCTACCACCTTTATTCAACCTTGAACTGGAGGTCCTAACCGATGTATAGGAACAACACAAAAGCATAAAAGTTGGAGTGGATGTACTAATAAAACTCACAGATCATGGGATTATGTGTGTAAAAAATACTATAAAGTCTACTTATATACTACTAAAACCAATCCGTGAATCTAGCAAAGTCTCAGACTACAAGGCCAATATTAAAAAATAAATTGTATTTCTATATATTAACTGGAAAGTATAATTTAAGATCAATACTGTAACAAAAAACACCAGAACCTAGAAATAAATCTAACTAAAGATATGTAAGACCTCTACACTAAAAACTACCAAACACAGCTAAGAAAAATTAAAGATGACCTAAGTAAGTAGAGATAATCATTCTTTTAGATAAGCCTCAAAAGTCAAGATGTCAAGTTTCTCAAATTGACCTATAGATTTAAAGTAATCCTAGTGAAAATCCCAACAGACCTTTTTGAAAAAACAAATTAATTCTAAAATGAAACTAAAATGCCAAAACAACCTTGAAAAAGAAAAAACAATGTTAGAAGACTTGCATGACCTGATTTCAGAACATGATCAGAACTATAGTAATCAAGAGATTGTGGTTACTGATAAAAAGACAGACATATCAGTGGAATAGAACAGAATCCAAAAATAAACCTGCAGATATAGGTCCAATGGAATTTCAACAAGTATTAAGGCAATTCAATTAAAGTGATGCTAAGGCAACTGATAAAAGTAAAGGGGAAAAAATCTACCAATTCAAACTCTAGACAGAAACCAAGGTTCCTAACTAGAAAACATTTTCTTTGAAGACACCAGAACAATTTTTACACAACACTCCAATAGAAGGTTGAAAAAAGACTAGAGTCTGCTAACTTTCTCAAGCTTCAAAAACCTATTTGGACCTCAACCTGTGCTGGCATGCTTATTACCCTATTCATCCATCCATGACTTATTACCCTATTCATCCCAGTCCCCATGACTCCTTCCTATACCATCAACCCCTAAAACCACTGGGACTTTGACCAACTTCCTCCCCTTGAGGCATAGCTGACCCTGGAGAGCCTTAAGGACTCATTCTCCCACCCTCAGTGGGCATTGCCCTGAATCTCTAAAACCACTTCAGATGTTTACTTAAGTACCCTTATCAGAAGTCCTGTTGCCTTTCAGATATACACCACCAAACTATGCCACCTTCTAGTCTTCCTAGCATTTTAGCAATCTCATTCATTGAGATTATATAAAATTATTATAAAATTTCTATGCATCCTTATTCTCTGACTTGTTATGGCAGGTTCCACTGTCCTTGAGACAAATGCACTCTTCAACCTGACCTTCAAATGTTCCTTTTGTTCCTCAACTCCCAACAACCTTCTCTTATAACAAAGCAACCCATTTCTATATAGGGGCAGTAGCAATATGTAAATTGCTCTACCTCTAAAATCTTGAACCGTAACATCTCAATAACTAGTGGCTCTTCAGCTCTTTCCCTTCATTGTTACAACTGCTGTTTTCTGGGCTCATAAGTTCTCCAGTATTCAAAATCCTCTTCTTTCTCTTAATGGCCTCAACCCCAATTACCTCAATTACTTCCTTACTAGTATTCTCAATTTTCCCCCACCAACCTATGTAAGACATGCATACCCAACCCTAAAAAACAGCCATTCTTGAACTGACCTGACTTCCCTACCCTCTTTCTTCTCTGTTGCTATAACTGAGAGCTGCATAATCCAGGATGAAGGCATTCCATACATGAGAGTCACCACAAAACCCTATTTTCTCCCCTCAACAAATAATATCCATAAGCTGCTGACAGTCTGGAGTTCTGAGATCCATATCTATAAACACTTAATGGCCACCAAAATAAATTTTGAAATTTACTACTCTAGATTAAGGTATTTAAATTCTAATGTGATCGTTAAACAGAGTTGATGTTTTCCGACTACAGATTTTTGAAAACATTTCTTTATCAAATTAACAAAAATAGTCTGTTTTGTCATAAGATAGGTTCCTATAACACCAATTAGCTTGTAAGTGGTTATTAAATAAAATAACAATGCCAGTATAACACAAAAATTATGATGGTTCATTTGAATTTTCCCTGGCAAGGAGAACAGAGTTAGGAGGTAAAAATTTTAACTTCCTGTGGAAAACTAAAAGACCCTCAATCAGGCTCAGCTACTGCCAAGCAGGAGCCCTCTCTGCCCTATTTTAAGAAAACTAAAAATGAGCACCTGCACCCAGGGCTTCCTGCTCAGAGGAGCACAGCCAGCCTACACAGTTCCTGGAACACAGCAAGCTGTACTTCCTCTTGTGCCCACCTCTATGGCAGCTCCACTGGCTTAGAAATCTAACACATCTGCACTATCTCAAGACCATACAGACCAGCAATTTCCAACCTATTACATTTTAATATCTTTTAACTCTCCTCTGAGGCAGCCTCAGCTGTGTGAAGTGGTTTGACTGGGCTGTCCAAGTTATCTCATAAGGTACCAATTATACTTTTGTTAGTACTTGGTTTGAAAATTGCAGAGGTCTTGAATGGTCTGCCTTTAACCTTATTTTTCCCATAAGTCCTATTATTTTTAGTGAACAGGCAATCCTCAAGGGTTTGGTTTTTTTTTTAGGAATGCATTTGATGTTGTAACAGAAACATTTATATTCTTTAACTATAATTCTGAATGTTAGCATACAGCAAGCAAACAATTTGTGAATATATACCAAAGTTTTATGAATATTTATGCTCTTTGACCCAGTCATTCCACTTCTAAGAATCCACCCTAAGGAAACCAAATATAGATACAAATATTTATGTACAAAGATATTAATCAAAACAATATTTAAAATTGAAGAAAAGATGGGGCGCCTGGGTGGCTCAGTGGGTTAAGCCTCTGCCTTCGGTTCAGGTTATGATCTCAGGGTCCTAGGTTTAAGACCCACATTGGGCTCTCTGCTCAGCAGGGAGCCTGTCCCCCCACCCCCTGCCTGCCTCTCTGCTAACTGTGATCCCTGTCTGTCAAATAAATAAATAAAATCTAAAAAAAGTAAAAAGAAAAAGAACAAAATAAAACTGAAGAAACAAAAATAAATGACCGGCAACAGAGCAGCCATCAATAAACTTTAATGCTATACACCCATAACAGAAAATAGTTTTCAAGAGTTTCTCTTCCTTTCTTTTTTTTTTAAGTTTTTTTTTTTTTTTTAAGATTTTATTTATTTATTTATTTGTCAGAGAGAGAGAGAGAGAGCGAGCACAGGCAGGCAGAGTGGCAGCAGAGGCAGAGGGAGAAGCAGGCTCCCCGCTGAGCAAGGAGCCCGATGCGGGACTCAATCCCAGGATGCTGGGATCACGACCCAAGCAGAAGGCAGCTGCCCAACCAACTGAGCCATTCAGGTGTCCCGAGTCTCTCTTTCTTTGGAGGAGGAAAGAGGTGGTACCCCAAGCCATTACACTCCTTCAATCAAATCTCTCCCTGTTCATCTATGTGATATATTAGGCTTCCCCTTTAAAGACAGGTTTTAGTGGCTAAAAAACAGAGAAGTCATGAACAGAACTGTTACAAACACATTTTAATAAATTGGGTTTTGCTTAGACTACAACATAAAATAAAAACAGTTAAGATACAAATCATATACAGCACATTTTTAACAATCTGGCACCTAGAATACATCATCCATATAATAAGCGTTAAATAAATGTTCAGTGAACTAAAGGTAAATGTATATGTATATGTATACAAATGATGTGTGCACTCCATTTCTCAGAGAAGAATATTAATAAATATATAATAAATATTAATAAATATTAATAGTGATTGATTATAAACGGTGGATTATGGATTATTTTTTATTGTATGCTTTCATTCTTTTTTTCTTTTCTTAAATTTCCTGCAAAAGTTAAAATGGGAAAAAACTGGTTTTTAAAAACATGTTTAAAGAAATACACATATATCTGTAGCAATTCATTGAACAAAAATCCAGTTACTGACTAAAGTAATACATGAAGGTCAGTAAGAACTAGAGAGAAAGCCTTCAAGAAATGAAATTCAACAAAAAATTGGCAAAGATTGTATCTTTGATATAGTAATATTAACACTAGTAATGATAAATTATTAGTGACGAAAACACCTTCCTCTTTCCCTTATAATACCCAGGTACACCAAAAGGTAAAATCTGGTAAAGCACTAAGAACTGGAAAGAGAAGATCAAAGAATTTTCACATGCAACACTAACAAAGGGGCTGAAATGAGAAGAAAATCCTTGGAATACCCATGCTCACTATCTGAATGACAATTAATACAGGAAACTCTGAACATGACAGAGAATGCAATAAAGCATTATCTTTCAGGGGAATAACAAGCAGGCTGGAAATTCCATTCCAAAACAAATTTTCATCAGATGTAAAGGCAACAGATTATAAGAAGCCCTCAGAAAATAGACCAATTATATATTCTTTCCCCCCCAAAAAAGTTACTCTAAAACATTAAGATATTAATAACAGTTTTATTTTAAACAGGATGATAAAGAAGCACTGTATACTGAGAAGAGGTATAATTCATGGCAAAAGTATAATAATCCTGAATCTTTACAGCTCTAAACCACAATTTCAAGCATCCAAAAATCCTGGGGCACCTGGGTGGCTCAGCTGTTAAGCATCTGCCTTCAGCTCAGGTCATGATCCCAGTCCTGGGATCGAGCCCTGCATCGGGCTCCCTGTTCGGGCTCCCTGTTCAGCAGGAAGCCTGATTCTCCCTCTCACACTCCCCCTGCTTGTGTTCCCTTTCTCACTGTCTCTCTACTGCTGTCAATTAAATAAAAAAATAAAATCTTAAAAAAGGAAAAAAAGAAGAGTCCAAAAATTCCCAAATATTAGAAAGACAAAGAGAACCTAATGGAAGTAAAACCTTCCCCAAATATTAGAAATATGGAGAGAACCCAATTTAAGTATAATCATGGTACAAAACTCTTAGTCTATGACTGATACTAGCATATAGGGTATATAATTTATAATATATATACACACACAGCTATAATTAATGATAGATATATAGACACACCAAGAAAGCACATTATAGGAAATTCAATTCTTTCAAAGGATCTGTAAGAGACTCAGAAAAAGTGATCAGCCATAAGGAAAGCACAATCAGTTTTTTAAAGCAGAAAATGTACAGGCCATAACCTGACCACAGGGCATTAAGAAGGAGGCAGGGAGGAAAGGAAAACTTAACACTACAAATTTTGAAGTATTCTCTACCTCAAAAAGTTACCTATATTCTTAGCCATTACATGAAAGTTCAACAACATTTAAAAAAATGAGAACATGGAAAAAATATTGAAAAGATATTTACCAAAGATTACCAAGGCATGGTAAAATAATGTATATTTTTCTTCTTTATGGTTTTATACACTTTCAAAATAACAAAGTATGTTTTTACCTTGATAATCAGAAAATATAATTAATGAAATAGAAGAATTTTCAACAAACTGATTTTTGGAAAAGATAAAATCTGTGGAGAACATCGTGCTTTGTTTTTTAATATACTCTTTCTCTTTCCTTCCCCATCATATGTTCGCAAATTTTTTTTAATATTTTAGTTTTTTTATTTGAGAGAGAGCAAGAGCAAGAATAGAGGGAGAGGATAAGCAGACTCTCCACGGGAGCAGGAGAAAACCTGATGCAGGGTCCATCCCAGGACCCTGAGATCACGACCAGAAACAAAGGCAGATGCTTAACTGACTGAGCCAACCAGGCACCCCTTACAAAAAGACTTTTTAAAGAAAAAGTGAAAGAGGGTGGAGCCTGGGTGGCTCAATTGGTTAAGGGGCCGCCTTTAGCTCAGGTCATGTCCCAGGATCCTGGGACTAAGCACCGCATCCGGCTCCCTGTTCCATGGGCAACCTGCTTCTCTCTCTTTACTGCTTGTGCTCTCTCTTGTGCACACTCTCTCTCTCTCTCAAATAAGTAATAAAATCTTAAAAAAAAAAAAAACGAAAGAAAAAGTAAAAGACAAATGAAGATGGGACCTAGATAATTAACTCTTTTCTAACTGCTGCCCATTATTAGTTTGTCAAATATGACAAAAGCAATTAAATTCAGTCTCAAAGCAAAAGTAGCAGATGACAGGATTATAATTATCTGCAAGTGATGTGGTAGGCTCCACAGAGGTGAAGTGGGCAATGGGGAATAGTTAAATGGGCAACAAGGGAAACAATCTATTCAGTAACGCTTTATTGAGCGAGTCAGCAGCAAGCCAAGAAATATGTAACTCTAGGAGACCAGGACACAGAACCTGGTTTCAGTAGAAGGGAGTGATGGAGAAAGAAGGTTGGTGTGCCCTGGTGAGAAAAAGAAGTTCCAAGGGCAAAGAAGTGGACCTGGACCAAGTCTAAAGTGGCCATATTTCAGTGTCTTATTTGGAAAATAGACCTGGGAATTAGAACACCAACATGGTCAAAGGAATAATAGCTAAGAAAAAAATCTGGGCAGGTTTTAATATCCTTTGGGATAGAGAGAGAAATAAGAACAACTCAGGGTATGAAGTTATGAAGGAATATCTTATAGAAGTCAGATGATTCCAACAACCCTAACAGGTCAAAGATCATATAAGTAAATATCACTGACCTCAACAAGGAAGAGTATGCAGAGTCACATCAGGGTCTTTGGGCAAAACAATCAAAACAGGAAAGGAAGGATGTAATGCATGATAAAAACTGGTCCCTTAATAACAATCCAAAAAGGAAATTAAGAAAACAATTCCATTTATAATAGCATCCAAAAGAATGAAGTACCTTACAATAAATATGAACAAAGGTTTAACAAAGAAAACTATGAAACACTGCTGAAAGAAATTAGACCTAAATAAATGGAAAGGCTTCCCATCTTCATGGATTGGAAGACTCACTATTGTTAAGGTGGCAATACTACCTTAAGGGATCTATCTACTGGTACAAATTCTATCAAAATTCTAATTATCTTTTTTTTTTCCTTCAGAAACAGAAAAGCAGATTCTCAATGGAATTGCACATAGCTCCCAACAGCCAAAACAATTGAAAAAGAACATAGCTGAAGAGTTCACAATTTCTGATTTCAAAACTCACCACAAAGCCACAGAAACCCAAACAGTATGGTATCAACATAACAACAGACATGTAGACCCATGCAATAGAACTGAGAATCCAAAAATAAACCTACATATTTCTAGCTTACTGATTTTTTACAAGGATGCCAAAAATACTTAATGAGTCAAGAATAGCCTCTTCAATAAATTATGCTGGTACAACTAGATGACCACACACAACAGAATGAAATTGGACCCCTACCTCATACCATATATAAAAACAATTCAAAATAGACCAGCAACCTAAATACAAACCCTAAAACTGTAAAACTCTTAGAAGAAAACATAGGGGTAAATCTTTATGATCTTGAATTTGTCAATGGGTATGTCAGTAAAAGCATGAGCAACAGAAGTAGATAAACTAGACTTCATAAAAATTTAGAACTTCTGTACATCAAAAGACATTATCAAGAAGGTAAAGATAATTTACAGAATGGAGGGAAATACTGCAAATTATGTGTCTGATAAAGGTCTGGTATCTACAATATACAAAGGACTTACTCATCAACAACAACAACAACAACAAAACCTCAAAAATTAGGCAAGGGACTTGAGTAAACATTTCTTCAAAGATACACAAATGGCCAACAAAGATATAAAATGATGCCCAAAATCATTAGTCATTAGGAAAATGTAAATCAAAACCACAACATGGTATCATTTCAGACCCACTAGGACAGCTTTAATTAAAACAAACAAACAAAAAACCAGAAATAGGAAGTGTTAGCAAAGATGTGGAGAACTGAAACCTCTATACACTGCTGGTAGAAAGGCAAAATGGTTCAGCCACTGTGAAAAACAGCTTGATGGTTCTTCAAAAAGTTAAACAAAGGGGCAGTGGGCTGACTCAGTCAGCAGAGTATGCAACTCTTGATCTCAGGGTTGTTAGTTCAAGACCCAGGTTGGGTGTAGAGTTTACTTAAAAAAAAAGAAAGAAAGAAAGAAAGAAAGAAAGAAAGAAAGAAAGAAAGAAAGAAAGAAAAGGTTCAACATAGAACTACCATATAGCCCACAATACCACTTCTAGGTATATATCCAAAATTGAAGACAGTCAAGTACATTTATACACATTCATACCAGCATTACTCATAACAGTAAAAATGTGAAAACTGCCCAAAAGTCAATCAACAGACAAATGGATAAATGAATTATATATATATATATATATATATATATATATATATATATGTATTATTCAGCCACATAAAGAATGAAGTACTGGTACATGTTATATGTGGATGAAACTCCAAAACATTAGGCTACTAAATAAAAGAAGCCAGACAAAAAACTCTCACATTGTATAAGATACAATATATAAAACCCAGAATGAATAAATCCATAGATACAAAATGCAAATTGGTGGTTGCCAGGGGCTAGGGGAAGGGGGAGGAGAAGAGTGCTTTATGGGTAAGGAGTTTTTACTTTGGAGTAATGGAAATGTTTTGGAATAAGAAGTGGTGGCTGTACATGGTACAAGTACTAAATGTCACTGAATTGTTCACTTTAAAATGGTTAGTTTTATGTTATGTGAATTTCACCTCAATAAACTGTTATTTTTAAAAAAGGAAAGAAAAAGAGCTGGCCTCTTCCTGCACACATGGGGAGAGAGTATAATAAAATTGGCTTTCAGTGACTGGAAAGAATTATGAGGAAACTATCACTTACAAGAGAAAATCAGGTCTCAGTTAAGCTGAAGAGATAAGAGAGATTATGAAAAGAATCAGAAAGGACCTCAAAACTGAACTAGAGCTCTGCAAGATAAAGGGAAAGGACCAGGAGAAAAGAGAACACAGCAGGCAAAGTAGAGTGGGTTGAAGGATATAAGGGCTGCTGGAAGATGGACAGGAGTAAGAATGGACAGCCACAGACTGAAGAGGTAGCATTTTGTTATTTTACTAAGTGTAATTTTTCTGTTCTAATAAAGAACAAAGAACATTTCAACTGTTCGATTACAATAACCAGACTTAAATTTTTCACTGCCAATTCCAACAAAGTAGAAACGTTGCTCTTATTAGAAATGATGGCATTTGTTCATAAATTTTATTTTTAAACAACCCCAATTCCAAGCAAAGAAACCAAAGTTTTCCCAAAACTCTCAACTCTCATTAAGAAAATTTCATTTTCCCCATACAATCTTAAGTCCAAACTTTTTTTTTTTTTTTTAAAAGATTTTACATATTTATCAGAGAGAGAGCACAGGCTGGAGGAGCAGCAGGCAGAGAGAGGGAGAAGCAGGCTCCCTGCTGAGCAAGGAGCCCAGTGCAGGACTGGATCCCAGAACCTTGGAATCATGACCTGAGCCAAAGCAGGTGCTTAAGTGACTGAGCCACCCAGGTAACCCTTAAGTCCAAACTCTAATGCAAGTCCTGTGTCCTACATGATCTGGCCTGTCTAGCTCAAGTTCAAATAATTCAACAGTTCAAAAAATTTTCCAAATGATTTTAACTATTGGTTTCTCAAGGCCACAACAACAACTGAATAGTGCCAATGAGGAAACCATCTCCCTTTATAAAAAGAGCTACCTTTAATAGCACTTAATAAATACATTCCAAGGAGCTGTTCACGCATCTGTCTTCCCTATTACCCTGTACACCTCACAAGCAGGGCTGGGGTCTTAGAATATTTGTAGCCATTCAAATGTTAGATGCACAAATGGCAGCCTGTTGATAAAAATCAACTACATCAAAGATGAACTTTAAGGGAAATGATATTTTAAAGAAAACATCCGGAATCAGTTAAGGCAGGAAAACAAAAGTGATGTAGTGGAAACAGAGCTAAAGCAGACATTTTACAAATAAGTAACTGAGTGAACTTTGGCAATCAATTATTTAACCACTTTCTCTAGGCATCAATTTTCTCAACTATAAAACAAGAGAGTTAAACCAGATGAGGTTAATGTCCCTCTCCAGCCACAAAATTCTATTATTCTATGATATCATCTATGATTTCCAAATGTCAGCAAAACCTCTATTAAATTCTATGATATCATCCAGTTTCTAAATGCTAGTCAAAACTCAAGTAAAAAATTTATTTAGTCAAGTTAATCTAAGTTCTGAGTATAGTGTAGAACATGAGCCAGAGGAAAAAAAGCCAACATCACTTACTATGTATGAGACCACTAAATACTCTGTATTTTAATCAATGCTGGAAGAAAATAAATAAAGCGATCTTATTTCAAATATTCCTGGTTTATGGAAACTAATAAGCTGAAATAGATACAATAAAATAATTTGCCCATTAGAATCTAATAAATCTAGCTATAGTCAAATTATAACTAGGAAATTGGCTGAGACCCAATGTTTAACTATACCATAAGACAAGGAATTTACAAGTATTAGACTAAAGGAAAAGAGCATCCTTTCCTCATAATTTAAAAAGAAAAAGCACATAAATCTTCAATCTCTGTAACTGTTTATACCATAATCTCTTATAGATTAAATAAAATTTTTCATGTAATCCTCTACCATTTCATCGTTTTCCTCCAATCTTTCTCCTACAACCTTAAGCATCTCCACAGAACTCAACTGAGAGCATATACATGTACACAGAGAGAGTAGAAAAAGAATAAAAGTGAGCTTCGAAGAGAAAAAATGGTATGCCCGATTAACAATAGGAGCCAATAGTAAATATGCTCCCCCCTTCCCTTTCTCCAGACTACCTCCTCATCTCCTGCCTAAAACTGGCCTCCTGGGAGGAAAGGCAAGCAGGCCTGCCCTCTTGGTCCCTGAGGTATCGCTAAGGAGTAAACTTCACAAAAGGGAATCTCTTGGTGCTCCCAAGGAAAAGCCAAGCATCTGCAATCACAGAGCACCTTTCCTTACTTTGCCGCTTCAAAAAATAAACATGATAACACGGTCAAAACCAACAGTCTACTGAAAAACAATCCACTGAAGTGGCTATTTGTTGCCACTGATTTAACAAATCAGGAAGCTACAGGGTGCAAAGATGTATTTTACTAAGCACCTCTCCTCCCCTCTCCTCCAGAGATTACATTTCAGAAAGCAGCTTTCGATATAATTCCATGATCCCTGAAAATGGAAGCCCAAAGCTATCCATCATAAATACCATGCTCAGGTTTATTTCTCCCATACCTGTGATGATATCACCTGTGTGGAATCAAAGGTAGAATAAGGTCACTTTTGATTTCAAATGGATGACTCAAATGATGAATGTCACCTTCCCCATCTGAAAATACTATAGTAGATGAAATACTATAAGAAATTATAAAAAGAGGTAGACACTAAAATAGAAGATAAAGGACAAGATTTTGGGTCTAATCAACGTATTTGTCATCTTAAAAAAAAAAAAAATCCATAAAAGAATGCCTCCAAAGATGTGATTTGTGCCACAACTGCAAAGGTGATAAAAGTGCTTCCCAAATCCTATCCCAGGAAAACAAGAGATAAAAACAACCCATAATCTCTAGCACTAGAGCATAACATATGAAGCATGCCCTGCCATAACACTGCAATGTTCCAGTATCTGGTCAAAAGATACTCTAGAAAATAATTTATCATTGGTTCCTGTCTTATTTGAAAAAGAAAATAATCTGACCAGCTCAAACATGCACTGCAGGTACGGCTCTGCAATAGAGATGGAATAAATTACCATTTGATGTGACCATCAAACTTACTTCAACTTACTTCATAGCCAACCCCTCAGAGTCAAAGGGCTCAAAGCACAATGGAGAACTCACAAGCGTCACTTCTCCCTGCCAGCAACTTGCATTGCAAAGTGCTAACTTGAAGTCCAGGCAAGTCACTTAGCTCTCTGCTAGAAGTCAGTTCCATGAGGGATATTTATCTGTTTTATTAAAATATTATCTATTTATTAAAATATATTAAGCCCCTAAAATAAGGCCTAGTAAGATGACATCAGTAAATAATTGTTTGGAGCCTGAGTTTTAAGTGTTGCTAATAAAGATAATCAATCAACCAAGTTAATGTCTAAGTGACCTCTCTTTCAAACACTCTATGATTTTAGTTTTCAGCCAGAACCAAATCTCTCACCAATAACTAAAATAAATAGTTTTGATCATTATGTAGCATTTTCACATACATTATACCAACTGTGATAAAAGACATCCTGTTGTAGTTGAAAAGCATCTCATCTTATAAAGAAACCAACACTCACATTAATTAAATACATATGCCACAAAATGAAATTAAAACTTAAAAATGCAGAATTCAGTATTGTCCCACACCACATTATCTACTATATTCCCATATTTGTGCACATGTGCATACACACATATACAAACCATAAAATGTTTTTCTTTAATTTGGACTAAATTCTCTTTTGACAAATAATTTGTTAGAAAAGAAGCAAACAATCATAAAGATAATCCTTGGGGCGCCTGGGTGGCTCAGTGGGTTAAAGCCTCTGCCTTCAGCTCAGGTCATGATCCCAGGCTCTCTGCTCTGCAAGGAGCCTGCTTCCTCCTCTCTCTCTCTCTGCCTGCCTCTCTGCCTACTTGTGATCTCTCTCTGTCAAATAAATAAAATCTTAAAAAAAAAAAAAGATAATCCTTGACTATGTCCACTTATAGATAAGAGAGAATATCAGGACCAGATTAACTCCCTTTCTGAGATAACCAAGAACCATAGAAAATATGAGAGTTCAGAAAGACAAAGACAGCTAGAGAATGCAGGATGAAGTACCACAGAAGAGAAAGCAGAAGAATACTTTAACAATCTGCAGACAGTTGCCCTCCAGTCTTCAGCTAAGTACTATCAGAGGATGGATAAGGAAGCTATCGGTCAGAGAAAGGATAAAATGTACAAACCTAGGAAATGACAGATGCTGGCGAGGATGCGGAGAAAGGGGAACCCTCCTACACTGTTGGTGGGAATGCAAGCTGGTGCAACCTCTCTGGAAAACAGCATGGAGGTTCCTCAAAATGTTGAAAATAGAACTGCCCTATGACCCAGCAATTGCACTATTGGGCATTTACCCTAAAGATACAAACGTAATGATCCAAAGGGGCACGTGTACTCGAATGTTTATAGCAGCAATGTCCACAATAGCCAAACTATGGAAAGAACCTAGATGTCCATCAACAGATGAATGGATCAAGAAGATGTGGTATATATACACAATGGAATACTATGCAGCCATCAAAAGAAATGAAATCTTGCCATTTGCGACAACATGGATGGAACTAGAGCGTATCATGCTTAGCGAAATAAGTCAAGCGGAGAAAGACAACTATCATATGATCTCCCTGATATGAGGAAGTGGTGATGCAACATGGGGGCTTAAGTGGGTACGAGAAGAATAAATGAAAGAAGATGGGATTGGGAGGGAGACAAACCATAAGTGACTCTTAATCTCACAAAACAAACTGAGGGTTGTTGGGGGGAGGGGGTTTGGGAGAAGGGGATGGTATTATGGACATTAGGGAGGGTATGTGTTTTGGTGAGTGCTGTGAAGTGTGTAAACCTGGTGATTCACAGACCTGTACCCCTGGGGATAAAAATATATGTTTATAAAAAATAAAAAATTATAGTGTGTAAAATAAAAAAAAAAATAAAAAATAAATAAAGAATGTCTCCATTGCAAAAAAAAAAAAAAAAAAGTACAAACCTACTTACACAGGATCTGGAATATCACTGTTCCCACCAGTGAGACTGGAAAACCTCATGATTCACACAGGTTACCAGAGAAAGTACACAAAGGGGTCTTAACTCAGTAGTGGGGAATAACTAGCCTACACAGCATTACTCCTGTCCTATCTAACAAATCCAAAAAGCAAGATCAGAAGGATCAAACTGCTGCCAAGTAACTCAACTGAGTTCCGGAACAAAACCCAAGAATATTTATAGGAATACAAAAATATTCAGCACGCACCAGACTAATAATCACAATGCCTGTCATTTGCTCAAAAGCTATCAGGCATGCCCCTCCCCCCAAAGGAAAAGACATAAATGAATAGATAGATGATAGATAAATTAATTGAAACTAATCCAGAACTGGCACAGACATTAGAATAAGCAGACAAGAACATTTAAACAACTATTGCAACTGTACTTCAAGTGGTCAAAAGTAGAGACATGAAAGATATAAAAGGACACAAATCAATCTTCTACAGGTAAAAACTGCAATGTGTATGATGAAAAAATGCACTGGACAGAATTAAGAGTAGCTTAAGCATTTCAGAAGAGAAGATGAGAAACTACACTTCCCAGCTTTTAGTAATTGGAAAAGGCTTTCGCCAGAATCTCTCTTGAATACTTTCCATCCTCCAAATGTCCTACAGACCAGAAGCCTGCTGGGAGTTGCTAGTCAAGCTTTGGAGTGGTAGAATATGGGAAAGACAACGTGGTAGGTATAGTGATACTGATTTGTTTATACAGAGTATAAAGCTATGGAAGGCAAGATGGGGGACACCGTACCCAGAGAGAGGGCTACAAAGAACAGAGATGGGAAGATTAGGCAACCTCAAAGAAAATAAGGTATTAAAAACTAACTTACTTAAACTCCCATTCATAAATACAAGTAAGTCCAGCCCAATTTCCCTCTTGGATAATAACTCAGAAGGCAATGGAAAATGGTAAAGAGGGGCGCCTGGGTGGCTCAGTGGATTAAGCCACTGCCTTCGGCTCAGGTCATGATCTCAGTTTCCTGGGATCGAGCCCCGCATCGGGCTCTTTGCTCAGCGGGAGCCTGCTTCTCTCTCTCTCTGCCTGACTCTCCGCCTACTTGTGATTTCTCTCTCTGTGTCAAATAAATAATAAATAAAAAAAAAAAAAAAAAAAAAAAAAAAAAAAAGAAAATGGTAAAGAGAATGAAGACCCCATAAGGCATAAGACAGTGGATCTCCCCTAAAAAAAGTATGATTTATTCATTCACTGAACTTTTACTGGACATCTACTATATGCCAGGTATTGCTTTAAGTGCTGGGGATATAGAGTGGAAAATATAAAAGGTCTTTACTCAAACAGAACTAATTTTTGTATAGGGAGAGACAGAAACAACAAAAGTATCATATGCTTAAAATAAAACAGGGTGATAAGAACACAGTGGCACTGGGGGTCGACCCTAGAAAGGTAGGGCTCTCTGAGGCAGTGACATTTCAAGTTGAGATCTGTATGGCTCCAGGCCTGTAAAGATCAGGAGAAAGTGTGTGAGGCAAAGCAACCATCAAATGCAGAACCTAGGGTGAAAAAGAGCTTGGCACCAGAGGAATTAAACACACGGGAGATGAAGGGGGATAAAAGAGAAAAAAGGTGGCAGGCAAGAGTCTCCATATAAACATTTATCTATAAATCAGAAAGATCTGGGGGCACCTGGGTGGCACAGTGGGTTAAGCCTCTGCCTTTGGCTCAGGTCATAATCTCAGGGTCCTGGGATCGAGGCCCCCCATTGGTCTCTCTGCTCAGCGGGGAGCCTGCTTTCCCCTCTCTCTCTGCCTGCCTCTCTGCCTACTTGTGATCTCTGTCTGTCAAATAAATTAATAAATTAAAAAAAATCTTTAATCAGAAAGATCTGAACAGCATACATACTTGATATTTATGAACTGTTAATTTCTTAGGTGTGATAATGATTATTATAAATTTTTAAGTCCCTATCTTTTAGAGATACACACTAAAAAGTGTTTATGAAATTATGCGTCTGAGTTTACTTCAAATAATCCAAGTGAGGAATCAGGGCAGTGAGGGCAAAGGAGTAGATTAGGAAGTGGAGAGATACAGGCCAAAAAAAAAAAAAAAAAGGCCGCTAGTTGATAATTGTTGAAGCTAGATGATGGGTGCACATAGGTTCATTCTATTACTCTATTTTTGAATGTATGAACTTTTCCATAATAAATACATTTTTAAAAGCAAATTTATTTCAAATAAATCGGGATTTGGGGGGTGGTAAATTTATTCTATATGATACAATGGTGGGTACATGATACTATACATCTGTTAAAACACATACAACACAATTAAGTGAATCTTAATGTATGCAAATCTTTAAAATTTTGTGGAGGACATCAAGGAATACCAGGATGAAATACAGAATGTAATGTGCCCACTTCCAAAATCAACTTTTGTGGGACACAAGATACAACCATAAGCTTTCATCAGAGGTCCCTACAAAGCCCCCAAAGTCTAAGTCAGCACAGTACACAAAACTTAATACAGCTGGGTATCCATGCCTTTGTCTAGAGAAAGGCCAGAAGACTTTGACAAAATGAGGTTGAGAACCACTGATATTTCTTTTACCAGCAACTTCCTAGCTGATAACTGAGTTACTATTGCTTGTAAACTAAATGGTAGTTATTTCACTGCCATCATCTGCTTTCCTTGCAAGGACATTATTACACAGCCATTCGCACAAGTAAGTAATAAATACCCTCAGTGAATTTTACAACTCTGAAAGAGTTCTGAGAGCTATCTACCCTACATCCCCCAAAACAGGAAGGTGGCAATCCTTTTACAACACCATATTTCATTTAATCGAAATTGCACCATTATTTTTTGTGCCACTAAGAAAGATTAAAAAGATTAACTCATGACTTACCATTGATTGGAAAATGGTTCCAATTTCAGAGATGTTCAAACATGGGAAAACTGGACACCTTATAATCAGTGAAACATGACATTCAAAAAAGGTCATGAGTTGGGCCCCATCTCTGATCTCCTAAATAAATTGCTCAGGAAAGGTCTAGGAATCCATATTTTATTTAAGCCCCTTAGATGATTCCAGAGATAAGGACTAAGTAAACTGCTAACCTTCAGAGGCAGCACAGAGAAAGTATGCACTTTGGAGTCACAAAGCCCCAGACATCTCTGTGACCTCCTGTGAATTCTGTAATTTCCCAGAACCTCAGCTTTATCTATTAAAAAAAAAAGTCAATGCCACCTACTTTGTATGGTTGATATAACAAAAAGAGAACACATGTGAAGTACTTGGCATATAGCAAGAGGTATACTAAAACACACATATTTATATAAGAATGTGTTTCTTTTTTTTTAAAAGATTTTATTTATTTGACAGAGAGAGATTACAAGTAGGCATATTTATCTCATGAACAAGCATGAGACCTATGAAATTACTTTTCAGAAATATTCTACCACTCAGCAGTAACACTTGCTGGGCACAGTAAAAGAATTGTTCACTAAGTATTTATTATGTAACTCAGCAATATACACACACTTGTTTTGGCACATTGCATTTTAAGAGGTCACACATGAATGAGAGTTGTTTAATAACATTTTGATCAGAAAATATTATACCTGATTTGCATTAACAAGGGTGACACAAAAAAAGCACTTTTAAGTATAATATAATTTCAGGGTAGCTAAAGGCTGTGTTTCATATCTAAGTATTTGCTTTGTTTTGTTTCAGTAGGTACAGCTGGCAAGTTTTTTCACAACACTGGCATAACTGCATTAGGCCACAAAACTAATGCCATACAACTTCTCAATTCACAATGCTCAAAAAAATTTCCCTCAGATTTCATTTGTTTCTAAAATGACCCTTAAAATCCAAACAGTGTTTTAGGCAGCACCTTCAGAAATGACTAGTCAACTCAGGATGTGACTCATAGGGGACAGGTTTAACCATAATTGGACAGAGTTCTCCCACATGTGTAGCATGAAGAAGGGGAAAAAAAAACTCAAAACCCACAACTGCACAATGTCTCAGACTTGCTCTTCCAATGAAGAACACATGGACTCAAATTAATGCTGCATTAATGCCACCAACCCCACCCAAAATGCCCAGGGCTGAGAGTCGGCTGCGGGGTGCTAACCGACTCCACCAGCAAGCACCCCATACCTCTTAGGTTATGCCAGACACATCAGTAGAGAGAACACTCTCACTGCTCTCCCCCATCAAGCACTTGGCCTGAGGTTTAAGAGGAAAGAGAGGTGCTTTGAGGAGAGGAACACATGGCTCACTTTATTTTTCTTTTCCTCAACCTCCTCCCAAATGGAAAGAGTCCCTCAGTCCAGCAATCCAAATCTGAACCCTGGCGTTCTAACTCCTCTCTTTGCTTTAACGTCAGGTCTCCTCCACTAAGTCTTTTCCAAACTCCCTGCACATTCCTCACAAATCCATCCCACTCCTTCACTACCCTAGTTGATCCCTCTTATCAGCCCAAGGCTGATTTTGTCCCATTCCCAAATCCAGCTTGTCTTTTTCCAACCTCCTTTCCACTGGGGCCAAAAGTCATCTTTTCTGAAACCCAGTCCTGTTTGTACATTCTCCTTTCCTAAATTCTTCCAACAGCTCCTCGTTACCTACGAGATGAAATTCAAACTCCTAATCCAATCTCAACCTACCTCCCAGCTTTACATTCTGCCACTGGCTTTGCCAATTTTTCTCATTTTAGCCACATTAGATTTTTCCTACTTCCTGATTTCACACCCATCTACTTTCATACATCTGTAGCTTTTTCATGCTGCTTTCCCACTCGGAAAGAACTGCTCCTCGTTTCTACTTATCAAACTCATCCCCAGAAGGCTCAAATGTCTCCGTTCCTGGAACACTTTCCCTAAATGCTCTAAGGCTCTTTCCCCTTTCCCTTTCTAGAGTCGAAAGTCATCACTCCTACAATAACTTACTTATGTCGGTCAGCAGTGTGACTCTTATCTCATTGTTACAGTCCTCATCATAACTGTCTCCCCTCCGAAATTTTGAGTTCCTCAAGAAAAGGAGTTTAATAATTTTGAGTCACCATTTTCTACAACAAAATATGATTGGACTTCAAAGATTTTTACTAGACTGATCTGAAGAGCATTGATCTCAACTTGTATTTAACTGACTTTAAATAAGATGTGAACAATGCTTAACTCTTCCAGAGGGTATTTACTTTAATAGAAAAGCAAGTTACCCCAAGTGAGTATCTAATGGGCGGGAGGCATAGTCTATTCTTAGAAGACCCCTGATCCTTACGGAGTCCCTATCACTACCACCACTGATGCCATTTCCAGTTTATACAATTGCCCTCATCCCTCAGCATCTCGCTAGGAGCAAACTCCTAGCACTGCCCCAGCCACATACAAGTTTCACAAGCCCTGCATTCCAGGGAATTCAATACTATTAAAACTATTATTAGGATACATGGAATTACTTATTATTATATAATACAATTAGAGCGGGAACATGGGAAGATGCAGATTATGGTCAAGAGCACGAACATGTAGCCACGGGCTTTCAGATTCTACTTCTCGAGTGTTTTGGTTAATCACGGCTCCCCCAGAGCTGACAAAGAGGCAAGATGGATTCTGGATTCTGGATTCAAGCAGGACTGAGTCAAGAGGGGACCATTTACTCACTGCCCAAAGGCTCCCAAATCAACATCCTCACCAGTAAAAATGGGGAAATACATGACTACATTGCAGCCTGTTAAGAAGAGTAAATGAGAGCAGTGAAACTGGGCTTGGGGGCACAGTAATGCCACATGGAGAGTAAAAGCCCCTGTGGCTTTTGGAGCCCCTGTACAGATAGACTTCCATCAGGACTATATGCCCCACAACCAAGGAACTGGGTTAGCTACATACTTCCTCCAAGTCTGTTTCCTCATCTATAAAATGAAAATAACAGTACATACTTAAAACAGGAATTACCTTTGTGCCTGACAAAGAAAGGCAAAAGACTGCTACCTGCCAGCAGCATTCTAAAAAGTTATCAACTACTACTCTTCTAAATATTATTACAAAAAAACAAAAAAACCTATCACACATCAACAGCTCTTCAATACTCAAAGCCCAGGGGCGCCTGGGTGGCTCTGTGGGTTGAGCGTCTGCCTTCAGCTCAGGTCATGATCTCAGGGTCCTGGGATGGAGCCCCGCACTGGGCTTTCTGCTCAGCAAGAAGCCGACTTCCGCCTCCTCTCTGCCTACTTGTGAACTCTCTCTGTGTTAAATAAATAAATAAAATATTTTTTTAAAAAATACTCAAAGCCCTACCTAAACTGCCATTTATATATTGCAGAATGACCACTGACCTTTATCCTGGTTTCATCCCCAAACTCCTCTGAATGATACTAATGAAATCACAAAGATAATAAACCACAAAGAGAAACAGAAAGGGAAAGAAGACCACATAATATACACTTCAACAAACTTTTCTAAGAGGGGAGTCACTGCACCTCAGGACCCCTGAGGCACCAAAGGCCAGCCTGATGCTCAGGCTTGACAAAAGGGAGCATCTAAAAGGCGGGGCCACCAGATCCAACAGAAGACCCTAAGTTTTTTCTAAAGAAACTGAACCACAGAGGCAGAACTGTAAAGGGAAGTCAAAGTCTACAGCTTGAATGGTGGCATCCCTCCTCAACCAGATAACCCAAACCCAGGCAGCCAGTGTATTACCAAACACATCAGAGGCAGGCTATTCAAAGTATCTTCTCTGCAGACGCTGACTGTTCTCAGGTAAGATGTGAAAGTGCGGATCTGTGGGGTAGAAGCGCAATGAAAAGCCTACCTGTACTTGAAAGGAAGTCACTAGACTACCACCAGCACACACTCTCTCTCCTAATCAGCTTTTCAGCATCTCACTCTTAATTGCAGACAGCCAAGGATGATCAGATGTTTGTGATCTAAACAACCACAAGAACCCTGAAATGAACAAGGACACTGGAGGAAGCAGAAGAAATATTAAAAACATATTAAGCACACAGAAAAAATGAAAAATACTTATACACACACCTCAAAGCCAATATATCCATAAAGAATAAAATGGAAACAGAAAATGAAATTAAGTGAAAATGAAAACAGAAAAAAAGAGCTCCTGAAACTTAAAAACATCATCATTAAACTTTAAAAATAAAAGTTTAGAAGACAAAATTGAGATCATTCTTACCCACATACTTTCTTCCTCCAAATACAAAGATATAAACAAGAGGCAACACAGGTTAAGAGTATTTGAAGATCAATTCCAGGAGATTCAGTAATCAAACCAGTATGTCTCAGAAAGAAAAAACAAAAAATGAAGGGTAGGAAATTATCAAAGTAAGAGACATTTTGGAAAACTTAAGAATATGAGTCTCTAGATCCAAAGGGCCTACTAAAACAAGACAGACAACAAGCGAACAGAAGGAAGGACCCACACAAAAGTTTATAAAATTTCAGAATGCCAGGGGTGCCTGGGTGGCTCAGTCAGTTAAGCATCTGCCTTCAGCTCAGGTCATGATCTTAGGATCCTGAGATTGAGCCCTATCTCGTTCTCTGATGAGTGGGGAGTCTGCTACTCCCTCTCCCTCTGTGCTCTCTCTCTTTCAAATAAATAAATAAAATCTTTTTAAGAATAAATTTCAGAATGCCAGAGAAAAAGACCCTGAGCCTTAATAAAAACAGAAGAATAAAAACAATCAGATGGCTTTGAGTTTCTCTTTAGAAACCCTTAAATCCAAAAATAGTGTGAAAATGCCATCAAAATTATGGGAAAAATACACTTTTTGCCTACTATTCTAAATGTAGCCAAATTATCTATAAAGGACCTATAAATCATCTATAAAGCAGCTAGGGTAGATACCTTCAGACATGCAAAGCCTCAAATAATTTACCTCCCATGCATCCCTTCTTAGGAAGCTACTGAGGATACCTGTTAGCAAAATGAAGCAAACCAAGAAAAAGAAAACAAGTGATTCAGGAAACAGGCTCTAAGGTAGGAGAGAAGGGAAGAGATACCACAAGAAAAACAATCCTACTGTCCATACTGGAGTAAGAGGATGGAAGGCTCCCAAGCAGGGAGTCTCTAAGATGAAACCAAAGAGAACTGAGAGATGATTTGTACTACCTGGAAAAAAAAAACAAAAAACAAAAAACATCAAAAGGCATTGAACATATTTCTTGGGGTATCTGCGGAATGTAGCCATAGATATATGAAAAACTAATCAAAAAGTTGGAGGCAATTATTTGCTCCAGGGAAAACATAAAAGTATAGGGAAAAAAAAAAAAACCATAACCTGGTATCACTATTTAACTCAGAAGTGAGCAATAAGGATATACGCAACAATGTAAATACTGATTGTTGGTTTTACCAAAAATTATTATGTAGCTATACCAAGACGCCTAGAGAAAAGGGCAAGTGCTCAATTATGATATTAGGCAATCAAATGCTTATTCTACATTAATTTCAAAATATGAAAGTAAAATACAGGAAAATAAATAAACAGAACTAGTATGAGATGGTCACTTCCAGTAGCACCTGAAGGATAAAAGGGCCAAGGGTACGATACTGCTGTGTTTTATGTTAAGCTTTTTAGCACTATTTGATATTTAAACTGTGTACACGTATTAACTGGATTAAAACAAGTTATTCTCATATCAAGGGCAATTAGTTCAATTTATAAAGCTGTCACTATCGAGTTCATTTATAAGTTTCTTTTATTTTTTTTTAAGATTATTTATTTATTTATTATTTAGATTATTTATTTATTTATTTATTTGACAGAGAGAGAGAGAGAGATCACAAGTAGGCAGAGAGGCAGGCAGAGAGACAGACAGGGAAGCAAGCTCCCTGCTGAGCAGAGAGCCCAATGCAGGCCTCCATCCCAGGAACCCCAGACCATGACCGGAGCTGAAGGCAGGGGCTTAATCAATGAGCCACCCATAAGCCCCTATTTATAAGTTTCTTACTTGGAATTCCAAACTCATAGTCTTAGAAATGTTATAAAATGATGATTAGTTTCCCAGACCAGCTTTCAGAGGCATTTAACCTATAATGATGCAAACACACAGTACGAACTATTATATCAAGTAGTCTTAAACACTTTATTAGAAACTGCAGTCTGAGAACTCAAGATGCCTGGTACAAGGGCACCTGGGTGGCTCAGTGGGTTAATAAGCATCTGCCTTCGGCTCAGGTCATGATCCCAGGGTCCTGGGATCCAGCCCAACATCGGGCTCCCTGCTCAGTGGGAAGCCTGCTTCTCCCTCTCCCACTCCCCCTGCTTGTGTTCCCTCTCTCACTGTGTGTCTCTCTCTGTAAAATTAATAAATAAATAAAATCTTAAAAAAAAAAAAAAGAGAGAGATGCCTGGTACATATCTGAGTCTTACCCACTTGTTCTTCCCCACCCAGGAGCAGCCAAGGAATACTACAAAGGTAGAATGGATAAAGGAGATGGGCTTAGATCTGGCAAGGAGAATCAGAATTTAACAGGTCAGCTCTATTTGTATTAGGAAAAATACCACTGGAATTCCCTCTTGTCCCAGAAGTTGATCAGTGAAGGGCTCGTCCCTCCCTGCCTCCCAATTGCCCATTCCTGGGCAAAAGGTGGATGCTCATCAGTCAAGTGACAAATACATATACATTATTTCAAATATTAATTAGCAATGACAAAACTTCTATATAAACAAAGTCTTCATTAAATTTAATAAAACTTTGTGGCCTTTGTCAACACTATGTTTAATTTTTTTTAATGATTATAAATTGTGTGACCTTGAAAAGGCTAAAGCCTCACTTTCTTCAACTCTAAAATGGGAGTAATGGTATCTACTTAACGGGGTCACAAGAAAATTAGAGGAAATGATGTGTATAAAACATGCAGGGGCCAGTAAATGGCAGGCACTCCATCACTGTCAGCCTCTGGTTGTTCCCTATCCTCTACTCCCACTTGGCTGGTTTCTAATATGCACTCTTTTATGTAAACAAAGTCACAAATTATATACAAGCTTTTAACCAAAAAAACCTTTTAAAACCATGCAGAATGCATTAATATTTTTAAAATAATTATGTGACAGGAGTCTATTTGTAAGCATTATTTTTCCTTAACTTTAGTCTTGTGCTCCAAGTATCAACATAATTTTCAGTTTTAATTCATTTCAACTAAATTTAGCTAATTCAACTAGACTAAAAAGAGGATTAAGAAGGGCAGAACATTACAAAAACACAGCATTCTTCTTTGATTAAAGACTACAAACCATATATGTAACAATGTCTAAACAAGACTGCTAAAAGCAATACCATTCCAACATTGAATCGACTTCAAAAAAAAAATCTTATAAACTTAAAAAACTAAAACTAAAACTGACAGATAATGGATGATTAAAAAAAAAAAATCACTCAGGGCGCCTGGGTGGCTCAGTGGGTTAAGCCACTGCCTTCAGCTCAGGTCATGATCTCAGGGTCCTGGGATCGAGTCCCGCATCCGGCTCTCTGCTCAGCAGGGAGCCTGCTTCCTCCTCTCTCTCTCTCTGCCTGCCTCTCAGTGTACTTGTAATTTCTGTCAAATAAATAAATAAAATCTTTAAAAAAAAATCACTCAGATGTACCATAAACTGAGATTAAATAAATGTTATTTTGTTCACAACACACATAGGAAAGCCTAACACACAAAGAATATCTAGGTATCTTTAACTACCAAAGACTTCCCATTTGGGGCCATTTTTATCAGACCTTTCTCTAAGGGCTCATTTCCAGAATCCACGGTCTCAGCACAAAAACACCATTATTTTTCAAATTAATTCCCCAAACGACAAAGCTAATTAGGTGGAACAGAACAACCAACTGACCCAAAGCTAGTTCTCCTTTCCTTACAAGGTATTCAGAGTAGGAGAGTGGCCTTGAAATACAAATCGGTCCACAGTCCCGCACATCCAAGACAAGAACCGAAAAGATACTGTGGAAGTTAGCAGATCTGCAACCCAGAGATTCATTCTCCATTTAAAAATATGCTTATCCGTCACAAGACTTGGAGACTACCACGAACATGCAGTGCCCCTCTAACCTCTCCCCTCCCCTCCCCTCAATTTTAAAAACAAGTATGATAACCAGAAAGTGAGAGTACAGAATTGTGGCCTCTACTGGGGCATCAAAACCACAGCCAGAGGTTAGCAGGCTTGGTCTAAATAAAACGTGGACTTCGAGATATCCAAAATCCAGGACCCTACAATGACACGCCTAGGAAGGGTCAAAGGAACTTGATGCATCACCGAAGAAAAGTTTGGGCGCTTTGAATAGGGAATAGAGCGAAAAGCCTAAGAGGCTGCGGGGAAGACGGAATCCGGTGGATTCCCAGTTTGTCGCGGCGGGACAGCGAGGACGTAGGGGGTGGGCGGGAAGGCTGACCCCGTCCGGGGGCCGGGCAGGGACCACACCTCCTGGCCAGCCAGGCAGGCAAAGGCCGGGGCCCCGAGACAACCCCGGGTGCTGGGACAGGGCAAAGGCCGGGGCCCCGAGACGACCCCGGGTGCTGGGACGCTACCTGGCCGCGGTCCCCCCTCTCGGGCCGGGCCGCGGACGGCCGGAAACAGCCGGGGTCGGGCCCGACCTGCCTACCCCGACGCAGACGGCCCCACTCACCGATGAGCCGGCGCACCTCGTCCTCGCTCAGGTAGAGGCTTACGCTGGGCCCCGCGGCCGCGGGCGACAGTGCGGGAGGCCGCGGGGCCGGGGCGGCGGCGGCGCCCGGCGCGGGCAGCAGCGGCAGCAGTGCGAACAGGAGGAGCAGCGGCGGCGGCGGGGCCCTGAGGCCGCGGGTCCCAGGGAGGCGGCCCCGGCCCCGCGGCCCCGGCCGCGCCGCCCCGCGCATGGCTGCCGCCGCCGCCGCCGCAGAGGAGCTTTGGCCGCCCGCCGCGCCGCCACCACCCACCCCCGGCCCCGAGCCCCTCACAGCCCCGAGCCGGGGGCGGCCGCCCAGGTCATCGCGCCGCCGGCCCGTGGCAGCCGGACGCCGCTTCAGGCCGCCGGAGCGCGCCGGCGCCGCCGCCTGTTCGGCGGCATCGTCTAGGGCCGGGGACTGGCCGCGGAGGCGCGCCCGTGCGCGCCGCCGCAGCCCCGAGATCGCGCACGCACGCACCGTCAGCTCCCTGCTGGCGGCGGCCGGGCTGGGAGCGCTTTGGATTTCAAGTGCTGCGGTCGGCCGAGGGCTCCCTGGGCACCCTTTAAAAAGGAGCCCGTCCCCGTCCCATGCTGTCACCAGCCTGAAGTTTGCTCGCCTTTTGTCTGTAACACACGCCTCTCCCCGCGCGCGACACAAAGTCCAGGCAGTTAGGCCCGGGCCGCGGCTGCCACTGTGTGGGCTCCCCAGATCGAGGATAATGACTGGATGCAGACGCTCTGGTAGCAACAGAGAAACCTGATTTTTCTTACTGAGAAAATGGTGAAAAATTGAAAGCACCTTTTATCCCATCATCGGAAGTCACCATTAAGATTTCTGTGTCACTTCCCATGGGTAAATACTGCATGCATTTATTCTCCAAAAAGATCCTGCTCAGCGAACTTTAGTAACCTTACCCTTACACGTTATTACGAATTCTTACTTTTTATAGTCGTTCTGCGTCCCCATTATCAACCCTCATCTGGGGTTGTTAACCTGTGGTGTGCAGTAGTGTGTGTCTGTGTTTCTCTAGGTACGTTTTCATCATTTGTTCTACCGAGTCCTGGCCCCCTAAAGAGGGTAAGAATCGCGGATACACCTCGGCTTTTCGAAACGCTGCCGAATGAGCGAGCCCATGCCCGGACCTCCAGGTCTCGGGGTGCACTTATGTGAGCACCCACCTTCGCGCTCACACTTGCTCCAGGTGCTCCCCCTCTTGGTTGGGACTGCGGAGCATCCCTTCCTGGTCGGCTCACCTCGCCCCTGCGGGCAGGTCCGCGCCCTGACCCCCTGTCACCCGCCGGCCCCGCGCCTCACTGCGCAGCTGCTCCCGGAGCAGGCCCAGTTTCCCAGCACAGTTGCTGCTCCCGCAGGGAGGCCCTGGGAGGCGGCTTTTTTTTTTTTTTTTTTTTTTTTTTTTTTTTTTTGAGGCGGCTTTTTTTTTATCCTCCCGGGAGGGTGGGGGGAAGACTGATGAGGCGGGAAAGTCCTGGAACTTTCTTTTCTCCTTCTCTAGTGAGAGCGTTGGATTCCATTTAGAGATCGGCAAACCTTGATTTGCCAAGCTTCATCCCCGGAGTTGTGTCCATCATCCTACAGGAGGAGGCTGAGACGAAAGTGAGGAAAGTGAGAGCTGAGGAAACGTGCTGCCCCAGAGAACGGTAAAAAATCACAAAGATCAGGAAAAAGCCTTATGTTGGGGCAGCCGCTGCTACCTATTGGGGGACCAGCACTGTTAAGAAGAGCTTGGGGCTGGAAATGTGCTGTGTGAATAAGGATGTCAATTCAGACAGGAGGCATTTTTTTTAAAGGATGGCATATTCCCTGCATTTTTCAAAATGGCTCACCGTCGGCCAGGGAGGAAGCTCCTGTCTTGAAGGCAATCTCCTCGTATCAGTGACTTCTTGACTGTAGTCTGCGATGTAAACACAGCAGAGTGGTCAGTCAGGCCTGGCTGGGCTGTGGTACTTGTTAATCGTGTGACCTTGGGAAAACTAAACCCCAAGCCTCGTTCTCTTCATTCATAAAAGAGGGGTGATAATGCCAGACTCACAGGGCTTTCCGTGGGATTTAATTGGAGAATATGTGAGTAAAACCCCCCAGGCAAAGTGTCACACCCATTGTTATTGTTATTATAATGAATCCCTTCCCTATAATGACCGTTTCCTGAAAAGTTTAATCACCAGTTACCAGCAAACCTTTGAAACCAGAGATGCTGAAGAACTTCATTTCATACATCACCATGCCTGGCCTAGAGCTGAGCTCAGTGCATCACGCCTGGTACCCAGACACAGGGGTAAGGAAGAAGCTTCCTTTAGGACGTGTGATAAACACATGTTCATTGCACATTTTCGTCAGGGATGTGAAGAAAAAGTTGATGGTTCTCAAAGTATGGTTCCCAGACCAGAGGTACTATCACCAGGCAACATGTAGAAATGCAAACTCCGGGGCGCCTGAGTGGCTCAGTGGGTTAAAGCCTCTGCTTTCTGCTCAGGTCATGATTCCAGGGTCCTGGGATCAAGCCCCACATTGGGCTCTCTGCTCAGCAGGGAGCCTGCTTCCTCCTCTCTCTCTCTCTCTGCCTCTCTGCCTACTTGTGATCTCTGACAAATAAATAAATAAATCTTTAAAAAAAAAAAAAAAAAAAGAAATGCAAACTCCTTGGCCGCACCCCTGACTAATAAAAGTATCAATCTCAGAGGGTAGAAACATAGAGAGGTGGTATATAAATTTCATTATTTGTTCTAAAGAGTTCCTGTCCCCCCAGAGAGTATCCCATGCCCTTCAGGTGATACTAGCCACTCTGTCAAGAAAATCTCAACTCTACGGGCTCTTCTTTGGGTTGTTGTAGGCCTCACTGGCCTCCCTGCTTTCCCCTTAATCCTTAACTAATCTAGTCCATTCTCAACATAGCAACCACAACTATCCTATTATACACAACCAAATCATTTTGCTACTTGGCTCGTAAGATTGCTGAGGGCTCCCTAATTCATCTAGAATAAACGCCCAAGTCCTTACAAGCTGTCAAGGCAGTTCTCATTCTCCATCTTCTTCCCTTCCCTTCTGATCTTCTCTCTTACTCTCCCTCCCACAAGGACTTTGCTGTGCAACGCAACAGACTTCAGGGCCTTTGCCCTTCTGGCTCTGTACCTGGAGTACTAGTTCTGACTTTCACAAGGCTGCATCTCTTACCTCTTCAAAACTGTATTCAGATGTTAACTTCTAAATAAGTTTAAAATTGTAAACGTCCCAACTCTTTTAACTTCCCCAGAGAACAAACCAATTCCCAGTCTCTCCTGTCTCTACAGTGTATTTGGTCTCACACAAAGTTCTCCCTACAATCCCCATCCCATCCCTGGATAAGGAATCATCTGCCCCCAACTGTCCCCCACCAAGGTGTGGGGCTAAACTTTTGAAATTTCCCAGTAAGTCTCAGGTAAAAATGCTGGGAAGCCCTGACTTCAGCCTCCTGAGGTTTCTCTGTCTAGAGGAAATGAAAACCGCAATCATCACCATACTCTACACACTGCCTCGTTCTTGGTTTTGTTTATCACTGCGGTTGACCTTATTCTACCCCACGAGACAAATTTGAGAAGGCTGGAAAACACTATCATCGGGGCTTCTTTCGCTGTTCCTAAAAAAGAGTAGGCTTGGCCTTGAAATGCAGCAGGGTGGGTGAATGGGAGCCCTGGGCCAGTGCTGGGAAGATGGGGCATGCTGGGATGAGGCATCCCAGGTAATGGAAATGACTGGGCTGTTCCACACATGGAGTTTGATACTCCACTCAGAGTCCCAGCTCATGTCCAGGAGGATAGATGCCTGCTCACAGAACCCTGAGAACAATACTTCTCCCTGTGCCTTGAGTTCACTCAGCTAGGGAAGGGCTCCAGAAAGGGATGGCTCTAAGTTTTGAAGACATCCCCTTTCTTTGCAAGGAGCTGTTGGGAATGCTGCTCTTTCTCCTTTAGAGCAGTTTACTTTTAAATGTTCTCCATCCACAAGTCATATATTAACCCATTGTGTTGTGAAAGACTCAAGCATCACAGAAGTACACAAAGTTGGGGCGCCTGGGTGGCTCAGTGGGTTAAAGCCTCTGCCTTCTGCTCAGGTCATGATCTCAGGGTCCTGGGATCAAGCCCCACATCGGGCTCTCTGCTCAGCAGGGAGCCTGCTTCCTCCTCTCTCTCTGCCTGCTTCTCTGCCTACTTGTGATCTCTGTCTGTCAAATAAATAAATAAAACCTTAAAAAAAAAAAGAACTATATGAAGTAAGATAACATCCTCCTTGATACAAATCATCATGTCTCTTCGCCACCTCCCAGTCTGGTGTATGTTCTTATAAGCCTTTCTCTCAGTATTTACACACACAGACACACACACACACACACACACACACGTATCTGTATATGTGTTTAGACATACAACTATGTGTTTATGCATGCTTTCAGTTTTACAGAAATGAAATTGCACAAAAGGTAATGGTCTGCATGGTTTGCTATTTTCACTGACCAAAATAAGTTGAGTTCTTAAGGATGCTTGCATAATAGTATAGAGAGGTATATCCACGGTATTCTTTTGGTTGGGATCGACCGTGATAGATTTCATGGTTCTGGAGATGGACCACACATCCTTGCACAGGCATCTTTGCGCATATTGTATATATTTGGAAGGGTAGATTCTCAGAAGTGGAACTGCTGAGTCAAAGGGAGTTACTTTATAGTGTTGATAGATTCTTGAATTGCCCTCCTAAAAGCCAATATACACATTTCACAACTGGTCCTACCTAGTTCTTTACCTGGTGGACATGACCCAAATCTTCTTTCCTAAAGGGTCTGGCCATTACTGATCCTACCTGGATTGAATTGTCATAGTTTGCCATTAACCTTAATTAATAGGGCATGATAAACTAAGAGACCCCTTAAGGGATCTCATGTCATCCAGACATACTCTTCCTTACCTGTCTTCTGGTTTCCATTATTTCAGTTGGAAATTCAATTTTAAGGCTAACTGCCACTTTGACACATTATCTCTCTGCTTATTCTCTTTGGCTATTTCAAGCTTTTTTTTTTTTTTTTTTCAAATACTATTCTGCAGTTTTATCAGGATATATATGAATGTGGCTATCTTTCCATTTACTTGCTTGAAATTTATTGAGATTCCTGGGTCTGGTGTCTTTTGAAAATTCCAGGAAATTCTCAGTTCCATTTCCTTTATCATTAATAGTTAGTTAGATGGGTAGATAGACAGATATGGAATTTTCTGAACTATTTGAGAATAGGTTGGAGACCCATACCTACCTCACATAGGTTAATGCCCCCTTCCCCCAAATGCTTCACTGTGCATTTTCTAAGAAAAAAAGACTTTCTTTTTCATAACCACAGTACAATTTTTAAAATACAGACATTTCACATTGATACAATACAATTTTCTAATCCATGGTCCATATTCAAATTTCATCAGTTGTCTCAATAAAGTCTTTTATAACTATTTTTTCCTGGTCCAGGATCCAATCTAGAATCAGACATTGCATTTATTTGTCATGTCTTTTTAGGTATTTTTTTCCATCCCTTTTTGGGGGGCAGTTAATTAACATATAATGTATTATTTGCCCCAGGGGGACAGGTCTGTGAATCATCAGTCTTACATATTTCACAGCACTCACCATAGCACATACCCTCTCCAATGTGCAGCACCCAGCCACCCTATCCCCCCTACCCACCCCTCAGCAACTTTAAGTTTATTTTGTGAAATAAAGAGTCTCTTATGGTTTGTCTCCCTCCCCAGTCCCATCTTGTTTCATTTTTTCCCTCCCTACCCCCACGATCCCCCACCCTGCCTTTCAAATTTCTTATATAGGTGAGATCATATGACAGTTGTCTTTCTCTGATTGACTTATTTCGCTTAGCATAATACCCTCTAGTTCTATCCAGTCATTGCAAATGGCAAGATTTCATTTTTAATGGCTGCATAGTATTCCACTGTGTGTGGGTGTGTGTGTGTGTGTGTGTGCCACATCTTCTTTACCCATTCATCTGTCAATGGACATCTAGTTTCTTTCCATAGTTTTCTTTCTTTTCCCCCATCTCTTTTAAAAGTTCCTCAACCTTTCTTTTGCTGAAGTTCTTGACTTTAACAAGTTATTTTGTAAAATATCCCTTAGTTGATGTTGCCAAATGTTTCCTCATGATTAGATTCAGGTTATGCATTTTCAACAGGAATATCACTGAAATGATGTATTCTCAGTATATCATGTCAGAACATGATGTTGGGGTACGTGGGTAGTGTAGCTGGTTAAGCATCTGACTCTTATTTTCAGCTCAGGTCCTAATCTCAGGGGCATGATCTCATGTTCATGAGATTGAACCCTGCATTGGTCTCCACACTCGGCATGGAGTTTTCTTAAGATTATGTCTCCCTCTGCCCCTCCTTCCCATATTCTCTCTCTCAAATAAATAAATAAAATCTTTAAAAAAAAAATAAAAAGAAGGCAGCGCATGATTTCACTCTGGCCATTACCAGTGATATTATCTTTGACCACTTCATTAATATGTTGTCTGATACATTTCTTGCTGTAAAGTTACTATTTTCCCCTTTGTAATTAATAAGAAATTTGGGGGGAGATACTTTGAGATTATGTACATTTCTGTTTCCTCCTCAAACTTTTATCCACTAGTTTGATCACCCACTGATGATTTCCTAACTTAACTATTCCTTTCATATTTATTTGGCATTTAACCATAGGGAGACCTTTTTCTTTTCTCTTATTTAGTTTTTCATTTATTTATATCAGTATGGATTCTTATTTTATTCAGTGGATTATAAACTGTTACTGTCATTATATGTGTTCATCCTCAAAATGAATTTGGGGATATTTCAGATTTGGCCAGTGAGAACTCCTTCAGCTCATTCCTGTGTTCTTTTGCCAGGTCTCTAGCATTCATTGAACATTTTTTTTCTTTACAAAACAATAAAATATTCCCGTCTTCTCTTATACATTTCTCTCCCAGCCTGGAATCATTGCTTTTTCTTAGGTGCCCCAGTTCCCTTTAGTGGAGAATGGTATTTAGCAACCAAGATTTGGGAGCTAGGTGTGATTAAATTGCTACTGTGATATAATTGATTCTAAGCCCTCTTAGGAGACAGAGTATGGAAATAAACATATTTATGCATGTATATTCTGTGTACTTATATGCCTACATACACATATAGATCTATAAAATCCACAAGTTCATATCAGTACTCCTGATTCCAATCCCACACCATTCCTTCCTCATTACCTATTTGCAACTCTTCTCCAACAGAAAGAAACCTGACTCCCATTATCCGCACATATCTGCTTATTTGCTCAATCCTTCCATTGTTAATTAAACTCTTGGCCCTGGTTGCTGAAAACTCAGCCCCAGACACACCAATCTCCACCCCAACTCCCCATTCCCAGACGTTCCAGTCAAAACTTTGCCTCCAGGGAGACTAAAGGGCAGTGGGGTTGAGGGCAGAATGGGAGGGGTTCTAGAGCAGCCCAGAACCATCCATATCTCTAATCTTTATGTGGCAGCCCCACTTCAGCACAGCCCAGTTCTCTCCAGCCACGCACTGAGTTAGTGAGCTGGGATCTCCCCATCCACAAGGCTTTCCTCAGATTTCTTTCCCTTCTAGTTGCCTTCCAAATCCCTAATTCCAGTCTATTTCCTCTGAAGAGATCAGCTATCTCTTTGTGTTACATTCTCAACTGTTCACCTTCTGCACCCACTCAGGTGTTTTACCAGAGCCCTGTGTTCAGGAGAAATGCATGCCTTAGGAGACGATGCAGGTATGGTCAGTTACAATTTTAAATATTTAGCTTCCCTCCCTCTTTGCTATGATTATAAGTATTACTAAAACATGCTTGGGAGAGATGTGACAGGCAGGCAGTCATGTTAGGTGTATAATTTTGGTGAAGATTTAGAGGATGGACTGGAGGGAAAATGGTTAAGATCAGAGGCTGGGAAACTAGGCAGCAAGACTTTTCAATACATAGGTGAGAGAGGATTAGGACTGAACAGGGAGGGCAGGGCAGTGAGGATGGGAACAAGGCACCTGGTATGAGAGATATTTATGGGATAGCATCAGTAGGCTTGATGATAGATTGAGTAAGGTTGTCAGGAGGCAGTGAGGTGGAGGTGTGGGTGAGGGGTAGGGGCCGGGGGTGAATCCCAGGTGTGTGGACTGGGAACAGGTAATGGCGGTGCCTAACCCTCCTCACCATCTCCTTCTCCTTCTGCTACTACTAATGATGGGGCCATTTGTTGAGCAAGGACAGTATGTCAATGATTCTCATAACTGCTAGACATACATCATAGATATAATGAGACCATTTAATCCTATAGGGAATGTATTATCATGCAGTTTCCCAGATGAGAATGCAGTAACTTCCTCCAAGATTTCACAGATTGCAAAAAGCATTTCGTGCAAGTTTAGATTCTGAAATATTAGTTTTGTCTTGGGGTATGCTGAGTTTGGGGTTCCCATGGACTATCCTGGCACAAATGTCCTGCCCGCAGATGGAAATCCATGTCTGAGCTCTGCAGAAAAACTAAGGTAGAGAGACAGCCATCCACACAGAGGTGCTGAGAGACCAGGTGATTAGTGTGGGATGAATGCAGGAAGCTTATGGAGAAGGAGAGGGAAAGAGGACTGAGATAGAACACTGGGCACATGAACATCAAGCACAGGAGAGGAAGAATGTCTACAGCAGAGGAGGAGTGGCCAGAGAGTGAGGAGAACCAGGAGAGAAGTAGTGCAGTCTAGGAAGACTGGTGGGTCAGGGAGGCGTTGGCCCAGCCTGCTAAATAGTGCCAAGTAAGCCAAGATCTGCGGGATGCCCAACACATGTGTCCACCAAGGGGGCATCGGCGAGGGAGACTGAAGGCTGAGTGCAAAGGTCTAAGCAATAGGGAAAGATAAGGAAATGGAGATAATGAGCACCAATGTTTCCAAGAAGCCCAGTGAAGGGGTAAGGAGAGAAAGAGAGCCAAGTATCTAAATGGGGATTTACAGAGATTCTTCTAAAGTGGAAACATTTAAGTTGTTTCTAAGCTGAAAGGAATGTCCAAAACAGGGAGAGAAGTCAAAGATGCAAAGAACAGGGGGGGGTAAGTCCCAAAGATGCAGGCGGAGCTGGTTTTTGAAAGCCACTGTGTGGTCTACATGGTGGGAGGAGCGCCTCCGGCAGTTTTGGAAGCAGAGTCTGTACAGTACTGGCCCTAAGTGTATTGAAGAGAGGGCTGTGGATGGGTTCAGACGCAGATTCCTTCATGGGGTAGACAAATAGGGGAAAGAAGTTAAGGAAATCGACATTTGGTTGCTTCCATTTTTTCCTGAAATATGAAGGAAAGTCATTTTTTGATTAAAGCACAGAGGAGGAATACCTGGGTGGCTCAGTCATTCAAGTGTCTGCCTTCAGCTCATGTCATGATCCCCAGGGTCCTGGGACCGAGTTCCACACCTAGCTCCTTGATTAGCGGGAAGCTTGATTTTCCCTCTGCCTGTCGCTCTCCCTGCTTGTGCTCTCTCGCTCTCTTTCTCTCTCTCTGACAAATTAATAAAATCTTAAAAAAAAATAAATAAAGCACAGAGAAGTAGGATAGAATTGGGGGGTTGGTAGAAGGGTTGAATGTCTGCAATTGCTGTTAAGGGGGATGGAAGATGGTACTGACCAGGGATCTTTAAGCTCTTCTGGGCAACTGTTGAGAGCTAGGCTGAAACTGACAAGTGTGGTGTCTGAGGTCATTTTGATCTGTGTGTTGAGCAGTCTGTTTGTAAGAGGAAAGAAGATGGCCTGTGGGATAATCCCCATTTGGGTGCAGATCCAGAGCAGTGGAAGGAAAATGGAGTCGGGTTATAGAGGATGTTTAAAATGCTACATCATAGCATCTAACTTGGATGGTTCCCAAGTGAAAGCAGAAAGGACTCAAATAGAATGAGACACTTCTGCTTAAAGATGGCAGATTGTACACAGTTTTTATCTTTCCACTCTCCCCAAACCCTACTAAAATGGCAGGAAAGGGATTTTTTTTCTTAAGGGTGTAAACAAATGACAAAGGAAAGCGGGAGTAGGGACAACACTCACTACATTCTGGAAGCTGACAGCAGATGATCAGTGGCAATTGACTTCACTAAAACCTAAGTCAAGAGTTGAGGCATCAGGTAGCTCAGGAAGGGGGAAATGCGGGGGGGGGGGGGGGTGGCCAAGAACAGGAGGACTGATGGAGGAGTGTATAGATCCTGGGGTCTTAGCCCCAGTCTGAGCACAAAACTAAAAGTTTGTATCTGGGAAGGATAAAACAGAGGTCTTTGAACTAGAAGACGTGACGCACTGATGAGAGGAGATACAGTACTAAAAACAGGAAGATCAAGTCCAAGTCTGTATACTGACCAGAAAAGATGGCCCTCTCCCCACTCTGCTCTCTTCTCCAGCCCTCTTCCTACACTCAGCTCCCTCGATGTTGACTGGAGATTGGAGATCATTCCACAGGGAATCTGAGCAGTCCAGGAAAATCCAACAAAAGATACTGACACCTACTGCTCCCTCTACCTTTATTACTCCAGGTCAAGACCACCAGTCAACAATCAGATTTTTAGCACGGCACTCCCAAACATGAAAGGTTAAGGTGAGGACCACTAGACATTTGAGGTAGTCCTTCAACATGAAAGGCAAAGACCAAAACAAGCAGGAAAAAAAAAAAAAAAAAAAAAGGACTCTGTCTTAATAGAGACGATGCCAAGAATAAATATTTTAAATATGATAATTAATCATATTCCAGAGAAATTAAAGATAACATAGAATCTGTGAAATAGGAATGGTTGCTTTAAAAAAAAAAAAAGTCAAAAAGCAAAGAGCACACAGAAAATAAACCATGACAGTAAAAAAACTTATAGGCCAATAGCAAAGTTGAAATAAAAGGTCATAGAAATATCCCAGAAAGTAGAACAAACATGTAGAGGTAGCCAATAAGAGAAGATGAGAGAATAAATAAGAGATGGGAGCTGTGCTATAGGCCAAGAAGGCTGTGGTCCAGAGGGTTGGGTGGAAGTATCTGGGAGCCAAGTCCTCAAGGAGAGGACAGGAATTTAGATGTAAGAAAACTACACAGAAAACTAAGCAAGGAGGAAAAGGGCATTTATGAGCTCCAGGGAAAACAAACCGCTGTTTGAGAAGGGAAAGGCAATTAAACTCTACCATCTGGCTCACCAGTGACTAGCATTTATATCCTCAAAACAAAGTAAACCTTAAGTATTGATAGAAGGAGGGCAAATTAGTATGTGTGGGAGTCTTTAAAGGAAGGGCTATCTTCATCTCCCTACTTTGAAATCCGTAAATAATGCCTTTACGTCGAGCAGCAGCCATATGATCCCAATTTTAGGAACATAGAGGCACATATAAAAAGAACCAGCTAAAGAACTAAAGGGAGAATGGAATGGAGGACAGGCGAGGGGCCCAGAAGACTGCCGCTTTTCTAATGGTCTAGAAGATTATTTGACTTCTAAAATTATACGTATAATTTCGATTTGATAAAAGTTAAATGAAAAGATTGGAATGGGAAATGGAAGGGTCAAGGGGTGCACCATGAAGGGGCTTCAGCCCGCTCCGAGAACTGAGCAGGCCGGTAGCGCTCCTTTGCAACTGTAGTAACCTGGTAAAAACCCGTGTAACTCACGAGACAGGATAAGACATGAAGTACTAATTTGTGACAGACTGATAGCTGAGACATCAAATGGCGTGTTCATTCCTCCCAGCAGCCACAAAACAAAACAAAACAAAAAAACCCTGCTAACAGGAATGGCAGACTCCTTGGCTCATCATTTCAAAGAACTTCTGTTCTCTGGTGGATGGGAGATAGTCTGAAAAGTATGCACAAACTCAGAGAACTGGTTTCTACTGTGTGTGCACGCGTGTGAGTGTGTGTGTGTGTGTGTGTGTGTTTGTGCGCATGTACAAGTCCCTTGTACATGCTGGGGAGGACAGAGATGGAGAAGCAGAGCTATATAGGAAGAACAAGATTATAAGAGGTGAGACCCTCCTCTCAGCATGAGTTCTCATGAGAGAGAAAGAGAAGGGAAAGAAGGAGCACTGTCCTCAAGGGCAGCGAGATAGAACAGGAAGGAAAATGTAGGGGTTCAGGTTCCCAGCTGCAGTTGCTCGAATGGGTCTTGCACCTCTGATTAGAGGAAGCAAGAGGGATAATGGCATTGTCCGTCTGGACAATGAGAGGGACCCGGTTTTTCATAGGACCAAGTACAGCTTAGAGAGCTTCTATGAGCTTCTGATGAGCTACAGGTTAGCGAGGAATGAGAGACAGCTAGCCTGGCAGGGTGTGGAGAGTGAACTCAGCTTGTCCCAGGAGGTAAGAGGGACAGGCCTGGTCCATGGGATGAAACCAAATGTGCCAGCGACTAGAGCTGCCACCTCTCTCAGAGTATCATCTCTGAGGGAGCACCACAACCACAGGACATCAGTAGCCAACAAAAAGCATGGGTCCCAGAAGCATAGAAGACCAAAGAGTTCCCTGTTCTCCCTTTACATGGTGACTATGCTAAGGAGTAAGGCTGTCAGATTATGCTGCACCAGGGAGGAGTGTAAAATGTAAAAAATAAAAATAAAAATGGAATTCTGAACTCCAATTTGATAATCATCCCAAATGTGGCCAAGAAATCTTGGGTTGGGACAGCATGCACCAGGATCAGATTGTCCTCTAGAGGCTAGGACAGAGCCACGGAATCAGAAATTAGGGCTGGGTCAAGAAATTACTAAGGTTCCAATTTGCACCCTTGAGTTTTGTGCACAGCCATAACCGGCTATTATTTTTGTTACACCTGTTTATAGCCTTTGATGTGAGAAGCCACGGAGACCTGAAGACCTACTTGTCATACTAGTAGAAGAGCTATTGTTTATTGAGTGCAATACTAAGGACCAAGTGCTTTAGACTCAGAACCCTATTAAATCCTCACACACCCAGTGACATGGCCCCATTCCAACCCCCATTTTACAGGTGAAGGAGCTGGGATTTAAATAGATGAAGTAACTTGAACCTACTACCAATGTTAAGTAGTAAAGGGCAGAGCCAGAATTCAGACTCAGTCTGTACTGATTCTAAGACCTGGGCTGACATTGAAGAATAACATGCTTAGACTGCCCTCAGCCACAGAGCCTGGGTTTCTAGAAAGGAGAAAGTGTTCGGACATCCGTGAATGAGCACACACATTCACTTTCTGGGGATCTGTGAGCACCCCAGAGAGGTGGTGTCGGAGCAGGAAGGTAGGGTCGATGGCATGGAAAGGTTGCCAGGTAAAAACCCTGCTGTGTGGTTAGACGCTCGAACCCAGTCACTGTAACAGAAGCTAGTATTGAGAAAGAACCCTGAAAGTCTTCAAGCTCGAGGCACACTTCTTCCTAAAGGGATTTTGAAAGAGTTGAGGAATTTCTTAAATTTGGAATGGGTTCAATAAATGTCTGTTAAGTGAGGTATTCAGTTCAAGCTCTTTAAACCTGTGCCAAAGAGCTGTCAACTCAGATCACAAAAGATCATAACATTAAAAGCTCTCTGTGCTGGCAAGCTCCATCAGGCCCTGTGCATTTCTGTATTAAATACTTCCACATCTGTCCTCTCTTTCGCAGGTCCCCATGCCGCTGCACCTCTATCACATCCAGCCAAGGCCATTCACAGTGATAGCTTTCTCCTTTCAGCAGGTATGGATTGAATACTACTGGGGGTTAGCCAGGAGGCTCGGCGAGGGGACCTGAGTTGAGGAAAGTGTGGCTTCTGTCCTCAAAGAGCCCCTAGACTCAGAGAACGAGGCGCACCTGTGGCATGGACTGCTACTGCCCACCTCGAATCCCTTCCTTCCCTAGTGATAGAATTACTGTCCCATGTGGCTGTCCAGCTGGGCCCCACTTCCCCAGCCTCCCTTGGGCTTAGGTGAGGCCATGTGACCAAGTTCTTGACAAAAGCATGTGAAGGAAGTAATATACACCAGTAGTGGGTTAGGAATGTCAGGCCTACCACCTCTTTACCTCTCTTCCCACTTCCAGACTGTCCGGAGCCTGGATGTGCTTGTGACCAAGTCTTGACTGCAGTAACTAGTGACATTGCCCAAGGGAATAGCAGAGCAAAGACTTAGAAGGGTTGTGTCCTTGAATGACCACGAGGGGCAGGTCTCCTCTGAAAACTGTTATATGGGAGAGAAAAAGAACTATCCTCATGACTTAAGCCACTATACTGGGGAACTCTGTTATAGACACTTAACCTTTAGCCTAATCATAATAGGAGTGTTTAAAAAAAAAAAAAAAGTGGAGCCCAGAGTATTCCTGGTGCTATGACAAAAGCAGAAAAATCAGTTCAAATGAGGCCGAAGGCAGGAAAGTTAGAGGAAGCAGAGGAGGATGCCTGGGAGGGAGCACCCTTGCCCTGAATCTTGAAAGACGAATGTTTTTAGCAAATCTGCTTGGGTTTCTCATCTACTCTTAATTCTTTTGATTGGCTGTTTTCATCCACATTACTTCTTTCAGGAATATATTCTCTCTTATCCCTTCTCTCTACCTGTTAAAGCCTACCCAGGATTCAAGACTTGGATTAAATCCCATTTCTGCAGGGAACCTCTTTGATCAGCTCCCCACAAGTGATATCTTCCTCTTCCAAAATCCTATGGCACTTTGTCTTTATTATTTATTGACCACACATTTTATATCTTCTCTATAAGTATCTGACATTTTTCAACAGCTTTTCCAGCATCACACTACCTAGATTTGTTCTGGGTTCCCCCAAGGGTATACATGTACCCTGAATGTCCATTGCTTTGTAACAAACCCACCTCAAAACTTAGTGGATTATAGTAACTATTTTTATTGCTCGCAGTTCTAAGAGTTGGCTGGTCTCAGTTGGATGGTTCACACTGAAGGCCTTGAACGCTCTTGCATTCAGACAACAAGTGGGGCTGAAGTCAGCTGAAGGCCTGGCTGGGCTAGATGCTCAAGACTGCTCACTCCTGTGGCTTGTGGTTGAGGCTGCTCTCAGCTAGGAGGTCAGCAGGTCCTATTACCAGAGATCCTACATTTGCTGTCTCCGTGTGACATGGGCTCTCACATAATTATAGCTGGATTCCAAGATGATCAAGTGAAGCCCTTGTAACTTAGCCACGAGAGACCTAGAATATCACTCTCATCACATTCTTTTGGTCAAGGAAGTCACTAAGGCCAGCCCAGGGAGGGAAATTTGACTTCACATCTTGATGTGAGAAGCAGCAGGTGCATTCAGTGAGATAAAGAATTAATGACACCCGTACTGGGAGACTATCTTCTCATACTGTGTAAACCTGGAATCTGGAGTGATGTGGCCAGATCAGAACATGTGGCCATCCTGTATTTCATCTGCAAATCAGAGCCCCAGGAATACATTGCTTCCCCTCCTCCCTGAGACAATAAGAAGAATTTAATGTTAGTCTGGCATTAACCTGGGATGGGCTAGATGTACAAATGCCAGGATGTCCACCAAAATCTGGATGATTCAGTGTTCGTGAGCCAAGAGGTTTCCAGGAGAGAATGGAAGCTGTCATGGAGAGAAAATGTCTCTGGACTAGAGCTCAAGTGTTTGCTGATCTGTGTTTCTTCTGAAGATCACTTGCCACCCATTGTTGCCCAACCACCCTTAACATGGGGGTAAAGGACAGGGATTGCAGCAGAGCTAAAACTGAGAAAGGGTTACATGATGCTCAGCTTGGAGGAAGACTTCAGCTAAGCCCTTAGCCACTCATTTGAGTACAACATCTCACCTGTGTAGCCTTTGGCTACAGGAAGGAGAGACAATTACCCCACAAACTACCACCAACCACACTGGCCTTTGAACTTTGTGGTAGACAGATAATGGCTTCCCCAAAGTGTCCATATCATTAATCCCCCAAAACTGTGAATATGTTCTATTAAAGGGCAAAGGGGAAATATGTTTGCAGATGGCATTAAGTTGGCTCATCAGCTGAAGATAGGGGGAATATCCAGGATTATAAGGGCAGGGCCAAAGTTCTTAGAAGCTTCCTTAAATGTGAAAAAGGGGGATAGCAGAACAACCAGAGTCAGATAAGGAGATATAGGGAAGAAAGCAGAGATCGGAGTGATGTGGTTGCTGGCTCTGAAGATGGCAGTGGACCAAGAACCAAGAATGTGGCAGCCTCTAGAAGCTGGAAAAGGCAAAACCCAGATTCTGCTCTAGAGCCTCTAGAAAGGGTCACAGCCTTGCTAACACCTTGAAACCCATTTAGGAGTGATGAATTGTGGAACTGAAGATCATAAATTTGTGTTGTTTCAAGCCACTAAATTTGTGGCAACAATAGGAAAGTAATCCAAACTCCAAGGGCCTGGGTGATTAGAATGAGAGTCCTATCACAAGGGACGGTATACCCATACCCCTGTTTTGACTGATAATATTCAAGAGCAGGAAATCTCTGGTCAGGAACCATCAGGACTGCTGGGGTGAGGGGTGGAGAGGAAGGTGGCAAAAGCTGACAGCAGGCCTTCCTGAGAAAGCGAGGAAGAAGAGAGGGCAGTGAGGAGCCAGTGGCCAGAGGAAGAAGTGAGGGCATTTTATGGAAGAGATAAATAACTTCTCTTCTCAAGAGAAGGGACTGGGACAGATTGCTGTGTTGGGTGACATAATTCTCCTTTCACTGCCCCTTTGGGGAGAACAATCAGTAAAAGCTGTCTTGTTCTACAAGATTTATTTATTTATTTTTAAAGATTTTATTTATTTGACAGAGACACAGTGAGAGAGGGAACACAAGCAGTGGGAGAGGGAGAGGGAGAAGCAGGCTCTCCGGGCAGGGAGCTCAATGTGAGGCTCCATCTCAGGACCCCGGGGTTAATGACCTGAGCTGAAGCCAGACACTTAACGACTGAGCCACCCAGGCAACCCTCTATAAGCTTTTAGAAATGGATTTGTGTGTTTCTAGATGTCGCTCTGGGCAAAGTGTGGCCAGAGAGTACCAAAGTTGATGACTACATGAATGTTGCATTTCCTTGTCTAAAATACAGAAATGTATACCCTTTTGAGAAATCACCCCAAGTCTGAGAAGGAAATGTGAAAAGAGCCACAGACAGAGGCACGACAAGCAGGACTCAAGAGAGGCTGTCATATTTTATGGTTCAGTTTGCTTGAAATGAGGTGTGACTATATCAAGGAGAGCACACTACCTGGTGTCTTGGGTTTAGAATTCAAAACCCACAATAAGTTTCTTTACCTCTCAAAGCAGGCAATTTGTCCCTCTGAGCTTAATGAAAAGGAAGTGGATCAGAGAGGTGAGGTCTGTGGCTTGTTTACTGTTCTCCTCTCTCTGCCTGTCTTCCCTGGAGATCAAGGGAATTGGGGGGAGGGAGAGAAGACATGCCACCTTTGGTGCTTCTGTTGGTGAGGTAAGGACCACCCCCACCCACCCACCATAGGTGACTGGAACCATCAGGGATAGTTCTGGCTTTACTCTTGTGGGAAAGACAAGGGACAATGGCACACTGCTTACAAATTCTGACGTCCAAAGTGTCACTGAGGCTACTCCCTCTCAAGGCTATTTTAAGGGTTTATCCACTCAATTAGGGCACTCACTTTGTAGGTGGTGGTAGGCAGACCCCCATCTCAGCCATCAGATGCACTGTTCAGAAATGGGGCTCAATTTCCCTCATCCCTTTCTTACCTGTACCCGAGATCCCTGCCTTAAGAAATGATTTCGTTTTCTTTAAGGTGAACATGTTGGGGGATGGGAGAGCAGAGGAAGAGGAAGAGAAAGAATCTTAAGCAGGGCAGCCCAGTGCAGCCTGACATGGAACTTGATCTCATGACCCTGAAATCATGACCTGAGCCAAAAGCAAGTCAGACACTTAACTGACGGAGCCACCTGGAGCCCCAAGAAATGATTCTTGCTTTTAAAAACTCAACCCCTGATTTAGACCTAACATTTTTAGCAAATGTCCTTCTCTGCCATTGTCATAGCTGGTTAAAAGACAATATATAAAAAATACGTGCAAAATGTAAAACAAATTACTTCCTTTTTGATAATCTTCTCACAAAGTACTCTATACTCATGAAATCAATCTCCACAGCTACCTGAACCAGAACTGTACTCAATACAAAATACTGTAGGTAGGGAGTAGAGCTGAGGGTTGTAGATTATGCCCCAACTTGATTCTTCCAAGCCGCCTCTCTGTTCTCTCCTTGAAGAATTGCTTAAATGCATTATCAGGTTCGTGTCTTCATTTCCTTGCCTCTCTCAAATTCATTTGTCAGTTCATTCCGATTCCATCTCCCTACTCAATGGAAACCGTCCATATCGTGGTAGCCTGTTACCACACCCAATGGTTAGTTCTTTTTTTTTTTTTTTTTTTTTTTTTTCAGTTTATTTCACTCCTCAGCAGTATATCACACCATTCTTTAGGAAATCTTTTCCTTGGTCGCTTCCTACCTCAGTGACAGGCTCCTTCTCAGCCTCATTTCCTGACTCCCCCTTCTTACCTGACCATTAAGTGTGGGTGGCCCCAGAGCTCAGCTGTCTGCCTGGTCCATTTTTCTTTTTCCCATAAATGATCTCATCAAAATTTGTATCTCTTGCTCACCTCTTCTTACCTGTCTTTGTGAGTGGCTTTTCCAGCTCTATGTGTGTCTTTATATAAGCAGCTCATACTTAATATGGTTCAAAATCAAACCTGGTTTCCCTTGAATGCTATTCCTCCCCAGAATCGCTCACCTCAGTTAAAGGTATCCCCCCCGTTCACCATTACTGAAGCTGAATCCAATCTCCTACTTTTCGCTCCCCTCCTCTTTCTAAGTCATTAGCAAGTCCCATCTTTCCATCCTGAAAACATATCCTGAATTCCCTCTACTTCTCTCTAGTTTCAACCACTCATTGAAAAGATCCCTCTTTCCCCAACCTGCCTCCACCATCCACCGCTATCCACATGCCGACACACACAGACACGCGTTCTCCCCGTCTTTCTCTCTTCATTCCCCAGAGATTCTCTACCACAGTTGCCTTTGTAGTGTTTATCCCATTCTGCTATTCCATTGCTTACCTCTTGACCTTTGTGTTTACATTTGGTCTCTTCAGGCCCAGGTCTAGCGTGAGTTGAGTGAGACACTTGCTTTGGGCCCAAAACTAAAGGAAAACTCCATAATCAAGATAAGTAATATTTAATATTACTTATTAAATATTAATATACTATTAATCATAATATAATAAATTAATATTATATTAATATTTAATGTTCATATTGTAAAATATATTATATTATAGATAAAATATAAATTATAAACTTATATTATAAATTTAAATAGTTTATAACTGATTTTTATATTATTATATTATATATTATATTATGTTAAATTATAAATTTAAATATGCATTATAAATAAAATACATTATAATAATATAAAATATTAATATTATATTTAATATCTTATAAAATATTAATATAATATTTTAGAAAGTAAAAATACAAAAAAATCATGATGAGCAAAGCAAATTCCAGCATCATACAGCATAATTTTATCCATAAATTCTCCAATATGTATCCTTATAGATAAGAACAACGATGAAAAAAACAACAGAATTCCATTATCACACCTTATGAAATCTAATAATTCCTTAATATCCTTTTATATCTAGTTCATGTTCTCTTTTCCTTGATTGTCTCACAATGTCTTTTACAGATGGCTTGTTTGAATTGAATTCTGAATAGTGTTCATGTGATGGTTTATGTTGGGTATCAACTTGGCTGGGTTAGTGGATACCCAGATGGCTGGTGAAACGTTATTTTTGGGTGTGTCTGCGAGGTTGTTTACAGAAGAGATTAGCATTTAAATCAGTAGACTGAGTAAGACAGTCACCCTCACCAGTTGGAGTAGGAATCATCCAATCCACTAAGGACATGCACTGAACAAAAATATAGAGGAAAGGCAAATTTGTTCTCTCTGCTTGGACGGAGACGTCCATCTCCTGCCATCAGACGTTGTCACTCATGACTCCAGAGCATTCATACTCAGACTGGGACTTATGCCATTGGCATCCCCAGTTCTTAGGCCTCTAGACTCAGACTGAATTATACCGCCAGTTCTCCTGGGTCTGTAGATGTTAGACACAGATCATGGGACTTGTCTATCTCTATAATGTGAACCAATACCTATAATAAAGCTCCTCTTATATACATCTTATTGGTTCTGTTTCTCTGATGAACCCTGACTAATATAGTCCACATATCATGGGGCTTGATATATCTCAGAATTTTATTTTTGCACTTTTTCAAGCCATTTGAATTTTGAAAGAAATTAGGTCACTTAAGAGAGAGTCCATTATCATATGGTTTCACTTATTTGTGGAGCATAGCAAGTAGCATGGAGGGCATGGGGAGTTAGGAGAAGGGAGTTGGGGGAAATTGGAAAGGGAAGAGAACCATGAGAGACTATGGTCTCTGAAAAACAATCTGAGAGGTTTTAAGTGGTGGGGGCGGTGGGAGTTTGGGGGAACCAGATGGTGGGTGTTAGAGAGGGCACTAGATTGCATGGAGCACTGGGTGTGGTTCAAAAATAATGAATACTGTTATGCTGAAAATAAATAAAAAATAAATTAAAAAAAAAAGAAAAGAAATTAGGTCACTTATATGTAGAGTTTCCTACATATCCTTTGTATTTCTGGTAAATATGTAGCTGGCGCTTGATTTCAAATTCAGGTCTTTTCCTTTCCTTTCCTTTCCTTTCTTTCTTTTTTTTTTCTTTAGCAATAATACTTCAGAGATAATGGTGCAGACATTTAATTATGTCACACCAGAAGACGAGTAATGTCTATTTGTCTCTCTTTTTGTAATGTTAAGATTGATCGGTGGCTGAAGTGATGTGGTGTCTGGGATTTACTTTAAGGTACCTGGTACCGTGATGGAGTGAGGGGAGCTGGATGCTGTTATGGATGAAACAGGATTGGCCATGAGTTGGTAATTGTTAATGCATTAGTGATGGATGTATAGAATCCAGCCAATTAATGTCTATACTTTTTATATCTTTGAAATTGTACATAATAAAAAATTCTTAAACAAAAAAATTTTTTAAACAAAAATTTAATAAGTTGTTTTAAAAAATTTGATCACTCATACTGTACCAGTTAGTGAGGATATTTTGTAAAAACAGTTTCTTTCTCAGGGTCTGGAACTCCAGTGATACATTTGGTCACATAGGAACTATAAGTTTCAGTAATTGACCCTAGACTACTAGATTCAATCCAGTTTTCCTGACTGGCAACACTTTGCAGGGGTTGTCACAATTTGTTCCTGGTCAAATTGTGTCTTGGGTGACTCCAGTGAGAGAGACTCTTGGAAGTTTGTGCTCGGTTTCCTCTTGATTTCATCCTTTGTGGAATTTGCTCTGTACTCTTTACCATAATAAACTGTACTTGTGAGTATGAAAATAAATATTTTTTAAATTTCATTCCTTAGTTCAGATACTGAGAGCCTATAGACCCATCGTTATAAAGTTCTCCTTTAGTATGTGCCTTATGGTTTTAGCAGTCACTGATGAGCATTGCTAACATCCAATTATGAGGCAGTACAAATCTATGATATTCTAACTCTGTCATCCCTTTGATTAGTTAGCAGTTTCTGCATAACAACTTACTTCAAAATTTAGTAGCTTAAAACAGTGAGCATTATCTCATAACTTCTGTGGGTCAGGAATCCAAGAGTGGCTTAGCCGGGTGATTCTGCCTCAGAGTCTCTCATGACATTGCAGTCAGTCTGCTAACTGGGACTCCAATCTTTGTGGGCTGGAGGATCTACCTCCAAGTTCACTCACATGGTTGTTGGCAGACCTTAGTTTCTACTGGCTTTTAACTGAATAACTCAGTTTCTCACCTAGTGAGGTTCTCCATAGACTACTTAAATGTCTCACAATATGACAGCTGCCCCAGAATGAGTAATGAGAGAGAGAGAGACGGAGAGAGAGAATAGAATGAGAGAACCAGATGGAAGCCAAAATCTTTTATAATCTTATCTCAGAGGTGACATATCATTATCTCTATGTGCTGTTGGTCAAACAGGTCAGCCCTGGTACAGTGTGGGAGGGGACTACACAGGGTGTGAATACCCAAAGTCAGGATCGTTGGGGGCCATCTTGGAGACTGGCTACCACATTCCTTTGCATGTATTAGCTGGAAATCTATAATGGAAATCTCAACTTCATCAACTACTCGGTTACTCTGCAATACAGTTCATGTAGAAGAAGCAAAATAAATTATTCTTTTCTTTACTACTTTTCAAAATAATGAGTTGATGTCCTAGCATCCACTTACCTGGCCCGTGAATTATTTTTTAATATCATTATGAACTCATGATCTTAAAATGTTTATTATGTTTTAATCAAGTACATACATATGTCATTATTTTCTCAGACTTTTTTGTTTGTTTATTTTTAATATTCAAATTACTCCATTTTTGATTAGTGAAAAGTCCTTACTGTTGGCTATTGTGTGCTTTTGGCACAAACCCAACAATCTTTGACAGTTTCCTTGTTTTCTGGTACACAAGATATTTCAGACTTGTCTTATAATTTCCTGCCCTAGCCATTTCTCCAAAGTGCCCTGGTTCCTTTTAGTTTGGGGTTTTATTATTCCATTTTTTCCTTTTTAAAAAATAACATACAACCAAATCTCTCTATCTAAGTAGATAGATAGATATAGTTATCTATCTCCATATTTCTCTTGCCCTTTTCTTAAAGTAAAAGTAGCAAACTATACACACTGTTCTACACATTGCTTTTTTCACTTAACAATATACCCCAATATAAAAAAAGAAAATATATTGATATTTCTGATTACTTTTTATCCAGTCCCCTATTGATGGGCAGGTAATATATTTGCAAGCTTTGAAATGAAAACAAAACAAAATCAATAAAATGAAAACAAAAAAGAAAGGAAAGAAAGAAAGAAAGAAAGAAGAAACCACAAAGGAAGAGATTGACAACTTTGAATTAAAAAAAAAAAAGCTTAAACATCTGTACCACAACAAAAACAGTGAAAATAAAATAACGAAAATAAAAAGGCAAATAGACCAGAACAGGGGTTGTAGGGTGGAGTAGAGGCTCGAAGATGCAACCACCATGGCCAGAAGACTAACATCTTTGTTATATAAAGAACTTATAAAAAATGTTTTGAATCAATAAATAAACTAACATCTGTGCTAATAAATCATATAAGTAAAAACATTCCTTGAAACACATATGGCAAAAGATTAAAGCCTGTGGTAATCACAGAAATGCAAATTAAAACAAGGAAAAAGTATGATTTTCGTCCATCACAGTGATAAAATTTACAACAATGGTTATTCCTCATCCTGGTGGCAGTGCAAGAAACTGATATTACTACACAGTGTGCTTATCCACCATCCAAATTGTGGAAAATAATTTGTCAACTTGAATTAAGAGCCATAAAATTTTTTTAATCCTTTGACCCAATTATCCCACTCCTGGGAATAAATACTCTAAAAGAAGATAGAAACTTTTCTTGGTGATGTCCACTGAGTGCTCCTGACCTCTGAGGTGGTTCTGGATGACCTGGAGACCATGAGTCTACAATGGTCCCAGTGGGCGGTATTAGGGGATGTGCCTCTCCACGAGCATGTGTATGTATCAGTCGATGTACATGGCAGCTTTGGCATTTGGTGGAAGAATGAGTGAGTGTTCTCTAGGGAGGATATCGATGAGGACCATGGGCAATAAGAGAATTTGAATCTCCACCACAAGAAAACAGAGAAATGGAAGGAGAAGAATTAACGAAGGACTATGTGAGACTCCACATCCATGCAGAGCAGCTTCGGGGTGTAAATGGTTGAGTGCGTGTGGTGCAAGGACCGGAGTATTCTCCGACCCTTTCCCCTCTGCTGTAGACCAGTAGACGGTCAGGAAACAGTTCTTGACAGTACACAGCTGGCACAGCTCTGGGCAGCAGAGGTAGTATGTCGCCATATGTGTGTCAGACATAGTGCCTCACACTCAGTGTATAATTCCCTAATGAGTAGAGGAATTGGAGTATCTGTCACCTACCTGAGGACTCTGAGAAGAAGCTGAGGCTGATCTGATTGGGTGGGGGTGAGAGCTGAGGCAGTGAATGAGTGAATGAGTAGGTGGAGGCCTGAACCTGAGAATATGGCAGATCAGTGCCAGTGTGGCTGCAACTAGAAGCATAGTGAAATTGGGAAGTTCTGCTTGTATTTATAATATTGAAATACTGGAAACAATCTAAATGTCTAACCATAAATTATGGAGTGTGCAATCAATGAAAAGTTTCACAAACATAAAGTTGCATGAAAGATGATGCAACAGTACTTTCAATTTTCTTCTTCCTGGACACATGAAAGACTCCATTTCCCAGGCCTCCCCATACTCTGCTTTGCTGTAAGATAGGCCTCATGACTACAAAGTGATAAATATTCTTCTGGGCTCGAGCATTTAAGAGCTCATGCATGATTCTCTATCACAGTCAAGGAGAAGACTGTGTGTTGAGATGGAAGTGCCATAAAGTTCAAGGTGCCTTCATCTCTAAGTCACCACATGGCAGATAGCTGCACGAGAGTCACTAAGGTCCATAGGGGGAATTGGGTAAATAAGGAAAAAAACCCTTATTATGTTAAGTTTCTGAGATATGCTTCTGATACTGAACCATAACCTGTCCCATTCCAAAGAGGCAACACAGAAAATGTTTCAAAACACAATATTTAGAGAATGCAAACTGACTCTTAAGTATGGACAAAGCGAGATGTTTCAGTTACCATACTAAAGTTATGAGTGTTTCCTTTGCATTTTTCTTCTTTACTCCTAAGCTTTTTTTTTTTCATTTTTGCTCTACTGTCTTTATAACTAAAAATAAAGTAACGTGACAGAAGGAGGAGGAGAGGAAGAAAGGAAAAGAAATTGGGAAGGCCCTGTTCTCATTTCTTGTGCTCTCATCTCTGAGCCTCAGGGTCCCATTGGCTTCCTCTGAACCATCCAGCACCTTATACAGACAACTTCTATTTTTTATTTTTTTAAGATTATATCTATTTAAGAGAGAGAGAGATAGAGCACAAAGCTGGGGGAGGGGAAGAGGGAGAGTGAGAGGCTGGCTCCCACTGAGCAGCAAGCCAGATGTGGGGCCCGATCCCAGGACCCTGAGTTTACAACCCAAGCTGAAGGCAGACGCTCAACCTACTGAGCCACCCCAGCACCCCACACAGACAACATTTTTATGATAACAGCTATGTGTGAGCACCATAAAAGCTTATATACATTATGTCCACACAGAAGTCTATAAAGTGGGGCACCTAGGTGGTACCATCAGTTGTGTGTATCAGCTCAGGTCTCGGTCTTGGGGTTGTGAAATTGAGCCCCATGTTGAGCTCCATGTTCAGCATGGAGTCTACTTGAGATTCTCTCTCCTTCTCCCTCTGCAGTCTTGCTTGTGCTTTCTCTGTCTCTAAAAATAAATAAATTTTAAAAATAAATATATTAAATATAAATATAAATATAAATAAATAAATCTATTTTTATGGTTATGTAGCAAGTTAGTGGTGGACCCAGGATTCAAATCCAGGACAACCTTCCTCGTAACCAGCCTGTTCAGCTCTACAACTTAGCTGACTAGTAGATGGGGAAAGAGTACGACGTTGAAAGATAAGCTTCCCTTATCTTTCTGCTTCGAAAATCCACTTTGTTCCCTACCTCCCACCGGAGAGCCGACTTTCTGTTTCCTGAGCAGAGCTAACTTTTACCTAATGTTTGTATCTTAACTCGTTTATGAACAGCAAAGAGGCAGCAGTAATGGTTTCCTATGTATGTGATGTGGCTGCAGAGATGTGGAAACAGTTGTGTTCTTCCTCTCCCCAAGGCCCTGTCAAAGGAATTGTGATGTGATGATGAGCTCTGCACTCAGTAGAGGCAAACAGAGCTGCTGAAGTCCCAGTTATGCCTCCTATGAGCTCTATGACCTTAGGCAATTCTCTTCACATTTCTGAGCCTCTGGTTTCTCCTTTATAAAAGTGTCATAATCTCTGCCTACTTCTTGTGAAAACCACATGGAGGGAAAAGCTCTGTCAGTGTCAGAGAAACAAAAGATAATGTTATTATTTTCCATAGAGATATGGGATCAGGACATGAAAAAGAAGGCACAGTTGGTACCTGCGTTAACTAGAAAAGTTATCTTATTTCCCTCGCTGCTATCTGGTCTGGCTCTGGTGCTCAGAGCTGACTCCCATTTGATCTCTTCCTCTTGTATAACCAGGCCTCATTTGAGCTCCCTGAGCTCTGAGAGGAGAAATGGATGAGATGAATATTTATGTTTGAGCAGACCCCTCATGCACTGTGTTTCTCCTCCCCTTCCCCAAGGTTGTCCCTAGGAAGAGACATCTACTTCTTTTTTTTTTTTTAATTTATTTATTTATTTGATAGAGAGATAAAGCAAGAGATGGAACATAAGCAGTGGGAGTGGGAGAAGCAGGCTTCTTGCTGAACAGGAAGCCTGATGTGGGGCTCGATCCCAGGACTCCAGGATCATGACCTGAGCCGAAGGCAGACACTTAAAACCTGAGCCATCCACGTGCTCCGAGACATCTACTTCTTATCAAATAACTCTATGCTCTCCTAGCCCTCCTGAAATTATGTGGGGCCATGTGACTGAGATCAGACAAAGGGTTGTAGGTGGGAGTGATGCCCCCCTCTTCTAGCCTGATGCACTTAAGAACCAGCATGCATCCTCTTTCTCTCTCCTGCCCTGCACTGAAGAAAATGACCAGATGGCTCAGCTACAATTCAGAAGACTCCATTGGTCTGGCTCTCTGAGACTCAGTAAATAGACCCTGCCAGTTGAGTTAGGACATGTATCATGAGCAAGAGGTAAATTCTATTTCATGTTGACTAAGATTTTGTGGCTGTTTGTTACCAAAGGAAAGCCTCTCTTCTCCTGGCTACTGTAGAGTAGGGCATGGGTGATTGGTTCTCTGCAGAGAATCTGTGTGTGGGAAAGAACACAAGGAAGACGTCCCGTGACATTTGCTCTTGGCTGTGAGAGCCTCCAAATCACTCCTCTTTGGCATACAAAGAACATAAAGTGTTTTAAGAAATATAACTCCTTCATTAAAAATATTAAAAACACAAGTGGCACAGAGAGATAGAGAAGGAGGGAGGGGGGGAAGGAAGGAAGGAGGGATAGAGAGAAAGAGAGAGGAAGGGAGAGCAAGCTGAGCCGATCAGATCATTCCAGTCTTCTGATGGTGCCCCTGAAAAGTCTTGGTGATGTGTGGGAAGGCAGCCAAAGGGGGCGTTGAGCAAGATGAATAAGTGGGGAAAGATTAGAGCAAGCCTGCAGAGAAAGAAAAACAAAACAAAACCTCCTTGTTTCTGGGCTTTCTTTGGCTGTGCTTCTTGCCCTTGGTTTCATCATTGGTTCAACAAATATTTACTGATGTGCCAAGCAGCGTTCTGGGGCTGGATATCCAGCTTGAACAAAACACAATGTCTGTCCTTGTGGACCATACATTTCATCAGGGAGCTGGAGAACCAACCAACAAATATGTGTAAATGTGGTATGTTAAAGATGACACATGATGGAGGAAAAGCAGGGGGAGGTGATAGAGGATAGGATGGCTCTGGTTTCGAAAGGGTGGTTGGAGAAGGCTTCGCTGAGAAGGTAATCCCATCTGAACAAAAACCAAAAGAAAGTAAAGGAGCTAGCAATGCAGCTGTCTGAGAGAAGTATGAAGCACGACAAGGAAGACAGTGTGGCTGGGTTGAGTGGCAGAGGAAGAGAGTAGGAGTGGATGAAATTCAGGAAGAACTGGGGACTTTGCTCAGAGATGGGAAGCTATTGGAGCAAATGAATGTTATGACTTAATTTATATTTTATTTCACTTTAATTCCAGTTAGTTAACATACAGTGTAGTATTAGTTTCAGGTGTACAAATTAGTAGTTCAACGCTTCCATGCAACACCCGGTGCTCATCAGGACAAGCACACTCCTTAATCCCCATCACCTGTTCCCCACCCACCTTCCTTCTGGGAACCGTCAGATTGTTTTCTATAGTTAGGAGTCTGTTTCTTACTTTGTCTCACTCTCTCTTTTTCCCCTTTGCTCATTTGTTTGGTTTCTTCAATTCCACATATGAGTGAGATCACTTGGTATTTGTTTTTCTCTGACTGACTTTGCTTAGCACTATACGCTCTAGATCCATCCTTACAGCAAGATTTCATTTCTTATGACTGAATAATATTCCATTATGGATAATGCTATTGATACATGCACACACAACCACCACTTCTTTATCCATCCTTTTATTGATGGACACTTGGGCTGCTTCCGTATCTTCGCCATTGTAGGTTATGCTGCTATAAACATAGGAGTGCTTGTATCCCTTTGAATTAGTGTTTTTGTATTTTTTGGGTAAATATCCAGTGGAGCAATTCTTGGATCATAAGATAGTTCTATTTTTAATTTTTTGTTTTCCACAGTGGCTGCACCAGGTGCTTTCCCACCAACAGTGCCTAAGGGTTCCTTTTTAGTTTTGACTTGCATTTCCCTGATGATGAGTGATATTGAGCATCTTTCCATGTGTCTGTTGGGCATCTGTATGTCTTCTTTGAAGAAATATCTGTTCATGTTTTCTGTCCATTTTTAATTGGCTTATTTGTTTTTTGGATGTTCAGTTTTTATCAGTTCTTTATATATTTTGGATGCTAGAAATTTGTCAGATATGGCATTTGCAAATATCTTCTATTTGGTAAGTTGCCTTTTAGCTTTGTTGATTGTTTCCTTCACAGTGCAGAAGCTTTTTATTTTGATAGAGTCCTAGAGTCCCAATGGTTAATTTTTACTTTTATTTCCCTGACCTGAGAAGACCTATCTAGAAAAATGTTGCTATGGCCGATGTCAGAGAAATTACTGTCTGTGCTCTCTTCTAGAATTGAGCTAATTTACATTTTAAAAGGATGACTGTGGTTGCTATATGGGTAGGATTGCCAGATTTAGCAAATAAAATTTAATCATGTCCAGTTAAATTTGCATTTCAGATCATTTTGAATTATAATGAATAATTATAATTAAATAATAATGAATAATTTCTAAGTAGAAATAGATACCATAGATATATGGGATATCTTATATCTGTGACATATCTGTGATATATCTGTGACGTCTTTATACTAAAAGAATGATTTGTTGTTTATCTGAAATGTGAATTTAACAGAGTGTCCTGTATTTTATCTGGCAATCCTATACCTGGAAAAAGATTAGGACAAGAGGTGAAAGCTGGGATCAGCTTGGGTGTTGCAATAAACCGGCAAGAGATGAGGATTATTCAGACCAAGGGGGTGGTGATGGTGAGAAGTTGTTGGTTGGATTCTAGTATATAGGGTCCCCCATGTATTCTCTCACTCTTTCTCAGGCCTTTTCTATGAACTAGTTTGATTCATTTTGCAACCCAAACTTGGGAGGATGTGGGTGGGGGCCATTTGGCATAGGGGAAGGATGTGGGTTTAACCACAAGTTTCATATAGTTTTAGAGAATGCATGAAAATAGAATTAGTCACTCAAAGGTAGAAGGGAGCCAAAGGCCAGGGACAGTCCTGAAAGAGCTCCCTCCCTTCCTGCTCAGGGACACAGTGATCAGCCCCTGCGGAGATGGGAAAACGCATTGACATGACACTTCCTTTTTGGTTTCTTCTCCTTAGCTTGGCTCTAGCAGACACATCCTGGCTTCAAAAAGAGTAGAAGATGGCCTATGGAGGAATGGTGACAGTAAATGGATCTTTGTATTTTGTATTTTTGTTCTGTACTCAGATCTTTTGTTCTGAGCCAATATGCTGAGGATATTCTTAGAGAACAAGCCAACCTCTTCTGGATTGTTGGAGTTGTGGGCAGGGAGGGCCCCTATAATGTGTGCTAAGTGCTAGGTGTGTCACTCACAACAAGCCAGAGCCAGACATTATCACTTTCTTTCATGGTAAGGAACTGGCACAGAAAGGTTCAGCAGCCTCCCCAGGAGCACTTTGCAGGACCCACCAATTTTCCATCGTCATTACTGAATCCAACAAAAATCACTTCAGTGCTAATGAACTGAGAACTTGAGAGGAGACGATATGGCAGCTGTACAGTTTCTATTCCACAAAGAGTTTCAGACCAAGTGTTTGGTCAATAAGAGACCCTCATAAACATAATCCTTACCAGCTGGCTTCCCTCCCTGCCTGCCTCCTGCTTCATTCCTTCCATTGTTCAGCAAAAGTATATTGAGCATCTTCTATACGCCAGTTCTATGCGAGGCCCGAGGATTCACTGGTAAACAAAAACCAAGTTGTGAAGCTGAGGTTTGAAGATAAGGGTAATTCATCAGGTCAGAGGTGAGTGATGGGGAAATTGTTTCATGAGGAAAGCTAGTGCCAATGGGCTGTGGAAGGAGGGGGTGTGGCTAATAGTAGGGGGCGGAAGAAGGCTGGAAGGGAGACAGGCAGTTGAAGGATGCTGTGTGAGGGTGTCCAGCAGGTCATGATTAAAGACCCCAGTTTTTATCCCAAGAGCCAGAAGATGCCATGGAAGTACTTTACACCGAACTGTGACATAATCAGCTTTGCATTTTGAAAAGATAAAATCCCAAAGTCTGTCACTAGAGAACTGGTTAGGTCAGTTAGGATACATCCATGTGGGGAACTCCAGGCATCTGCTCAAAAGAATGAATATAATAGCATGATCTCTAAAAACATTGTTTAAATGTAAGAGGTACAGAACACTGCATTGTCTACTATAATTTGTATAGGAAACATGTACATATAAACAGTTGGTTCTTGTTATTCATGGTACTTATATTCTATAAATTTGCCACAAACACTAAATTAGTTTAATATCTGCTAATACAAAGTTATATTCCTGCCAGCCATGGTCACAACATTTTCAGCGACTGATCCATACATATATAACCTGATTTTATGTGTGTTTCTGTTTGCAAACATCTTATTTCATATATATTACTGATTATAAACAGTGAACTCACGGCCAACAGCGCCACGACTCATGCCTGAGAGAAGCTTATCCAGCATGTGTATTTTCTCCAGGAGACATAGCACAGCCTTCCTGCTCATAGGAGCACTAGACAACACTTTAGTGCTGTGATTGGAGGCCATTTTGAACAGCAAAATCATCGACAAAAAGCACAAAAATGTGAAAAACCCGGGACCAAATAGACAGGGAAAAGGACAGTTATTTATAGTACGAGAGCAGAAACCAGAAGGCTGAATGCCACCTCGTGTGATCTCAGCTGGGAACATGTGTGTTAGGCAATCCAGATCTCTCGTGTCTCTGTAGAAGTCTGCAGACAACTGTGGACATGCTTGAGTGTTGCTGCTGGGGTTAAAGGTTAGCAAGTAGATGAACTTGCAAATAGGGAAACTGCGAATATGGACGTCAGCTTTTTAGAGGAAAGAAGCTCAAACTTAGACATACATTGCAAAAACAAAAATAATATAAGAATGCTCATCAATATTTTACCCAGATTTACCTATTGTTAACATTTTACCCCGTTTGATTTATGCCCTCTGTCTCCCTCTCATGTACAAACACACCCACCCATACAAACGCACATACACATTTTTTTTTTCTGAATCATATGGGAGTCAGTTATATATATAATGGTATATAAACATAACCCTTTACCCCTGAATATGGCAGTATTTGTTATCTAATAAAGGATTCTCTTATATAGCCACAGTACACTTATACCAACTTTGATAGCTTTAACATGAATGTAATGCTTTTATCTAATCTACCAGCCTTCTTAATTCTGGAACACATTTACAGCCTTTCTTTGTGTTTTGTGATACTGATGTTTTGTAAGCATCACTTTTTATTTTATTAATTAATTAATTTATTTATTTAAAGCTTTTATGTATTTACTTGACACAGAGAGAGAGTACGTGCACAAGCAGGGGCAGCAGCAGAGGGAGAGGGAGAAGCAGGCTCCACGCTGAGCAGGGAGCCCTACAGGGGGATCAATCCTGGGACCTTTGGATTATGACCTGAGCCAAAGGCAGATGCTTAACTGACTGAGCCACCCAGGTACCCCCTGTCACTTCTAAAAATAACAATATTTGGGGTTTATCTGATGCTTCCTTATAGTCTAGATATGCATTCTCCCCCAGAATGCTGTGTAGGTGATGAGGTACAATGTATTTGCTCTAAAGCACAGGGAGTACCTTTGAAGGGAAGCTAAGGACAGTTAGCTAGTGACAGGGGGATTGTCTTTGGAGAAGACAACTGGTAATCTGGAGGAGAGATCGGGGAAGGAGGGTGACTTTTCATTGCATACACTTATTTGAATTGTGCATTGGGTGTATGTGTAGTACCTTTTCAAAAACTAAATTTTCAAAATCCTGGAAGGTCAGTGGGTCTTGTGTTATTACCCTCCCCCTCCCCATTTTCCATATGGAGGAACAGGCTCAAAGAGAGCAAGTGAGCAGCAGGAAGCCTCCACTCTGGGTGCCATGCCTGCTGTCTGTCCATCAGACTGCTCCTCGGAAGCTAGACATGCGCACGTTGCCCTGAGTGCTGCAAGAGAGGAGAGCGAGCGGGTTGTCAGGCAAGGCTTCCCCTTCCTGCAGGAGGAGACACCTGAGCTGAGTGCAGAGAGGTGAGGAGTTAGCCTGTAACCAAGGGTCCCAGGACCAGGGGAAGGAAGGAGGAAAGGGGAAGCAGGAAGGAAGGTATTTCAGATAGAAAGTGCCTTGGATCCAGAGGGTAGCAGACTGGTAAGTGTACACACCCCATCAGATCCGCACAGAAAATTGGGATCTTCCCTAGCAGACCCACCCTCTGTGTAGTGGGGATGCCTGGGCTTGCTTTTCAATAGTACTGTCTTTTCCCAGTCAATAGCCTCTTTTCAAGCTGAGCAGTCCGTCTACTTGGAGTTGAACTCCCTCATGTGGCTGCTTTCCATAGATTCTCAGAAAACTCACTCTCGTCACCTGAAGATGTCATCTGGCTATCTGAGTAAATAAGGACCCTTATCATATCCACTGACGTGGGAACCCTCAGTACACTCAGATCCTACAGACCTCTGCTGTTTTCTGTGAGGAGAGAGGCATCGGCTCCTGTCAGTGAACATCAGTGCTGGGACTGGTCCCATATGGCTTCCTGGGGCAATGTGCTGCCAGAGCCAGTACATCATTTGCAGAATTCAAGGTAAAATAAAAACACAGGATCCCCTTGTTCAAAAAGTAGGGAAAAAGTACTACTATGGGTACTAAAATAGTAAAGTGTTCCTTTTTCTTCTGAGGTCCCTCTCTTTACTTGTTATTATGTTTTTTATTTGCTATTTAATGACATTTCAAGTAAAACAAAATAAAAATTTTATACTATTATATTAGTATGGCCTTTACCATTCATCTTTATATTGTGCAATGCCAGTTTTAAATACAAAACCCAAAGCATTTAACTAATATGCAAATCACAAAAATTATACAATTTCTATTTTATAGATGGGGTATGCATTTGTATTTTACTCACACCCAAAAGTGGAAACTTTGTGTAAAACCAGCACTTCAGTTTTACCTCCTGATGTGCTCGTGTTGTACCAACATTCTCTACCTTCACCTTAACTGACTAGTAAACAGGGGCTGAATGTGAAATGAACGAGGGGTTTCCTTATCTTTTATCTGTCATCATTTTCAAAGTGAGTGATTGGCCAATACAGGGAAGTAACACAAGTAAATAAGGATATAATAGGTCCTTGGTGTTTGTGTTCCTTAGAAAGCCACTGTCCTCTTTCTGCATTTCAAACAAGTTCAGGTTCAAAGGGAAAGCAACTCTTTGGAGCTGTCCTGCTTACTCAGACACAGACATAATGTGCTTACCTTGTCCCAGCTTGGAATCTTGCTTAAATCCCACACATTGCGGGTCTGCTGGAAATCTGTGCTCCCAGTACATTGCAAACACTGTATGCATATGCAGATGGGTGGCAAGGAACAGGAGGCATACATATTGCACATCGTTCATAAAATCAGTTAAAAGTTCAAAACAGGAATAGCAAAGAATTAAATTGATGCTTGCACGGAGGCCCCTTCAGAAGATTACGGGGATTGGAGCACATGATAAGCATTTTTTGGAAGACGTATATAGTAGGCATGACCCATGTCATATTAGAACGAGGTCAGCAAGGACCAAAGACACACATATCACAGGTATCTCCTCTGCTCATGTGCACCCTCTTTTGTCCCACTGGATCTCACTTATAAAACACTAGTTCAAAGATAACGTTATTCAGAATTTCAAAATGGTGAAAGGCCATTAAAATAAATGTGGACTCTTCTGAGTGAGGGACTTTAGGCAATCGCACATGTCACATGTCCATGAAGCTGGGTATGGGGAGGGCTGCCCACTTCTCTTTCCTGCCTGCCGGGTGTGGTGGATAGAACAGTTCAGCTTCAGAATTACTTTGGACTAGGTGGAAGAGCAGAGAGAAAAGATGGGATGGACCTGGGTCCCTGACACTTTATCAGCCCTGGATAGCCAACCTCCAGGCTTTTACATGGCAGGATAAATCTGTATGTGTGTGTTCTTTTTTTTTTTTTTTTTAAGATGTTATTTATTTATTTGAGAGAGATAGAGAGAGAGAGAGCATGATAGGGGGTGGAGAGAAGGAGAAGCAGACTCACCACTGAGCAAGGAGCCCAAGGTGGGGCTCAATCCCAGGACCCTGAGATAATGACCTGAGCAGAAGGCAGATGCTTAACTGAATGAGCCACCCAGGTGCTCCCTATGTACATGTTTTAATCCATAATTAAACTATGCATTTTTAAGCTGCTGTAACGCCAAAGCCAATCCTATGTGATACAGCACCTTTGTGTTCTTTCACCTGGGATACAGGAACTTCTCACAAGCCACTCAGAAGCCATGAGAATCCAGAGATGGGACCTCTGACTCAAACCTCCAGCTATCCAGCTAACTCCAACTGTGGCGACTGAGCCATTTTTCTCTGCCATGTCTGAGGTGCCCTCCTGTGGGGTTTGTGTTGCATGACAGGTTGTCAAACTGTGTGGCCCATGGGTTGACCACCTATCTTACAAATAGAAATTTTAGGGGTGCCTGGGTGGCTCAGTTAGCTAAGCATCTGTCTCGATTTTGGTTCAGGTCATGATCTCACGGTTGTGAGCTGCTGCTCTGCATTGGGCTCTACACTGGGCAAGGAGTTTGCTCGAGATTCTCTCTCCCTCTCCCTCTGCCCCTGCCCTCCGCCAACTTGTGCACGCTCTTGCATGCCCTCTCTTTCTCTCTCTCTCTCTCTCTCTCTAAGAAGAAGAAGAAGAAGAAGAAGAAAAAGAAGAAGAAGAAGAAGAAGAAGAAGAAGAAGAAGAAGAAGAAGAAGAAGAAGAAGAAGTTGTTGTTTTATTAGAACAGAGTCACACTTATTCATGTAGATATTGTCTATGGCTGCTTTGGGGCTGTACTACCTGAGTTGACTAGGTCCAAGAGTAGTTACTTTTGGCCTTGGAAGATTTCACTGTCTAAGAGTGCCACTGGTTCCCCCCACCTCAGTCCATCTAACCCTGAGGGTTTCACCACCTTCCTCTTTTCCCCTCACAATCCTTCAGGCCAGAGACATAGGCTTTCCAACCGATACACCCGTAAGTATTTATCAAAGGGCTCTCTGGGAGAACAGAAAGCCCTCATGTATAGAGTACAACCATATCCGTGGTGTAAATATTCCCACTATGGCTAATTTCAAGCCAACAACATAACAACAATGAGGAGTTGGAAAGAGAGGAAGACAATCAGCTCTAGGGAACAGTTAAAGGCAGTTCCAATATATCACTGGAGCCACTTCCTTTACATCTGGCCTGGGCTTTTACCCCAGTTTTGCATTTAATGGAACCCTAAACTCTGATCAGCCAGGTCTGGCTATACTAATTGCAGCTAAAAGAATTTAGAGAATTTCGTTTCTGGCTTTCAGCATGATATCCCCCTCAAACTTTGTCAAGATTTATAATACTTACATTCTGTTCTGTTCATTTCGTTGCATGTTTTGTCTACAGATTGAGTCTAAGATATTAAACCCCATATAAATCACATTATTGTAAGATATAATTACAATGTTTTAATTGTGTAAATATTGTTGGCTGTGGAATCAAGCAGTGTGACTGGAGAGCTTAAGAACAAAACAGCGTTCGATTACTAAACGTTTGTAGGTCAAAGGAGAATGTTCCAGGCATCAAAGTTCAAACTAGTATGGGTTTATTTTCTTTCTATGTTTATATTTCGTCTTATACTCAGCTTCTACTTTTTTAAACAAATCTCACATATTTCTTTCTAGATTACTTCGTTTTAGTGGGACATCTTCCTGAGTGATTTCTTCAAAGACTGTGCATGAATGGCGAATTTTCTTACTCTCTGGATTTCTGAAAATGTCTTTATTGTATCTTCACTTTGGGTAGGAATTTGGCTGGTTCTAGAATTCCAGATTCAAATTAATTTTCCTACAAGATCTGATGTCAGACTGAATCTCATTTCTTCATATATAAGCTGGTTTTTCTTTCTGGGAGTTTATATGATTTTTCTTTTTATGCTTTCAGTTCTGAAATTCTATGCAAGTGCATTTAAATGTGATTTTTCTTTAGTATTCTTATTGGCCTTCTGTGGGTCCCTTAAAAAAACACAAAACCAAAACAAAACATGTATTTGGTTTAATACCAAAATACATTCTGAGGAAAACTAAGACAACAATAATACCACAGCCCAGATAACTCCAGTTATCTGGTAAAGAAATAAAGTACAATAATACAATATTAAGCAAAGAGTGAAAACAGTTCTGTTTCACTTAACGTAGTCAACTTTCCCTTATTCCACTCGTAGCTGTACCGTCATGGACCTAACCAGTACCTTGCTGATGGACATCTCAAGTTTTACATTGCCATAAACAATACTGCAGTAGACACCTTTGAACCGTTACTGATATTTTGACATGCTTTAATGAATATATGCAAGGAAGAAATTCCTAGTAGTGACACTGCTGAAATAGTGAGCAAGAACATTTTATTTATTCATTTTTAAAGGTTTTATTTATTTATTTGTTTATTTGAGAGAGAGAGATGAAAAGCGGAGAGGGGGGGGCAAGCAGACTCCCTGCTGAGCGCAGAGTCAGACCCAGTGAACCTGAGATCATGACCTGAGCCAAAAATCAATAGTCAGACACAACCTACTGAGCCACCCAGGCACCCTGAGTAAGAACATCTTAAATTTTGATATTTTGCCAGTTTTCCTCACAAAATGTTTGCATTCTCAATAACATCTGAGTGTCTCATTCACTTACTGATACTAGCTATCATCGAGCTTTCTAAGTATGGCCAGTTGGGATGAGCGAAAACATTGGTGTTTTCCTATGTATTTCTTCAGCCAAATGTCTGGCTTAGTATTGTTTCCTGTGTTTATTGGCCATCGGAATTTCTTTTCCTTAGCTCCCCATTCATGTTCTTGACCTCTGTGGACCCTTGTCTGGATGATTTGTGTTTTTCTTTACGTCAGGAGAATGTCCTTTGGTTACTTCCTCAACTCTCTCCTCCTGCCGTCTTCTGACTTTCTCCTGCATCCAGACATCTAGATTTGTTCTTGTATCATTTTATTTTTATCTTGTATGTTCCATCTGTTGGTTTTTACTCTGTTTTAAAGGAAATGTTTTTCAACGTTATCTTTCCATATTCAGCTTGTGTTTAAAATTTTTCTACTATTATTTTTCAAAAATCGAAGTAGTGCATGAAGGTTATTTTAGAAATAAAATATGGCTTTCTGGTTTATAGATAGAACTGTCCTGCAATTTCTTGCTCCAGATACACTTTCCTAAACCTTTTAGCTATTTTTCCCCCAGTATGTACTTCCGTATGTCTCAACTCTCGACATTATCTTTTGACTTTATATTACAGAAAGTGAATGATTTGCACTAATACCGCCTCCTTGCTTCGGCTGTCACAGTTCTCTCCATCCTGCTGTGATTGTTACAACCAATTTTTTTGGTTACATTATTAGTTACTTTTAGGAGGATAAATATAGGCGTATAGTTTATGGCTGAACCAAAGAGTTCATTATGGTTATGTTTCCTTTGTCTCCTTTGCCCCTGAATTTAACAATTGCCTTTAAAAAAGATTTGGCTTAGTTTTATATATACCTTTAACTACAGCCTTCTAAACCGTCTGAGAGAACTGTCAAAGACTTGAATTTGGATGAGCCCTTTTCCATGGATTGGCTCCTTCCTTTGTTTCTCTCCTTCTTGAGGTTTGAGGACAGAGCCAAGAAAGACAGGACCAGTGTGTCAGGGAGAGAAGAGAGGCAGGAAAAGGCTGGGGGCCTGGGAATGGAAAAACAGATCCACAGCAACCCTGGACTTGGAGCATTAGGACTCTGTTGTGTGACCTCAGAACAGCTCTACAGAAACGTTTTCAATGGTGCGTGGTTCCCAGCCTGTTTCCCACCCATCTCCAAGCTGAACAGCTGTTTTGGACCTTTGCAGGAGAGGTATAATTCTGTATAATTTGAAAAGTGTTACTTTTCAAACTAGCAAGAAAGCAGAAACATTGAAGCACCAACAATTTTGCATTTATCTTGAGTGGTGATGCCGGGGGCAGAGAGGATATGTGATGGTTCTTGCTTGGTGAAGGCAAAAGTGGGCCAAAGGCAGGCCCTTAATGCCACTGGCAGGCCAAATAGGGTAAGATGGGTAGGAGAGAGAAAAAGCCCATGTCAAGAGAAGGGGAAGCTTCAGCCTGGGCAGGAGACTTCCCTAACCCCACCACCCATCCTTCTCTACCCCTAATCTGGTTAACCCTGCCCAGCACATAGTAAGTGTTTAAAAAGTATATTAAGCAGGAAATACTATAAGCTCGGTGTGCCTCACAAGGGTGTTAAGATGAGTACTCATAAATCAGAGCTAATTTAGAGGCAGGATGCAGAGCACAGGAGCAAATGGTCCATGCTTTTTGATCTTTCAGTGCATCTGGACAAATGTGTAAATTCTTCCAGAGTATGGAAGGACTGAGAGTCCCATAGGGGACCCTACCAGGAGTTGGCAGATCCTGTGTACCTCTCTGGGCCACCAGCTCCTCTCTCCTTCTCCATCAGCAAACCCAGGCGAGGCCCACATCCCCTTCTGAAGGTGGCAAGGAGAAAGCTGGAGAACACTCAGAGGTTATTAGCTTTTCATAGAACTGGATTTCAGGTGGAGGGTGTCCCAAGGATGAAGCAGGGATTGGGAGAGTGCCCTGCATACATATTTTTCTGGCTTATTCTGGACCATGTAGGCCCAAGCACATTCCAAAGGGCTGAAGGATGCCACAGGCCGCCTGAGTAGGAAAATCCTTGCTCTGCCAGGGACTACCTTTGTGCAGCATTTCCAATTGTTCTGTCCTGGTGACTGCCCGGGATACAGTGATTAGTCTGCAGACCACCAGTTTAGACTGATGCCTGCCATCCCCACTAGGTAAGAACCAGCACTGGTCTGTCTCTATTTGAAAGTGGTTTGTGATGGGTGTTTATTCAATTTTGTTAACTCTGCCCAGTACATTGTAGATGATCGATAGGTAATTATTGTTTGAGTTAATGAACTCTTTTTTAAAGCTTTTATTTATTTGACAGAGAGACATATAGTAAGACATGAACACAAGTAGGGGGAGTGGGAGAGGGAGAAGTAGGCTCCCCATTGAGCAGGGTGCCTGACACAGGGCTCGATCCCAGGGCCCCAGGATCATGGCCTGAACCAAAGGCAGATGCTTAACGACTGAACCACCCAGGTGCCCCTGAGTTAATAAACTCTTATGCTCTCTCGAGTTTAATTCTGCAGTGTGGTTACAGGTGTAAGTGACACTGGCTTACCCTATGTCACCACTGCTCCCTTCTGGAATATGCACTGAGCATGTCCCATGGTTCACTGCCTTTTTACTGTGACCATGCATCCACCTCCAGACACACCTGCAGGCACACACATGGGCTCACACTGTCCACACCTATTTTGGACACGTTCACTGCTCATCCATATCTATTAGCACAGAAACACGTGAGCTCCTGTTGAGCATCTCCCACTCGCCCTCCAGGGCTGTGCCTAGGGACGTTTTCCAGGTGCTTTCAAATGTCTAGAGGCATCTGCATCCATCACCATGACCACTGTCAGAGCACAAGTCCTTCCTGTGTACTGGGCACTGTGTACTAGTTTTCATTCATCATCTCATTTACCCGCTAGCGACAGCTCTAAGAAAGAGGTCTGCTTATCCCATTTTAACGCTGAGAACGCTGAGAACACGAAGACTTAGAGAAGTTAATGTGCTTGGCGTCACACAGATGAGCCCAGCTAGAAACCCAGGTCTTTTCTACCCAGGTCTGTGCCAATAACCATGATACTTGACCATCAAGGTGAGGGTCTGGCAAATCTTTATAAAGTAGGAGGGATGCGGAGGTTCTGAGGCATGGCGTATTCTCGCCACCAGGGGCTGCTATTTCCCCGCACTCGCGACACGAACTTGGCTGCTGTCCCGACAGACCTCGAGAATGTAGTCCAAGCTTGGACCAGAGAGCCTAAGGGAGCCCCCCTAACTCTGTGGTCCCGCCCCTCCTTACCACTGTCCTCAGCACAATCTTTAGGTTCCCCAAGCCCCAATCTAACAAAAGGGAGCACGAGGAGCTTGTCAATTGCTGATTCCAAAGTAGAAGTATAAACTGGAACATGGGATTGTTCGGCTTCCGGAACGCCTTCCAGCTGTAGGGGTCGGCCTGCCTGGCTTCCAGGGGCTTGGTTAATGGCTGCCTCCTGCTTGCCCCCCCCCTCCCCAGAGACGAAGGCTGCCTCCCGGGGCGGGGCGGCGGCGGTGGGGGGGTGTCCCTTGGGTGGCAGGATCCAGTTAGGTTAGTGGTCTCCAACTCTGGGTATGCAAGATGATGTTGGAGGCGCAGGTGGAAAATACCAGAACTTTTATTTATGTACTTATATTTTTGATCTGAAAATAAGAATACGGTTTCCCTAATATTTGATATTTAGATTGGTGCTGCCTTGGCTCCCTCATTGGGCCGTATGTCCAGTAGCCCTCTATGAGGGAAGAATGAGTGGTGCTCTGGAGAAAGAGTGGGGCACCGTCCAGGACCCAGTATGGTTTATGTGGTCCTAGTGGACTGGATTTACAGAGTATATTACATAATTTAACTAAAGCAACGGCTTTGGCACAGATAAGTAGCTTTTACAGATTCCTCGGAAGAAACCAAGTTTCGAAGTTGATATTAACAGTACCTGCACGAGGGAGCTGGAGACAGATCAGTGACTGAGCTGTCACTTCCTCTCCTCGTCTGAGCTCTTAGCTGCTTGGTGATATAAAAACAATGACAGTCTCAAGAGATCTGACATGACACAATTCTCCTAATTTCAAGCCTGTCAAAACTATTTGAAGTTATATCTATTATCATTTATGATGAGCCTTGCTACAGTATCAAAAAGAGCTGCCTTCTATCAACAGCATCTAGTGATAGGAGGGCAACTGGAGGATATATTGGGGTGCAAGCAAAAACACGTTTGGAGGCTGAGATGCAGATCGGAAGAGCTTGGCAATCGCCAGTGTCTGTAGCCACCCACAGGTCAGCACTCCTGCCCTGACAATTCTTATATTACGGCCCGAGTGCTTGGTTTGGTGAAGATTATTGTTGACAGTGTTCAGGTGCCAGACTTTGGAGCTACGACCCTTTGCCATTTGGTTCAGATTCCAATGGAGGCATTTTCAATTGGGTGGTATTTGTTTGCTTTTGGTCCGCTTCATGTGTGACCTCCAGGAGGGGGAGGAAGAGGAGAGGAGAGGGAGGTGGTAGCCCTTTGTTGTGTGGCCCTCCTCTGTGCTCACTGGACCATGTCTACTCTGTGGAACTCCCAAGGGTCCACTCTGACTTTCCCAAGGGTCCCCATACTGCACCATAGAGGGGTGTCCCTCTCAGCCCCACTCCCTACATGCTTCCTTTCAAGGACAGATTTTTTAAAAAATTATGGGATTTGTCCAAACTCTGACAGAGGGAGAGTTCATTCTAAGTGGACATACTGAGAACAGATGTTAGTTTGCCTGTATCAGTTCTTGTCTAAATGCCATCCAAAGACCAATGGTATCAGGATGCCTTAGGACAGGTTTTAAACATGCAGATTCCTGGGCCGCACTAGAGACCTCCCCACTCAGAATCTGTGAGTGAAATACATTTTAAACAAACCCTTACTCCCTAACCCCCAGTGACTGGTGATTCTGAAGCACACTCACATTTAAGAACTGTTACTCTATATAGCAATACTTTGGGAAACTATGCTTTTTCAAAGAGTCTATGGGATACTCATTTTTCTTAAGAGGGGATAGGTCGCCTTCTATTGATTTTAAGCACAAAAATGGAGTGAAACTCAGAGGTGGATCAGCCATTCACTGAAGTGTACCAGAGCGTTTACAGCGGATGAGAGCTGGCCCTCCCTGCCCAGGGCTGCCACACATGCTGGACTGCCACACATGCTAGATTGTGAGCGGTGAGATGACATTGCACACATCAGTGAAGAGGGCCCTGGCCTACAGTAGCTCTATGGCAAGGGGGAATGTTTCTTTTTCTTTTTCTTTTCTTTTCTTTCTTTCTTCCTTTTTTTTAAAAAAAGATTTTCTCCATTTATTTGTCAGAGAGAGAAAGAGAAAGAGAGTGAGAATACAAGCTGGGAAAGCAGCAGGCAGAGGGAGAAGCAGGCTCCCTGCTGAACAAGGAGCCGACTGTGGGACTCGATCCCAGGACCCTGGGGTCACGACCTGAGGTGAACGCCGACGCTTAACCAACTGAGCCACCTAGGGGCCCTGAGGGGGTACATTTCTGAAGAAAATTCACCCCTGAGACCAGGTCCCTGCTTGGGCCCAGTGGAAATTATAATCCTGCTCATCTTTGCCAAGTGACCTCAGAACTCAAGGCTTAAAGGCTAGCCAATCTAACCACAATCTAGCACAATCCATAGATATTTTTTAGCAAAAAGTCAGCACAATGGCATGTTGGTCTCAGAATACTAAAGAGGACTCTGAAGTAGAGGCCAAAGTTAGAGCTTCCTCTTCCCGCAGAGCCATCCCCCTGTCCCCACATCCCCTGGCCAGTCCCACCTCTTTCAGAACTTCACGGGAGCACAGCCCCTTCCGGAGGACCCATTGTGCCCACGCTCTGCCCCAGCCTGGGCCGGCACTCTCCCCAGTCCTCTGACAGCACTATCACACTGTGTTACATAGGCCAGGCTGGGTGTCTGCCTCCCACAGTGAGCAGTGTCTCCAGGACGGTAGAGCCTGGGTTCAGTAACTGTTAGATGAGTACACTTATCGCTCGAGTTATGATCACCTCTGGCACTCTCAGACCCCACTGAGACAGAGCCTGGGTCTGAACTGCCAGAGGGGTGTGAAATGTCCAGAATGGTCATTTTCTGTGTCATGGGGAAGAGGCAGACTGGGAGCCATGGCCTTGTCACTCCAGGCCTATCTCCAAGCGCTGTAGGTCACAAGAATATTAGCCCTGCCAGGTAGGAAGGGACAACTGTCTCTTCCTCCTCTTTCAGTCTGGGAAACCAACCGAGCAAGGCTGGCTAGCTCTCCTACCTGGCCACCAGTCTGGCTCTCTTGACTCCCCACCCCTTCCTGCAGCTGAGACAAATGAGAGTTCGGCTTCTGCTTTCCCACCTTTCCTGGCAACAGTCACAACTGTCCCTGATCAGGGTGAGCAATGCAAGTTCCAGGCATGCCTTGCTTCATTGCTGGCTTCTCAGGTGTCACTTAACCACAGGATGAGTCCCTAACTGGTGTGGGGGATGACAAACATGCAAATTTCTGTAGGCAGTGTCAGGCTGCAGTTTCTTTCCTCCTCGGAAACATACATCTTAACAAACTGAGCAAATGGGTGAAAACCCACGCCTTCCCAACACTGTCCAGCATTCCCAGGAAGCAGATACCTGGGGAGCTAGCTGTCTGGCCCCTCATGCAGATATAAGTGAACAGTACACACTCCTGTCCTTCAAGATCCTGGAGTGGATGCAACTTAAACAGTACAGCCCCATTCTGGTCTTGGGTGAAAGTACTTCTCTAGTTACTCAAGTCAGTGGTGTTTAATGTCGGTGCAGTTGTATGAATGCTGTGATGTGAATGGTTTCCACCTCATGGTGGAAACTATCACCCCGGGGGGGGCTTTCCATTTTCTTGGGGTTCAACTGCTATCAGTAGCAGTGACCCCCCCCCTTAAGGGACAATGCTGCTTTTCTCCAGTGGGGGCCAATGAGCAGAACTTCAGACCTGCTTGGCCCATTTTTTCAGTGTCCACCTAAAGCCACAGGGACTAGGGCCAGCCTGAACTTCCTTCCCCTAAAGCCCTCCGAGGAGCTGAGGGAAAAGTTACTGTGTGGGCCCTGGGTGACTGGCCCACGATGAGGCCTGCAGCTCCTTCATCTGGTCTCTGGCCCCAAAGTGTGTGTGGGTAGGACATGACAAGCAGGGGTGGGTGCTTCCTGCAGAGGTGCCAGAGCACTGGAGAAGGTCAAGGCCAGCAACTGGGTACAGAATGGGAAGCCAGGAGAGGAAGTAACTTTGGAGTTGGGATTTTGCTGTTAGGGACATGGGGAGCCACTTGTTTTCACCTGATTTGACTGACAACAAGTAAAAAACAAAAACAATAACGGAGTAGGGAGGTTGCTGAAATGGAAGTAACAAAAGGCACCCTGGAGTCCCAATACAGTTCCCGGAAGGTGGAAGCTGGTGGTGCAGTGTGGGAGGGCATTATCAGCCACATTGGGGCTGATAATGGAGTCTCTCTCCATTAAGAGAGACTGGGTGCTGCTGGACAGCGGGGTTGGAAACGTGGAGGGCGGGGGCAGGCGGCAGGGAGTGTAGGGTCCAGACGCCTGCTCGCCTCTGGCTGCCCCGCCACCAGGGGGCGCTCGCGCGGGCTGGGGCCATGCGTGCCGGGGCCATACGTGCCGGCGGGCGGGGCAGGGGGCGGGGCAGGGGGCGGGCACGGTGGGGCGGGGTGGGGCAGGGGCCCTGGCTGCACTCCCATAGCGGCCAGAGGAATGCGGCCTTTGGCTCGTCTCCTGTCCGCATTCCGGCCTGCGCTGGAATGTGAACAGCGTGTTCACTACGCGCCCTGAACGCACTAGTTCGGTCCCCTCCCGTCGGAGAACAAGCCGGCAGCGGCTCCCGGGGAGAGGCCCCCTGTGCCACCGCACTGCACCAGCAGCACGTCAAGATAGAGGACAGGGCCCTGAGGACTGTCAGGCTAGAGAGGACTCAGCTCCTGGCCGTAGGCAGGGGTTCTTTGAGACCAGGTGTGGTTTAGGGAAGGAGGGAAACCACAAGGCGTCTACTGAGGCACTGAGAAGGATACAGGACCGACCCTCTCTACCACCAGCCTTAAGGGTCCAGAATTCAGACTCTAGAATGTCTTTAGAGCATACTGAGGATGGCAAGTCTGGAGAGAAGAAGGGAAACGCAGGCGATCCAATCTGGGAGTGACTGAATACCCAAGAGTAAGCATTTCATTCATTCAACAAAATACGGACCGAGCCTCTGTGCTGTGCTCATCCCTGAGCCAAACTCTGGGGACACAGGAATGAATAAAGGATCTCCTGATCTTAATCCTGGAGACAGCTGCTGAAATACCCAGAGGAATACAGAGGAATAACCCAGATTGGGGTGGAGATCCAGGAGGTCTTCCCAGGGGAAGCTGCAAAAGGACCTGAAAGGCTAGGAAGAGTTAGCCCCAAAGAGGGTGAAGGGAGTTCTAGACAGAGGGAATCTTGCAGGGTGGCTCCCAGGCAGAGTCTGGGCTTGCCCTCCCTGAACGTGCCTGCCAGAGGGCCAGCTGAGTCACTGCAAGGATCAGTGTCTACCTCAGTCTGATATCGGTTGGTTTATGGAGCCCCATTCTGCAGGGCCCCATAGCTTGCCTGTGAGGAGTGTAAAGAGCATCGGGATTCCTTATGCTGCCTTGAAATACTGTGGAGACTGAGAGATCAGGCCCCTAAAACATCTGGCAGGCAGCCTTGTATCTAGTAGGTGCTCACTAAACATTGGCTGGTCTTTCAAGGCCTTGCTTGGTTCACTGACTCCTCTTCCCTTCAAGGCAGCCGTTTCTGCCTCGGAAATGGGCAGCAGTCCTCCAGCCCTTCATCTCTGAGGAGGTGCCTGGCTGAGGGGTGGACGCTGTGGATCTGGTCAGGGAACTTCCTGTTTTCTTGTCCTTCCTTGGTTGAGATGGGGGAGCATGCAGGAGATAAGACAGGTGTGGCTGGCCATGTCGAAGGCCCCAGAATATATCTGGGGAACCTGGTGCTGCAGGTGTAGAGGGCAGGGAGGGGAGAAGGGCCTCCCCTGGAGGTGCAGTGTGGGAAGGTGATCCTTGGCTGAGGATAGGATGAACAAAGCAAGAAGGGTCAGGGCCAGGAAAGACTGATAAAGCCTGATAGGAGCTGAAGAGGGGAGGACAGAAAGCAGCGCTGGGAAGTAGAATCCGAGGAGGCGGATGAGACCTGACTCTCAGTCGCTTGGCTGCAGGGTGGGGCCAGGGCCCCAAATCCAGTGCCAGATCTCCACCTGGGGTGGGTCAAGATGGATCTGCGTGCCCATGGGAGGCTGCAGGGGATCATAGCCTGTGCGTCCTAAACATCCCTGAGTGGTAGAACAGGAATGTTTACTTGCAGAAATTCCTTATCGGGCCCCCCTCCCAGGACTGCCCTGAGACCTAAATCCTTCTGTGCAGAGGAAAAGTGCAGGCCTTGGAATGGCCTCTCCAGCATTGTTCCTTGGCAAACACAGGAAGATGGGTTTCCTTTAGCTTTGTGGTGCTGACATCTGAATCCGGACCTCTTCCTCAGCCTTTGGGGTGGGGGGCAGGGAGGCAGGGGACCAGGCCAGCCATGGAAAATAAATAGCCGCCTTTGCTCCTCTGACTTATTTCATGTTCTTAGAATTTCCTCCCTTGGATTCTGGCTTTGTTATTTCAGAGTTCCGTGCATTGGTTTCGGGCTGGGAAGATCCCTTAGTGCCGTTGCTGTGGAGAGGCCGTTCCACGCTGTAGCCCAGTCCTGGTGCCCCAGGAGAAATGGCCCAGCCAGTGGGCCTGCAGCCCAGAGTCCAAGTGAGCTCCTGAGTCAGCCCGTGTGAAGGAGGCTCTTGGGGCTGGGTGTGGGCGCCTCTGTTGTGAGCGTGTGCTAGTCCCACAGTGGGGACGTGGCAGTGTTTTGGTTCCAGCTGGCCGAGCCAGGGCCCAGCCAGAGTAGTGATGGCTTCATTGGGAAATGGTGGGGACTTCCAAAGGGGGCTCTGGGTGGGCCTGTGCTATGTGTACACCGAGAGAACTCCCTGGCCCACCGGAGAGCTGGCCCATCCCCGCATGGGGACTTGGGCCACCTCTGCCCCGGGCTCTGTGTGGTGGACACGTGGGCTTCCCTGTTCATCTGGGCTTGTACCCCTTGCACGCCTCTCTTGGCGCTCCCGACAAGAATGATCATTGTGGTGTTTGCTTCCTCCACCAATTCATTCATGCATTCACTCATTCTACAAATACAGACTGCGGGCGCACCAGGTGTCGGGCACTGCGCTGGGTGCAGGAGAGACAGACAAATAAAGTGGAAACATCAGAACAATCTGAGGATCCCCACAGTTAGTGATACAGAGTATGGACTACTAGTTATGTGACATAGAACGGGGCCTGAGGGGGAAGCCGGGAGGGGTTCTCGCCTTCAGTACAGAACCTAACAGGAGCCAAAACCCACCAGAGTCAAGAGACATGATATTTTAACAGATAAAATCAGTCCATGGTGAACAAAAGAGCAAAATTTTAAATAAAGAGAGGATCTATCCCAGTTCTGCACTCGGCCTGTCGGGGTCAGAGGGAAAGCCAACATCAGTGCTACCAATCTTGTGTTCAGAATTGAAAACAGCATGGACAGATGATCAGGCAAGCATTCGAACATGTCATGGAGGGTAGCTTCTTGGCATAGAAAGAAACTCATGGCATATATTGTTGAGTGCAAAATAGGCGGTTACAGAACCCTGTATAAAGTCCGGTCCTATTAAAAAAATGTTCAGATAGTGGAAGTTACAAGAGTGTAACCTGAAACATAAACAGCTCTGTCCTCTCTTTAATGGCCTACTCTTTGTCTGTCTGTGTTTCCTGGTTATTTTAATGGTGAACCTATAATACTATATACTTTTCTTAAAGACATTTTTAAAAAACCTCAAGAGAATCGTAGCAGAGCATGCTCGTCTGAACAGCAGCTTTGATCACGGGCTTTCTGACTTGTGGGAGATGGGAGGACTCCCCTTCTCAAGGCTGGCGAGGGGAAAGGCCCAGGACTACCCCTCCTACTTTACAGATGAGAAAGTCAAAGCCCAGTGAGATGAGAGGACTCGGAGAAGAGGACCCATTTGGGGCGAGGTGGAACCAGCTTCGGCCTGTGCTCTGTGTGCTGGAACCCACTTTGCCCTTAGCTTGGCACGCTGGCATCTTGCTTCCCAACTTCTTCCAGGCTGAATGTCTCATTCTCTGTTCTTTGTGGCCAGCTGCTCTCCATTGACCTACCTCTGTTCCGTGGGTGCTTTTCCCTTTTACAGTGCAGAAATATAGGAAGAAAACCTGCAAAGAAATATCTGGGTAGATGTGCCTGGCCCCTGTCGGGCCTTCAGCAAATGACAAGTGGCCTTGTGAATGACTGAGTGAAGAAATGAGAGAGCGTTTCCAAAGCTATGTTTTCTCTCTGACCTCCCCACCCCGGGCAGCCTGGCATGAATCATAAGCAATTCTCTAAAGCCCCCATCTGCCTGGAAATGCCTAGTGGTATTTCCCAGAGTTCAGAAGCCATTGGCCCTGCATGCCAGGATGCTTAGCTACTCCCCACCCAGCCACAGACCTGTTGCCCGCCGCCTGGGGAAGGCACTGAGAATATAGTGTTCCAGGCAGAGATGCCGCCTCTAGAAGCAGGGGCCACTCTGGAATGATGCTCACACAAGCCTTGGAACTGAGACCCTCTTGAATACTCTCTTAGTGACTTAGTAGACCTACCATCTTAAGCATCATGCCTGTGGGGACCGAGATAGAGACCCTTTCTCTCCTAAGCTGTGGAGTCCCAGGCTCCAGCGCACCCTTAGCTGCGTGTGGTTTTTCCTTTTCTGTTAAATGCCGCAAAGCATGAGTGCTGTTCTTTCTAAGTGTGGGTGTGGCAGATTGCATTTCCCAAAGACAGCCCTGATGATATTTTCCTTGTAGCTAGCTGTGGCTGTGTAACCAAGTCATGGCCAATGACATGTAAGTGGAATCTGCATGTGGAAATTTCTGGGAAGTTCCTTTCAAAGGGAGGTGGAGTGCCCTTCGTGTCCCCTTCTCCATCTAGTAACATGCACGATGGCTAAAGAACTAGCAGCCTTCTTGGATCCTGAAGACTTGGGGCAGGGGAGAGCTCTGACAAATGACCAGAAACCCAGATGTTGTGAAAGAAAAGATGAGCACATTTAAGTAGATTAGAATTTTAAGCTTTTTGTGGCAGAAGATAACCCAGAGGACAGATAAAGAGAAGTGGAAATTGTATTTACAAAGCAGTACAAAAGATGCAAAGAACTTCTACAAATTGACAAGAAGAAGTTAAATGACCCTATAGGAAGACTGGCAACTTATGGGAGAGCAATTCCAAAAAGCCAAAAAATATGAGGAGTCGCTGGTAGGGAGATGGTTAGGTCAGCTTAAAAAACAATGAAAAGGTTGGTAATACCTATTGCTCGTGGGCCTGCAGAGAAAGAGATAGTCACATACATTGGTGATAGAAATACACGTTTTTATAGCCCTTAAAAATCTGGCAACAGTGGGGCGCCTGGGTGGCTCAGTGGGTTAAGCCTCTGCTCAAGTCATGATCCCAGGGTCCAGGGATGGAGTCCCGCATCGCATCGGCATCTGGCTCTCTGCTCAGCAGGGAGCCTGATTCCTGCTTCCCTTCCTCTCTCACCGCCTGCCTCTCTGCCTACTTGTGATCTCTGTCTGTCAAATAAACAAATAAAATCTTAGAAAGAAAAATCTGGCAACATCAATGAAAATGATTATGTAAGGTTAATAATTTTATATATCATAATTTGTATAAATTATGTGTATATGAGTATATTTTGATCACCGATCCATTCTTTATCATCTGTCCTTAAATATCCATACAAGATAATGATAATTATGGCAGCCTTGTCCAGAGTGTCCAAACTTGGAATCCAAGTGAATGTCCGCCCACTCATAGACAAATGGCTGAGTAAGTTACAATACATAGTTCCATTTCTAGGAATATTAGACAGCCATTTTAAAAAATGAACCAGAGGGGCACCTGGGTAGCTCAGGGGGTTAAGCCTCTAACTTGGGCTCAGGTCATGGTCTCGGGGTCCTGGAATCGAGCCCCACATTGGGCGCTCTGCTCAGCGGGGAGCCTGCTTCCCCCTCTCTCTCTGCCTGCCTTTCTGCCTACTTATGATCTCTCTCTCTGTGTCAAATAAATAAATAGTTTTTAAAAAAATGAACCAGAGCTGTATCAGTGATAAATTTTCATTAGCTATTGATGAGTAAGGTGAAGAAAAACATATATAGTATTTAGGTAAAGCAATGATTTAAAAACCTATGTTTTGTTAGTTTGGGTCCTCCAAGAATCAGTCACCAGAATGGCAATGAGGTTTATCAGGGAAAACTCCTGTTAGTAAACAATGGGGAGTTTGCTTGACGATGCTGGGAGAGAGTCAGGCTGAGAACCACAGTGCTGTTCGAAGAACGTTTCTGCAACTTGGGAGGGAGTCCTTGAGCACAAGTCTTGGATTCTAGGAGTCCTGTGTCCTGGGAACAGGCCAGCCTTTCTGTCCCTGCCCTGCTCAGTCACTGGCTGGGGAAGGCTAGCATCAGTGCAAACACTGCAGAGGTCCAAGAATTGCATTCTCGTGCTGCTGTGTAGTCACACATATGGGTGTGCTTGTGTGTGTGTGTGTGTGTGTGTGTGTGTGTTTGTCTACATACCGGTATAAGTGTGTATGTGTATATCTGTATACGTGTGTGTATATGAGCACAGAGACAAGTCTATGGAAGGATATGCACTAGGTTGTCACCTGGATAATGGGTTGGGGAGGCGTGGTTCACACACACACACACACACACACACACACACAAAAGAAAGAAAAGAAGAAAAATTTGCATGAATGCCCCCTCCTCCATATTCCAGGTATACATTCTGGAAAATTCCAGGTAAAATTCTGCCTCTACATCTGAAGAAGGAACTCAATGGTGACACAGCTAGAGAATGAATTCCCCAGTCTCCCCTGCCCTGCCCTGACCGGGCCCACTCTTCCCGCAGCCCTCCCCACTCTGATTCCCACTGTATGTGCCCTGTGGTCTTCCTGCTGTCTTCCTGCGGAGCCCTTCAGGCCCCTTCCTTCCCGCCAGGCCTCCTGGAATCTCACTACCACTTGTCTTGCCGCGGGTCTTTCCTCCT